>NC_044324.1:7205774-8427247 GCF_007399415.2 Gopherus evgoodei
TCCTGTCATCAGAGAAGAGGAAGTTCAGACCCAAAGCTGCAGCGCCACGTAACTCAATTCTGCCAGGTGTGCATTTGCTCTGGAGAACCCAGAATCCCAAAAAGCGTAAAGGGGCATTTAAATGTTGTGCTTTGCAACCTTCATCGCTTTCCTTGATTATTAAGGAGGATTGTAAGTTCCTAGGGCTGGAAATCCAGGATGGGGCTGCCAAACTGGACACTGTACAGATGATAAAAGTATTTGAACAGTGATGACATCCAATCTCTCCACAACCCAGACACTACTGCTTCCCATGACTTTTTCAGCAGGATTTAGGACACCGTGGTTCATAATGCAGAAAACTCAAGGGATGATTTGTTCCCTAAATCTCCCTAGTTAAAATTCACAGCAACATGTGTCTTGGATTTAATTCCACAGAAACTCTGTCACAATCTGACCATCCCCAATATAGCCTCTAAATTAGCTGGGGCACAAATTGCATCGAATAGGCATTGTGAGATGGACAGTATCTAGGCCCCTCTGCATTACACACTGCGAGCTTTGAGCAATAGGCAGAGGGTGTCAGGCAAGGCATCAGAGAGAGAGAGCCGAAGCAGCAGGCAGAGATGTGTCTCTCCAAATGGTACTAGGACCACAGGATGCTGAATTGCCAGGGCTTCATGTCTCCTGCCATTAACTCTCTATGGCCTGGGGGAGTCAATGTATCCAGACCTCATCCATCCACAGAGCCACTGCCTCTCTCTACCTAGAACTACAAAATTCTCCTTTCCGCTCTGTGAGGACTCCGATGATGCTCTCTGTGAAGAAGGCTGTGTAGCCCCAAAGTGCAGGATGCTGGGTTCATTCCCAGCCCTTTGCAATGGAGTATTTTCCTACCTCAGATGACTTTTCACTTAGTGTCTTTTCCCCAGAGAATTTTCAAGCACTTCGCCTCACCACACCCATCGCTGGGGTTAGCTGGTTTACAGAGGAAGAATGCAATGCACTGAGGACGTGTCTTCATTACAGAGTTAACCTCCGTGATCGGCACCTGGTTAGCTCAGCCGTCCCCCCCTGCAATCTCTTTTTGTGTTTCTGTGTCCTCACTGGTTCTGCGCTCACCCTGGGGGCCTGGGGACGTATCCCAGGGTTCCCTGTGCTGAGACTCTAAGATTCCTTCCCAGTCCAAGTGAGGGAGACCTTGTCTGTCCTTTGGGGTGGAATTGTTGGAAGGGCGCTGGAGGACTATCAGCACTCGAACTATTCAGCCTGCATCCTTACTGCAGAATGATCAGGTCCCAGCCAGGGCTCTAACCCACCCTCCCAGCTGGGTCAGCTTGCCCAGGCTTAAAACATGTCCAGACTTGGGGCAGAGGCTCTTCTGGGTGGATGGCAGATGGCTGGGTTAAACCCTGGGGGGGGAGCCTAGGTTAACCGTGGAACGAGGACGCATCCTGGGAGGTTAAGGCCAAAACCTCTCATGCGGAGTACCTGCCTTTCAACACTTTGGGCCCGATTCACAGCAGCGCTACGGGCCTGCAGCTCCACCAACCCCTGTTGGGATTTCTGGTCTGCACATCCTCCGAGAAGTCAGCCAGGGTGACTGGCCCCAAGCTCTTTACCTTGAATTCCCCGACGGCCTTTCTCAGCGCCCGGTCCAGCTCCTCGGAGGAGACCCTGGCATAGGTGAAGTCAATGAAGTCGCAATCGACGTCCTGCGTCCCCACTGTCCCGATGGAGTAGGTCCCCTCCTTCTTGTAGTGGAACTTGCCGGTGCTGCGGTGGAGAAGGATGGTGTGGAGCACGGCAAGCATGGCCTCCTCGATCTGCCGGCCCTCCACCGAGACCTCCAGCACCTCAGCACGGCAGTTCATGGCAGTCTGCGCCTGCGAGGCCGATGTTTCCAGCTGGGGCGGCAGAGTGGTCCTCGCCCTGTAACCAAGCAACACGTCAGCACACTGTGACTGCAGGACAGACTGTGGCAGCAGAGAGGAGGGTGGGACTGGGGTAATGGCATCGGCCTGGGAAATCTGGGCACAAGTTCTCAGCTCTGCCACTGACTGTGGGACCTTGGCCATGTCTCTTCGCGTCCCCAGGCCCCACTTCCCCAGCTGTACAATGGAGAGAACCACCCTCCTGTCCTCCTGACCGTACAGAGAGAGTGAACTCTTGTGGGCAGGAACAGTTCTCAACATGGCAGGGCTCTGTCTGGATGTCCAGGCACGGCCGTGCCACTGATTGTCACCATAGCAGAACAGCCAGGGTCAGTCGTTTGCTCACAAGCAGGGTGTGTCAATTGTTGGTGCGAGCAGGGCCCCAGGAATCACGTGATCTGAGTTCCATTCCGGACTCTGCCACAGACTTGCTTGGTGGCCACGAGCAAGGCCTGGCCTCCCTGTTCCTCAGCTCACTGCTCTGCAACAGGAGGGTAACCGTCAGCCTTCCTCGCCCTCAGCCACACGGCACATGCTGACACTTGACAGAGGCAACACTACATTGTCACCTTTCGTTGGAACTTATTAATAAAGCCTTGCACTGCTACAGCACCTTTCATCAGAGGATCTCGGCAGGCTCTGCAACCATGAACTAAGCCGCCCAGCCCCACTGTGCGCTAGGCATCTTCCCCAGATGTGAAACAGGGATGAGGCACAGAGACATGACATTCTCAGGCTCACACAGCAAGAAAGGAAAAAAGCGCTGAATAAATGGAGCCCTCGCTCTCACTCCCTTGCTCTAACCACTACAGCACACTGCCTCGAGATGCCTGCTTGAACATATATTTTTGCAGTTATTCTCGATAAAGAATATTTTTACTGTAGGAAAATACATTTTTTTTTCCTTTTGTAGAAAGCATTATAACCCCGCATGTCGGGGACTAACTGAATGGCAACGGACCATGATAAAGAATAACCGTTCCCGTCCTTTTGTCTCACATGTCCAGGGTGTGACCCGAAACAACCTCGGGATCTTCCAAGTCTTGCAAAACAAGGCGGAGATCTCCAGAGATGTGTCAGCTTGATGTTAAACCTGCAGGGGAACTGGGGATTGGGGTGGGAGGCTATTTCTGCTGTGGAAAGCCAAAGCAATCAGCCTCCTAACCACATCTGTAAAAGAAGTCTGTCTGTAATGATAGCAGAGACTGCCCCCTAGTGATTCCTATTTAAGGTGACACAAACACCCTTCTCTTATTTAAAAAATGGGGGAGGAGATCCGATAGGCCCGGGGTACTCCAGACCAAACAACATTTCATGCTTCCGCCCCTCCCAGAAAGACGATTTCGTAACCTGGCTCAGCTAGCACCTGGAAAGTCGGTTTTTACAACCAGCTTGTGAGTTGTCCACAGACTGGCCACGACATGCAGAGCCAGACTGAAGCCGTTTCAAAAAACACCCCGTGTCTGCATTAGCAAGAGGAGACCGATTCTTTAGATCAGGGTTATAGGAAACTGCATCTCCTCTTAAGCAGCGGTGATGGCTGATGAATGATCCTCTAGTCTGAAGAGAGGTAAGAAAGCTTAGCACCCACCCTAGCAAGGTGCCCTAGACAGACACTGTGGTCGTGGGTGTCCAGGAGACGCTGCTGTGATGGGTGTAGACAGGAGTCGCAAGTTGGGCCCTGTCTGGGTGAGGTGGTTTCTCTGGTACATTTGTAATGCACAGCAGGTCCCGTGTATTGACCCGTGAAGGAGGAGAGAGAACTGGGCCGTGAGAAGGCCAGGAAAAGCCCCTCCTCCAGCCCCTGGGGCTCTCTTCTCTGCTACAGGTAAGTGATCAACACTGGAATTTTGTCCGGTTTGCTCCCTGGCTTCTGACACCAGGGAGACGTCCCTTCGCCCTTGTGTGCCTCAGTTTCCCCACCACTTGACAGGCTTGTACAGACCCGCCTCTCGGAGGAGAAGGGTGGATGAGTCCAGTGGTGTCTATCCAGCGCTGGCAGCTCCTTGGACGGAAGGGCCCGAGACGGGCAGTGTGATCACCACTTCGGGGTGCTCCCAAGTCACGGTGGGAACCCCGCCCCCCATCTCCTCTGGTGTCACCACGGGATCCTCACACCCGCTGCAGACCAGCAAGAGCAGCTCAGCGACCTGACTCCCGCTCAGAAGGGGGATCCCCGCGACCCCAGGCGTCAGGGCCCTGGCTGCCTGCAGGAGGCGATTCCTGGGAACTGGGGAGGCAAGTTCCTGTGGCACAGGATCCCGCTCACAGGGCCCGTCCGGAGCAGGGGGAGATCGCTGGGGAATGGGGACATGGGGGGGTCCGGCCGGAGGGGGGGGGCGGAATGGGGAGATGGGGGGGCCCGTCCGGAGCAGGGGGAGATCGCCGGGGAATGGGGAGATGGGGGGGGCCTGGCTGGGGCGGGGGGGGCCCCGGCCTGAATGGGGGGGGGAAGGGGAATGGGGACATGGGGGGGTCCGGCTGGGGCGGGGGGGGCCCGGCCTGAATGGGGAGGAAGGGGAATGGGGAGATGGGGGGGGTCCGGCTGGGACGGGGGGGCGGAATGGGGAAATGGGGGGGCCTGGCCGGAGCGGGGGGGGACGGAATGGGGAGATGGGGGGTCCGGCTGGGGCGGGGGGGCGGAATGGGGAGATGGGGGGGCCTGGCCGGAGCGGGGAGAGATCGCTGGGGAATGGGGAGATGGGGGGGCCCGGCTGGGGCGGGGGGGCGGAATGGGGAAATGGGGGGGCGGGGGGGCCCGGCCTGAATGGGGGGGAAGGGGAATGGGGACATGGGGGGGCCCGGCGAGAGCGGGGTGGGAAGTTGGGGGAGTGTGGGCCCCGGCCGGGAGTCTCCCGGGAGGGGTCCCGGCCCGGGGGTCATGGGAGGTCCCGGCCGGGAGTCTCCCGGGAGGGGTCCCGGCCCGGGGGCGTTATGGGAGGTCCCGGCCGGGAGTCTCCCGGGGAGCGGGGCCAAGCCGGGACGAACCACCTGCCTCCCCCCGACTCACCGTCCTCCGCCGCCGGCCGTGGTCCCCCCTCCGCCTGGACTGAACCACCCCCGCCCGGCACAGGGGGAGTGAGACCTTGGAACGTCCCATCCCAGGGAATGGGGAGCGTGGAATAGACCATCTGCGCCGGGCAAACCATCATCTTCCTCTGACTCCCCCAGGCCCCCCTTTTCCCTTCAAGGAGTGGGGGAAACAGCATTTACTTTTGTTTCTTTTTATTTATTTTGGAACCCCCCAAACAAAACAAACTTGTTAACGAATCCCCCCTCTCCAGCTCTGACTTGGTTTGTTCCGAAAAAGAACAACCACAGAGCTGGCCCTGAGGGCGCCAAAGAGCGCCCCACTTCGCAGGGCGGGCGGCAGCGTTGGCTCTCGGCTGCCCCCTGGCTTGGCGGACTCGCTGGGCGGTGATACTGCAGGAGCCCAGGCCCCTCCACGTGGGTTTCTCCCCCTTGGTGAACTGGGGGTAACCTTGGTTTGCACCGGGCTGGCGCTGCAGCCCCTGAAAGTCCTGGCTCAGACTCAGAAATCCCCGAGTTTGGCAGGCGAGCAGGAGGTTGTGATGACGCCGCTGGGTTTCTTTGCCTTGGCCCCGGCTGTGGATTCCCGGAGGGTTCCTCACACCACCGAATCTTTAATTCCTGGGGACTCCAGGACAGCCCTGGAGGGTTGGCAATGGCAGCCCTACCTGGGTCACAGTTCCTGCCTTTTCTCTGCAACCACTTCCTTTGAAAGCAAGCTGAGCGCCGGGAACACCCGCTCGAAAAGGGACCCTGGCGGCTCTGGTCTGCACCGCCGACTGGGCCATTAAAGGTCCGGTCGGCGGGGCTGCAGGGCTAAGGTGGGCTGGTCCCTGCCTGTTCTGGGGGACCGCGCTGCCCCCCGGAAGTGGCCAGCAGGTCTGGCTCCTAGGTGGGGGGGCCACAGGCCTTTGTGCATTGCCCAAGTGCTGGCTCCACACTTCCATTGGCCGGGAACCCAGAGCCCCCCCAACCCCAGAGCCCCTCCTGCACCCCAGAGCCCACACCCCAAGCCCAGTGCCCCCCAAGCCTGGAGTCCCCTCCTGCACCCCAGAGCCTGCACCCTGATCCCAGAGCCCCCCCAAGCCCAGAGCCTCCTCCTGCACCCCAGAGCCTGAGCTCAGAGCCCCCCCCAAACCCAGAGCATCCTCCACCCCACAGCCTCCCAAGCCTGGAGTCCCCTCCTTCACGCCAGAGCCCTCATGCCCCCCACACTCCAATCCCCAGCCCAGAGCCCCCTCCCACACCCTGAACCCCTCATCCCTGGCCCAAGCCCAGAGCCCTCATCCCCTCCTGCCTCAACGCACAGCCCCCTCCCACATTCCAAATTCCTCGGCCCCACCCCTCAGCCTGGAGCCCTCTCACACACCCCAAACCCCTCATCCCCAGCCCCTAGCCAGAGGGCTCATCCTCTCCTGCACCCCAACTCTCTGCTCCAGCTGGAGCCCCCTCCTGCACCCTGAACCCCTCATTTCTGTTCCCATCCCAGAGCTCGCACCGCCATTTAGAGCCCTCACCCCCTCCCACACCCCAACCCCCTGCCCCAGACCAGTGAAGTGAGTGAGGCTGGGGAAGAGTGGGAGGCAGGGCCTCAGGGAAGAGGCAGTGCTAGGGTGTTCAGTTTGGTGTGATTAGAAAGTTGGCAACCCTAGCTGAGAGTCACATGAATCCAGGAGTTGGGGCTATAGGAAATACACCAAATATTGCCAGCATTAGCAACCCTGAACATTATTTATACAGGGCCTCAGATGACTCCGCACCTGCTCCAAGGGAATAAAGCGCCAACTGTTTGAAAAATACAGAGCAGCTTAATGTTTAGAGGGAGATTGTTCTGTCTTTTGCTCTTTAAACAACGCCGTGAAGAAACCCCACTACCACAGTCCATCCCAAGCAACCAGGCTCCCCAAACCTGTCACACCCAGCCCCACACACTCTGCTATTCTGGGGCTTCAGCAAACCAGAGAGCACCACTAACAGGCTCACAGATCACTGAACGGGGCCCTAGCCTGTTCCTAAACACTACAGGAGTGTGCAGGGCAGACTCCTCCATTTGCATCCAAACCAGGCTGTTACGAAGCTGCCCTGAGGAGGAGGAGGGACCCAAATTTCATTTGACCTGGGGCCTCACTCAAGCAAGAATCCTACTGAAGCCAGCAGGAGCTTTGCCTGCGGCGTGACCTTTGCTGAGTCCATTCTCTCTCCCCCTAGCACAGTGCAGGTCCAGAGGTGCTGTGTGTCTGAGCCGGGACAGCCCTGGTAGCGTGTCAAATATTCTCCCTGGTCCTCCTCAAACTGGGTGTCATCTCTCACTGGCTCCGCGGGGCAGATAGCACCGGCAAGGGCTTATGCCGTCACTGTCCTGCCAGGCTATTTATACATGGTGCCTGAATGGGCTATTCCTAGCGCTGAGCTCTGGGCTGCCCGTCGGTGAGGTCATTCCGCTGGGAACCCTCCTATCCCGCTGGGAAGCTTTGTCTTAGGGTGTGATCCAGGGAAGGGACGTCGGGGACGGGTGAGAGCCCCAGACTCGCCCTTCCTCCCCTGCTGCTGCGTCATTACATCAGAGTTACTTATTTTTATTTTTTACACTGAGGAGGAAGGTTGATTCTGTGAATAAAGCACCGCTCGGGAGTCAAGACTCCTGGGTTCTAGCCCCAGTTCTGGGAGTGGGGTCCACTGGTTAGCACAGGGAGAACTGGAGCCAGGAGACCCGCATTCTCTTTCTGCCTTGACCAGGGACTTGTATGGCAAATTGTTTCGCTGCTCTGTGTGCCTCAGTTTCCCCACAGGGCAGGGAATAACTGGGTGGTATTTCTCAAGCGCGTTAAGATCATTCAGTGGAAGGAGCCAGTTTTAAAGGGCGGCTGCTTGCAGGGTTCAGTTCTTATAGTTGCAGGGAGGAAGAACTTGGCTGGAGTATATATGAGCGAGCTTTGGACACAGCTCCCTAGGGGTCAGAGAGCAGCCTGGGGCGCCTGTAGGATCGGAGATGGGGCCCCTGCAGGGCAGTGTGGCCAGCTGTCCTTCCCAATGCGGCGCAGTCCACGCCAGGCATTAGGAGACCCTGAGTCTGATTCTCTGTTGTCCTGCTGCGCCCCTTGGATTATTTACACTAGTGCTGAGTGAGTGTGAGTCGCTGGCACTTTGCACAGGCCCAGCGAACGGCACAAGGTGCAGAGCAATGGCAAAGGGGGCCTCAGTGAGCTGGGGACCTAGAGAAAGCCCCAGGGTCTGGCTGTGGCCAGCAGCAACCTCAGCACAGGACCCTCTTTCCGTTCACTACGGCTGCGCTTGGAGCAGGGATGCTGACAATGGCCAGGTGTCCTGCTCCACCAGCCCCTGGCAGGCGCAAGAGCTCAAAGCCAATGAGATCAGCACCCGGCGGCTAGATGCTGGCGGGGGTCCAATGGGGAGGCCGGGTGGGCACTCCTCTCAGAGCTGGGACGACCATGCAGCCTTATAGTCTGGTTCCCCCTGCACCCCAGCCAGCCATTGACAGGCATTCAGAGGGGGCTGCCCAGGCCTGGGGTGGCGCAGAGGCAGGGCTGGGGGTTGGAAGCTGACAGGCTGCTGCGCGCCCCTGGAAGAATGCTGGGCTGTATAAATAGCCCTGGGGTGAGGAGAGCCCAGGTTTGACAAGTGCCAGCGGATGGATTTCACTGGGGTGCTGCCAAGGCCAAAGGAATTCGGGGGCCGTCACTGCAGGGCGCACTGCCCTGGCTGGGAAGGGGACAGGCCCTGCCCTGTGCTGGGCTGGAGAGTCTGGGACAGGCCCCCCAGCGCAGAGCTGCCAGCAAGGGGTCCAAGGTGCTTTGGTGGTGGCTCACTGACAGCAGAGATCTGGACTCGGTCGCCCCCATCACCACCACAGCAGTGTTAGGGCATTTACCCACCGGTCTTCCTTGGGCAATTTTCCAGCCTGCCCTATTTGCCATTGTTGCACGACCCTCCTTGTCACGATAAAACTAGTGAGCGGTTTTACAGCCCCACCTCGCACGCCCCCGTCACAAGTGGGTAGCTGATTACTCCCTGTGAAGTGGATCAGCATTAGCCCCATTTTAGAGATGGGGATACCAAGGCATGTGGCGACTTTAAAAGAGTCAGCTAAGGTCACAGAATGAGAGAAGTTGTCAGCGCTGGCCCGAGAACGCAGATCCCCTGACACCAGCTCCCCGGGCACAACCCACCACCTACATCCCAAGCGTCCTGCTTGTGTTACTGGTTGGCACAATGCGCCCTGATCCTTGTCTAGCACCATCCAGTGTTAGAGTTCCCACCCTCCCTGGGCAGCCGCCACTGGGGGGCGACAGTCACACACGCTGGAGAAGGTCTGGCAGCTTTTTCCCTTGTGGGCAAAAGCCCTGGAGGTGAGGGTCTCAATTCACTTCCCATCTCTACCACAGACTCCCTGTGGGCGTGGGTTTGTAAAATGAGTCTAAGTCCTTTTCTCCAGCCCTTTGGGGCGCGAGCTCTGCGGGGCCTACCGGCTCTCAGCATGGTCTGGGCAGCACCTTGTGCAGCAGGGCTCTGTCCGGGAACATTGTTACCCTGTGCAAGGTGCAGCCCTGCTCCCAGGAGACACACTGCAGATACCAAACAGCAGAGCACAGGCGCTGGCGTCGTTTCCCAACTCTCGGGGCTTTAAGGAGGCAGAAGGAAACCGTCTCTCTCATGCTGTATTGAGACGTTTGGCAGGTTGCAGCTGGGCTGGATAAGAGCTGCTCATATTTGCTTCTGAAAGTATTTTCCAAAGGTACCAACCCCGGCTACAGTTGTCCTGGCCTCACGCATGCCTGCCACAGCCTGGAGCCCTGGTGCCCGGGGAAGCAGCACGGTGATTGATTAGAATGTCAGGAACACTGACCAAAATACCAAACTGCTGATTGCATCATTTTAACATGACCTGTCTCTGTTAGGACACTTGAAATGCAGCTACCCTGGCTACCACTGACCCTGGGCTGCAAGCCAAGGCCCCAGCCCTGCCTCGGTGGCCATGAGCTGTAGGTGCAGGCTCAGGCCCTCAGGGGCACAGGATGAGTCACAAGCCATGACTGACTGGGGACAGCCCGTGGTGAATAGCCTGTTGCAACACAGAGAGCGGAAGGAGAAAGAACTATGCTAGTGAGCGCAGGAGTGCAGACACACACACGGAGAGCTGATATTTCACACCGCAGGCAGATCACGTGGGGGGAACAAGGGCCAATTTCCCAGACTCCCTCCCCTACAAATCGAATCCTGGAGAGGGAGTGCTGAGCCCCCACCCCACAGCCTGTACTGGGGCCCCAGTGCTGTGATCCACTCAGTCCCCCCCGCCCAATTGGTGCTTAAACATCTGGACATCAGTGGGGGCCGAATCTCTTTGCTGCCTTGGGGCCAGTGAGCGGGGGCTGCTCAGCCACTGGCCAGATGCTGCAGGGCTTGGACGTGAAGCCTTGCAAACCCTGCATGGTGATAGATACTGCCCTGCCCACCCTGCACCTTGCAGCTAGCAGCCCCGGGGCCTGCCCAGCTCCTGCTGGAGGCAGGTCCCAGTCACTGATACTAAAGGGCCCAGCCAGAGGCGGGCAGCAAGCCGGTGCAGGTGAAACGCCAGCAAGGGCTGATCCGGCACACAAACCTCGCTGATTTCAGGGGAGCCACAGCAGCATTCTGCTCCCCCAGCCTGTCCGGGGAAAAGTGGTGCTCGGATTCAGGTGTACTGGGCAGAGCATGCCAAGGCCTGAGCTGGGTGGTGAGGGAGAGACGGGTCATGAACCCAGCCCCAGAGGCAAACAGCAGAGCTGAGGGTAAACAGCAGCTGCCCGTGCGGGGCCCATGACAGGGGTGACTGAGCAATGGGTTTTGCCAGAGTGGGGTGGGCATAGGAGGATGGGCTGCAGGCGACAGCCTGCTCCCAGCTGCACTGGATTCAAGGCAGTTATTCAGGATTGCACTGGGTCTAGCTGAGATCAGAATCTGGCCCTGACCCTGGCGTGATCAGGGGGTGACTCTGGATTCAGCCCAGCAATTAGGAGTTCCTCTCTTTTCACACTAGTGACTTAGCTGCCCCTGCTGGTTCTGGCATGCCGGCGCCTTCCAGGGGCAGAGCTGGTTACAATAGGCCAGGCGGGGATTGCCTCTGCTCCTGGGTCCCACCCACAAATGGGTGAGAGCACAGCACAGCACAGCCTCCCCGGGCAAGAGAGCACCCCTGGGTGCAGGCCATGCAGACAGGCTTTGCCCTGCATGGGGCCCAAGGGCTCCATTTGCTGCCTCCTCCCCAGCGGGCACAGGGAGACTCCCCAAGTCAAAGCACAGTGACACCCGATTCACCCCCGCCTGACGCAGCCGTTGGCACGCACGCCACGCTCCCTTGGCATGGGTGGAAGTGACGACACAAGGCCCAGGGCAGGACAGACTCAGTCCCGGCTATTTCTACAAATCCCAGGTCCCCAGCACTTGGCTGTGGCCACCGGAGCTCATTAAACCCAAACAAACGATTTCAAACCAAGGGTCTGGCTACACTCGAAACACGGCAGGGCTTTGAAGTGAGTGTGGTCGCAGCGCCAGAGCTCTCCCAGCGCTGCACGTACTCCACATCTTCATGGGGTGTAGCTTGCAGCGGCTCCCAGCGCTGCGGCACTGTTTACGCTGGCGCTTTGCAGCGCTCAGGGGGGTGTTTTTTCACACCCCTGAGTGAGAAAGTGGCAGCGCTGTAAAGTGCCAGTGCAGCCAAGGCCCGAGTCTGCTTCCCTCCCCCCACCCGCCCGTCGGTCACTTGCTTTGGGGCTTTTCGCTGCCCTGGAACAACGAGAGACTCTCCTCAGGCTGGGTGGAGGAGAGCCCTGCTGCCTGGCCACCCCTAGCCCCGGGTGGGAACCTGCAAGTCCAAACAGAAGGGCTGCGCTTTGGTGCTCGGGCAAGGGCAACAAGCCCAGTGTATGTGCTTAGCTAGCGAGGTGCTCATGGGGAAAGAGAGACAGACGGACACGGGGCACGTGTGGGGACAAACACAGGGTATGTGTGGGGACCGACAGACAGACACAGAGGCACACATGGGCTAGACAGACACTGGAACAGACAGACAGACAGACACAGGGTCTGTGTGGGGAGTCGGGGAAAGACAGACAGACATAGGGTATGTGTGGGGAGCTGGGGACAGAGACAGACAGACAGACACAGGGTCTGTGTGGGGAGTTGGGGACAGACAGACAGACACAGGGTCTGTGTGGGGAGCCGGGGACAGACAGACAGACACAGGGTCTGTGTGGGGACAGACATGATTTTAGTTCAATGCAGAAAACATTCCTCTGCACTTCCTATCTTGTATGCGCCTAAGAAAGCAGGTTTTGGCCCGCATGACCCTGCAGCCGCCCTTCACAATAGGCCGGTTGGTTCTATTTCAAACCTGGACCTGGCTCTCCTGGAGCATGGCCCAGCCGGGCCAGGGCTCTGCAGCGTCCCACCAGGATGGGGCTATTTTTACTGCAGGGTGAGGGCAGCAAGATTCAGGTTATTCCCCAGGGGCCACCTGAGACCCAGCCCCAGCAAGTTCCCGCAGGGCTGCCCAGGTACCCCTCAGCGGCCCGAGCAGCATAGCAAGGTCAGGGCTGAGCCCCAGAACCCCTTTCAGTACAAATCGAACCCTGGATAAGGCGGCCTGTCTCCCTGCCCTAGGTCCCTGCAAGGGCTGCTCATGGCTTCTAGGCAAGTGAGCAATTCACGGCTGTAGGACCTACAGAAAGGTGAAGGGAGGTGGGGTTGATTGGGTCACAGGCAGAAAGTGTCAGTTCCACATGTAAAGCCCACTTCAGAGGTAACAGTGCAATGAACTGGCAACCGCTGTCTGGATGGAGTCAGGCTACTCTGATGTGTGTCATAAGGCCTATACTGCTACCAGCACATAGGGATTCTCCTTCAGCTTGAGGCCTCTGCATTTTTGGTGCAAGAGGATCCAAGCAGCTCCTGATTTATGTGAGATTGAGGAAATCTCCATGCATAGCCCTGTAATGCCAGCCTTTCTGGCTCAGGGCGGGAGCAGGTCTTTTTTCCAGAACAGCATGTACGGAAAAAGGATTGTCTGCCTCTTATGCCCAGGAGAAGCGGGCTCCCTGACTCCTCTCCCTCGCTCTGCCCTGCAGCTGCTTTATTCATTAAAGTCGCAGTTTACAAATTAATTTATAGCCAGGTCAAGGCTAAATATATCGTCAGAAGCAATCATGGCATTGCTGAGTAGCCCTGTATGGAACGTGCTGGCTCAGGGGCAGTGCCAGGCCTGGCCTGGTGCATGGCTGTTGGAGGGTAATTGAATTAACAGTGATCTGGCCTGTGGCTATTTAGCGCTTGTCCCTGGAGCAGGCAAAGGAGGCCAGGCGTGAGCTCGCTGGAACGTCACCGCTTCCCACGTGCTTTCTCCTGAGCGCACCCTACGGTTCACTGGTGGCTCTGGCATCCCCTTAGCTGCTGTCCTGTCTCGGGGCGTGAGACACGCGTCTGCCCAGCACACCCCAGCCAGCTGCGGGACTCCAGAGAGGGCCCACTGCCTGATAGACAGTATCACAGCCACAGCGAGAGCCTCCACCAGGAGCAGGGGCTCACTGGCCCCATGAATTATTGTAGGGCCTAGTGGGGGGGAGCCCGGGGCCCGAGGTGCTGAACAGATCCAGAATGCAGCCACTCCTGGCTCCACGGCGCTGCCAGGCTCGCAAGGCAGGAAGGGCTGAAATCCCTAGTTTAAAGGGGGGATGGAAACACTGATTTCAGCGGGGCCGGTGCCTAAATACCTTTAAAAGTTTGACCCTACGTGACCTATCTGAGGCCAGCCAGCAGCGCAGCATCAGGAACAGAACCCGGGTCTCCTGCACCAGCACCCCCCCAACCACACCCCAGGCCTTTGGCTGCTTGTGCCCCCTGTGGGCAGCAGGAGCGGCGCCTGGGTTTTTGGCGCCCTAGGCGGGGTCCTTCTGCGCCCCTGGTCGTTGGCGGCAATTCTGCGGCAGGGGGGTCCTTCCGCGCTCCCGGTCTTCGGGGCACTTCAGCGGCGGGTCCTGGAGCGAGTGAAGGACCCGCCGCAGAATTGCCGCTGAAGACCCGGAGCGCAGAAGGACCCCCCACCGCCGAATTGCTGCCGAGGATGACAAAATGCCGCCCCCCCAAATCCTGGCGCGGTTGCCTAAATGGAAGTGCCAGCCCTGGTGGGCAGAGCACCTTGCGTCACCGCCCGGCTGTCCCTCGCACAGCTCACAGCCCCGTACCTGGAGCGCTCCTCTCCGGCTTTGGCAGCATGTCACACCCTTTGCCCCGGTGTGAGTGGCTGCACAAGGTGCAGGGCCATGGCAGAGCCGCTCCCAGCGATCCTCAGGCAGCCCTAATTAGTGAGTGACAAGCAACTCACCAAGGAAAGTGAGCAAGTGCAAACGAGGTTGGAAGAGTCAGGGCTGTGCAGCTCAGAGCATTTCAAGATGGCTGCAGAAATCTGAGCCCTGCAGCTGTTGCAGACCTTGTGATGTAGGGAGGCTGGGACGGGATTTAGTGCCAGTGGATTTAGCTCCACACATACCCCTAGGGAGGAAGCAATTGTTAGTTACCAGGGAGCCCCTGGGAGTTGGGTGCCGGGTGAAGGACCCTGAGGAAACAGCATCCCTGGCGATCCAGAGTGGGGCCTTTAACCTTCCTGCACAAGGCAAAGCCCTCGTCAGTGGATGGCAGTGGACTGCACGGGGCCGCTGCACCATAGAAAGGAGCGTGTGTGAAATACGAATTTATTTAGTTACCTAATCAGGACACCTGGGTTCCTGCCACAGTTGGCAGCCGTGCGCAGGCCCCTCACTTCTGTGCCTCACCTCCTCTCTCGGTAGGAAAGGGTTTTACACACACACACACACACGGTTACTTATAGTGCTTGTGAACTTCTTTGAGATCCCCTGATGAAATGCCCTAGAGACGTCTCCATTGGGGACAGCGGCTATCTGGCAGGAGGCTTCCCACGGCTCTCGGAAAGGGAAGAACGGAGAATCTCCTGCCCTGTCATAGCCCAAGAAGTGGCACGTTCTGGTCATGCCCCAGCCAGGCTTGCGTGTTGAGAAGGGCTCAAGGCTAAGCACGCAGGGCCCGGGAACACGAGCTGCTGGTACCTGGGGCAGGCAGAATGTCCATGTCCTCCTACACAAACTTCCTCATGGCTGGATTTTACAAAAACTAGACAAGCCATTTACAACACAAACTTTGCTTCTCTACAAAGGAAAAAGGACACTAAACTGTCTAAACTGCTACATGGCACAAGGAGCCACAACAGTAGCTCCCTTAACCCACCCAACAATATTGTTAATCTTTCCAGCTATTCTCTTAGCCCAGCAGAAGAATCTGTCCTATCTCAGGGCCTCTCCTTTTGTCCTTTCAGACTCACGAACATGATACAGTTCTGTGGTGACCTAGAATCCTACTTTCACCGTCTCCGACTCAAAGAATACTTCCAACGCACCTCTGAACCACATACTAACCCACAGAATCCTTCCTACTGATGCTATAATAAAAATTCTGCATGGACTGCTCCTGAGGGTCGAAACAACAGACTGGACTTCTACATAGATTGCTTCCGCCAATGTGCACGGGCTGAAATTGTGGAAAAGCAGCATCACTTGCCCCATAACCTAAGCCATGCTGAACACGATGCCATCAACAGCCTCAAGAACAACTCTGACATCATAATCAAAAAAGGTGACACAGGAGGTGCTGTCATCATCATGAATAGGTCAGAATATGAACGAGAGGCTGCTAGGCAGCTCTCTAACTCTACATTCTACAGGCCTTTACCCTCTGATCCCACTGAGGGTTACCAAAAGAAACTACACCATCTGCTCAGAAAACTCCCTGAGAAAGCACAGGAACAGATCTGTACAGACACTTGCCTAGAACCCTGACCAGGTGTATTCTAATTGCTACCCAAGATCCATAAACCTGGAAATCCTGGACGCCCCATCATCTCAAGCATTGGCACCTTAACAGTAGGATTGTCTGGCTATGTGGACTCTCTCCTCAGGCCCTATGCTACCAGCACTCTCAGCTATCTTCGAGACACCACTGACTTCCTGAGGAAACTACAATCCATCGGAGATCTTCCAGAAAACACCATCCTGGCCACTAGGGATGTGGAAGCCCTCTACACCAACATTCCACACAAAGATGGAATACAAGCCATCAGGAATAGTATCCTTGATAAAATCACGGCTAACCTGGTGGCTGAACTTTGTGACTTTGTCCTCACCCACAACTATTTCACATTTGGGGACAATATATACCTTCAAGTCAGCGGCACTGCTATGGGTACCCGCATGGCCCCACAGTATGCCAACATCTTAATGGCTGACTTAAAACAACGCTTCCTTAGCTCTCGTTCCCTAACGCCCCTACTCGCGCTACACTGATGACATCGTCATCATCTAGACTCATGGAAAAGAAGCCCTTGAGGAATTCCACTGTGATTTTGACAATTTCCATCCCACCATCAACCTCAGCCTAGACCCATCCACACAAGCGGTCCATTTCCTAGACACTACTGTGCTAATAAGCGATGGTCTCATAAACACCACCCTATACCGGAAACCCACTGACCTCTATACTTACCTACATGCCTCCAGCTTCCATCCAGGACACACCACACGATCCATTGTCTACAGCCAAGCTCTAAGATTCAACCGTATTTGCTCCAATCCCTCAGACAGATAAACACCTACAAGATCTCTATCAAGCATTCTTAAAACTACAATACCCACCTGCTGAAGTGAAAAAACAGATTGACAGAGCCAGAAGAGCACCCAGAAGCCACCTACTACAGGACAGGCCCAGCAAAGAAAATAACAGAACATCACTAGCCATCACCTACAGCCCCCAACTAAAACCTCTCCAGCGCATCATCAAAGATCTACAACCTATCCTTAAAGATGATCCCTCACTCTCACAGATCCTGGGATTCAAAAAGCAGTGGGAGAACACTTCAAACTCTCTAACCACTCAGTGACAGATCTGAAGGTGGCAATTTTGCAACAAAAAAACTTCAAAAACAGACTCCAAAGAGAGACTGCTGAACTTGAATTAATATGCAAATTAGACACAATTAACTCAGGCCTTAACAGAGACTGGGAATGGCTGGGTCATTACACTAATTGAATCTATTTCCCTATGTTAAGTTCTCCTCACACCTTCTATGGGTCATCTCAATTATCACTTCAAAAGTTTTTTTTCTCCTGCTGACGATAGCTCATCTCAATTGATTGGCCTCTTACAGTTGGGATGGGTACTTCCACCTTGTCATGTTCTCTGTATGGATAAATATCTCCTGTCTGCGTGTTCCATTCTGTGCATCCGAAGAAGTGGACTGTAGCCCACGAAAGCTCATGCTGAAATAAATTTGTTAGTCTCTAAGGTGCCACAAGTCCTCCTGTTCTTTTTGCCTTGAGAGCGTCGCCAGCCCGCCGGGCTTGGCTTCCTACCAATGGCAACAGAGCAGCAGCTCTGGGAGCTTCAGGAAATGGCAGCCCCAGTTCTTTGTTAGGAGAAGGGTAGCAATGGGGGTGCTGCCCGGAGAACCCCCCTCTGCAGAGGTCTGACAGACGAAGGCTGTTTCCTTACCCCAGGTGTGCCAACTGGGCACAGAGGGGAAATCTTAACTCCACTGAGAAGTCACTAGTGAGATTCCCTTGACTGCTGGAGGGCCAGGCCCCCCCCGGTTTTCTAACACTCAGCATCTGCAACAGGGTTGAGCTGTGGAAGAGCCTGGCCTCCATTGTGGGGGCAGGCAGGCCCTTAGCGATAGAACTGGGACTTGAACCCACCGTCCACCCCTCGTTCCTCTGGTGAGTACGTGTCTTTCTCTGCAGGAGAGTGGTGGATCTACCCGCCCGCTTGGCACAAGTCACCACAGTGGCTAGGAGCGACAGGAGGATTCCAGTTTGGTGGCATTTTTACACCCACTCTGTTTGGGTGCAATGCCAGCTCCAAGCGCCAGGCAGCAGAGAACCCAGCCTGTAACAGAGTCACTTACCCAGCCTGGCATCACAGTATCCATGCCTCAGTTCCCCCTCAGAGCTCAGCCACCTCCCTCAGGCTAGCAGAGCAGTTTGAGGCTTTGACCCTCCGGTCCACTCACCCCAGGGAGCCTTAGCAGGCAGCCAGGGTCTGCTCCTGCCTCTCTGGGCCCCTTCCTACCTTGTCTAGCCCCAGAGCCTGGCTGCCAGCATCCTCCCTGCAGCAAACTTCCTGGCTTTACAATCACCCCCTGCCCAGCTCCATCATGCCTGGCTTTCTCTCTCTCCCAGGTAACTGGCCTCTCAGGCCCAGGTTAACCCCTTCATGCCTGTGTGGGGGACACCCCCATCACAGGGCTGTGGCCCTTCCCATGGCTACACATTTCCTTCCCTCACCAGCACCTGGTCTTGCCACACAGGCCTGCCCTAGACTCCCCATCTCCAGCCCTCAGCCACTGACCCATGGGCACCCCCAGCCTCTCTCTTTCACAGTCCCCAGGGCTGTTCCCTGCTCCACTGCCAGCATCCAGCTGTTTGTAGAGAGCGATTAATGAGTCTCCTACAGCCTAGCTAATGGCCATGAGGCTTTTTGCTCACAGAAGATGAGGGTTGGAAGGGACCCCAGAAGGCCATCTAGTCCACCCCCTGCTCAAAGCAGGACCAATCCACAGACAGATTTTTAACCCAGTTCCCTAAATGGCCCCCTCAGGGATTGAGCTCACAACCCTGGGTTTGGCAGGCTAATGCTCAAACCACTGAGCTATCCCTCCCCCCCCATGCTGTAGAGGCTCATGCATTTAGCTTGTGAGATGGCAGGTTCGATGCCGCCCTCCACCAACACGTGCCTATGTAGCTGCATGGCGCAGGGTGCCCAGAAGGGCATGGATATTTAGTTACACCAGGCGTTGTGCATGTTTCGCTGCAGGTGTAAGTCTCTCGACAGACACAGAGGCACTGAGTGTGCACATGCTATGGTGCAATACGTGTAGAGGAGTGCAGGGCTCCTCTGTTTGCATGTGTGCATTTCCATGCAGCCGCATATCCTGTAAGGCCTGCGGGCAGGGCTGCCTGTGCCAGCTAGCTGTGCGGGTAGAAAATAGAAGACACAGGCTGTTCTTCACTGTTATTCTATCCCTGCCCTTCCAATCCCTTCTGTTCATCTTTGTTCCAGCCTGTCTCTGCTTATTAGGAGCCAAGATTCTCCCTCCCCACTGCACTGCACGAAACCGAAGTGCTCAGCAGTTGGAGAGTTGCATTCATGTCAAAATAGCTTCTCCGAGTCACGAGCCCAAAGGCCAAGCAAGCTGTGCCTGCCTTTGGGGCAAGGAGATGGGCGATGCCCTGGCCCCTCCTGGGCGTGCCGGGCTGGAGGCGACAGACTAGAAAATAACAGCATTTGCTGCAGAAGCCAGCCCGCTCCCTGCTTCCTCATGGCTGGATTTTACAAAAACTAGACAAGCCATTTACAACACAAACTTTGCTTCTCTCTGGGCCAGGTCGCGTGCAACAGCCAGTGAGAACCAGCGCAATGGAGGTTTCTGTGCTGGGCCTCAGTGACTCATGCTCCCAGGATGGCACCAGAGGCTGGTGATTTGTCGCTGCCCCAGCCTTTTAGCACACATGGCCCAGTACAAGCCCCATGCCCTAGCCCCACCTCGCCGATGCTGGGGAGTGCAGCAGCACGGCACATCTGGCCAGGGTAAGCAAGAGCAGATTCAGGCCCACAGGCCAGGCCAGGGCCCTGCACCAGGAGGAAAGCACCATCTCCCCAGGGCAGAGAACATACCCAACAGGCCAAGGGCCAGAGCAGTGACGGGATCAACACGGGAGGGCCAGGCAGAAGCAGTGCACGGCCAAGGGGAGGCTCGGCTCGGCAGAGTCCAGGGGACCACGTGCAAGGAGGCACAAGGCAGGATGGGGAACAGGGCCGTTGAGGACAGAGGATGGATGCAGGGCAGGACGTGGGGAACGCAGGAGTGCAGGGAGGCATCTGGGGTGCAATTCCCAGAGATCCACATCCAGCAGCGACTGAGACGCAGCCACCCAGATCGAATCTTGCCAAGGAGCTGATGCTGCTGTGTAACATGGGGCCAGACCCCAGCTGGCGTCAATCAGCTGGAGCTCCACTGGAGTCAATGGGGCCGGACCCCCAACGGGTGCAAATCAGCCGGAGCTCCACTGGAATCAATGGGGCCGGACCCCAGCTGGCGTCAATCAGCTGGAGCTCCACTGGAGTCGGTGGGGCCGGACCCCGAACGGGTGCAAATCAGCCATAGCTCCACTGGAATCAATGGGGCCGGACCCCAGCTGGCATCAGTCAGCCGGAGCTCCACTGGAGTCAATGGGGCCGGACCCCGAGCGGGTGCAATTCAGCCCTGCTGCACTGGCTACACCATTTACAGTAGCTGAGCATGTGGCCTATTGAGTGCCCGTGGGGTGCGGTGCCAGATGCCCTGCAGGCTGCATCCGTGAGTCAGAGCTGTCGCTGTGTCAGGGGCTCCCTTCCCGCAGGGGTTCTAGCCCAGGGCTCTGCTCCTGCTTTCCCTGGGCTTTACGCCTGCTCAGACACCGAGCGAGGTGGCTAGTCCACAGGGACTAACAGTGGGATGCTCTGCAGCCATACAAAGCAGGGCAAAAGGCACGTCTTCGGGCACGGCAGGTCTCCTCCCTTCTCTCTGTGCCTCTGTTCAAACTCAGATCAGATACTCCCTGCTGCAGCCAGATACTTCCCGCCAGCCGGCTGACAAGGAAGAGTGTGGAAATGAGCAGGGCCTTGCTGCTGTGAAGGCGCCTGCAGAGTTTATTTGTCACAGCAGCGCCTTGGCGGCCCCAGCCAGGGCACCGTTGGGTTGGGTGCTGTTTGGCCAAGCAGTCCGGCCCTGCCCCGCGGAGCTCACAGTCCAGGCGTTAGACACGTTGCCGGAGGAGCAGGAGATGCTGCGACAGGATTGCCTTGGGACCTGGTGTTCTGTGCCTCAGTTTCCCTCTTTGGGTGTCTTTGACCTCCACTCTCGCCAGGTGCTCTGCCTTTCAGAGCAAGGAAGACATTGGCAAACCCAGCTCTCGTCCAGCAACCTCCCGCTGGGGCCCCAGGCTCAGGAGGCCAGGGGATTGTGTGGCTGGGCCAGTGGAAGGTGGGAGAGCTTGCCGCACCTGGCCAGAGACAGTCAGAGCAGGAGGGAGCCCAGCAGGTCATGGAGCTAAGGCCGCGACCCCGTTTGCCATCAGGCAGAGGAGGGGGTCATGGTCCTCCTGCCCTGGGCAGGGGCACAGAGAGGCGCTGGGGTGCGCAGCATGGAGCAGAACGCCCAGCTGGCAGGAGCAGGTGGTGGAAGAAGGCGCCGGCCTAGGAGAGGCCGCAGCCCAGATGCAATGGGAACTTTGACAGGCCGCAAAGCGCCAGCAAGGGGGCTCTTGTGTTCCCGGTGAACAAGGTTTTCCGAAACCCACGCAGTCAAGAACGCCCGGCATTCAGTCCTGGAAAACACACACTGGGATTCCACCGCGGCGGCTACGTCACATCCCCTTTGACTATTGTCGTTTGGGAAATTAACGATCAATATGAAACAGACCCACCATTGTCTTCAGGCTGGTGAGAGGCCGGCTGTTTATTCCAGGCCATCTCAATGCTCCTGTTGTTTGGTGCGGGCCTTTGGTAGATTCATTAACATTTGTTCTATGGGCCAGTTATTCCCCTTGCAACATAAAGGGGTGGATGGGGGGTGAGGAGACGGCTTTTGTACATCGCTGGGTGTTCTTACAGCTCATGTGAGGGCAGCAAGATGGAGGCCAGTGGCAAATGGGGCCGGGGAGCATCCATCCAACATGCGCTGCCTCTGCTTGGCGCATGCCAGAGACCGGACCTGAGTGCACTGCAGTCAGACACAGCACGTTCTGGGGGCCTGGGTGGAACTCCTCTATGCTCCCCATAAACATCTGCACAACTCACTTCTCCTCACAACTGTCCTCGGCCCAGACTTGCCAATGGTTAGGGGCCACCAGCCAACTGGGGATCCCGAGGCTGCAGGCTAGTGGGCCGGCCAGTTTGTCTCCTCCTGTCCATGGACATCCCCATCTGTCCCATGGCCTGAGCAGAGATTGGAAGTGAGGGGCTTTTTGTTCTGGATTTGTACAGCCTCTTGCACAATGGGGCCCTGGCCCAGGCCTGAGGCTCCCAGGTGCTACGATAACACACGTAAAGAGCAATAATTGACATCACTTCAGTGCTACGCCAGCCAATGTCTTGGTCCTTTGCACTGGGTGATGGGAACGCTCTCTTAGCTCATGGCCACCGCTCCCCTCCGTGAGTGCATGTGACGAACTGGGAATGTTCTTAACGTTTTCTCTGAATACTGTGTTGGTGCCTCAGTGTCCCCTCTGCAGTTCTTAATATCTAGGTGGTGGAATCAGGGTGTGTGATTGCTGCAGAGGAAGGGGCCAGTGCACCTAAATGCCTGGCACTCTGTCTCCTGGCAACTGATGGCCTGGGCCCCTCCCCTGCAAAGGTGCCAGCTGAAGGTGTTGGAGACAAAGGGATCAGGTGACCTCCTGGCCCGGGAAAGGGGCTGAGCAGAGAGGATGGTGGGAGGGGGTTGTTAGTCTGGAGCTGGCTGGGGATGAGGAGTGAAGTGCAGATGTGGGGATCTGGCTCCCTGCCCCCCAGAATGTACCCGGCCAAGGGGTCCGGTTCACTGTACCTACAAGCTCTGTTTTAGACCCTATTCTTGTCATCGAATACACCTCTGTTTTATTGGCTGGCTGAGAGTCATATCTGACTGCAAAGTGGGGGTGCAGGACCCTGTGGCCCCCCCAGGACCTCGCTGGGGCGGGCTCGCTGTGGGAAGTGCACGGAGGGGCAGAGGATGCTGAATGCTCCAAGGAGAGACCCAGGAGGTGAAGCCATGTGAGCTTCTTGCCCTGAACAAGTCTGCTCCAAGGGAGAGGAGGCTCCCCAAAGTCCTGCCTGGCTTGGTGGGGAGCAGTTCCAGAGCATCACCCGGTAACTCCATGACAGTGCGCTATCCAGGCCTAGAGAGAGAGCCCCACACGCCCCCCTCTCCCACTCAGCCTGTTGTAGACACCTTCTGTGCACGACCCAGGGGGTCTGCTGCTAGGCAGTGCGGCTGGCGGAGGGCCCTCTGGCCCATCCAAGCGAACAATCAGGGTCATTCCCTCCTCCAGTAGGAGATGGTCCTGGTCTGGAGCAGAGAGCAGGCCCCGGAGCCCCAGCCCTGACGAATACCAGTCCCAGTGGCTCTCTGGGATGCTCCATTTTAGCAGGACAGGATGCCAAGGCTGTCCCCAAGGGACCAATCTCAGTCACCAGTGACAAAGAAACACAGCGGGGAGGAGGGGGAGGGACATTAAGGATAAAAATCCCAGATGGAGAAAGATTCCACAGCCTTGGAAAGGAGCAATGCACCCTATGGCAGATCTGACACAGCTGTCTCCCAGGGCGTGCCTAGCTCTGAGATGCTAAAGATCACACTAATCCGTTCCCTGGCATCTCTCAGTGCCCACCATGCTCCACTCCAGGTTAGAGGCCAGCATTGCCATCTCTGGCCTTTCATTGTGCACCTAGCAATATTGCTTCTTTTCCTTCAGGCCCCACCTCCTGGAGTCAGGTGATTATGTGAGCATCTCAGCTCCCATTCCTAAAGAGAGAACGTTTCTATCTCACGTGGTTGCAAAGAAAATCTTGAAAATGTGATTCCTGGGGCTCAAAACCCAGCAGGGAAATGACCAGACCCCAAATGAATTCATTCGTTAGTTTTTCAGGGTTATGATTTTGAACATGGGTTCGCACTGCTGAGAGGCGTTTCCCTCATTGGTTTTTCTAGCGAGGCAGTGCTGCTGCTGCTGAGTGGTTCGAGCAGTGCTCTGGCAGCCAGGACTCCTGGGTTCAACTCCTGGTTTTGCTGCATAACCTTAGGGAAGTCATGCCATCTCTGTGTCCCTGACTGACTGCTGTAAAAGTCAGAGTAAGCGCATCAAATCTGAAAGAGTCACTCTGGATTGACGCTGGCAGGAGAGAGGTCACTTGATCATTGCTTGTTAGGTTCACTCCTTCTGGGGCACCTGGCATTGGCCAGTGTCGGCAGCCAGGACACTGGGCTGGATGGACCCTTGGTCTGACCCAGTACAGTCGTTCTTATGTTCTTATTCTTCTGCCCAGTCCAGCAAATGGGGCACAGGCCTGGAAAGCCAGACTCCTGGGTTCCCCCCAGCTCTGCCATGGACTTGCTGTGTGACCATAGTGCCTTCCCCTCTTTATGCTTCCATCTCCCCAGTGTAGAATGGTGATAATTGGCTGCAGCCAGGCCCCTCATTGGTCCCAGCCCCCCCGTGCTAGACACTGTACGTGACTGATTTGGTGTACCATGGTAGTGCTACCTAGGAGGACACACTGGTGCTGGGCACTGCACAAACCCAGAACACGACAGACCTGGCCCAAAGGCTTCCAATGGGCCCCTTTGCAGAATGCTCCCAGAACAGTGCGTAAAAATGTGTTACTAACAATCCCCCAGGTGAAAAAGTACTGGGACAATTCAGTGTCAAGGGCCAGATGCTGCTCCAGGAACTCCCTTGCGGCCTGTGGAGTCACTCTGGCTTTACCCTAGTGTAGTCAAGAGCAGGATTTGGCTCGTGCTTGGAGATCTTCATGGGAAAGGTGCAAAACGCAATGGCTTCATTTTGGAATTCTTTGTACTGGCCTGGCAGCAGGGACACCACCCCAAGCCCTGCCTTTGGGGGGACCCTACCCCCAGGAAGGGGGAGAACAGACATCTGAGCACAGGTCATCTGGGCAGGCTGGCCCCCGGGCATTCTCCTAAGAGTCCAGCTTCCACCCCAGTGCAGTATGGAGGGATCAAGCCAGGGGCCAGGCAGGAATGTCAGACCTCTACTTTCATCTTTGCCCTGCTGGGCTACCAGGGGCCATGCAGCAGCAGCTGCTCCAGCCCCAGGCTCAGGGATGGGAGAGAGTTTGTCAGCACTTGGTCTCTATTCACAACTGCCCAGCTTTCACCCAGTGACCTCCATGAGTAGCTGCAATTTCAGCCTGGGAGGCAGAGGGGGTACAACCAACCATTGCTCAGTGGGGAAATGGAGGCTGAGACTTGACCAAGGTCACAATGAAAATCTGTTGTAAAGCTAGAGAGAGAACCCAGGAGTCCTGGCTGGCTTCCGGCTGCCTGCTCTAACCCATTAGACTCCACCTCCCTCCCTGAGCTGGGATAGAACCCAGGAGTCCTGGTTCCCAGCCCCTTGCTCAGACCCACTAGACCCCTGTGTGCTGACTCCTAGTCCCCTTGCTGTTACCGGCAATGTACCTTTCCCAACTCACAGGTGAGAACCCAGGTGTCCTGATTGCTTAGGCACCTGCTCTTCCTGCTAAACCACTTCTAAAGCCAGCACTTTGCTTACTTTCCCCTCTGCCTGCTTCCCGTTAATGGCTCCCTGGGCCCAGGATCAGCTGTGCCCCTCCACCATGCCCATTTCCCAGGGAAGGTGATGAAGGGCTCCAGTATGGCTCAAACGTGCTGGGGGGGGGGAGGGAGGGCTGGTTTATTCCTCTCGCTGTCACCCCCTCCCCCCCACACAGAGTTCTGCCGGAGCCTCAATGGAGTTACTGTCCATGTGCCACTTGGCCCAGTCCGAGTCAGCAGCCCAGGATTCAGATGGAAAATTCCATGCCCACGAAGCTCCCCAGCCCGCCCCAAGCAGCAGGATCTCTCAGGCTGCGATCGCAGGCCTCAGCGCATCAAAGGAGGCCATTATTCCCAGGCTCACTGCCATGCCACGAGTGACGCAGTGCTGCCAGTCCAGCACACTTCAGCCTGCAGGCTCCCAGTTTTGTAAGGGGGGCACTTCACGTGGCATTGGTGAGACACCACCTCTGGGGTGGGACACAGTCAGTTTAACCATCCCACAGCAACACCCCAAGGGAACTGCTCGCCCAGTGCTGAAATGCAGCCCCGTCTGGGGTGGAATATTCCAGCTGCTCCACAGCCACACAGCACCACAACACGTTGAGGGCAGAGAGCGGGTGGGCGGCCGCACCCACATGTCAGACATGCAGCAGGAAGGTAACGCAGCCCCATGCACTCAGCCCCAGCCAAGCGTGCCAGAGGAGCCAAGGCTGAACCACGCACCCAGCCTCTGGGCAGGGCTCTACCCCAGGGGCTCCCGAGTGATGGTCCATTACCCCCAGATTACAGCTCAAACAAGCCCCGCAAGACACACGCTGGGCCTGGCTGCTTTGCGGGGGGTGGACCCGCAGCAAGACAGATGCCGTGATGTCCCTCCCTGTCAATTAATCGCCACCAATGCGGATGGAGGAGGGGCTGGGCTGACAGTCCCAGGGGCTGCTCACTCTGGGCCTGCAGCTTGATCCCGTTTCTAGACCAGTGCTGCAGAAGGCTCTGCACTTCTGCAGCCCCAGCCCAGGCATCTCTGTTGGGCACCCACAACAACTAATTTGTGGGGGCCCTCAGTGCATCCTGCTCTGGGTGGGGGAGGCCAAGGCAGCCAGACCGGTCCATGCCCACGGACCCTCACTCGGCTGTGCCAGGTTCTCCAGCTCCTCAGGCCGCTCTGGGGACAGAGCAGGAAGTTAGACCTGCACCCGATCCCCCGCTGCAGCCAGGCTCTGGCCTCTGCCTCCTGGCACTTAAACACCCGCCTGGGCAACCCAGCAAAGTCAGGCCCAGCTTGGCGGACAACGGGAGCCTTTGAGTCCCTGCCAGAGAGGGAATCATTGCAGCTGGAGCAAGGGAGGGTGGGGGAGATCTCGATTCCCAGTCTATTTCAGGGAGAACAAATCAACAGCGAGACAGGTGCTGAGCCCGATGCAGCCGCCCGGGGATATTAGTTACCGTCCAAGGGCATCAGAGTTTCCACATGGGCTCAACGTGCAAATCCCACTGTCTAAGCTGTTCCTACGGCCTGGCTTGAGCTGAAATCAGAGCCCCTCGGCAGGGTGGGCAGTTGTTACAGACAGTGCAGGATTGCAGGGAGCCTCGGCCCACAAGCAGCGCTGAGCCAGGGCCGCGCCGACAGACCTTGCACGGCTCTCCATACTGGTACAGGCGCCTCCGTGTTGCTTTTATTTTTGTGTCAGTGATTCATCTCCTACTCCGGTGCCAGGCCGCTGCCATTCAGCGCTGCGACCACTGGTGCTGCTCACCAGAGGCTGCAGGCCATGGGTGCACGTTCACTCGTGCATCACAAGCCCAGGCAGCCAGACGGGATGGGCATAGGAGCCAGCTGATCCACAGGCCGGGCTTGCCCTGGGTTCGCCGCTCAGTAACATGCTGATGGCCGGGAAGCCAGCTCGCTAGTCATTGCCGTTGGGTGGAATGAGTCAGGAGGGTTCTCGGCCCAGCTAGCCCCACTGCTGGCCAGTCTGGGACCCAAAGGGCGATGGGGACTAAACAGCAAGCTGGCCCCAGCGGGGGGGGGGGGGGGGGGCCGGTTTGAGGCACACGGGCAGGGCTCTCCTGGGGCAGGACAGGCCCAAGCTGGAGCAGCGCAGGGGGTCGGTCTCCAGGGCTCGATCCCCTTAGAAGGAAGCCCAGGGCTCCCCCCCCCCCCGGAATTTACACCAGGGGGATATGAAAGGAGCGACTGCGCCAGGCGGCCAGCCAGGGCAGCCTGTGTCGCCACTTCGTCAGCCCCACCCACCTGCCGGAGACGGTGCTGCCCGCCAATCGCCAGCAGCAGCCAGGAGCTCAGCACTGATCTGGGGCTCCCAGCTCCTGCCAAGAGCTCATCAGGGCCACCAGTATGCCCAGCAGGAGACACCGTTCAGGTTGGGCCTGGACGTAAATCTCGGCTTGTCAGCCGCCAGAGCAGCTGGGACATCCTCCAGCCCACGGGAAGTCGTTTTAGAACACAGGCCAGAGGCCACCGGTCCTGCTGTGTCCCCGAGAACAGGATCTGGGGACACTTCAGACCATCTGAGTCAGCACCCAAGGTCTGTCCAGTGTCGCATTTCCGACAGCAACCGCAGGGAAAGGGGCTGGACACCCCCCAGCTGGCAGGCATGCGATCCATCTGACCCCCTGCAAGGCCTCATCCCTGTCCCAAAGAGAGATCAGCTTCCACTCTGAAGCAGGAGGTTCTGTATCCCTCCCCAACGTCCGGTTCATACAGGGCCCAGCGCAATGGGGCAAGGCCCCAAACCTGCCAGCGTTTCTGCGCGATCCCCACGGCCAGCCGCAGTGGTACGGCACAAACGGAAGAGAGAGGTATGGCTACCAGGATGTTTTTTATTTCAATATATTAAATATATATTAATCAGAAAAAAGTCACATATGGTAAATCCCGAAAAAATACACAAATATAAATGTTGATTTTGTTTTACGTACAAGTTTATATACAGGAAAAGGCCAAAACGAGAGAGGAAGCCCTCCCAGGCACAGAAAGCCACGTGGTTGTCAGCCGATAGAACAACAAAATAGGCATCTCCCTCCCAGCCTTCCTAGTGCCCCTTCGCATCTCTCGCTGCCTCTGCAGTTCTCAGCCGTATTTACAAGGTTTAAACCCCCTCTATTTACAGAGACGTCTCTGCAGCGGACAGGCGGGAAGCATCCCATGTGCCATGCCCATGGCACGTGTCCATCGTTCCCTGGGCAGCGCTGCAAAAGCACAAGTGAGGCAAGAAGCCACTGGGAGGGTCTGGAAATGGCTTGGTTCCGGCAGCTGGGGTGGAGCGGCACGATCCTTGCCTGGCTGTAGGATGCCGCAGGCGGGCATGGCAGGGCATCCCTGCGTGTGTCTCAGGACCAGCCCCTCCTACCCAGCGTGGTGAAGTGCCAGTCATTGCAAGCGGTGAGTACAGAGCCGGGGCTGGGTGGGGAGCTGTGGGCACAGGGATATTGGGCATCTGAGTGCATCACCTTAAAGGCACATTGGGGTTCTCCACAGAGAAATACGTCGTGATCCACGGGTTTGGTACACGAGATGGGATGCGGAGGCCAAGCGCGGGTCAGCCACCAGGAGGTGTGAAGGTCTCTGCCCACTTCCGACAAGTCCTCGCAATCCCGGCTGGCAGTGGGGCTCGCTCCCCCCCCGTCTCTGGAAATGCTCCGTTGATCGTCCCTCCCTCTCCGCGCGGGGGGGAGACATGTCCGTCAAAAGTCCCGTTTTATAAAGCGAGTGAGCTCCCTGTGGCAGGGGCCTCTCAGGTCCCGGGGGGCTGTTCCCCCCTCAGAAGGGCAATGTGTCCATGAAGATTTTGTCCACGATGGGAGGTGGCGGCACCAGGTCCTCCAGCTTCAGGTAGAAGATGCGCTGCAGGCCCTGCGTGCAGAGGGTACGCAGCTCCGGCAGCTTGCCCAGCAGCTTGGACAGGCAGTTGGGGCGGATCTGCTCGCTCGTGGTGGACGTCACGTGGTCCTTAAGGCAGCTGATGATTTGGTTCTGGAGATCCTCCACTTTCTTGGGGTCCTTCAGCCCGTGGCGGTCTGGAAAGGAGGAGAGGGGTGGTCACTCCCAGCCCAGCCTAGATCCTATCGGCCATGGCAAAGCAGGCTTGCGCTCCTGCTGCTGCCTCCTGAACTGCCCCCCAACCCCTGGCATGTCTCACCCACCCCAAAGAGCAGACAATCTCTGAGAGTAACGGCACGTTCTGCATGCACCCTTTAACACAAAACCCTCTTTGACTAGCAAGGCATTCTGGGAACTGTAGTTCGCAGCAGGCCCCTGGGAATTTGAGGCTATGGCAAGGCATGCTGGGAAAAGGGCAGGAGTATATACAGGCTCTAGGGCCCCAGCATGCCTCGCTGATTGAGCCAGGTTGTGCTGAAAGCCTGGTTTAAAGAGACAAGCAGATCCTGACAGAGCCTCAGCCCCCCGCAAACAAACAGGCCTAACTGTCCAGGCCTGCCTAGAGATTTGGGTGGTCCCCTCTCCCCCGAGATCTTCCTCGGGCCTGGTTCTCGGAGGCAGGTGTGGAAGTCAGGCCCCTCCAAGGAGTCTCATGCTGTGTGAAATCAGGAGCCACTCCTGAAAGTTAATAATGGTCAGAGCGAATTCCGCCCCTGGGGGAGTGGAGAGCTGGAGGAAGCCAGTGGCTGGAGGAAACAAGCTCGTTTAGGGTTCCTGAGCCTTCTCCCACAGCACGAACCCCCCTCCCCACCGAGGCCCCGGTCACGGCTTGCAGAAGGCTCTCCTAGTGTTACCACCCCACCAGCGTGAGCAGTGCAATAACCCCCAGCCCAATGCCACAGAGGGAGCCGGGGTCCGAGCTGGGATCAGACCCTCTGGCTCCCGTCCAGCGACCAGACTTGCCTATCCCTTCCCCAGAAGCCGGGCAGCAGGAAGGTGCAAAGCCGCCCCACCTGTGATGATGACGAGAGCTGTGAGGCAGGAGAAGGAGGGGACGTCGACGCTCATGCGATGCAGGCTCTGGGAGAACTCGAGGATGGAGTCAATCCACTCCCCGAAGCCCCGCACACACTGCATCCGGTGAAGCACCACCCCGTTGCAAAAGATCAGCTTGCCTTCCTCCGGCTTCGACCTGCAAGGGACGGGACAGAGCCACACGCGGTCAGGAGAGAACGGAGGGCAGGCCGGGACTCTGCCGGCAGCAGCTTGGGAGGGAGGCAGGAAGCGGGGTCAGAGCAGAAACCAGAGATGTAACAGAGGGAGCCTGAGCAGAAGGGAGTAGCGGTGACAGGATCCCGGCCCAGTTAGCCAGGCACTAGGGGCCCTACGCAGCAGGTCTGATGTTCATAGACTCTGGCACCACGGGACCAATCACAGAATATCAGGGATGGACGGGACCTCAGGAGATCATCTAGTCCAACCCCCTGCTCAAAGCAGGGCCAATCCCCAGACAGATTTTTGCCCCAAATCCTTAAGTGGCCCCCTCAAGGATTGAACTTACGACCCTGGGTTGAGCAGGCCATTGCTCAAACCGCTGGGCTGGGCTGTCCGAGTGGAGGGGATGACCCGAGCCACAGTCTCCTTTGAAACGCTAACAGTAGATGGTTCTGCCCAAGGTCCTGATCTCCATGCCCATCCAAGACCCAGGCGGCCATATCGCCATCCCGTATCTCTAAACTCAGCGTCCAGTGGCCACCTGGCTCTGGATGGGGCCAGGGGGTTATGAAGCTGAGGGGGAGTTACCTGTAGGCCAGCCGCAGAATAAAGAGCTCCAGGAATGCAGATTCCAGAAGCAGGTCCTGATCCTCCTTGGGGAGCTCCTGGAACCCTTGGATCTTCTCCGCCCACTTGCGGATCACATCCATGGAGCCGGTGAGCAGGTCGTAGAACTGCTGCACATCCACGCAGTCCTCCTTCTCGAACTGGTAGGAGAGACACTCCTGGAACTGCCAAGCACACAAGCAGGGTTAGCTTCCCCGAGGGCCTGGGACCACGCAGCTACTCATTGCAGTACAAGTCCCAGGCGAGTGGCCGGGGCTGCATCTCTCAAAGCCATTGTACACCCTCCAGGTTAACACATGGGCAGCAGAGAGACAGGAACCCGCACCCATCTGGGCCTGGGCGTTTTCTGCTGCCTAGCACTGGCAGCAAGACTCCTGGGTTCTCGTTTGGGCTGCAGGAAGGAGTTTGTCTAATGGTTAAAGGGAGGAGGGCTGGGAGTCAGGACTCCTGGGTTCTCTGCTACTGGCTTAATCTGTGACTTGGGGCAATTCATTGCACTGTCCTGCCTCAGTTTCCCCCAAGTAAACTGGGGATCGCCCCTAACTCACTGGGGCATTGAGAGGGTTAATGGTTTACTGTTTCTGAAGGTCACGGAGCTCCCTGGATGAAAGAAGCTGGATTGGTCCCTGAGCCTCCAGGCCAGCCGGCATTCCACTGCCGAGGTCATAGCCCAAAGCTCCAGCTCCTGGATAAATTCTATGACAGACTCAGAAATGGTGAGATTCATTTGCAGACAAAAGCGCCCTGTGGCACCTTATGGACTAACAGACATCTTTTAGTCTATAAGGTGCCACAGGACTCTGCTGCTTTTACAGATCCAGACTAACACAGCTACCCCTCTGATATTTGCAGATAAAGCCATCTGGGTGCAGAATGCTGGGCAGAGAACCCAGGAGTCCTGACTCTCAGCCCCCTTTAGCTACTAGACTATACAACCTCCTAGGGCCCAAAAGAGAACCCAGGAATCCTGCAGCCAGGGCTAGGTGCTAGATACCCTGCATGCATGTGGGAAGCTGACTGGATCAGGTAAGCCTGAGTGTTTGGTCAGCACACACTGCCCCGTGAGCACTGCGCTGCTTTCCTCTGAAAGCCTGAGACCTCCCAAGCCACAGGAAGCCCGGTAGCAAGGCAGGGCATGGCTGGCCCCATGGGACAAGCCAGGCACAGACAGGAGGTGGCACATTGGTGGCACAGCCTGGAACAGAACCTCCGAATCCTGCCTCTTGGTTCTCTGCTCCAACTCACTCTCCCTTCCTAGGGCTGGGGAACAGACCCAGGAGTCCTGCCTCCTAGCTCTCTAACCACTGGGTAACACTGCCTTCCCAGAGCTGGGAAGAGAACTCATGTGCCCCGCGCACTAGCCAGCAGACCATGCTGCCCCATTCGTACAGCGCCAGAGCTTGGTCTTGAGTCCAGGATCCCTTCTCTAACCGCCCACAGGCCCAGGGCTTCAACCCCAAAGGTCCGCTGACACGTGGGCTGCACACGGTTCCCTTCCCAGGCAGGGAACCAGCCCTTGGAGGTGCCCTTGCTCCGGGAGCCCCAGGCTCCTGACCCCCATCTGCAAGCGGCAGGTACCTTGGAATAGTCCAGCTTGGTGGCACTGGGTACGGAATCGACGTGCGCCCTGACGAGCGATGTGATGAGGCTGACGGGGGAGGCGTCCTGGGCCTGCTTGGGTTTGGATGGGAGCCGACCTCGGCGCCCCTTCAAGCTGTCCGTTCGGACCACTGAGAAGAGAGGAAAAGGGTACGCGGCTCAGGCAGAGGAAGGGGGTAGGTGGCACGGAGCGAATCCGGCTCAGGCTGTCGTGGCTCTAAGCGGCCCCCTGGCCCCACAGATAAGCTGCCCCAGCACGTCAAGCGCTGGCAAAAGCAATGCTACCTAACCGCCGCCGGAACCGAGTGCGCCGTAGAGAAGAGTGAGCAGAGAAAACGGAACACTGGGAGAGGAAGAGACTCAGCAGGGTGAGGACGGCTCTCTGCACATCCCGTCCCTGGTTGGTTGCGGCTGCAAAAAACACACGGGGAACAGCACGCACAAACAGATCCACGCGCATGGCTGGGGACTGGCTGCAAGCACACACAGGAGCTGGGGGCTGGGCAGGGGCTCACAGAAGTTTGCCCCCAGAATGTTGGAAAATCTGGGGAGATCGGATGGTTCTGGTGCTGTGTCCACCCACTTGTGTCCAAGTGTCACAAGAACAGCTACTGTGTTCCTTGTGAGATTCCAGCCACATCTCCTCTACCCTCTGCCCATCCTGTTCTGGATCCAGCCTGGAACCACAGCCATGGAAAAGCAAGTCATGCTAAATTGGTGGGAGCTGCAAGAAAACAGCAGCATAAGACTGGGCCTGGAAGAGTGCAAGTCAATAGACCTGGGGACAAAGGAGCAGCGCGGTGTCCCGGCAGCGGGACGGGGGAACTGGGCAGCAGCAGAGCTGGAGTGGTGCCGGAAGCAGGAGTCAGGGCTCAGCTCCCAGGAACACACGAGATTTGTTATGGGGGCTGCTGGGCTAGACACAACTTCGGCTCTCCAGCCCGCACAGTGGTTGTCACCACCCAGGGATTTTCCCTAAGCCCCGGCTTAGCTAGAGCCAGCCTGGCAGGGGGACACCGCCCGTCGAGCTCTGTACCTTCTTTGACCATGCCCACGGCGAGGCACTTCTGGAAACGGCAGAACTGGCACCGGTTCCGCCGCCTCTTGTCCACAGGGCAGTCTTTGTTGGCCAGGCAGATGTACTTGGCGTTCTTCTGCACCGTGCGCTGCAGGGAGGAGGAGAAACGAGGGAGCACATCAGCCTCCGGCAAAAAGAGAGTGCGAGAGCCCGGGTGCTCAGAGCCGGGCCCAGACGGAACAAAAGCCCTTCTGTCCTCCTGGTATTTTTATAGCAGTGTCCCTGCCCCACGGCGCCCAGTTTCCAGTTTCACATCCGAGGAGCCATGTTCCCAGGACACGAAAGGGGGAGGGGAACACGTTGCTCTCCCGAGGGGGGTGAGGGGGAACAGCCAGCCACACCTGCACACTTCCATCTGCAGGCAGGAAAACTCGACTGCCTGCTCTTGGCCTGAGCGGTCACTCCCTCTGGGCCCCGAGTCCCCTGCCCTGCCCCCAACCCCGGGCACTCGGCGCCATCCTCCCGGCCCCAGACACAGCTTCTCTCCCCCGCAAAGAGCCAGTGCTGCACGACACAGGGACTGCAGCTGCTCCCCGAAGGGGCCTGGGTCTCAGCTCATCCCAAGGCCTCCCTGAGGTGCCTGGTGCTGGGCCAGAATCACTAGCCACTTTGGAAACCCTGGGCCACGAGGCTCATCCCCCAGCCCCGCCCCCGACGCATAAGCTACGCACAGGCTTCCCCCTCCCCATATGGGTAATGGAACAAATCGGGGCTCAAGGGTGCAAGGGGAAAGGGAGGGAAACCACCAGAGCCACCAAGATCTTCCTACGTGGCTGGTGGTTCAGAGCCCAGACCGAGCCCCCTGGGGCTGCGCATGGAGGCCGGTGCACTTCATAACAGGGGCCTCGGTGGCGGCTCTCTGCAGGACACTCTGCCCCCCCTACTTCCCCAAGCCTAGGCCAGCCAGGGGCACGCAGGGGCTCGCCCCATGCAGAATGGCCACGAGGAGACCTTAGACGCCTTCACTCGGCACATCCGTCGGGGCTCCCTGAGGGACCCCACCTACAGCCCAGATTCCTCTGCGCTGGCTGCAAAGGATTCTGGGACCCGTCTGGGAGCAAGACCAGCCATGCGCTGGGGTGGGAGCAGGGAGGTTGTGACCCTGCCTGCTGGCGAGGGAGGCTGCTGGCTCTGTGGGTTCTCAGGCACTGCCCTGGGTCTCCCCTGGCCACATGTCCCCACCCCCAGCCCCGTACCTTGAAAAAGCCCTTGCAGCCCTCGCAGGTACGGACGCCGTAGTGCTGGCAGGAGGCGTTGTCTCCGCACACGGCACAGCGCCCCTCGTTGGCACCGGGGCTGCGTGTCTTGGCTGGCGACAGGGAGCCGTCCAGCAAGGCGGGGCTCTCCAAGTGCGGAGAGGCCTGGCCCAGGGACAGGCCGGAAAAGCCCACCGGGGAGCTCTGGGAGAGCGCGAAGACCTCTGCGTCCAGCTGGTGTGCGGCGGCCGGCGGCCCCTTGAGGGGGCTCTGAGGGACCCCGGGGCTGGGAGCCGAGGGGCCAAAGAAGAAGGCTGGCTGGGAAGAGTTGCTTTTCGGCTGCTCTGCCCAGGGCCTCATGCCCTCGTAGTTCTGAGTGGGCGAGTAGGGCCCAAAGGAGCTCTCCCACGCTGGGATCTGCGGGGTCTGGAAGCCTGGGGTGGACGGGGACGGGATGGAGCAGGGGCTGCCATAATAGTCTGAGCCGCTCGAAGACATGGTCTCGTCCAGCTGGCTGCTGAAGGAGCCGGGGTAGCAGCCGTACACCTGGACGTCCTCAAATTTGAAGGAGGCGGGTTGGCTGGAGGCCGGGATCTGGTACAAGAACGTGTCGAACTCCCCGCAGTAGTTGTCCATGAAGGTGTTGAAGCTGGGCAGGGAGGTGGTGGCCGCGATCTCGGTGTTGACTAGGTCCATTGTGAACTTGCTGAGCTCAGGAGTCAGGAAGTCTGCCGGGTAGCGCTCACAGGGCCCTCCGCTCTGAGGTAAGGTCCCATGCTGCATTTGGATACAGGGCATCTCTGAGCAAGGGGGCAAAGGGAAAGGCAGAGGCGTTAACAACGGGCTGGAATCACACCCACTCCCCAGGCCATGGCTCCCCAGTCATTGCAGGGCACCAGCTCAGATGTGCAGCACGTGCCATGTGGGAGACAGGCTCTAGCCTTTCCCACAGGCTCTAGGGAAATGCCTCTGATCAGGGGCGTATCGAGCGAACCGTGGATAAGGCACTGGACTAGGAACCAGGAGACCCGTCTTCTATTCCCAGCTCAGATGCCTTGGGCCAGTGGCTACTGTACCCCTCTCAGGAGTCTGATTTGTCTTGAATACCGCCCCCCGTTTCACCTCACTTAAAAACGACTTGCTTACAAAATCAGACAAACATGCAAGCGTCCCAGCCTTGCTGTCACTGAACAATTGCCGACTTTCTCATTTTTACCACAGAATTATAAAATAAATCCATTGGAATATAAACACTGGCCTTACATTTCAGTGTATGGTACATAAAGCAGCATAACCCAGTCATTGTCCGTATGAACCAGTCGTTTGTACTGACTTCGCTAGAGCTTTTTATGTCGCCTGCTGTAAAACTAGGCAAATACCTAGACAAGTTGACATACGCCCTGGAAGAGCTCTGCGTACCTCCGGGATACAGGCTCCCTTGGTTGAGAACCACTGCCTGGGGCATGTCACCTTCCCTCCCACACCTGTGCTCACCCTGTGAGCTCTTTGGGGGAGGGACTGTCTCACCAGCCCCTACCGTAATCTACATCATAACAGAGCGACAGGCCTAAAACCACAGGGGTGGCACCTTAGCAGCACTTGCTGTACAATAACGAACGGCCCTGATCCCAAGAGGTGCTGAGCCTAAAAGGAGCTGGCCAGGTCTCTGTGCAGTTCTGGGCTGGCCAGGTCACAAAGGAGAGAAAGATTCTATCCTCGAGTGGCATGAGCTAGTTCCCCTGCCCGTCCCGCTGGGGGGCCCTAAGCCAACAAGCCAAGGCTGGCTGGACCATGGAGGCTGAGCTCTCCACTGCTCCTCGAAGTCGGTGCCTCGGTCGAGCCTGGCATGGGGCTTACTGCTGCCTGAACTCGGGCACTGCAGGTCCTGGAGGAGACGGTCATTCGCACAAAAACCAGGCACCTTGGGGTGAAAACCCACAGAGGGAAATTTCACCAAACTCAGCATAAAATCGACCCGTTTGCTTACGTCTACATTGCTAGAAGCATCTGCTCCACAGTGCCAAGGTGGGGGCTCGACTCTGCCTCAGTCACAGTGGTGGAAATCAGGAGTAACTCCACCCAAGTCAACCATTGCACGAGCCCCTGGTGGGCTCCGTGAACTGAGGTGTAAGGCCAACCCCCACCTTGGCCCCAGTGATCCGAGGAGCAAATGGGAATAGGAATTCACAGAAGGAAGCTGTGAGCCTTGATATGTGAGAAGGAATCGAGGACATGGCTGTTCTGACAAATTTGTACCTCACACCGGCCTGACATCAGCCAGTTCCTTCGCAGCCGTGGAGCAGCGCAAATTAAGGCCGTCAACGCTGCACTCAAGGTGTTGGAGCCGGGGCTGAAGGTGGAGTTGCATGGCTGAGCCATCAGCCCCAACTGGGAGGAATGGTGGTTCTTAGCTGGCCCCATGGGGCAGAAAGGCCATCAGCTGAGATGTTTTCCCCACAAACGGAGGGAAGCGCAGAGCTGCCAAAGGGCCCTGGTGGCCCTGCCTTGCCATCCCAGAGGCTTGGCGGGGAAGCTTTGCTGGACCAAAATATTGGGTTCCACACCTCCTGGGTGGGAGCGCTGGGCGCAGTTTTGATCCTAATTCAAAAGCCAAACACACAGCACGGGCCAGACTCCAGGATCACTCGGCTCCTGGTTAGGAAGCTAAGTACAAGCCAGGTTCCCAGCAGGCCCCACGCACCCGCTCGCCTGAGCTCTTCAGACACTCCTGCCTCCCAAACTCCACAGCGGAGCGCGTCTCTGCTGCGTTCCCTCCCGCCGGCAGCCAGCAAAGGGAGCAACCAACTTTCACCGGCACCAAACGAGGCCACTTCCAGCTCCGTTCTGACTAGAACAGGCCAAGCAGGGCTGAGCCGGCAGCTCTGCAAAGTGTCAGGGCTGCGATCGGATGGCGGACAGGACGCAGAATGACGCCTCCCAGACCTGCGGCGCACAGGCAGCTCGCTGGGTCAGCCCTACCTGAAGGGCTGCCGCAGCAGATGAGCAGAGTCCTGGCAGCCCTGGCACAGCACAGACATAGCAAGAGCCAGGCCCTGCCCCAAAGTTGTCAGTCTCGGCAGACAAGACAGACAGAGAGAGGAGAAGGGACTTGCCCAGGGCCACGCCATAGGATACCCAGGCGTCCGGCACCTCAGCCCAGCGGGTCCTGTGTGTGCACTCGTTCAAGAACTCTGCAAACCCAGCACCCTGATTTTCCAGCCCATCCTAGTGCCCCCTGACTGACCTGCTCCCCTCACTAGGCAGAGTTTTGTGCCTGTCTCTAGGCACCTGAAGGACCAGCAGGCTGATTCAAAGCACACTGGGCTCACGGCACGGGGCCCCACCAGGTCAGTTCCATGTTACCACTGTTTCCCTCCTAGGGGGACCAAAATCACTCCTGTTGGCTTGGCATGCCCACAACCACAGCCCCGAGCACTTGGCATTTTGCATCTTGACCCACGCAGCCCCCCTACCCCCCAGCTCCAGAGGAGCCATCTTGCTCTCGAGTTCTCACATTGAACCTGCAGCAGAAGAGACTGTGACTGACCCGCACCGCTTTGCCAGCTCGCTTTCCTTTCCAACACATGCCGGCCGCCCTCTCTCAAGCCAGGGAGCAGCAAGGCTGGAACAGCAGACAGGGCCATATAGAGGAGAGACGTAACAAGAGTCCCCGAGCAAGCTGAAAGCCAAGACAGAAGTAACCCTTGCAGCAAGACGATAATGTATCATATCGCAGACCTTTAAAGGTCACCTTCTGATTGGCTGGGAAGCAGTCCTTAACGGCCTGCAAAGGACAGCGGAATGTGGAGACATAGGAATTCCCAGCAGCGTTGACACGGCTGCACCATCAAACAAGGTTACAACGTTCTTCTGGGGCCAGCTGCTCCTTATTCAGGCAAAGCTCCCACTGGCTTTGAGAACAGACTTCAAGACCTAGCCTGGTTATTTAAAAAGATCGAGCCACATACAGCTCCCAGCCACTGTCCTCAGCCAGAAGTCATGCAGAGACCCCACACAGCTCCAGTTTAACGACATTCTCTGCTCAGAGGCCCATGCTGGGGTCCCCTTAGCTGCAAGAAAGGGTTGGCCTGGCAGGTCAGGCTCCGACCTAACGCTCAGGAGATCTAGGTTTCTTTCCCACATCCCCCTTGGGACTCTCTGGTCCTGGTTTTCCCAGATGAAGAACTGGGATAATAATAATTCTATTTTGAGTGGAAGCTTTTTGGGGCAGGGAACCTCTCTTTCTATGTTTGTGCTGTGCCTGGCACAGTAGGCCCCAGACCTCGGCTGGGTTCTACAGCTGCTGGTAGAATATAAATAAATAATGAATACAAATGAAAAAAAAAGCTCATCAGGGATTTTTCCTGGTAAAGGGAGACAAAGTCAATGTGCTTCACAAGGGACAAAGCAGTAAAATTGCCTCATTACCCAAGCAAAGTACTCGCACGAAGTCCTGTCCCCACCGCGACGTGCAGCCCAGTTATTCTGGGTTCCCAACCAGGGGCTTGGCTCTCAGCAGTTAACAACTTCCTGGGATTTACAGTAGCGAAAGCTGGTCACAGATGTGCTCAGCCCGTCCTTAACAGTGTCTCTGGAGAAGATCTGAAGTGCAAAAGGCCAGGTCCTCGGCTCCCGTATGTCACCCTGGCACCACAGAAGTCCCTGTGAGGTTAGGGGAGGGATAGGTCAGTGGTTTGAGCACTGGCCTGGTAAACCCAGGGTTGAGAGTTCAGTCCTTGAGGGGGCCACTTAGGGATCTGCGGCAAAAGCCTGTCTGGGGATCAGTCCTGCTTTGAGCAGGGGGTTGGACTAGATACCTCCTGAGGTCCCTGATAGTCTATGATTTACACCAGCTGAGGACCTGGCCCTGGCATCCGAGAGCAAAGAGCCCAGCTGCCCTCTGTCTTTGATAGAAGAGCTGTGCCAGCTAAAAAGCACATGGTGCTCAATCAGTAACAATGGGTACTGACGGCTTTCCTCCAGTCCTAGTCTTCTGATCATATTTTCCACCATTATGGATGACAGACATCATATACACACACCTCTACAGCCAGAGGTCACTATGCTGCGTAACAGACCCATTCAGAACTCATGGGCAGCAACAGAGCAAAAACTCAAGGCACCTGCGCTCCATATGCCCAGGCTCCAGCTGACTGAGCCATCAGCTGTTTTCAGTATAAGGCTCATGACACACAGTTGGGTCATTCTAATTCTAACCAGCAAAGAGGTCCCCCTCCTCCCCACCCCGCTAACACACTATTTACGACTGTCTACGCCTGTTCCCCACCTGCACTCTGCCATCGCAATAGTCCCATCTTGCATTCCCTTGTTGTTGCTATAGCAACCCAACAATGCTACACATCACTGGGCCTTTATGGTGGGTGTTTTTAAAATGCAAATGGCTTTGATATAAAAACCACCACCAATGGCAAAATGTGCGACTCCTCAGCCTGCACAGACTGAGCCTACTCACAAGGTTTGTCAGCAGTCGCTCTCCCCTTCATAGGGTGACCAAACAGCAAGTGTGAAAACCTGGGATGAGGTGGGGAGTACTAGGCACCTATGTAAGACAAAGCCCCAAATATCAGGACTGTCCATCTGCTCACCCTGTCCTTTCACAGCTTGCGTTTTAAAAATTTGCAAGGGAAGGGGTCAACAGGAAAAGTTGATTTCCTGGATGATTAAAGCTTACTCTGGGTTTTCGCAGGCGCTGCTTGCTTATTCAAATTTATTTGTTCCTTCCTCATGTTAAAAATTCTCCTTAGAGAGACTGATACACACATTATGATGTTTTAAAGCAATAGAAAAATCCCTCACATAGTACTTCAAAAATTACCGTGCACTATGGATTTGTGCACTTGGTTGCTCCAACGCAACACAAGTGAAGTCACTCTGGATTTCCAGCATTGTAAATGAGAGCAGAATCTGTTCCCCACTCTAACTACTCTCCTATGATTAATATGTAGCCTGATCCAGGGAGATGCTGCAGATAATGGCTCAAGACCAGGCCTGTTAATTTTTGATACAATGAGTATTTATAAGGTGCCCCTCCCTGTGGTACCCAGAAAAATGCGTTACCCCCTGTGATTGGATTCTGTTGCACAGGGGATGACAGCACCATGTTCACAAGTCTTTAGCCAAAGCACAAGAGCACTTCCCCTCCTCCCAGGTGGCAATAAATTGACTTTGCCAGTCTTTCAGCAACTTAGAAATGAACGCAGCCTGGGTGGTGAATCTGGTTGCCAGGTGTGTTAAGGCAAAGCTGCGTCTGTTGCTTGGGTCCAGCCAGAAACTGCATTCCGCCCCAGCAGGATCCAGGCTCAGCAACCATATAAAAGGGAGCCAGGTGGGGCCTTTCCTGATTTGCTCCCCTGCACCGTGCTGGTGCCAAGTTGTTTTGCAAGTCAAAATTCAGAGGGATTTTATTTTTATTTAAAAAAGAAACAAAAAACCAGCTTCTCTGAGACCAGCCATTCAGCAGAAAGTCCACTGCTGTTCTACAGCAGCTCCACACACAGGTCAAAGGAGGGTCCTCGTTTGCATTCCAGAATCATCAACACAGAATAATATTGGCAAAACCAATTAACTGACCATTTGATTAAAGCAGGGGTTCTCAGACATCACTGCACCACAACCCCCCTTCTGACAACAAAAATTGCTACACGCCCCCAGGACACCAAGGACCAGGGGGTAGCCGGGTTAGTCTGCAGCCACAAAAACAATGAGGAGTCCAGTGGCACCTTCAAGGCTAACCGATTTATTTGGGCAGGAAGAGGGACCGAAGCCTGAGCCTGCCTGAGCTCTGCCCCCCCAGCAGGGGGACCAGGGACAAAACTAAAGCCAGAGCCAGAGCCCCACCACTCTAGGCAGAGGGGCAAAGCTGAATCTCAAGGGCCTCAGTGCCAGGCTGGGGGCCTGTAACCTGGGCCCCTGCCCCCCACACACTCAGGGCTGAAGCCCTGAGGCTTTGGCCCTAGGCAATGGGGCTCTGGATTTGGCCCAGGGGCCCAACAAGGCTGTCAACCCTTGGTGACCCCATTAAAATGGGATCCCAATCCACAGGTTTAAGACCCGCTGAATTCAAGTACCCTCCTGGATACCTTGCTAAAGGCAGGGGATTTCAGAGGTGTGTGTCTATGTTGCAGTGTCAGATGACAGTAGAAGAAGTTGCAACTTATTACATTTAAAGCGGTCTGAAAAAGGTGTGTGTGTGTGTGGGGGGGGATCTTAACCTGGGAGCAGCAGCTTTGCTAAAACAATGCTAAAAGTGAGCCCCTCAGGGACTCCACTCAATTTAAAAACCTTTTGACTGGGCTAGGTCTGCGACTCGTCGCGACGCCCTCCTGCTGGCCCCTACACACTTTAAACCCTGCCTTTAAAACAGCCAAACAAGGCAGCCAAGTGCCAGCCTGCCAAGGTGACTGGGGAAAGGAGGGCAGAGCTCTGGACACCGGCAAGGTGCTAATTTGCAGAGGGGCTTTAAAGAGCCTTTGGGAGAGCTCCCATTACTCTATGCCCACGGCACTCCTGACCCACGGTCACTTCTCACACAGCCCTGGCACGCAGCCTGCCCACTGGCGTTGTGCCGCGTCCTCAGTGCAACACACGGTATCAAAGCTGATCCGCCAGCTCAAGAGCCCCCACCCCCAATAAAACGGACACCGCTGCTTTTAAATAGCAAAGAGCAGCAGCAGCAGCCACTGCCCCTGCAGCCTCCACGCCCCCCCAGCACAATGTCAATCAAGAGTAGAAAAATAAAACCACCCCCCAGAACTCCCAAGTCGGGTTCCTGCAATTTTAGACTCCTCCCCCTCAAAAAAAAACCAAATACAGCCTGTAAAGGCGCCCAGCTCAATGGACAGGAACGCGCCCCCCTATCCCACCTTGCACTTCAACTCTGCACAGGAGACAGCAGCACCGCCCCCCCATGCAACATAAACAGGAGACACCCCCCCTTGCCAGCCGCCCACCCATGCAACATAAACCGGAGACCCCCCCCTTTGCCAGCCGGCCCCCCATTTAACATAAACCGGAGACACCCCCCTTTGCCAGCCGCCCCCCCCATTCAACATAAACCGGAGACACCCCCCTTGCCAGCCGCCCCCCCATTTAACATAAACCGGAGACACCCCCCCTTGCCAGCCGCCCCCCCATTTAACATAAACCGGAGACACCCCCCCTTGCCAGCCGCCCCCCCATTTAACATAAACCGGAGACCCCCTCTTCCCATGCCCCCCAGCAACACCGTCCCTTCTTGCAATATAAACCGGAGACCCCTCATCCCCAGCCGCCAATCCCATGCCCCACAGCCGCCCCCCCCAGCTCCCTCCCTGCCAGGGCCCGGCCCCCCCGCACTCCCACCTGGCAGCACGGCGCTGCGGAGCGTCCCCTGGGCCGAGCAAGCCACATACCCGGCTGGACGGGACGGGACTCGGCGGCGAGCTGCACTGCACTGCGGGCGGGCGCCCGGCGGCCGGACGCGCTCGGGCAGCACTGGGGCTCCCAGCCCGGCGCGGGGAGATCCTCTTAAGCCCTCTGTGACGCACGGCCCGGGGGCGGGGCCAGAGGAGGGGGGACCCGCTGACGCAGGCCGGCTGCAGCCCTGCCCATACAAGGCGCGAAGGGGCGGCGTGTTCCGGTCCCCACGGGGCGCGCTGGAATGTCGGGGCGGGTGACGCACACGGGGTTCCATTGACGCAGGCCTGCGAAGGGTTTGATCTAAAAATAGCCCAGCGCGGCCCCTTGCTAAAAATAGACCCTCCTGCCAGGGCGGGGAGGGGGAGCGAATAGACAGAGCCAAAGTGGGGGCAGGGGACTCACAGGTGGGGGGAGGAAAGGGGGGGTTGCAGGTGGAAAGACTGAAGTGGACAGTGAAAGGGGGCAGCCAGCGCCCCCAGGAGGGGCAGGGACTCACAGGTGGGGGGAGGAAAGGGGGGGTTGCAGGTGGAAAGACTGAAGTGGACAGTGAAGGGGGGCAGCCAGCGCCCCCAGGAGGGGCAGGGACTCACAGGTGGGGGGAGGAAAGGGGGGGTTGCAGGTGGAAAGACTGAAGTGGACAGTGAAGGGGGGCAGCCAGCGCCCCCAGGAGGGGCAGGGGACTCACAGGTGGGGGGAGGAAAGGGGGGGTTGCAGGTGGAAAGACTGAAGTGGACAGTGAAGGGGGGCAGCCAGCGCCGCCAGGAGGGGCAGGGACTCACAGGAGGGGGGAGGAAAGGGGGGGTTGCAGGTGGAAAGACTGAAGTGGACAGTGAAAGGGGGCAGCCAGCGCCCCCAGGAGGGGCAGGGACTCACAGGTGGGGGGAGGAAAGGGGGGGTTGCAGGTGGAAAGACTGAAGTGGACAGTGAAGGGGGGCAGCCAGCGCCCCCAGGAGGGGCAGGGACTCACAGGAGGGGGGAGGAAAGGGGGGGTTGCAGGTGGAAAGACTGAAGTGGACAGTGAAGGGGGGCAGCCAGCGCCCCCAGGAGGGGCAGGGACTCACAGGTGGGGGGAGGAAAGGGGGGGTTGCAAGTGGAAAGACTGAAGTGGACAGTGAAAGGGGGCAGCCAGCGCCCCCAGGAGGGGCAGGGACTCACAGGAGGGGGGAGGAAAGGGGGGGTTGCAGGTGGAAAGACTGAAGTGGACAGTGAAAGGGGGCAGCCAGCGCCCCCAGGAGGGGGAGGGGCAGGGGCAGGGACTCACAGGAGGGGGGAGGAAAGGGGGGGTTGCAGGTGGAAAGACTGAAGTGGACAGTGAAGGGGGGCAGCCAGCGCCCCCAGGAGGGGCAGGGACTCACAGGAGGGGGGAGGAAAGGGGGGGTTGCAGGTGGAAAGACTGAAGTGGACAGTGAAAGGGGGCAGCCAGCGCCCCCAGGAGGGGCAGGGACTCACAGGAGGGGGGAGGAAAGGGGGGGTTGCAAGTGGAAAGACTGAAGTGGACAGTGAAAGGGGGCAGCCAGCGCCCCCAGGAGGGGCAGGGACTCACAGGAGGGGGGAGGAAAGGGGGGGTTGCAGGTGGAAAGACTGAAGTGGACAGTGAAAGGGGGCAGCCAGCGCCCCCAGGAGGGGCAGGGACTCACAGGTGGGGGGAGGAAAGGGGGGGTTGCAGGTGGAAAGACTGAAGTGGACAGTGAAAGGGGGCAGCCAGCGCCCCCAGGAGGGTCAGGGACTCACAGGTGGGGGGAGGAAAGGGGGGGTTGCAGGTGGAAAGACTGAAGTGGACAGTGAAGGGGGGCAGCCAGCGCCCCCAGGAGGGGCAGGGACTCACAGGTGGGGGGAGGAAAGGGGGGGTTGCAGGTGGAAAGACTGAAGTGGACAGTGAAGGGGGGCAGCCAGCGCCCCCAGGAGGGGCAGGGGACTCACAGGTGGGGGGAGGAAAGGGGGGGTTGCAGGTGGAAAGACTGAAGTGGACAGTGAAGGGGGGCAGCCAGCGCCCCCAGGAGGGGCAGGGACTCACAGGAGGGGGGAGGAAAGGGGGGGTTGCAGGTGGAAAGACTGAAGTGGACAGTGAAAGGGGGCAGCCAGCGCCCCCAGGAGGGGCAGGGACTCACAGGTGGGGGGAGGAAAGGGGGGGTTGCAGGTGGAAAGACTGAAGTGGACAGTGAAGGGGGGCAGCCAGCGCCCCCAGGAGGGGCAGGGACTCACAGGAGGGGGGAGGAAAGGGGGGGTTGCAGGTGGAAAGACTGAAGTGGACAGTGAAGGGGGGCAGCCAGCGCCCCCAGGAGGGGCAGGGACTCACAGGTGGGGGGAGGAAAGGGGGGGTTGCAAGTGGAAAGACTGAAGTGGACAGTGAAAGGGGGCAGCCAGCGCCCCCAGGAGGGGCAGGGACTCACAGGAGGGGGGAGGAAAGGGGGGGTTGCAGGTGGAAAGACTGAAGTGGACAGTGAAAGGGGGCAGCCAGCGCCCCCAGGAGGGGGAGGGGCAGGGGCAGGGACTCACAGGAGGGGGGAGGAAAGGGGGGGTTGCAGGTGGAAAGACTGAAGTGGACAGTGAAAGGGGGCAGCCAGCGCCCCCAGGAGGGGCAGGGACTCACAGGAGGGGGGAGGAAAGGGGGGGTTGCAGGTGGAAAGACTGAAGTGGACAGTGAAAGGGGGCAGCCAGCGCCCCCAGGAGGGGCAGGGACTCACAGGAGGGGGGAGGAAAGGGGGGGTTGCAAGTGGAAAGACTGAAGTGGACAGTGAAAGGGGGCAGCCAGCGCCCCCAGGAGGGGCAGGGACTCACAGGAGGGGGGAGGAAAGGGGGGGTTGCAGGTGGAAAGACTGAAGTGGACAGTGAAAGGGGGCAGCCAGCGCCCCCAGGAGGGGCAGGGACTCACAGGTGGGGGGAGGAAAGGGGGGGTTGCAGGTGGAAAGACTGAAGTGGACAGTGAAAGGGGGCAGCCAGCGCCCCCAGGAGGGTCAGGGACTCACAGGTGGGGGGAGGAAAGGGGGGGTTGCAGGTGGAAAGACTGAAGTGGACAGTGAAAGGGGGCAGCCAGCGCCCCCAGGAGGGGCAGGGACTCACAGGTGGGGGGAGGAAAGGGGGGGTTGCAGGTGGAAAGACTGAAGTGGACAGTGAAAGGGGGCAGCCAGCACCCCCAGGAGGGGCAGGGACTCACAGGTGGGGGGAGGAAAGGGGGGGTTGCAAGTGGAAAGACTGAAGTGGACAGTGAAAGGGGGCAGCCAGCGCCCCCAGGAGGGGCAGGGACTCACAGGAGGGGGGAGGAAAGGGGGGGTTGCAGGTGGAAAGACTGAAGTGGACAGTGAAGGGGGGCAGCCAGCGGGCCAGCTGTCACCACGGGTGTATTTTAAAAAGCTACTTTGGGTCAGGGCTTAATGTGTAAGGAAAGAGAGGCTGGGCCCGAGCAATTGTTTTCCATTCATAACTGATCCAGCAGGCCCGTGGGCCAGGGTCAGCACAGGGGGCTCCCCGCTGGCTGCCTGCCCTACCGAGAGGTGGGGTAGGGAGAGAATTAGAGGAGAATTCTCTTGTTTGATTGCCAGATTACTTCTGGGCACCCAGATCTAGGACTGCCTCCAGGTAGAGAGAGCTGGCATGCTTAAGAACAGCACCTTTATTTTTTTTAACCATTATGTAGGATGCTACCTCTACTTTGAATGAACGTTTATTGCAAATCTCACTCAGTGTTTATGGCCCTGCAAATATTTCTGCAGAGGGTGAAAATAAGCATGTGATCATTAACTTCACAGGGAATTACTTAAATTTCAGTCTGTGCATTAGTGCAGGATGGGGGCCTGAACGGGGTGATCTTTACATACCCAGTCTTTAAACTCACCCAGGTTTGCACTCACACATACCCACACACACAGTTGTGCTGTCCCCACTTCCATAAAACACACCCAGAATATTTCACAAAACTGGAATCTCTTTACACTTTGTTTTTTAAAGTTGGAGAACAGTAAAAGTTACCTGGAACATTTTGTAAAACTGGGGTAATTTCCAGTTTCCTTCCCCTGTGAAATACACCTGGGATATTTTGCAGACCTGGGCTCACTTCTAATTGCTTTTGGTTTGCTCTGCTGCCCATCACCGTACATGAGCACTTCGGAGAAGCTCCCTGAAGCAGGGCCCATCTTTCTTGTTAGATGTGCGTACGCTGCCTGGCATGACAGTGCCTCCCACCATACAGATTCCATAGTAACCATCAGCACTCGCTTTAGCCCAGCAGCGTTGCAGCAGGGTGTTCTCGGTACCTGCCAGTGCAGAGGGCAATTCCAGAGGTGCAGAATTCCCTGTTCCTTCTCGCAGGGAGATGATTCTGCAGCACCGGGCTCGTCGCATTTGTTGTCAGGAAGAGCCCTGTGGAAACCCTGCAAGTTCACTCAAAGGAGGGAGGGAAACTAGGGATGTGGGTTATGGAGAATTCTGAAAAACTAGGTCAGCATGGAGCACGTGGCCTCCCGCACCTGTCGCTTCCCAGGATTAATGGGCGATTCTTTTTCTCCCCTTTGAAGTCACACAGGAACCATGGCTCTGACACACCCCAGAGCCACTCCTCTGCCATTGGGGGGAGGAGACTCCCACCAGACCAGTATCCGGTGCAGCCTTCTTACGCAGGCTGTACACTCCCTTTAGGGCTGGCCCCAGTCCTGCTGTTGCCACCCTCCTCAGAGTGTCCCCCCATGCCCATTCCCCTACCCACAGCCCCTGCTTTATGGTGTACGGAGAGCCCCAGAGTCCACCCCTGCTGTGGCCTGGTTCCTAGCCTTGCCTCCTCTTGCTTGGGTGGCAGCTCCCTTCCTCCACTAGGCAGAATAGGCTCCTATGATGCTAATGGTGACAAATGATTACTGGCCATTGCCCTCTGCTGGATAGAATCAGAACTGCTTCCCAGGTGTCATTCTCTCCACACTGCAAAGGGCTAAGGGGGATTCTCCCTCATACTGAGTGTGACGGGGCTGGGCTTTCCAGAAAAGGAGAAGCCATGTTCTGTGCAGGCTGCTGCTCTGAAATGTCAGGAGGCTGGGGTGTGCAGCAAAGCAAAGGCCTTGGTGAAAGGGGAACAGACCCCAGCTCCCTTTCTTGTAACTTGAGATGCTTGTTTGCTGCATCAGCACAACAAGGAGAAAATACGAATCCAATACCCATAGGGGTCTGGGAGCCTGGACATAAAAACAGCTAAGCCCGAGAGCAAAACCGACGGCAGTGTCTGGTTTCCTCGGCCCCAGGGGTTAAATCCAGTGACATGCCAATAAGAGCGGAAAGCAACCACCAAATTCAACAAAAAGACAGCACAGCCTGGCTCTAGGGACAGATGAACCGGAGAAGTCACCTCGCACACGTGTCCGAGTCACTGTTTCAGCCACCGCGGGGAGATTGTTGGGAGAACCAGACCACCAGCTCCTAGCCTGCTTTGGGGAGTATGGATCTGAGGCGCGCAAAGAACCAGTTCTTATTGCTACAGGCTTCTGTTCTGATAGTGCCCCACAGCTGCAGGTAGCAGCGAGGTCTCTAGTGTGCAAACACCGACACCCCCTTTGAATTTAGCTTCAGATCCAAACCAGCTTTGCACGCGGAAGCCAGTCTCTGCAGCTCAGTTAAAAGGTACCATCATTGACCTTAACCACAGCAGTGACATTCCCAGAGCCCCCAGGTCACTGGGGTCTGCATACTCGGACACTAACCAGCCTTGTCCCGATGGACGAGCCAGCGATACACCTTCCCCTCAGGGACAGGCCTTGCTTCATTTTCAAAGGAGTTCTGGGGGCCCACAAGCCAAGAAATTTCAGGGGTTCAGCTCCTCTGCTCCTTTAGAGAATCCCAGCCCCCAGTCAGCTCCACACACAAACCTATCCCCATTTATTAGAGGTGCATTTAAAAGTCAGTGTAGTTAAACCAGTGCAAGCCCCAGTATGGACACTCTTAATTCAATTTAAACCCAGTTCATATTGGGAAACGTCGATGCAAGTTAAACCGACACAAGCCAGTTTTAAAGCAATGTAAGAGCGCCCACGCAGTGGTTTGCCCTGGTTCAGCTACACTGGTTTGCAGCTTCAGTGTGTAGACAAGGCCAGGATGCAGAATCACTTCTAGGAGGAGGTTTTCCCACACTCGCTTTGAGTTACCAAATGCCCTCAGATGTCACTGCCCTTGCAGAAATCACACAGCACCTTGCAGGATCAATCCCTCTAAAATCTACCCCCTTGGGGTCCCTCTTCTCTGCTCGAGCACCTCTCATAGTGTGGCCCATCCCCGGTTTGCTAAGGCAGCACCAGTCCAGCAGACAGAAAGAGGGATTTCACAGGTTGGTAAGTCAGCAGCTGGAAAGATTTATGCATTTTCCTATTGTTAAAATATTTTTAGCCCAAGCTCTGGATTTGTTTAAATGCTCACGTTTATAAAAGCAACTGCGTAATGAGATGCGTTTTTATTACATGTTTGTGCTGAGTTCCTGGCGGGCCTCCCAGGGCGGCTGGGCTGGGGAATGTGTCTGTGGGCTGGATTGCTGGGTGATCCTTCCAGCAGTTCCAATCCACTGGCTCAGGAGGGCCCTGCACTGGGTAAATAAATTGTATTCTCGGTAAATAAGGAAAAGACAAAATGAGGAACAGAGCGCGGGGGGCGAGGGGGGAAGGAAATGGAGAAGCCTCTAATGTACAAGCTGCTAAATATACATCCAGGGTTAGAGGTTGCATGGCTTTAACTGTGGGTGGAATTTAACTCTTAGCAAGTAGATAGGTTGCAACATTTATTCTGAGGAACTGAGTGTGTCCAAGCCAGACATTCCCACTGTGCTGCAGGGCTTCTGACAGAGATACCGCTCTGAGCACTTGCTACAGAGGAGAGGGAGGGTAGCGCGGTGGTTAAGGCATTAACCTAGGACTCCAGGGACTACCATTCGGTTCCCAGTTCTGCCACAGACTCTTGGACAAATCACTCTCTCTGTGACACAGTTCCCTTCCTGGAAAACAGGGACAAGAGAATGGGGGTGTTGTGAAGCTACGCACACTTAGATGCTGCGGTAACAGAATGCAGCCACCTCTGGGGTGGATTGAGGGCAACAACTGAATACAGGAAAAATGCCACATGCAGGGGGGAATTAAAAGAGGCAGCACTTAATTAGCAGGGTTGAAATTTGGCCAGGACACCAGGGTTCGTTTGTGGGAATACATAAAAAAGGCCAGACTGGGTTGGACCAATGGATCCTGTCTCTGGACAGTGGCCTGTGCCAGATGCTTCAGAGGGAATGAACAGAACAGAGCAATTAGCAAATGATCCATCCCATCTTCCAGTCCCAGCTTCTGCTAGTGGCTTTAGGGACACTCAAAGAATGGGGCTGTCCCCCTGCCCACCTTGGCTAATAGCCATCAACGGACCTATCCTCTACAAGCTTGATTTCTTCTTTGAACTCAGTAATACTTTTGGCCTTCACAACATCCCCTGGCAAGGAGTTCCACAGGCTGACTGCGCGTTGTGTGAAGAAATACTTCCTTGTGTTTGTTTACACCTGACGAGTAGAGTATTCATTTCCTCGGGTGACTCCTGGTTCTTGTGGTATGTGAAGGGGTAAACAACACGTCCCTTTCCACTTTCCCCACATCATGCTTGATTTTACAGACCTCACATCCCCTCTTAGTCGTCTCTTTTCTAAGATGACCAGTTCTAGTCTTTTTAATCTTGCCTCCTATGGAAGCTGTTCCAGACCCCTCTGCACTTTTCCGAATTCTATCTTTTTTGAGATGGGGCACTCAGAATCTTTAATGGACATAGGGTAACTGAACTGAGCAACTCCCTTTGCCTCACCATTCCTCAGTTTTCCCCATCTCTAAAATAGGGTCAATATTTACCTGTTTCACAGAGGAGGAGACAGGATTTGAAGACTTACTAGCTAATCATAAAAGGCTTTGCAATTCTCAGATGACAGAAATCTGCTACAGAAATGCAATGTATCCAACTATCAGCCTCCAAAGAACCAGACACTTGGTGAGCCTGACAGCCAGGGGATGTTCTTTGCTTCACGATTATGTCAGAAACCTGAGCACTAACAGCTGGGTGGCTAATAGGGACTCTGAGCTCTTCACTAAGAGCCAGGATCAGGTCCATGTCTTCAGAAATAGTCACTCATTTCAAGGGTCTTGAGATACTTTCAGGAGGTTTGGCACCCAAAATTAATGGACTCTAAAATCTGGGCCACTAGCCCCCTGGCCCATTCTGCTACAGACTTGCCAGGCGCCCTTGGGCAAGTTACTTCCCGGTGCCTTCGTCTCCCCATTTGTGGGGCACTGCTAACGCCACCCACCTGATTAAAGCACTTTGCAAGCCCTGGATGGAAAGGTAAGCACATTGGTGCTGAGTCCTGTCACTACGGCCATGGACAGCCGGGGCACGGGAGTGGTCTTGCTACTAAGAGATGCCAAGGACTATGTGGTGCACAGAATCCCAGCACCCCTGGCTTCTAGAAAAGCAGGGAGGCAGATAGATGGCACAGAGGCACAGCCTCTGAGAGTCAGACCAGGAGGCTCCTGTCTCTGGGACCAGCAGCTGCAGAGTGTGATGCATACAAGCTTTTTGAGATAACCGGTTGTGACGGAGCAGGAAGCAGGGTGGATTTGCCCTGGGAATCTTGCAGGGGGGTTACTTTGGGGATGGGGGACTTCCCTTGAAAGAAGCTCCCTGAACTGTAACCTGAGCCAGGAGGGGGGTGGGGAGAAGTGATACCTTCTGGCCCTGAGACTGAACAAAGGGGAGGAGGAGCAGTGGGAGGGGAAGAGAGCCGCTGGAGGAGATTTTGTTTTCAGTCTTGGGCTGGGGGGTGCAACGCAGGGAACCCCAAGCTGGGGTCTAAGCTCCCTGAACCCCCCAGAAGGACTTGATTGAGGGGTTCTAGTTGCACCTACACGCTCCGCTTGGGACTGTGTTCCTGTCGTCTAATAAACCTTCTGTTTTACTGGCTGGCTGAAAGTCACAGTGAATCTCAGGAAGAGGGGTACAGGGCCCTGACTCCCCCACACTCCGTAACACCTGTCCCCAGGGAAAGCTGCGTATCCAGGAAGCTCAGTTGCACTACAGGAAGAGAAGGGCAAAGAGAGGGTGCCAGTCCCTGCCGCTGCCTCTCTTAGCCCTTTGGGCCAGCACAAAAGTGCTGAAATGCCGTTTGCAGACTCTGTGGTTCCTGGAGTGAATGGGCGCAGGCAGGCAGGATGGGCAGCTGCCAGCCTGGTTCTGAGTCATTCACACGAGCCACAGAGCAAGGCAAGCAAGCCAGGAGAGGGACACCACCGACGGGTGCGCTGTGACACCGTGTCAGATTTCCTGGCCCACTTTCACAAGCTACCTAGCATGTGCCAGGCAAGCAGCGGGTCAGGGAGTTCGCTCATGTCGCCGCTTCTCCAAGCAAGTTGGTGAGTGTCAGCGGAGCAGCCAAGCGCGCTTCCTGCTCTGTCAGGAATAATCTGTGAATGATGCATCAGGGGGTCCCAGTGGAGTTTCCTCCGAGCAAGAAGGACCCTGGCTGGGGAAATGGAAACAGTCGTGTCTGCTGGCAGCAGCCCCAGAGTTGCACTGCCTCAGCCAGAAAAACAAAGAGAAAGATGATCTTGGATGTTTCTTAATTTCACACCATCCTTGTTAATGCAGATGAATGAGACTGGGGGGCTGGAGCTGATTGGCTGACACAGCAGGAGATGGTCTGTTGATTAGAACAGGGGATATCTGTGGATATCTGGGGATACCCTAGCTCCCAGGGGTGCTGAGCTCCCATTGACTTCACCTGCAGCAGCGGGTGCTCAGCACCTGAGAATCAGGTCTGTGGAGTCCAAAGCTGGGCAGCACCCAGAAAATGGTGGCCCTTCCGAGCTGTATCTGGCTATGGAATTCCCGCTTGCCCCTCAGACAGCTGAAACCTCCCTGCTTCTCCCCCTCTGAGGTCAGTTCCCTTGGGGGCTGCTCCCTTCACTTGTCTCCTTAGCGTGCTGCCAAGCCAGCGCCTCTCCTGCGGGCTGCACGCTCTGCAGGGGAACAGCAGGTGCTGGCTCTCTGCTCCATCAGAGTCCCCAGCATGAGCGGGCAGGGAACCCACCACGCATCTGAGAAGCAACTCGGTCAAGGTCCAGATCACTAGATGCATTACGCTAGCCCCCAGAGGCCGCTGGGTAAGATCTGGGCCCTGTGGTGGTGGACGCTGCAGAGACACAGCACACCAAAGAGTCCCTGCCCCTAGGAGCTCACAGGTCAGTAGAGACGCACCATCATCACCCCGTTTTACAGCTGGGGTCTGCATGACGGAGGGGTTTGCCCGAGGAAGCTGAGAGCAGGGCTAGGAGCTAAACCTAGTCACGGTGCAGCATCGAAAGTGCAGGACGAGCATTGGACTCCCAGAGCCTCTCTGTGTGTGCAGGAGCTTTGCACGCCAGGTCTCCTGCCTCCTGCTGCAGAACGGCACATTTCAAACCCCAGGGACAGGTTACCCGGCCGGTGAGAACCCAGTGTTAACATCCATCATGGGCACAGGAAGATTTCAGGCAGCTTGGAGCTAAATCATCGCCGGTTCGCTGAGCATGCTGGGAAAATGCCTGTGGTGTGGGCCCCGAGTGCTTGGCCGGGGGGAGTCTCTCAAGGAGGAGATGTGTGGCTGGCAGCAGGAGATACAAACCAGTCTGAATTCCCCATGTTGCAGGTGGGCCTGGGACAAGTTGGCTGTTGGGTTTACTCTTAACCGGTTTAGAAGTCTCTCTCTCTCTCTCTCTCTCCCTGTCAGTGGTCTGTGCTCCCTGGGACAGCCAAACGCAGCAGGATCTGCTGGGTGGAGGCCTGGTAAGTGAGGCAGCTGCCCCTGCCCGGCTCCCATCTCTGCAGCAGCACTGCTGTCGTGCACTGACCCCAGAGACCAAAATCCTGACCCTCGTGACTTCAGTGGAAATCGGCCCCATTGTCTTCAATGAACTGGAGACTGCAGTGGGCAGAAGATGCCCTCAGCCCAGCCATGTGGGTCTGCAGTGGTTGACTCTTGGATTCTATCTCCAGCTCTGGGAGGGGAGCAGGGTCCAGCAGTTAGAGCAGGAAGCCTGCAGGCCAGGCATGCCTTAACCACATGCCCATTGTTCCGCTTCACATTCTCCCCATTTCACAGATGGGGAAACCAAGGCAGGGAATAGCAACATGGCTCCCCCAGAGCGAAGAGTTTCACCAGCAGAACCAGTGCCCTGCCTGAACCACTGCCCCAGCCCCTCTGTACAGGTGCTGTAAGGTATCCACCCTCCCCTACCGGGCCTCATGCTCCTGTGCCGCAGATGCCAGAGGAACCTGTGGTGGCTGCTCCAATTGCCAAGAACCAGGACACATGAGAGCCTGCCTGCTGCAGCTTCAGCCAGGCTGAGACACCCACAGGGCATGCTAAGGGGGCAGGGTGCCAGGGCTCAGGGGGCCTCTGTCCCACTGGAGAAGCCCCCTGGACACGCATGGTGCAGGCGAAGGAGCAGCGGAGAGCCACCTGGCCCCTTGGTCTGGGGATGAAGCAAGGCTCAGCAGCACAGCTGGTTCCAATCACCAGGGGCTTGGCCAGGAAGTGGCTGGGAGCGGGAGCTTGGCACGCAGAGTGCGAGGCAAGCATGGACGGGGCCCATGGGGGCGTTGTCAGGCAGCCGCACACTGAGATGGGGAGTCCTCCCTGGCGCTGGACGTCAGCACTCTGATGGTGCATGCTCACGTCAGTCGGCAGCTGGCCTTACAAGAACATGCCAACTACCATATATAGGCACAATGGGGGGTGGGGAGGGGGCCTTTGTGCGCTGCGCTGACTCAGGAGATGGGGGGCAGGGTCTTTGGTGGGATCAAAAAGTGACACCCCTCCCCCACGCACACCTGGGAAGTCTCATGCTCTGCTGTAATCCAGAAGACTGCTGAGAGGAGAGATTAACAGCTCCCCCCTAGAATGCAGCACTTCTGTTCCCTCCCCACCTCCGGAATAGAATCCAGGAGTCCTAGGCCCCAGTAAGCCCCGGTCTAACCATTAGACACCACTGCCCTCCCAGAACTGGGTACAGAACCCAGGAGTCCTGGCTCCCCTGCCAGTCTAACCACTAGGCACCACTCCTTTGCATTCTGTACTACAGGGGTCCAGAAGCTGCCAGGCACAAAGCTCTTGAACAGGGGGCAGCCTCCCTCCCGTTGCAGGATGGTCCCCAGAGCACGCTGCACTCCGGTTTGACCAGAGAGGCTTTCCCTGCGAAGAGCTGCAGTCTCTCTCTGTGGAAGAACACAGGATGCACATCTGGCCTGCCCGACGCCAGGACGCATTCACTCGGCAGTGCCCACACTGGCCCGGAAGCCCACGAAGAATGTCGCTTCGGCGCATTTCACCGTAAGTGGGTTCCATCCGGGAGCGGGGGACAAGATTTTAGCATGGGCGGGGCTGAAAGCCACTGAACCAAACTGCAAAGCCTGCATATGACAGAAGCCAGCCCTTCTGCTGCTGTTCTCACTTCAAGCCCAGGGCCGCTGCTGCACCCCCAACCCCACCACTCGGATCCCCGTGTGACGATGCCACGTACTGCGTTCCAAAGCCACCATCCCCTCCCTTCCGCTCACAGGAGAAGAGAAGCCGTTGCTGTCACATGGCAGAGAACGGTAATGGGATTACGGCTTGGGCTGGGCTGCTCCCCACTGGCAAGGCATCCGCACCCAACCCCTTGCTTCCAGTGCCCCCCTGCAGGGGGGGAGGTGAAGCACTGGTACCCCTCCTTAGCCCTGCCCCCTCCGCTCCCCATAGCCAAGGCTCTGAGTGCAGCGCTAGAGATGGGGCGGAGAGAATGTGGAGCCCAGGTTCTCTCTTTGGCTCTCAGCTCTCCCTAGCAAGATCCCATGCACAGGACGCAGGCTGGCCTCCGTGCAGCGGGAGGCAAGAGCAGAGCGATGCTACAGGCACAGGGCTGCTGAGAAGCACATGACAGGCTGGGGCTGGCAATGCTGATGCACCCAGGAATGGAGCCAGGAACCACGCACAGTAGGGACAGTCCAAAGGGTGCCCACGAGTAACACTCTGTAAACGCACAGCTGCTTGTCTAACAGCCTAGAGACTGACAGCTCTCGCCTCCGGGAACCAAGGGCCTGATCCTGCTGCCCCCTAATGGTGGAGACCAGCCTGTACTCACAACACCGCCAGCATTTGGGAGTGGGAGTCACATCCCAGCTTGGCTGGACCTGACAGGCTCGGAACCCGTTGACAGGACTGCAAATGCATCCCCGGGACTGCTATGGCCCCCAGGGCTCTGAGCAGACTGCAGCCCGCTCCTGCAGGGCAGAACTGTCAGGGAAGGAGTGACTGACCCTGGGGCAACCAGCTCCCCCCACGTGCCTGTGTAGACACTTCAATCCCCTTGTCCGAAGCCCCTCCTTCAGCCACTCACAGCTGTGGTGCCAATTCCCACAGCACCCCACTAGGCAGTGAGAGTTCCCCCTGCTGCACAGACTGGAGCAAGGAGGCAGTGACTTGGCCAAGGCAACGCAGAGGTGGCAAGAGAACCCTGCGTCCCAGTGCTGGGCTCCCCGCGCAGGCCTGCACCCCTGTCCTGCAGACTGCACTCAACCACCACCCAATAGGCTGCAGCACTGCTCAGTGAGGGATGATCTGAACCCAGACCCCTTCCATGTAAGGCCAAGAGCTAGTTCCCGTGGCGGAGGCCAGCAGTTCCGACCCATCCTTCATGTTACAATGCTAATGACAGCACGTATCTCCTGTGCCTTGGGTCAAGCTTCCTCATTTCACGGATGGGAAACAGGAACTGAAAAGAAGTCAAGTAACTTACTCAGGATCATGCAGCCAGTCAGCGGCCAGGCCCGCGGACAGAACCCAGGAGTCCTGACACCCAGCTCCCTCCAATGCAATTGCTAGATGCTGACTGGATGGTCACTGGCCTGCTGATCACATATTGACTCTGGCTAGGAGGCTGGGGAGACATGGCCTATGCCAGCTTTGCTCTGCCCTGCTCTACCTAGGCCAGGGCTTTGCAACCCCCTGATTTCTTTTTGCCTCATGTGGAACAATCTCATGGCCTGGTGAAGCTGCTGGAACCCGGCTGAGCTGGCCAGCAGTACAGTTCGTCTAAGCCAGCCACTTATGGCCCAGTCAGCACACAGCTGCAGCCTATGTGACATCCTCAGGGCCATACAGGTAGTGTATAGACTGTGTGGATGCAGCCCACGTAACAAAGAGAGCTGCATATGCAGCCCGCAAAGGTAAATAGGTTAAGAACCACTGGTCTAGGGCTTGTCTACACTGGGGCTTCTTGCACCAATACAGCTGCATGGCTGCAAGCCCCTAGTGCAACGTGCTGCACTGGTGTGAAAAGGGGCTTAGAAAGCAGCCCTCAGCTCCTGTGCTGGAATTTGGTGCTTTGTAAATCACTGCCCCTGCTGCCTCCTGCCGGTGCGCAGAAGGTCCCTATGAGGATGTGTATCCTGTTTCATGCCTTTTAACACTGGCTGGACTTGCCACGTACTAATCCGCCTGGCTGGCAGTGAGCAGCAGCCGTGAAATCCGGAGTCTCTCTCCTCATAACGCAGGTACTCAAGAGCCTGATCAGATGTGGAGAGGCCCAAGGGGCTCAGAGGGACTCCACAGCTCCCCTAGCAGCCTGCGTTGGCTGGCACGAGGACACGTCCAAGGAAACGTGAGCATCGGGTTGGGTGCCAGCCCTGTTACACTGCCACTTGCATAAGCAGCCAAGCTGCCTTGTCCGGGCTTCCCATGATAAGCATCGGATGCTCAGCAGAGAGCACCCACAGACCCACCCAGGGAGACAGGCTGCAGCCACACTGGCTCAGGAGTGAATTCACTTCCTGAAACAGTTCAAGGTCACAATTCAACTTGCCCCTGCCTCACTGCCCCCGGGCACAGCTGGGGGAGGCTGTTAAACCCAAGGCCAGTGGTGCAACGACAGGGGAGTTTAGTCTCTAGCCTGTGAATTCCTTGGCCTCACTGCTCAGCCACCCAGGTAGTGGCGGGAAGTCAATGCCAGCCATGCCAACTCTGCCAGGGGCTCCCTATCATTAGGAACTAGGCTGAGACCTATCAAGCTCATTCCATGCAGCATCATGACAACCCACAATCAGTGACCTAAGGACAGGGGGCACCAGAGCCCATTCCCTGTGGCCCCCACCACCTCCACCCAGAGCTGAATCTTTGCACAGGAAATAAAATGAAAAAGCAAATGCAATGAAAAAAAAAACGGGGGGCAGGAACCTCAGTCCAGAAGGGGGCCAGGAAAGGGGGAAGAAACCACCCAAGTCAGCAGGTCCCAAAGATGAGAGACTGGGGGGGGGAGAGAGACTGAGATGAGACTTTCTGACCCTCCCTCCCAAAATAGCTGCACAGGGTGACAATCGAGTGGGGACCACTGATTGATGTGAAGTGCGACAATGTGGGGCAGAGATCCAGCCCCACCCCCATTAATACAGAGCACAGACCCAAGTAACTCCAGCTTCCCCTCCAGCCCGCAAATTGCGGGGGGGGGAGGGCAGAGACCCACCCCTGATCTGCACAGACCCAGCACAGTTCATGTTCCTGCTGTACAGCCTCAGGTCTCAGAGCTCGGGTGGCGGGGCGCACACGCGGGGGGGCTCCCCTCACATACACGCGGGAGGGGCACACGGGGGAGTGACACCAGGGGGGCTCCCCCACATACCGGCGGGAGGGGCACACGCGGGGGGGGGCGCACACCAGGGGGGCTCCCCTCACATACACGCGGGAGGGGCACACGCTGGGGGGGCGCACACCAGGGGGGCTCCCCCCACATACAGGCGGGAGGGGCACACGCGGGGGGGCGCACACCAGGGGGGCGCCCCTCACATACACGCGGGAGGGGCACACGCTGGGGGGGCGCACACCAGGGGGGCTCTCCCCACATCAGGCGGGAGGGGCACACGCGGGGGGGCGCCCCTCACATACACGCGGGAGGGGCACACGGGGGAGTGACACCAGGGGGGCTCCCCCACATACCGGCGGGAGGGGCACACGCGGGGGGGGCGCACACCAGGGGGGCGCCCCTCACATACACGCGGGGGGGCACACGGGGGAGTGACACCAGGGGGGCTCCCCTCACATACACGCGGGAGGGGCACATGGGGGGAGACACCGGGGGGCCCGCACACTTACACGCCTCCGCCGGCTCCCGCCTTCTCCTGCCGGGGGAGGCCCGCGAGCCCCGCCCGGCTGCCCCGCGCGCTCCATCCGCCGCTTCGCAGCGGGGCCCTGCGCGGCTCGCCAGGCGGGGGCCCCGTGACGTCAGCCCGGGCTCTGCTGACGTCGCTGGAATCCCCGCGTGCGCAGCGCTAAAAATAGACCCGGAGCCCGAAATAACCGCGGCGCGGCCAGGCGGGGCCCGGCAGGGGGCAGCCCGGGGCTGGAGGGGATCCCTCAGCCCCCTTCCCTGCACGTGACTGGCCTGACCCTTGGGGAGCCCCCAGCCCCTCTCCCTGCACGTGACTGGCTGGAGCCGGGGGGACTCCCCAGCCCCCCTCCCTGCACGTGACTGGCTGGACCCGGGGGAACCCCCAGCCCCCTTCCCTGCACGTGACTGGCTGGAGCCAGGGGGACTCCCCAGCCCCCCTCCCTGCACGTGACTGGCTGGACCCGGGGGAACCCCCAGCCCCCTTCCCTGCACGTGACTGGTCCTACCTGGGGAAGCCCCCAGTCCCCCTCCCTGCACGTGACTGGCTGGACCCGGGGGGACGCCCAGCCCCCTTCCCTGCACGTGACTGGCCTGACCCTTGGGGAGCCCCCAGTCCCCCTCCCTGTTCGTGACTGGCTGGACCCGGGGGGACCCCCTAGCCCCCTTCCCTGCACGTGACTGGTCCTACCTGGGGAAGCCCCCAGTCCCCCTCCCTGCACGTGACTGGCTGGAGCCGGGGGGACTCCCCAGCCCCCCTCCCTGCACGTGACTGGTCCTACCTGGGGAAGCCCCCAGTCCCCCTCCCTGTTCGTGACTGGCTGGAGCCGGGGGGACTCCCCAGCCCCCCTCCCTGCACGTGACTGGCCCTACCTGGGGAAGCCCCCAATCCCCCTCCCTGCACCTGTTTGGGCTGACCTGGGGAAGCCCCCAGTCCCCCTCCCTGTTCGTGACTGGCTGGACCCAGGGGGACCCTCTAGCCCCCTTCCCTGCACGTGACTGGCCCTACCTGGGGGACCCCCTAGTCCCCCTCCCTGCACCTGTTTGGGCTGACCTGGGGAAGCCCCCAGTCCCCCTCCCTGTTCGTGACTGGCTGGCCCCGGGGGGACGCCCAGCCCCCTTCCCTGCACGTGACTGGCCTGACCCTTGGGGAGCCCCCAGCCCCTCTCCCTGCACGTGACTGGCTGGATCCGGAGGGACCCCCTAGCCCCCTTCCCTGCACGTGACTGGTCCTACCTGGGGAAGCCCCCAGTCCCCCTCCCTGTTCATGACTGGCTGGAGCCGGGGGGACTCCCCAGCCCCCCTCCCTGCACGTGACTGGCTCGACCTGAGGGACCTCCTAGTTCCCCTCCCTGCACCTGTTTGGGCTGACCTGGGGAAGCCCCCAGCCCCCCTCCCTGCATGTGGCTGGCCTGACCCTGTGGGGGCCCCCGCCTGGCAGGACAGTCCCTGGCACCAGATGCAGAGAAAGCCCCAGGGCAGCAGCAGAAGTAGGAGGAGCCCTGTGCACTGGGGAGCAGCCAGGGTCTTTCTCCTGCTACTTGGGATTCACAGGGAGGGGCTGACACAGAGCTGTCTTACTGCTTTGCTTCCAGGGGGGTTGGGTCAGAGCCACCCCAGCCTCCCATTGGGCCTCTCCCAGGGCAGAGCAGGTGCAACTCCCTCTGTTTTTCACTGTGGCCCAGGCTCACCTAAAAAACATGAGCTGTGTCCCTCCCACATTAACCTCCAAAATCAAGTTTGTCCCAAGCACCCCTAGACTCACCCTCAAAACTCAGAGGACCCCTAACTCCCCAGGCCTGTCCCCCAGACTTCAGCACTCCCCATATCTTGCCTAATGGCTCAGACCCACCCCAGTTTAATGGTCAAAATGAGGCTTCTCCTAGAATTGATCCCAGGAATTAAATCTTCCCCACACAATATCCTGTTGCAAACAGTCTGGTGATGCGCCAGCTGGGGTATGTGTGTGTGTGAGGGGGCAACTGCCTGTGTGTGTGTGCATGGAATCGATCTGTCCCTCACATGTGCTGTCCGCTGCCGAGGGCTCAGGCTGGGATTAGATTTTACTCCCAAATCCAGGCTCCTGCTGGGCAGACCCCTGCCAGATCCCTCTTTCTGTAGAACACCCTGGTGAACTGTGTGCAGGAGAAAGCTGGTGGACGGGTAGCGCTGGAGACCAAACTCTCTGTCCAGGGACACTCCAGCCAGGGGTGCCACATACAGCCCATGTGTGCTGCTGCCCGAAGGGGCCCTCTTCCTGGCCCATTGAGCCCTTGGCCTCGCTGATGGGACTGCCAGTGCGGGTGGCTTTCGTGATGTGGACACGCCTGTTCTGCGAGGAACTGGTCTGAGACCCATCAAACTCATTGCACACATGGGACATGAGAAAATAGCCTATTTTAGCCACTACCAAACTAGGCTGGATTTGAACCAGTGACCTAGAGGCTGGGGCGGGGGCCGGGATTCCTAAATAACATTGTCTTTTAGTCTATTATTCGTTAATTTAATAAGAAACTTGGGGCAGCTTCTCTCCAGAAAATAAACCAGTTAATGTTTGGGGGCAAAGGGGGCCTCATGAATTGGGACACACCATTCTAGAGCTCACTAGCTCCTGAAGGGTTAATATGCACCGGTAGCAGCCTGCATTGGGCCCCTGAGGTTGCCTGGATTAACTGTATCTCCAGTCCCGGCTAGTTACTAGGAAACCAGTCATCTCCTAGGTGAAAGCAGAACAGGTAGGGTCTCCTGCTAATAAACCAAACCTTATAACCTGGCTTGCCATAATCCAGCCCAGTCCTACGATGATGCAGGCCAGCAGCACCCCCTGCGCCCCAAAGAAACAAACACCCAGTTTGCTGCAGCAGAACAGCAGCCTGGAGATGCAAATCAATAACAAGCCTCTGCTCTGCTCTGGGAGCGGTTCCCGGGCCCCCACACCGCCCTGCCCTGGACTCAGGACTACACCAGGGGCAGGGCAAGGCAGCTTCAGCTACACAAGGAAGTTGCTCCAGTTTAACTTCAATATGAAACTGGTGCCAGTACGGGTGGACACTCTGAGTTTGGTTCCAGGAGGGGCTTTGCTGGGTTCAGCTTAAGCCAGTTCCAAACTGATTTGAGTTCAATGAAAATAAGCCTCATTTAAACCAAGAGGAGAGTGTTCATACAGGAGGTGGTCTGGTTTGCTGACATTGGTTTAAAATCACTGGTGCAACTTCCTCGTGCAGACAAACTGAGGACATGGCCTGTGGGGTCAGGGCTGTGCGTGCAGGGAGCTGGTCGCTGGATCAGGGAGCTCCTGACTTTTATAGCACCTGTTCCAACACAGTCCAGCTCAGGACTGGCCAAAGACCCTTTCAGTGCAATGAGTTTGAGTGGTCTCAGCCCAGGCTTCTTTGTTGACAGCCCCCATGGAGGGGTCCAAGGGCTGAATGGGCCGCAGCAGCTGAGAGCTAGAGGGAGCCCATCCTCGAGGTATCATGGCAGCAGGTAGAGGGAGGACACCATTTTCCCCAACCACCAGGCCGGCCTGTTCCACCAGCCCCCAAATTACCTTGGGAGACGTTTCATAATTAAAAGACAGAAAGGGCTGGAGGCTGCTGGGCCTGGGGAAGAGAACGCCAGGCTGATTACAGGGTTGCCCGCTGCCTAGCATCCTGCCCAGAGCTCTGCACTCCCTGGCCAGTTCAGGAGGCATTGTGGCTCCTGGCGCCATCTCCATGGACATGAGCCTATATTTGTCTGTAATTATGGGTTCTCCGAGCTGGGGAGCCTGGAGAGCCTTTGTGTGGGACAGAGGGGCGTTCCCGAGGTGCCATGCCAAGGGCCCAGCCATGCCCATCTCCTTGTGAGGGGCCAGGGAGCCGCTAAGAAGTAGAGTGACCAGATAGCAAGTGAAAAAAATTGGGAGAGGGGGTGGGGGGAAATAGGAGCCTATATAAGAAAAAGCCCCCAAAATGGGGACTGTCCCTATCAGATCAAGACATCTGGTCACCCTACTGAGAAGGCACCATCCACACCACTGCCAACCACATAACCCCCCACCTTGGGGTCCCTTTAGCTTGGGCATTCAGCTCCGTGGGGCAGGTGGGGGACCTTGGGGAGGGGGCTGGCTCTTTGCTGAGCACCCCTGAGGGCACTGCTATCCCCACCAGGTTCGTAGCCAGGCCTGGGCAGGCTCCCTAGCCCATTAACTCTGTAGTGCCAATGTGCTGCTGCTCCCAGATCACAAAGCCCCTTCTCGAACACAGAGCTGGCCTGCACCCCCACACTCCACACGGAGGGCAGGGGCTTCTGTCTGGGGCACCGCCCCCCTCGGCTCTGTGGCTGCTCCGCCTCCCTCACTGCTCCAGCTTCCCCTTCTGGGTATCCCCCCGACACACACACAGCCCTTCCTGCCTGAAAATATCCCAGCACACAGGGTTCAACTCCCCACGTGCATCCAGGACTGGGGATGCTGCACCTTCAGGACTCTCACAGCTCCAGCCCCAGCCCCACCTGTACCAGGAGCTCAGCAGGTGCCTGGTGAACCCATTCGCTGATCTGAACGAATTAACCTCACACCCACCAGCCGCTCCCCAGGAGACAGGGGAGAGTATTGGTGCATCACAGGTGGGGCTGCTGACGCAAGGTCACTTGCAAGGTCAAGCCATGAGTCAGCAGAACAGCAAGGAGCAGAACACAAAGAAAGCCTGATTTCCAGTCCTATTGCCTTCCACTTGGCCCCACTCCCTCCAGGGCTGGGCTAGAACCCAGGAGTCCTGCACCCCAAGCCGTCCCTGTTCTAACTACTACACCCCACTCCCTCCAGGGCCGAGCCAGAACCCAAGAGTCCTGCACCCCAATCCGTCCCTGATCCAACTACTACACCCCACTCCCTCCAGGGCCGAGCCAGAACCCAAGAGTCCTGCACCCCAATCCGTCCCTGATCTAACTACTACACCCCACTAGAACCCAGGAATCCTCTCAGCCAACACTGCATGTGACCAGGGGACGGGGTTGGGCAGGAGGCAGCCAAATTACACTTTGCATCATCGCACTGCCTGGTCCGAAATCCTGGCTAATAAAAGCCCAGCGCCTTAACGTGACAGGTCACCTGCTCCGAGGGGAAATTTCCATGGAAAAGCCCTGTTTAGAAGGGGTGCAGTGTCATCAGAAAGGTATCTGGTGCGGGGGGAGCTGCCACTGCTAGGTCTGCTGCTCAGTGCCAGCCGACGGGTTCTGCTGGGAGTCTGGCAGGGAATTGACTGGCTCTGGATTTAGCTGTGCCCTTGACTGTGAAAAGAACGTACCCGTAACCCATACCATAAATGTCCAGCCACACAGTCATTTTGGAACCAGTACAAGGCGTAAGAGCAGCCCTGAGCCTGTGCTCTGACACACAAAGAGTGACTCACACAGGGGTGTGCGCGTGCACACACAGCCTCTCTAGCGCACACACAGTGTCATGCATATCCACAGCCCTTGGGCTCGGCCTGACCAGCAGCAGCCCCTGGCTCACGGGCTGGGAGGGGACCACCAGCCTGTAATGTCACATTCAGGCAGCCACAGGGGAAGCTGATGCAGGAGGCCAGTTCCTGGGGGAGTTTCTGTAGAGACCCACGGGATGCAGGCAGGAGAGCCGAGCCCAGCTGGTGGGTGATTTACCAGTGGGAGGCGGCGGTGTCCATGCTGAGTGGGTCTCCCCAGGCCAGGAAAAGCCACCTGTAGACTGAGCTTTACCAAGAACCATCTCAGCAGCAGGCCTGGCTGTCAGACATGAGGGACAACTGCAGCCAGCTGGGTGCTCGGGAGCGGGAGGGGAGTCACCTCTGCTCATTAGACACATGGGGCCTGATGTTCCATGTGCCTTGCAAGCCCTGCTGGGGATCCAGTCCCTAGTGGTTACAGCCCTGGGTGCTGCCAATTGGATTAGCATCCCAGCAACACTGGGACACCCCCCCCCACTTATGGCCTTGGCATGCCAGATGCTGCACAGACACAGTGACAGACAGTCCATGCGCCAGAGCTCATAGGCTAAATAGACAAGGGCCAGAGGGGAAACTGAGGCACAGGGAGGGGAAGGGACTTGCCTAAAGTCTTGCAACAAGTCAGTGTCAGAGCGGGAATAGAACTCAGGTCTCCCAGGCCGGTATCCCATCTACTAGCCCATCCTACCTCCTAGCCCAGGCCCAGGCCCCCAGCAGAGGCAGATTAGGGGTTTGCGGGGCCCTGGGCTAAAGCAAGTGGGGGCCCCTGCCCTCCCCTTCTGCCTGCAGCCCCTCCCCCCAGTGCTCCCACCGGGGAGTGGGGTTGGGGCATGGGGGCTTCCCTTGTGCCTCAGCAGGGGCGCCAGGCAGGTGAAGTGGGTTGAGGACAGGGGCGCCCATTTTCTGCCCCCCCCCAATTGGCCGGGGCTCCTGGGTACTGGTCCCGTTGGCCCAGTGTCTGGTCTGCCACTGACCCACAGGGAGTGCAGAGCAGGCAAGAGGGAGCCAGAACTCCTGGGGTCAATTCCCAGCTCAGCCTCTGACTGTGTGACCTGGGGCAAGGCTCAGCTTGACTCTGCCTCAATTTCTCCTGTTGTCAAACACCTTCGCGTTCGGGGCTCCCCCCCGCCCATTTCTCACCAGGGCTTTGGAACAGCCAGGGCCAAGCCTGGGCCCAAATGTCCATCCTGGGTTTTACGCTGAGCCCAGGCTTGGCTGGGATAGACACAACCCTGCCCTGGGGCAGGGCACAGGGGAGGCCACCCCTGCCTCCCCCATTCAAGGGCTCTGAGGGATGGTGCATCCCTGGTGCAGGGGCCCTGCTTCACTGCCCCCAGAGGAGCTTTGCAGAGACCCCTAATTGCAGCTCTGCCCTGGACCCCACCCTGTGATGCAGAGCTGGGGCATAGGGCAGGTCCCTGGGCGGTGGGTGATGTTTACCCGCAGGCCCTTTGCCCCAGTTAGCCATTGGGCATGCATGACCTGCCCAGCTGGGGGTTCAGCCGAGGATGCACTGATCCCTGTGCAGAGCAGCCATGAGCCACAAAGTGCTGCCTGGCCCCGGCCCCAACCCGCTGAGTCAGGCCCCAGAGGTGCCTGGCAGGGATCGTGTCCGGCCCCCTGCGGGCAGCGTTTTGAGCATGCTTGGTGAAAGGCTGTGTTACCCCCTCCTCTCTTCTCCCTCCAGCCAGGAATGGGTAAAAGGGATTGTGATGCTGCAGTCTATATGGTTTTATAACAAATATGTTAATGAGTGAATATAATATAACTGGAATATGCTTCATGGAAAAGGTCTCGTGTAAGGTATCATTACAAAGCTTATAATCTTCTGAGTGTGACCATCCTATTTGTATAAATGTACCACTCTTGTATCTGAACCTAGAAATATGAACTATAACCCTGAGGGCCTATTGTAATTATGCAAAGTGTGGGCCATTAATATTGCTTTGGAATCTTGATGACTCCCATTAACCAGGACAATTGTCTGCAGATGGGTGCGTTTTACCTGGAAGTCTTCCTGTTACCTGTGTGCTGGCAAGTGGGCAATGAAGTCTTGCCGTGACTGTGATCCTGTCACCTGAACTGGAATCCATCTTTAACCTGGTGTCTTTCCATTGAGAAGGAGGGGTGGGAACCCAGAGGGACAAAGGATTCCCACCATATCCAAAAGAGATATAAAGGGGTGGAACAGAACAAAGCTAGAGGAGCCATCCTGAAGAACCCCCTAGCTACCCCCTGAGCTGGAACAGGAGCTGTACCGGGGAAAGAATTGTGCCCAGGCCTGGAAGGGGTCCAATCTGAGGAAAACACTTACTGAAGCATCTCTGAGGGTGAGATTATCTGTATTCAGTTTGATTAGACAGAGACTTGCATGTTTTATTTTATTTTGCTTGGTGATTTACTTTGTTCTGTCTGGTACTACTTGGAACCACTTAATTCCTACTTTCGGCATTTAATAAAATCACTTTTTACTTAGTAATTGACCCAGAGTGTGTATTGATACATGGGGGGGGGGAGCAAACAGCTGTGCATCTCTCTTGATCAGTGTTATAGAGAGTGAATAATTTATGAGTTTACTCTGCATAAGCTTTACACAGGGTAAAACGGATTGATTTGGGTTTAGACCCCACTGGGAGTTGGGCATCTGAGTGTTAAAGACAGGAGCACTTCTGTGAGCTGCTTTCAGGTAAACCTGCAGCTCTGGGGGCAAGTCATTCAGACCCTGGGTCTGTGCTGGAGCAGACAGGAGTGTCTGGCTCAGCAGGACAGGGTCCTGGGGCCCCAAGCTGGCAGGGAAGTCAGGGCTAGAAGTAGTCTTGGCACATCGGGTGGCAGCTCCTGGGGACGGTTCTGTGATCCAACCAGTCACAGGGATACAGAGATGGCAAGTCTGGCCAGCCCCCTGGGGGCATATTGCAGCTCCACAGAGCACATCTGAGCAGGGAGAGAAGCGTGGCCGTGGTGGAGGATGGAGACAAGGTTGCAGTGACTTATGCTCCCACACCCCCTGCCCCTCTCCCCCATGGCTGTATTCGACTCACAGACCCCTGTGGTGCCTGCTGGCAGTGGAGGCGGCTGGAACAAAAGCCAAGGTGCCACACGTGGGGCTGCCAGTGCAGCCGCTGTACGGGTGCAAACCCCTCATGCAGAGGTGCCGCACCGGTGCAGCTCACCCCAGCACAGCACCTCTGCACCAGCGGGTTGCGCTGGGGCACAGAGCCTCCCCCATCCCCACCCCCTTGGGCCAAGGAGCCCAGGGCTGCAGCAGGGCAGCCCGCCCTGTCATGTGAGGCTGTGATGCCCTCTCGTGGGCGGTCAAAGTCAGCGTTTAACTCCAAGCTGGGTATTTATTTCCAGGGGGCGTCGGGCCTGATCCTTAAAGGCTGGGGCTGCTCCAAACAGAAATGTTCTGCTCAATTTACAAGGGGGGAAAAGGCTAAGGGAGCAGCCGGCCCTGCACTTACAGCTGGGCTCGTTCGGGAGCTGCAGCATCACCCGTGACAAAAGACTCTGGGGCCTGACGCCTCCTTGGTTAGGCCTATGCTGCCCCACTGCCTTCAGCTTCTGCCCCATTGGTGCTGGCAGAACCTGGGACTGGGACTGTCCTGGGAGCCCCCCATGAACCCAGCCCCCTCGCCCACTGCAGCAGGCGCATCGAGAAGGCCCCAGCGTTCACGGAGGGCTTCGGTCCACTTCCTCTTAAGTAATTAATCGGGGCAATTGGAAGGAAAAAACGGACACACCTGCAGGCCTCTGGCAAGGCCTCGGAGCATCCCTCTTCCGAGACTTGGGAGTGGGAGTGATGCCTTGTCTCAGAGGTGGGCGCTTCAGAGCAGCCAAGTGCTGCAGGGAGCCATCCGGCGAGTGCCCGGCACTGCACTGAGCTGCCTGGCGACCGCCCGGCGCTGCCCGGCACTGCCTGGAGCCCCCCAGCGACCGCCCGAAGCTGCATGGAGCCGCCCGGCGCTGCCCAGCACCGCCCAGCGCTGCCCAGAGCTGCATGGAGCTGCCCAGCGACTGCCCGGAGCTGCCTGGAGCCCCCCAGCGACCGCCCAGTGCTGCCCAGAGCTGCATGGAGCTGCCCGGCGACTGCCCGGCACTGCCTGGAGCCTCCCAGCGACTGCCCGGCACTGCCCGGAGCCGTCCAGAGACTACCTAGCACTGCACTGAGTGTCCGGCGACTGCCCAGCACTGCCCGGAGCTGCATGGAGCCCCCCAGCGACCGCCCGGAGCTGCATGGAGCTGCCCAGCACTGCCCAGAGCTGTCCGGATACTACCTAGCACTGCACTGAGTGTCCGGCGACCGCCCGGAGCTGCATGGAGCTGCCCGGCGACTGCCCAGCACTGCCCGGAGCTGCATGGAGCCCCCCAGCGACCGCCCGGAGCTGCATGGAGCCCCCCAGCGACCGCCCGGAGCTGCATGGAGCTGCCCAGCACTGCCCAGAGCTGTCCGGATACTACCTAGCACTGCACTGAGTGTCCGGCGACCGCCCGGAGCTGCATGGAGCTGCCCGGCGACTGCCCAGCACTGCCCGGAGCTGCATGGAGCCCCCCAGCGACCACCCGGAGCTGCATGGAGCTGCCCGGCGACTGCCCAGCACTGCCCGGAGCTGCATGGAGCCCCCCAGCGACCGCCCGGAGCTGCATGGAGCCGCCCGGCGACCGCCCGGCACCGCCCGGAGCCGTCCGGAGAATGGGACCAGGAGGACCAAACCTGCACATTTCTCCATGGTACAATACACGGTCGCCAGCCAGTCCCTGGGCACCGGTGCAGGCAGAGGCATCAGGAGGCCTGAGCTTGTGAAGTTTCCCGCCCCCGGTTGAGAAGGTCCAAGAAGAGGGCTGATCTGAACCCATCCCACCCCCTCAGCTGGTTCAAGGCCCTCCTGTCACCCCCACTTTCTCCACTAGATGGGGCCAGATGCCGGCTCTCGCCCCGTGCCCCATCCAGCACCCCCTGGGCTCTGAGCTGGGCTCAGCCCCACTCTGGGAGGGGGCAGCTCTGGGCACAGGGTCCAGCCCTGCAGCCGGGGAATCTGGGACCTGGCTCAGAACTTTCCCAGGCTCTGAGGGACTTTGTGGCTGTAGCGCTGGACCTGTCTACAGGGTCGGGCTCCCCCTTCACACGCCCTCCCCCCATCTCACTCACTGCAGGGGCTCAGTGGGGGGCACTCTCCCTTCAGTCAGCACTGGCCCCAGTGCGGTGCGTGGGGGAAACAGGGCATCCTGGCTTCCCAGCTCTCGCATTACCGGGAATGACAGCACCGACATGATCAGGGAGGGAGTTTCCTGGACTCAAGCGAAGAGACTTGCCCCCCTCCCGCTGCACAGAGAACAGGCATTCTGGCTCCCAAGTGCTTTACAGACATTTTTAGCAAACCTGGCCCCTCGGATTCCCGTTGGCTGCAGCCCCTTGAAGGACTGGCCCGTCCTGCAGCAGGAAAGGCACAGGGGTGGGAACCTCCTTCAGAATATTTCGCAAGATCCCAGAGGAAGCAAGACAGGAAAAGGGGCTGGAGAAGGCCCAGAAAAACGCTCCACAAGTTCCAGCCGCCCAGGGAGCTGCTGTCAGAGGGAACCAAGCATGGAGGCTGCTCCAGCCCCAGGAGGTGGGACACTCCCATCAGCCTCGCTCTAGGCAGAGCCGCAGGTTGCCTCCTAGACACCCAGATTTGGGAGGGAGGAGACCTAGTAACAAACCTCAAATAAAAGGAGCAGTTGGCTGGGCGGGGTAAGAGGGGTGTTTGCACCCGCCCAGGGAGCTGCTGTCGGAGGGCACTGAGCATGGGGGCTGCTCAATCAGCCAGGGCCGGATTCTGCTCACTGGGCCGCTGGGGTCACGAGAGGTGCTGGGGTGAGCGAGAGCAGGACTTGTCCCATTATGCACTGCAGCACCTGCATCCAGCAAGCACCGGCGCTAACAACTGCTTTGCAAAGCCCTGCCTCCTGGCCTCAGCACCCCCATGGCAGCTTCTTTACCATCACACGGGACATCTGTGCTGGTAGAACCCAACAGCCCTGATCCCCTGCCTTGCCCCCGCTCTAACCCCTAGTCCCTACTCCTCTCCCAGAGCTAGAGTCCAGGCTCCTACCTCACCCTGCTCTAACCACTAGCCCCCACTCCCCTCCTTCACTTGGGAACAGAACCCAGGAGTCCTGGCTCCCAGCTGCCCCATTCTAACTGCCAGCCCCTACTCCCCTCCCGCACCTAGGAACAGAACCCCAGGAGTTCTGGCTCCCAGCCCCTGCCCCCCCCGCTCTAACCGCTAGCCCTCACTCACCTCCCACACATGGGAACAGAACCCAGGAGTCCTGGCTCCCAGCCCCCCTGCTCTAACCCACCAGCCCCCACTCCCCTCCTGCACTTGGGAACAAAACCCAGGAGTCCTGGCTCCCAGCCCCTCCACTCAAACTGCCAGCCTCCACTCCCCTCCCACACCTGGGAACAGAACCCAGGAGTCCTGGCTGCCAGCCCCCTTGCTCTAACCACTAGCTCCCACTCCCCTCCTGCACTTGGGAACAAAACCCAGGAGTCCTGACTCCCAGCCCCCAACTGCTAGCCCCCACTGCCCTCTCACACCTAGGAATAGAACCCAGGAGTCCTGGCTCCCAGCCCCCCCGCTCTAACCGCTAGCCCTCACTCCCCCCCCCGCACCTGGGAACAGAACCCAGGAATCCCCAGTTCCACCTACTGGTGCACTCTCTGGCTGCCCACTAGGGTGACCAGATGTCCCAATTTAATAGGGACAGTCCTGCTATTTGGGACTTTTTCTTATATAGGCTCCTATTACCCCCACCCCGTCCCGATTTTTCACATTTGCTGTCTGGTCACCCTACTGCCCACCAGGGAACCTCCACATGCTGCAGGACCCCCACCTCCGCTGGGAAGGCTGCCTCCGCGCCTCGCAGCCACTGCTGGTACAGAGAAAGCAAGTTCTTTTGGCTGCCAAGAGCACGGCATTTCCTGAGCCTTGGTGTCCCCTCCCCCTCTGCCCCCCTCCCCCAGCTCCTCCACCCCGCAGCTCACGGCCCATGGAACAAAGGCTCGACTGGACAGACACACTGGTTCTGTTCTCTGCCAAGGAAGCCGAGTCTACCCCAGGTTGAGCGTACGAGCTATGGGCTGGATCGGTGCTAGGACAGGAGGCCTCTGAGGAAGCCCCAATGATGCTGAGTCGGTAGTAGGGGCTCTGCCCTCTAAGCTGGGCAGGAACCGATGCTCTAATGGACAGTTAGGGGGCTCTGGAATGCAAAGCCACGGTCCTGATCTTCTGACTGGCAAAAGCCCAGAGCATTTCATTGCACAGGGAGGCGGGACGTGAACGCGGGTGTTCTGCCAAATTCCAGTCCAGCTAATTCCATCTGGCGACCCGCATTCCCTTTGCAGGTTCAGTTGGACACAAGCTTGTCTCCTCCACTTCCTGGCCTATAACTGGCATCTCAAGTTACTGTTAAACAGCTGCTGTGTCCCACCCCAGAGGTGGCAGCAATTCAGTGCAGGGCAAAGACATCCCAGTCTGGCTCTATTTGATGTTGTAAAGCGCTTTGGGTGATGAATGGCTCCCTGGAAGCAGACTGACACCGCAAGCGGCCAGTTCACCTTTCCTCACCTGCTCAACGAGACAGAAAAATCCTTTGGCATGAAGCCGTTTGCAGCAACAATGGGAGTCGCTGGATGCTGAGCTCTTTGAAGCTCTGGCTGCAGGCGAGGTCTGTGTTAAAGCCCAGTGAAATTGGAGGGGGAGAACTGCTGAGCGGGGGGGGGGCGGGGGGAGGGAATGCTCTCCCTTACCATCCCCCCACTGATAGCAGCCCTCCCCCAGTGTGTCCATATACACACGCACACGGCACATGCCCGGACGCACACAGGACTAGCCCCATGCAGGCTGTCACGCAGAGCCCACACCCACTTCCACACGCCACACCAGAGACTTGCACAAGTGGCACGCTGGGATCTATTCATAGCCTGTGCACTTGGCTGGGTGTGCACGGCCCTCGACCCACAGGCAGCTGTACAGGGGATTAGGCAGAGCCAGCTCCCTGCACCAGGCCCCGGGGGCAGGACTGGGCTGTGAGGAATGTGCAGCTGGGGCTGGGTGGGAGCGCAGGAAACAGATGGGGTGGGAGGTGGGTGGGAGCCCCATGCTGGTGCAGAGCAGGGCCCTTGTGCCGCCCAGCCTGACAGCACCTCCAGGAGCCGCCCTGCAGCACGGTCCCCTCTGGAGTGAGTCAGCCCCCACTGTCCCCCCTTCCGCTTCCCCAGAACCTCCCCCTGTGACGGCTCCTGCCCTGACGCGCTGGTGCCTCGAGGGGCCTACCACCAGCCTTGCGGTTTCGTTGCTTTCCTCGCCCCATGTCCTCCCCCAGCCTTATCTTGGCTCAGCATCTGCGGCAGCAGCAGCGCCCCGCGCTATGGCAAACGGAACTGAGAGATGAGCAATGGCTGAGGGCAGCCACCCGGCTCTGGCTTTCGGGCCCGGTGATACCCAGAGCCAGCCGAGGCGGCCTGTAAAATACCCTCGGGCCTTCCCACTCCAGTCCCTTCCAGCCCTGCTGGAGTCTGACCGGCCACGGCTCAGAGCATTGGGAAACACCTCAGAGCGACTAGCCAGGCCATGGTGGCTCTCCAGCGTGGCCTTGGCCCTCGCCAGCCTGTGGCACCCAGGCCTGCCTGCCGTGAGCGTCACAGGGGAAGCCGATCCCTGCTGGGCGTGGAATGGGTGGGGCTGAGCCCAGCGCTGGGCTCGGACAGCAACAGACCGTAGACCACAGTCCAAGGAGCTGGTCTCAACCCAGCTCATGGTGGGCGGCAGCTGCAGATGGGGCTGCCCATATGTTCCGCTGCTTTGCCTGCCCTCCGAGAGTGACATCCCCTTGTGCGCAGGGCCCTGGTGCATCCCTTCATCCGGCATTAAAGAGCCAAGGGCTGAAAACTCCTCAAGCCAGGGGCTGTGCTTTCCTGGGTGTCTGTACAGCTCCTGGCGCTCCTGGGTGACAGTGCAAACCCAATCAGCCCTAGAGGCAGGACCTGGCCAGCCTGCTCCATGCTTACCTCGCACACCACGTGCACAGAGCAGTGCTGAGCCGGGCGAGGACGGCAGGGCAGTCAAAGCAGCGGAAGTTTGAGGGAGAGGAGCTGCTGCCCCTTTTGCGTATGAAGCTGCACACTGAGGTTGCTTGGTCAGATGAAGCACTGAGGGGTGGGAAATGCGGCCAGCAGCAGCAAGGAGGGAGCCAGTTTGCAGCAAGGTTTTGCTTCTTGCTTGCTTGGTTTTCAGTCTGTCACTGCAGGGAGCCCCGTGGAGTCTGGCTAGGGAGAGGTTTGGCAGGAAGACACAAGCCGTTTCCTGTCTGGAACAGGGATATTTAGCTCTTCCCTACACACGGGGTCTGGTGTGGTACTCGTCAGAGCCTGCTGGCCGGCTCCCTCCCTCCGTGCTGGGAGGGGGCAGGAGCTGGGACTAAAAAGAAAAGAAAAGTCTATATAAAATCATGGCTCGGCTTTACTTTGCACAAGCCAGCTCGGCCAAGTTGATTATCTCATCTCTCCCATTAGTCATTTCATGTCACCCTCCTCCAGCGTCAGGAGACACTCAGCAGACTTGGGAATGCAGTTCTCAGCGACCCAGGTGATGGGGAATTTTAATAGTCACGCTGGAGGTGCCACAAATAAACCTCCTCAGGATCATTTTGTTCAGTGCATGAGCTGTTCTTGATTCCCTCTTCCAAGCGGTTTCTCATTTCACTGCTGCGGGGGAAGACGTAGGAGGATCTGAAATGGCCCCAGGTGCAGAAGGCTCCTGGGAGAGGATGCGATGTCCAAATGCCGCTCTGGTAGGTCAGAGCCCAGGTCCCTCTAGTCCAGTCTCGACAAGGACCAATGCCACATTATTCAGAGCGAGGTGCAAGAAACCTCCTCAGCCCTAGTGTTTGAGATTAGTTAAAAGCCTAACATTTAATCACCTCCCAAACATACCTGAGCATTAACTCTGGCTAGTTCTGTGACCCCCCTGCAATGTGTCCAATGCCTCTTTGAACCTTGCTGCCGTCGCGATTTCTGGGACATCCTGTGGCAATGAGTTCCACAGGCTAATTACACAGGCGCAGGGGGAGGGGGAGGATTTCTCTTTATTTTTTGTATTTGCCATCTTTTAGCTTGAAGGATTATGTCCTTCCCCTCCCCCTGATTTCCCCCAAGGGCAGGAATGGGAGCAACATGGAGGTGCTCTCCCCCAGCATTCCCAGCTCGATGCTGCTGCTAACGCGACCAGCCCTGAAGCAGTTACTCCTAACAGCAGCTAAGGCCTTGCCCCCAAAGCTGGTTTCACCCACCCAGGGCACTGCCACCATTAGGCTCCCGATTCTACACCCCGAGTCGCACGCCCCATTCTCCTGGTTGAGGAGAGAGAACGAACCCCGCCGGACAGCTTGAGTCCTGCTGTGAGGGCACAGCTGGCGGCACCCCCTGCTGAGGACTGGAAACCCCTGCACAGGGGAGGCGGGCGGGTCCCTGCTGAGACCATGGGCTGACGCCCAGTGCTGCAGTAGCAGGCAGCTCCCAGCAGGGCAGGGTCCTACCAACCCAAGTGCAGCCCCCTCCTCAGCACCCCGGGCTGTGCAGCGGGTCTGCTTGCCAACCGGAGCCCCAGGCCACGGAAAGCTCTCTCAAGCCTGCTCCTTTAGCTGTCACCAGGGAATGACCCCGGCCAGCATCAGGCACCATCCGAGAAGCATCACAGCTCTGAGGCTGATTACGCCAACCTCTCTTCCCTCCAGCAGGAGCAGAACCCCCTGACTTCGTGCCGGCAGCACGGCGGATGGAGGAGAAACGTTCGTCATGCGCAGAACCCTCTAATCAGCACTCCAGCTGCTTGCGACTCATTGAAGGGAAAATGTCTAACAAGCCTTCGGCCCAGAGGATTCCAGAGCACGGTGTCCAGCATCTAACAGGAGCCTTTCCACCCACCACGGAAATGCAGCTGCCTCAGGGGAGCACGAGTGGTACAGCCGTGGACTACACCAGCTTAAGGCAGGGAATCTCCTATGCAGACTCCAAGGAGAAGTTTAGGCAGGTAAGATGTAGTTACGGAGATTGGAATGTGGCCAGAACACCAAGGCCTTGGCTCTGTTATCATCACCCCAGTGCGAGTTTTCTTTGCATAGAGAGCATGTTACTATAAACGTGTAATGAGGGCTAATGAGCACAAGGACCCACGGCTTCTGCACAGGAAAGCTGCTCCAGCAGCTAAATGCATAAATGAGGCAGAAGAGCAGCAAGCATGTTTCCTTTCTGAGAGCCTGGAGCAGCTCCTGGTGATGTACTTAGCCCCAGGCCAGCGATCCCAGCACGGCTACTTCCAGTGCTTTAGAAAACAGATTAGAGGTCAGAACAGATCTGCAGCCTCGTGGCAGCTGCAGGGCTGGAACTCAGGGCTTGTCTACATCAGAAAGTTGCAGCGCTGGTGAGGGAGTTACAGCGCTGCAACTTTGAAGGTGTACACATCTGCAGGGCATCACCAGCGCTGCAACTCCCTGTTTGCAGCGCTGGCCGTACTCCCGTTTTGTCTCGGGTGTAGAGGATCCAGCACTGGTGATCCAGCGCTGGTAATCAAGTGTAGACACTTACCAGCGCTTTTCTTGACCTCTGTGGAATAAGCAGGTATCCCAGCATACCTGAGGAAGCCTCTGGTAATCAAACTGGTCTCCTTCCCCAGCTTGCTCTCGCGTTCCCCGAACCCCGAGCAAGCAGGTCTCCTTCCCTGCGGTTTGCAGGGTGGTTCGGGGAACGCGAGAGCAAACCGCGGCGAAGCTGGTCTCCTTTCCCGGCTTGCTCTCGCGTTCCCCGAACCTCCGTGCAAGCAGGTCTCCTTCCCTGCGGTTTGCAGGGGGGTTCGGGGAACGCGAGAGCAAACCACGGCGAAGCTGGTCTCCTTTCCCGGCTTGCTCTCGCGTTCCCCGAACCCCCGAGCAAGCAGGTCTCCTTCCCTACGGTTTGCAGGATGGTTCGGGGAACGCGAGAGCAAACCGCGGCGAAGCTGGTCTCCTTTCCCGGTTTGCTCTCGCGTTCCCCGAACCCACCTTGAAGCCGCCCAACAGCGCTGCAGTGTGGCCACATCTAACACCACTTGCAGCGCTGGTTGCTGTAAGTGTGGCCACTCTGCAGCGCTGGCCCTATACAGCTGTACTAATACAGCTGTAACAACCAGCGCTGCAAAATTTTAGATGTAGACATGGCCTCAGACTCTCCTGCTCCAAAACCCCAGCCCTGTTAGCACCTCAGCAGCAGGACTCAAGCTGTCCGGCGGGGTTCGTTCTCTCTCCTCAACCAGGAGGATGGGGCGTGCGACTCGGGGTGTAGAATCAGGAGCCTAATGGTGGCAGTGCCCTGGGTGGGTGAAACCAGCTTTGGGGGCAAGGCCTTAGCTGCTGTTAGGAGTAACTGCTTCAGGGCTGGTCGCGTTAGCAGCAGCATCGAGCTGGGAATGCTGAAGGGGAACCCCCATTAGCAGTACAGGGATCATGACCCACACTTGAGATCTGCTTGCATCCGTTCCAGGGCAATGTGAGCGATATCTACTTAGCAACCACTGCTAAACCCTTTGCAGCTGTCGGGCCAATGGCTGCAGTTTATTTGCCAAGTCCAGGATAATTCCCCCCCCCCGCCCCATTAGAGGCTGCATATTAAAGGTGGTCACAGGCATTGCCCTTGCCTGCAGGGGAGCCAGCTCAGACTCCCACCTGCTGACATGAGATCCAGGCAAGACCCAGTTCAGCCCTGAAGGCTCTGGAGAGAACATCAGACCCAGCAATTCTCAGCCGCCCCCCCAGCAGAACCTCTCCTCTCTGTACTAGGGACTTTCCTCCCCGCCCCAGCCAGTGCACAGCCACCTTCTTTGCTTTGCACAAGGCCCCGCAGCTGTCAAAACAACGGGCAGCCAGCACGTGAGGATGGATTTAACAACAAACCCCTGGTAACGGCAGGGCTGTGGGATGCGCTTCGGGGGTGCACGGGCAGGGGAGCACTGAGGAGAGGGGGCCCTGCTGGTGCAAGTCATGTTCCCCTTTGAGAGAGATCTGAGGGGGGTTGCAGGGGTGTAATTCCCACTCAGGCTGCTGCTGGCTTGGCTCAGGCCCTGAAGGGAGGTCGGATTGATGGGCTGCCCCAGCCCGAGGGCCTGCAAGCCCAGCGTTCACTGGGTGCTGTACACGAAGCTACGCTGGCTCCAGCAGAAAAGTCGGGGGCTGCAGAACAGGCCTGGCTGCTGGCAGATTTGTACCACGCTGCGCAGCTTGGGAATAAATCCACCCCGTGCTCGGCCTCGGGGCTTTGCTGCAGCAGGAGGGTGGCAAGAGTTCTGCTTCAGCTCAGACCCTGCCCCTCCACCTGCAGGAAGCGGTTAGGAGCACCGTGCCTGGGCTACCCAGGGGAGCAGCTCAGAGCAATCCTCCGCACAAACACCATGGCTGGGGGCTCACTGCTACCTCCACCCCCACCCCATAAGGCAGCCCCACCCCCCCCAGCTGTACCTCCAGCAGGAAGTTTTCCAGGGAGGCCCATTGCACTCAGATGCCTTGCTTTAGCAAGCTGTGATGAGCCGAGGGACAGGGGTGGCCTTTCCCAGGCAGCTACATGTCCTTCCCCCCCCACACCGGTCTCCCAACTCCAGGCTCTTCTGCCTGCTGCCTCAGGCCAGGGGATTCACACCCAGGTTCAAATCCCAGCTATCCAGGGGTGACCCTGGGCAAGCTGCTTAGTTTACACTGTCTCAGTTCTCCACTGGGACGAGAGGGGATTATTCCCCCACCTTTGTCTGCTCAGACTGGGAGCTCACTGGGGCAGGGACTGACACTGCACCCGGCCCTGGGGAGCTAGGCTTTCGGCAGGTCTTACAAGCAGGGGCAGTGTCCTAGTTACCACCCCCCAGGTCTGCGCTACCCACCCTCCTGCATGTCACTAGTCCTGCAGAACCCATCCCCCAGCTGGGAGCAGGAGCAGCCTAGCCTGTGTCCAGCTGGGCACACAGCTGGCTTGCAGCACCAGGGTGACGGGAAGACTTCCCCAGAATCCACTCCTTGCCCTAACATGAGCTGGGCTGCCTTGGACGCAGGGCTATTTTAGGCCATGGCCCACATGCAATTAGTCCCTTAGCCACAGGAATGCTGGGACTCCCTCCCAGCCCCAGGCAGAGCTGGAGGAGAGCAGCTCTGAGCAAGGGGCTGGCCAGAACCACCTGCAGGCTGCGAATTCGGGAAGCATACCCCATTGACAGGAGGATTCCTCTCTCCCCCTCCAGTTCCATTCACAGTGCAGTCGAGGGCTGCAGCACATGGTCAGTTCGGCAGGGCGAGGGGCTGGGGCTGGGCTGGAGGGAGCTTACAGGAAGGCTAAATGTGCCCCCCCAGACAGACACTCATGGGGGGGGCTGCTAACAGAGGAGCTCAATGGAGACATCCTCTGAGCCACTCAGCCCATGCAAGGCTGACAGGTGCATGGGGCTGGGAGTCCGGATGCCTGGGTTCTGTAGCCAGCTCTGCCACTGACCCTGGGGGCGAGTCCTTTTGCCCCTGGTCCTGTGACCCCCACCCCCTCAAGGACACTGCCCCATCTCGGGAAGCAAGCGAGCAAAGGTGAAATTGCAACAGCCCCACACCGATGCAAAACAGTCTCATTGTATTGATCAGAATCTGTGCCAAGCATTTTAACAGCAATGTCTGTGTCCGTACAAAACCTCACTCCCCCACACCACAGCTAACCACACCTGTGTCCCAGCCACAGCCCCACCCCCACCCCCCTCTGCTATTAGCACTGCCTGGGGGGCAGGGGCTCCATTTTATCCAGCAGGGAGCCCTCACTTGCTGAGCCACCCTCTTCCTGTGGCTATTTCCTGAGATAAGAACCAGCTTTGCTGAGAAGTTCCCCTCTGCTCCATGGAACCAGGTTCTCTCCCCTCCCCCAGCCAGTGAAGATGGAGCTGTAAAGCCTTTTCCTTAAGGGCTGCAGGTCACCCAGTACAGCCCCATCCCGCTCTCAGGCCAGGGCTGTCCCTGAGTGCTGACTCCTCCTTCCAGAGCGGACACACCCCAGTACGATGCTAGCTTGCCTGCGGCAGCCACCCCATGGGTGTGATCCTGCAGGGTGCTCAGCAGCCCGAGCGGTCTCTCCCGGCCACGTGACAGCCCGTGCACACCAGCGGGCTGAGCAGTTCTGCTGGCGTCAGGCGGTTACAAAGGGATCTTCTCGCTCCAGTCAATGCGTCACCGGGCGGAGTGGTGTGATGGAGAGACACACACCCCCAGGGTCAGTCCCCTGTGTGCTGAGAGCCAGTGCCATAAATAGGGCTGACACAGAAGCACCAGACTTCGCCGAAAGTCACGCAGAGCCCCAGCGCTGCAGAGACGGGAGGAGGATGTGGCTGGAACAGAGCAGAGCCCCTGGCTGCTGGACGCCTTCCAGGGGAAAGCAGGCAGGGGACCCCACACCTCTCTGGGCCAGGATGCTCCGTGCTATATTGGGGAAGAGGGCGCCTGCTCGGAGATCCTGCGGGCTACTGCTCCGTTCAGAGCTCTGGGGTAGCACCAGGATCCCTCTCTTTCCGAGACAGTCCTGCACTTCCACCGCAACCTGGCCCCCGGGAGACACAGGCAGGGGCATGGCCAGCCTCTCCCACACCTCCTGCTCGAGGAAGGAGTAGTTTCTCTCTCCTCCTGTGGCCTCCCTGCTGATGGTACTAGCCTGAGGGCAGAGCCCACTTGATGCTGCCCCAGACAAGCTCTGACTCATCAGCTCATCTACCCCCAGAGCTATTGGAGGGGTTTGGTCACATGAGGTCTGGAAGCAAAGGGCCCCCCATGGCCCATTCCCCCAGGACACCTGAAAATGCCCCCTAACTGTGCAGACAGGCCCAGTTCCCTCCTCCAGCAGTTCCCACAAGCAGGCACCCAGGCTGCCGCTGGGGCTAGATCCAGCTCCTGCTGCTGCTGCCCCCACCCATTCCTTTACATGTTTATCCTTCTGTGGGGGGAGCAAAAATCCCCTGTGCCCTTCACAGCAGAGGCGCTCCCCAGCTCTGAAACCCAGACCCCAGCACCACGCTCTGCCAGGGCATTGGCACCAACCGAGATAATAAATATATAAATAAACCAAACTGCGTAAAACTTGGCTGCTCCATGGCCCCCCGTGTCCCCTGTGCTCCACCCCTGCAGCCAGCACCCCCTACAGGTGGCTCTCCTCCTCTTCCAGAGAGCGGTTCAGTCCCGGGATGAACCTGAGGAGCCGTTTCCGGAAGCTGGTGTGTTTGCTCTTGTGGGGCGTGATTGTGCAGTTCTTTTGGTCACCTGGCCTGTCCCAGAAGTGCCCCACGGCCCCATTGCTGCTGCTGGTGCATTTGACGCTGGCACTGCGGGTCAGGGTGGGCCGGCGCTGGGAGAGGACCGGGGGGGCGCTGCCCCCGTCCCGCCCTGAGTGCCCGTCCAGGGAATCGGCCGAGTCAAAGAAGCAGGTCTGGTAGACAGAGTCCTCGCTCTCTTCGGTGGCGGTGCTGACGCAGCTGGAGGTACTGCCCGCGCCTGAGAGCATCTTCCCGAAGGCGAGGGAGCCGCTCGCGAGCCCAGCGCTGTACAGGCAGGAGCGGACAGATTCCAGCGTGTCGTAGATACTGGGGTCTTTCACCACAATCCCTGGGGGGACAAGGGGCGTTAGAACGGGCTGGGCACGACCACACAGTGCAGCAGCCAGCCCGGCGAGGGCTTCGGGGCGTCAGCCAGCAAATTAGCCCCCTCCCCGGCAGGCTGGGTGTGCTCCCAGTACGGGGAGGTCCCCACCCCTCTGGCTGCTTTTCACTCCCACAGCAAAACACACACCCAGCGCCCCCACTCACCATGCACCAGCCTCTGCTCCTGGACCATCAGCGAGCGGTACTCCCCCCACTTCTCATACAGGGTTTGCTGCAAGACAGACAGGCCAGTTAGGGCTGCCTGGGGGGACCTGGCTGCGGACGGGCGGGTAGCTCACTCCAGGTCACAGCCTCACCTTTAGGTACTGCAGCCGTGCCTCCAGCTCTGCTCTCCGGATGGATGTCCCATACAGCGTCTCCAGCCTGCAAGAGACCAGCTTCTGGTAGCGACCAACCAAATCACAGCCTTCCATGGAGAAAGGGGGTCCCCTGCCAGCCTGCTCCCCACCAGCAAAGGGGGTGTCCTCTGCAGACCCCCCCCTTTCAAGTTGCTGCAGCAAAGAGGCACTGGATGTTTTCCCATGCACTCTCCGGAGTTCAGCCCAGCACAGGACAACTTGTCGCCAGGTGGGCTTCCTGGGATCAGCTCATCCACCTCGTGCCCCCGGAGGCGGGGCCTGGTGCCGAGCTTGGGTCTGACATGGTCCCACAGCAGAGGGGAAGGAGCTCGTTACCAGGCGAAGGGGTCGGAGCTGGAGCTGGACCTGGAGTGGGCTCCCTCGCAGCCAGGTGGGGCACTCCAAGAGTGGCTCGTCCCCCCAGGCTACAAGTCCCCCAGCCGGCAGAGGACACAGACAGGGGATGAGCAGGAGCTGCTCTAAGCAAGGTGCTGGGCTCTGGGAGCCAGGCAGCCCCCAGTCCCACTGAGGCAGGGGTTATTTTCTGAGGAAGCCAGTTCCTGTGAGCACCAGCTGCTTCCTCCTGCCCCTGGCCCAGCCCTATCTCCAGGACAAGCCAGCCAGGCACCAGAGCACAGGGGCAGTGGATCCCCACCTCCCACCTGGAGCATGGGGAATATGTCCCAGCCCCAGCTCTCCTGCCCCTCAGCCCCACAAGCTGGCCAGGCACTACAGCACTGGGACAGTGGATCCCCACTTCCCACCTGGAGCACGGGGAATACGTCCCAGCCCCAGCTCTCCTGCCCCCCAGCGCGGCTGCAAGCATCTCACCTGAGCACGTTCCCGGAGGCCTTGATGATTTCCACGATCTCGCGGTGTCGGATGCCCTCCACGTTCAGCCCGTTTACTGCTGTGATGGTGTCTCCTGGGAGGCAGACAAAGCACTCAGAGCTGCCCTTGCCAGTGGCATGAACCTCAGCTCAGTGCCCCCGCAAGGGAGTGGCTGATGCAGCCACCCCCTTCCCAGCCCCATGGATATCTGACACTAACCCTGAGCCCTGCACAGAGGGGGCAGGGCAGCCTGAGCCACATGTCACAGAAGGGACTTTCCCCAGGTTAAGCTCAGGGCACAACTGGAGAAGAACTCACAGTCCTGGCTCCCAGTCGCCACAGCTCTAACCACTAGCCCCCAACCCCTTCCCCGGGCCAGGGAGAGAACCCAGGAGTCCTGGCCCCCAGCTGGAATCTGGCTGGCCGGGAACATTACAAGAACGAGTGCATGGCAGAGCTCAGAGCTACCTCACCCCACTGTCTGCTCATGGAAGGCCCCATGCTCCAGTGAACTTTGCAGAGTCACTTCCTGCACTGGGCTGCACAGCACCAGGCCGTGGCATGTGCGGTGACGTGATAAGGCGGGGGACACTGCCTGTGTGGCTGGCACCCGCCAGGGGCTGCATGCAAACAGAAGTGATTGTGAAGGGCAGTGCTTGTGACTTCCCCCTCGCGCCTGAGACTAGTCATTTCCCAGGGCCCTGCAGCCCTGGGGGTCAGTCAAACAATGCAAGGCCAAGAAAGGGCAGAGGGGCTGACACCCAGGTGCCACGCATGGAGCTGCCTTTTCCCGAACTATTTCTCAGTTCTCCTCCTCCTCCCACTTGGCAGCTCCCAGATCCGGTTACTTCTGTTCTACTTACTTTAACCAGTGAACACTACTGTTAGAGAAATATGGGTCTTCCCCTGAGAGCCAGGATGCCTGGGTCCCTCGGCCCACTGAATGCCTGGGTCCTACCCTGGCACTGACAGCCTCCCCCCACCATCCGTACCTCATCCTGCCCCAGGGTGTGAGATGGGGACCAAGCCCCGGGGAGCTGGCACGATGCACTTACCGGGTGTGAGCCTGGCTAACTGGGCTGGGCTCCCCTCGTGGACACGGCAGACAAAGGTGAACATTTCCACACTCTTCTTGTCTTGGTGGTGGAGTCCATAGGTCTGGAATGAGCAGCAGCCGCCAGTTCGTTAGTGGGAAGGGCTGAGCGAGCACTGGCTGGCCGGCGAGACACACAGGAAGCCTCCAGCCCCGAGGTTAGCACCATCCATCTCCCAGTGCCGTGTTACCTCCCCAGGTCCCTGCTACAGCTGAGGATCCAGGGACTGCCTACGCTGCCTCCCTCCAGCTCCGCGTCCCTGCACGTCACGAGCCACCACCCCAAACGTTCCGTATTTAACCAACCTTTGCACAGTGCTTAGCAACGCACAGCGATGGGGGCCCCCACACGGGCCCCCAAACCCAGCCTGCTCCAGATGGCTGCTTTGCGTGAGCTGCCAGCCCCCTCCCGCCATCTGAACCGTGACTGAGTCGGGGGCGGCTTCTGTAACTTCGGCATCATCGCTGCTAAAAATAATCCCTGGCTCAGATGCAGTTTAAAAATACTGTAAATGCAGAGAAAGGTCTGGTCTGCAATCACTGAACCCAGGGCAGCTCCTCCACCCCGTGAGCACGCTGCTGCTCTAGGGAGCAGTGCTGCCTGCGATGGCTGAGTATGGGGCAACCCCCTCCCCAGGAACGGCTGCGAACTGCACCGCTGGGGCTGATACAGCCACACCTGGCCGCCCAGCACCACCAGGCCGGAGGAGCGGCTAGGAGAGGCAGCCCTTGGTCCCCAGGGGGCCTACCGGGTAGAACCATGATCCAAATCCCATTTGAGGTCGGTCTTCTTAGAGCGAGTGCCAGCTGATTTCTCTGCCCTCAGGGGTGGGGGGCACTCACCTGGATCTCAAACCCAAATGTCTCCTCTGCCTCCTTCTCCAGCGTGATCATCTTCCTGGGGAGGGAAAGAGTCATCAGCAGCGGTCTGAGACTCCCTGTTCCACGCCGCCCATGGCTGCGTGCCCAGAACAGAGCCACGGCCCCCAGGGCAGCGTCTCATCCATGTCACCGCTACTGTTCCCTGCAGCACCGGTGATATCCCCCCGCCCCAGCGGTGTCTCGCCAGCATGGAGCACGGCTACCAACTCAACCCCCCTTGTCACAAAGCCCATTCAAATCCCAGGGACACCTCTTCTCTCCCACGGGCCTTGAGCCAGCGCAGAAGGGTTAAGTGACTTGCTCAAGGTGACACAGCAGGTCAGTAGCAGAGTCAGGATGAGGACCCAGGAGTCCGAGCTCTTGGTCCCCCTGCTCCAGGCAATGGACTGCAATCCCTCTAAGAGCTGGGGCTAGAACCCAGGAGTCCCAGCTCCCAGGTTTAAAGCAGGAATGAACTGAGGCCAGGGCCACATTTAATTATACAGCTTCCCCAGCGAGGGGCAGAAGGGGGAAGAGACAGTGACACAGACATGATGACTTCAGCATGGGCCCGACTCCCAGAGGGGAACCCCACCCTCCCAACACGAAAGGGGAATCCACCCTGACTACCTGCCAGGCTCTGCGTACCAAGCATCAGGCCCCACCTTGCAGGCCACCAGCAGGCTGGCCCCGCTGCTACCCAGAGCGTGTTATTTAACAAGTTGCGTAAGCGTCTCCTGCCTGCAGCTAAGCAATTACACTCCAAATGGGTTTATTCTTGTGCTCCAGAACAATGCAGGCAGGAAAGCGCGTCGTGCAGCTCATTCAGTGTTTTCACTGAATTAAGTCTTCACAGAGCAGCTCTCCTCCACATTCAGCATGCGTCACTGGGCCTTCTCCGGGGCATCAGGAGGCGCAGAGAGAAAGGAGCTATCGGCAAACCTGGAGGAGCACCGAGGATAATCGCTGCTGTCAGGAAACCGACTGACACTGCCTGGTGCTGTGAACTTGGGAATGTCCCTTAACCGCTCAGCACCTCATGTCCCCCCACTGCAAATGGGGACAGTGGCGCAGCCCTGCCCACCATGCGCTGCCCAAGGGTTACCATCCTAGTCTCTGCTGGAAGGAGCCTGGATTGCTGGCCCTACTTCCGGCACCCATCAGGGCTGTGATCGGTTTTACTTTCCCAAGGAGGCGGCTCGTCTGGGGCACTCGGGATCTCTGCTCCAGTATCGCTACTAATACAACCCGCCAGTGTTAACACTACACGAGTGGAACACGTCTACGAGGGTAAAGCATCACTTGCACCAGTGTAACACCCCCGCCCCCCCCCCGCGTGTCTGGGCTTCCGGTGCCAACCCGTTACCCAGCTGCAAGCCCCGCTTTAAAGCCAGCGGCACCACGACTCCACCGCCCAGACTCCCAAAGCAGACAAACCCTTCGGTTTAGAATTAAACCCGGGCACGCCTTCTCAAAGGGGATGCGGCTTCTTCCACGTGTACCCGGCAGGAAAAGAGCTGCCCTTCCAGCCGTCCCACTGACTCTAGCTAATGGCCACGCCAGCCCCATCGGGGGACAGCCCAAGCCCCTGGGAAGCAGCAAGGCTGGGGGGTTGCATGGGTGAGTTCGGACACACCACGTACAGCTGGTTTGCAGCCTGGGACAAATCAGGTCCCAAGCACCACTCACACTCCAGCAGGACCCCACACTGAGGGGTCGAGGGCTGGGATTTGTCCAAAGCCCTCTCAAAAGGGTCCACGTCCTAGAGACAGTGACTCGGCTGCCAGCTGGATCCTTCTGGCACTTGTAACAGAAATTCAAAGGCGGCTTTAATTATCCATGCGCCACGGAGGCTGGAGAGGAGAGACCTCCCTGGATCGGAGCCCAGCCCCTGCAAAGGCAGGAACCAGCATGCTAGGAGAGGAAAAGCCCCCAGCACACACCCGGTTTGCCCCCATCAGGCAGGACTACAGCAGCTGCCAACAGGACAAAATCTGAGGGGCCCTTTCCCAGCTCTGGTGTCAGCCTTGCAAAGGGAAAAAATCCCCACACCTTCAGGCAGCTGCTGTTCCATAGGCCATTTACCGGCTCACGTGCGATGTGTCATGCCTGCCCCTGAGCAGGCATTTAACAAGCTCCGCTGGAGGGCTCCCAGCTGCTCATCTGGCTCATAATGGGTCTCATTTCACGTGGGAGAATTTCACCGTCCGGTAAAGAAAATTCATCACTTCCCCCTGCCCCCACGGCTAAGCGCTCAAAATAGCCTTTATTTATAGGCTTCTCTTTGCGGTTCAAACACACACGCTTCTGCCGCTCGGTCATTGCTGTCATGGTCTTGCTAACGGCCCAATCCTGAGCTGTGCTTGCAGCTTCCAACCTGGTGGGACTGAGTGGTGAAAGGTCACCCTGAAACCCCAGGAAGGCTGGGATAAAAGCCAGCGAGAGGAAATCCAGTGCTCTGAGAGGAGCTGCAGCCTCTGGGGCTTTTCAGCAGGTTTGTGTCCAGAGCCCAAATGGTTAATGGCTTTCCTGGCACACAGCCTTGGTTTTACGATATGCAGGCGGGATTTCTGGGCATGCTCGAGACCCACCCCCTGGAAGGTGTTCAGACCCTCTGACAGTCAGGTCCTCAGCCCCGCAACGCCCTGTAGGCTCCAATCCCTCGCTGACTGCAGACCTTTCCAACACCTCGGTGTGCAGAACTATCCCACTGCACAGGAAAGAGACCACCCTGGCTTAACCAGGAGATCTTCGGTGATCTAAAACTCAGAAGAGTCGAAACTCAGTCAAACGATAAAGGATGAATATAAACAAACACCACATATGTAGGGACAAAATTAACAAGGCCGAGGCACAAAATGAGATCAACCTAGCTAGGGACATAAAGGGTAACAAGAAAACATTCTACAGATACATTAGAAGCAAGAGGAAGACCAAAGACGGAGTAAGCCCGTTACTCAATGAGGGGAGAAAGGCAATAAGAGAAAAATGTGGAAACGGCAGAGGTGCTTAATGACTTTTCGCCAAGAAGGCTGGTGGCGACTAGACGTCTAACAGTGAATGCCAGTGAAAATGAGGTAGGATCAGAGTCTAAAATAGGGAAAGAACAAGTTAGATGTCTTCAAATCATCAGGGCCTGGTGAACTGCGTCCTAGAATACTCAAGGAGCTGAGGCGATATCTGAGCCATTAGTGGTTATCTTTGAGAAGTCACGGAAGACTGGAAAAGGGCAAAGCTAGTGCCCATCTACAAAAAGGGGAATACGGACAACCCGGGGAATTACAGACCAATCAGCTTAACTTCTGTACCCAGAAAGATAATGGAATAAATAATTCAGCAATCAATTTGCAAAACCTAAAAGATAATGATATGATAAGTAACAGCCAGCATGGATTTGTCAAGAACAAATTGTGTCAAACCAACCTGATAGCTTTCTTTGACAGGGTAACAAGCCTTATGGATAGGGGAGAAGCGGTAGATGTGCTATATCTTGACTTTAGTAAGGCTTCTGATACCGTCTCACATGACCTTCTCATAAATCAACTAGGGAAACACAACTTAGATGGAGTTACTATAAGGTGGGCGCATAACTGATTGGAAAATCATTCCCAGAGAGTAGTTATCAGTGGTTCACAGTCATGCTGGAAGGGCATAACGACTGGGGTCCCTCAGTGACCAGTTCTGGGTCCGGTTCTGTTCAATATCTTCATCAATGATTTACTTAAAGGCATAGAGAGTACACTTATAAAGTTTGAGGACAACACCAAGCTGGGAGGAGTTGCAAGTGCTTTGGAGGATAGGATCAAAATTCAAAATGATCTGGACAAACTGGAGAAATGGTCTGAACTAAACTGGATGAAATTCAATAAGGATAAATGCAAAGTGCTCCACTTAGGAAGGAACAATCAGTTGCACACACACAAAATGAGAAATGACTGTCTAGGAAGGAGCACTGCAAAAGGGATCTGGGGGTCATGGTGGATCACAAGCTAAATATGAGTCAACAGTGTAACGCTGTTGCAAAAAAAAGTGAACATCATTCTGGGATGTATTAGCAGAGTATTGTGAGCAAGACACGAGTAGTAATTCTTCCGCTCTACTCCATGCTGATTAGGCCTCATCTGGAGTATTGTGTCCAGTTCTGGGCACCGCATTTCAGGAAAGATGTGGACAAATTGGAGACAGTCCAGAGAAGAGCAACAAAAACGATTAAAGGTCTAGAAAACATGATCAAGGAGGGAAGATTGAAAAAATTGGGCTTGTTTAGTCTGGAGCAGAGAAGACTGAGAGGGGACCTGTACCACCCTTTTATGTACTTGAAACTTATCAAGAATGAGGGAAAAAAATTGTTGTTGTTAACCTCTGAGGATAGGACAAGAAGCAACGGGCTTAAATTGCAGCAAGGGCGGGTTAGGTTGGATATTAGGAAAAACTTCTTAACTGTCAGGGTGGTTAAGCACTGGAATAAATTGCCTAGGGAGGCTTTGGAATCTCCATCATTGGAGATTTTTAAGAGCAGCTTAGACAGGCATGTCAGGGATGGTCTAGATAATACTTCGTCCTGCCAGGAGCGCAGGTTGATGTTGTCTCGAGGTCCCTTCCTGTTCTATGATTCTATAAACTCCCACAGGGCCAAGCTGCACACCGGCCCCCAGCCCAATGGCCCCTCAGCACACCCGCCTGCCCCCAGCCAGGGGAGCTCGTTACAACTGGAACGCTTCTGAGGTGCTAACTGACTTTGCCCCCCGATGCTGGTTCACTCCTGGCATCCCCACTCGGCTTGGCCCGTTGGCAGGGGTAGAGAGCATGGAGGGAACCAACGTTTCTGCTCAAGCCCAGTGCAGCTGCGTTTGGGATGCAGAGGGGACAGCTAAACTTCCCTGAAGCTTTAGGAATTCATGGAACTTCCCTTTAATGTTAGGTTGGATTATTTTTTTTTGTTTGTTTTTCACAATCAGCCTCCCTCCCTTGCTGGCAGGCCACTATGGGGCTGTTTCCTTTACCCCCTGCCCCGGCCTAGCCCCACAGACCACAAGCCCATTTGCATGCCTGGCCTGGGACAGCCGAGGAGTGGGCACTGCCTGGCGTCACAGCCGCACCTGGGGGTAAGTGCCCTTGAGTGTTAATGGCCAAAACCCAAGAGCTGATCAGAAGCTGGAGCTGCTTTTTATGAGCCTGTCGCGATGCTAAGGAGCAGCCAGAGGCTGCTCTGGCTGGGAGAGCGGGAAGGAGGCTGCCGTGCTGAGGCCAGACCCCGGTTATTGTTCGGGCTAAGGAAGCGGTGTGGCTTACCGGTGCTGCTCCGGGGACTGGCTCAGAGATTTCCATCGGCATCCAGAGCCCTAGGAGAGAGCGAGAAAACACACCAACGTTAGACTGTCCCATCCCTTCCCCCCCACGCCGGCGTGCAAAAGCAGGCGCTTCCCCCTGGGACCCCGGGGTGTTAGCTGCAGAACTGCCAGGCGACGGAGCACATGGCCCTTCCACATCACCTTCCAGGTGAGCCCCATAGCCCCATAACCCCCTTCCCTGCCACCGGGGAAGGCGGCCAGGCTGGGGCTGGCAGACAGGGAGTGACCTCGCCCAGCGATCACAGCTAACAGGGATATAAAGCCCAGCAAGCCGAGGGCTGACCTCAGTCTGGCTGGCCCCTGCTGGAGCCAGGACCCAGGACTGGAGGGACTCTCAGGTCTGACCCAGCCTGGCCAGTCACACAGCAACTCAGTGGCTGGGCCAGGCCCCAAGGATTCCAAGTGTCAGATGGAGAGCCAGTGCCATCCTGGGCCCTCGCTGCAGGGCACGTGTGAACATGGAGGGAGGGGTGGCAGGTTCTGCCGTCCCACACAGCTGCTGCCCAGCACACAGGCAAGATCCACCCTGTGTGATGTCCTCGTGAACTCAGGGCACCTGGGCAGAGCTCCCCTTTTCCCAAGCCACAGATTGGTCAGGGCACAATCGCTGCACCAGCACCCTGCACAACGAAGTGTAAAATCCGCCTCCCCTGCAGCTCTGGCTGGCCCTTAGAAAGGGCTCAAGGCGCATTGGAAAGAGGGGCTGGGCTCTGCCCCTTTGGAGCCATTCGGGGTCGGGCAGCCATCCCTGTCCAGCTGCTACATCCCAGATGGGCACCAGCAGACTCTGCCCACTTTAAGCAGGTGTTTTAAGACCCCTTCCAATGTGGCGCCTCTGGCTCTGCAGCATCCACCTCTCGCTCTGTGACCAGTAGAGCCCCATGGCGGCTGCCCCGATGGGGAGCACCAGGCTGCAGCAGCAAGACAGGTCACAGCTCTTGACTCCTGAAATCAACCACCTAGCGCTGCTACAGAAACCTGCAGCGCCGGGTCAGCTGACTCCGGCTCGCGGGGCTCAGACAGAGCAGTGCACACAGGGGCTGGAGCCCAGGCCCTCGCAGGGTTTCAGAGCCAGGGCCTGAACCCAAACAGCTCCACTGCAAGGTTCAGTCCTGCAGCTTGAGTCAGCCGGGGCCAAGCCGCAGGGCTCTTACTGCAGTGGAGAGGGACCCTGGAGAGGCTCCCCTTGGCACGGCCTGGGCCTGCGAGCTGCCAGTCACTACTCGCCTTGGAGGACCTGCCAACAGCCCCAGGAGGCATCAAGCCAGACATCCTGAGCTCCATTCCCACCCCAGCCCAATGCCAGGGAGCAGACTGCACTGCCGGGCGCCCTGCCCTTTGGATGAGATGAGACACCAAGGTCTTGCTGTGCTTTCAGATCCCACCATCCCTCTTTGCGAGAAGGCCAGCAACCTCAGGAAATGTCAGCTGGGCAACTGCCCCCCCAGGGAAACAGCACACTGGATTCCAGAATGTGCAGCGCTGATGGGTCATTTCAACAGTGGCTGCACCTCACCCCAGACGCAGCTGCATTTTAACAGAGTCTGTGAAGCACTTGGGAACGAGATGTGCTACAGAGGACAAAGAGCAGGCTCCGCTCTGGCCACAAGCAGGGCCCACCAGGCCAGGGCTGCACCAGGGGACAAATTGAATCATGTTTTGGTTTAAGCTGGAGCTTGCATCTGTTTGACACTTGTCCCCGGTCTGACGTCAAACAGAATCGCTGGCTCCTGTCACGTTCTGTGCATTGCGTGCTGTGGCAAGCACTCTGTGGGGCTGGGAGATGAAAGCCCCGCAGACAGAAAGCCTCTTTGTTTTCCTCTAAAGTCAGATTTTTAATGCAAAATTCAACAATCCCCCTCATTGTTAATCATTTAAAAAATGGGGAACCAACGCCTGATGGGAGGCAGCAGCAAGGCAGATGAGCCAGATGAATTAGCATCAATGGATCACCCCGAGGTGGGCGGCCCCGGGACCCACTTCATAGTCAGCCATAAGAATTTCAGACATCTCGGCCGAGGCATAAGTAGCGGCTGACTATAAAGATGGGGCTTTGTCACCAAGTGTCTTTTTTTGCTGCTCTTTGGTTCAACCCGGTCCCCGCTCGCAGCGGCCAAGAAGCAGACAGCAGGTTTTTATTAAACTGCCTTTGAAAAGCCCAGCCATCCTCACCCCACAAGTGGAATTCGATTTGAAAATAAACATGGACTAGAATCCTGCCTCAAGCTCCCTTGATCGCCGGCCAAAGCCTCCGTCTTCCCCGGGGGTTCGACTGCACCCTCAGCCCAGCGTACCCCCCCCTTCGCACCCTGCCCAGTCGGGATCATCTTCCTGCCATCACCTTATCTACACTCCTAGGAAGGGCTGCCCCATGGGCTCCGCTGGCTGGGCTGCCATCTGCCGAATGCCGCCCTGGCCAATTCCGTGGTGCTAGCGGGAAGGACGCGTGCACAAAGCAAGCCCAGTCGGAGACACAGCTAAGCATGCGAGCCGGCCGGCCAGCCACTGCAGCCGCCAGGGTTCTCCAAGCTCCTGCACGGCACAGAGAATAAATAAATACTCCAGAGGCCCGGTCACAGCCCTTCCTGAGCAGAACAGAGCGAGGCAGCTTCAAACAGCAGCCAGCTGAGAGCAGCTACTTTTCTCTCCAACAATAAACATTATCCCCCCCATCTGGTCCTTTGCAGAATCAAACCATTATGCAGCGACCAAGGACTCGGTGTCGCCACGTGTAATTAGACTCTTGTGCAAACATGTGCTTCCAACACAAAGCCCGAGGCAGCACCGACCGACACCACGCCCTGTGGCTGGGGCACTGTTACTTCTGCTGGGGTGGCAGGTGGGTAACGATGGGCCACACCTGCCAGGGCTGCCCTCCCCAGCTGGGACGTGCTAGATCAGAGGGCGAAATTTAATCTGCCCCCCACCCCGCCAAAAAGAGGGAGCTCTGTGCTCCGAGGAGCCAGGTGCTGATAAATTTACATCGAAACTGACCATGCAAATGGATCTGTGACTCCCATGGAAATCCAGGTTTTGAAAGTGAAATGTGCCGGGCCTGCTCCCTGACAGCTCCGTAAACAAGCCACACGGTTCATCCACTCGCTTGCAGAGCTGGTTTCCTGCCTGGGGCTGGAGGCACCAGTGCCTGGGTGGGGCCTTATTTGCGACTATCCAGCTTTCTTCAAGTTTCTCCACAGCTGAGTTTTATACTGGAAGACCCCAGACCGTGCACACAAGAGTGCTCACAAGCCACTGAGTGCAATGGGGTGGGGGTGAAGGGCAGTGTCGGAAGGCACAATGGGGTGGGGTGGGGGAGGAGAGAGATTTGAGTAAAGGATCAGGGGAAGGCAGGTTATCACCATTAGGATCCAAGCAGAGAAGTGCTGGGTCTGCCCACTCTAACCTGCCAAGAACACGTCTCTGTCCTCCAGAGGTTCTGAGAAGCTAGTGGATGCAAAGGAGTAAACCCAATGCACTGTGCAGCCAACCCCTGGACACCTGCCCCAGACGCTCTGAAGCCCTGTTCTGGCTGATGCTGGCTAGGTCGTATTTGCCTCTGGCACAAACACAAGGCCTGCTGCCCCCTTTTGCTTTGGCAGCCTTTCGACCATTCCTTCTGCCAGCTCCAGGACTTGGAATGGCGTCATCTCCTGGGCTTGGAACCCACTGCACCAGGATGTCCAACCATTTCAAACGTGATGATCACAGCACCAAGCCATCCCCTCCAGCCGTGACCCCCACCCCTCCCAGGAAGCTTGATGTGGAAACTATTCCACCCCACTCCTCCCCACCAGGAAATTCAGGAACCAGGGAGCTAAGAGGGCAACTCCGCAGAAGCTACATTCATGACCTCCTAGTAAACTTAGAGTTTCTTGGCAGAGCGTCAGCCTCTAGATTCATTTCTCTTCTGAAGTTCTTAGCAACACCAGACTCAGTTCCTCCCTCTCTCCGCCCCATCTAGCCCCAAGCCACTTTCAGGAAGCTTCCTCTGCGAGACCGAAAGTCTCGCTTGCTTTGAGAGGGATGGCTAGGAAAGTTTGTGCAATGCCTCAGACCTGGGCGCCAGCCACTGGTTAGCACAGAAGGGGTGTCCCCCACAGGCTCTGAGCAGCCAGGCGCCCGTGTCATGCCCAAGAACAAGTGCGTAAAGCACACAGAGTCCTAGAAAAAGTCCAAGTGTAGGGCCAAGAGCTCCCACGCACCAGGGGAACGGAACACGGCCAGCTGAAGGCAAAATGGCCAGTCTTGCTGCCCCCCCCCCCCACCAGCTTCAATGCCCATATGCTGCTTTGTCCCCCCAGTCTCCATGCCTCCCACCCCCTCTGTTCTGGCAAGTCAACCCCCGCTGCCTTCCCTCCTGGCCCCTGAATCAGAACTCCTGCTGGCCTCCCAGCACATCCTGTCTGATCTGCCTCACTCAGATTGCGATCTCAGCGGCCCTGGCCAAGCGCTCAGAGCCAGCACTAGCAGCCTGCGCCCAGCAGCACCCCGTTCCTCTAGTGCTCTTCACCCAGGGGAGCCAGAGGAACGTGCAGAGCAGTATTATCCCGCTTTCTGGCTGGGGACATGCCCTACTCAGGGTCACAGCCAGTCATGGCAGTGCTGGGTGCAGACCCCGGGAGCCCTGAGCCCAGGTCTGCACCAACACACAGCCCGCACCCCGGGGGGCTCGAATCAGACACGAGGCTGGTAGAGCAACAGGTTGGTGCATCTGTATCATTCACTCCCAACTGGTTCAGCTTCTGACACAGGAGTTCTCAGCCAGGGCTGCAAACTCCGCTTCCTACGTGGGCACCGAAGGGGGAACAGCATGACTTCACGGGTACACAAATCCCCCACAACCATAGGAGATTCCAGCATTCATATTTAGGTGACAGTTTTTCTGTCTTGGCAGGAGACAAGAGAATCCACTTTGCTCTTCGGCAGCTATTGATGCCTCTGACTACATAGACAGCACCTAAAAAACCACCCCCCTCACCCCAGCGTTGCATTGATGTGGCTTAGCCACAGAGATCAAAAACGCAACTAGACATGGTTTCCACAGCTCCATTCCTGACCTCACACACGTTCACCACCCTCATTTGGAAAAGTTTATTAAAAAAGGGAACCTGAGAAGTCATTTGTCTCTTTGTCTCTCCAACAATGGTTTCATTATGTTCCACACTTCCTGGACAATTGCGTCAATGTGTCCTGAAGTGGCCGTGACACCATGGTACCCAGAGCCAAGCCTGCAGTGCCGTCACGGGCACCCCACAATCACATGCTCCCAAAAGCTGATCACTTAAGAACTTGCGGCCTGAGTGAGGCTCCACCAAGAGCTCTGCATTCAGTGTTCCTGGTGAACAGCAGTGAGTGTTTCCAGGCTGCCACAGGGATGGGGAAGCTGTGCAGGAAGCAAGTCCTTATTTCTCCAGTAAGGCCTTCACACACAACACAGCTCCACGGCCTGTGTCTCACAGAACTGACCGGTGAACTCCCCGCTAGAGGATATTACTAAAGGAAGCAAGTGGTTCCAACAGCTGTTAGAAGAGGACTGAACATTGAACTGCAGCCAGCAAGGGGTGTTCATACAAAAGCACAGCCTGTGTTCTGACTCTAACCCCATCCCACCCCTCGCTGTACTGTGTCTAACTTGGTCGGCATGTTCTTAGGACCTCCCTTTGCCTGCAAAGCACTGGTGCTGTAGGAAAGGTATGAAAAACAGCATCCATTGCCCCAATACCTAGGTGAACATTATAAGAGTCATCAATCCTTATGCTTCTGGCCATGGCTGCCAACTGGGATCAGGAAGGAATTTCTCCTCCCCTGCTTGTCACCTGGAAATCTGCACAGCTAGGGGACACTGTGGGTTTTATGGCCTCCTCTGAAGCACTGGCCACAGGGAATTGCTCCAAAACAGGTCCTGGCTTCCAGTCCTTTTCCAGGTGGAATTTGAGGGGTTTGATGTGACCTGACTAAACCCTGCAGGTTGAGGGATATCAGAGTCAACTATTGATGACAAGTATAAGGGAGGTAGCTGTGTTAGTCTATATCCACAAAAACAAAAAGGAATCTGGTGGCCCCTTAACGACTAACAGATTTATTTGGGCATAGGTTTTTTACCCATGAAAGCTTATGCCCAAATAAATCTGTTAGTCTTTAAGGTGCCACCGGACTCCTTGTTGTTTTTATTGCTGGCAAGTTGATTATACGGACAATTTATACTGTGAGAGACGACGTCTGTTTTGGGGCAGATGGGAGAGTTACAGCTGCTTGTCCCTATGCTCATATGACTTCTAGCATGTGCACAAACACCCAGAACCCTGAATAAATGCTTTGGACACAAATAGATGCTGACGAGATAGGAATGCCCACACTACAGCAGACTGCGGGCTATGCTCCCGTAGTTCTGCCGACTCGGCCCTTTCTTTCCCACCGACAGCCAGTTCTCTCTCGGGAAAGTTTTGATAACTTGGTTCAGGACACAGCAAACTTTCTAAACTAAGACATTTCAAACACTTCACTTTCCAGCACCCTAGTATTTACTTTCCTATCACGCCCAGCAGATTAAGCCAGTTACCAACTTAAGCCTCAGTTTTGGAAGCAACCGTTTTACATGGAATGCCAGGGGCTTTTTCCAGGGACCAGCCAAAGCAGTCCATCGACAGCCTTAGACAGAATGTCTCAGGACACGAGAGGTGAAGTTTCTTAAAGTTATTTTCCTCTACGTTACATAAACTTTTCAGTGACCATGGCCACGTAATGATCCTAAGGTGTTCTCTTTCCACTGGAATGCATCATGTCAGATTTAAGCCCCACATTTAAGCATCGTGCATAATCAGCTTTTACAGAGGTCAGTGGAAAATTCTGAGAGTTTTTTTTTTTTTTTAAAAAGAAGAGTTCCAGTGAGAAGTTAGGTTTAAAACCCAACAATTCCCTGCAATGTTTACAATCCAAGCATTGTGGCACTGTGCTAGGGCATGAAAAGCTGGGAGTGAAATGACCTAGAGATAACTATAAAAAAGCAAAATCAACTAGCTTCCTTCATTGCCTTTGTTACTGGTGAGGGGCAGGAAGGAAACCAGCACAGAGCCAGAACTGCAGCAGATCTTTGTAACCTTCGCTTTGCCACCAAACTGGCTCTCTTGAGAGAGGAGTTTAACCCATCAGCGTCTCTAAGCATTAAGTGGAACATACCACTGATTGACATGCAAAAAGTGCCCCCCCCCCAATCTCCTCCTCTCCAAGTTACACAGAACTCAAGCCATTCCCAGTTTGATGATCAACAAGGAGGACAAGTTGTCTGCATTGGCAATCTGCTCCCAGGAACTGCCCGCTCAGAGCAGCGCCTCGCTAGCCCAGTGCCCCATCCCCTGCAGGGGCTGTTTCAGAAGATGCAAGAAGGCCTGCAGGGAGCAGGTACGGGGAAGCCTGCCCGCCCTGTCGCTGCTTCTCCCTAATGCCCACCCTGCGGGGGTCAGTTCAGACCCTAAAGCAGGAGGATTTAAAGGCACTCATCTCAGTGCCCACAGCAGCACTGCAGGCCCCGGCTTCTGGATGCTCTCGGAGGGCTGAGTCTCAGCTAGGGGAAGCTGGCCCTGGGGTGGCCTTACAGCACAAGAGGGACATGCCCTAGGGCTGGCGGGTCCCTGGGGACCAAGGGAAACCCACAGCCTTTCCCTGCATCCCGCACACCATAGATGGGGGGATGATGCATTGGGACAACACAAGGTGCCGGCTGCACCCAGGGAGGAGCCAAGTCCAGCTGGAGGTGGGGGGGGGAGTCACGCAGCAGTTGGTCCATAGCCTGTGGACCCAGTGGGGTGGGGGCGGGCTCGGCCCCGGTCCCGGTGGGGGGGGGTCTAAGGGGCAGGGAGGGTCTGGACGCGGGAGAGGGGGTTCGGTCCCGGTGGGAAAAGGGGGGGCTCGGTTTCAGTCGAGGGCTCGGTCGGGGGGGGGATCTAAGGGGCAGGGAGGGGGCTCGGTCCTAGTTGAGAAGGGGGCTCGTTCCCGGCCCCGGTCGTAGAGGGTGGGGGTCGGAGTGGGGGGAAAGACTCGGCCCGGTTCCGGTCGGGGAGGGTGGGGGGAAGGGGCTCTGTCCTGTTTCGAGGAGGGAGGCTCGGTCCCGGGAGGCGGGGAGGGCGTCGGGTCTCGGTCCCCGGAGGGGGGGGTCTAAGGGATAGGGAGGGTCCGGACGCGGGAGCGGCTCGGTCCCGGTTCGGGGAGAAGGGGAGGGCCCGGACGCCGGAGCGGCTCGGTCCCGATCCCGGTCCCGGTTCGGGGAGAAGGGGGCTCGGTCCCGATCCCGGTCTCGGTTCGGGGAGAAGGGGGCTCGGTCCCGGTTTCCGATGGGGGGGTGGCGCTCGGTCCCGGTTCGGGGAGAAGGGGGCTCGGTCCCGATCCCGGTCCCGGTTCGGGGAGAAGGGGGCTCGGTCCCGGTTTCCGGTGGGGGGGTGGCGCTCGGTCCCGGTTCGGGTAGAAGGGGGCTCGGTCCCGATCCCGGTCCCGGTTCGGGGAGAAGGGGGCTCGGTCCCGGTTTCCGGTGGGGGGGTGGCGCTCGGTCCCGGTTCGGGTAGAAGGGGGCTCGGTCCCGGTCCCGGTTCGGGGAGAAGGGGGCTCGGTCCCGGTTTCCGGTGGGGGGGTGGCGCTCGGTCCCGGTTCGGGGAGAAGGGGGCTCGGTCCCGGTTCGGGGGAAGGAGGGGGAAAGAAGGGCGCTCGGTCCCGGTCCGGTCCGTACCTTGCGTGCCCGGGGCAAGGTGCCCCCGGAGGCCACCAGCGCCCGATACATCTCGGCCGCCCGGCAGCCGCCCAGCGCCAGGAAGGGGCCGCCCCCCGCGGGTCCCGGATCCAGAGCAGCTGCCCCCGCCGCATCCTCCTCCTTGGGCTGCAGCCGCCGCAGCCGCCGCAGGGTCATGGCGGGGCGCGGGACGCGAGCCGCCGGCGCACGAGGCTATATCGGCCCGGGGGGGCGGAGCCGCCGGGAGACACGCCCTCTTCCACACAGGCCCCGCCCCGTCAGGGAGAGGCTATCTACAGGGACCACCGCAGCGCCACGCCCCTGGGCGGGGAGGCCACGCCCCTTCGATCAAACCCACCAATCCCGACGCAGATTGAGGCCACGCCTGCTTCCACGGACGCCCCGCCTCTAAAGATGGGAGGCCACGCCCCCGTCCAGGGAAACTCCATCCTGCGGCTCACAAACCTCACCCCTTCCTCAGTCGAGCTGTGCCCCAGAGCAGAAACCGCCCCAGGGGCCCGCCTCCTTCCAGGGAAACTCCCCCCACGGCCCATAAACCCCACCCCTTTCAGAAAACCCCTCCCCCTAACATATAAGCTCCACCCCCTTCAGGAAACTCCTCCTCATGACACATAAATCCCACCCCCACAGTGTTTGCAATTGCAAAGGGTAGATGCTGGGGAGGAGTCGTGTTTGTACCCTGTCTGGGTACAACAGGCAGCACCAACTGGAGGATTTTCCCGTATTTCGGGGAGGAATCCCACGGCTGCTCTCTTGCCACCCAGTACGTGGCAGCTCAGGCACTCTTGGACAAGAGTGCTACCAGTCTTTAGTCATGCACCAACGAATCTCAGCACCGCCAGGGAGCCAAAAATTATATCCTTAGAGATTGGAAACCTCAGTGATAAAGAGTCTAACGCTAACTTCAGGAGCCCATCGCTGCACTTGCCTCCTTGTCCGCGTCATTGTAGATCCTGGACCAGGCTCAGCAGCCCATTCAACCAGAGCTGTCGCAGCCATGCACTGGCTTTGCCTGGGTTCCTCCCCACACCATGACAGCATCACAGACAACAACCCAGCCTGAGAACTGGAGGGCAGTCTGCAACGCCTAGCCTGCAGGATCCAGAGGCCAGGACCTGGATGTCATACAAGAAAGAGAGAGAGGTTGTTATTACATTTATTAGTATTATTCAAGGGTCCATTTCAGGTGACTTGAGTCAGACACCCAAAACTGAGGCATGCTGAAGCACTAGACACCTGGGAGAATCTTGGCTGGTGTATTTCTAGGCATACCCCATGATATGAGTTATCTGGAAAGACGCACTGTTGGGTTAAAACAGTCATACGTTCACAGGTGCAGCTGTGTTAGCGATAACACCCCTGGTTAGCAATGCGAAACTCATTTGAAACTCCTGTATTTACTGTATTTTTCACCAATGATTGCCCCCTCCCCCCGTCCCTTTGTGCATTTCTTTCAGCTTGGAAAATGGATTATGACTGGTCAGTGTCATGATTTGGTCATCATGCATTCACCAAGGGCCAGATCCTGGAGTGGGGTCCACAGGTACAGAGCTCATTGCAAGATCAGAGTTTCACACCCTTCCTGCACCATTTGGTAGCAAACGCTACAAGGGAATGTTTAAATCCAGATGAAACTGCTTTCCATTAAACTTCTATCAAACAAATAGATTACAGACCCTGGTATAAATAGAAATGAGTTAAAGGAGGGGTTTGTTTGTGGGCCATCTGAATGTGCCCCTTAGTCAATTAACGAATTTCAGTTTATTCTTTATAAGACATAAAGGTCCCAGCCAAGGGAAGGGTTATCATTCATTTTACAGATGGGGAAATGAGTCCCAGAGAGATGAAGTGAATGGTCTGAGGTCACCCAGGAAGCCAGGGACAGAGCTGGGAGTTGAACCAGATGCCCTGCGTCACAGTGCACGGCCTTACCCACAAGATCCAATTTCCTTTCATACTAAAGCCGAGCTCAGCCGGTGATGATTTTATGCAGGTCAGACATAGACCTAGCCACAGTGACCTTGTTCTAACAGTGCAGCACCGAGTGGGCTTCTTTATAGGAAGCACCAAAAAGGAGAAGTGAAATACACAAGTGCAGAGTCATGTTCTCCCCCAGGACAGGTACACACGAAGGTGGGGGTGAGCTGCATGTGCCACTGAACTGGACACTTGCTGGCACACTCGTATGACCTCGTTAAGGATTATAGCGTGTGAAGGGGACGTGCACAACTTGCATTGTTCATGTTAAATAAATAATTACATCACCTCCTTTTGGACAGGTGGGGAAATTGAGGCACAGAGCACTTGGCAGCCTAGTGTTCAGAGATGCCACACCTCGGCAGCACCTCCGAAATTCCAGGGTGTAAATGATTTGCACAGGGCACGGCAAAGCAATGCCAGCCAAGAAGAGAAGCTGGTGAGCTAACCCCAGGAGCTGCCACCTCCATCGCTTTAGTCGCTGTCCTGGACACTTGTGATGGAGCCCAACCCAGATTTTTCTAAGGGACGTCAGAGCTACGCTAGCTGACCACCCCGCTGCTCTTCCTGCTTCCCCAGCAGTAGGCTCCGTAGCCACTGTTTCCTCTCCCACCCGTGCATGGGCTGTGCAGTGCAGAGAGTGGGTCGAACCAGCCACGTTATCAAAGCCAGTCTGAGATCAGAGGTGGGAACACCCTTTGCATTTCTGTGGTGCCTTTCGTTCCCGGGGCTCAGCAGACATTCACTATGTAGGCCTTACCCCATCCTTCCTGCCCGACTTACGCTGTGCTTTTCAGCCAGGCAGCCCAAGGATCTTCCCCAACACCAGTATCCCCCCTCACCAGAGAGAAGGGGACTTGCTGAAGGTCACACTGCAAGGCAGGGCAGCAGAACCAAGACCTACCTCCCAGCCTTTAGCACTCTGCACTAGGCCACGCTGCCTGGCATTTCCCCTACCCCACTTCCTGCAGCGCTGTTCGTTGCTCAGAGATTTCCCAGCTTAGTACTGACCCAGGCCTAGCCTGGCTGGGGCCTATCCTGTCTCTGAGAGTCACTTCCCCTCACCGTGCCTCCATTTCCCCAGCTGTAGAATTATACCTATGCCATACAGAACCTTCTGAGACATCACCAATCGGTCTTGGTAAAGTGCTTTGAGATCCTTGGCAAAATAGGCGGCAGAAGGGAAAATTCGTATTTACTGACGTCCCACTGGCGAGCTCCCTCCAGGACAGAGGAACCTCCCTCAGAACACAGGGTCCAAACACAACAGGAGCTGAAGCTGCAGCTCTGGCTTCCTTTGGCTGGAGTCAACTTAGCTGCAGGCGTGTGTCGCCCTCTGTTGTCCATCTTGCTCAATTGCAAAAGCAGCTTCCTTCCCAGTACGTCGTGGTATCTATGTATCTACTCACACCCCCACTGGGTTTGTGAGCCCCCCAAAACGTATCCAAGAAGAGTGGGAAGAAGCCACAGACCCTAAATGACCAAACTTTCTGGTTTCCTTCTTCCCCTGTAGATAAGCCAAAAACACTGAGGTTTTACACGTGTCTCATGACTGATTATGGCTTTGTATAGCAACTTGTCGGCCCTACTGAACCAGGGAATAATGGGGAGCAGAATGTCTAGCGCAGCCACTTAGGGTCTGAATGCCTGGATTCCGGTTCTGGATCTCTATGGCGGTTGTTTCTAGTACTGCCCCTGGTGCACTAGGATCTGTACAAACAGAACTCATAGTCCCTGCCCCAGCAGCCTTACAAAGGCCTTGATCCTGAAGCTGACCCTAGGGAGAATTCCGAGGACTTCAGTGAGGCTCTACCTGAGTATAAGAGCCCGATCCGATGGGGCAGCTATGGGTTCACAAGATGCATGTCTGACATCCACTGTGCAAATCATGTAAACATTCTAGCCCCCCCCCCCCCACCTGCAGGAGTGGGGAGAACACCAGAGTCTTGGAGACATCAGAGCTGCTCCTCTGAGCACACGTAGGTGTAATCTGGGAGTAGGAAGGCTGGCAGGTAGGGGATTCCCCCGGAGGATTTAGCCAACTCTAGGCAAACCTGCTAGCGATCCCCATGCTTACAAGCTCACCCCAAGATTGCATTTGTATGTATTGAATGTCAAGTACTTCACTGTGGAAGGAAAAAATCAAATGCACACCTGCAGCATGGGGGAAAACGGGCTAGGTGGTAGTGCTGCTGGAGAGGATCTGAGGCAATAGTGGATCGCAAATCGAATGTGTGTCAAGGCGAATGTAATTCTGGGGTGTATTAACAGGAGTGTCATATGTAAGCCTTGGGAGGTAATCATCCCACACGGCTGGAGCACTATGTCCACTTCCAGATGCCTCACTTTAGGAAAGATGTGGACAAATTGTAGAGCATTGGAGGAGAGCAACGAAAAAGATAGAAGGTTTAGAAAACCGAACCTATGAGGAAAGCTTGGAAAAAAGACACTAAAGTGGGATATGATGGAGGTCTATAAAAATCACAACTGATGTGGAGAAAGTGAACAAGGAAGTGTTTTTACCCCTTCACATAACACATGAACCAGGGGTTACCCAATAAGATTAATAAGCAGCTAGTTTAAGACAAACATAAGGAAGTTCATCTTCACACAACACACAGTCAAGCTGTGGAACTCATTGCCAGGGGATGTTGTGAAGGATAAGTTCATAGAGGCTAGGTCCATCACTAGCTGTTGGCCAAGATGGTCAGGGACACAACCCCATGTTCTGGGTGTTCCAAACCAGAAGATGGGCTTGGACAACAGGAGATGGATCACTCACCCATTGCCCTGTTCTGTTCAGTCTCTTTGAAGTATTTGGCGTTGGCCACTGTCAGAAGACAAGACAGTGGGCTACATGGACCATTGATCTGACCCAGTATGGCCGTTCTTATGGAAGGTTAACAAACCTGGGCATGTTTAGTCTTCAGAGAAAAAGACTGAGGGGAGACCAGATAACAGCCTTCAAATACGTTAAGGCTGTTACAAAGACGATGGAACCAATTGTTCTCCATGTCCATTGGAGGTAGGACAAGAAGTAATGGGCTTAATCTGCAGCAAGGGAGATTTAGGTTCCATATAGGGGAAAAACTAACTCTAAGAGTAGTTGAGCTCTGGAACAGGCCTCCAAGGGCAGCTGTGGAATCCCCACCATTGGAGGTTTTAAAGGCAGGTTGGACAAGCACCTGTCAGGGATGCTCTAGGTTTACTTGGCCCTGTCTCAGCGAAGGGGGCTGGACTTGACGGCTTCTCAAGGTTCTGATATTTCCATGACACTCATTCTATGCCTACAGTCCAGCCATTGCTGCCCCCGTTTTGACAGTAGCATAGACAGGACCTAAAACCAACTGCTTTTCTGCAACAGGGCCTGGCCCGAAACATCTTCAAGAAAATATTTCCACTGCGTGTGCGGTTTGGATCCAGCAGCTGGCTTTAATGTTTAGCAAGGAATGAACTGATGCACTGTTAGCTGCAGAAATTTCTCAGTGAGAACAAACTCAAAGCCACATGTCTGGGGGCAGATGGCTGGCAGCTGAGGGAGATTTCACAACAACTTGACTCCAACATTACAGGAACTTCTTCGGGAAGGATGCAAGTTATGTAGCGCTCCCTCCTTTTGCTGGGTTTGTTCTTGGAATTGCCCTTTTTGGAGGGGTTGGCAGGGATCTTCTCCTCACCCTCCCAGGACTGAATAGAAACAGCTGTTCCCAAAGGGGGTCAAACCTCTCACAAGCTCACAGGAGCAATATAAAAAAGCATCATCCTTGGAGACTGGGGAGAGACCAGCTGGGTTAGAGTCAGCAAGGAGCAGCACTCAAGCCCCAGACCCAAACACACAAACTTTGGGGCAGTTTGGAGCCAGATCCGAGCACAGGGCGTGAACTCCGCCCACAGAAGTGGTCCCACATAAATACCAGGTCAGGTTGCCAACACCTAGAGCTTCCGCAGCATCTTCGAGCATGGGATTTCAAAGCACTTCTAAGAGGGCCTAACGAAGGCCTCGTTTACACAAAGTTGTATCACTGTAACTAGACTGGAACAACCCCCTTAGCGTGGATGCAGCTGTTAATATACAGGCATCCTACATACTGGGATAGCTTATACCCCTTCCCATGTGGGAAGAGCCATACTAGTGCAAAGCACCTTTCTACTGGTATAAATGTGCCCATGCGAGGGGGATTGTGCTGCTTTAACTAAACATTGCTCTATCCTTGGCCAACAGAAGACAGAGACGAGGAGAAGTGTCTGTCTAAGGGGGTTGCACAGATTAATTACATCAGTGTGTAAACAAAGCCTCACGTGTCCCTTTGGAGAGGAGTTGGTTTTTTTAAGACATTTATCTGCTACCCAAAGGCATCGTTTTAGTGTTTCCGGCTGTTACCCCTCAGCCACGCTGCAGCATCCTTTGCACCTCACTAGAGGGGGGCTGCAGTTAAGAGTGACAAAACCAACCAGAGGTGATCTCTGCTGAGATCGATAAAACACCATACAGAAGCTTGTAAGAGGCTTATAAAAAGCTCAGGAGTTATCTTATTGTTAGAAAATGAGGCTTAACAGGATGCGATATCAGCACAGGACATGGCCAAGATCTCATCTTGATTAAAAAAAATAATCAAGATTATAAAAAGATCCTGCATCATTTTGGTTTTAGGAATTGTTAAAATCTTTGTAAATTAAGTTGATAAAGGCAACCAGGACCCCGGGGCTGCTGGTGGAGCACTAAGGAAGGCATCTTTGAGAGGAGGGAGGGTGGTATGCATTAAATGCAAACAAACACTCTGGGTCAGTGTTTGTCAGACAAAACTACACAGGATCTTTTCAGGGGGCAAGACAAAGATGCCACATTTATTACGATAATTTGATTTATGACCAATGACTAATATCTTAATCCTTATATACACACACATTATACCTAATACCTATACATACACACACACACACACACACACACACACACACACACACACACACGATGTTCTGCAGCTGCTGCATAGTTACCAGTCCTGAAGATAGCTTGAGTTTGTTGCTTGATTTTGTAGCTTGTGGCGGCTAACTGGCCAGGAAAGCAGGGCAGAAGGACGAGCTGGGTCTCTGTTGGGCCTGCACCGATGTCCTTCCATGTTGGCAGCAGAATGTTACCCTCCAAAGTCTTCCATCTCACCCATCCTTTGTGTAGGCTTTAGTTTGAATCCAGAGTCTATAGGTCTTGCTGTGTCACTGCCTCTGGGTTTGGTGATTGATCACCTGTCAATTGCAGGCGTGACTTTCAGCCTCAGACCTGGCTTTGATCTTCCTTCTATTGTACCTTTTCTTTTTAGGGTGGACACTTATTACTTTGTTAGGGCTCTTGTCTGCATCTTCAGCCGTTGGGGTTTGAACTTTATTTCATCAGGACAGGCTGGGAATGGAGGTTGAATCCATCATCCCTACATATCTCAATCACACATCTAATTTAACTGATAAGATTACAGCAGGGTTTGCAAAAAATGAAGGTTGGAGGAAGCTTTTACAAAATGGAGTGAGCGTGTTAAAATGGGGTTTGAATTACAATATGGCAAAGAGTGAACAGAAGTTACAATACAGACAAGTGTAGTGGACGGCAAACAAGTTACATTAATAATTAAAAACAATTTCATTTATCAGTTCTCCATCAGGATCCCTTGTTTCTATGTACTTGCTTCCATAAGAGACTTGCTGTAGGACCTTGGATAATTCACTTCAGTCGGAGCCTCAGTTTCAGCCCCTGAACAATGGGAACTATCACAGAAATGTAGAACTGGAAGGGACCTTGAAAGGTCATTGAGAGTCCAGTCTCCTGCCTTCACAGCAGGACCAAGTACTATCCCTCACAGATTATTTTGCCCCAGATCCCTCAATGGCCCCCTCAAGGATTGATCTTACAACCCTGGGTTTAGCAGGCCAATGCTCAAACCAGTGAGCTATCCCTCCCCCCTCCTGAACAATGGGAACAGGATAGAACCCTACCTCTGAGAGGTGTTTAAGAAGTCAATCTGCAGATCTAACAACAGGTGGCAGCAGAAGCCCTTAGCCCAGGGCCAGGCAAACTTTTTGGCCTGAGGGCCGCACCAGGTTTCATAAATTGTACAGAGGTCCGGTTAGGGGCTGGCCCCCACCTCCTATCTGCCCCATCCACACACACCCACTCCCTGACCGCCCCCGGACCTCCACCACCCCATCCAACCCCTCCTCTCATTCCGATGGCCCCCCCAGGACCCTTGCCCCATCCAACCACCCCTTTTCCCTGTCTCGACTGCCCCGGAACCCCTGCTGCTCCATCCAACCCCTCCTCCTTCCTGACAGCCCCCTGGGACCTCTGCACCCATTCAACCCCCTGTTCCCAACTGCCTCAACCCTTATCTACACCCCTGCCCACCACCCTGAACTCCCCTGCCCTCTATCCAAGCCCTCCTGCTCCCTGCCCCTTAACTGTGCTGCCTGGAGCACCGGTGGCTGGTGGTGCTACAGCTGTGCCACCCGGCTGGAGCCGGGCCACACTGCCAACGCACAGCACAGAGACCGGGTCAGAGCCAGTCTGCAGTTGCGCTGCCCCACTGCAAACCTCTGCCTTAGCCTCAACAGGCAATTTAATCAACAGCGGAAGCTCGCAGCTTAGAAGCTTCAGGCAGCAGTGCACTGAATTTGTTAGTCTCTAAGGTGCCACAAGTACTGCTTGTTCTTTCTGGTGCAGAAAAGCTATTATAAGTTTTCAGTACAGAGGCACCCGGCAGTCAGAGCGTTTACACAGAGAGAAACAGCAACAGCTTCTGAGAACAGGAACAAGTGGGAATTTTCCCCTTTGATTTTGTGTAAGTGCACTAAACATTGATTTGTTTCTAAAGTTATAAGGAGCATTCAGAGCCTGCCTAAGCACAGGGTTTGCTTTCGCTCAGCCAGGATTTGGAAGTCAGGATTTTGCCCACATGTTCACATTTTTAAGAGAGAGACACACACACACACACACACGAGTAAAGTCAACCAACCATTAGTTTGTAACCATCCGATTGTCTTGCACACATCCTCAGGCTGCCAGGAGAGTAGTTTAAATTCAAGTTAGTTGCCTTTGATAAGGACTGGGTGGTACTAGGCACCTGCTTGTAGATCTGCAGCCTGGCTGGTATCTGAGCTGAGGAACTGGGGGAGAGTCACACCTGTGTACACCTGGCTGTCTAGCTATGATGTGGCACCGCCCAGGGTGAGGTAATGTACACCTTCCCCCTCTGCCCAGGTCACAGCCTAGGATTGCATTTTGACTGAGAGCAGGGGGCAGGGTGTGCTAGAGAAAGGCTATTACACTTTAAAATCCAGGGCAAGGCCCAGATGGCAGCTTCCCCCGAGCTAAGTCCATTAGTCTCATCTCGAGGGGTACTCAAGGCATCATAATGTTAGGAAAGGATTGGCCCCTTTATCCTTTCACGACATGCTCTGTTCAGAAGGGGTGGGGGCTAATTGGGAATTAGTTCAGGCACTTTGAACAGCAAATACAACTGAGGCCTAAAATGCACTCCACTTTGAAACAGTCTGGAGGGAGGGGGCCCACAAACCTTCCTTGGAGTAGTTTCAGTAATAAGCCATCCACAGGCTGTTACATCTGTTACCACCATTTCCAATTCCCCCTACCAAAAGGGCCACTTTCAATGCACAGCCAAAGAAACCTAGTGGATGAGGGTGAAGGCTGGGACCTTAAACTTCTCATTCTAGCTCAGTCTAGCTTAGGCGAGCCCAGTGATGGCAAAGGGGTATTTTTTGAAGTGTGGCAGCCAATGAAGGTCACCAAAGCATGTTTAACTCCTGTGACACTAACCTGGTGACCGGTGTTAAAATCCTAGTGCAGTTTTAAGCCATTGTTGGCTGGCCCTGGAGCTCTCCAGCACCGTCTTCACTGGAAAAGACACAGTGAAGCCACTGTTATGCAGTCCCCTCGCTGTAAAACAGTAGGAGCCAAGGCACTGCATCTTTAGTGGCTCCCAAACATTTTAGTAAGGTGACTCACTCACCGCAGTGTCTTTTTTGCAGCCCACCCAGGGTCCAAATTTGTGGGTGGGGGGCCCAAAACCATAGGCCAGCATCCTTCCCCTCCACCATGCCATACCTTCCATTCCAGCACTTCAGCCCTAATCCCAGCCTGGTGCAGATGGGGAGGACAAGGGACTGGATAGCAAGCCTGCCCTGCACTCACCCCACAGCTCCCATCCTGCAGGGCTGGCCCTGACACCCCACTCCAGGAAATGTGACCTGATGCAGAGGATCACAGCCCCACTCCTCTCTGGGGGGCAAGTCCAAACCGGAGTGGCCCTGTCACACTATGGCTAGTCTCACTGCTACAATGTGAGTGGGGTGGGTACCTGCCCTCCACAGCAGGCCCATGACCAGTCTACAACCTGGTTGTGACTCAATGTTTGGGAAACACCAGGCAAGGTGTATTGCCCATGGGGGCAAGAGCTGCTGTAGACTCTAGCAGGTGGATGATGCGTGTGTGTCATTGGCTTCAGGCTAGCAGACCTGGGCTCAATCCCCACGGCTGACAAGTCATGCAGACAGATCATGTGATGCACAGAAAAAAGTTAAACCAGACTCACCTATTTGAGTTGACAGTAGGAAGAGCCCAGGGTCATTCCAGGTGAGTTCCCAGGGATCAAGGCAGGGCCACTGTGCAGGTTCTAGGATCCTGTTCAGGATCCTGTTTAGGATCCCACAGCATTGGACCTTTCCCATTTGACCTTGGAGGCTGCTTCATGGTCTGACGCCTCCTAGTCTAGTTTATTTTCCAAGTACCATCTCATTACCACTGGTTACTCCCCATCCACTCCCTTCCTGCTGCTTGTTTGCAGACCGCTATACCCACTGGCCAGGGCTAACCCTTTGCAGGTTACCCACAGCAAGCTGGGTTGGAGAGAGAGTCCAACAGTTTGTGTGAATAAAACAAACTTTAATCATGTACAGCAGAAATTGGACAGCTTGTTCTTATATTAAACACAAGATTTCCTATATTACAATGTATTTACATTTGCATACTGAAGAGGTAAAGTGTCTAAGTGACTATTTTACAGTCCTTTTCTAATAAAACATACAGAGAAAGGGGGCAGATAAATACCCAGAAAGATCTGTTCTGAAGCCAGAGTACCATCCATTCATCTTGTGTCAGAGACTAGAGGCACAAGCTTTGACCTGAAACCCTTCCCCAGTTTGATCCATTGATCAACCTGAAAACCTACCCTGGTTGAACCAAAAGCCTAAACCCAACTGTTTTGTTACCGTATGCTGCTAAAACAGCTGGTGTGTCTCACTTCAGACAAGGCTGCATTTCAGTGCTGGGCAAAGTGATCCCTAGATTTGCGACAAGTCAGCTAAGTAAGGTTTGCACACACCGCTCTTGCACATTTGCATGAGAAGTGCCGTATAAATGCTACATTGTTATTCCCATCTCAGAGGGTCCAGCCAGGGTTTGACCGATCTTATCTGTACCTATGAACTGAGTATGTTTCATAATCCTTATCACAAGGTGATACCAATCCCTTCCAGACACGCTGGCATGTGCTGTTTGATATGGTATTGAGGCAGGTACATGTGTGGCTACTGTTGGGGGTGGCGGAGCGAATCAACCAAGGAGTTAAATTGTTGAATTAGTTTCAAAGAAAGTCTTTGGACAGCTAATGGAACTGGAGACCTTGTGCTCTGGAGGGAGAATTTTCTTAATGCTCATGGGAAGACCAGATGGCAACCCCTGCTTATCAGTGTGATGGGCCTCTCTGTGGCCGTTTATTTCAGTTCCTCACACTTCCTCCCCAGCCCCTGCACAAGTCTCATCCTAACGGTCCCGCTACAGTAGCTGACGAGTCTTTCTTGTAGGTATTTTTAAGGCACACACCACCCTGGTTTCTCAATGCAGAAGAAGGGTTCGGTAAGTAACAAGTCACACTGGAGATGCAGTAATTTCTGGCTGAGAAATATCAGAACAAATCAGAAGGGAAAGCTGTACATTCACCAACCACGTACACTGCTGCATGAACCAAGGGTCTAAGATACAGACCACTGCAGGCAGGGAGCAGCTCTGTCCTGCCTGTCATTTAAAAGCAAGGGAAGAATGCAAAATGGCTCCAAACACAATGCAAGACTCCTCATTTGAGGGATCTAAATCACAGATGGGATGGGGGCCTGAGGGAAGAGAGACACACAGACAGTGAGAACAGAAAGTCTTAAAAAAAAACAAAAAAACAACCACCACCTGCGAACCAGAGAAGAGATAAACGCTCACCTTACAGAGCAGGCTCAAGGTTCGAGTAGAAAGTTCCAGTGTAAATTCGGCTGTGTGTATTTGCATTTTTTTTTCCTTTTTTTGCAGTGATTTCTTTACAAACAAAGAGGTTGAGAGGTAATTATAGATTGTTTCTCTTCTCATATAAAAATTAACAATATTAAAAAAAGTTAAAATCCAGACCCTCCGAATCAAATAAAAAATAATCAAATGCACTCCAGTTAAAAGTTATGGCTTCAGAGTCACATAGCACAGATAACACCCTAACCATCACACAACCCAGCCTTCTAATGTTGTCTTTAATGCTGCATTCAGTTCAGACACAGGACTCAGCCCTGGGCTATTTCTAACACTCACTAGGCAACATTCAAATCAATTCTACTTCACCCTGACTGGTTATTCAATTAAAATAAGATTCATGCAGTTACCCCCTCCCTACCCCACCCAAAGAGTTATACACAGCTGCTTCCAGAATAGGAGATATTTATATATGTATATTTAAAAGATGGACATGTATTTCCAATCCTAGTCACCAATGGTCAGATCCTGCAGTGTGCCGAGTGTTCCTTGAGAGGTGCTGTGCACAATTGTTTTTGTGGGCACAGAGATCTTCACAGATCAGACCTTATGCTTGGCTCCAAGTTCTAGAGTGTTCCTGCCAAAGCCCTTTGAGAGATCCATGGGTTATGCTCCTAAGAGGCTGATATCCTGCATGTCCCTGTGGCCTGGTCTCCTCCACCCAGGGGGAGCGCCAGCTCCAATCTCTGAGACACGCCTCTTCTCTCCTTTGCATCCCTCCCACGGATGGCTCCTCTGGCAAGGCAATCCTTCCATACTACCACACATTACAAACCAGGGTTCTCAAAACAAAAGCTTAAAATTTCAGGGACAAAAATCAGTACCCTGCTTTAAAAAGGAGAGGGATGGCAGTGAGGCAACTTGACAGAAAGTTCCTGCAGCTGGTGTACAGCTGGCAGGACAGAGCCCTGCTCCAGGAGAAAGAAGATCTGGCTGTAAGTAGCCTGTTCAAGCTAGATAATGTTCACTACTGGACAGGCAAGGCACCAGTACTTCAGACTTGCACATGCACAGAAAAACACAAACAGGAATGTGCAAACCTACAAGCAGATACTCTGCACATCTAAGGGGGACTAAGCAGGCACAGGGCACACATGGCTTTGCACATGCACACACTTGCACGCACACACACACACAGCCAGTCTGGCTTTTTGAATTTTTCAAGCTCAAAAGAAGGAGAAATGATTTCATGAAGCCAATGCCTCTTCTGTGTGTCTGTGCCAGTTCCTGGAAAGCCTGCAGGTATGGCAATACCACCGTCCCTGTCCCTCCCTACTCCCAGGCCCTGAATGCTTCCCAACGAACGTGCCATATTCACTGGACTACACAGGGATTTCCATCAAAGAAACAAAAAGTGATGGTCATAGCGAGATCCACCCACACAGATCCCTCAAGTCTCCACGCTGTCAGGAGGTGGTTATAAAAGGGTTCTGTTTGTTTCATACCCAAACCAGGAAAAGAACATTTCTTTTAATAGGCTCTGTCCTCCCTAGCTTGCAGCCCATAGGTCACACGGTCTGGTCAGTAGCAGTAGGTTGGGTAGAAACACGAGGTAGGCCTCAATCTCGTCAACTATCATGGCAGCTTTTGGGCAGCTTCCTCATGCTGCAGCTTGTGGGCTAGATCTTCACATCTTCCTGGATGCTGAGCTGTGAGAGTGTTTTCTTAATGCGAAGGGCCGTTAGCCGAGCTGCACCATTGGCATACCAGCACTCACGCATCATCTTGCCCATCACTCGTAACGCCTGGCCAGGAAACGGAGAGAAATGTCAGCCCTTTCCCTCTCAGCAGAAGGAACTGAACTCTCTAACATTTTAAAGTGAACCCAATGCTTGTGGAAGGGGCTGGCGCAACTGTGCCAAGACTGAAGCCCTTTGCTTATCCCCAGAATAGGCACAGCATGGGCAGCACAATGCAAGCTCCCCATGCCACCCTTCACCTGGAGGGATGTCCCTTCTACAGAGTCTCTTCACAGGCCATCTGATTCTTAGCCATTCCAGCAACATGGGAATGCATTACTGCTAGTTTTGGTAAGGACATGGACCATTAGCAACTGCAGTGAGACTCTACTGTTTCACCCCGTCTGCATAATGGTGACAGCGAGGTTGTTCTGAGCATTACCTAACATTTGTACAGTGCTCTGAAAAAGCCAAGCATTAAGAGGAAGAGCAGTTACTTTAACAGCCCAAGAGCAAAGTTCACTCAATATTATTAACCACTCATCCGATTTCCATCATATGCAACGCGGATGGAACACAATGGACTCAAAACTGACCTGCTATCCAAGTGCTTGGAACACACCTCTGGCCTTCTCCACCGTTGGAGTGCAGGAGTGACCACCTACTCTCTAGCCTCACATGGGATCCTCAAGTCTCCACATTCACTTTCTCACTGGACTTCCCCACACTGATTCTGTCCATGGACCCCAAACCCACACTGGAGGAACCAGTCACTCCTGGCTGGAGTAGGGAAATCCAGCCTCCATGCTTACTGAATTTGGAACTCAGTCCAGGCCTGAATCTAAACTTCACCTATTCAGTGGATAATGCATTTCCTTTAGGCTCAAAGGAAGACGACAGATCCTACCTCATAACTCTGCCACCAGTTAGGGATGTTGGGGCGCAGCTTCTGATCACACACAACCTTCCGCATCTCCTCAATGGAGGGGTCAGAGGGCACAAGGTCATAATATGGGAGTTGATATTCTTCATGGATACCTAAGCATGGGAAGGAAAAATGTCATTCACAGAGAATGGAAATCACTACCACTTTCCCCAGAGCTACAATAACCCTGGCCCGGATGACATGACTTACAAAAGGGAAGAGTCAGCAATTCAGGGAAGCAGAATGCAAGTAATTAAACTGGGATTAGGTTAGGCCACTGGGGTTAGCGTCTCCCCTCCTCCTGGGAAAAGGGCCAAGATATGTGTACTGACCACAAGTGCTCAGGACTTAGTGGATATGAAAGACGGCACTTACAACAGGATGCCCATCCCTGCCCCCATCCACTACTATACGCTGACACTGGTTCAGTGTCACTGATTCATAGGGAAGCAACTTATGTACTGAATCAGCAACACCACTTCCTGCTCTAAGGTTTGGCTAAAGAAATAGGTGTGCCACCAACAGCACAGCTACCCGTCACCTCTCACATGCCTGGTCTATGAGCAGTCTGGAGTCTTCCCGACGCTACCACCATCTTGGTGGCCATACTCTTGGGGGACATTGCAATAGTCCCAGGATACAGGGGTAAATGCAATCTCCACGACTGCCTGGAGGACAAGTTATTCTCTAACTTCAGGCCTCAGTTAAGTCAAAGACAAGGGTTGTGAGGTGGTTTTTTTGGGTTTTTTTGGGGGGGGCGGGGGGGAAGACAGCAGTGGGGAGAAGAAGCTGAGAGCATATTACCTCCTGAACCGCACCTACGAGCAATCTCCCAATAGACCAGGCCAAGGGCATAGATATCAGCACATTTAAATGAATCAAAATGCTTCATGTTAATGGTTTCATCCAAGACCTCAGGGGCCATGTATCTGCAGCAAAGAAAAAACAAAGTAATTTCCTTGTCAGAGGGACTCTCTAGAAGACTATCAGTGATGAATTCTCCATGTTTATTGTACACAACATGTGTTACCAGATACAGTGCTTGGATGCTGCACAGAAGTTAGACAATAAAAATCAAACTAAGGCCACTGATGCAGACAGAAGCAGGCACTGTGTTAAGAGAGCAAATAGAACAATAATCCACAACAAAAACCCCAAAAGAAAGAGGGGTGAAATAGGGAGACAGGAATGGTCAGAGATGCACTGAGGCAAGGATAGCAACGACCCCCAAGGCTGGGATGGAGGTGAGGGAGGATGGAAGAACATAAGCAGAGGGAAGAGACAGTAGGCTGTGACTGCTCAAGTACCTCAAACCTAGATTATTTATTCATAAATAAAAAACCCACTAAATATTCTCCTTTGTTATTCTGGAAACCCTGCCAATGCGTAAGACAGAAACACTAAAAATCCCCAGTAAGGCTCTCACGTTTTCTATACCAGTGGTTCTCAACCAATTTATCACTGTGGGCTGCAGCTTGAGAACCACAGTCCCCTATGTCCAGCACCCCCTGCTCAGAGACCCTTCCACAGAGCAGGGCTAGGCAGCGAGGACCAGAGTCTCCACCCCACAGCCTAAAACCTGGGGATGCTACAGCATCCCCACAAACCCCTAGTTCCCAGTGCCTCCCCTCCCTGCAAACCTGCCCAGCAACCCATTCTCCCACACCCTGCCCCGCTGCAGCACTCCCCAGCCCCCTGCTGCCAGGAGCACTCCAGCAGGCTGCCAGATGCTGTCTTCCCTTCAGCTAGCCCTATCCCCTTTCAGACCACAGCAGCAAAAAAAAAAAAATTTATTTTTTAAGCACACCACACGTGGCTTGAGAACTGCTGTTCTAGACCCTCATTCTGATAGCACTGAGCCTTGACCAGGAATACAGCTGAGCCCTCTCCCTACCGTTTGGTTCCAACCCTTTGATTTGGTGCAATATCAATGGTATCGGTAACAGAATCATGCCGGACAGCCAGACCCAGGTCAGCAATGGCACACATGCCGTTCTTCTTCACAAGGATGTTCTTGGATTTCAAGTCCCTGTGCGCAATCCCTGGTTTTCCTGATGGAGTAAAATAAGTCTCAATAGCAGATTTTCCTCTCCCACCTTAGGGTAGGTCTACACTACCCACCGGATTGGTGGGTAGTGATCGATCCCCAAACATGCTCCCCGTCGACTCTGGAACTCCACCAGGGCGAGAGGCAGAAATGGAGTCGATGGGGAGCGGCAGCCGTCGATCCCACGCCGCGAGGACGCAAAGTCAGTCAGTCAATCTAAGATACGTCAACTTCAGCTACACTATTCTCATAGCTGAAGTTGACATATCTTAGATTGATTTCCACCCCACCCCACCTCTGACTGTGTAGACCAGGCCTTAATGTATCTGATCAGTGCAGATGAGCTGAACGCAGAAAATGGAGCGACTGAGGCTGTCATCAAATCCAGAGTGAATTTGAATCTTAACATCTCTATGTACAGTAGGATCTGCAGCCCTATTCTTCTTCCCAGTCTCTTATTTAAATTAAGCTCTGTACCAGTGAAAGGTGCTAAAAACACTAAAGAGCTTCCATATACCCTCCAAGTACTATTTAAACTGCACCAGGTCTCTCATCCACACACAGACAGAATCCCTGCTCTGAAGAGTTTACAATCTGTTTTGCTCTGCCATTGCCTATGCAAACCTCTTCTGTGCTCCCCATCCCAACCAGAGGAGTTAAATGTGTGTGCGCGCACATGAGATATGGACACCTGTCTAACAGGAGCTGGACCAAGACTAACTCGTTTCAATGACTTTTGGTCAAGACCAAACTGGCCTAGATTCAGTCCTCAGAGCCTTAAGGCACTTTTCCCCTTTCATTTTATGATTAGATTCCATCTCTCTCTCAGTACAAGGCACCCTGTGCATCATACAAGCCCCATATTTCTGTCTTCACCTTTCCTGCTTTAGTCTCTCCGAAGACTGTCCAGTTCATGTTTAGGATACTTTGCTAGCACCCTCTTACCCTGGGTCCCCACAATCTCCATATGTAGGTGTGCCAAGCCACTGGCAGCAGACAAGGCCAGTTTAATCATTCCCTCAATGGTCATTGTGTATCTGTTGAGGTAATCAAATAGAGAGCCATGCTCATGGTAATCAGAGACAAGCCACAGCTGAGTCCAAGTCCCGTTATCTGCAGCAAGAGAAAAGGGGAGAGAGCAGCATAACATCAGCACTTACGATGCATTTTGAACAAACATAGGAAGAGCTGCCAGATTAGGTCGATAGCAAGTCTGAGCAGACCCAGGAAGAACTGCAAGGCCAAGTATAATGATTACTTCTGGCACCTTAGTGCTATATATATTTAGTACATTTCCCAAGCAGCTTTTCACATTACCTGTCACTGCTTCAATAGCTTCTACTATGAATGACGCAATGTTTCTGCTAGTGACAGCAGCAATTTTACGGATACTTCTCAGCAAGAAGGTGAGTTCTGTGGATTAAGCCCATACTCAGGGACAAAGGAAGTGCTGCTAAGCATTTCAGTGCACAGGTCAGGCTGTTCTCTATCCCTGTTTTAACTGAATTAAATTATTAGAATTATTTTGATCTAGCAAATACTTCGATTAACTGGAAAAAAGTGAAGAGCAGAACTGACCATGTTAAGAATGTTTTAATAAATAATTTATCTTACATTAAAACGTGAAGTCGCCTGAATACTCTCGTGCATTCAACTATTATGCAAGCTTCCTTTGTAACAAATTATGTCACACTGACAGCTTTAATAGTTTTTAATGATAGCCAGCTATTTTTATAATTTGGGGAAATGATCGTAATACTTTACAAATATATTGATGGCTTTCTTCATTTATTTCATTAAAAAAAGTAAATCCTATACTAGAACACGGAACTCTGAGGAACCTATGGCCATTAGTGCTTTGGCTCTGAAGGCTGAGAGGCATTTTTACCTTTGTTATCGGCAGCAATAAACCCCAAGATGTTCTCATGTCGCAACATGACAGTCTGGTATATTTCTGCTTCCCTAAACCAGGAGCGCTCTTCCCGTGAAGAGAAGATTTTCACAGCCACATCACCTCCACGCCACCTGCCACGCCACACCTCCCCAAAGCGGCCTTTTCCAATGATCTCCTGCAGGACAATCGTTCGAGCCACAGTTCGCTGGACAAAGAGTGGCAAACCTGTGGGCAAAAGATTGAAAGAAGAATTCAGATGAGGGACACTCGAGAGATGCTGCAAGATTTAGGGTTGTCTGGGTTTGATTTGATTGTATTTAGCAGTCCAAATAAAAACCCAAGATTCACTGCCGTGGTACCTAAGAACCATAATTCATTCTGCCAGGGAAGGAAGAGTTTTGGCCCACAAGTACAAGTTTTCACAACTAGAAAATTTCATGTCCCTCCCTCACTGATTTGGGAACAGTGATCGGAAAAGAAGAAGATCATTCTCATCCTTGGCCTTTCTTCCAACATATGAATCAGACTGTTATTGTTCTCTCCCCACTGCCAATCATTCACTGTCACTAAGTCACTGATCACTTCAAAACACTTCTCCAAGAGCTCAGTTTTTATTCAGATCAACAAAATTCTGTGGACAATATTCTGCAGAACAATCCTGCCCCATGTTCTGTAACCAGTTATTCCGACTGGAGCCCAAGTACTATTCTATACAGGTTCTTCTGCTGTGCTCATCGGTACACTATCTGAGCAACCAGATGCATGTTGGACCATCTTTGTCAAAAGGAAATAAAATATAATTTCTAAACAAAGTTACCCTAAACCTGCTACAACAGGAACAACATGTAAGGTCTTTCATCAGCAGTGGCAAATCAGAAAAATCAAATGGCTAGCTTTCTCTCTACAAGAATACCAACAAGTCAATACACACTTATACAGACCTAAAAAGTCTTAGTGGATTTACACAACAAGAGTCCTGCAATTTCTTAGCTGTTCCAAATCACTTTGGGCCAAGACCTAGGATACCACCTTGTGCTGTGATCCCATCAGATCTTGTAAGCTGAGCAGAGTCACTGCTCACAGGGGGAGAGTTCTCTAAGGAACATTGGGAGGCTATATGTAAGAAGTGGAGAGACAGCACTAAAATAAGCAACATCACAGCATTTGTTAAGGGACTATTACACTGCTGTAGGTGCAGTCCTTCAGGCAAGACACAAAAAGTTAGAGTCCTGACTAGCTCTGGTCATTAAAGATCCCATAAGCACACTTTGCACATGAGAGACGGTATTAATGCTTATGTTCTGGCCAAATGCCTACCTGGGTAAGTTACATTGCAGGGGTAATCTGTGGAGGCAGAATGCTGATGGGATATACAATTCATTTCTTGTCCCAACCTGTCGTACAGTGTTGTGTAGTTTAACAGCACACAATTCCACCCCAGAGAGGATTCACATAAGTGCCCAGGAAGTGAACCTTGTGGGTAGTTCATTTACACATTTCTTGGGGATTCTTTGGGTTGAAGGGTGCTATATAAACGTAAAATCTATATACTAGTTTCCTAACTCTGATGCAATTTCTATAAAGAGACTCATCCATTTCTCCACCCGCTTTGATGAAGATAGTATCATTTGAAAGCTGGTAACCTGTAGACGTGCAGTGAAGTTTGTTAAAAATTCAAAATTGGTTACAGAACTAAACACCACTCACATGAACCAGATGTACTGTATCCTGAGTCAAGGTAAGGTATCACCAGTTCACAACAGAAAGCAGGGACAGCTAAATCTGATGTTGCATTAACAGGTAGATGGAAGTGTTTCCTGGGTAGGATCTAGTTTATATACTGAAATCCACACAGATGACTTTAGGTAAATGCCAAATGACTCAATGATGATAGAGTGCTGTATCTCTTATGCATTTTACAATTGCCATAGCCAAAGTATCCACGTGCTGATACTGGGCCACTGGCTTCACTGTCTAATGCACACTTAGATTAAGAACACACACCAGTGCCCCATTACAACTCAAGACCGTACATAAGGAAGGATCGCCAATGATCTAATATTAGAACATATATACCCTGGTAATGAGCACTTCAGAATACAGGATTCCATTACAATCACATGTCATTTATTATTTCCAAAACAAAAGCAGCTTAGTACCTGAGCCAGAGCCAGAAGTGGAGAGATCATAAACTAGATCCTGCAGAGTCTTATCCTTGGACAGACACATTTCACAAGAGGGATCTTCCATGTCCAACCGCTGACGATTGTGATAAACTCGTTGGTGGTGATAAAAGACGAAAACCACTACAATCATGACGACAAACAAAAGGAAGACAGGCCCTGCAATCACTGCTACTAACTCCACAGGGCCCCAGCTAGACTGAGATTCGTTCTCTTTCACGTGACCTTTAGTGGTAGGAGAGAAAAAACATTTTAAGCACAACCTGATTCCGTTATATACATACACATACACACACACACGAAACCTTGTAGGCAAGAGTCCCTAACTCCTTCTCTTAGAGCCCAAACTACTTTAACTCTGTCTCAGGACTTTGTAAAGGACACTCCAAGCAGCAACATTAATCCACTAGCTATTGCAAAGCAGAAATAAACAGGTTGGGAAGGAATAACAGATGAGGAAGGTCATCACTTTTACTGAAACTGCAAGAAGCAGTTGACCCCACTTGAGCGCCCAGTTTAGGGTTTACTTTAGTGTATTTTAGGTCATGAAGTGAGACTATATTGGAACCAAAAAATGTAACCAAACAATTTCAGAAGACCAGTCTGCAGTGCATCTTCCATCTAAGCACAGAATACACCTCACTTATATGAGGAATGGCAGCTTTGTGTATGAGGGGCCCTGTGCACCTCAACTTCCCTTTTATTCTCGCCCAGGAGGCTCTGTCTTGAATTAACCTAGCTTTCTGCTCTAGGCCTGGATGTGTTGCTCTCTCCCAACACAGTCACTACTGGCTAATCAGTCAGATGATCACTTAAGTTCACGGCAAAGCACTCCTTCCCACCTTCCCCTCAAAATAAATTGGTCATTGCCTTCACTCAGCACTACAGCTAAAGCATTAAGTTGGCTACCATCAAAGCCAACTTTCTTAATAAAAATTATAGTGAAGGAGGAAGGAATTATTCCCCACATGTAACAGCTAATGAGTCTTTAAAAACCAACAACTGGTGAAGGGTTTGAGCTAAACAGAAAAAAAAAATAGAATTCCCCTCCTATCTTGATGGATGATGGTACCATTCTGCAGTTCATGAGAACCCAGAGAAACTGCCCAGAATGGGGGAGATAAGCAGCATGTGCCTTCTCTGACACAAGAGCTTTGACTGAATGGGTTGCTGGGTTTAGTGTGCGGTTGCTGAGCATTACAGGAGGTCAGATTAGACAATGGTGGTCCCTTCTGGCCTTGAACTCTGACAAGTCAGATTTCTTCCAGCACTCTCATTCCAGGGCAGGTCTATTTCTATTGCTTGCACTCAGAGTTCAAGCATCTCCCTCATTTTACTCTGAAGTGTAAAACCACGCTCATGACTGAAAGACGTTTCAGTCCCACAGGGAGCAATTCTATTGCTTAAAGAGCAGACTGCAATACCACTCAAGGGGGATCTTAGACTAGTCCCAGGGTCTGTACCTCAACCTCAGGCTGTCCTCGGCTTAGAGCGCTATGCAGAGACAGGACATCCATGACTGGGTGGCAGCAAGCAGAAAGAACTTAAATTTTTCAAAGGACCTTTGGGGGGGAGGGGGAAGAGGGGATACGCACTGCTGATCAGGTCAGAGATGTATGCTGTCTTGTTCACATCAAACATTTGAAGGTGGGTGAACCAAAGGAGAGATCAGAACAAATCCAATTTAGAGGCTTCTTCCCACCCTACAAACTGAATGCTGCAATGTGATAATATTTGCCTATCATCAGAGGATCTTAAACTGCTTCACCACCCTCTGGGAGGTAGACCACCACTATTCTCTTTTTGCAGATGTGAAGAAATTGCCTATGTTTACAAAGGCAAGCTAGTCGCAGAACTGGGAACAGGATTCAGGAGTCCTGGCTCCCTGCTCTATTAGACAGTACCCCATCTTCAAGGAGATGACAGAGGACTTCTTTACTCACCACTGGGTACCCTTAGGTCAATTTCGTTGCAATAATCAGAATAGCAGCAATGTGTGTTACGCAGATCTTCTGAACTCAGACAGTAGAAGGGTTTTCCAGCAGGAATCAGCTCTGCTTTAGGGATGCAGGTCCGGATGTGGTGCTCAACTCCATCCAGGTTGGAAATGGAGACCATGCAAGCCCCATCTGTTTTGCACGTGGAGTTTGCTTGATTGCAGTTGGAGCATGAACAGATCAAAGCTGCAGAAATCAGGACACAGAAGCCTCCTTGAAACTGACGAGAGCTTTAAACAGGGAAACTCCTCTACTATTGGGGTCGGACACTGATCATTCTAAGGTTTTGCTGAGACAGAACTGGCTCTAAAAGGGACCAATAATATTAGCTGAATGTTTCAAGAAGCTAGGGAACAGAGGGTTGTTTTAGGTTTTTTGGAAGGCAGTGGGGATTATAGATTCCCCATCCCCCTCTATTTCCATAACACAAAGAGCCACCCATGATAATCTGATCAACTTTCAGGCCATGCAACAGAGATCAGGGGTGGCCAACCCAAGCCTGATAAGGAGCCAGAATTTACCAATGTATGTTGCCAAAGAGCCACAGTAATACGTCAGCAGCCCCCCGTCAGCTCCCCCACTCCTCAATCCCAGCGCCACCCACCCACTGGCAGCCCCACAGATCAGCACCTCCCCACCCCTTCTTATCAGCTGTTTCATGGCATATAGGAGGCTCTGGGGCAGAGGGAGTAGAGTGAGGGCACAGCAGGCTCAGCGGAGGGTGCAGGAAGGGCCCGTGGCAGAGCCAGGGGTTGAGCAGTGAGCACCCAAAGTTGGCGCCTGTAGCTCCAATCCCGGAGTCGGTGCCTATACAAGGAGCCACAGGTTGGTCACCCCTGCAATAGATGACATGCATTCAGCTACAGAAGACAGTTGCCACTGAACAATGCTGGAGTCTGCCAATGGAAATTAGGCCAGGCCAGCCCCCACCCCCAATGAGGCACTTAAAAAGGTAAGAAATTATAAATGGTGCATAAAATCTGAAAGGTGAGGGTCTTAGGGGGCAACTACCCTGCCAATTCCATTTCCTGATAAATATATTCATAATGGCTGGGCCTCTGTCTTAGCTGCTAACAAGGGAGGGGTGGGGGGGGGGGCTGAAAAATTGGGTCTGTTTTTCTGGTAGCATCTAATTATTAAGCCATTCCCCATTCATGAGTCAAGGTTCAGAGATAGTTTTTCTAATTGAATTTATTATTCATTAAAGACAGTGCTGGAGTCTCAAGACTTGTCAATCCTTAGAACAGGTTCTGCACCAAGGCATACTTCTCCACCAATCTGTTCCAAACCTGACCTGGGGGTGGGGGAGAGCCACATTAGGGTTGAGAAGGAGTTCAGTGCCCTTAGTTCTTGAGCCTTCACTGAGATTACAAACTAGCATCCCAACTGTAACATGGACATCCATCCACTACCGATCAGATTGAGACTCACCATCTTATTTCACAGAACAGAACTGTTCAGTGACCTAACGTGGTTTTCCTAACTAAGATCGGGTTCAGATCGGTGATAAGAGACAAAAAGCTCTGCATCCTATTAATGTTCTCCTGAGCCAGTCAATTCTTCACTAGCTGCTTTCTGATTTGCCAGACTATCTTGGGTTAAATACATTTCTGGCTTCTTGCGATCGATAAAGATCCCTTCACTCTTTACCCAAACAAACTCCAAAGAGAGATTTTCACATCTCAGCCTCCCAGCTGTCATCATTTCTCTCTCAAGCTGCCTGAAAATCTGCAGCCAAATCCCTAGCCAATGCCATGCTAGGAAACAAAGATAATTTAACCATGTTAGGAAGAAAGGTGGGAACCGTTTAATATCATATACTACTTTCTTCGGCATTCATCATATCCCATCTTCCTGGAGGGATTCAGAAACATGTACATACCTGCTGCAGAGATGGTTTTTAAGGCAGAAAGTTTAAAGTAACGTTTAAAGTATATAAATGAGAGCAACAGTTAACTGTCCTCCACTCAAACAGACCTGGAGGAATTTGCTGTTGATTTTATCCCCCACTTTACAGATATTGTGGATGAGAAAAAAGTCACCACACTGGAGCATACTTTGCACACTCCAATGTCAGTCACCTTCCTGAGGTGTGGCTGGAACTCACAGCCTTCAGTTATACAATCTCAGGGGATGAACAGATTTAACAAGCCAAGTAGGTCAAGATTAGATATTTTCTATCCAAATACTGACCTACAAAAATCCAGGGTGCTGCAAGAAGGATCTCCTCCTTCTGAATCAGCACTAAACCCAAAGCGCCAATGTAGTGGACAAGAATGCAAAACAGGTCCTGATCACTTATGGTCATGATAATTTCATGACACATTAAGACAGCATTCCTGGCTAAATCCTAATTTGGATAATTACATTAGAAGTCCCTGTATTTTCCCTGAAGTGTCAAGAGGACACTTAATTTTCTCTTTCAAACTGTTGCTGTGAGCTATTAAACAGCTGTCATATTCCACCTCAGAGGCAGCTGTAGCAATTTAGATAAATTAAACTGGATACTGATTTTGTGTGAACCAAGAACTACACAATGTAAAATAGGACAAGAGATTGAAGACCAGTTAAATACTAAAAATTGATGAAAAAAAGTGACTTTTCTTCCCAAGACCACTTCATAAGTGGCAAACATAACTTAGGGCTTGGCTACACTGGTGCTTTACAGCGCTGCAATTTTCATGCTCAGGGGTGTGAAAAAAACACACCTCTGAGCGCTGCAAGATACAGCGCTGCAAAGCGCCAGTGTAAACAGTGCCGCAGCACTGGGAGCGCGGCTCCCAGCGCTGCAAGCTAAACCCCATGAAGGTGTGGAGTACGTGCAGCGCTGGGAGAGCTCACTCCCAGTGCTGGCGCTGCGACCACACTCTCACTTCAAAGCGCTGCCGTGGCAGCGCTCCTGCGGCAGCACTTTGAAGTTCCGAGCGTAGCCATACCCTTAGCATTTCTGTTCTGGGTCTAGCACAGATAGATACCCACAGGCCTCATTTCTATTTTGGGGGTGGGAAAGAGAAACTGAAGACTTAGATTGGACTATTCTGATATGGGCAAGAGGCACTGTTTCTATAAGATGCTGCTGAAAGGGGACCTGCTTTTATTATTAAAAAAGGCAAAACCATCACTAAGGTTTGGCTTGACAAAACAACTTGAGTTCCCGATCTTCATTTTCCACCACTCATTAGAATGCTGTCTCATTCCAAGTGAATCACTTTTGAGGACCACATTCATGCAGACCGAGGTTTGTTATTACTGGGTTGTTACAAAAACAACATTGTAGAGAAGAGAAAGCAGAAGGGGCACATTCCATCCTTCAGGTATCATTAAAAGGACAATTAAATATAAACTTTGGGAAATGCTTCCTTCACTATGTTACCAATACATCATGGATTATCAATGAACAGAGAATTTAAATACATTTTTCTCCATTCATGCTGTTTCTCTTTTACATTTAACTCAGCTTGGACACAAAACTAAAACCATTAGGTTTACTCTATTTCTAGTTAGTTTTGTTCCCTGGCTCTACAAGGCTGTGATGTTTGTGTTTCCAACTGCAGAGGGAATTTTGTAAATAAATCCTCTCCATTCCGTCTGGAAATTAGCGATCCTGTGGCATTTCACATTTTAGAAGTAAAAAGGTGTGCCCTAATGACACTGGCCAAGATTTGTCCACATGCTGTTGTGTGCTGATCGTCCAGCTTGGCTGCAAGCCTCCTCACCAGAGATTGCTGTGCATTTTAGTGGCATGTGACATGAAGGGATTCTTGTGTTTACATCTGGGAACCTTTAGAATAAAAGCAGTATGAGAGTAAGGGAAGTTATTTCTCAGTGAACAGATGTATACACTTCTATTGCACCTTTCATTAGAGGACCTCAAACTTTGCAAACATTCCGCTTCACGATCCCTATGCAGCACGTGACCTTTAACTCCATTTTACAGAAAAGTAAATGGAAGCAAAATGCCCCAGACCACACAGCAAATCAGTGCCAGAATTGGGAATAGAATCTGAAGTCCAATTCCTACCCCGTTCCTAACATTATACTACTTTCCCTTCCTAAACGTCTGAATGTGTCCCTTCTTCTCTTTTATGAAGAAGTCCAGTACTTGCATATACAGATGCATGCAGCTATCCTTAGAGCAAAATGGCCAGCTAGAACATCGTTCTTCTGCAAGTGCCCCATATTGGCCAACTGTAGGAGCTGCAGCAATAACGGCTCCGATGCTGTTTTCCAGAGCCTCTCTGCATTGATGCCTGGAGGGAAACAGGGGAATTAAGAGATGCCAGCACAAACAGAATTACAAGGCAACTCGTGCAGTTCTAGCATTTCAAGTTCTGATTAACCAGAAGGGAAAGTTCTTCTTACATCAATAAAACCAGGAGCAAAATCCAGTATTTCTAAAAGAAAAACTACAATTCTTTCACCTTGGATAGTGTTCAAAACCCAACAGGTATTTGAAACCTGATCACAAGCTCCTTTCAAAGCAAGATTCTGAGAGCAGCTGGGGATGTTTGGGCAAGTCAAAAGGAGAAATGACTGAATAAAAGAAATTTTCACACTAACAGCTATCTTTTTCTGAAGAAAAGGCTCTTTTTGAGCAAAATATATAATCTACTTAAACAGAAGAATTGACTGGGCTAAACAAAATTGGACAAAAGAAAACAAAATGACAGTTCGCACAATTGGTGTCTTTAGTTCCACTAAAGTGCCTAGGGATGAGTTTGCATGAAAGGTGCTCTAGACCTTGGCAGTGGATTCTGTTATATCTGTTCAATACACTGTCTTTTTGACATTCTGCTCAAAGACAAACCCAACCCTAAGGAAGCTGTTTAAACAAGTGTAACTAAGCTGCAGAACCTCAGAATGAAAGCTTTGTTCTCACGCTAAAAGATAGATCAGATCTGTATTTATGCTGAAGTGAACCGTCACTGTGATTTAATCCAAAACTGAATGCTGGTGGTCATGACATCAATTGGAGGAGCAGGGGAGCTCCTCCAGTTCCATTCCTATTTTTTTTTTTTTAATTGCACACAGGCAGTCAATCAACACTGCAATAGGAGGATTTAGAAGAAAGTTAAAGAATCCTCCCTTTTTATCGCTTAGTTTATGAAAGGAATTTTAATCAAGAGCTATACGAGCACTGCTGGAACTGATGGACTCTGAGCAACAGCTCATGTTCTCAGGAGGACTGAAAGATCTAGGCAGAAACACCATCACTTTTGAGAAAGAAAGATGGCAGATGATACCAGGCTGGGAAAGGTTGCAAGCACTTCGGACAGGATTAGAATTCAAAATGATCTTGACAAAACAGGAGAAATGGTCTGAAATAAAACAGGATGAAATTCAACAAGGTCAAATGCAAAATACTACATTTAGAAAGGAATAATCAGTTCCACAAATACAAAATGGGAAATGACTGCCTAGGAAGGAATACTGCAGAAAAGAATCTGAGGGTTAAAGAGATCAGAAACTAAACGTGAGTCAACAATGTAATACTGTTGCAAAAAAAGCAAACATCATTCTGGGATGTATCAGCAGGAAGTTGTAAGCAAGACAAGAATTCTTTCACTCTACTCAGCACTGATAAGGCCTCAACTGGAGTACTGTGTGCAGCACTGGGCACCACACTTCAGGAAAGAGGTGGACAAACTGGAGAAAGTCCAAAGGAGAGCAAGAACAATGATTAAAGGTCTAGAAAACATGACCTACAAGGAAAAAGTGAAAAAATTGGGCTTGTTTAGTCTGGAGAAGAGGAAGGGGGGCACAATAACAGTCTTCAAGTGCTGAAAAGGTTGTTATAAAAAGGAGGGTGATAAGTTGTTCTTATCCACTGAAGACAGGACAAGTAGTAATGGGCTTAAATTGCAGCAAGGCAGATTTAGGTCAGACATTAGGAAAAACTTGACTGTAAGGGTAGTTTAGCACTGGAATAAAATATCTAGGGAGGTTGTGAATTTCAGTCACTGGAGGTTTTCAAGAACAGGACAAACAACTGGCAGGGATGGTCTACATAATACTTAGCCCTACTGCCGTGAAAGAACTGAACTAGATGACCTACTAAGGTCCCTCCGAGTCCTACATTTCTGTGATTTTATGGGCAGCAGTAGTGCCATCTCTGGTACTGGCAGGATGGTTTTGTCAATCCTGCCAGCTGGTCTACTCGACTCTTATTAGTGGGCTAGTGTAGACAAGGCTCTTGCAGCCTTTTAATAAGGATGTCATTTAACCCTTCTCAGAGCAATCTACATAACACAAGAGCTAACACACCTGCAACCACTGGAACTGTATCTACTCTCGAATGCCTACTAAAAGAATTAAGCCTCAAGTATCTGTATGAGGTATGCAGGCCCACCCACACCAGCAAACACACACACAGAAGCTAAAGTTGACCTGCAAAGAAAACAACAATTTGCTCCCTCTGTTGCTTCTTTATATTTTATCATTAAGAGGCATGCATGCATGCACGCACATCGGAAAAAGAAATAAGCGCCTTTCAGGCCTTCACTATACACTACAATGAAACAAAAATGGGACACAAAAATCAGTGCGTCACCTGTAAATGACTTGCCCAAGGTCAGACCGTGAGTCCACTGCAGGACTAAGAACAGAATCCATTGTTCCTATCTGCCAGTCCCATGCATAAATTGTGTCATGCATGGGGCAGAATGACAGTGGCCGCAAGCCTAGTGGCTGTTCAAGGACACAATGAAGGTTTCATTCTCAAAACATAAGGACAAGCGATACTCAAGACTTATCTAATAGATTGCAAAATTGATTATACTTTGCTAAAATCTAGTGTTCAAATCAACGAGACAATTATGCCAGATAAAATTTTGGTCACTGTCATCAAGTTGGCCAGACCTTGTTAAAGTTAAACAACAACTAGGCAGAAGACTTTGTTGTTTTAAATTTAAGAGTACAGAAAATCAGTCTAAAAAAATCAAGCTCATATCCATGCTAGTTCCTGATACATCCCACTACTTTCATCATGACCACTGCAACTCTCTGTGCCCACAGCAGCTGGCATTACCAAGTCCAAGTTCTAGAGTCTGGTAGGTACAGAATGCTGCTGCTCACCCTCTCTCTCATACTAAGAAACAGTAGCATACCACTGTTGATTCTCAAGCCACCTCACTTGTTCCACATTAGAACTCAACTCTGAAACAAATAACCCATGTACCCATTCCAGCCTCCTTCACAGACCTTGTTTCTTTACTCTTCCAGCAAGTGCATACCTCTGTTCTACCACACAATCATGACAGGACTGGTGCAAGAGCCTTCTCTTCTGTTGATGCCACCATTTGAAACAGACTTCCTACATCTTGGTGCCTCTTCAACTTTCCATCTACTTCCAAATCTCATCTGCAAATGTCTCTTGTCCCTTGCAATTGTTTCTTAAATCTGCTTTCCAATTGCTATTAATTTTACATTTTACTTTGTTACCACTAGTTAATTCTTAAATCATTTTCTAGATTATATTAAAATTCTGTAGAAACTAGAAATTACACTAGAATCAATGAAGTTAGAAATAAAAAGGGACAACAGAAAAATTGGGTGCATACGACTCCAGAAGCTGGCTATAGTACTCTGACAGAGACTGAACTGGATATTAAAGCAATGCTACTGAATGGAAAACATACAGGGGGAAAATGCAGTTGGCATGCACTTTCTATTACAGTGAGCTGTTGTCACTGTGCAGTACCAACCTCTATTACAAAGTGACAGCCTCTGAGTGGACTGACTTATTTCAATTCACTTCTTTAAAATGCATTGTTATTTGAATACACTGAATGTTAATTAAAATAAGGCCTGATGTCTCTGTGACTGCTGTTCTTCAAGTCAGAAAAGGAATGCTGGATCTGCGTTCCACACTCCCACTTTAGCCTTAACTAATTTTAAATTTTTAAAATTTGTTATGAGACCAATAAGTTTAATGAAGCCCAAATCCATGCTTCAGTATTAGGAAAGCTTCTTATAAAAGTCAATTCTATAGCAAAGCAAAGATGTTCAGTCACTGACAGTTCTTAGGGCCCAAACTCTGACAGTTATTGATGTGATATATTAAAAATATTGTTTATCACTGTAAGTAGGCCCAGAGGCTTTGGCAACAAGCATGTATCTAAACAGAAACGTTATTGCTGAAACAAATAGGACCTAAGAGCCATCCCATCACTGCACATCTACTCACACTCCATGATCTGACTTACAATATTTACTGTTAATGGGGGTTTCAATCACAGAAATTCCCTCATCACAGCTTACTCCACTGGAATGCAAAAACAAAAGAGAACTTAATTCTCTTGTTCCACTCGGATAATTACTCCCTGGACACATGAAGAGAAACCATTCCCACTAGCTGACACCCTGTGAACTTTGTTTGCTATTTCAGAACTGATGTTTCCCTTTACTCCTTTCGCAACAGTGGTTTCCGGTGCATCCACTGCTGGCAACAGATTGTGTACCCAAAGAAAAAAAAGTCTGAGTTGTCTGGCCAAGTGGTTTAAAAGAGTTCATGAATGCCTGTTGGACGGTTTTTAATTCCCAGTTAGAAAAAAATCTTTCTTGAAGAGTTCTAAAATGAATTATGTACCATTCAGAGCTAGTCTGATTTAATTGGGTAAATGTATATTTTAAGCAGGTGTTAGTCATAGGATCTACCTGTGCAAGATTGTTGACTGCAGAACATTTTAGTACTTTATTCAAAAGAAGCAAACAAAAATCCCACATAACACTATACTAGAGATAACCAGGGAGGGAGGAGGAGGGTGTTTTTGTAAGTCTTATTTACTAATGCATATAGCACTTTATATCTTCAAAATGCTGTGTGAACTAGGCTCTTTTTACAATGCACAATGAAACAGGAAGCTGTTAGATTCTCAAGTAAAACACATATAGGGTGCAACAGAAAGCTTTGAGACCTTGTTTGTTAAGGCACACCAAGTTTACATAATGCCTTCTTAAGCAGCAAACAGCCTTAGATTCTGTGTGGAATAAGAAATGGCAGGGAGTGTAGAAAGACTGTCTCCTATCATCTTTTTGTGCTGTTCTACAGAATTAGTTGCTTGTTCACATAACTATCCTTCCACAAACATCAGGACCTACTCACACCTTCTTCCCTGTCCACAAGACCATACTGCACTAACACCTTTCACACATAGCGTGAATGAAAACACAAAAGATGCTTAATGGAAACATTAGGCAGCTATACAAAGTACAATATCAAAACTACAGATAAACAGGTTAATTTCCACAAAACACAGGAAGTCAATTATCCATTTCCTGTTTATTTTTATATGCACAAACTTTATGGAAGATGCAAGATGAAGACCTTTGATGGATTTCAAAGAGGGTGGCTGATGCAAATTTCTGCAGCTATAGGTCATTCTGAGTTTTAAAAAAAATCATATACCTATCCTCTACTCAAGTGCATCTGTATTAACAGCAATTTAATCAGAAATGTCAAATACATTATCTGCTGCTTCACAGGTTAGCAACACATCTGAGCCTGTAAAACTTTTGAGGTCTTTACTGTCTGATATAGGCAAAATGAGCTGTGGGTCTTAACTCTCATTGGACACCTATTCAAGTTACTGTACACAAGCAGCTATCCCTATTAACATTCTGGTGGGCAATTTTCCAGAGGCCAAGAACTGAATGGGCCATGAAGAAGCAGCTATCCTCTGCCTCGAGCTCAGAGGCAGCCAGGGCTGAGGCAGATTGTCAGGAAAGCTAGTACTATACTAACTCAGTCAATAAATAGAAGGAAGGCATCAGTCTTCAGCCTAAACAAGCTGATGCCTTTCACCAGCACAAGTTTCAGTTTGTTTATTTTTTAAATCAAAGCAGCAGCACTTGGCCTTAAGTAAAAGGATCCCCACAGGTTAAAAGAAATAATAACACCTGATAAAATCACACAGAAACAACTGAGAATATATTTCCTCCAGCCGCATAATGGACATCTACAAGTGTTGCGGTACTGAAAGTGGTTTGGAAGCTTCTGGTCTCCTCTACAAAGGTATCATTCCTCCCACAATTACTGGGAGCTGGTCCCCAGGAGTGTGAGGATTTGGAAAGGAGCCATTTTAAAATATAATTCAAGGGAAATAATATTAAAACCTCTGATTTTAATTCCTAAAAAAATAAAGATGCTGTGCATCTAAATTTGCATAATAATCAGATCACTCCACACATTCTGCACAGACTCTAGAGTAACAGTGGTACTTCCAGATACCAGCACTCTACTCTCTATTCATGTGCCAATCCTGGTGGGTCGCCAAGCAGATCCAGGTATAAATACATTAAAAGACACTTGGTAAGACAACTTGCATCTTTTCATGTATTTATACCTGCTCCTGTATTTTCCACTCCATGCATCTGATGAAGTGAGTTGAAGCCCATGAAAGCTTATGCCCAAATAAATTTGTTAGTCTCTAAGGTGCTCATACAGACTAACACAGCTACCACTCTGAAACCAAACAGACCCTATAAACCAAGGCAATACAAGCCCTGGAAATTCCATAGATCAAAGACAAGAGAATTTTGAGACACCACTAGCCACCATTATGAGGTAGGAGTCTCCTACCCACAAATATCTGTCCACTGAGGACAAGAGAACTCATACCCTGAACAGCTCCCCAAATTCCCCTCTTCTCTAAAGAGGGTGATCCCTATGGTGAAGCATTTTTCCACACCCTTAGTGAAGATAGCCTTCCAAATCTCCCATGGTAGAGTCCTACAAGTCTTCATTTCCCTTCTATGCTTCCAAAGACACAAAAGGAGCATTCCAAACCTTCCCACCACAAAGAGGAGAACCTACACCTTCATGGAAAGTCCCCCAATACACACACAAACCCTGTGACACATCCAATTCCCCTATCACCTACCTAGGCCATGTAGCTCCTCAAATTCCCCCTTGCAAAGTACCCTCAGTCCCCACAGCCCACCAGTCTCCTGCCAGCCTCCCACAGAGTGGGTTCCAGAGTCTCCTCCTAGCCCTGCACCTCCTTAGCCTCCATGAGAATTAGGCTCCCTCCACTAAATACGGTATCAACCCAGCCTCTCTGTCCCATCCCTATGTCTCACTCATGAAAGTTAAGCCAAGGTCCCCAATCCCTTCCTCCCACAGACATGCCCCCCCAAGGCAACAGACCCTAGACAGTCCCATACAATCCTCCCTACCCTCCCCCAGGCAACACAAACCCCAGGCACTCCCTCCAATGCTCCCCAGCCCTCCAGGTAACACAGACCCCAAGCACCCTGACCCAGGCAACGCAGACCCCAGGTGCTCCCATGCAATCCTCCCTGCCCCCCCAAACACAGACCCCAGGCGCTCCCCCCAATCCCCCTGCCCCCCCAAACACAGACCCCAAGCACCCCATCCCCAATCCCCCTGCCCCCCCAAACACAGACCCCAGGTGCTCCCCCCCAATCCCCCTGCCCCCCCCGGGAACACAGACCCCAGGCGCTCCCCCCCCCCCCAGGGAGCACAGACCCCAGGCGCTCCCCCCCCCCCCAGGGAGCACAGACCCCAGGCGCTCCCCCCCCCCCAGGGAACACAGACCCCAGGCGCCCCCCCAATCCCGCGGAGACCCCCCCCGTTCACAGCCCCTCACACACAGGGGGCGCCCCTGCCCCGCGGAGATCCCGTCAATGGCTGCACCCCCGACAGGCCCCCCCCGGGCCCGGCCCCGGCCCAGCCCCGCACTCACCCCGGGCCCCCCCGGGCCCGCCCAGCAGCAGCAGCAGCAGCAGCGCGAGCGCAGCCCTCGGCAGCGGCGAGCGCGGGAAGGGGCCGGCAGCGCGAGCCGACTCCGCCATAGCAACCGCCGCAGCCTCGCTCCCGTCCGGGCCCGGCCAGCGCGAGCGAGCGAGCGCGAGCCAACCAGCCAGCCAGCAGCGCCGCCGGGGCCGCCGGGCCTTAAAGGGGAGGGGCCGAGGGCGGGGCCGCGGCCTTAAAGGGGGGGGCTGGGAAAGCAGCTGTCCGCCGACAGTAAACAGGCAGCGTCCGGAGGGTGGAACGAGCGTGCGTGCTCCGTGTGCGCGGGCAGGGGGGCAACGGGCGTGTAGGCAAGTGTAGGAGTGTGTGTGTGTGTGTGTGTGTGTGTGTGTGTGTGTGTGTGTGTGTGTGTCAGTGGGTAATGCCCGAGGGGCAGTGGGTGTAGAGATGGACACTGAGGCCACGGGTGTGCAAATGTGCACGAGAGCGTGTGTTCAGTGCACATGGGTGTGCAAATGTGCACGAGAGCGTGTGTTCAATGCACATGGGTGTGCACATGTTAATGAGAGCGTGTTCAATGCACATGAGTGTGCAAATGTGCACAAGAGCATGTGTTCAATGCACATGGGTGTGCACACGAATATGGGGGGCATGGTTTAGGCAAATGACATGGAACGAATGTGCAGTAGGGTGCAAATGGATATGGGCGCCATGTGTGTGCAGATGGTGTACAATGGTTGTGCAAATGCATGCTGGGGCAATGTGTAGCCATGTATATGCACGACACCCAGTGGAGAGCCAGTGTCTTTATACATGAGGGCAGGGGACTGGACTCGATGACCCCTCGAGGTCCCTTCCAGTCGTAGAGTCTATGAGTCTATGATGTGCATGGTGTACTGTTACATGCAGTGTAGTGCAGGAGAAGCCAACGCCATTCTGTGTGCGGTGCACATGGAATAGTGTGCCATGTCTGTGCAATGCACATGGGTGTTACGTACTAACAAATATACCTGGAAGGAACTAGTGTCATGTGTACAAAGAGGGAGAGGAGCGATAGGGGCGCACACAGACATGCAATGCATGTAGGGAAGGCTGTGTACAGCGTGGGCAATACACGGGGGATGCACTGATCATATGGGGCAAATCTACATATCCCATGTCCTTGGAGGGAGTCAATATCACCGTATGCAATACAGGTGGAGAGGATTCCACTGTGTACAACCATTACAATGCATTACAGACACAGTAATACTCTATTCCCCCCCCCCCCGCCCCAACACTGCATTGCAGACACAGTGATACTGGATCCCCCCACCCTTGGCCAGAAGGGCTATTTTCAGACCCCAGCATGCAGCAAACCTGGCAGGGGAACATGCTAAATGCAGGCAAACTCAGCAATGTGAGCCTGAGGCTGGCTGGCTGGACATCCCAGACCATTCCATTGCTACCCCAGAGGCACCAGTGGAATCTCTGGCATTCCAATTAAAACACATTTCATTGCAAACTGCTGGGCTCTTTTTCCTCCCCTCCTGCTTAGTGCGAACGCCTGGATCTATGGGTCTCTGGGGACTTGGTGTGCTGGGTTTACTCTACCAATTGTTGCATTCCAGAAAAAAAAAATCCTAAATTCTTGCTGGAGGCTGAGCCAATGATTAATTTGCTGAGTTCCTAAAGCATGTGTGTATGTGTGTGCAGACATACAAAGATCCCAAAGCAACAGTAATACCCGTAAGGTGCTGAGATCCCCATATGTTGCAAACTCAGGCCCATAAGCAGAAAATGATCGTAAAACCATAGGAATAAATATATAGATGAGGATACAGGGCAAACCCATCTGCTGGTTGGGGACATTATAATGAATGTTTACAGGCTGGGAATAGATCGTTTGGGGTGAGTTTCTTTAAGTTATTCCCTATGGCTGACTTTGCCTTGGAGTCGGCTAGCTGATCGGCTCATACTCACGCCAGGGCTTCATGCAGCTCTTCCTAAATGCATGGGCCTTCTGTTCAGGGGCCAAATAAGAGCTGAGCCCTTTGAAAGTCTGGCCTCCCAAATCTTCCTGAGATGAGACAAAAGAGAAGCCGAGGCTAGGAAATTACAAAGGAATATGGGGGCTGCAGTTAGCTAGGCCTAGACCTGTACAGCTCTTGGACCTTTTTCACTCAAGGATCCTTAGGCTTCTAACTCCCACAGCAGTTAGGCACCTAAATATCTTTGAAGATCTGGACCATACCTTCTTTTCCAGTTAGTGAATTGACTGTGGACCAATCCGGGTTGTTGTGAATAGTGGTTGGTCCTAAATCTATACTGAAGAATTGCAATGACTTTTTTCAGTCTATCGGTCATCCTTCAAACATTCAATAATGGGGGAGTCTGGTTTAGCACCTTAGTTACATAGTATTGTTGCTGCACCTTGATGAAGACCTCGATTCACAAAACTTCCTGTCACTGAGGGAAGCATTCAGGCATGTACTTGCTGACTGGAGTGGGGACAGATTTAAGCAGGCACTTAACTGCTTTCCTGGATGATGAAAAGTTTATAAACAGGTGAATGATGAATGCCGAGCAACTGAACATTCACAACAGATTGTCAGACCAATCATCGTTCAGCCTAAAATATGTGATATTTGGAAGATTAGGGCATGTTTGCACAGGTACTTGGCTGTTGGCTGACTGTGAGCAGCGGGAAGGGGACAGTTTGCAGCAGTTCTGTTGTTATTTATTTCTTTGCAGTAATTCCCGTGACATGCTAGGGACTGTCCGAACATTTAAGGCCAGTCCCCACCCCAAGGAGCTCGCCATCTAGATGGGAAAGTCAGGGAAAGGGGAATAAATTGGCAATTTATTGGCTGCGCTTGCAAGGCCCAGCATGACAGCTTTGCCCAGTTTGTCTCTTTAGCTGTAACATTATAACTTTTGAACCACGGCATCCAATTGAGTCCAAAATTTAAGGGAATATTCTAAGCATCAATGGATGGAACCGTAATGATTCTCCCCTAAGATGGGAGATAGGGAGCCCCTGCCATCTGTTTAGCAGAGCCACAATTTCAAGCACCTTGCACTCGTCTATAGATCACAATGAAGTGGGGAATTGGGGAGGGGGGACATACCGAGCCTATGGCATGGTGAGGAGAATGGGGGACCCTGACACACTGGTAGGGGAAAGAGGGCCACATGGAGCTCCTGTTATGGTGAGGAGAGCATGCGAGAACATGGGACCCTGGTATGGGGGAAGGAGGGAATGGCAGGACATACAGAAACCCTGACATTGGGGGCACTGAGAGATTCTGGGGGAATCTGCTATAGGGGAGAAACGGGGGACAACAGTGAGGACAAATTCAGTGTCGGCTTTGTTCACTATTTCTGTGAACCCAAGGAAACAGTGGAATGACCCTATCATGCAGATCAGCACAAACTGATCTGATGTTGGGCTATGAGTGGGCGGGATTTGACGTGTGGGTGGATCTTAGGAGCACATCACAAGCCTGATAGACCAGCCAATTGCTTGGTGTATGTTTCGCAAGGCTACCCGTAAAAACCAAAAAGGAATTCCAGGAAAGGTCAACCCACCCTGCGGGTTTTTAATCAGGGAGCGGAAAAAAGAATGATTGCAGCAAAATCTCCTGAGCAAGTTCCTCTTTCATCTGTCTCCCGGCTTTTGACTTACGGGGTGTCGCTATCAGCAGGAAACTCCTGCATGCTAGATGATGTGGATCTGGTGATAAGGAGCTGGGTGATGCAGGCTAAATAAGCCTCTAGTATCCTGTTTAAATAATGTTGTTATAGGCCATTTCCAGTGGTCGCAAACAAGACCTGGATTTTGTCGGTGCATTTTTTGTCCTTTTTTGGTGTAAATTCCTAGGAACAGTAACGCACACAGCAGATCTGATTCCAGTGGCCAGATCCTGCTCTTTGTAAAGGGGATTTTCACCCAGGCATAAAAAGAGAGAGGCTAGATCTTTTCCGTCTCACTCAAGCTGGTGTAAACCAGAGGTAAGTCTGTTGGCCTGGTTCTCCATTGCCCTTGGGTAACCATTTACAGCCACTTCGTAGTGATCTAAATGGGGGTGGATGAGGCTCAGTGCAGTTACCTCAGTGTGAAACGGGCATAAGTGAAAGCAGAATCAGGCACAGCACCTTTCTGTACAAACCCGCATCCATGGCCATGATTTGCTGTGATCCTGTTCCAAGTTCAGGCACCATTAACCAGTCTAGTACGTGGATGGATCTGTAAAGAAAAGGGAAGATGCCACAGGAAGTTGCATGGGGAGACAGCAGGATGCAGCCCTGGGAGTTGGAAAATCCAGGTTCTGTTTCCAGCTCCACCACTAACTCATTGTGAGACCTTCAGCAAATCACTTCACCTCCCTCTGCCTCCTTTTGTAAAATGGAGATAACAATGGGCTCCTCTCCTGGACGCAGCCTGTGGGGATCTTGAGATGAAAAGTGCTAAGTAGTAGTATTCCTGGGTAGGAATGCACTGAAACAGAATTGACCCAGTCCATTGCACAGCCCTCATGGAGTAAAGCCAATGTCTTGACCACTCATGGATCATTAAAGATCTTATGACAGATTTTTTGTAAAAGTTAGGGCATTAGCCCTGGCCAAATCCTCCCTTGCTAATTACACTCTGACACCTTCAAATCTTTCCAAACTGGTCAGGCAAATCCCCTGGGGGTTCATTTTGCAGCCATGTGCTGCAACATCAGCCCCCCACCTCAAATCTATAATAAGAAAAGATTGTAAATGGGTTGGAAACAAGGTTTATTGTAGGATTTGGATGCAAATGAGATATATGACATTATTCACAGGAGTTGAACACTCTGAGCATAAATAAAGACCATGCATGAGCTCTGGACAGCAGGGTTTTCCCTGTCTCCTGACATCTCACTTTGGGCAAAAGTCTGAGATTTTGCAGCGCTTAGGAGATAAAATCGCTTTACATTTTATTCAATATATTACATTTTAACATATAAATAACTATAGAATAGGACCCAAAGCTGTTTTTCTGGGCATTGTTTAAACTGATGGTACAGATGAGACCAAACTGATCTCCAAGATCTGAACAGCCTTAAGCTTTGGAGACTGGCTTCTTCTTTAGCTGAAACATCTCTGTGGTGCTGCACCCCGGGGAAGGAAGGAGGGAGAAGAATATGGCAGGGTATAATGGGAACTATTTTTCTGCCTTAAATATAGTGATGGCTACCAGGTGAGCATCACAAGAGAGGTGACAAGAGGAAGGTATTTCAGGCCCCCATTCAACAAGGCACTTAAGCATGTGCCTGCCTTTAGGCATGTGAGTTCTCCTGTTCCCCTGGGGTTTAGGAGAGCCAGGAAATGTGCTTTCTCTTATCCTTATACTCCTGAGACGGAGAGGAAGGCTCCTCAGGGGCTCATTAGCACATGACATCCATGATATTGCTGTACTCCAATCAGATACACAGAGACAGACATGTATTTCATTAATCTATGCCTACGAGCCACTGATTTCAATCAGGGTTGGTCACAGCACAGTGCTAATGGGGCAGAATGACTGAGCTGTGTGAGACACACGGGGGTAGGGGGAGAGGGGTTTGGCTGCACTGACAACCTGCCAGGAGGCTGTGGGCCACAGCTGGGCCCCATTGAAAGCGGTTGTCAAACTGCCCATGGACTGCAGTGGGAGCACACTCAGGCCCTTAACTTGCCCAGATCTGTTCAACAAGGGACCTGCCCCCACAGGTCAGTGAGTACCCTCGGCTCCAGGCGAAGTCAAGGGAAGCTGAGGGTGCTCAGAATATCTCTGGGCTGAGCCCTGGCTCTGTTAATCAAAAACAAACACACAAAGCCACAATATTTTGCTCATGCTTGTATCTTCCTTGATAGCTGGGCAGCTGAAACCACCAGCAATAGAGCCCCGCAGCTGTTCAGCGCTGTCCTTGCATTTGTATGACAGCAGCAGGGCAGCTGTGGGCAGCATTGGGGGTGGGGTGTCCCAGCTCTAAACGGTTCCAGATGTGGATAAACCAGAGAGGGACCCCGATGAGAACGCTGCTTCCAAACAGCCCCCCAAAGCCGGGCTGAGTTCAGATGCGGCTGTAAAATGTGGCTTACGTTGCGTCCCTTACGGACCTGGAGTGTCCCTCTGGGCTCCTCTGTCTGTAACAGACAAGGGAGTGCCAGGTGGGCCCCTCCAGTGGCTGGAAGTCTGGGCTGCCTTTAGGGAGACCTGGGGTCTTATTCTGCCCTGCCTTGCACCTTGTGTTGTCATTTCCACCTGTGCAAAATGCAGGGGAAAAGACACCCCGTCAGAACAGCCACGTTGCACGGCCAGTGTGCACAGATGGAAAGGCCTCCACAGGAGACAAGGCCAGGGCCGGACACAGCAGCTCAGACCCATCTTTAGCAGGTTTGCTTGGAATACGATGATGTGACTCCCCTTCCCACGGAAGCGAATGCACCCAAAGTACCCTTACAGCAGGGAGTATCTATGAGCTAACAGGGTGTCTGGGATCTGCAGCAGCAAGGTGGGGTGGGGACGCTAACCCGGACTTAACCCAGTACCATCCTTTGCAGAATACAAGAAACACGCTGCACATTGCGCCCGTCGGGGAATTCCTGGCTGCTGTCACCGGGGGAGCTGTGGGCGGGCAGCCCTGCTGGTGCCAAATTGACTGGGGAAGCTCAGGTCTGAGCAGAGCCCAGATTCCTTCAGGCTGGGCTGTGTAAGTGAGGGAGGAGGGGGCAGGAACTCACCTCTCCAGCCATGGGTAGCAGTGAGATTAAGCTGGCGAGGGCTGGCTTGCCAGCTGGTGGGGGTGGACGTACTGGGGAAATGAAGGAGACCCACTGAAAGAGGGGGTGTTTCTTGCCCTTCTGCACCTGCCTCTGGGGACGGGAGAGGGTAGATCAGGACAACCCAGGAAATGTCAAGATAGCCCTAGACCCCAAATGGCTGCTTGCACCAAATTCCTGCCTGGTGTAAACAAATGAAAGTAAATCAGAAAGCCCCCGGGCCCACCTCCTGCACAGAGCCTCACCTGGCTCTGAATGACGACCAGTAAAAGTCCGGTGCGCGTGAAGGCAGAACTCCACCACAGGAAGGAGAAATGACACCTGCAGCCCCACAGGGATTCAGCCCCAGGGTAGGGTGGCAGACTGTCCCCTGAGGTCTCTCCACTGGGGTAGAGAGCAGCTTTAGTTCTCAATAGGATGCTAAATTAGTGCATCCCCCAGTGGCTTCAGTTGCACCCCCTGAATGAGCACAGAGCGTTCATCACAGCCCAGTTCCAGGCACTGCGCTGCTGCTCGCCTCCTGGTGATTCCAGAGTGCATACTGTGTTATTTTACACGTGCCCACAGACAGACATGCGTGCACGCACACTCACCCATGTGCACATGCACGCACACTCACCCGTGTGCAAAAGGATCCCAAAGGCTAAATTGAGACTCTTGCTTTTTACATGGTCCTGATGTGGCATCCAGAGTCAACGCCCCACTCTTGTGAGCAGGGTGGGGCACGGGCTGCTGCTCATGTTCCCGTCTGGCACGCGAGACAGGCTGGCGTCAGCTCATGGACCCAACGGGTATTTTTATAAATGGGCTGGGAGAATTTTTTTTTAATTAAAAAAAAAAAACCTCCAAAAAAACAACTCCGAGGACACTGGCGAGCGGCTGCGAAAGACATGCCGGGGCAACTGGCAGCTGCTCAGTGGGGCTTTTCTGCAGCAGGTTGGAATGGTCCCTGGGGAGTGGGGGCCAATTAAAATCCTCCTTCCACAACGGGGCTGGACTTCGAGGGAAAAACCGGTTTGTTTCAGAGTTGCGCAAAGAGGCCTGGCCCCCTCCCTGCGCGCAGCATAAACTCGGTGACCTTGAACCTCTTTGGCTTCTCTGCTGCTTCAGAGGCTGAGCGAGTCAGAAACCCGATGGCAGCACTCTCAGGCCTGCTCCCCACAGTTAATCATCTTGTTTGGGTTTTTCTAGGGAGCTGCTCAGCTTCTTTAGTGTCTTTTTAATCCTCAGGGCTGTGAGCCTAGCAGAGGGGCTCTGGTACCAGCATTCCTTCATGATCTTAGCCAGGGCGGACAAAATCTGGGTGGGGACGAGAGAGAGAGAGAAGGCCAATAAACACATGGACAAGGGGATCCAGTGGACAGAGTGTACTTGGACTTTCAGAAAACCTTTGACAAAGTCCCTCATCAAAGGCTTTTAAGCAAAGTAAGCTGTCATGGGGTAAGAGGGAAGGTCCTCTCATGGATCAGTAACTGGTTAAAAGATAGGAAACAAAGGGTAGGAATAAATAGACAGTTTTCACAGTGCAGAGAGGCAAATAGTGGGGTTCCCAAGGATCTGTCCTGATACCAATAATATTCAACATATTCATAAATGATCTGGAAAAAGGGGTAAACAGTGAGGTGACAAAGTCTGCAGAGAATACAAAACTACTCAAGATAGTTAAGTCCTAAGCTGACCAGGAAAAGTTACAGAAGGATCTCAGAAAACTGGGTGACTGGGCAACAAAATGGCAGATGAAATTCAATGTTGATAAATGCAAAGTAATGCACACTGGAAAACATAATCCCAACTATACATATAAGATGATGGGGTCTAAAATAGCTGTTACCACTCAAGAAAGAGATCTTGGAGTCACTGGGGGCAGTTCTCTGAAAACATCCACTCAATGCGAAGCAACAGTCCAAAAAAGTGAACAGAATGTTAGGAACCATTAGGAAAGGGATAGATAATAAGACAGAAAATATCACAAATCCACTGTACAAATCCATGGGATACCCACACCTTGAATACTGAGATCTTGTCACCTCATCTCAAAAAGGATATATTAAAATTAGAAAAAATATGGAAAGGGCAACAAAAATAATTAGGGGATGGAACAGCTTCCGTATGAGGAGAGGTTAAAAACACTGGGACTGTGCAGCTTAGAAAAGAGACGACTAAGTGTGTGTGGGGGGGGCATGATAAAGGTCTAAAAAGCCATGACTGGTGTGGAGAAAGTGATTAGGGAAGGATTATTTACTTCTTCACATAACACTAGACCCAGGAGTTACCCAATGAAATTAATAGGCAGCAGGTTTAAAGCAAACACAAGGAAATACTTCTTCAAGCAGCACACAGTCAACCTGTGGAACTCTGCCAGAGGATGTGATGAAGGCCAAAAGTATAACTGGGTTCAAAAAAGAACTAGATCAGTTCGTAGAGGATAAGTCCATCATGGATTATTAGCCAAGATGGGCAGGGACACAGCAACATGATGTGGGTGTCCCTAAACCTCTGACTGCCAGAAGCTGGGACTGAACGACAGAGGATGGATCACTTGATAATTGCCATGTTCTGTTCATTCCCTCTGAAGCACCTCGCACCGGGCACCGTCAGAAGACAGTATCCTGGGCTAGATGGACCATTGGTCTGACCCAGTCTGGACAGTCTTATGATCTTATTTATGGATTTATGGGTTTATACAGTGGTTGAGTTAAAGAAGAGTCACTCCACTGGAGTGGATCTGTGCCCTCTGCCGCACTTACCGAGTCAGAGTACAGCCGGTTAGGGACACTGGGCGTCTGCTGGTCAGTGCAAACCACCTTCTTCATATCCTCGAAGCTGGGGTCGCTTGGCACCATGTCAAAGAAAGGAGGCCTGTAGTCCTCCACTATCCCTGCCAGGGGAAGAGAGGGCAGCATGTGAGGAAAGTTGGCGTGGTCACGGGGGCATGCAGCACAAAATCAGCACTATGCACCAATGACTGTAGTTCAGCAGCAGCCACAGGACAAACAGCAGGAGTGTGCACCACTCAGGCACGTGTGCGTGTGCGAGTGCACGTTTGCACCACTGCCCTCTGCTGGATGGACCCGGCCTGCTGAGTGCTTGTTTCTAAGGAGATGAACCTGTCCTAGCACTGTACTCGGGACATGAAGAACCCCTAGTAGCTCCAGTCTCAAACAACAGACTCACATGTATTACGGCAGTGCCTGAGGCCCAGTCAAGACTGCGCTAGGTGCTGTACAGTGTATAGACAGCCGTGTCTCTGGAGGAGCGGAAGAACAGGGGTGAACTGCTCACACTGATGCCAATGGAAGTTTTGCCATTGATATCAGTGGGGCCAGGATTTCACCCCAGGGATCCTTTCCCCGTGCTGTCTGTACTGACAGTGGCTGCAGAGTGTTACGGACCCTCCCCATGGTATGAACATGGGTGGGCAAAACCAGTCAATGGGACACTAACACCAAGCATGCTATACATCCTGGATGGCATGAAACGTGATGGAGGTATGTAACGTGAGCAGGCGTGACCAGATACGCAGCGCACCAGGATGTGTGACACGAACCTGCTCACACACCGGGCACAGTGCTAGCACATTGTAGGAGCTGACCCACAAACTACACCCCGTCACTCCAGATTCACGCTGGTGTAGCTCATATCAGGTTCAGTCTGTGCTGTTTGCGTTGCCAAATCAGACCCTGGGTGGAATCCTCCTTGGCTACCCAGTGCTTCAGGGGAAGATGCACCAAGCCTGTAGTGAACACCTCAGGGCTGCTCATAGGGAGGGAACCCCCCCAACCCCGGGTTTCCCTTTGGAACTGGTTGCAATTGCAAGAAACCAGGGACCAGTTCAGATCATCTAGGAACCTTGTCTTAGACCAGGTGTAGGCAACCTATGGCACGTGTGCGGAAGGCAGCACGCAAGTTGATTTTCAGTGGCACTCACACTCCCAGCTGTGGCACAGGGCACACGTTTCCTTTGGCTTCAGTCTGTGCAGGGTCTGGGTTTTGATCAGATGGGGCCAGAATTTTGTAAGACTAGCCAAGGGGTAGGCGACCTATGGCATGCGTGCCAAAGCCGTCACGCAAGCTGATTTTCAGTGGCACTCACACTGCCCAGGTCCTGGCCACCAGTCTGGGGAGGCTCTGCATTTTAATTTAATTTTAAATGAAGCTTCTTAAACATTTTAAAAACCTTATTTACTTTACATACAACAATAGTTTCTTTCTATATTATAGACTTATAGAAAGAGACTTTCTAAAAATGTTAAAATGTATAACCGGCACACGAAACCTTACATTAGAATGAATAAATCAAGACTCCGCACACCACTTCTGAAAGGTTACCGACCCGTCTTAGATGCAGCGCCAACTGCCACCTCGTGGTGAACTGGAGGCCAGGCAGCTGCTCATCACAGACTGGCCAGCAGCTGGCCCTGGCTAATTCATATTTAGTGCCTCCATATGTCTTTGTGCAGGAGATTTAATCCTGTTTGGCTGCCAAAGCCCTTCCAGGGTCCCATCTTATCCGGTACCTCACAAGCCTCCATCAAAAAGGGATCGGAAGCCTCGGGGCAGAGGGTGTAACCCCCACGTCACCCTGCCCCACTGGATGCAGTGAATAGTGGGGAGTTTCCCCGGCCCTGAGTGCTGGGAGAGAGGTCTTTGGCCCCACAAAGGTTAAGGGCAGCCAAGGCAAGGGCACTGTTGGGTTAGTTAAGTGAAGTGTTTAATCTGGGAGCGCCTGGGAGCCGTAAATGAGATTAGCCTGGCCAGACTGTGCCTTGGGGGAGCTGCCACCTTGCCCCCAACTTCCCCCATTTAATGAACTTTCCTGCTGGTGAAAGGTGCCAGCTGGACACCCGGGAGACTGCAGGCCTCTGTGTGTGTCCACCTGGGTCAACCTTCCCCCCCTGCCTGTGTCCCTTAGCCCTGCCCTGGAGGGAAAGGTGGGCTCTGTGGCACTCATTCCAGCCTGGGCCCGTCTGCTGAGGCCGCCACAATGAGTGTGTGTGTGTGGGGGGGTATTCCATTGCCACTGGGACATGGACTGAAGACACCACATCTGGGGCCAGGCTCACCATCCACGGCGCCCCAAGCTGCCAGAGGGTGAGAGGACTGTGCCTGGTGGGCGTCCTAGCTGCAAAAGCGAAGCCCTCCTCCCACATTCTATTGCAGGGGGAGAATGGGGCAGGGGAGGTGAATTCCACCTCCCAAAGCCCCGGAGAAGGAGTCTGCATCTGGTCCATTTGTTCTTGGGTCATTGCTCCACTTCAGCCTCATTGCCCTCCCCACCATCCCCATCCCACAGCAGCTGCTTCTGCCCAAGGCCCGCACTGACCAACCCCTGGCCATGGCAGGCTCCGAGGGAAACACGCTGGTTAACCAGCCCATACTCCGGAGGAGCTGGAAGTCCCCTGGATGTGGCCAGGTTCCAAGCAGTTCTCTGATGCTGCTTGTTTTCTAATCAGTGCTGAACAAACAAAGCGCTGATTGAGTCTAATGGGCCCTTTAATCAGGGAGCCCGGCGCTGACACTAGATTACAGTGTTTATAATTTACAGCTAATCTTCAGGCAAAAACACTCAGAGCAGCCGAAAACCTTCACCGGAACAGCCCAGAGCAGCATTGATTTCTGCACTGGGAGCCTCGCTAACTCACAGGAGGACGCGGCTCTCACTCCAGCCTCTCCGGCTCTCACTCCGCTCCTTCAGCCTCTCTGCTGTGGCTGCGGCCACAGGCTGGGCCATGCTCCTAAACCGACCCATTTACCCAGCTGCCCTCTGTTGCAACACTCAGGACGTTGATCCTGCTGACTTCCTATTAAAACAGGCAGTCCCAGCTTCAGCTCGTCCAGTCAGAGCTCCAGGTTAGGATGCATTATCTATATTGAGGTTGTACAAGGAGCCCCAGTCCTGGCCCAGGAGACCAGTGTGCTGGGTGCTGTGCAAACAGAACAAGGAGGTTGTCTGTGCCCCAAAGAGTTCGCAGTCTGGGTATAAGACAGTGAATATAGAAGGTTAGCAGAATAGATAGGACCCTCTCAGGTGTCTGCAGACATCAAGATATTCTGTGCATATATACAGACCAGGGGCCCCAGAGCAGTCTCCAGGTACTATAAAAGGACAGACAGATGTGTGCATATCTATAGAGAAGGGTCCTTGTATGACACCCACATTTGTGTGTCTGTGCATGCGGACAGAGAATCAGGAGCACAGCGTCTCACTGCCCAAAGCCCCCCAACTACCCCTTACCATTAACAACCGTCTTCCTGGTGATTTCCCAGAGCACCAGACCATATGCCCAGATATCTGTCTGCTTATAGGATTCGAAGCAGTCGGTACGGATGTGTTCGTCCAGGACCTCGGGGGCCATGTAGCGTTTGGTGCCCACCCGAGGGTTGTTCCCAATGTCCAGGTAGTCGCTGCCCTGGGAATGCATGACCGCCAGTCCTGAAAGGAAGCAGCATCATGCAGGCTGAGCTGGAGGACACAGGGGGCCTGGGTTTTCACTCCTCTCTCTATGAGGAAATCTGGGCCTGGCGAAGTTTTCTGCTTACAGCCCACGGAAGTCCACCTTGGATCAGAACAGCCTGTGTGCCTCTGTCTCCCATGGCGATTGTTCTTTCTTTCCTTCCCTGGCTTATCCCACTCACCTCCCTTCTGCTGATCAGTGGGGCTGCGAAGTGGGGGGCTATTTATTGGGGGGACTGACACCTGGGGACTGACACCTCCTGAAACACTACCATTTTGTTCTGGGGAGGAAAAAATACCCCGGAATTGACCCCACTGGGATTTTGATGAGCAGACCATCCCTTCCACTGGCAGAGGAAACAGCCTTTGTTTTTATCACCCCCTGGAGATGCATCTGCCTTTTCACCACAAGGCATGCAGGTGAAAGGGAATCCAGACAGTGGTTAGGCGTAGAGGGGACAAAGGTCTGATATGGTCAGTTCCTCTGTTCCCCAAGCAAGATGACACACAGAACTGGGTTACAGCCCTGGCTCTGGCCCTGTACATCGAGCCACCTTCCTCACCCAGGTCTGCGATGCAGCACTGCATGTTGTTCTTCACCAGGATGTTCCTGCTCTTCAGGTCCCGGTGAGCGATGGCTGGTTTCCCTTGGGTCCCGAAGATCTCCACGTGCAGGTGGACCAGGCCGCAGATGATGGAGCAGGCCAGCCTCAGGCAGGCCTGGGTGTCCAGCACCGTCCTCTGCAGGTAGTCGTAGAGCGAGCCGTTCTCATGGTAGTGAGTGATGAGCCAGAGCTGGGTGCTAGAGTTCCTTGATGTCATGTCAGAGGCGATGAAGCCTAGAGGGGGACAAAGCAGAAGGGGCCATGGAACAGGGGTGCACCAGCAGGCCGGGCACCACATAAACACCCTCGTGGGCTGCTACTCACCCAGGATATTGTCATGCCTGAGCAGCACCGTGTTGTAGATCTCCGTCTCGCGGAACCACGACTGCTCGTCCCGGGAGGAGAAGATCTTCACGGCCACGTTCTCCCCGTTCCACACGCCGCGCCAGACCTCCCCATAGCGTCCTTTCCCTGCCATGACATGGACACAGCGTCACGCTGCCTGCCGGTGCTGAGCGAGCCCAGGTGATGGGCTCACATGGGGCACCCCTGCCCCCACTGGGCCACGTCAGGATAGAAGCCCAGGCCACTGCTGCCTAAGCAAGAGGCTTAGCGACCTCAGCCACCTCAGGATAAGTTTTATGTTCTTTGTGGATCAATGACTAGAGGCAACCTGGTCCCATGGCTGACCCACTGCACTGCACCCTCTGATGGCTGCTGGGCAACCCAGCAGCCTGAGGCCATCAGAAAACAAACCTATTCACCACCAAATTGCCAGGACTTTTCTTTGGCTTAATAGGGTCTAGTCTGACCAATTAGGGGCTAGGACAGGTCACTTCATGCCCAGGCCTGGCCTATAAAGTCATGGGGATAAGCTGGGTCCCCCAGGGCCAGGCCCAGTCTGTCGAGCTAGGGGTCAGGCCAGGTCCCCCAGGGCCGGGCCCGGTCTGTCGGGCTAGGGGTCAGGCCGGGTCCCACAGGGCCAGGCCCGGTCTGTCAGGCTAGGGGTCAGGCCAGGTCCCCTGGGGCCCGGCCTAGTCTGTACCATGAAGAGTTAAGCCAGAAGCCTCATGGCCAGAGCCCAGCCCATCGGATATCAGGGATTAAGGGTTAGGAAGAGCCCAGCTCCAGTCCAAGACCTGCTCGTCCTTCCCTCTCCTATACTAAGCATCTCCAGAAGGCCCTGGGCTAGTGGGTGGGTAACAAAGACGGCCTTAACCAAAGTCTAAAATTTCCCCCGAGGGTCAGGATTCATGGTCTCATCTCTAGCTGCTCCCAGGATGGAGTGTGGGACATGCCTGGCTCACTGGCTGAAGGAATGAGCTGATAGCTGAGCCAGGGGGCTCCTCCTTCACCCCGTGCAGATGTTTAAAGGCAGATGCAGTGGCTGAGTTTTCTTACCTACGCATTCCACCAGAGCGATCTGCCGAGCCACAGTTCTTTGAACAAGAAAGGGCAGCCCGGAGCCACTGCCCGTTGTGCAGTCCTCGTTCAGCAGGTCCTGAGGGACAGATCACTGGAAGTCAGTGACAGAGCTTGCAGCAAGGTAACCTTGCAAATGGCTTGTGGCACATTAACCCTTCAAGCAACATTAAATCCCCATCTCTTTGGTTACCATGGCAATCAGGAGCGGGGCGCTGGGAGGTAGGTGGGGTGCACAAGGGTGGTGAAACTGCCTGGTGGTGATCTGGGGCTAGAGATGGGGCACATGGGCACAGTGATGGGGGCAGATGGAGTGAATTCATGCATGGATTTTGGGTGGGGATTGGTACATCGCCGTAGATTGGGGGGGCAAAGGGCATGGAGAGGCAGTGTCATAGGAGGAGGCGGAGAGGGGGCACGTGATGGTGGAGTTGTGGCATGAAGATTGTTCTGGGTGGAGACAGAGTAAAAGCTGCAAGGAGGGGTCCCAGTGACCTGTGGAATAGAGATGGCTGTGTGGCACCTAGAGGTGAACTGGAGAGAGAATTATGGAGACCATAAAATCCATGCCACCCACATGCCTTTCCTAGTCAATGTTATCAGCATGCAAGCAGAAATCATTTCTTGCCAGTTCTGCACTCATGGGAGGGAGACAAGTGGGACACGTGACCCTCCATGTGACTCCTCCCTGCCCTGCCCCCAGCCTGGGACCCGCACGCTCTCCCCGTCCCCTCCAACAACCCCCCTTTGTACATACAAACATCAACATGGTTAACTATTCACTTTCCCCCTAGATATGCAGTATTCAGTCAGTTTTATGGGAGTTGGGTGAGGAGCCATTTCAGCCTATATATGACATATTAAAAACAAATTTTAAGTAGAACTGTATCCTAAACTGCTTTATGGCATTGTCAAACATTGCATTTTTCAATGGGGGATTCAACTTCCTTTATAGGAACAGAACAGACTCCTGAAACTCTTACCAGCCCACAAAAGTGGTCCATAATCATGCAAATAGTCCCATTGTTCTCAGTGGGATTGATCAAATGATTAAGGGTTTACAGGATAAGGTACCAAGTTCGTAAATTGTTCTGGATGAAACTGACAATGCCCGAGCTGTCAGATCAGAAGGAGCTTCATTCGAATAAAGGTGGTAGATGTGTGAAAAGTCTTAGCTCCTTTGCTAAGATGAGGAACATATTTTCAGCAAAGTTCTCGGCAGATTCCTGAGGCAGCTGGTTTAAGGCCATCAATGTCTGGCATTATAATCTTCACGTATCGTTCTCTCACCCACAAAGCTGGAAAACGAGGCATTTGTTTTCTTTGTTTTGCTGCTCCAGTTCCAGTTAACAAAATGCATATCAGACTAGTTTGGCTGCAAAGAATGAATGCTCTCCCTATCTGCGTTCTGCTCCTTTAAAGAGCAGGGCGCAGCCCCTGCCCCCGGAGAAGCGGGTTAGCCCAAGGCTTTCCAGTACCCCATACTGCTAAAAATTTCTTGCTGGTACTGCAGACTGGAGGGTACCACTTTACTTGCACTCCTGAATGTTATATCTGCTTAGTTAGGAAGAGACCCCTTGACTGTGACACAGCAGTGGGCTCTGGCCACAAAGTTCAGGTTTGGATCCAACCTCTCCAGAACTCTGGGGCCTTCAGACCCGGGGGGGGTTTCAGGGTGGGAGCCTGTGGCTATCGCCATTTCTGGTCAGTAGCGGGCAGGCTGTTCAAGGCCCACTCACCTCTAAGGTGCTGTCTCCAACCATGGAGGCTTTCAGCATGAAGTCTGTGTCCCCCAAGTCATCATGTCTGATGAGAAGCCGCTTCCTGCGGTGCTGAGCCAGCTTCCAGAAGGAGAGTGTGATGAGCATGACGAGCACGAGGAGGGCCAGCAGGGGCACGAGGATCATCAGGAGAAGGTTCTTCAGAGAGGCAGGTTCTTCGGGCTGCTCCTGGCCTGAGGGAAAGAAAAGGATGAGCTGTGGTGGAGTCCAGGGGCAAATGCAGTATGCATGGAGTCAGAGCAGGGGTCCGGTCTGGATGGAATAGACTGTGGGGTCTGCAGCTTGGTTTCTGTGCTCCTGTGCTGGGACAGGGAGGGGGCTTCAGGCCACCTTTCTCTTTCTCATATTCTAGAGCCATGCAGGGCCCTGGTATAAGTTAGAGCAGCCTCGGGGCTGCTAGGAGCCACCCTCTCCGTGGGTGTGAAAGGGCCAGCCCAACTCCCCAGCAGCCCTGAGCAATTCAGGGGCAGCAAGCAGAGAGCTGGAGAGCTGACAGCAAATGTCACCCCAGTTCCTGCTGACAGCTGTCCTCCCACTGAAAGAGGGGGACAGAGTCTGCTGAGATCCAGTGACCATGGATGCAGCAGCCCAGGGCCTGAGCTCGGGGCTGGGAGGCACCTGAGCTGAGGGGACAAGGGCAGAGGGGAACCAGGGCAGCCTCAGAGTGATTTCTGGGGAAATTCCTGTCTCCCCAAAGGCTGTCGGAGGGTTCCCTAAGGCAGGGAGTGGGAGCCTGGGACAAACTACCAGACAGGGGAGCCCCCTCCACCCAGCCACACCAGGGACTGACGACACGTCTGGGCCGTACCCTTCAGGAGGACACTGATGTTCTCATTACACATGTTGGAGCTGCAGCAGTTCATGGCATATTCTTCCATGGCCGGAATCTGGCAGTGCTCCAGGATATGGTTACTCAGGCAGCCCTTGGCCTGGATGGCCTTCCCGTTCTCCAGGGTTTTGCTCACAAAACACACCTTCCCCAGGCAGGTGGCATTGTGACAGGGCTGCATCTGTGCATCACAGGCGCACCTCAGGTTCTCTGCAGGACACAAACAAGATAGCACTGTTCATGGATGGAGCCGAGCCAGGCTGGGCACACAGGACTCTCCCCACATTCCAGCTGGCGTGTGTTACATCCGGCACTCCCCGAATGCCATGGGAGGACTCTGACTGGGCTGGGAGACAGGTCATTAATAAATACTGAGGGACACAAACCAGCTTCTTGTAACAGCAAGTCTCACATAGCTGAGGGTCAGCTAGTCGAGGCTGGGCCATGCGGGCCAGATTTTCTAGGTGCTGATCACCAGAAAATCTGCCCCTGAGATCTTCTGAAAATCTAGGCTCAGACTGGCAGATAAACAGCTAAATAAATAGCTAGAGAAATGTGATGGATAGATGAGAAAGAATTTGGGGACGGGCTCAAACCAGGATATTTGTCTCTGGGGCTTTAACTTCAGAAAGGTCAGTGTTTTTTGATCCAGCTGTTTTTGTTCATCCCATTGCAATTTCACATGTGGATTTGGACTCTGAGCGCCACTCAGGGGCATTTAGATCTGGAATTTAGTCTTGGTCCTGTCTCTAAACCTGGGCCCTAAAGTTATGCCTGGAACCCAGAACCTAGGCTGGGGCCAATCATCATCATCAAGGCATTCCCCAGAGCAGGGGCAAAGTCGAGACCTGAACCCAAACTTCACCTTTTTAGGGTGTTTGGCCCATCAGAGTCAGGCTGGAGCTGCGAGCTCTGACCCCGAGCAAGGTTTCTGATTTGAAGCCCCGGAGCCCTGGGTACACTGTGGTTGGGATTTGGCCTGTTTCACAGCTTAGGCTCATCTCTAATGCAAACTCACCATTGTCTCCCTCTGCACAGAGCTCTCCCATGGCACTGGCCCTAACAGCGGGGCCTCAAATAGTGCCTCCTTGCTTCAGCACTGGGTAGCTGTGAGCAGGGTGAAGAGACAACCCCGGGCTGGGGCTGACCAGTGACGGAGATGAGCAGACTGGGGTAACTGGAGGACACTGAGAGATGTCCAGTTAATAGCCCAAGACAGCATCCTCCATGACTAAGAGGATCCTACCCCAGGGAAAAGCCCTAGGTATTTAAGAATACTCCCTGCATCCCATCTCTCGGTTTCATGTCTCCAATGAGCTCAAAGCACATTATGAGCCATAGTGAACTAACACTGGGACAGAGACCAGCAGCTGGAGGGATAGCTCAGTGGTTTGAGCATCAGCCTGCTAAACTCAGCATTGTGAGCTCAATCCTTGAGGGGGCCATTAAGGGATGGGGGGCAAAAATCTGTCTGGGGATTGGTCCTGCTTTGAGCATGGGGTTGGACTAGATGATCTCCTGAGGTCCCTTTTGACCCTGCAATTCTATGACACATGAGGAGAAACAGCTCCCCCAAGGTCACATGGCCAGTCATGGGTACAGCTGGAATGGAATCCTGACTCCCAGCTCCTTCTTCTGACCTCTCCAGGCAGACACACAGGGGACAAATAAATTGCCTGGGATGGTGACTTATTTTGAGAGGCAAGTATATAACTAAATCTCCAACTCTCCCACCATTTATTTCAGCTTCCTGCATGCTACAGAAAGAAACAGCTGTGCTGTGGGAACACTGCACTGTTCTTAGTCACTCTGGCTATTCTGCTACATACCCGCTGGAAAGCTCCTTGGAACAGTCAGAACAACCAGGAGAAAGCTCCCAATGGCTCCTTGCAGCATTTTCTCTGGAGAAAACAGAATTAATTAATAGCGCACTCTCACAATTCAGCAGCCTCTTTCACCTGGAGGATCCGAAAGCTCTTTGCAAATGCAAATAATATTATTATTGTGCAACTTCATTATATATAGGGGGTTACTTCATGCATCCCTGAAATGCAGCCACGTCTGGGCTGGAATGGGTCAGCTGCTTCACAGTCGCTTGGCAAAGCTACACAATGACTTTGGACAGGAAATAAAGGATTCTGTAGTCAACTGAAATTGCCAGGGTGGGGGGGCAGGATGTAGGTAGGTAGGACGGAATTATCCAGAGTGGAACTTGGCCAGGATATCACAGTTACCACCTCTTCCTGAGAGCGATTACAGGATATCTTTACGACACATAACTGCATGAAAACCCATTCCAGCTAAACTCAGCCTCCAGAAGATCAGTCTGCATTGGTAATGCATGTAAATAAACACAGTGCAAACTCTGCAATGATTGACAACAGTCCATTTGTATGCAGACAGGAACAGGGTAGTATACCTTTAAATGTTTGTGAACCTGCTAGTGGCGCTAACTGTGTTTGGGGCTGGAGAAGCCACCAGAAACCAGCCAGGGCAGCAGGGTAGTTGTAGCTAGGTCTGGCATGTGGGTAGTAAGCATGGTTCCTTACTTGTGACCCAGCTGTGTCCCTGCGGTGCCTTCATGTTCTGTTGTCGCGTGAAGAGCAATAGACACATCAGCCTCTTTTCATTGTAGCAATTTGTGTTGCTGTACTTCCTTACATCCCAGGAAAATCTACGTCAAAGCAATTTACAGGCTGCGCAGCCTCACCACCACTGAAATGCAGCCATCTCTGGCGTGGAGAACAGCACCCAGCTTGCACCAGCCAAGCTCCAGTTTGAAAACAGGGAGCCAGCGAGTTCCACACGATCTGATCACTAACACAGCAGGGACAGAGTAGGCGGCAGGAACTAACGGGGGACCTAGGAAGTTCAAAGGGCAGTCAGGGAGTAACAGATGTAATGGGATGCAGCAGGGCCAAAGCAGGGCAGTGCCGCTAGCGGGATTTAACTAGGTCTAAGCAATAGATCGTGCAGGATCAAAGAGCAATGACTCAGAAGGGCCTGATGAAGATGGGCTCACCTTCCCCTTCACCACACCTCTCTTCTATGCATCGAAGTCCAAGCTTCTAAGGCCAGAAGGGACCCCCAGACCACCTAGGCTGACCTCCTGCATATCCGGCCACGAAACCCCGCCCAGTTACCTCGGTCCTGAGGCCAGTAATCCGTACTAGATTAAAGGAGACCACAGGCAGAGAAATATGGGGGCTCATGGCAATGGTAGGGAATTGATTTGGTGGGACATACAGCTCCGTGGGCCTGCTCCGAAGTATCCTTCAGGCCAGCGGTGCATTGCAGAGAGTCGCGGACTGGGTCCTCCAGTGGGCTTTGGTATCAGGCTTATCAGCGATACAAATACACTCCTAGCAGGCTGCCAAAAGTTTCCCAGCTGCTTCTATGGAGAGGGAGGTTTTTTTGTTTTTTAAATTCTTCCTTGTAAAAAGGGAATTCTTGCCAAACTAAACATGATGAAGACTTGACCTCACCACTGTCCCCAAGCCTCCCTCCCCGCTGTGCAGCCGTCTCCTTCGCTTCTGGATCCCTTTCTAAATGGACGAGCCCCTGGGTCCTGGGAGCCCAGGGTTCTCCACCCACCTCCGTCTGTGATTTCTACGTAAACAGGCTGATGGCTCCGTTTCCTGCAATTCAGGGAGCCCTGCCCATTGCCCGCTGCTGAAGCCAGAACAGGAATCAAGATTGTTTAGATTCTGGCCTTGATGGGAAAGGGGAGTCACGCAAACACACACAGCTCCCAGCCGCACAAACAGATCTCTGGCCCAGACAGCAGCTCCCTGGCTCCAGCCATAGGGCAGCCTCGCAGGGACCTTTCCTCCCCGAAATAACTCGCTTTGTTGTTCTCCCAGAGGGGAAACAGAGACTCAGCTCCAGTGGGATTTGGGGCTGGAAGTGGGAGCTGCCTCTGGCCAGGGAATCTGCAGCTTTTGTGGTGAGCAAGGGTGAGCAAAGCGGCTGGATGCATCTGCAGGCTGAACCCATGCTGGAAAATGGGGTTCTCTGATGCCCGTCCCCCAAACACTGGCACAGACAGGGCAATGTTCCTGGGGGGAGGGATAGGTGATCCCCAGCAGCTGCGCCCTGAACCAGGGACAGTCACATGGGCTGCACCCCAATCTCACTTGCCCCACAGCCAGTGCAGACACCAGGGCATGGATCCAGCCCTTGTGTAAGCAAAACACACTCCTGGTTAAATCAAAGCACTAGCTCACTCCAGGGTGGCACCTGACCTTTCATCTCACAGACTGGGTCCCCCCGGCTGCAGGCAGGATCCTGGAATAGGAATTGCAACCTCCATGGTGCCCAAGTTTGGATGGCTGCTGTCCTGGCAATCTAGGTCCCATCCAGAGCCTGGAGACAAAGGAAGCTCCCGGAAAATGGGTTTTGGGCCCAGTGGCACCTCCAAAGAGCTGGGCCCAGTTCTGTTTAGCTCCCATGATCCATTTCCTTTCTTTCCGTCTTCCTGATCTCATAGACTCGAAGGCCAGAAGGGACCATCGTGATCATCTAGTCTGACCTCCTGCACATCGCAGGCTACAGAATCTTGCCCACTCACTCCTGCAACCTCTGGCTGTGTTAGCCAGTCCTGAAATCATGACTGAAAGACTGCAAGTTACAGCGAGTACACCACTTACTCTAGTTCAAGTGCCCCGTGCTGCAGCGGAAGGTATAAAAGCCCCAGGGTCTCTGCCACTCTGACCTGGGGGAAATTCCCTCCCAACCCAGCGATCAGTTAGACCCTGGGCATGTGGCCAGAGCCAGACCCCGTTAAAGAATTCTCAGTAGAACTTAGAGCCCTCCGTATCTAGAGTCCCACCTCCAGCTGGTGGAGACGTTTGCTATTGGCAGATGTGGATGAGCCATACGCTATTGATCTCCTTCCTTCCTTCCTTCTCGCCCCTACTCTCTTTCTTCCTCCCTTCTCGCCTCTCCTGTGTGCTCTGATCCCTTCCCCCATCGCTATCCTCCCCTTTGTCCTATTTCCCTCTCTCCCTCACACGCTAACACAGATGGCTCTTTAAGCCCCACAACTTGGATGTTGTAACATTGCTCCAGAGACCCAAAGCATCTCTGTCACAAGTAGCCCCGTGACCCCAGCCTGAGCTCTCTGGTTCTCATCAGTAACAGAAACACGGTGGGAGGGGGGAGGGTCCTGAGAACTGCTGAAAACTCACTTTATTCTGCTGCTTTCCAAGCAGCTGCTTCTAGAAGGAAGCTTCTGTTCCAGAAACTGAGATTTAATTTCCTGTACCCTCTACACCAGTGACTCACCATTCACATGTTCTCTGTAGCTCTCTCACCTCATTAGGTCTCCACATCATGGCCTCAGCATCTCTGTGCCAACTGGTACCAACTATGGCCCTCGACTCAGAATCAAGTGCAGGACTCGGGACAGGTAACCTGGCTGTAGTCGTCCGTGTCACTGACCCCAATGGTTCCAGAATCAGGAGTCAGGCCCCAAAGTATGATGAGATTGGCTTATGAATTGTATGATTTTCAAAGCTACTCTAGCTGAGGCTTGTTACCGTTTGGTTTGTGAGCCCTTGAGGGGCACTTGAGACCCATTTCCAGGCTTTTCTCTGCAATCACGAGGGCTAGAATCTTACTTTTTTCATTTTACTGGAGAGTTGAGACCCTGCCATCCTGAGTCTCCTTTCAGAGCAGGGACTCAAAGGGAAATCCTGGTCCCCACTAAAGTCACTAGGATTTTTGCCATTGTGTTCAATGGAGCCAGGATTTAACCCTAAATATTACAAGACTGGTGAAAAAAGTGGCAAGACCCGAATCTTAGAGCCGAGTGGAACTTCCTCTTGGGATTGTTTCTAGAATCAACCCCCTGGATCCGAGCACAAAAAACCCAATGAACCAAAATGCTCTAATTTCACCACGCAGCATGTCCTGCAAGTGTGGGGAACCAAATGGAAGTGCCTGGAGCACTATCCCCATCCCAAGCCAACTGACGCACAAATGGGTCCAACAGACGGCAGTGTCAGTGGTGGAAAATCAGCTGGAAGTTTCAAGTCCTTTCAGTTTTAATAGCCTTGAGAGTTAGTAACACAGGGAAGAAGAATTTTTAAACATGGTTCTACTGGAAGGGTTGATGGCAACCACTGATCATAGACCTGGTTAAAACGGAAGGGTGTGCTGACCACCTTTCATTCATGCCAAATAGAAGAAGTGAAGCCCCTTTTTAAATAATGATAACTGGACATAATAGAAGCCACCGCCCAAGTCACTAGGCTGTATGGCAAGACCTAATCAAGAAGGACCCCAGGGAGAATAAGTGGGGTTTCTCTATGACAGATTGCAGAAATGTAGGGGCTAATGCAGTGGGTCTCAAACTTTTTTACTGGTGACCCCTTTCACATCACAAGCATCTGAGTGTGACCCCCCCACAATAAATTAAACACACTTTTAAATATATTTAACACCCTTATAAATGCTGGTGGCAAGCGGGGGTTGGGCTGGAGGTTGACAGTTCATGACCCCGAGGGGTCCTGATCCCCAGTTTGAGAACTCCTGGCCTGAAGGATTTTTTGACATGTGAGAGAAGCAGAGAGCCCAGAAAACCAGCAGACAGCAAGAAAAACAGTCGTGAGACTAGCCCAGAGGAGAAGAGAGACAGAACTCCTTGGGGCACAGGACTGGCTGGAGAAGCTGGCTTGGAAATTCTAAGGAAACATCCTGCTCTTTTTTCCTTCTGTATTCTGGGAAATAGGACCCTGTGTTCATTCACTGTAAATAAACATGGTTAGACCAGAGAAATTCCTGACTTGTATCATCAATTTCCTCTCTAATGGAAACCACTAGGCAAGGCTCCACATATTGACAAACTGCTCAGGGGAAAAGAGGCAAGGCAGCCTTATCTGGTCTGTGACCCTTTGAACCACAAATAAATAAAGAGAGGGACCAGATTCTCAGCTTCTGTAAATCGGAATAGCTCCAGTGAAATAAACAGAACTATATCAGTTTACACCAGTCGAGAACCTGTGTGAGGATAATCAGAGTTAAAGTAACTTTAATTCCACCCCTTCCTCGCATGTGCTATTGATATGATTTATAAAGCAAGAGCATGCCAAGCATTGAAGATGTTATGCTACGGTGTCCTATATAACCACATAAGAAAGCTGGCCAATATAATGACCTATCAAAGATGCTTCTATTAAGAATGTGGGTGGAGATCGCAAAGTATCAATTTCTTTGAAAATGGAAGTGCACTCGGAGCTGCAGTTCCCCACGGGCCACTTTGACTCAGAGCATCCAAGGAAGCAGGGCTTTGAATGCTTGCAGATGTGTCTCTGTCTCTCCTTGACCCCCTTGGCGCCACACTCTTCTCTCACAAGCAGCGTGCCAGCCCAGGATCCCACTGCAGCTGTAAGGCCAATCCTGCCCTCTACTCAGCACAGAGTCTGTTTTTATCAAATCTGGAGTGCGTTTAGTGCTTGTGAAGGGCACCAGAGAGAGCCCTGAGACCTCTCTGCACAGGACCAGTGACCAGTCCGTGTGTGTAGGCTCCCCTGCTCCACCCATAAGCCCTAATGGTGCCTTGGCAGGACCATCTGAATATGCCAGGGTTCAGCCTTTGTGGCCCATTCAGGCCTTGGTCCACGTGCCGGGGCTGCCAGCAAGCGCCTTTCATGATGGTGGTTTCTGAGCTGTGGACACGTGTCCGGAAAGAACTAGATCGAGTCCCACCAAACTCCTGATGCACAACCCCACCTAAGCAGTAACTACGCTTGGTTCACATCGAGCTGGGCTGGATTCAAACCAGCTCCCTGGGCTTGAGACAGCCATGCCTGGCGCCTCCTGCAGCCGTCACGCCAGTGCAAAGCAGGTCTCCGAAGATCAGAGACAGCCCCTTGCACTTGTGTAACAGACTGTCCAGGGAAGCCATGAATTGTCCCCAGAGGGCACTGCCACACTGGGATAAAAACCCACCGCGCTGAATCTCCAGCCTGGCTGAGCTGGCTTGGGCTGCAGGGCTAAAAATAGCTGTGTAGACACTCCACCCTCGCAGGGTCTCAGAGCCTGTGCTCCAGCCGAAGCCTGCAAAGCTGTACTGCAGTTTGATAGCCCGGACCCCCACGTCAGCTGACCCAGCCAGTCCCAGCTGTGCCGCAGGCTTTTGATCACAGTGCAGACGCAGAGCAAGACCAATGTCTTCCAAGGGGGCCACAGAGTTTAAAAGCTTCAATTTTTGAGACTGTGATCTTGGGCCTGATTTTCCGAGGTGCAGAGCACCCATAATTCCAGATGAAGTGACTGGGAGCAGCAGGTGCCCAGAGGATACTTTTGAATCAGAATCAGACCCCAGAGAATACTTTGAAGATTGAGACCTAAACCCTTCTCCTCTTCCCACCACCCTGCCCTAGGCACCTGGGCCCTTCAAGTGGCTTGGTTCACACTGGAGAACAATTTAACTAGCTGACATGAAACCAAACAAGGAAAAAGAATCATCAACGCAACGATCAGCATGGTTCGCACAGTCACACGCTCGCATGCGAGAGATCTAGGGCTCCTGCCCAGCGACCCGCACACAGAAAAGCCATTTTTGGGTTTTGAGTGCCAGGCTGCATCTCATGACCTGGTTCCTTATTTTTGTTCCCTGAGAACCAGCAGCTGTGCTGACGCCCCCCTCCCCGCCAGAGCACATGAGCACGCGTTATTCCTGCCCGGGGAGGCAGCAGATTGAGGCAGTTTCCAGGACACTGCTGTTCTAGGCTGGTTGTCAGACATGCTGAAGTTCCCCTTCAGGTCAGAGGCAGCCGGGGTGCTCACTCCTCTACAAACCAGGCCGGGCATTGCTAGATCGAAAGCCCATTGAGCTCAATGAGAGTTTTTCCGTTTACTTCAGTGGGCTTTGAACCTAAATTGGAAGAGCTACGAAGATTCCCCTCCTCTCCCGGCCCACCGGGACAGAATTGGCCAGGTGCATACGGCAGTGACATCTGCCACTGAAGCTTTCAGGAGCTGGCCAATGGTCTGATCCAGGGAACATGCTGTATTCCTAGGGCTGGAGAAAATGTAGATCTGGGAGCCAGAGATCAGATTCTCTTGGCTCAGGGGTCTCCTTCAGGCCCATTTTGGAGCCAAATTGAGCCTCGGAGTCTTCCAAAGGTTGCCCCGGGAACATTGGCATGCCTGGCGCAGCATGCCCAGAGCCAGTAGATACCTCAAGCAGCCATATTGCACAGCACAGGCTTTGTGCTGCCCTGCGCTCAAGGCAGTTGCTACATTAAAAATCAGAGAAACAGGTTTTGTTATTTAAACAAAAAATCAGCCCAGACACCCCCTCCCCACCCACGTGCTTATTTTTTCTCAAATTCTGTGTGTTAGAGAAACAGGAGGGCAAGGCTGATTTTCTATTTGTTTGTGCCGAGAACAGCAAGGGTTTTTTTTATTTCTAGCCTGGAAGCTTTTTAGAAACAGTAACAAACAAATCCTGCAAAGCATCTCTGACCCTCTCGTGTGTATGTGTGTGTGTGTGAGAACTGAACACCCCATTCCAGTCCCGAGTATCCTACTGAGCTACAGGATAGCAACAGAATAGTCCCCACCCGTTCCTTCCGCACCCCAACATTGATTTGCTTTCTCCGCTGGCGCTGCTCATTGAGCTAAGGCCAAGCTTCTCCTGAGCAGTTTAGTGATTCTGTCCAGTGTGGGAGCAGTTCACGGTGTTCCATCCCAAGCTGAATTTCATTTGCCACCATATTGCCCTTAACTTGGTTAGGTGCCTCTGTCGTTCCACAGTCTTGGTTAACCTAAATCATTTTGTGTTATCTGCAAATTCTGCTTCCTCCCTGCTCTTCTTTTCCAGATCATGAATTAATATCAGCCCTAGCACAGCTCCTGCTGTTAACTTTTGGTGGTGATGAAATTGACCATCTCTTCACAATCCATTTTCCATCTCTTACCTAGTTTCTGACCCAAGATAGCCCTTTGCTGCTGATCTCTGGACTAGCAAGCTCCTTCAGCAACCTCTTACGAGGAACTTTGTAAAAGGCCTTTTTGAAAATGGAAATGAATTGTGTCAACTTGTTCTCCTTTATCTACTCTTTTGCAGAAAATGGTAGAGAATTTGAATAGATTGGTGAATGCGGTTTTCCTTTTCAGAAGCTGTGTTGCTTTGACCTTATCATATCATTCATTTCTAAGTGCTTTGTAATTCCATCATTTCAACCAGCACTTTTTAGAAATATCTGCAAAACATTTGCTACTCTCCAATCCTCCAGCACTAGCTCCATTGCATTTCATATAATTATAGTTTACATTTTGTTTCATCTTCTGAAAGGGGACACAGGGCCAGATTCTGACTTCACTTACCCTTGTGCAAATCCAGAGTCATCTCAGTAAGTGTCATTGAGGTAAACCCAGATTCTAGGCTCAGTTGCACAAGCATACATCAGGAGCAAATTCTGCTGGCTCCAGTGCGGTTACTCCAGACTTACATTCAAGCAATGGAGTGGTTCTCAGCAGCACGTAGTGCACAAAGGGGGATCAGAGTCTTAGAGGGGAGGGAAAGGGGGATCCAGAGAACTGTCTGCTCCAATGTGTCACAGAGGGGGCAAATCAGGAACAGACCAGAGGGGTGAGGAGTTACAAATATGTGCGAGCTCCAGGGAACTCAGCGCTAGGCCTCTAGCTGAGGAGTGGGCCCATGATGAGATCGTTGGTAGCTCGCTTTCTGCTTTGAGCAGCAGCCTAAGCAACATCCCAACACCCACAGAGGGAGCAGTTCATTTCAACTCACCTACGGCTCTTTCCCTCTCATTGACAGCACTAGCCCAGAGGAGAGGCTGCTTGTGGGCGGGCGGGTTCTGCAGAGCCTCTGGAGGCAGAACGGAACCCTGCCTGACCCAGGTCTGAGCGTCCTGTATCCGGCTCGCTGTCTGCTGCTAGCAGGGCTGCGGTCACCCTTTCCCAGGGCCAGAGGCGATTCTCCTTGGGTTGCAGGGTCTGGATCCCAGCCTTCGACGGACACTTTTCCAGCTCACCCCAGGCAGTTCCCCACTGCACTGCAGGCTCCAGCCTGAAGCAGATGCATGGGTCAGCCTCCGTCCTCCCCACCCCACACACCAACCTTCCTAGATTTGCACAGGGATGCTGCCAGGGCAGAGCTTTGGCTCCGGTGTTAGTTCCATCCGCTGTCGCCTGTCCCAGCTGGGGAGAGGGGTGTGTGCATCTAGGTTCCCTCCCCGGTCCTGGGGGCTCGTCTCTCTCTCCCTGTTCCCCAAACGCAGCAGTTTGGCAAGATCTCCGAGCTCTGGATGTGGGAGAAGTCAAAAAATGTTTCTTATTACTGCCTCTTCCTGCCTGGCTTTTCTCCACCACTCCCAGCTAATAAAGCATTTCCTATTGCTGAACATACAGCCACAGCCCAGCTCCCTTCCTCCTGCACACACCGGGCCCCTGCTCCATCCCGATTGTTCTCCCTGGGACCCGCCCAGGCCTCGTCCAAACACTCCCCCACGCCAGGGTGGGCAGCGTTCCCGGCTCTTCCTCAGGCTCCCACCAAACCCCTGTCTGGACAAAGGGAAATGCGCCAAGTCTCCGCACGGAGCAGCCAGGGGCCTAAGGGTTTGGCAGCCATCTAGGGTGACCAGATGTCCTGATTTTATAGGCACAGTCCCGATTTTTGGGTCTTTTTCTTATATAGGCTCCTATTACCCGCAACCCTGTGCCGCTCTTTCACACTTGCTGTCTGGTCACTCTACTGCCTCGCACTGCCTCAGTTTACTGGCCTGGAGTCAGAGCAGGCAAGAGACATTCTGGGAGCAATGCTGGTAGCTCACGTGGGGCCAGTGTAGGGGCGACCAGTGTATGGGGCTGAGAAGCAAATGAGGAACTAGTTAGTACAGACTAATGGGGAAGGAGCCTCGCTCCTTTCAGTCTGTGCTGACCCCAAGGCGGCGCTGGGCTGCAGGGAGTGATACAAGTGACTCAGAAGGGGGCGCTCTGCCCTCACCATCAGTGCTGACCCCAATGGTCCCTAGGGGGCGCTGTGCGGCACAAAGATGCTCGGGTGCTCTCCCAATGCCCCAGGGCAGGGCTAGGCGCGCTGTGCGGCAGGGAGCCGCGCTGGCACTCTGCCCTTTAAGAGAACGCTGCCCCGCAGCATGTCAGCTGGATGCCAGCAGACGCTGTTACTGCTGGGGGTGCGTCTCTCACATGGGATGCCATGGCCTGGTCCCAAAGGCCCCAGAGCCCTTTTTGGCAAGAGTCGGGTGCTAACCCTGGTGTTCAGGTTCCCATGGGGGGAGGAGAGAGGGTTACTTCCGGCCAAACCACAAATGTCTCTGGAGCTTCCCTGCAGCCACGGGCTTGTGAGGCTGGCTGGCAGGGCTCTGTGGGGACCGCAAACAGCACTTCCCTCTTTCCCTTTTTTTAACTCATTCCTCTGGGTCATCTCAGAGTCAGCTGCTTCTCCCTCTTCCTCTCTCCCCTTCAGGGAGCTCTCCTCCAGCCTCAGGCCTCCCGCCAGCTGCTTCTTTCTGGCCTCTTAACTCCTCCATTTGGGTAAGGAGAGGGGGGCCAGCTGCACCTGGGGACTGGCTTCACATGCTACGTTGTAATGAAGTCACCGGGTCCCACGCCGCTGTCTCACTCCTCTGTGAACCCCGAGCAGCTCTGCTTAACTCCATGGAGCAAGCTGCGGTAGCAAGAGGACAATCAGACCCCAATGTAGACACAAAACTGAGCTTCAGCGAAGAGACGTGACCTCCACAGCAGCGTCCTGGGCTCACACCATTAAATCTGAGTTAAAGATACTTACCTGCAAGCTACATGCCGTAAGGTCCTGGCTCCCAGTTCTCTCCTGCAGCCACTCCCAGAGCTGGGAAGAGAACCCAGGCATCCTGCCTCCCAGTAACCTTCATTGGTCACAGGAGCAGGAACAGAACCCAGGTGTCCTGCACTTAGACCCACATAACTAAAACTTTGATGCATCAATTGTTTGGCCACCATCCCCTCATTTTCACAGATTGCTGAAGCTATTCCGGGAGATTCCCCCCACCATGACGTAATGTTATTAATTATACTGTACCTATTAAAATCTCCTGGGTTGCTTTCAATAGCTACCAGGAGATCAAAGCCGATCCCAGTAGACTCCTGGCCAAGCCGGGAGAGCTGGCAGCCTTACATGTGACCTAAACAGCAGGTTTAAAAAACAGCAATGAAACACAAACGGCCCAAATTTTAACCCTTGGGGGAGCTTTCAGTCCCATTGCAGGTGGGGGGTGGGGATTTTTTGGAGCCGGACTCCCTGGAATGGGAAGTAAACAGTTTCAGTTTGATTCCGAGGGGGAAGCTGCTATGCTGAGGCTGGGCCTGCAGGGAGCCTGCCTTCACAGCCGTTTCCCTCATCACATGAACTAGCTTTGCTCCCGCTTGGAAATCCCAGCGGCCTGTTGGGGATTCGGCGGCCCCAGGGATCGCTCCTGTCCCATGGCAGGCGTGTTCTGTCACACCTCTGCTCAACTTGGAGTGCTCAGGCTGCCCCAGGGAGGTCACCGTGACGGCTCGCTGGCTAACGGGAAGCACGTGCGTCAGCGGCTGCAGAACTGAGGGCCTCTGGCTAGAAGGCCCAAAGGGAATGGGGTGGGAAGGTTCAGACAGCAAGAAAGGACAGCAAAGTCTGGGCATCTTTAGGAAGAAATTCTTAACTCCGGTTCTAACCAGCCAGACGCTGGAGCTGCCCCCCTCCTCCACACAGCCCCCTAAGAGAGGAGGTTGGCTCTTATATTAGCTCCACTGGTTTATTTTTAAAAAGACCGAGTGGGGCTGGGGGTGGGGGTGGAGGGCTCGTTAACTCATTGCTTGTTGGAGGAATATTAAAAGGAGGCATCGGACCCACAGCCACAGACAGTTCAGCGCTGTACTGCAATGGGACGGAGGCATGCGTGGAGCCAGCCACGTGGGAGCTCCCCAGTTATCATCATGCTGCTGAAGTGGTCACTCAGCCACAGCTGTAGTGAGACCAGAGCTCGGACCATCCTGCACAGAGAGAACAGGCCCCTGCCACCTGAATTAAGGAGAATCTCCATGGGGCATTAGCCCTGCAGAGCCCATACACACAGTCGGCGTAGCATTGCACAGATATGGGGGTTTGTGCTTCCTTTGAAGTGGCTGTCAGAGACAAACGGGTGCCAGACCGGACACACTTCTGAGGTGCTCCTGCTGGGTTTAAGTGGGTGAGGTTTGTGAAACAGATGTTTGGAAGGTGAGAATAGAGACAGCAGGTTTCTGGCATCGCAAAGACAAAGGCTGCAGCGACAAAAGACTGTGGGACAATACGCCGTGCCTCTGAAGATGTCAAAGCACTTCATAGATACCCGTTAGCTAATCCTCACAGTCCCCATGCTGCAGGAAATCATCTCCACAGTACAAGATGGGGAAACTGAGGCACCAGTGGGTTGCTTGTTTCAGTGGTTGCCGACATCAGCAGAGATTGGGTGCAGGACTTCTGGGTTCTGTTGACATCTCCTGCTTGAACCATTCTAGATCTAACACACACATTGAAAACACACCTAAGACACACTCTCCTCCCAGAGCAGGCACTCAACCCATGGCTGCAACCCCAAGATTGTACTGATTCTCAGAGCCATGAACACAGCCCAAGAGGCCTGAGGGTGAGGCCACGTCTCTAACTGCTACAGCACACCCTCCAGGAAACCATCCCTGCACCACAACCCTTCATCTGGGCAGCTGGGGCCCGGCAACTCCAGATCTGCCAATGGAGAAGCCCACAAACGAAAGCAAAAATACGACGACTATTCCTATGAAAGCATCATGAGTGTGCAAAGGCAGGTTGGAAACTGCAGCAGGACAAGGCCTCAGTGCAAGATTTCTGCTACCTTCTGCCTCCAGTACCAGCCTCTCTTTTGGAGACTCTCCCTCTGCTGGTAGAAGCATGGGGACTGTGACATACATTGGAGCAGTGGAAAGCAGAGATGCACACACACACGAGTCAGTCCACGGTTACAATCCCCCCCAAAGCCCAATAAATTCCCCTTCTGGCTGTTACAAAGGCAGCACTTGTGCAGCAAAAATCCACGCATGCCCCAGAGGCTCCTGTTCTCGCCGGTGCCTTGCGCTCCCTTCCCCCGCCCGCCATGAGAACAAGTCTAGCTGCACATGTAGAGCAGTTATTCGCCTGCTCCATGTGCTGTCCGCCCCCAGCCCATATGTGTGCGGAACCAGCGAGCTGGCAAAGGAAGGAAACAACACAGGGAGAAACCTGAAAATTAGCCAAGGGAGGAAGGGGAGCAGCGCGAGCCACTCTCCCCATGTCCATAGGCCCGTCCCTCCAAAATGCTGCACCAGAGTTCAGTTAGAGCCTCATGATGCCCCTGTCCCATCACTGACAGGCAGCCACCTCTGGGGAGGACCACAGCAGCTGTGTAGCATCCACACAGCAGCAATACACAAAACCAGCAACCGAACCCCCAAGGGGCGGCAGGCAGGAGCAGCCGGAGCGGGGGGGACCCCAGGGATCTTAGGGTATAAATGCCTCAGGGAAGAGACAGCCAGCACGGCACCCATATCAAAGGTTTTTATGTATCCAGGCCCACAGTGCTCTGAGCACCTGGCCTTTTACCCCTCCCCCAACAATGGCTGGGAGCTGGTGTGTTGTGGGTGGGACGACCTCAGTAGAAACCCGATATAAATGGGAGGGCAGCAACCTGCTTTAATTGATGGCAAGGCTCCGCACGGCCTTGCTGCAGCCCGGACACTGCCTGGCTGTCTCTGGGCCAGACAGAAAACTGCCGGCCCTGCTCTGAGATAACGTTCTAGTGCAAGATCCCAACCCAGTAACCGCTGTAGGGCGCTGGGCATGGAGCTGAGGTTTAGCCAGGGCCCGCAGTTCTCCTGCTCTCACATCGCGAGGGCTGAGACCAATGGGTCCTGTGAGTCACTCAATGGTTCTTTGGCCCTTTTGTTTACAATGCAGTAACCCAGCTTTACTAGGGGTCTCTAGACGACCGACAAGCCTTAACTGCGTCGTTGCTTCTGTCGCTCACTTCCAACATGCTCATCTCCAGGGTCCCCAGAGCACAGAGAGTGGCTCCTGCTGGGGGATCAGCAGGTGCACACGGAAACGGGAGAGTTGTGAAGATGCCGTATTTTACCTGCAGCTCAGGGATGAGATGTGACTAGGCAGCTCCAACTGGATGCATTTCGGCAGGTTGTGTAATGCGACCGGGGCCTGCAGGACTCAATTGCAACATAAATGGTTGCGGGACAAGACAATGTGTTTAGTAATTCCAGCAGGGAACTGACAGCCAGGACTCCTGGGTTCTGTTCCCAGCTCTGGGAGGGGAGTGGGGTCAGAGCAGGGGGCTGGGAGCCAGGACTCCTGGGTTCTGTTCCCAGCCCTGGGAGGGGAGTGGGGTCTGGTTATTAGAGTAGAGGGAGTCAGGAGTCCTGGGTTCTGCCTTTGGATGAGCTGCCTACACGTCTCCTGATCTGCAAATAGGAGCAGACTCCTCTCTGGGAGGTGTCCAAGTGGGCCCAGAGCAGCTGGCCAGGGCAGTGCCTGTGAGTCACATGGGTGCCTGCAAGGAAACCCCCAGTTCTTTCCAGTTTGTGTCTGTTTCAGACCCTGAGAGGCCAGGCTCCTTCGAGGTCCTGCCAGGGTAGCTCCAGCCCTGTGCTGGCATACAGGCCATAGCTCAGTGGGGTTAAGCCAGCTACATCCAGACTGCAGAGGGGTGAGGATTTATCCCACTGGCCACACCAAGAATCAGCCATGGTGTAATGGGCAGCACTCAGGACTTTGAATCCTGGAATCTGAGTTCAAGTCTCAGCGGGACCTCTGGGAGATATGTTGGTTTGCTGCAAAGCCTTGGAGCTCAACATGCTTGCTTACCCTCTCCTTGGCTGAACTAGAATGATGTTGGGCAAACCCAGTTCTAAGGACTGGCAGGTATCCTGGGACAGCACTGCCCACCTCCAGCTGGGGTGAGGGGCTCTGAGCGCTGCTCCAGGAGGTGGAGTCTTGATTTGCTCACCTTTCTCCTGTTGGGGCTGCTCACGGCCCAGACTGTGGCTGTTGGTTCATTTTAACTGAACTCCGTTTGGGGGAGAGTCCAAGAGGGGGGCAATCCTGGGTAACTACACAGCATCTGATCTGAGCTGGGACCCCACAGCAGGAACCTTCTCCCCTCTCCACTCCTGGCCCGGCCTGGATGGCAGGTGTGTTCCCATCCCGCCTTGATGCCAGGTGCTGTGTGTAGGGGACAATGTGCCAAGCACAGCACATCCCCACTCCCTTAACCTGGCCATGCCACGAGGCTGGAGCCAGCGCGAGTGCCCCCCAGATGCTGTTCCTGCCAGAGCTTGTCGGCACTGGGCATGGGGAGCAGGGACCCGTGGGGGTCTGCTGCAGTGGGATGCTCAGAGGAGCTGCTGTTGCACTCCCGTTAAGCACCATCTTGCTGACCCTCCCCTGCTGCTGCGTGAGAAATGCACTGACCGGGTTAACGTGGCCGGGTGAAGCTATGCTAGGTTGAGCTGTATCACCACGGGGAAGGGTGCCTCAGAGGAGCACCCCTGGGTGGGTATTCAGTAGAGCCGCGGTTCTCAGCAAGGCCGTGGGCCGGTTTCAGGGGGTCTGCCAAAATAAACCAGAGAGCAGCGCCAGTGTTAGACTCGCTGGGGCCCTGGGCAGAAAGGCCAAGCCTGAGCCCCGCCACTTCAGGCTGAAGCCGAAGCCCGAGAGGCTTAGCTTCCCGGTGCCCGTGCGGTGCGGGGCCCCAGGCCATGGCCTTGCACAGGTGGGCCATGGAGGTTTTATAGCATGTTGGAGGGGTTGGGGAGGCTCAGAAAGAGAAAGGTTGCGAACCCCATGTCCTGTACCTCACTGCCATCTCTCAGCAGCTGTGGCAGCCCTGGCACCTCGTGGGGACTAAGGACTGTCCTGGCTGCATTACAGTCTGTGTCCCTATATGCCCTCTGCAGTTTGAACTGGGTGTGATGTCATCCTGCCTCAACCTGGTGTGCTGTGCTGCTCCCCAGAGGAGGCTGCATTTCCACCATATGGTGAAGCGACTCTGGGAACTAGACTCAATAGGTGTCCTTTACGCTAGCTGACATGAGGCTCTGCCTGTCAGGTGCACCAGGATTGGGTGAGATGACGGGAGCCATCTCTTGCCAGAGCTACCAGAAGCTGTGCTGATCTGTCTGCCGAGCGAGCTCTGACTTGGTAGCTTTTCCACAACCCTGGCACTTATGGGATGTTTAATTCACCAAAGCAGCAAATGGAAATCCCAGCATCCCCCAGGACACAGGAGAAACCAGGACTCCTGGGTTCTGTTTTCAGATGTAGGAAGGCAGTGTGGACTAGGGGTTAGAACAAGGTGACTGGCAGAGCTCCCAGGTCCTGTTCCCAGCTCTGGGAGGGGAGTGGGGTCTAGCAGTTAGAGCAGGGTGGCTGGGACTCCTGGGTGCTGTTCCCAGCTCTGGGAGGGGAGTGGGGTCCCCTGATTACAGAAGGGGGCCTGGTGCTCCTGGGTTGTATCAGCTCTGCCACTGATGGTATGACTGTGGGCAGGTAACATGGCTTCTCTGCAGCTCCGTGAGTAACAGGGGGCTGACGCTGGAGTTAGGAAGTTTAATACCCACCAAGCGCTTGGATCCCCCTGGATGGAAGATGGTCATGAAAAGAGCACAAGGCCTCGTCAGCCCTGGGGGTTGGTATATGCATAAACGCTGATTTCCTGGCAACTGCTTTTAGTTTAATTTAAACACTTGTGTTCCGTGAAATCGCAGCCAGATGAGGACCTAAACAATATGGGGGAGGGGTCAGAAATTCACCCCCTTCTGGAATGTTCTGGATTGTTTCCTTCCTCTGTTACAAAGTGGGAGCTCCCTGGCACTAGGACCCAAAGGAGCTCAGCTCCGGGGCTGGTAGAACGTCCCTGTACTGTGCACTGCCAGCTTCACCACTGGGGGGCGCCCTCGGCAGCCATGTCCTGGCACGCCAACGTCATGGAAATGATGAGAACCCCCATCCTCTGCTCGCCCTTCCCGCGCCCCCAGCCCCCGGGCAGCTGCCTCCTTGGGCCAAGCATCGGCCGCCACATGAGTTCAAGTCTCTGGCCTTTTTCCACCCCGTTTTGTCGCTCCCAGTTATTTCCACCCTGGGGCAGCAGGAGCGTTACGTGTGAGCTGGGGCAGCTGTTCCTGCAGTACGGCGAGCAGAGACTAAGGGCCCAGAAGTTCATAAAATAAAGTGCTAGTTCTGGGCATCAGCCCTGGGTACTGGGTAACAGGGAACGGGGCGACTGGGAAGGGCCCCAAGGGATTCTGGGTAACAGACCAGGGCACTAAGGCTGGGCAGGGCCCTGTGGGGCACTGAGGCTGGGGGTTCTCGGTGGGGTTTAGTTGATTGGGGCTGGGTAGGACACTGGGGGGTTCTGGGTAACAGACTGGGGCCCTGAGGCTGGGCAGGGCCTGGGGGTGGATAACAGATGGGGGTGGCGGGGCTGGGCAGGGCCCTGCGGGGCACTGGGTGAGGCTGGGGGTTCTCAGTGGGGTTCAGCTGATCATTCACATGCAGTTTGAAGCTCCCTATGTCTCTTTCTCACTGCTGAGCCCACCAGCCGTTCTCTGATCTGCCCCTTGGTGAAATGCTCTTTCAGAGAAGGGCAGCCCCCCAAACAGCAGAGAGGGCGAGCGTGTCCTTGAGGCGTCCCTGGGGCATGAACCCCATGGCCAGCTGCCATCCTAGGAGCATCCCCCTCCCCTATGACTTCTTCCCTTTGCTCGTCTTTGTTTTCGTCATCGTCTCCTTCTGCTTCTCCTCGGCCTCAGCCGCTTTCTTCTTCTCCTCCTTCAGCTCCTTGTACTTCCACTTGGGCAGCTCCAGCATGTTCTTGTTTTTCCATGACTGCGGCGGCTTCCCCTGGTAGGCTGGGGGGAAGGGGGCCTTGACCAGTTTGATTTTGGGGATGTGGCCCCCAGGGAAGACGCTGTTCCTGCGCAGTAGCCGCAGTGGGAGGAATCTCAGCATGCCGGAGGGGCTCTGGTACGGGACCAGGACGCGGGTCTCTGACACAGCCTGGCCATTGCAGGAGGATGAGTCGGGCTCGGACTTGGCGTCAGGATCCGGCGTGTACTCCTCGAGGATCTCTGGCACTGACAGCCTCTGCTTGCCCACCTCGGGGGGGCTCCCGGGACAGATGGTTTGGCAGGCTGTAGCCACAAAGGGGCTGGCCAGGCATGTGGTCATCCGGACCATGTGGTCCATCACCCCGTCCACCTCGGGGTCATGCGGGAGGTTGACGCTGAAGGTGGAGCAGATCTTCTCCAACAGCCTCTCGCACCTGGATTTAGTGGCCAGTGCCTTGGTCACCAACTCGGGCAGCGCCGGCCACTCGGGCCGGTACTGGTCACTGAACTGCTCGGCTCGGGGCCGCTGCAGGATGCTGCGGATCTGCACAATGGTCTCGAAGCTCCCAGTCAGACCTGCCCACTCCCGGGCTGTCTTCCCTCGGACAGGATCCACCGCTGTCAGGTCAGCTCCTGAGACGACAGGGGGTAAAGAAAGGGCCTATTATAAAAATGAACCCCTTGGTTGCGTAGCTGCGAGCGGCTTGGGTCAGGGCCCGAGAGCAGGCCTGTTCCAAATGGCCTCATCACAGACTTTGTGGTTTGGAAAAGGCTTTTAGAACAAAATTGAAGGAAGCAGTGTGACCTAGTGGATAGTGCCCTGAACAGGCTGGGCTCCACTCCTAGCTTGGCCACTGGCCTGCTGAGCGATGACGGGCAAGTTGTGCCACCACTCTGCCTCAGTTTCCCCACCTGCAAAATTAGGGTTAATGTGCTGGGCCAGCTCTGTGAAGTGCTTTGAGCTCTGCGGCTGGAACACTGAATGAGCACTAAGGGGCAGCAGATAACAAGGAGCAAGGCGCTGCTGGGCCCCAGGGCTTGGATTCTAACCCATCACTTGTGCACCCAGAAGAGGTTGTGGGCCCGTCTACGCTGCAGTCGAAGGTGTGACTGCAGTGAGTGTAGACTTACCCACGTTAGCGGTAAGCTAGCTAGCGCAGGTCCCAATGGGCCTGAAGCTGGGGCAGCACATTCTGAGAGCAGAACCAAGGTCCAAGCTTCCATGCTATTGGTACCCAGCCACCTCCGTCACAGCTTGCTCACTTGTGTACCTCTCCAAAAGCAGTGTGGCTGCCCTCGCTCAGTGCTGAGCCCCACCCCACGCAGTGGATTTCAGAGCCCAGGCTCCAGCCTGAGCCCAAACAGCTACACTGTTGATTTAGCCCCATAGCTCGAGCCTGAGTCAGTTGATCCAGGTTCTGACACTCACGGCCGCAGGGGGGTCTGGTATACACATAACCTAAATAGCTAGTTGAGGTCAACCCTGTGCACCTCCCCTGGGAATAACCTTGACTGGCTATGTTGAGGTAAAAACCAGCGTCTCGTCTCACTCAGATTTCACACAGCGAGAGTGATCCATGTGAACACATCTTCTGGCTGTGAAGATGTAGCCTAGGAAACAGGTGTATTTGACCCAGGTGAAAATCCTAGGGCAGATGAGGCAGTTGTCAGTTTTCATGTGAGTTAGCTGGCCAAGGTAACCCCTAAGTGGGGGTCTGAGCTAACGCATGTTAAAGTTGTAATGCCTCATCTTACCTGGGATTTTCAAATGAGTTAAAAAACACTTTTTCCCTAAGCTCGGCCCTTGCGCAGCAATTCCCTGAGACATCCAGAAAGCAACGCACCTGCCAGGAGCAGTGCGGTGACGCACTCCTTCCGCCCCTGCACTGCCGCCTTCATGAGCGCTGTCAGGCCCCGCACATCCCTCTTCTCGATCTCCAGCATGGGGTAGTAGTTCAGGAGATAGTTAACTATCGTGACATGTCCTTGAAAGGCAGAGAGAGAGAAGCTGCATTAGAATTTCAGAACATAACAAGAAATGAGTATTTAGTGCCCACTCGCCGAAGCCTGCGTGCATTAGTGGTGTGATGGGGGCGGTGTCCATGAAGGCCCCAGTGCGGTGCTTGCAGGGGGTGAACCAGAGTGATCATGCATGTGTTTGACTTCTTAAAATCCTAGGAAATGAAAAGCAAAAAACTTAGTTAATGCATCAGCCCCAGCTCAGGATCTGGTCCAACATACAGCACCGCTCAGGCGGGGGCTGCCCTGAGCCCAAGGGGACATTGTTGTAGGAACCTTAACTTTGGAATTAAATGACTTAATGGTTTAAAAACTACTGCTGTAAGGAGGCCTGATAGCACGGTCAGATGTTCTGACTTCTTTAGGCCCCTTGGGATCTGCCAGCCATGGTTTCTGTGGGGTTTTTGTTCCTCTGCTGGGGGCGGGAAGGGAGGGAGCATGAAGGGGGTGTTGCATTTTTTAGTCCAAGCAAAATGCGATGACCTGTCTGTGTAGAGTAGCAGTGTGAGGCCGAACTGCTTAAAAAGGAGGCTGTTTTCTAGTCACTGCCATTGAGCTATTTCTGATTATTTGTCATGAGCAACTAGTTTGGGGACCTGGTCTGTCTCCTAGAGAAGGACGTGAGGGTGGGAGTGGGCAGCAACTTTGAAATGAGACATTATTGTTAAGGCTCCCATCGCTGAGGTAGCTGAGAACAGGCCTTTGTAATAACCCATGGAATTCACTGCTGCAGGATAACTGGACATTGCCTGTTTGACAGCCTGCTAATTTCAGTGAGTGCTCCATGCCCCTGCACTCTGGGGAGCCCCTGAGTGCAGCTCCAGCACCAGCACACCGCAGCTCCTACCTGCTTGGGCAGCGATCATGAGGGCTGTGTTCCCGTCATTATCCTGATGATTGATGTCTACGTAGGGGCATTTGCTCAGTAGGGTCACGATGTCCACGAAGCCCTTGAAGCAGGCCACTATGAGCCCATTCTAGGGAGGAGCATTCAGAACCAGTGTGTCAGTGAACACCAGCATCTTCCCACCGTACCCCCACCCCACCCACCTCCACATGGCACTTGCCCCTCTTGCAGGGCCTCACCTACCCTCTTCCCTGCTGCTAAAGTGCATGATGGGAAAATGGTTTGTAGCACAAGAGAAGTTACGAGGCTGGGCTCTGGTGCTGAGAACCAATCGGATTCAAGGTAAAGGGGCAGACCAAGGGTCCATCCAGTCTGCTGTCCTGCCTCCAGGCTGTGCCGGACTGGTGTGTCTAGTCCCTGTATCCCACCTCCAGTGGTGGGAACCCTTTCTGCCCCAACCACGATGCACCTGGCCAGGACCTGGGGTTGGCTCCTGCCTTAGCAGGGACACAGTGTGGAGTGTGGCCTGGGAGCCAGGGGAGCCGTAGGGTCGGTTTGTGTCCAGCTGCTTCTTGCTAGCCATCTCGGTCTGTCTCCGAGGGGCTCCATGCCCACGCACGGGAATGCTTACCCTTCTGTTGATATCCAGCTCCGTGACCTCCTCCCGGCTCACCCCTTGTGCCAGCATCTCCTGCAGCAGCTTGGCGTTGTTCCTGGCACAGCACTGGTAGAAGGTGAGCGACTGCCCATCATCCGCAGCCGGGGCTGGCTCGTAGCAGGGGTAGACAGAGTCGTCGGAAAGGATGCTGCTGGTGTCAGAGACCTCCGCCGCCTCCTGCTCCTCCTCCTCATAGAGCAGCTCTGGGTCCGCGGCATCCGGGCTGCTCTTCCAGGTCTGCAGCACGCTCTCCTCCACTGCTGTCATCTGTCATGCAGCCCATCCAGAGGGAGCAGGGCCTGGCACGGCACCACCTGCCCACCCCACGCCAGGAGCCTGGATGCCCTTCACCCCTGGCTGATGACTCTGCAGTGCAAGCCTAGGTCAGCGAGGCTGGGCCAGGCCCAGGCCCCCTCCCCTGCCCAGGGACCGGTCGCTCTGTGGTGAGGCTGGGGGAGCCCTGGCTTCTCCAGGCCGCTCGCAGGGCAGCGGGACTGACAGGCGCTCGAGGCTGGTCTTGGCATATGGCTCCATTCGCCCTTGAGACCAAACTGGGATTAGACCCCCCACCCCCACCCCTGAGCAGCTCACCAAGGCTGGGACCCAGGTGCAGAGCTGGCCGTAAAACCATCACCCAGGAGCTGCCGAGGGCTGGGGGCAACTCGGCAGCTTTGGGGGCCCAGCCTCTGGGCCACGTGCCATGGGGGGACCCAGATGGGCAGAGCGGGAACCTGCGTGCCCCCCCCCCAACTGCCCCTTCCATTGGCATCTCTTAACCCAGATTCCTCTCGTGCTGGGGCGGGCAAGGAGGGAGTGCCGCTGTGCCCAGGTCCCAGCAGGCTGGGCCACTACCCGGCTGGCTGGCTGGCGGCGCTGCCCCCAAAGTCCTGCCTCTGTCCTGTATGCTGCTAGTGGCACAGAGACCCTTTGCTGCCCCATGTGTCCAGCTCTGAAAGCACCTGCTTGTCAGTTTGAATTAACCAGAGGTGGGAGAAGGAGCCGGGGCCTCACACTCCTCCCTGTTCTCCCTGCCCCCCGTCCTATCCACACACAGGAGAACATGGCAGTTGCAAAGCCTATTCCCAGGCAGAGCTGGGGCCAAGTCCAGAAAAGGGGTAAATTAAATCCCCAGGTCCAGGTCCCCTCCCTGCTGGGGAAGGGGAGCAGACTCCAGACCACCAGGTCCGAAGCCCCCAGACCCCTCCAGCGAAGTTGGCAGAGCATGTGACGGCCCTGCACCCAGCTTGCTGGCATTTCTCTGCATGTCTGTAATGGGATAACTCACGAACGCTGCAGCCGGGCTGCCCCGGCGTTTCTGGGACTGTTCTGGGCACCCATGCCCAGAGCTCTAGTGAGGTGGGGAGAATGGGGGACAAAGGGGGCCCTGGACCCCTCGCTAGCACAGCCCTGACATGAAGCGGACTCTGAGCCGCCCCTTGGCCCGTGCAGTCCAATGTTCTCTGGCAGGCTGGCAGCAGCCCTGGTTCTCTGCTGCCCTCCCCTCGCACCCCAGCCCTGTGTGTAACCAGCTCACGGCAGCCCCTGCTCTAATCACCCCCGTCTACACTCACCCTGGAGCACGCTGGAAGGACACACTTGTTTACATGGTGCACTGCTAGCCTACGCCACTCCCAGCCACAAGGTCCCGAGCAGATGCAAGGGGAGGTCTGGCAGCTAGCAGGCTGACACCCACTGCTCCCGTATTATCTGGGAAATAAAACCCTTATGGGGGGTGAGGGAACGAGCTTCCTGCCTACCTGACCGTTAGTGTCTCCTGCCCCTTTCCTGAGGCACCTGTCACCAGACCCTGCAGGCTGGGGGATGCTGCTGCTCTGCTCTGGTCCAGCGAAGCTTTGGAAATCCCTGGAAATACTGAGCCAGCGTTCGCCTCTCGGCCCAGGCACGGAGAAATCTCTTCTCTCCCTCCCAGGGCTTATCCGGGGACACTTAACTCTCCCACCTCTGTCCTGGCCCTCTGGATTTCAGCGCTGCTCCAGCCGGGCGGAGACGATCCCTGGGGCACTGAGGCAAATGGAAAGTTTTCCCTTCTTCCCACTCCCCAAGGGAAAGCTGGTTCTGCCCCGGGCTCCCGAGTGGTAACAGCTGGCACGTTGCTGAGGGCTTAGCCAACCAAGGCATCTTAGTTTAAACTGTTACTTAAAAAGGCTCTGGCCGCCCTGAGCAGGATCAGGCAGGCGTGTGTGGGATTTGGTGTCCTTAGCCGGAGAAGGGGGTGCTGGGAGCCACCACGCTCTCCTTGGTGTGTTTTTACACTCACCTCACTCTGAGAGCAGGACACTGCGACCCAGCTCAGAGCTCCGGGGGCCAAAGAAGACAGTGCCTGGGGCGTGCAACTTGGAGCCTTCTTTGCACATGCCGTGCAAACCGCTGAGCAGATGCACAATGGGTCGCTTGCACAGGGAAGTATGAGATCTGCAGAATTGCACCTGCAAATGAAACACCTGGGTGCAGTCGCATTTCCTGCCTGGGCCGCTGAACCCAGCTCACCTGCTTTGGGCCAGACTGACCACGGTCTGCAGCGCCTGGAGGGACTCTCGAGAGCAGAGCCGCTGGCCAGGCCCCACATCTCAAAGGAAGCCAGTGGCCCCTCCTTCCTCTTGCTTTTGTTTCCCAAATGAAGGGGCCAGGGCGGCTTGTGGGGTCCCAGCAGAGGGTGGGTCCCCCAGCAGCTGTTAGTTCAAATCCAGCGTGGGTCAGACTGGAAGCTGTGACCCTCTCATGACTAAGTGGGCCTCGTGCGTGACATGGGTCGGGTGGGTCTCAGTCCAGACCCTAGCAGACAAGTGTCTCCACAATTAAAGCCACTGTCCCACTGGGAGCTACTGGGTCCCTTTGCTGGGGGCCTTGGGGGTGAAGCTAAAGGGGGAACAAGCCTGGGACATGAGACTCAGGGGGCAGGCTGAACTGGGGGCAGGGTGTGGGGAGCTCGTCCCGCTGCTGTCGCTGCTGCGGGTTGAAGGCTCCAGGGCCCCACTGACAGCCTGTGGGTCGCTTCCTCCCCTGACCCGTTCTGCTGGGTGTGTCTCTGTGGGGAGGGCACAGAGGTGAGTCTTGGGCTAGCAGAGGGAGCTGGAGTGTGAGCCCTGGGGCCTCCTATCCTCCCACAGCGCACACAGCAGGGTCCTGCGTCCCTACCCCCATGTGCATGGCTACCCCTTGCCACTGGGCCTCCATCCTGGCTGGGAGAGGAGGGGGGGCAAGAGTGGCCACCAGCCCTGCTCCAAGCCCCTGGGATTTGGGGCCCCCCAAATGGTGACTGCGGGCACGTCCGCTCCCTACTGGACGGGCTGAGGAGACAAGGGGCCGATGCTGCGGCTCTGACAAATATCCCTGGGTGCCCAGGAGCAGCCGGAGCCCTCTGCAGCCGTTACGTAAGATGGCAAGAATAGCGCCTGGCTGCTGCAGCCCTGAACTGCCTGGTCCTGGCACAGGAGCCCGGTCCCCGCATGACGTAGGCCCTGTCCTGCCTGCCACGTGCTGCCATCAGGCCTTTATCTAACCTTCCCCAGCCCTCTTATCGCAAGACAAGGCCTGGAGCGGCTTTAGGGCTTATGGGGGTTATCACAGGGAGCTGCGTGTTATAATCTGTCCTGGCTGCAGGCAGGAGCCTCTGAGCTGGTTATGTCACAGCAGAGACCTTGGGATGCCTGGCCTGGCCTCGCCACAGCCCACAGGTGCATTTGCTCATTACAGCTCCAGCACTTGCGCTCTGCCCCACCCTCTCCCGTGGCAGGCGGCTGGGCGCTCTGTGGGGCCCAGAGCCAGTGGGGAGGGCTGCCAGGGGCACCCAGAGGGGTTGGGGTCTGTGCAGCACCTGACGTGACACAGCTGCAGAGCGAGGCAGGTTGGCGTGGCCCCGGGCAGGGACTCGGGAGATGTAGATTCAAGTCTCAGCACTGCCACGAACTTGTTGTGTGGCCTTCGTGGCTCCCACGTCCATACCCGGGGGATGATGATGCTTCTACTGGGATTGCAAATCCCGTGTGTTTGGCCTGGCGTCTCTGCAACGTGAGTGGGAACCGAGGAGGGTGATAATAGGCAGCATGTCCCAAAGAGAAGCAAGCCGCTTGCTGTTCCAATGGCTGCATTGTGTGCTGACAACAGGGACCACAAGGGGCTGCCACAGGACAAGGCCAGCGAGCCGGTTTGCCAGCGGGTTGATTATTAACGTGGAGCTGGTGGCTGGATAATACGCAGCCAGTGCCTGACTTGTTCGGCCTTCCTGCTTGTCATGAACGTTGAGCCAGCTTGCAAGGAGGCTGGGCCCTTCCCTACTCCATCACCTCCCTCCTTTACCCCAGATACAAACATGCCGGGCCTGAAATATTTGCTGCCTTGTTACAATGAAATGGCTCTTTGATTTCAAACGCTGCCCGCAGTCCCTGCTGTGGGAGTAGGGGCAGGGCTCTGGGGCGCGTACCCCCTGTCTGTGCTGGGCCGTGGGGAGAAGTCACTCACCACCACCCACCCCCGGCCTTTTGTGCCCCACACAAAGATGGTGGTGGTTGTTCAGGGTTTGTATTGAGGGAACGGCCAGTCATGGCCCAGGGCCCCATCGTCCTAGGTGCTGTGAAAACAGAACAAAGGGATGGCCCCTGCCCCACAGAGCTTCCCATCTGCTCGATGAAGAGGGAAGTCAAGTTATGGGGGGCAAGGGGGCCAAACTGTTCATTGTTATTTGGTGGCCCGTGATGCGCTGACTCTGTGGGCCTCGGTCCAGGGCCTAGTGCACAAGTCTCCATGTTGCAATTTGGAGAGAAACCAGGGGCAGAACAGGTCATGGAGACTGAGCTCCCCTTCCCTCCCCTCCCCAGCGGGGTATGATGGCTGGACAGTGGGGAGACCTGGAGAGAGCCATGAATAACCCTCCTTTGGCCCCTGCTGGTGTGTGACATTCAGCCCCTAGCAGGGCTCCGCTCGTGACGCTGGAGCAGGGAGGCAGGGGGTGGGGGGATAAGAGGCATGTGATGAGGATAATTGTGGGGCCTTCATTAGCGGGGTGGAAGGGTGCACCCAGGCCTGTACTAGCAAATCAAATCAGAGCGAGGGATGGCAGTGACAGAGCTCACAACAGCCACGAGGTGACGCCATCGGTTGTATTCTCCTAGCGCTCAGGGCCCCCCCCCCACCATATAGTGAACACACCACACTGCAGCGTGTGCTTGGCAAGGGGCCACCCTTTGCAGTTCCTCTGGGTGTGTGAGGAGCAGGGCCAGCCGTGCAGCTCAGGAGGGTCGACCCGCTGGGGACGTGCAGGGATGGCCATGGGCTGGCAGCTTTCCCGGCGTCATTCTCTTTCTGTGGGAGGGAGCAGCATCGGTGGTTTTAAGCTGGAGTTTAGAACTTGAGAATTTCAGAGGTTGGCTGCGGGATCCTCCCTGTTCTGTCTGTCCAGCCCCTAGCGCAACGGGTCCTGGGCCGAGTCCAGCAGGAGTGTGTGGTGGGACGTTTTCTCTTTGCTTTCCAGGGCTTAAAAACAACCACCCTCTCCCTCCCGAGCTGCGACCAAGCCCCTGCACCACTGCTGGTGCCCGTGCGAGGACATGACACTAAGTCCAAACAAAACGTGAAGCCGACCAGCTTGGTTTCATTCTCCCAAACTGAGCACAAGGCCCAGGACTCTGTGCAGCAAGTGAACCAGCCCCGTGGTGCAGAGTAAATGTATGACTTTTAATCTCTCCGAAGGGCTGGGAGCGCAAGGAGAGACAGATGTCTGGCTAGGTACCTGCATGGCCCTCGTCACCACTGTGTCCACTCCTTGGAGGCGTTTCCTATCTCCAAGCTCCTGTGAGGTAGGGAAGCAGTATCCATGGGCATGGAGTAGACTGAGTGATTTTCCCCAGGTCACACGGGGAGTTTGTGGCAGAGACAGGAATTAGCTGCAGCTCTGCTAAGCCCCCGAACCACTAGACTCCCCTGGAGGAGGTCATAAGCCCCCCAGCTCTCCAGTCTTCCATGGAGCTCTCCATCAAAATGTGGGTCGCTGATCTGATGGGCTGTGCTAAGGGTACGTCCGATTCCCAGTGCGTGGAGACGGATGCGTGTTAGCTCTGCTCGTGCTAGTACCTGAAAACAGGAGTGTGGCCGCAGTGACGCAGACAGCACGGCAGCTCGGTTAGCCGTCTGAGTACAATCCCACCCGAGACCCTGGGGACGTGACTAGCCTGGGCCACCCCCCGTCCCGCTGTGGTCACACTGCTATTTTCAGGCACTAATTGGAGCAGAGCTAACGTGTCCCTCTCCCTGCCAGCTGCTGTGCAGACGTACCCAGGCTCATGAGCATGCTGGCGTCCCAGCTTAGGGCTGACTGGTCAGAGGGGAATCCTGGGTGGCCCCAAGGAAGGGGCCCTGCACTGGGAGCCCAGGGGCCGGGCAGCTGCCATTGCTGCTGCGATTCCAGCTAAGCAGGGAAGTGCCTCCTTTGCCCAGGGGTCTCAGGGCAGGCTACGGTGTGGGCAGGGTGCGAGCAATGCTGCCAAGGGTCACTCCGTCACCATAAATCCTCCTGCTTCAGGGCATGGGCCACACTGCGGGCAGATTGGGCCAGAACTGCCCTACTGCCGAGTGAGTTGCCTCTTCTTCTGAAGCAGCTGCCATTGGTGGGCTACAGAGAGACCCAGATGTGACCAGCCCTGGGGGTGTCTCTGGTTTATAGAGAGGGAAACTGAGGCATAGAGCAGGTGTATGTGACTTGAGTGGGATCATATACCGAATGCACAGCTGAGCTAGAAATAGAATCTGAGTATTCTGGCTCCTCACTCGCTGCTCTGACCACTGGACTCTGCTGGCCAGAGGGAGCCTGTCCGAGTCGTGAGTGTCGTTGGCTCCCAGACGAACCGCGCGGGCACTAAATCACACTTGATGCTCGGGAGCTGCCGAGAAGCGGGGCGGGGGCCGAGACGCGCTTGGAATAAAGCCCTGATCTTTCACCTCCCGCCCAGCGTCCGACTGGAAGCCCTGAGCCTGGTGGTCTCGCCCAGGTCAGTCGGGCCTGGCTGCCCCATCATCTCCATCACAAAACCAGGGCGTAATAACTCAGCCCCGGAGGGAAGTTGGGAGTGTTGATTTAGAGCCCAGGATGCGTGCCTCTAACCCTGGCCCCGCTCATGCCAGGTCAGGGCTGGGTCAGCGGCTGAGTGCAGCCAGGGTCTGCCTTGCACCTATCTGTGGCTACGGACCGAGGGCTCCCAGCTGCAGAGCCGTGGGGACAGTCAGCCCCCTGCCAACGCCGCAGCCCTGGCAAGCCATCAGAGATTCGTGGCACCAGTGGGTCAGTCCCAGGCTGTCTAGGGACTGCAAGTCTCCATCATTCCATGGGTGTCTTGGGGCCCCTGCTGGGGTAAATCTGAGGGGGGCTGGGGTCCCAGAGAGGTGGGTGGGCAGCAGTGAGCAGCCTGGGTTGGGTCTGTGGTGCTGGTGGGTGGGGGGAGATCACGAAGGAGGCACACAAGTTTCCCTCCTCTCCTCAGGCTGCTTTCTGCAGGACCCTCCTGCCTGTGAATTGCGTGGGAGCCTCTGAGCCCAGCTTCGAGCCAAGGCCCTGCCGCGTCTGTGGCGAGCGCCTATAGCAGATGAGTGAGGGGCTCTGACCCCTCCCTGGCACTCGCTGAGCCTGATGGAGACGTTTCCTGACTCCAGAGTGGGCTGAGCATTGGCCTGCTCATTGCAAAAGTGGGAGTCGGCCTGTTTCCCGGGGACCCTGGAGAGAGCTGCTGCTGGGGCAGGGGTTGTGTGGGGAGCTGCCTTTGCTTTCGCTCCCTTCCCTGGGTAGCGCGGCTGGCGCTCGGGAGTGCTGCCTTTGGGTCCTGGCTCTGGGGCAGGGTCCCTGGGCCTGCATCTTGAAGCGTTTCAGCCACCCGGCAGTGGGAGGGACACCTGACAACGTCCCCTCTACAGCTGGGAGACACTGAATATTTTACAAATTAGTGTTTTCACCGAACTGTACCCCACAAACAACCAACCCCCCAAGAATGTTTAAAAATCGACACGTTGGATTTTTCGGTTCCGAACTACTTCTTATTTCAGCTTTTCTTTAAAAACAACCAAAAACATTTTAAATGGTGAAAATGGAAACTTTTTATTTGACTTAGAACAATCTCCCCCCTTCGCCCCCCCATTCTCACAGCACTGATCCTGTGTGGGAATGTTGGTGCACTGCTCATTCACGGCAGCAATGGTGCACAAGGGGGCCCAGAACTGCCACGGGATGGGGATGGTAGGAAGTGCTGGCTAATAGCTGTTTTCCCCAGTATCCTTGTGTTTCTGGATCTGGGGGAAGCAGAGGCACAAAATGAGTGGGAGATGAGGATGCTAACGAAGCGAGAGCGAATGGGGCCCTGATTGCAGCTCTCCAGCAGAGCTCTGTGGCTTAGGACCATCTGAATCCAGACCCTCCCAGAGCTGCCTGGTTCTGTACCAGAGCCCCTTGTCCCATCACTCAGCTATACAGACCTGGGTCTCCCCTGCCCCCACACAAGCTGACGCTTCTCTTGTCCCAACAAGAGGGGCCTGTGTCCAGCTCAAAGGGCGGCTGCGCCCACATACCCGCCCTGCGCTGGCACCGACGCTCTCGAAGGACGGGGCGCCTGGCCCCCAGCCGGGAATCAGACAGCCAGCCGCTCTCATCTCCGGGCAGGGGTGCAGGCTCAGGGGGGAGGATCGGGTGGGCTGGGACAGGCTGGAAGGCGGAGGAGCACCCAGCGTGACTAACAGATTTATGGGGGTGGGGACCGGAGCACGGTGGTCTCAGAGCCTGACACAATCGATGAGCCTCGGAGCAGCTGAGCGCTGATGTCACCCGATACAGTCGCTCTTTGTGGTGCACAATGCCGTACCTATCGCAGGGGGTGGGGGTGGGATTCAGCCCCATTGTCCTGGCCCCCGGCTGCCTCTGCTCACCTCTCTGGGAGACCAGGGCAGGGGTGGACATGGCTCCGAGTAGGGCATCTGGCGGTGCCATAGGGCACGGTGCTGGGGTCGCTCGGCCTCCCCTACAGGTGTTGCCCAGTGTGATTTGTGGAAGGGGTGCTGCCCGAGGGGCGTTCCCCGGTCACATGGCATGTTGCAGGGATAAAGGCCGAGAGTCCCCAGGGCAGGGCGGGGCGAGCCCATCTGCAGACTGGGGTGATTAATAGCTTGGGGTGCAAGTGGCTGGCTGGATCCAACCAACCTGCCCTGTAACCCCATGCGTGGAGCAGCCTCCCAGGGCTGGCTCTGCCCCCCGCATCCCCGGCACTCACAATCCCTCCTGCCCTGGGGACTAAGGCGCTGGCTCTGCCGCTCGTCTTGGGAGAGCTGCCTTTTCCCCCCTCTCCTGTAACCTATCTGCCGGGGGCTGGTGGATTAATTAGCTAGGTCTGGACTGGGTGTCCTGCCTACAGAAGCCTGGAGGCGTTTGTCAGGCACAGCTCCTAGAAAACCAGTGACCAAGGCTATGCCTTCCTGAGCGCCGGCTACCTGCCCGTGGCCTGCTAGCGACCCCCTCAGGCAGGGCTCTATCCTGCTGTGCTGGGCAACAGGCCCACAGACAGAGGGCTGGGCAGCTCGTGTGGACGGGGCATCCCTGGAAACCCAGGGCTTGTGACCCAGCCAAGAAGGGGGTCTGGTGCTCTGGCGATGGCCCCGCTGCAGGGTGCCAAAGGCGGTTGGGCCTGCAGGCCTGAGTGACCCAGAACGAAGCGGGCGTCACTGACGGGTAGCTGGCCGAGACGCAGCCACATTAGCTCGGCTCTTCCCCCTTTCCCCCCATTTGGACAATGAGCTGCAGCAAATCTGGCCCTTTGGTTGTACAGCCCCAGCAGCCACGCAGTTCGGACGCTGGCTCTGAGGCGAGGCCACCACAGCCTGCCACAGCTGAGCCAGTTTTTGGAAGACTCCCAGCTGTGCGCTGACCGTGCCCTGCCCCGTTAAACGTGTGGGAGCGGCCGGGGACATGCACTGCGCTGTAGCTGCAGGGCCAAAAGCAGCAACACCGGGTGTTTGCTGCAGCGAGCTGGTCAATAAAGCCCCACCCAGCCCAGGTCAGACTTCAGCCCCCTTCATTCATAACTGAGCTCCCTGCCCCATTGCTGCCGAGAGTCTCGCTACTGGTTCTGGGAGCGCGCTGGCCCCAAGTGTGGCTCTGCTGGGGGTGTCTGAATGGAGGGGAAGGGCCCGAGGGGAATAAGGGACTTTGGCTCCTGTCTGAGTGGCTTGCCAGAGCCCAGTGCAAAGAGGTTTGCGTGACTGCTGCGAAGCACTGGGTGGCTGGGAGGCATCCTGCAGGCCCCATATATAGGCTTGCCTGCTGCTTCTAGCCCCATTGTCTGGGCGCTGCACCCACAGAGTGAGAGACTGGCCCTGCCATGAAGCACTCTGGGCCTAAGCCCAATGTCAGCGCAGTTTGTTACCTGGGTTGCAGCGACGCTCTAGTTGTATTTGTTACTCAATGGCATGTTACACTCTGCAGATGATGACAAATAAGGCCAGGCCTGCACGGGGCTTTCAGCCAGGAGGAGCCCGGCATCTGGTGCAAGCCCCTAGTGTAGACAAACTGAGCCATGCTTTGTCCTGGTGTGGCAGCTGGTGCAAGCCCCAGCACAGGCAGGCTGAACCATGATTTGCACTGGTGTGGCGGCTGGTGCAAGCCCCTAGCGCGGGCAGCCTGAGCCGTGATTTGCACTGATGTGGCGGCTGGTGCAAGCCCCTAGCGCGGGCAGCCTGAGCCGTGATATGCACTGGTGTGGCGGCTGGTGCAAGCCCCTAGCACAGGCAGGCTGAGCCGTGATTTGCACTGGTGTGGCGGCTGGTGCAAGCCACTAGCACAGGCAGGCTGAGCCGTGATTTCCACTGATGTGGCGGCTGGCGCAAGCCCCTAGCACAGGCAGGCTGAGCTGTGATTTGCACTGATGTGGTGGCTGGTGCAAGCCCCTAGGACAGGCAGCCTGAGCCGTGATTTGCACTGATGTGGCGGCTGGTGCAAGCCCCTAGGACAGGCAGCCTGAGCCGTGATTTGCACTGATGTGGCGGCTGGTGCAAGCCCCTAGCGCCGGCAGCCTGAGCCGTGCTTTGCCCTGGTGTGGTGGCTGGTGCAAGCCCCTAGCACAGGCAGGCTGAGCCGTGATTTGCACTGATGTGGCGGCTGGTGCAAGTCCCTAGGAGAGGCAGACTGAGCTGTGATTTGCACTGATGTGGCAGCTGGTGCAAGCCCCTAGCACAGGCAGCCGGAGCCGTGATTTGCCCTGGTGTGGTGGCTGGTGCAAGCCCCTAGCACAGGCAGGCTGAGCCGTGATTTGCACTGATGTGGCGGCTGGTGCAAGCCCCTAGCACAGGCAGACTGAGCTGTGATTTGCACTGATGTGGCAGCTGGTGCAAGCCCCTAGCACAGGCAGGCTGAGCCGTGATTTGCACTGGTGTGGCGGCTGGTGCAAGCCCCTAGCACAGGCAGGCTGAGCCGTGATTTGCACTGATGTGGCGGCTGGTGCAAGCCCCTAGCACAGGCAGGCTGAGCCGTGATTTGCACTGGTGTGGCGGCTGGTGCAAGCCCCTAGCACAGGCAGCCGGAGCCGTGATTTGCACTGATGTGGCGGCTGATGCAAGCCCCTAGCACAGGCAGGCTGAGCCGTGATTTGCACTGATGTGGCAGCTGGCGCAAGCCCCTAGCACAGGCAGGCTGAGCCGTGATTTGCACTGGTGTGGTGGCTGGTGCAAGCCCCTAGCACAGGCAGGCTGAGCCGTGATTTGCACTGATGTGGCGGCTGGCGCAAGCCCCTAGCACAGGCAGCCGGAGCCATGATTTGCACTGATGTGGCGGCTGATGCAAGCCCCTAGCACAGGCAGGCTGAGCCGTGATTTGCACTGATGTGGCAGCTGGCGCAAGCCCCTAGCACAGGCAGGCTGAGCCGTGATTTGCACTGGTGTGGTGGCTGGTGCAAGCCCCTAGCACAGGCAGGCTGAGCCGTGATTTGCACTGATGTGGCGGCTGGCGCAAGCCCCTAGCACAGGCAGCCGGAGCCATGATTTGCACTGATGTGGCGGCTGATGCAAGCCCCTAGCACAGGCAGGCTGAGCCATGATTTGCACTGATGTGGCGGTTGGTACAAGCCCCTAGCACAGGCAGGCTGAGCCGTGATTTGCACTGATGTGGCGGTTGGTACAAGCCCCTAGCACAGGCAGGCTGAGCCGTGATTTGCACTGGTGTGGCGGCTGGGGCAAGCCCCTAGCACAGGCAGCCTGAGCCGTGATTTGCACTGATGTGGCGGTTGGTACAAGCCCCTAGCACAGGCAATCTGAGCTGTGATTTGCACTGATGTGGCGGCTGGTGCAAGCCCCTAGCACAGGCAGACTGAGCTGTGATTTGCACTGATGTGGCAGCTGGTGCAAGCCCCTAGCACAGGCAGGCTGAGCCGTGATTCGCACTGGCACAGTTCACTCCTGGTTTCAAGCAGCACAGAGTGCTTGGGCGTGGGTGCAGTTTGTCGAGGCTGTGCCTGTCTGCACTAGGCATTTGCACTGCTGCAGCAGCCAGGGTGTCTGGCTACTGATGGTTGTGACTGGGGCAAATCCCCAGTGTAGACGCGTCCCAACATCTTCCTGTACCTGCTGGTGGCGTTGAAAGCGTCTCCCCATTGGAAGCTGCCTCACTGCCCAGAGACCGGTGCTTTTGGTCACAGAGCCAGTTGCTGAAGGGTGAACAGCTCCTTTCCCTGCACTCCCCAAAGCCCTACAGTGCTGGGTGCCTGCTCCCAGCTGGCTGATGGGAGGTCCCCGAGATCCTGAACAAGGGGCGGGGGGTAAATTCCTGGCTCTGAGGGAAAGCCCGAGGCAGACAGGACAATGGCGTCAGAACGCCTGTCACACTCTGCCGATCACCATCCTGACAGTGGAGCCGTGGGCGGGATGCTGCTTCCTCCAGGGGTTGGGGCAGCAGGACACTAATCCCCTTTGTTGCATTCTGCAAGGAGCTCCAGGCCTCCGGGGGCTCCTCAGTGTGGGGGGTGTCTTCTTACCGAGCCTGCAGTGGCCACCCCAGTAAGTGTTTGAGGGGGGCCAGTGACCAGGAGGGGCCTCGTGGGAAGAGCACGGCTCTGTCAGATTGCAGTTCTATTCCTGCTTTCGCCACCACTGGTCAGCTCGGGGCGGCAAGGGCCAAGCTGCTTCCTCAGTCGGCGCTGCTGCCTTTCCCTGCAATTCCGGACAGGAACTGCCTCTGCAGCAGCCCGTGCAGTGGGGCAGGCTGCAGGCCCTGCCGTGCACTGCTTGGGAGGGGGCTCTGTGCTGAGGTTCAGCCATCTGACCTGCTGGCTCTCCTGAGCACTGGGCCATTCTGCCATCCTGGGACCCTGGGACCACGAGCTGCATTTCCTTCCCACGCCTACTGCTGCAGCAGGCTTGTTAGCCAGACGCTCGTTAGCCACTAATATCTGATGCTGGTGCAACCCCATAGTGCAAACAAGTGCAGGTTGCCCTAGTTTGAAACCCCAGCACAGACCAGGCCTCTCTGCTCCTGCTGCAAGCTGAACACCACTGAGGGCCATCGCTAAGAGCTGCACAAACACAAGAGACTCTGGGGCTGGGACCAAGCGACAGGATGTGCAAGGAGCCCAGGGTGACACCTGGATCCTACGGTAGGTCTGTAGCGCTGGTGATCGGGGGGGGGGAACCCAAAGAAATAAACAGGAGGGGGGGAGCTGTGAATGAAGTGGGGTTTGCATATTAACTTTTCTTTTCTCTCATCGTGAACCTGCTGGCGTGCGAAGGCTGCCGCTCTCTACTGACTGGCATCAGAACTGTTCAACTGTGTGTCATGGTGTGTTTAATTTGTGTTACCGTCGTCCGCAGCGCCCCCATCAGAGCTCAGGGGCCCGTGGGGGTGGGCTCTGCACACACAGTGAGAGCTCACGATGCGACTAGATCAGCTGGACGAAAGGTGGGAGTGGAAACGGAGGCACAGCCCAGCTTAGTGACTCCGACAGAGTCAGGAACAGAACCCACATCTCCTGCGATGCCGTTCGCTGTCATTCATTCCACTGCCTGGGACTCTGAGCATTTCAGGGGATCCGGGGGTAACAACACCTGGCTAATTCCCTGGCCCTCTGTTTGCACCAGCAGCTCTGGCATTAAGCTCCTGTCCCATCAATCACTGCATCATTCCAATGGACCTACTGTTCCCGGGCTAACGGAGGTGGGGGGTCCGGGTGTAACCGAATTACCAGGGCTGGGAAGATCATGTGTGATGCAGCAGCAGCTTTGGATAAAGGTCGAGTCTGCAGAGCATCATTGATTTAACAAAGGCTTTTGATGCTATTAACCAAACGTTATTGTGACAGCCACCATTGGCTGGTTCCTTGTGAAAGGAAATCCCAGAATAGAGCAGCAGAGCTTCTCTGAGGAGCAGGGATCACTCGGAAAGGGCTTTCTGCCAGGCGCAGCGATTCACATTTCTATTACAGCCACGGCCGTGGGAGGAACAGCAGCTCCTGCCGCATTGCGTTCTCAGAACTTCCTGGGCGATGGTGGGGAGAGACCGTGGGCCTTCCCATTTGAAAGGCACCGGCCCATTCTCCGGTTTCACTACATGGGACTCTTCATTATTAACTGCTGGCAGGGCACAGAACACACAGCCAAGCTGTGCTGAGTCTCCCCACTTACAATTGTATTCACGTTCATGTTTGACATTCAATAGACACACGTTAAGAGGGAAGGTACTGTACATCTGGGGTCAGGCTTGAGTTCTGAGGGATCACAGGTACCGGTTGCAAGGGGGAAGAGATACATTTATATCACATAACCAGCATAGACCCAGATTGGGTGTGGGAGTTTTTAAAGCGTCAGTGGATAAGTGGGCTCGGGTACGCCACCCATGGACTGTATAAGGAGTCCAAGCCAGTATCGGTGTAGCAAATAAGTACATGGGTGGGCTGCATCCCTTGGTTTGTCAGGGAAGGAAGTAGGTTATTTCCCTGATCGGCGGTCTCAATTACTCAATGTGGTATTGATGGTGTCCTGTGATGTGTTCCGTATAAATGTCTCTGGACCAGCTGATGGTGTCGGACACCATTACTACACCTTCTGGAGAGCACAGGAGAGCACCCAGAAGCTCCATTCTCCTGCACGTATCAATAAGTTTTGATCAAAGTAGAGAGTGACTTGAAAGTGGAATAAACATCCAAAGTAGCTTAAGGTAATTCTGAATAGCACTCTTATTCTGGAACAGGAGCATCCACACAGGGAGTTAAGGAGGAATAGTTAATTAGGATTTGGAATAACTTCCCATGTAGACAAGCCCTAACAATATCAGGGAAATCCAGTGGGCCCATAACATTCTTCAGTTCTTTTGAAAAGATCAACCTTGGGCTTGTCTCCATGGAGAGTTGCACCAGTCTGAGGGAAACTTAATCTCGTTTAGGGCTGGTCTGCGCTGGAGACTGCCATTAGCATAGCCACATCTCTCAGAGGTGTGAGAAATCCACCCCCCAGCAGACAGACGCAGCTCGGCCAGGCCAAGCCCCGGTGCAGACAGTGCCAGGACAAAGATGTCCTCCGTCAGCCTTGCTATGGCCTCTTGGCTGGTGGATGAACTACGGTGACGGGAGAGCCTCTCCCATCACCATGGTGAGTGTCTACACTGGCACGTGACAGTGGCACAGCGCTGAAGCATGTTACGCGTAGTCACTGTCCGGATGCTTGGCGTTAGGCCAGGTTTATTGCTGTGGAGCTCAAGTTGATTAGGGACAGGTTTAAGCTAAACCAAAACAAGCCGCTCTTAGACTGAAATATCTGTGTCCACACCGGTGCATGCTCTGGATTGGTTAAACAGCCTTAACGACCTCACGCAAGGTTGTGTGCAGGCAGGGCCTCTGTGTGCTGACCACAAAGCACCTGACTGACCGATGGGCAGGTCAACAGGCTGGCACAGACCTCCTGGCAATGGACACCTGCTGGGGGAGGGGGGCAGAATATTTACTTTTTGGTGAGATGTTAGTTCTCTAGTGGCTGCAACGACGCTGGCCTGAGGGCTGCAGGACTGGAACATCCAACTTGTTGAGCAGTTGGCAATGTGTTGACTCTAAACATGCATCAGATCCAGTTGGTTTTGCTGGAAAAGCTCAGCATCAGAGCTGGAAAAAATCATCCACAGTTCAGTTTTTCTCTGTTTTTTCAACTATTTCCTTTGTTTGAACTTTTGAGAACAAACAGGACAAAAGGTTTGTGAAAAGTTTTGCATAAGTTACTTTCTGTTTCTGCTGAGCCCTGCGTGCACATTGGCTGGCTGTGATCCTTCTGCAGTCAGAGGGAAATCAGTCAATATTGTCTTTGAAAAATGTTAAACCAAATGAGAAATGTTTGTTTTTTCTGTGTCTAAAGTTCAAATAATTTTGGGACCAAACAATTCAGAACAATAATTTTCCTTTTGGATCTCTGGGTCCCTTCCCCATTCCTCTCCCTAAGCCCACACTTGTCTAGAGGAAAGAGGGTGGGGGAAAGGACAAAAGGCAGAGAAGAGGAAAGAAAAACCAAAAGAACAGAAGCCAGAATGAAGGAAATTGGGAGGAAACCCTCCATTCTGAGCAAATTATCGACATTCTCGTTAACTTCCCAAAGCCCTTTTGTTTTGTCCAAAAATGTTTGCACTGAATAACGTTTACCCAGACTCTGTCCGTTCCCTTTGCTGTGCTGGGCAGAGAGCACCCTGCTAAATCACTTGGAGCTGGGCAGGCATTTTGGATTGGGGGGGCTCCGTTACCCAGTTTCAGCACCATTTGGCTCCAATCATGTTTCTGATATACTGGGGCAGGGATAGCTGAGTGGTTTGAGCATTGGCCTGCCGAACCCAGGGTTGTGAGTTCACTCCTTAAGGGGGCCATTTAGGGATCTGGGGCAAAATCAGTACTTGGGGCTGCTAGACTCAAGGCACCTTCTAGTCCTAGGCGATTGGTATATCTCCAATTATTCTGGAAGCTGCACCATAGACACCATTTCCCCTCCACAACTGCTGGGCATATGATTAATGTTGCATACTGACACCTCAAAGTACCCACAAGGATTGCTTTAAAATATTTTTCTTTCCATGGAACAGAAGTGTTTCCAAGGGGCAAGTGATCAAAGCCACCATCTGAGAACTCATTTTGCACTGGTGGAAAAGACTGTGCAAGGTGCAGGACATTGCAAAACCCAGCTTGTTGGGCTTTCAGGAAGGATCTGGTCTGAAAGGTCTTGTCTAGACTAGGGTAAAAGGAGGGACGTTAGAATGTGCTAATTAACACCGGTGATAAGTCTAGTGTATACACAGCATGCTTTCTTGAACACATGTTCAGGGCACAAATTAAAGCTGAGGATTACATCAACCAGCTAACACACGTGGCAACTACAAGCCACCTTGTCTAAACAAATGTGTGTTAAAATCCTGACAAACACATGTTAACTAGTGTAGCTTGTTTCTACAGATGATGAGTCATTCCTGCTTTACATGAGCATAAGAGCAGAATCAGGTCCCGAGGTTTTCAAAAAGCTTTCCAGGTTTGTGGTGTTTTCTGGCTTTAGGTACATTTTATTTTTAGACCAATACAAATAATAGCTGGTGAATGCAGCAGGACAAAGAAAATTCACCAGCCTTTGGTTTGCCCTCAGTGAGTGGTTTGCAGGACTGGGACCTTGGGGCCGATAGTTAAGCACGCTCAGCATGTTGTCACAATAGGAGCTGCTGCGAGCCGAGTGGAAAATCTGGCTCCTCAATGGCTGCGAGTCATTGATTAGCAAGCCCCAAACGAGCAGCGATGCACAGAGCCGGAGAGGTTTCTGTGAATTCTTTGCCAATGTTAATAACTCCCAGGTGGGGGCAGAGGGTGTTTCCATCTTGACACTGTCCTTTTTAACTTACAGTCTTAGGGTTTTTTAAAAAAGGGACCCAAAGAAAGAGATTTTTCTGATTACATTACAGATGGCCAGCAACAGAGATCAATTTCAATGTCTCTTTTGGGGGGGTGAGGGCAGGGGAAGGGGACATTAGACTTGCTAATTCCAGAACCAGAGCTCTAGGTGAAGAGTGGTGGTGCCGGCGCAGGCCCCGTGTGTGGCCAGACATTTCAGGAAGCCGTGCAAGGCCTCTGTGAAATGTGGTTGGGAAGGAAGGTCCCCCTGCGATAATTGTATTGCTGGTGGCACAGACGGATACTTGCTATAAAGAAGATGGATCGCGGGGATGGAGGCAATTGGAGAAAGGTGATGGGGCTGCTTGGTGGCTTTCATTGTGGGCATTATCCATCAGGCCCTTTAGAAGACAGCAGGAGCTGGGGCAGTAAGGAATTGCTGGGCAGTGGGCAGGTAAACGCTGAGAGGCCAACGCGCCCGTCCCCTCTTGGGTTTGTTTCCAAACCTCCTTCCTGCTTGTCAGCATATCCTTCACCCTCCTTGCATCGCCATAAAAATGTCTCTTAAACTCACTGAATTGCACTGCCTCGGTGGCTTTCCCTGGCAAGTTAATCCACATATTTACAGCTGGGAGGGGAAGAGTTCTTCCAGAGACCCTGGGTATTCCAGCTTTCCTTAATGCAGCTGCTGGATTTTCTTTAAAACTGCTTGTCAAGAGTCCTTTCTAATTCTTGACCAGCCCTGTCAGTGCTCCTGGCTCACCAGAAAGAAAGTCACATTTCTCTGCCCAAAAGCCACTTGTGTCACCCGGGTAATTCTACAGGCCTGCATTGCTGCAGGCGCTTCATGAGTTTTAGTGTTCCGGTTCTTGGGTGCTTGGTTTGCGAGACCTTGAAGGGGGCTATTCAGAAGGCAGTGCCCAGAAAACTGGCTCCTTCATGAACCAAACAGAGCAGGAAAAAGCCATCTTGTGAAATTCCCCCCTGAAAAAATGATCTAAAACTGCTCCCTTTGAGACCATGAAACCTCCATGGAGAACAAATTTTTAAGCCAATCTCATGATTTTTGAATGTTTGGGATTGATCACTAGGGTGTATAATCATAATATACACCCACATACATATCATCAATACAGTACCCTAGAAAGTGGGGCGTGCATGTATGCTTTGTAACATACACAGCCATTTAATCAGGAAAACCTGTCCAGCACTGAAATGCAGCCACCTCACATGGTGAGCGTAGCAGCCTTTGCCCTGCACACAGTAACACTGCACAGCTACACAGTACCAGGGGAATGGAATGACAGCACCCCCCTCTGAACCTACAGGGAGACGGTGAGCAGCTAGAATCTGAACTGCAAAAGCCAAAGATCTGGAAGTCCCTTCTCTCACACCTTCAAGAGTCACAGAACAGAAGCCTCCTCCTCCTCCTCCCTGGGGGAACAGGCTGGACAATAAGAGGCAGAGGCCAGAAGAAACCCCACAACCTCCCTGTAGGCAGCCCAAGAGTTGAGTGCGACATCCTACAAGAGGAACTGGGTCTTCCCCTCCGGAAAGCAATGTCCCGTTGGCGACTGTGCAGCTGATCAATAGAAATAGAACAATGCACAGCTGGGGACTGTATGGGCCCTCAGTGTTACACTAGGCACAGGCCGGGCCTGGGCGGGAGGATGTGCCCAACACCAAGGTGAGGGCTTCTGGCTGAGAGAGAAAGAGGGGGCTGGAGGTGGATGATTTACAGAACAGAACAATACTGGCTGAAAGTGATGACTAGGAAGTTGCTAATGCTGCTCCCCAGCTGGGCTGGGTTAGTGTCAGTAAAGGAGAGAGCATGCTTTGGGCTATTTCTCATCTTTCACCAGGCTCCCTCTGCCTCTGGTACAGGGCTTCATAAACATCCAGCCACCCCAAAGCGAGGCTGGCTCGTTAACCCTTCAGGGGGCTCTTGACTTCCAGGCGGGGCAGGGGTGTGTGTGTCTCTGTGGCTGGTTGCACAGCTGCAGAAATGGGATGTATTTTTTCCTTCCCCCTTTTCTGTGAAATAAGGATTCATTTTAAGTTGCTGACCCAGCTGCAGATCCTGCCTGTTGCTACTGTGGTTATTTTTAAGTACACGGGAGGTGCTTGTGCTGCTGTGATGGGTGTTTAAGACCTTTGATAGAGATCACCTTGCAGGGCCTGGAGACCCTGGGTACAGTGCATGGCAACAGATTTCTTCCCCTCCCAGGCACACTCTGCCTTTTGATTGAAGGGCGGAGAGTCGAGTTCAGGTTAAGCAGGAGGCAAGCAAACCTTGAGGAATCCATGTGCTCAGCCAGCTTGGCTAAGATTTCTTCTCCTGATTCACGCTCCCCAAAGCTCCCTCCACTGTCCTCGTGTGCGTCTGGCATGTGCTCACTCCTGCTCGACTCTCGGTGGCTGAAATTCACCCCTGTGCTCAGGACCCAGCCAAAAACGTCTGTTAGGTCCCACGAGTCCTGAGCCTCACTGCTGTGATGCCCAGGCCTAGTGCTGAGTGTGGGTGACATGAGAGATGACAAACCATTTTACAATGCGAAGGGGAAGTGGGGTCAGAACACGCAACCTGCAAACCTGTCTAGTCCTGAAACGTAGCCAGGCTGCATCTGTCTGTCTCTGGCGAGGTGAAACCCCGACTAGATACAGTCTTTTATTGCTGGGGAACAGTCTTTTATTGCTGTTTCTGTTCCCTTCCCAGTGCAGAGCGAAGCATGGGCCGATGATGGGGTGGAAATTTGGGGGGTGGGAATGACATGGCCCACCAGTGTAAACTGGGGGTGTAGTCAGAGTTCTGCTGATTTGCAATCTTTGTGAATCTAGATTACAAAGTATAAATGGAGGCACAAACAGAGCCCAGTCCTCTGGTTTCTGACCACTTGGACTCAGCGTCACAAATGATTTGGGGAGAGGCTCCAGACCGGGTTGCAAACGAGAAGTTCTGAGAAATGTTATTAGTCATTATTATATATTAGGTGCATTACCGTAGGGCCCAGGAGGCTCGGTTGTGCTGGGTGCTGCACACACACTGAACACAAAGCTGGGCCCTGCCCCAAAGAGCTTCCAATCTGCGTATAAGACAGGTGACAGCAGGTGGGGAAAGACCGACGGGGGAGCACAGGGAAGCAATGGGATAATATTGCTCAGCCTGATAGACAGTGGGCTCAGCTTTCCAAGGAGGGGTTTAAAGTGGTGTAAGATGAATGTAGCTTTGCAGATGTTTCCAGGGAGCACGTCCCTTGCACGGGAGACTTGCAAAGGTGCTTGTGTGGAAATGTCACAAGTGCGCTGGCATTCCGGGCTACTCGGAGGTGGGAGATGACAACGCATGAAACTATAAACACGTGCCGTGAAAATGTAATGTTTCCCGGGGCTGGAGCCAGCTGGCAGAGCTGTGAAATGCAGCTGGAGCCATCCAGAAAAAAGAGTCTAACCACAGAACTGCTTCTGACCCAGCTCCGTGCAGAACATTCTGCCCTGAATGGAAGACATTCCTGATGCAAGCCCTTGCCAGGGGCATCGGCAGCCTTTTGGGCGCCCTAGGTGGTGGAAGGTCCTGCCCCCGAAATACCACCGATGACCGCGGCGGCCGAACATCCGGCCACTGCGGTCCCCACCCCCCAAACATTAGCAACCTAGGTGACCGCCTAAGTCGCTTAATGGGTTGCGCCGGCCCTGCCCCTTGCGTAACTACTTCATTATTTGATTTTGCAGAATATTACGCATGTTTGGAAGGTGAATTGACACAAGGCGTTACAGCTTGGGAACCTGAAATCATGGCTACACTAGCACACTAGCTGCAGTTCAGGCTACCGGGCTGAAATCAAATCTTCACTGGCATGATACACGGATGACCCCGCAACCTGGAAATGCCGCCTTCGTCAAGGGCGAGTGGTAATTAATTTTTAGTCTCCCGCCTAGCTTGGGTGTCTGCTCCCGGAGCAGAAGAGTAGGTAGCAAGACCTCACAGAGTGCATTATTCCTCTGGCTGAGGAGCTGTTATGTCCGGTTGGTGTCTGACTGACAGGAAACCACCCGCGTTATTCCAGTTGTCGAGCTTTGCTCTTATCACCTGTAGGTCTCAAAGCATCAAGCAAAGGAAGTCAGCACCATTAACCATTGTACAGATGGGGAAACTGAGGCCTGAAGAGGGGAAGTCACTTGGGGGCCGTACCAGAGATAGGGATAGAATTCCCAGGTGACCTGACTCCCAGCCTAGTGCATGTAGCAACTTTCATTCAAGGATCCCAGAAAGATTCAGCTGCGTTGTTCAACTGAGCATCGTGCACTCCCTCTGAGGGGTAGGTGTTGGTCCCATCTTACAGGATGAGAAAAGCTGTATGGCTGTGTGCTTTGTCTAAGGCCAACAGGGCACATCCCTGCCTGGCCTGGAGTGAGAACCCTCGGGGCCTTCACGCTGACCACTGGCCCAAACTGCCTCCTAGCCACCAGCTGGAGTGGGGGACTGTTCCCCCCCTGTGCACCCAGGGGTGGGTGAAGGGGCCCCGAACTGCCTCCCCAGACTTGGAATGAGCCTTGTTTCAGGATGGACTTTTATCCTTGCATGCCGGTGAAAAGCAGTGGCCTGGCAGCCACGGAATCTGGGGCCCTCTCTTCACAGCCCCTCGATGCCGTGTTCTCGGGAAACCTGTGCGCTGCAGGGAACGGCTGTTACCCCCAGGGACAGCCAGGGAGAAGAGGCCCCAAAGTGCCTGGCCCAGGTCTGTGGTGGAGCCCAGAATGCTGGTCTGCCCACTAAGCCATCCTGCCCGTTCTTCCCAGGAGAAATACAGCAGGAGTCCCAGCATTAGGCCACCCACCCAGCAGGGACGCACCTCGGGGAGATCAGTCTCTGTGGCCACTCACCCCCTGCTCACTCTGCTCCCCTCCCCCCAGGAGAGCTGGTACAGGCTGGCCCCTTGTTTGAGCCTGTACTGGCTCTCATGAGGGGGTTGATGTGTGAGTGGCTTCTCATCCAGAGCTTGCCGAAATCAACGACAGGCCTCCCTGCTTTGCATCAAGCCCCGTCGTTCCCCATCTCCCTGCTGAGCTGAACTCTGGCCTTCGCAGGACGGGTTCGGTTACACCCTTAATCCCGGCTGGGTTTGCTCAGGCAGAGCTGTAAGGGAAATATCCCGCAACTTACAAGAGCTGGTGGAAATTCACACCGGCTCTGTTTTCAGGGACATCTCCCTCTTCCAGAGCCAGAATAATCGGCTTAGCCGTTAAAGGACGCCAGCCACGCTCGCAGGGGGACTCTGCTCTCGGTTACATGTTGGGGCTATGTCTTTAAGATTTGAGCTGCAGAGATTCTGGGGGGCATGGCGGGGCTGGGAAGCTCTGCACCGTCCATTGGAACCAGACTCAGAATAAGCCACAGTTGCTACAGTGTGATCACTGCACCTACAGACATGGGCAAGCCGACTGTTTGCCCTCTACTGCAATTGACTGCCCTGGCTGTGCTCGTAGGAAATACAAAAGGGACCCGAACCAGACCTCTCCTTTGGAACCCCCAGATCTGCTGCGCCGCTGCCTTGTACCTCATTTCCTGGCCCAGCAGAATGGGGGGTTCACACCTGCTCAGCTCCTCTGCAAAGCCGCGCAGGGCGCCAGGCAGCGTTTCGTCAGGCCGCAGCTGGTATCCGGGGAGGCCTGGTTTGACGATACACGGGGCTCAGGAGAGCGGCTTGAAGAGCAGGAGGGGAAAGCTCAAAGTTAAGATAATTTCAAACTCATTTTTTTTCCCCAAAAGATTTTTTTGGCCAGCCTGGTCCCCTGGCAGGGTTTTTAAAAGCCTTATTTCTAATCAAAGGGATTTTCTAATTCTAACTTTTTTCACATTTGTTTTTGATACTTTCATGCTACAAAACAAAGGCTCGTTAACGATGAATGAGAATGTGATGAAAAAATGTCAAAAAGTAAAAATGAAAAACCCTTTAAACAGAAAGGAATCCGGATGCACACACAAGAGTTTAGTGTGCAACCCTGCGCCCAGCCCGGATCGTTGATCCAGGTGGGAAAGCCCCTGCTCTGACTTACACCAGGTTTACACTGTGTGTCAGTTCCTGCACCAGATCTGGGCTAAGCGCCCATCTTGTTTAGACACATCCGGAGTATTCATGCCTGGCCGGGTTCGGTCAAGGAAGGGCGTTTATAAACAGCGCCTCCTAGTGGCTGAAACGTATAATACAGTTCAGCATTCCGTGACTGTGTATCTCCACTGGCTGAAGTGGAGTGACTCCTGGTTTACACCAGTGTCAAAGCAGAATCTGGTGCACGCTGAAGAAGCAAAACGTTTTGCATAAAACTTCCTATGTCATCGGAATTTTAATGAGCTGAAGTTAATCAATGGGGTCTAATTTCCAGGTCCCAAAAATGGGTTTGGCACTAGAGAGTCTTCTGCTTCCAATCGAAATGTTTGCTCCCTTGTGCAGCTGAGAGGGGATTTGAAACAAAAGAGCAACTGCCTGACAAACTGGGAGAGCAAAGGGACCCAGGGAGCAGCAAAGTGTTGTGTCAGACAAAACTACACAGGATCTTTTCAGGGGGCAAGACAAAGATGCCACATTTATTATGATAACAATTTGATTTATGATCAATAACTAATATCTTAATCCTTATACACACACATTATACCTAATACCTATATACACACACACACACACACATCAGATGTTCTGCAGCTGCTGCATAGTTACCAGTCCTGAAGATAGCTTGAGTTCGTGGCTTGATTTTGCAGCTTGGGTTTGTAGCTTGTGGCGGTAACTGGCCAGGAAAGCCGGGCAGAAGGACGAGCTGGGTCTCTGTTGGGCCTGCACCGATGTCCTTCCATGTTGGCAGCAGAATGTTACCCTCCAAAGTCTCCCATCTCACCCATCCTTTGTGTAGGCTTTAGTTTGAATCCAGAGTCTATAGGTCTTGCTGTGTCACTGCCTCTGGGTTTGGTGATTGATCACCTGTCAATTGCAGGCGTGACTTTCAGCCTCAGACCTGGCTTTGATCTTCCTTCTATTGTACCTTTTCTTTTTAGGGTGGACACTGCTTACTTTGTTAGGGCTCTTGTCTGCATCTTCAGTCGTTGGGGTTTGAACTTTATTTCATCAGGACAGGCTGGGGCTGGAGGTTGATTCCATCATCCATCCACACCTCCGTCACACATCTAAACTAACTAATAAGAGTACTACAGGGTTTGCAAAAATGAAGGTTGGAGGAAGCCTTTACAAAATGGAGTGAGCGTGTTAAAATGGGGTTTGAATTACAATATGGCAAAGAGTGAACAGAAGTTACAATACAGACAAGTGTAGTGGATGGCAAATGTTACATTAATAATTAAAAACAATTTCATTTATCAGTTCTAGAAAGGACCAGAATCATTTTTGATACCAGGTCCGAATGCTCCACCAGGTGCAGGGCCGTGGTGAATCTAGCCCAGAGAGAAGGCTGTTGAATTACATGGCAGGTCAATAGGGTTTTAGAAGCATATCCTCTCTCTTAAGCTTTGGTCTCCATGTGGCTTGGGACGTCCCTCTTAAGGGAAATGCTTCCAACAAGCTATCAGGAAACACAATGGCTCATAAATGAGAGAGGACCAGGTCTGCTGAGAAACCGGGTCTGGAAGGAATAATTGGCCAGAGTCCAGGGAGAATTGGAGTGTTGTGTGGGAGGGGCTGGCAGGGTTGAGTGGAGACCAGTTTAATTAGTCATGTCCATTAGTCACACAATTGAGAAGAATAAATTAAGTGGGGTTTTGGGCTGGGCTCAGTCAGAGTTTCTAATGGGAGGATTTTCTTTCCCCAAGAAACTCTGATCCGTGCAAAACTTCAGGCGATGGAGGCTCCAGCAAAGATTTGGAAGGCGGCAGCTTGGGGATCTTTGCTTGCCGAGGGGAGGAATCGCTGACGAGTGCTGACAGTATTGGTCTCTGTTCTGCAGGTATCGATGCGGTCGCTCCAGATTTACAGCATATTCAAGTGGAGCAGAACGTGGCACATGGTGTTGTCCTCATCTCAAGAGGGAATGGAGTGGGGGTACCATTGTGTGGACAGCTCCAATGTCCCCAAATCCCTTTGGCTGTTCCAGCCCTAGCTCATCTCTTATACCTACGCAGCTCCAGTGAGTTCAGCAGGATTGTGATCCAGGCACATCTGAACCAGAACTATTCCCCTTCGGGTCTATCTGGAGTGTTCCCCTTTGCCGTCCAAGTGGCTAGACAAAGCTCAGGGACCAGGGGATGTTCAGCTGGAAGTAGAAAGCGGTTGAGGTTTTTTTGTTTAATGCAGGCTCGTTTATTTGCAAGGCATGTAAGAAGTCCTAGTTCTCCAAACACAGGAGTAACCAAAAGGAAAAGGAGTAGTTTCGTAGCATACAGCGCCAAACCTCTTTAGCCAATACCAGAGAGCTCTCTCGCGCGCGCTTTCTCCAGGCTCACTCTGTGCGCATGGGCTGGGCCAAACTTTCCTGCTGTTTGCTCGGCCTTGCTCTGTGTTTTCCTCTGTCCTCGGTCTGTGTGTTCACTTGCACACCCGCACAACCCTGGTCCCATACCCAGTAGGACCCTCACCCACATGGTGCTAGTTTCTACTAAGCCTTGTTTTGGGTGTGGCCCCTGAACCATCTCTTACAATTGTCTCAGATGAAGGGCACAGTCACATATCCATCTGAACGGGGGTTTAACTCGCTCCATAACAAGGTTCCACCCAGCTCATATATTGCTCATATATACTGCCCCATCACCGCAGTAACTGAGCATTTTCCACATCAAATCAACAGCACCATCCCTGGTGGATTTTCTGGGATCTTTGGCACATCTCCCTTTTCAGGGTAAAACTGCTTGGTGGAGGGTTTGAATTTCCCCATTTTGGGGGGAGACGGGGAACCAGACTTGTGGGGGGGGGGGGATCAGAACCAGAGAGCGGACGCCAAATGCAAATGAGTTCAGACTCAAGGGGCCTCATTCACCATTGTCTCCCCCTTCATGCAGAGCCAGACACCAGTGCGAAGTGGGTGTGAAACATCATCGTGCTAACAGGGTGGCTTTTTGCTCACACTGTGCGCTGGTTTGCACAGCCCCTCTGGTGCAGGAGATGAAGATGAACTGGGCCCACGGTTCTGTTTGCATCTCTGGTGCTAAGTTTCCCATTGCTGTTTATACTTTTTCCTTTTTAAACCCTCTTTGTCAGCCTGCACTCACGCAGGCAGCCTGTAACGGGACTCTCACTCCTGTCGTATTTCACACGGCCAACACATTTGGTTTTGCCGCTGTTTGCTTTTCCCAAAGTAGGGAATGAAAAGCGCCAGTGTCCCCCAAATGCATTGTGACTAATGGGAGCCCCATGGCTGCAGAAAAAGCAGATGCCTTCTGCTTAATCTGGGCAGTTGTTATGTAAACCTCCTTCCTGCTTTGAAGTCACCTATAAATACTCCATGTGTTTCCAATAAACCAGCATTTTTATCACTAGAGCTGTTAAAGGCAGATCTGTGTCCGATTGGTCCCACTGGCTGCGCTGGGAGTTCGCTCCTGATAACCCTCACATCCTCTCCAAGGAGTTCATTGCAGCCCCAGAATGAGGAGTGGGGGAGCTGAATCTGGAGCAGGGAGGGTGCTGGGAAATGCAGGCGTCGTCTCCTGTGTGCTGTTCAGGTTGTGAGACTAGGCGTTTGGCACGGGGCTGCTGAGTGTCCGTTAACCAGCCGAACTAACACACTCTGGCACCCCTGGAACTGCAGGAAGCCTGCGATGCATCCATTAAAAGGGTCGCGTCTCTGCCTCGCTGGATGCAGAGAAGAGCCCTCCTCAGCCAAGCTGCATCCTGCTGGCATGTCCTCTTTGCTACGGGTGGCTGTATTCCTGCACTGTGCAGGGGCCCTTGCCAAGGTCAGGGCTGCGTGTTACAAATACATGGCCAGAGACGGTCCCTGCCCCAAAGAGCTTGTCACCTAAATAGACACCGGGTGGGAGGGGAAACAGAGGCACAACCTGGCAGGGCTGGCAGCAGAATCCAGCCCTCCTGATTCCTGGCCTCAGGCCTTTTCTGCATGACGGCACTGCCTCTGAGCTACTGGTACCAGCATCCTGACATGGGCCTTTTATAAGAGGGCTGATTCACAGGAGCCGCAGCAGCGTTGCTTGCCAAGTCATGCTTGCAAGAGATTGACATCTGACCACAAGCCCGTGCTCTGCTGCCTGCTCACCAGAAGCTATTTCCCTCCACGAACCAGCTGCCAAGCCTCAGCAGCGATCCCCATGGTCTATCCCGGCTCAGAGGCTTTCAATGAGTCCTTCGTTAGCTGGAGTGCAGTCATCTTTGTGTAGCACCTGACTGTTCGCCAAGGTGTTCTTGTGCACGAGGGGGTGACCTGTATTACGTGCTGTGCTCCAGTGCTTTTCCAGGGAACTGCTGGCAGGGTAATGCTGCTTTGCAATACAGCTGGGGAACTGCACAGCTGCAATTAATTAGAGCCTTGTTTGGTGAGCTGGGTAAGGAGGACGTCACCCATTGTATGCCACACAGGGACCTCCTGCCCCAGCAGGATGTGCAGCTGCAGGGTCCAGCAGCAAGGATTTTCCAAAGGGCTCAGTGAGTTTTGGGTCCCCAATCTGGGATGTCCCAGGCACACCTCCTTAAAGCCAGCCCCCCTTTCAAGGTGGCTCCAGCTGGGTGCCCCAGATCACGTCACGTTCCATGCCCAATGCGTGTAACTGGCACCTGGAGGGGAGCAAAGAGACTTGCCAGAGCTGCCCAGCGGCAGGAGCCAAGCAGGCCTGTGTTCTGCAGCTTTGGATGGAAGGCACCACGTAAGTCAAACGCTTCTTCTTTGTTTTTGCCTCCCGCTAGCATGAAGGTGAAATACACCCAGCTCACCTGTCTCTGAAACGCCACCTTCCTTTCCCCACCGTGTCTCTCCTGCCCTTTCCCGTGTATAAATCTTCTCTGATTACCAGTGTCGGCCAAGGACAGGGAACGAACTGTCCCTGCTCCCCCTGGCCTTGGGGCGGCTCCTCAGTCATTCTCAAGTGAAGCCCATTTTGTCTATGGAGCCCGGGGACCTGCGTTAGGGCTCCGGTTCGAGGCATTATTCAAGGTCTGACTCAAGTTAATCCTTAGTGGTTAGAACGCTGGCCCTGCGGGAGCTCCTGTCAGCAGAGCTGTGATCTCTAGAGCAGGGAAGGCTTTAGTCACCCAGGCTAAGACCGCTGTGTTCACCCAGGCAGAAGCTGGTGGTGGTGCTGGTGGAGGAGCAGGGGAAAGGGGCCTCCCCCAGCCCTGCCCACTTGGCCTCACACCCTATGCGGGTGTTTCTCAGCTTCCTCTGAAACATCCGAGACCAGATATTGGATTCAACAGACCCACCGATCTGTGCTCCTGTCCCTTACCCCAGAGCGGAGCGGCTGTCACCCCACGTTCCCCCGCAGCCCTGGGTATGTGTGAGGCAGGGACGCGGGCCCCATGTCTCCTGGGCCTGGGCTACAACTGGGCAGCACAAAACTGGGCCCAAGCCCCACAAAGGGCTCGACAGCATCAGTGTTCTTTGTTCTGTCATTGCCAGTATTATGTATCCATGCCGCCTCCCCTCCAGCCGAGGGCGCTTTACCAACCAGAAAGGGCTCCGGCCCCTAGTTAGACCCAAGCCTGACTTGTGCAATGCTGCGGCAACGGACCACAAAGAGCGGTGACTTCTGACTGGAAAAAACAATGCAGAGCCATCCGTGTTCCCCTCACCCAGCACAGCCGGATTCCTGCTCCCAGCACGGCCCACGGCGCTGCACTCTGAGGGCTGGAGGAAGGAATCAGTTTGTCGATTGCTTTTCAAGGGCAAGGTGCAGTGACCAGAGCCCAGGAGGCGAGGCTGACTCTGCACAGGACTGGGGCTTGCATAACCCAGCGGCATTTCAGCTTCACATGACACAGATTTTACTGTAGGTGGGCACAGCTCTGCACCCCCCTCCTCCAGAACTTGGGGCGGGACTGTGGTAAGATGCCGGCTGTAGACAGACCCACACCCTAGTGCTGAGCAAGAACAGAGCCTGTGGGGCTCCGGAACGAGCACCTAAGCAGCAGGCTCTTCGGCCACTGGGGGTGATGTAAGTGCATGCGCTGAGCCCAGGTATTTGGCTTGGCTTGAGTGTGCCAGGTTCCCGGTGATTGAGAGCAGCGGACAGAACTGAGTCCACCTGGTGTTTGGGTTCTGATCCAAGTAGGTTTTGGTTTTGATCCCGCTGTCCAGAGAAAACGGTTCCCTTTCACATTGTTAAGCATTTAACCCTCCTGCCCTAACAACCACAAAGTGCAGGGGCAGGTTGCTAGCTGCAAACAGTGCCACCCTTTTGGGGAGCCCACCAGCATCCACCACACCCAGGCTGCCTCTACCCCCACCCTGGGGAGACTGGAGGGTATATAAAACCGGCTCAGATCTCTTTCCATGACAGCCTCCAAAGAGCAGGGAGAGGGGCCTGCCTGCCTTCCCGCTGACTGGCAGGTCACACCTCATGCCGAACCAGAGCCAGGCTGTGTCAGAAGGGGGAGGGTCCTTGAAAAGGTGCCGTAGGTGCACCCAAAGGGCCAGGTGGGTGACCGCTGCCTCTGCCTCTCCCCCATGGGCTCTGCCACAGGATGGTGAGATCTGCATGGCACGGCTGTTGGGTGAGCTGCAGCCGCTGGGATGGCTCATCCGTGCTGCTCAGCATCCCCCTGATGTGTTGCAAAGGGAAAATGGGCGTCCCAGGGGGCTGATAACATTGTGATCCCCGGGGTGGCAAGAAACGAGGCCTTCACCTCAATCTGTGTGGGGCGCAGACTGCCTGACGCGAGCCCGAGCGAGACCTTTGAGTACCAGACAAAACTTCAGCGCTGCCCTGGCATGCAGAAGGAGGTTGGCTTTGTCTGAGCAGACGTGGGTTCAGGGCCTGCCTCTTTCCCAGGCTCCCGGTGTGCCCTCGTCTGTCAAATGGACATCCTGGCACTCAGGTTGTTTGTGAGTGTAAGTTTGTCAGGCCAATCACCCACAATACGTTACATTTAATATCCCAAAGGTATTTCAAGCAGCTGATGTCTTGTGAGTTGATATTCTGCAGTGCTGCTCGCCCAACACTTTCCATGAGCGTTGCATTCATGGTTTAATACATTTGTACTTTGTATTAATTTAATTTTAATGTGTCAGGACCCCTGGTTTGTGCAGGCTGGCAGCGAGGTGCCCTCATTGCATCCCACAGGGCAGTGGGTAGCATCAAACGTGGGGCTCGTCTGACCACACACAACACATTGCAGTCCTGTGAGGCTGCTTTTCTAATGAAAATTGTAAACCAAGTGGGTTTCAAAGTGTGTGTGTGTGTGTGTGTGTGTGTGTGTGTGTGTGTGTGTGTGTGTGTGTGTGTGTGTGCCCACCCCAGCTCCACATTTAAATTCTCTGGGGCAGGGATCAACCGTGCACTGAACTGGGGCCCAGCACCAGGTTGTGTTTCTGTCCCTTACTGGATCAATGAGCCAGGATGACTATTCATGTGAGTAAAGGGCCCGCAGGCCCAGACACCGACCTTATAGCCGTAGGAGACTAGAATGGATTTTTATTTGCTTACATTTTTTTGAGGCCTAATGGAAACCAAACGAGATCCAGGATGGGGGCGGTGAGGAAAGTGCTGTCACTGGCGCTTGGGCCTCTTGACAGTCTATCCCGTTATTGCTGATGACATTTGAATTTGGTATTTGAAATATCTTCGCTCTGTGTTTTGACACATTGATGTTTGAAGCTACCCAGCAGGGTTTTGACTTTCCCTGGGTAATTACTGCCAGATTCAGCCCCTTTCCCCCCACTCTCTCCTGGGACGCTGCTGTGCGCTCACTGAAAAGCGTGGGGGACCTGCTGCAGCAGCTGCCTGGGCTGTTAGCAAAGAGCTGGTGTGCGGACGGACGGAGCAGGGAGGTGCAGCAAGGCAGTGCTGTGCCTTCCCATCACACGGGGCTGAAGGGAAAATGAGCAGAGGAGAGGAACTTTCAGTAAGTTCTGTATGAAGTGGAGCTAGCAGGCAGCTCTCTGCCAGAGGGTGACTAACCCGTGGGGCAGCGGCACAGAGGGACGCGGTGCATTCTCCATCACAAGGGAGGCAGGGTGTCTCCTCCTAAGAGGCAGGCTCTAGCTCAGACATAGGTTTATGTAGCTCGCTGCAGGCATCACAGTCGGGTGAAGTTCTGTGCCCTGTGCTGGCCAGAAGGTCAGAATAGATGGCCAGGACCATCCCGTGTCGCATTAAAGCAGACCTCTTGCTGACAGAAATCAGGGGATCTCTGTTTAAATTCGCCCTCCTTTTAAAATTTAGTGTGAACTCTGAAAACAGGCGTGATAGAGACACCTCTGAACCGAACCCCGGCTCAGAACGGGTCCTGGCTCTGAATGCAGTTCCAGACCTGCCTTTGTAGCTGGGCCCACTCCAGAGCCAAACTCTCCCTGAATGTTAGGGGTGTTCTCAGCCATTCCCCAGCTTTGCAGGGACCCACATCTGCTAAGGGGGATGCAGCGGGGGCCTTGCTATTTGTGCTCTCAGCTATTTCCAGCTCCGAAGGGCTTGGATTACAAGTCCAGCTCTGAGTTTTCTTAGTCTGGGAGTAATTTAGGGCAAGACCTGGTTTGGATAGCACCACTCAGCTCACAAATACCGAACTCCATACGGCCACCCTCCTCCTGCCTCCACATTCGACAGCAGCCAGAGCATCTACCACAGACATGTAGCCAGCCCTTCTGAGGACCCATCGGGCTGGACAGATTCCAGCTCACTTTCCGACGCCGTGGGGCGAGAGGCGGTCAGACACTGCCACCCAAAAGCATGTGGGGAAGAGAGATGAGAGCAAGCAAGGGCCCCGCTTGGAATCTCTTTGCTGACTGTTATTGTGGCAGTAACTAGGATGCCTCCCTGAGAATGAGGGAGGGAGGCGGTTCTGGACTTTGTATTTTAAATCCGAGAGCTGGGTTGGGTGTGACTTTTCTTAGGGCCCTATGGTGCTGGGTGCTGGACAAACAGCACTGGACGAACTCACAACCTGGTAAAGTTGGAGGTTTTTTCCCGGGGTTTTCAAATGGTTCCCACCTGGGTGCATGGGATTGGGCTAATCATCTGTGACACAGATGCTTTCTAGCCATTGGGGGTTGAGTTCAGGGTCGGTAGCTAAGCCTTTGTCACACTGCAGTGTTTGTGGCATTACTGTTGCCTTCCCCGAGTGCATGAGAGGGACAACACCCAGCACTCTGGAGACCGTCTCAAACTCCTCTGGATCCCCCAGGCGCAGGGATGAGATTGGAGGAAGACGTATGCTTCAAATGTCCTGCCTTCACTTGCTAGTAATTTACTAAGTGCCACCATTTTACTCCTGAGTGCCCAGCCCAACACAGCTGGCCTTGCCTCACACCACCCGGTTTCAGTCCTATGCACCGATTATCTTAATTTACCCTGAAATACACTGAGGTCATCCAGGGTGCAGCACTGTGAAACCGGAGTGAGAAAAGTTCTTGACAACTGGAGATGTGTTCTGCTTTCCATCAAGCATCAGCTCCGGCTTCCCCCAGCTGCCTGCATTTTCCTTCCGCCTCAGAGCTGAGCTGCCATCAGGGGGACACGATGCTCCGCTGTGGTGGCCTGATCCTGAGAAAAGTCACGAAGGGGTTTGCAAGGGAGAAGGACTCACTTCTGAGAGGGAGAAGTGTCCCAGGTGAGACCTGCAGGGCAGCTGGTGCAACCATCCAGGATGGTACTGGCCAGATTTTAGGGTGACATCAGCCAGCACAGACCGGGAGCCAGAGAGAACTGCAGGGTCTTGCTATGTCCAACAGCTTCAAGTAAGCTCTGTCCTGAGGGATCCTACAGGGCCAGCTTCAGTTCTCCAGTATAATTGCTCCCAGCTGTGGCACAGGGCACACGTTTCCTTTGGCTTCAGTTTGTGCAGGATTTGGGTTTTGATCAGATGGGGCCAGAATTTTGTAAGACTAGCCAAGGGGTAGGCAACCTATGGCACGCGTGCCAAAGCCGTCACGCAAGTTGATTTTCAGTGGCACTCACACTGCCCAGGTCCTGGCCACCAGTCTGGGGGGGCTCTGCATTTTAATTTAATTTTAAATGAAGCTTCTTAAACATTTTAAAAACCTTATTTACTTTACATACAACAACAGTTTAGTTCTATATTATAGATTTATAGAAAGAGACCTTCTAAAAACGTTAAAATGTATTATTGGCACGCGAAACCTTAAATGAGAGTGAATAAATGAAGACTCCGCACACCACTTCTGAAAGGTTACCGACCCCTGGACTAGCCACTGCTCTGCGACTTCCCCCAGAGATGGCGTCGGTCTGTCAGGAATGCTCCATGGTGTGAAAGCAGACGCCATCCAAGATGGTGGAAATCTCAGAGCGGTCTGCTCTCTCCAGATCTCTGCCATGCAGGGATGGAATCTAGCAAGACCACCTGGCAAGATTTTGGCACTGTCAGATCTTCAACTAGATTCAGCCTCAGTCGTGTCTGGATCCCAGCGCTGCCCCTGGCCCTGACAGCACCAACCCGAAAGTGGCTCAGGGTTCTTGGAAACTCAGGCCTGGCTTGTGAGTCACTAGGGGCGGCTGGTCTCAGTTTAGTCTGTGATGAAGCCTGAAGCCAGTTGACTGAATCTGGGGTTCTGCTCTGGGCCCATTACAGGGACACAGGCCTGGTGTGGAATTGGGGTGGGGCTCTGACCCCACACACACACAGTCAGGGGTTCAGGTCACAGCCGACAGCAGCCCTTCTCCCTAACATGAACGGCTGCTTTTAACTTAGGGTTGCCAGGTGTCCGGTTTTTGAGCGGAAAATCCATTTGACAGGGGACATATGCAGTGTCCAGTCAGTACTGCTGACCAGACACCAAAAGTCCAGTTATCCAGTAACCACAATTGGCCTCTGCTGCCGGGGGCAGGAAGAGCAGCTGCTGCTGGAGGAGGGGGGATCCGGACTGCGCACAGTATTTGAGGAGCGGGGCCGGCGGCCAGGCTCACTGCCCGTGACAGCCGCCGACACCAAAACAAGATACAATTTCCTCTGCGTTGCTTCTAAACCCCCCTCCCCACCCCGCTCAAACCTCCATCTCAGGTCAATTTGCAAAAGCCGTCTCCCTTATCGGTCACAATGTCTAGCTGCCCTGTTATCTGGTGTGAAGATGTGACGCCTGCTGATTAAAGGCCAAGAGAAGCTAAGTGATGGCTTCTCCAGGTCCCCGGTCTGCGCAAACCTGTCTCAAGCAACTTGTCAGCTCCTATGGAGTTATTAATAGGTATTAAGTCTCTCCGCCTTCGCCTGCGGAACCTCCCGTCACCTACCATTGTGCGGATCAAGCCAGAGGCAGCAAGCTGGCTTCAAGGAGGCTTTGCAGGTGAAGAGAGGATCAGGACTGGTGGCTGGCTAGAGTCCTTTGAGGTGGGGCACAGGGGCCACTCCATATTCTGACAGCTGGCTGTGCACTGTGGTGCCTGCAGCTCACGGTGAACCCTAGCAGCAGGAACTTCAGGGGGACTGCTCCAGTTTATACCCGCTGTGACCCCGAGCTCAAAGCCAGAGCTTCTCTGAATAGAGCAGAATATAATGGCACATGGGGTCCTTCCCCAGCCTTCCCCCTTGACTCACAGAATCCCCTCCCTGCCAAAAGGGACGCTGAGGAGGCGGCCCGTCATCAGACGGACATGATGCATCTTTTCGACTTACAGTCAGTACCTAGATACTAGGGTGATGAGTGCTCCAGAAATAGCCAGAGAAATAATAACTGGCATTTATATGCAGGAATATTTACACGGCAAATTAATACGTCTGATTTATCTCTGCTGGATGCCACTCTTCCACCTCTCAGCCTGAAGGATTCGCATAGGCAGGGATCACTCCTCCATTGCTGACATGCAGCCAGCTCTGGGGTGGGATGTAGCCCAATTCAGTGGCCTTACACACAAGTCTGTTAGCAAAAGAAACAAAGAGTAACTTGTCCAAGAGCAGAACTGGAAGGGAGGGAGGCAGACAGTAAACCCCGAGCCAGAAACTGGCTAGGACATGGGCTAACAAAGCTACCTTTAGTGCCACTGGAACTCCAGAAAACAGGAGTGTCAAGCCCTGCAGGATGCACATCATCCTAAAAACGAACACCTCCATCCGCACCCTCTGGGCCATGCCAAAGCCAAGGCTCCTCAGGAGGGACACCTCCTGAATTTATAAACAGACAGCAGAGGTCCCAAGCAGGGGTGGCAATGGTGGTGGGAACTGTGGGGTACCTCCCACTGCCATCAGAACACAAGGCTCTGCATAGTAGAACGGCCATAACCCCACCAAGGCCAGTAGCCCAGGTCCCGCAGTGGCCAACACCTCCTGGCCTTTGAAGAAGGCTAGAGAAACCCTGGGGCAGGATTTTCATAGGAGCCCAACTGGAAGTCACTGGGACTTGTGCTCCTGCCTTGCCTGGTCTCTTTTTAAAACTCCATCCTAGCCCTTTCCATGGGGGAAGATTTCCTCCCGACTCTGCGCTTCTGGCCCGAACGGCGTTGGCCGCTGGGTCCAGGCCCGATTCAAACTGGCTCCTGCATCAGGCACTTCTCCGCAGCACACTCAAGACGTCCGCGAAACTTCATCGCCCTCTGCCATGAAAGTTCAATTTATGCAGCAAATTAATACGTCTTCTCCAGCTGATTTATCTCTGCGGGACGCCCTCTCCCTGCCCCTCCTACTCCGTTATCAGTGCCCTGTTAGGAAGCTATCGCAGGCGCTTGTGTTGGCACTGAAGAATTCCATTCCCCTCATTGCCAGATGGGGACCTGAGGGTTTGCTGGTGCCGGTGGCTGATAACAGAAGCTACTGCCGGTGGTTCCCAAAGCAGAGACGTACGGGGTTTACTATTGTCAGCTATTGATAGCTCCGGCTCTGTGTCATTATTTCTCCTTTTCTGGACGCATAAGGGCAGATCCACTGAAATCAACAGGGCTGCCTTGGCTCCTAGCAGCTGAGGATCTGGTTACATGGACTTTAAAGCCTGTATAATCAATGCTGCTGATCGCAAGCTGGAAGGCAGAACTATTTATCCAGGTGTTTTTAATTAATACGCTGTTTGCCTGTTTTGGTGGTGGGTCTTTTCTTTTACAGCACTTTCTAGGCTGGTTTCCTAACAACACAGCAGGACCTAGGAGCCAGGATTCCTGGGTTCTATTCCCCAGCTCTGCTACTCACTTGCCGGATGCCTTTTTTGGTAAGTGCCTCAGATTTCCCCCTCTGTTAATGTGAGGGGCTAGCACGATGTTATGTGTGAGCAACTGTTTTTGCCTGGCCTAGTGAAAAATTTGGCATGTGACACATAGGTCATAGGGCTGGAAGGGACCTGCTGGGTCCCCGAGTCCAAGTTCATCTTGGTCCCCCTTCAGTGGGTGAGTCTCATCAGAGGATATTAACGTTCTACTGCTGCCACCTAGCAGTGTTCGTGTGGTAGGGGCCGGTGCTCTGTAGCTGGGTGGTACAAGCCCAGCCCATGACCCCACTGTGGCATCATTAGATTTGGGGGATTTTTGCTTTGAGCTCGTCTCTGATACGAATTCAAGGCACTGAGAAACATGAACCTTATCAGACCCACCGAGACCAGCGATACCGATGGAGCTCGGCCATCACAGCCCTGCTCCAGACAAACTTAAGGGCTGCAGCCTCCTCCTGTTTGACATTAAGGAGGGAGCTGATGGGAATAAGCCTGTAAACATTCTTCTAGGGTCTGTAATGGAGCATCTGGTGCTGCGAGACCAGGTCTCTCAACAGCTGACATAACAGGTAAAAGTCCCAAGGGGCAACTGCCTTTTTTACAGGGGGTCTACAAGGGACAGTTCTCAGCTGCTGAGCCAGGCCATCCCAGGGCTATCCTGACATCCTCTAGTCCAGGTTACCATCCTCAGTGCTCTGGTCTGTTCTAAGGTCCCAAGCACCCCGAGTGCTAGAGTGGGGGGAAGTTGTTATACCATGGCAGTGCCCTGGTTGTTCTAGAACCTGTTTTGGGCCTGCCTGCTTAGATAAGACCATTGGCGATGGCCCTGGTGCAGGGAGAGAAGCCCAGTTACAGGGTGGTCGCTGTGCTGCCACCACACGCAAGCTCAGCTGTTGGCAAGCAGCTGATGCCGTATGCACCCCTGGCATCTCTCACTTCCTCTGCCCTCTGGCAAAGGAGGAAGAGCCCAGCATTGATTTATTTGTAATTCTTATTCATTTTTGGGGTGTCCACGTAAACTCCCATGTTGTTTCAATACCTGCCATTAGGCCCTAGGTGATAATGTACGAATAGACATTCCTCCTCCTGCCCCACTAGGCATTCATCTCATCCTCAGATTGTCAAGCCATACAGCGGCAGGGCAGGGAGAGCCTGCTAGCAAGCAGAGTGCCTGGCCCTTTAAATGCTGCCCTGGCCAGGCCACCCCAAAGCAGCCTGAAGAGACTGATTGAGGGCCAGCTCTCTTTCTCCCTGGAGAATCCCGTTCCCACTGTGGCAGAAAATGCCCCTCAAAAGACAAAAGGAAAAACACCCTTGGGTTTCACGTGAGAACCTGAGCATGCACTGCATCAGAACGCAGCCCTGCTCTTGGGGCGGGGACCCCTTGCCAAGGGGATGGGGTCCCATTAGGGGAGGAGCTGGTCCACAGGGCTGTCAGAGATGCTTCTCCCAAGTGTTGCCCATTTATGTAGCTGGTAAGGACAGAAAATTGTCCTTTTGAGGGTGACAGAGGGGTGTCATCTCATCAGCAAATAAATTAAGGCCCCAATCCTCAAAGACCTAAGCAGTGTCACCAGCTGTTCAAAAATCATGAGTCAGGCTCCCAGAAAATCACAAGATTGGCTTAAAAATCATAAGATTGTTTAAAAATAATAACTTGTTTCCTTTTTATTTGCCTCTGGCTTCTAAGCAGTTTCCAAGCTTCTCTGGGCACCAGAGCAGCTAGAAACCTAAGGAAAAAAAAATGACGGCTGAGGTTCTCCTGTATTTCTCTGACTCCAGGAGCTGGGGCCTTTAAAGACAAACAACCAGACCTTGAGGGTTGGCCACACCGCACACGACAAGCTCAGCATCTGCTCAGCAGCATGGCTAGCTGTCACCACTTTAGAGGGAGGCACCCAATATTTGGTGGGTGTTTTAGAGGCTCCTGGAGTCAGGTGATAATGGGAGACTCAGCCTCGTGCTAGAGCAGGAGAAATGCAGTCCACCACACTGATGAGGGCTCAAGTCCATCTGCCTCAGCAGACCATTATTAACACAGCTTTGCATGGGCTCATGGATCTGCCTTAGAGACAAAATTCTGGATCCCTAGCTGCTGTAAATAAGTCAATGGGGCAGATTCCAGATGGTGTGAATTGGTCATAGCTCCATTGGGGTCAATAGGGCAGATCCCAACTGGTGTGAATCAGCCGTAGCTCTGTTGGGGTCAATGGGACAGATCCCAGCCAGTGTGAATTGGCCTGAGCTCCACTGGAATCAATGGGGCAGATCCCAGATGATGTGAATCGGCCGGAGCTCCACTGGAGTCAATGGGGCCTGATCCCAGATGGTGTGAATTGGTCGTAGCTCCATTGGGGTCAATAGGGCAGATCTCAACTGGTGTGAATCGGCTGTAGCTCCATTGGGGTCAATGGGACATATCCCAGCCAGTGTGAATTGGTCGTAGCTCCATTGGGGTCAATGGGGCAGATCCCAGATGATGTGAATTGGTCGTAGCTCCATTGGAATCAATGGGGCAGATCCCCGCTGGTGTAAATCGGCCGTAGCTCCATTGGAGTCAATGAGGCCTGATCCCAGATGGTGTGAATTGGTCATAGCTCCATTGGGGTCAATAGGGCAGATCCCAACCGGTGTGAATTGGCCGTAGCTCCATTGGGGTCAATGGGACAGATCCCAACTGGTGTGAATCGGCCGTAGCTCCATGGGGTCAATGGGAAAGATCCCAGCCAGTGTGAATTGGCCGGAGCTCCACTGGAATCAATGGGGCAGATCCCAGATGATGTGAATCGGCCGGAGCTCCACTGGAGTCAATATGGCCTGATCCCAGATGGTGTGAATTGGTCGTAGTTCCATTGGGGTCAATAGGGCAGATCCCAACTGGTGTGAATCGGCTGTAGCTCCATTGGGGTCAATGGGACAGATCCCAACTGGTGTGAATTGGTCGTAGCTCCATTGGGGTCAATGGGGCAGATCCCAGCCAGTGTGAATTGGTCATAGCTCCATTGGGGTCAATGAGGCAGATCCCAGATGATGTGAATTGGTCGTAGCTCCACTGGAATCAATGGGGCAGATCCCCGCTGGTGTAAATCAGCCGTAGCTCCATTGGAGTCAATGAGGCCTGATCCCAGATGGTGTGAATTGGTCGTAGCTCCATTGGGGTCAATAGGGCAGATCCCAACCGGTGTGAATTGGTCGTAGCTCCATTGGGGTCAATAGGGCAGATCCCAACCGGTGTGAATTGGTCGTAGCTCCATTGGAATCATTGGGGCAGATCCCAACCGGTGTGAATTGGTCGTAGCTCCATTGGAATCATTGGGGCAGATCCCAACTGGTGTGAATCGGCCGTAGCTCCATGGGGTCAATGGGACAGATCCTAACTGATGTGAATTGGTCATAGCTCCATTGGGGTCAATAGGGCAGATCCCAACTGGTGTGAATCGGCCGTAGCTCCATGGGGTCAATGGGGCCAGGTCGCAGCCAGTGTGAGTTGACTTGGTTCCTCTGAAGTCATTGCAGCTACAATGATTTGTCACATGCTAAGCACCTGGCCCAGAAAATGGAATTGGCAGGTCTAGTTTTGTTGTTCAAATTGAGTGAAGCCACTGGCACAAACGATGAATGATAACGAAGACGTTTAAACCCTATTAGTTTTGATAATCCAAAAGCGCACAGAGAAAGACTTTGTCAAAATATTTGTGTTGTTTTTTTAGAGAAAGCCCATGTACACACTTTGGGGCATGGTGGTGGAAGTGAGGAGGGGTCTGCTAGATTAATATCTAGTAAACAAGCCATCTTCCTCTGGTTAACATCAGCCTGGACGCATATACGGCCCTGTAGGCAGCCTCTAGACCGAACCTCAGCTGTACTGCCAAATACAGGCTAATTGGACAGGGGACATAAACACCGGCTGCATCTGATTTATTTAACTGGGAACCATTAGAGTCTTGGTCTCTGTAAGAGTTTAATTAAAGGAAGAGCTCTTCTTCTATTTATTTTAGACACTGTCTTTCCTAGTAGGCCGGTGAAGCGGGAATCAGGCCGACAGAGCAGGGGAAGCTACCAGACAGTGTTCCAAAGGAATTGTAATTGAATTAGATACACAAACAATTCCAGCTCCCTTTTTAAGTGCTAGGTGCAAGGAATTGATGGAGGCGCTAAAGCATGGTTGCTTCAGGCCAGTGAAGCTACCGAGATATATTCCTCCCCCACCTTTTTTAATTTTTATGGAGATGCCTTTGACCCTATCCCCACTCTCCTTCATTGCCCTGCAGAGGGATCATTTACTGTGTTAAAAAGTTCCACATCTGCCTCTTGAAATATACATGCTGGATGTAAGAACCTATTATACCATAAACAACCCTTTCGCAGGTGTCAGAGTAGCAATGGTCTCTCCTGCTCCCCCAGCCTGAAGAAAAGCTTTGTCTCATCAGGTAAACTAGCAAGAGAGGGAGACAGATTTTGATTTGCATGAAACCGATATAAATCTGGAGAAATGCCATGATTTCAATGGTGTTAGGGACAGGTTCTGATCTCAGTTACTCAGACGTAAAAGTCTGAAATAACTCACTGACTACATTAGAGTTAGAGCTAGATTCTGATTTTATTGACACTGATGCAAATCCAGAGTAATTCCATCTGAAATTCTCTGCCAACTTGAATTCACTGACTTCAAGGGATTCACACACCTCCACAAAGAATCTCTGGCCCATTTTATTTTTTCTAAAACTGGACTGTTTTGTGACACTGAGATGCAGACCCCTCAGATTTAGCAGGCTTTATAATTTCATTCCTAATCAAACAATCCACTAGTTCAAGTGGGTTTATAGGCAACTCGAGGCGTTTTAAGAGAATCCTGTTACTTAAAAAGTAATCGTAAGCATCATGCCCCAAGTGGAGTGTTTCCTAGATGAAGACATTCAGCATGTATGTAACAATACACATACTGAGTTCATGTTTCATTGTATGTTGATTTATCGTCCCTTGAGTTAATTATTGACCTTAGCTTTGCCTTGGTCAATATTTACCTCCCCAGGTCAATAAATCTTGACATTCACCTCAACAGAAGTCAATATCTGCTTAGTGTTTATCTATTCCCTCTGTTGCTAATTTTGCTGAAAGCTTTTATTTATTCTTCTAAAGTGAGCTGAGTGTGGGTGAAAGACAGACTTGGGGAGGGATGTTCTTTGTTTATTTACCATGGGCAAAAGTGCGTCCTCATCTCTGTACCTTGGACATGAACTAGAGGGAGCAATATTCTAGGGTATATGTGGGAAATCTGCCTCCATAGCCCATTTGATCCCTCTTGGTGCTGATCAGAGATGCTCAAATTTAGCACCATCTATTCGGGTGCTTTGTGGGAGGACCCAGGATGAAAGTTTCTTTGATGTGGGTGCTGAGAAGCCATCACATGGTAATAACTTTTCTTCACTTCCAGCAGGGGTTGGATTGGAGCCAGGGATCTCAGAACAAAAAGTGGGTTAGCTCATTCTCAGTGATCTCAGATGCCTGAGCCCCTGCAGTCTGATGCTCCATCATCCTGTAACCACTTTGCCCTATTGTAAATGGTGGCTCACAGGGCTAGGCAGTGGCAAATCAGGTCCCAAAAGTGCATCTCTGCTCTCAGAAGTGGTTGAGCGCACACCACCGTTAGCGGGAAGGGTGCTCACTACTGACACCTGTTGGTGACTAGGGAGAAGCGGGGCCGAGAGCTGCTAGGGACTGCCAGATGGACAGGGGAGCCTTTGAAAAGAGAGCTCTCTGCTGACATCTGCTGGAGGCAGTGGGAATTGGCTGAATGACCCAGGTCTCATTTGCATTTCAGTTATGTGGCAGTCTGGCCGATTTCAGTGTAAACACAGTGAAGTTTTGAGTTTGGGGGCAATAAAACTCTCTTGATCCCATTGGGGAATATTGGGACAAGAGATCAATACCAAAGGTGTGTGGGATCACCCTGACTGAAACTGCTGTTAGGCATGGTTGGGTCAGGACGCCTGGCACAAACCAAGAAAAAACAGGGGGAGTTCTAGTTTGTGTGTTGGGGGAGGTGGGAGTAAAATAATACAGAGTACAGGTGGATTAGGGAATGTGGTTTGTATGTAACTGGAGTCTAACCATCAGAGATAGCCACAATCCAGCTTGGAGACTGTCTTGTAGGCTTCTCTACCCTGCAAGTGAAGTTGCTCTCACCTCAGCTGGGTCAAATGGTAGAGTCCTCAAAGCAGCAGTGGTCTGCTTGAATCTTGGAATCTATCAATTCAGGCCAACAATCTGTGAGTGGGAACGGGGAGGACAGAGGTTGGGGCTGTCGCTGCTACCCTGGGGAGCGGAGTCCTACTTAGTATTGTTATTTATTAATTGCTGGTTTTCCCAAGTTTATTCTGTTGTCCCCGCTTTTCCTAGTTACATTCTCTTTGTTCTAAACCCCTGGACTCAGTGCTTGGGAATGGAGAAGTCTTGCCCATCACAAGCAGCCGGGGGTATATATTGTTTCCCGGGTTTCTGGGTGGGGCTCAAGCTGGTGTTGTTTAAGACTTTAGAAGGAGCCCTTACAAAATTGACCCTGTCCCTTTTTGCTGATGACAGCAGTGGGCAGAGGAGTAAAGCACAAACAGCACCATCTCACTCAGCAGCTCTCCGCTCCTGTCTGTCCGAATCAAACCTGCTGACGAAAATCCGCTTCTGCTGCATTTAACTCCAGTTAGTGCTGCAGAGCCAGCACAGCACTGGGAGAGCGATTCCTCCTGGTGCACTGGTGACAGAGTGGCCCACTAACTTACACCTGTGCAAAGTCACTGATGGCCTGGGATAACTGGGAAAAGAAAGGGGGTGAAGAGGTGCAACCACAGGCCTAGTTTGCCCTGCAAAACTTTTTCTACAGGCTAATGCTGAGCCTGAAGGAAAAAAGCCAGCTTGAATCTCAGAGCCCTGGCCGAGTTTGAAGGGCTGGCAGGGGTGCTGAGAGCCATTGATCCGAGCTGCAAACCCTGTAGATGATGGAAATCTCTTGAAGGCAGGGTGTGCGGCAGCACCTATGAAGGCTGGCACTTAGAGCTTGTTTATTGCTTTTGCCCCAATGTCAGAGGAGCTCCTGTGCTGGGGCTCAGTTACCAGAGTAGAGCCCCCTCCCTGAGAGGGGCGATGGCTGTGTTCACACTAGGAAGGCTCTGCTGGGATAGCTATACTGGCAGCAAAGTGTTCCTGGTGTGCACGCAGCTGTGCTGGCAATGCTGCGCTTTATATCGGGATCGGACAACTGGGGCCTGGAGCACAAGGAGCGCTATGGTAACGGTGCTGCCGATATAGCTCCATGTACCCGAAGGGCTTTTTCCGGCAGCAGAGCTGTGCGGCTCTGGGCTCCTGCCCCTGGCTGGCATAGTTCTGCTGGCAGAAGTCTGTAGCGTAGACCTGCTCTTAGCTCCTTTAGGGTGTTATTCAGGCTCATAAGGTGGATGATGGGAGTGCATCTCAGGACTCCACCTATGACCAAGAGGCCAGCCTGTGTTGGGGGGGGGAGGGAGGGGCAGGCAGGGAAGGTGTTTGGTTTGATGGATGGAGCATCCATGGCCTGGATTTCCTGATCGTGTGAGAGAAGCAGCTCTCAGGGCTGGACCTTTCCTCTCGGCCGCTGGTACTTTATTCAGGCCCTCAGCAAGACAGGTGCAGGTGTGATTCTGATGCCAGGTCTGGTGCCAATCTGGGGTGCCTCCATTGTGCCTTCTGAAGCATCCGCCGGTGCTGAGATTCTGTTTCCTCTCATGCATCCCCCTCACCTCGGAATCCCCCCATCCCCTTCCCGTGAAACTGAGTTAGATTAATTGCTGACACAGCTGTATTCCCGTGTCCCCTCTCCTTTTGATTACCCCATGACAGAGATTAATTGGACCTGCTGTAGGAGGTTAAGGGGCTGCTAGGGTGTGGGCTGGGGTGCGGGAGGATGAGAAGCACTTTTTATAGGGGTGGGTGAGTTATTTAAAGCTCCTTAGCCTGGGAATTCAAAGCCTTCTAAAGGCTGTGCATAGAATCAGCCGTGGGCTCGAGGCTGAATCGGATGCATTGGTCGCAGCCGGGTTAAAGAATCCGCCGAGGCAGGACATCCAGTGTGCAAAATCCAAGAGGAATGGAGTCTCTCGAGCTCAGCTCAAGACGTCTCAGCCCAGATCTCCTGGTAGGAGCCTGATGAGTCAGTGCTGTGCTGTCCCCATTTACACTCGCTGAGCACTTTGGCCCTCAAGATAAACAAACATCTCTGCATATTCCACACTGCCCTGGCTACATGGTGTAAATGGCAACCCCAGAGCAAGAGGCAGGGATGGAATTCGGGTTCCTGAGTCCCCGTCCTTCGCCTTAACCAGCCAACCCTACCCCCTGGGCCAGTCTAGCTGAAATCCACCTCACTTCTTGGCCTGAAGGGCACAACTCTTGGTTACAGGTTCCTAGCCGGAGACAGCCTGGTGTCTGTGGTTTATTGAAAACCATGTTAAACTCACAAGCTATCATGGTCAGAGTAAGGGGTTTACTGAGCCTTCTCGCAGGGTAAAGGGCTCTAGGGAAGCATGTGATCTGGTTCTTCGTCAGCCAGCCTAGAGATCGGTAGGGTGAGCCGTGCCTCCCTGCTTTAGGGAGCAGCCTACTTGGTCTCTCTGCTTTCCGGTCTCGTGCGTGTGAGGTTTCTGGAGTCTAAGAAATGAAGTTATGTTACATGGCAACCTTCCAACCAGAGTAGCTGCTGTTTTCATCTAACTTGGCTGCACATGCCATGAACGTAACAGTGTGGGGGACGCTCACATAGTCCATGCGTGCCCCTGAGGCTCCTGCCAGTATGGGAACGGTCCCCATTCCCATCTCCAGTAATTCACAGATGGCTTAAAGGGCAGTCTGAGAAGCCACCCCCTCACCCCAGAGATTGAACAAACCTCCATGTGATTGAGACAGCAAAGGATTTATCAAGGGGAAGTAAAAAGCTACAGCGCGAAGGCACAGGCCTCCCTGCAGCTTCTCTCCCCCCTCATCGCCTTAGAGATGAAATGTGACTAGGTCAAATGCAGGACAATATTGCCGGCTTTCCTGAGCGTGCGGTGGAATGAGCTCTTCTCATCTGTGTGGCGGTAATAGCCTGAGCAATCGCTGTAGCAGCTGCAGGATTGCAAATACTACCTCTTAAATGAAAATTCCCTGCTTCAGTGCTTCCGGCTCCTTTTATTCTCTGGCAGCTCTGGGCTCTCCTGTCTGTAGGGTGCCTTTCTGCATTCCTCATTAGCTCGTGGTTTTCCTCTCTGTTCAAATTAGAATGTGCACACACATTGCGATACTGACTAACACTTTGCCTCATGTAACACTGCAGATCTCAAAGCTGCAGCAGAGCTGGTAAAAGGAACCTAGGTGTCTGGAGTCCCAGCCGCATACACTATCTGCCAGGCTATACCGCCTGTGAGAATTTTCATGTCATCCTGCTACCCTTTAATGTCAACAGCTGCTGGGGGAGCATGGCGTGTTTGCCTCTCAGGAAAACATTAAAGTGTCCTGGAGGATAGGCCCATCAGTCAGCCAAGATAGGCAGGGACACAGCCCCCTGCTCTGGGTGTCCCTAAACCTCTGACTGTCAGATGCTGGGACTGGACCACGGGATGGATCACACGATAATTGCCCTGTTCTATTCATTCCCGCTGAAGCACCTGGCAACAGCTGCGGTCAGAAGACTGGCTACTGGGCTAGATGGACCATTGGTTGGACCTAGTTTGGCCCTTCTTCTGTTCTGAAACTGAAGCTGTGTATAGAGAGACCAGATACCAGAGTGAGAGCACCTGCTAAGTCAGCTCCAGGATGCACTGAGGTCAATGGAAACACTCCCGTTGAATCCAGTGGCTTTGGATCAGGCTCTAAATCCCTGTCCTAATGGCACATCGCAATCTGGTCATCACTGCAGACCCCGTGGCTGTCACTGGCTGGTCTGTCCACTTACAGCTTCGCTGTGGCTCTGGGATGGAACGCAGACCCTCCTTGTCCAAAAGCACGGCTGCCTGCCCCTGGAGCTGCAGGAGGATCACCACTTATTGTCGACAGGATAGGATCAATGATACAGAATGGATTCCCCCTTCCCTACCCTTCTTAATGCTGCTGATTGAGTTTGGATTACAAAGTCCACTGCATGCTCGGGCTTCTCCCATTATGCCGAGGGACCTTGTAGCTGGTGCTGCAGATTTTGCCTTTTCAATAACATCATTTGAAAAAAAGCCAACTGCCCCTCCCCATGTCTCCCATTCCCCCCCCTCACCATAATCCCTTCACTTTCTCCCTGTGTGTCGGGAGGTTTGGGGGCAGAGGGGGTTTAGCCCCCATCTCTGTGCTCCTGACATGAACTTTTAATATTTTAATTGAGTGAATTGACCTGGAGTAGTCTATTGAACTCTGCCTGACCTTTTAAATAACAGGTCAAGGATTTAGCTTTGCAGGCCTGAGCTTTTCCCTTATCTGCTAATGCTGCTCCTCTCCCAGTTAGCTGCCAGCCCCTGGACTCAGCGAAGCTGGGACCCTTCGCTGGCGTCTGAATGGCTTCCTGTTCTGTGCGCGTGGGTGATGTACAGCGGCACCTGTGATCAGCCTCTGAAATGGAGATAATGTGTGGCTCTGGTGTCGTTTGCATGAGCCGCCTGGCACCGCATTGCTCGGTTTTGGTGCTGTGTTCTTCAGCCCTGGCGTGAGGGGCTGGAGGTGTGGGCAGTGTGGTCAGGTGGCTCCAGGGGATGATTTCTTAGTGATTCGCATGACGCTGGCCCCCAGAAGCATCGGTGGTGCTGAGGGTCCTGTTGTTCTGGGGCCTGCACAGGTGTGGGGAGAATCAGTCCTTGTCCTGGATGAGGAATGGGGGCTTCGTTCTGGGACAGGGCCCAGGTAGTGATGTCACTTGCTGTGCTGGCACCCTCAGTGAGTATCATTCTATCCATTTTATAGATGGGGAAACTGAGATACGGAGAAGGGTTGGCATTCTGGCCATTCTGTAGAATCTCCAGGTTCTTAGACCCCATGACGCGTGGAGCACACCTGTCTCACTCTCCCTGAGGAGCAGGCCTTCCTTGAGGCCATCGTGGTGGGAGCCAGGCCCTGCCTGCCAGTCAAGGCCCAATGGAGATGGTGCTGCCCGAAGCCTGCGCTAGGGGTGAGAGCAGGTGTGGTGGTAGGGTTTGCAGCAGCTTGGGCAGCAGTTGCTCACGGTGAGGATGGGTGGCATGGGGATCTCGGCAATGGCGTTCGCTTGATCGAAAGGACACCTTATGCTGAGCGCCAGAAAACTGCATCTGCGGGCACAGTTCCTGGTTGACTTAGTTGCCTTCTGTTTCAAAGACCCGAGTGACTGCCTCCTCCAGTCAGGGGATGAGCCCGAATCTCAGCCCCTGGGAGTGGCTACCAGTAGCATCTGGAGTGGGACATCTTCCATGCAAAGCCCCGGCACATCCAATTATTTCCAGATGGGTTTGGCTGCCCGGCAGTCCAATTACTGGAGATTAGGGTGAGGTCAGAGCCATGGCATTTGGAAGCATATGGGGAGAATTGGATTAGTCTGAGCTCTGCCATAGGGGGTAAGGGGAGGGACCCTGATCACATTCCTGAGTCATGCAGCCAAATTAGCTGATGGAAAGTCCCAGCACCAGGAGCAGAGAGACAAGAAAGTCAGGTGATTCCTGTAACAGGAGAAGAGGCTAGAAGGAGCGAGGGAAGCAAAAGAGAATTTCTAATGCAGGAGAAGGGAGCGGAGTCCAAGGGAGGGATGGGGCTCTTGGGAAGCAAAACTGACACCTGTCCACCAGGCAGTAAGACCAGCCCACTTCTGTTATGACTCTGAGCTGCCATTAGATGCTAGTGACACTTGATCATCTGGTGTACTGAAAACTGTGCTAAAATTGTGATCTCAGGGGTTTTCCTGGTTCTGCTTACAGGCAGGGTGCTCTGTTGGGAAGCCTGTGAGCAGTCAGTCAGTAGATAGCCAGTCTAGAGTAAGGTGGGGTGGGTTGTGCCTTTCTATTGTAGGGAGCAGCCTGGTTTATCTCTCACTGTTTTGGCTTCTTGTGGTTCTGAATTCTAAGAAATAAAGTAGTGTGATGTCATAATCTTCTAATGTGTCTGTTTGTGTGTCAAAAAACATAACAGCTCACTACCCTGCTGGGCCAGATTTGAAGTGGCAACCTCAAGTTGCTCTATTTCTGGCTTTCTGCTTTCACCCTGCACACCACCCCCAGGGTATAACATGAGACTCTGTCTTGCTCTGACAGGTTGAGGCAGAATGACAAAGATGAGGCAAAAGGGAGAGAAGCTGATCTGAGGTGACAGTGTCTATCCTAGAAAAATGCAGCAAGAATTCTCCCCCCCACCCCCAGCCTCTTTAGCCCCCAGCTATCTTCAGGAGGGTAGCCCATTCCTTTGGGCTTACACTGTCATTGCAGGAAAGGAATTTCTAGCAGATGGGAGCTAGAGAGAGAGAGAGAGGAAACACTTGCTGCTTTGCCTGTTCTCTACCTGAGTTCAGAGTTAGATTTTCTCAAAAGTTTATCCCGAACGCCTGAGTTCAAATGTACCCTGATCTGGGGGAGGAAAGGGGTGTCTGAAATCTGACCCATGTCCAGATTTAAATTCTGCAAAAGCCTCTTTACAACAGGTTGACCTGAACTTCGGGGTATTGGGCTCAAAGTTCAGCTCAAGATCTCAGAGGGGAAAAGCTCATGAGTCCCACCAAGCCCAGAAACTGGAAGCGCAACTGAAGTGGGAATGTAGCGACAGACGGAGACTGGGCCAAATCTTCCGCTGGTACAAATCGATGCAGGAGTCAGTGGAATGGTGCAGATTTACATCACCTGAGCAGTTAATTCAACCTGCGCTTTGAACATTGTGCTGCCATTCAGAGCTGTGCAAAGCAGGTGAGGTTAGCCAGTGAGTGGGAATATTATGTTGTGCAGGGATAGAGTAACTGCTCAAGATGCAAGGTGTTGGGGGATTGGGCAAAGAGATTTTCTAACAGGGATCTGGCAATAGTCCTGCATGAGGGCTAGAATTCTACCCCAAACCATCTTCCATGGGCTTCTCTCCTGACTCAGGCCAGGGCAGTTTCATTCATCGGATGATGAGCATAGAAAGCTGAAAGGAAAATTTTATGGCTGAAAAATGGGATTTATCGAAATTAAAGTTTTTTTTCACAGAAAAACAGTTTTCATGGGCGGGGGGTTCTGTACAGGAAATTTCAAACTGAAATTAGAAGTTTCATTTTATTTCAAACTGAAATGGTTTTGCTTTTCACATGAGACATATTTTTTAAATCAACCTTTGCCTCATTATGCCATTGAGGGCAACGCAATGGTTTTCCCTCATCCCCCCACTTTTTCCATTCTGTAACCATGTCAAACTTGGAGAAGTTTTGAAATATTGCAGACTCGAAAGGAGGGAAGGAAAAGTGTGTGTGCTGGGTGGGAATCAGGTTTCTGTGGAGTTTTCTTAACCAGCAGCAAAGCTGACCCATTCATAAGCCCGTGACCACATTAGGCTTCTAACTTGGATTGGAAATAAAATCATCTTCAGAGCAAGTGAGCAGAGATGACCGAAGCGTCTTATCAGAACTGTAACGTCCGACAGGAGCAGTCACTGGGAAAGAGCTTGCTCTGATGCAGGGCAGCACTGCAGGTAAGCCTGCGTCAAAACTGTCAACTCGTGATTGAACAGGAAGGGATTTGAACTGTTAGAGAATTTCATCACTTTACGAACGACCAGCAAAAGCTTCTTCAGAAGCTGGGTAAAATTAGTGATTTATATACACTAAAATCTCCCTTTCTCTAACCTGTCACATTCAGTCTGTCCCCAAACAGAGCTCCGGCTCTGGTGCTTCAGTAAAAGCAGAACTCCTGCCTGATTGCAAGCGCTAATGCCTTCTGAAAATCCTGGTCTTACCGTGTTCGCACATGATTTGTACAGCACCTTGCTACTGCAATGCAAATGTTAAAAAACAGGGAGCCCCCCCTCTATATGGTCTAGATGCCCCTGTTTTAAGCACAGGCCCCGCCATCTGCCTCGGAGCACAAAGGCCCGTTGTGTTCATTGCTACGGGGGAACCAGCTGTCATGGATATATCAAGAATCTCTCAATATCTAGATAGTGTTTTTCTTGCAGCTCCTGCTCCTGGAGTCTAGGGATTAATGAGAATCTAAGCTTTTATTTTACAATGAAGCCAGTTCCAGCCTTCGTGGGTGGAGAGAGAAGCTTGAAAATGGGACCCCTAAAAGTTAAAAAAACAGAAGACAATACCTCCCCCCCATTTATTATAACTTTGTAAATCTCATTTTGGAGGCAGGCGAGATTGTTTAAGCTACTGAGATGCTGATGCCATGGGCCTTACACAGGCACTGCCAGACTGCATCAGACCTAAATCCATCTGGTCCAGGGTCGGGTGCTTCAGCCGAAGGTGTGAGAACCCTGCAGCGGCAGATGCAAGACACTCTGTCCACATGCTAATCTCGACCTGGTCTCTATGAGTTAGCAAAGCCCTGAAGTGGGAGGTGCAATGTCCCTTCCGGAATTAGTGCTCACATGAGCTATGATAACTTTGGATATTCTCAAAGAAATGGCCAGTCCATTTGTGGGTCTCCAGGTTTCTCGCATCCTCCTGTAGCGAGCTTTGCCCTGCTGCCATTTCACAATTCTTCTGGCTAGCAGCTGGCTCATCCATCCGCACGGTTAGCTGGCCAGCATGCTTACAGGGAGCATCAGTTCATCTTTTATGGGAAACCGAGCAAGCCAGGGAACAAATGTAAAGATTTGTAACCCCCTAAAACTCCACCTGACCCAGTTTTCTCTCTACTGGAGTCCAGTTTGGAGAACCGCTTTTGGTTAGCCAGCCCTGTTGAATTAGCGCTGGGCCCTGCATTCCAGAGTATAAATATCTGCCATTGTAAGGCTGAGGAATGCAAGCGCGTTGGAGTCTAAAATTAAAGCGCTGGGAATCAGGGAGCTCAGGTTACCAGAAACAAGACTCCATTGTGCTCCCTTTGGGGTTTGGGGCTGGTATAGGGAAGTGGGCTGTTAGTATTTAGAAACCGCTCGGGTTAAATGCAAGGGGCAAACTGGCCTTTAATTGCAAAATTTTGATACACTTCTTTAATTGAAACCCTCTTGACTATGCAGCTCCTGGACTCTGGAGCACTCTGCAAGATGCAAGGCATCTGTCCCGTGTTCTGAAAACGCTGAAAGCCACAGGGTTTTGCAATGAAGTGTTGAGGGGAGGGGGGAGGAGGAGCACATGTGTGCCTGTGTGTGTAGAATTTTCCATATGGGTTTATCGCACCTTTGCTCATGTTCTAATACTTTGCTATTCGACAGCATAGCATCTATAGGCCGTCAGAATGCTTTAAGCACAGTAATAAATCAACCCTTCCATCCCTCTAAGTCATTAGTCATTCCAGGGCTGAGGAATTCCCCCCACCACCACCACCCAGCAAATAGCAAATAGTAAATTGCAAATAGTAAATTCATTTTCAGAGCACTGAAACTGGGTCAAATTCAGTGAACAGTTTCAGCCAGAAGAAAGCTGGGGAGGAAAGGTCAGATATGTTGAAATGTTTATTCAACCCGAACAATGTTGTTTTTTTTCCCCAGGTTTTCATTTTGGCGAGAAAAAGAGGGGAAAATCGGTTTGGTTCTCAACACAGCTAATCTGTGGAGGATTTTTCAGTTTGTCCATTGAACTGCCAAGTAGTTAGCCCTTCTGCTCTGATTAATGCCTCCACTTTACAGATGCAGTTTGTGACTTCCTGGCTCTGCAGCAGGCTTCTCCTAGAATCTGGATGAGCAGAACTCACATCTGCCGACCCCCAGCCCTGTGCTCTACCCACAAGGCTACCTTGCCCCACAGTCCATTAGATATAAATAAATATTCCTGGATCGTTTTCCTCTTCTCACTTTGCCCTGCTCTCCTAGGCTGAGATACTGGAAAGCCCAGAGCTGCTGTAGTCTCTCTGAGTCCAATGACGAGAACTCCCTGCCACGTTTTGGGGCTTTAATGCTTTGGATGTTGAGTAGGGTAATGCAGTGCAGTTCTCACCAAGGCCGCAGCAGATAGGGAGGTCACTGAATAACGCAGTGAATTCCCCAGATCAGACTCCCTGCCATCATCATCAGCTGCTAAAATAACGGATCGACCCAGATCCACATCTAAGCCCAGTGGCTTTCCCCACCCTTCTCTGGGCCTGCAGCACCTCAAGGATGCTTGGCTGGCAGCTTCCCTGTAATGTCCACTGGCACCATGGCCCCCGCCAGGAGGGAATTTCTGGCAGCTGGAAGAGCAAGAGCAGCTAGACAGATGAGGCTGCTTCCCTGCCACAGAGACCTGGAAACGGCCAGGGTGAGAATGGCTGAGCTGGCGAGTGGATTTTATTGAACAGAAAGACTCTGATTAACTGGGATATTTGCAAAGGTTTCCTACACTTACCGGGCTCCCAAGGGAAGTTGCTTAGACCTAAATCTACTGTTCTTTGACTCTCTGCCCTTATAAAAGGGGATTACATCTAACGCAGGTTCCGAACCAACCCCCTGCTCCAAACACGCTGGACTTTTGGGTTACGTGGGAGAGGGATTGCAGTCCAAACCTGTGTTAGCGTCTGAATGTCACACTGGTCTTGGTAATGAGCCAAACCAACCCCCCTGTTGAGATTAGCTCTGACCCGTGGGGTGTTCAAAGCCCAGTGCAAATTGTTGCAGCTCCAGATGAACACATGGAATTAGCCAGGTTCAGCCTGTTGAAGATGCTGACTTTGGTAAGGGTCCCAGAATCCAGCAGGGGTGTAGGTTGTATGGCACGTCTGTGGGGCATTTGACCCCCAGTAAAGAGCGTGCAGCTGAGGACCTGGTCCCTGAGCACAGTGCAGTCACTGTATTTGAAAACTGTGTTGGAGCTGTAAACTGTCACTTTCATTTGTAAAGGGTTTCCTGGTCCTGCTTGCAGGCTAGGGGGCTCTGTAGGAAAGCATGATGGCCAGCCTACAAGAAGGTGGGGCGAGTTGGGCCTCTCTGCATTATGGAGCATCTTGCTTTGTGTCTCTCCGGTTTTGGTTCCTGTGCCTTCAAGTGCTGGATTGTAAGAAATAAAGTAGTGTTACCTTGCAACTGCCTAAAAGAGCATTTTATATTCGCAGTCTAACTTCTCTGTTTGCAGGCTGTGAACATAACAAGGGCAGTTGCTACATGATTCTCAAAGACCTAGGAAGTATGCAGGACGCTGGAGCCAAGTGACAGTGACCAGGCCAAATTCTTTCCTGCCTTTGAGAATAATTCAATTTCTCATCTGGACCTCGAATCGGAATCCCCCACTGACTGCTCTGAGGGAGGGACAGAATCATAGAATATCAGGAGGTATCTAGTCCAACCCCCTGCTCAAAGCAGGACCAATCCCCAACTAAATTGTATGGACAAACTGTTAAAAGCCCATTTGCTTATGGAGCCAACAGAATGTTGGGGGGTGAGAGGAGACCCCACAACAGTGCATGAGCAGGATCCAGCCGACAAGACCACATGGTCACTCTTACTCCTTTTGGCTTAAGGAAGATGGAGATAGCTCACCACGTGCCTCATTCTGAACTGAAAACGAGCACTCGGGGTTAAGAAAACCTCTTCAGTTCTGCTTCAACAGTGAGGGTTTGAACTGCCTCTGATGCAGTTACATCAGTTCAACTGTATTTGTACCATGAGAGCTTACTCCCCGTCCAGAAATAAGCTCATTTATACCTGTATAACTGCATCCATGATATCACTGCAATGCTTTATCGATAATGATAAAATCACACTCCTAACAACCATTGCTACACCTCTATGAAAACTATGGTTAGACCAGACCTTAGAACGCAGAGTTGCTTTTTTTCCACCTTGGTATGAGAAAGGGCTTTAGGAAGGTAAGAGATGGTGTCTCCAGCAATCTCAGTCTGATCTGTGTGTATAAGCATGTGCACACGCGTGTGTTTACTGACATTTCAAACATCTCTAAGCCAGCTCCAGTCGTGACTCAGGAGAAGAGTGGAAAGCTCAGTAAGTGAGGAGCTGCTTCTTGTTCCCATGGCTGTCCCCCAGCACAATCAATTTATGGCCCCTAAAGCTCTCCTAAGTGGATTTAGCCGCTCAAGATAAATCTTTTTCTTTTGTGTGTGAAGAACGCTGCTTGAATTCTGCTGCTACTGTTGCTAAATCAGGCAGGATTCAAGGGGATTAAATGCTAAAGGCAGCGTCCTCAGCTGGAGTAAAGCAGCATAGTTCCATTGCAGTCAGTCAACCTATGTGATTTACACCTGTTGAGGAACTGGCCAGTGGGTCCTGGTGTGTCCCCATTGCCATCACTAGGGTTAATTTGTCTCTAACTGCACTTTTTATAAAATTATCATGAGTTATTTTCAAATAGGTAATAGACTAATCTTGTTTGGGGGATGTAAAACCGAGGGGCTCGGTCCTGCCTTGCCTTCGCACACGTAACTAACCAAGGGACATTTTCAGATATGGCTACATTTTAAATGCTGCAGCAGCGCAGTGTGGGATTCTGGTCCTTCCGGCTCCACTGTTGCTTTTCAACGTTGACGCGCAGTACAGCGACGGAGTCCCATCACTGTGGGATGTCCCAGAGCGACAGTACAGCGCAGTACAGCGACGGAGTCCCAGAGAGGTGGGAGCGAGTTCAATGGCAGACTTCATCCATCAGCTCCTTTGAAAACTCCATCCCCTCGAGAGACACAGCTGTGCTGACTTGACTCCCAGTGTAGACAGCCCTAGGTTGGCCGCACAAGCCTAGCAACTCTCAGCGATGGGAGACCCCTTCCTGTCGGCGCCGGGCGTGTCTGCACTGACGTGCTGTAGTGGCTCAGCTGTGCTGATGCAGTGTTTGAAGTGTGGATACTGAAGCTGGGAATGGATCCAGGACAATAAGCGATTTAACTAAATCCTTTTTCTGAAGCTGACCCCAGCCTGCTTAGTACCAGCGCAAACACACCGTTAACCATCTTTCAGCTTTATCAAAGATACAGAAAGAGGGGAAACCCAAGGGTTAAAGCATTTCCCTTTAGCTGAAGAGAGTCTAGAAAGAAACCCTCCTTGTTTGACAGTCTGTCAGCTGGCGCTGAAGATAAGAACTGTCCTTTTGGAGACGAGAGACATTGATTGAGAGGGGCTGTTGGTACAGTCAGATCCTGCTTTCTTTAAGACAAAATGAGATGGGCTCTCCCTGTTCTTGTTGGCCAGCCACGGTCCTTGAACTAGATCAGGGGGCTTTTCGTGGGGCTAATTCAGCCTGTCTGTCTCTTTTCTGCACCTTTCCCATTTACCGGTGTTGGGACCGGTTACTGTGACATTTTATGGACTGACACTTGCTGCCCGTGGCTGAGCTCACAGCTGGGTAATCCGGCAGGCCCAGTGAGCACAACAACCATCAGTCCCGTTAGGAGCCCCTCGCTCACCAGCCTTGCCCTAGGGCTGAGGCACGGAATGAGGATGTGGGTCTATTCCTGGTCCTGCCACAGACTGGCTTTCCGGGCTGTGGCAAGTCAGTGAGAGGGCAGAGTTCCGAGAGCCCTCAGTTCCCATTAAGAACAATGGGGACCCCCCTCCCCACTCCTCCGAGAGCCCTCAGTCCCCATTAAGAACAATGGGGACCCCCCTCCCCACTCCTCCGAGAGCCCTCAGTTCCCATTAAGAACAATGGAGACCCCCCTCCCCACTCCTCCGAGAGCCCTCAGTCCCCATTAAGAACAATGGGGAACCCCCTCCCCACTCCAGACAGACCATTCTGTTTAGGTGCCTCAGTGGGCACCAAGCTCTGGAAAATCTGGTTTGCAACCTCCCTGGGCCTCAGTTTCCCTTCTCCAAAATTGGGATAGATAATCCCTCTTCCCCCACCCCCCCGTCAAATTGGGCATCAGTACGCAGAGGGCTGGAGCCACCGCCGTAGCAAACAAGGCTAGTTATTGTCTCTTACCATTTGGGGGGGGGCAAGGAAGGGCATTGAGGCAGCTTCTCACTCTTGCATTGTGTGTGGGGGGGGCGGTTTTTATTGCATGGGGGAACCTAGATCTCTTTAGCTGTATCCAGCAGTGTACACAACCTGGCTCAGGAATCCCTTTCCCAGCACTGCAGGGCCTCTGGCTCCAGCGTTCTGCCTGCTCCATGTGCTAGGCTTGAAAAACAACAACCCCCAAACAGCCCCATTAGCTACACAAATGTTAAGCACAACCAGATGTGGGAGGTGAAGCTGTTAAACCCCTTTTGTGCTCTCCTACGAGGCCACGTGGGGCTTGTATGGCCACCCCCCGTCACACACACACACACACACACACACACACACTCTGTCCATTTTTGGTTAGCAAACAGCATTTTCCTCCCTTCCAGGGCATGGAGCTGCATGGGCCAGAGCCTGGTGTTAATATCTCATGATGAGTGGGGAGGAAGGGAGTGTGCAGGGAGCTGGACCCTGCAGTGGCTGGGAAAAGCGAAGGGTCAGAGCCACGTCCCCCTTCCTAGTTGCACTTACATGTACGCAGGCTCAGTGCAAGCAGAAAATGCCATTGCACAATCTGGCATGACTGCTGGCTCGGGGAGGAGGCATTTGGAAGGTCCTGTGGGTGCAAGGGTTGCTCCTCAGTGAAATCACACTGGTTAAGAGCTCTGGTAGGTTGTTGTAAGGAAGCAGATAGACCCAAACCCACTGGAGGAAGAGTGCAAGTGGAAAGGATGCAGGGACTGGTAATTCCATGTCATGTTAATAAATCAGTTAAATTAAAATAGCTCAAGCCGTGTGATGCTTAAATCAACCTTCCACTCTGGCCTGGTGCTTTAAAACAATCTGTAGATGGATCCTTGTCTAGTTGAATGAGCAAGTTGGGGGCCGGGGAAGATTTTTCCTGATGGCTGTGCTGTGCTGTCTTTCTGGCCGCTTCCCCACCTGAGTCCCCAGTTTACCAGCAGCCTCTCGACAAAGTGGAGCAAAAGCATCCAGCTTGGAGGGCTGGGGAAACTGGCAGACGAGGTCAGAGCTGCACTCCCTGCGCACCTTCCAGTATGCGGCACAGGAGGGCTCTGTGCTGCTCCAGCCAGGGAGATTACGCCACCTTTCTGCTGCTTCATCGCCCTCCATCAGCCTCCTGAAGGTGTCTTTCACCTTTTTGAACCAAACAAATTGGAATCCCCTTCTCCCTTGCAGCTCATGGCGTGGGCTGTCGCTGGGAGGCTTTGGGACTGGCCTCACGCTGTCTCTGCCTCTCTACTATTCCCAGTGCTCTGGCCCAGGGGGATCCAGACTATCCGTGCTTCGGAAAAGGAGAAATTGGCAGAGACATTTAACTCTGAAAAGTGGAAAATGACCCCCGCTGGCCCTTTTCCAGTCTCACAACCTTTCCTCTGTCAGACGTCACAGCCCCGCTGGGGGTAGGGGAACTTTCATCCACAGCTGCTGTTGTTTTACAGATGGGGAAAACTGAGCCATGGGACAGTAATATGAGTTATAACACGTCAGTACAAGGGCCAGGACTTCGCCCCTCGAGGCAGCTCACTCTCCTTCAGAGCTGGTAACCACTCCCCATGGCCAGCCTGCTACTGCTCCTGGGATGCATGTATACTGCACTCACCTCTCTCATAACAAATAGCGGGTTCTCTACAGCCACTGACCTCAGGGCACTTTACAGAGGTATCATTATCCCCACCCTACAGGTAAGATATGTAGCTATGTCACAAATGGGGAAACTGAGGCACCAAGCAGTGGAGTGACTGACTGGCAGAGATGGAAATAAATCCCTGGTGTCCTGAGCCCCAATCCAGTGCCCATAGCCATTGGACAACGCTGCTTCCTGCAGGCTGCTCTTAGGCCCTAAACAATTTTTAGGATGGGTTGAGGTTATAAGAAAAACTGTGTGCAGGAGAAGGACGGCTGAACCAAATTGCTGATGGGAAGGAATCGGATTCATAGGTTCCAAGGCCTGACGGGACCATTGTGACATCTAGGCTGAGCCCCTGTCTGACACAAGCCAGAGACCTGCCCCAACATAATTCCTAGAGCAGAAGCTTGTAGAAAAACATCCAGTCGTGATTTAAAAGCTGTCAGTGATGGAGAACCCACCCCAGCCCCTGGAAAGTTGTTCCCCTGGTTAATTACTGTCGCTGTTACAGAGAAACCAGATCCTGAGTCAGGGAGGCTCGATGGGCCTCAGAGTTGCAATGAATGTGTGCTTGTATTTGTGAGACAGAGGCCAACTGGCGAGGAGTAAATCCAATGCAGATATCTGGACTTAAGTCTGCAGCAAAGACAACATTGAGGTGCTTTGTGACTCTCATTTTAGAGACCCAGTGAGGAACGGGCCACACAGCAAGGCAGCGTTAGCCAAACCAGCATTGAGAACCTAGCTCTCAAGTCCTCCACTCTGAGTCCTAGATCAGGCCAACGTGTCTGTGTTACAGCGAGGCAGCAACGGGTGCAGGTGAATCTCCTCCGTCCAGGAACTCTGAATATTGGCAGTTTTCTGAGTCTCTGCAACAAAAGGTGGTGAAGAATACTGTTAATCAGAAGGAACTCACAGGCTCTTTAGAGCTTCTGAGAGCTCAGCTTTTAAGATCCCATTTTCAAATCCCCGTAAAATAAACACAGAGGATTCTGCACTTCTACTTAAAGTGAGACAAGGCTGTCAGGCTTCGAATCTGTGCTTCACAAAAGGCCAGAACTGCAAAGCAAGTTCTTCAATTGCTAAGGCGACCCTGCTACCTAAGCCCTTGAGTAAGCTCTTGGGACACTCCATGCGTTCTATACCACAAATATCAACATCCTAGTCCTGCAACGGTTCCATGCAGGAAGGGCTAGAAATTACCTACAAGAGGCCTGACGTTGGGAGCGTTCTCTACCTGGTCTCCAAAGACGGGTTTCCAGTGCTGCTCCGAATCTCTCCCAAGGCCCAGTTTTGCTTGTTTAGCATTACAAGGGCCAGGTCCACAACCAGATGAGCAGGTTTGTCCTGACACCATCCAGGAGGACTTTGTTCCCACGCTGTTGCTGATTCATTGGGTTTATTTCCTTGCTAGTCCGGTTTGGATTTCTTTTCTCTGATTTTTCAGATGCAACATTGTTGAAAATACTCAGCATGGTCCTAATGCTGCCAACAGCTCTGTGTGGGCCCAGGGTTCCCTGTATTTGGTCCTGCTCACAGTCTCGGGAGCCAGGAGCATGCAAAATATATATTTTTAAGGTACAAATAGATGTAGGTCCTGTACACACCTGCAGTATATAAAACGCTGTGGAACGAAGATGGCTCCTCCTGCACAAGCATACTGGGGTGTGAACGTGGGGCTGGGGCTCACGACTCCCTTCCTTCAAATCTCAGTTCTGACAATGGGATTTATTATAACATCCCAATGAGTTAGGCACCTCCCTCCATTTGAAATCAACAGCAGTTAGGTGCCCAACTCCCTTAGGCACCAGGTGGGATTTCAAAAGTACCTATCTGCAGCTTGCCATTCTGTGCCTCAGTTTCTCCATCAGTTGAATACTTGCCTGCTTTGCCATAACCTTTAACCCAGATGTGAGAACTGCTCTGAAAATGGAAAACTGCTCAATGGTGGTGGTGTGTGATACTGGTTGTCGTCCATTAGGAGCACTCTTCTGTATGAATCACTTCTCACTTTGCAAATGTTCTCTTGGGTAGAAGCTGAAGCTGAACTGAAACCCATGAACAGTTCAGAGCCAGATCCTCATTTCATGGTGGGATCTTTTGCCTTGATCACAGGCCCCAGTTTTGCACAGACGTGTCAGTGGGACGGCTCACGGCACGTACCTCGTGGCACGAATGGGCCTAAGTCCCCAGCTCCAAACACACCCGAATTTAGGGGAAATGGGTGGACATATGGCCATTCTGAAAAGCTTCAGTTCTAAGGGCGTGATCCAGCCTGCATCAAAGTCAAGGGGAGTTTTCCATTGGGAACTGGCTGGCACACTTGGACAAGACACGGAATATGTTGTTACTTTATGTTGCTCTCCTTTTTCAGAGGTGTGTAGTCAGTGAGAGGGAAACTGATCATGCTAATTGCTCCACTGACATGAAGGAAGCATGTTCCTGCAAGGCTAATCCTCTGGGCCGTCTGGTTTTATTCTTGTGCACTCAGCTTTTAGCTGAATTCCAGGAACTCTGTGGGGTCAAGGCTCTATGAAAACAATTCAGTGTGTACGCTGGCATTCTGGGAAGGGGTCCCTTGTGCCTCTCCACCTAGAGAGCCCCGAGCTGAACTTGTTTCTTAACAGGACATGTTTCTTAACAGGACATACACAGCAGAAGCTCGGTTTAACTGAATCCTGCCTGTTGCTGTGTCCCTGAGCCCTAGGCAGGCTCCCAATTACTGTGATTAGCAGAGCAAAGCGCCAGAAACCTACCAGGGCTGGGATTAAATCCTTCTACAAACCTCGCTTCTCGAGTAAGCTCCAGGTTTTGATACAGAAATGAGGAATTTTCTGCTGCCAGGCACTCCCAATTACGTCCTAGTTCACCCAAAAACCTCATCTTTCACCGGGCTTTGTGGGGAGGGGTTCTTTCTTCCCATGGCTTCTTCTTGCTACCATGAACACTGATACCTAGCTTGACTATGGTGCTGTAGAGCTCAAAGCACTTTAGCAAGAGCCTGTACCACAAGACCGGCCTCCCACCTCTGTTTCCCTGTCTGTAAAATAACCCTGATATCTGCCCCACAGACTAGATGCCTGCAAAGCACCTTGGGAGCGTTGGTGGAACAACCTCCCAGATGTGTAATTATGATTATATTTTAAATGCCCTATAGCAGGGATTTCTCTCTAGTGGACAATGGCACTTCATAACTAGAGGCCTCTTCAGTTAATGTTTCTAGCTTGGCATTTAATAATTTTTGCCTAGTGTGTAAACCCTTCTTTCAAGCACAGCTGCTCATGGCCTGCAGAAGTGTAAGCTGAGCTGGTGATATGTCACCCCTTCGTGAACCAAAGGGCTGGGAGAAAATATTAGGCATCACATGTCAAAAATCCATGGACCTGGGATTATCATATTTTGTTTTAAACCCTGATGTGATTTGTGGAATGTCAGCTTCCCTGTGGGATCAAGAGAACCCCCAGTGTTTTTAAGAGGGAGGTGTCAGCATAGATTTCTGCTGATGGTTTCTATCACTGATCAAACAGAGAGAGAATTAATGAATTGAGACTTTTGATTAGCAGTTTATTTTTTTTAGAGGAATCATGGGGAGTGATTTGTGAAAATAAATTGTGCAGCCCTGTGGTTAGAATGCAGCATTTCTGTGGCTAATGAGGTGAGTTTGAACTCTCCAAGCAGGTCTCGGAATCCTGCTTTCCAATATAATAAAATGCAGCTTATGCCTAGTGAAACCCAGAGTCACCATAAACATCAGGTTCCCATTGTATAGGTTGCTATGATTAGTATCACTATACAGTGTTTTTACGAGAGTTGTAACTACAGGCCCCCAGCAGAGATCGGGATCCCATTTTGCTGGGCACTGCACAGACAGACATAGCCATGAGACAGTCTCCTGCTGCAAAGAGCTCACAATCTAAACAGACAAGACCAACAAAAGAATTATTATACCCATTTTACAGATGCAGAACCAAGGCACAGCAAATTTAAATGACACTCATTTCCTGCCGAGAGTCTGTCTGACCTCAGACAAGTTGCTTCACATCTCTGTGCCTCTGTTCCCCAACTATATCATGGAAATAATAAAACTGACCATGTTAAGTAAAGCGCCATCCAATCTTTGGATGGAAAGCTGCTATATAAGTGCTAAGCATTGCTCTGGAAATTTCAGGGATAGCTAGAGGCCTGATCTAAATGCAAAGTAGCACTGGTTGAACAAAAGACATATTGTTGCATCAATTTAGTTAAAGCAATGTAACTTGGTATGTGGACTTTCTTGCATCGTTTTTGTGATTGCACCACTCCAGTTGCACCACTCCAGTAATCATAGGAACATAGGCATTACCAGACTGGATCAGATCTAAGCTCTATCTAGCCCAGCATGCTGTGTCAGACTGTGGCTAGCACCAGATAGAGGAAACCTTACATTGGACAGATGTGGGATAATCTGCCCCCTGCATTAGGTCTCTTATATTCTTTAGCTAGAGATTGGCTTACATTCTAAAGCATTAGGTTTAATGCCCCTTCTAGAATTTACGTTAGCATTTACCATGACAACTCTGGATATTCATGTTATCTATATAAGCATCTAATCCTCTCTGAGCCTTGCTAAATGCCTGGCCTCATCAATTTCCTGTGGCAGTGAGTTCCATTGAAAAAGTATTTTTTACCTATTTTGAATTTGCCAGTGTTTAATTTCATTTAATGTCCCCTTGGTCTTATGTTGCGACAGAGAGAACCGACACCCCCAAATCTGCCTTCTCTAGATCACTATTTGATATACTTTTCTTATGTCCCCTGTCATTCATCTCCTTTCTAAGGTAACCAGTCGCACTCTTTTTAATCTCTTGGCAAAGATCTCTTTTGTCAGTGTAGCATCTCAGCTTTAGTTAATTTGGTGCAACTGTGTCTTGTGGGTGTGTACAGAGCCTAGCATGATGAAGCTCTGGTCCTTGACTAAGGCTCCGTGTTGCTACTGGGAGACACCTAACAAATACCTAGTAATAATGACAATAGATCTGTGCAGGCATCTCCGGTTAGGCTTTCAGTGCAAGACTTGTGTTTCATATGTTTTTGGAGTGGGGAAGCGGCAGCTTTTCATCCTGGTTGGACTCTCCATAGGATGGTTTTTGTGCATTGGTATCAAAATATCCTCTTTCTCAAAGTGTGGCTCAGGGAGGGGGGCAGGGGACAGAGAGAGCGTGCGGGGAAGGGTTGTCAGCTGGCACCTGAAGACGCTTCTGTCTGATTTGTGGTTGGAAGTGGCTTACCAAACAGAAGCCAAGCTTCCAAGAGGAGTCCAGTGAAAGCTCTGTACACACCTTGGTGCTGCATCATATTTGCTTCCTGTCTTCAGAGCTATTCATATGTTGATTGCAGCAATATCTGGATGGTTACAAGTAATTTGTCCTGGACTGAATATTTGTCAGGCAGGGTTTTTTTTAATGCTATATTAATGATGTGCAGTGAGCTGGGAAATACCCTCACTACACTACCCTCTGGTCATTCAGACAGGTTGAAAATTGTTTCCTCCAACTACAGGCAGTCATCTGTCCGGAGGGGCGGCCTGCAGGACATCATCACCTACTAAGGGCATGAAGTAGAGAAGCAGTGTGGCCCTGTGGGTGGGCTGAGGAGCCAGTGGACAGGGGGGGTTGGTTCCAACCCAGTTAATTGCCCTAGCTGTAAAAAGGGGAAAATATTGCTAGTCCTTGTTCGTAAGGCACTTGGCGATCAAGCAATGATATGCAGAACCCCACTGAGTTGAGTGGGTGTTTGGGTGACTAAGGACTGCAGAATTTGGTCCATTAGGATTAAGGTGTTTTAATTCTTCGTGTGGAATGTCACTAATATGGATGCTCCAGGGATATCAAAACAATTATACCTTTAGCTATCTCAACCTATTCCGCCACCCCAGTCCACCCACCCAGCTGCTCCTTTAAGGGTCCTATCAAAGCTACAGCAAGCCTTAAGAGACTCACACGTGATGGAGGGTTAGTCCTGCATTTCGATAGATGCTCTCAGAACTTCCTGGTGGGAGAAGGGCTTTTAGGATTCTGTCTCCTCTACATTCTGCTGTGTGGTTAGGGATATGTATGAATGGGGTGTGGAGGGGCAGAATGCGTTTGCTGTGTTCCTGTTTCGTAACTTCTGAGTCTGTGTTGTTTTTGTCTAGTTCCCACATTGATCAGGCACGAGAACTCCTTTGTGGTTGTGCCTGTCATTTCAGTTGATACCCTCAGGTGGCTGAAGCCAAGGAACTAACCCTGGAGTCTGGGTAGAATTCAGGAAGGAGCTCTGACCGTTCCTCTCCCAATTAACATGGCAAAGTGTTTGCTAGAAGCTGGGACTGGACCACAGCGGATGCATCACTTGATAAATTGCCCGGGCCTGTTCCCCCCTCTGAAGCATTTGGCATTGGCAACTGTTGAAAGACAGGGCACTGGGCTAGACAGACCATTGGTCTGATCCAGTCTGGCCGCTCTTATGTTATGTTCTTATGTTGTGGACACACAGAACATATCAGCCATCTGATTTTGTTTTAATTGATACCAAACAGGCAACAAACCAACAACAAGAGGGAAGTCCCTGGGGAAGCCCGACGAGGCCTCCAGTCACTAGATCAAAGGGAGAGGCTTGAGAGAGAGGAGAGCGGTCCAGAGAGCTGGCGCTAGGAGGATGGACTGTGATGGTTTTGAGGTCGATTTCCCTGCATCTCTCCTCTTAGGGCAATGTGCTGGGGAAACTAGGGGATACCCAGTCTAAGCTCTTCACAGGGGGAGGGTGTAACTGCAGCACTCCGCACCCCACACTGATCATCCATTCCGGATGGCCCCTCAGCCATGTAGGTCACTCTGACAAGTCACCAGCCACGTGACATGGATCTTGGAAAATGTCCTGGGTAGCCTGGAAGCGCCAAGGCCAGTTTCTCTGACATGCTGCAGCTTGAGCAGCCGTCTGCTCCTGTGCAAAGCGAATATAAAAATGCTCCTAAGTGAGCATGTCACCGCAGAAGGGTTGCATGGGATTGCACATGAGCACAGCAATAGAGGATCAGACCCTGTGTTTTTAGATCAAATTAAAGACTTGCAGGTTCCACTGCTGCTTTCCTATGATCATTATCTGCTGGGGCAGCCTTTGAATGGCTGGAGACGGCTGTTAGCCTTTCATGGCTTCAGCTTTAGCACCCAGTGGCCTGTATGGGTCTAGGTTCTCTTCTCGTTTACACCAGCTGCGTGACTCGCCTGTAACTCCATTAGCTTCAGTGGGGCTGCTCCTGTTCTACATCAGTATAAGCGACAGGAGAATTGAGCACGGGGTATTTCAAACCGTGATGTCCATGTGTACTTCCAGGAATGAATTTGTGTTAAATAATGGTCTGTTTATTTGTCACTCTTCAATTCTGCACCCCAAAAGTGTATTATTGATGAGAGAGATAATTAAGTAAATAATGAGAATATTTGAATGCGGATGAGCTGCATTTAAAAAATTCTGGGTGTGAGCAAAATGCACCCTCAATTGTAATATCCTCTGCAAAGTGTGGAGTGGCAGAGGTGGTCAGAAGAACTTTGATGGAACAATCTTTGGGCTGAGAATGCAGATCCAGCTAAATCAATGGGGTCAATTCTGCCAACATTTTATTTTGGCAAAATTTTTTTCTCTCCCTCCGCCTTTTTTTTTCCCAATGTCAAAATATCCCGTTTGGACACTGTTGGAATTAAACATTTAGATTTTTTCCTTTTAAATACTTTTCATTTCAAAATGTATTTGTTATAAAATAAAATAAATCAAACTCACAATGAAATGTTTCAATTTTGTTGCAAATAAAACATTTCCATCAATCCTAAATGAAAATTTTCTGCAATTTTCTTTCGTGGAAAATTTTTGAACTTTTTGGGTTTGTTCCTAATTGGAATGAAAATACATGTCAAAATCTCGACATTCTCTGCCAAAAGGCATGTCCGTTCCCCGCACAGCTCCAGGAGGTAGTAAAGCCCTTCTGTGACATTTGGGCTATCTTCCTGCAGAAATCTTTTTGCTAATAGACACATTCTGTAATCCAATACTCCAAAGGCAAAAAATGTGTCTTAAAGCATCGCCTTCACAGACTCAGAGGAAGATAATTAAAATGTAAAGATGAGGCATTTCCCTCCCTCCTTTTCCCTAAAGCCTCCACTCTCTTCCATCTCTCAAGATCTAGCCACACAGGGCTAGCTGGCACTGAGATGCCATAAAGAAAAGGATGAATTTCTTCTTTCCAAGCCTTTATCTGCCTACCTGGAGGAATGTTGTGTGTGCTGCTCTGTTTCTCTTCCAACTTCTTAAGAGGAAAACGTGTCATCATCCCAGGGAAATGAGAGAGGTCTTGGGTGTGGAAAACTTCATTGTGATCTGATTGTATTAAAAAGGAAATTGATCTGGTGTAATAAAATAGACTAGGAGTTTGTGTGTTTTGTTACTAAAGAGAGGGAGAGGGAACCGGGGAGAGTTGGAGGCCAAAGCCTAGGCACCTGCAAAGCATTCTGGATTGAAATTGACCTGAAGAAGGTGAACTATTGGACAGGGAGAAGGGAGTGTGTGTCACAGACTATAAAGAGGATGGATGCAATGATTACACAGGCTCTCAAACTTTTTCACAGAGTGGCTGATGTCTTAATAGTGGTCACGTCCCATCAACACGATATCCCTGGAGTAACTATGTTTTATTTTTGCACGGTAAAGTAATTGTGGGGAAATCTTCAAGGTAGTTTTGGCTTCCTTGAACACAATGTAGTAGATGGAGACCTGGCCCCACGTGAGCAGCTGGCTCTATGCAAACCACAGTCTCCTGTTCTCTGGGAAAGAACATAGGCAACCCCAGAAGCACCTCAGCTAGGCCAAGCCAGGCCACGGGCTGAAGGCGCGGGAGCTGCCTATGTGCTGCTGCCTTCTCAGGGGCTTGCTGCGTGTTGCTCCTGCAATGTGGGCTGTGATGCAGGAGTGGAAGGGGAGATGCAGAGTTGCTCCGTGTGTGCGTATATGACATAGTTGCCTTCAGACCCTTTTAAAAAAACAACCACCCCAAAACAACCCTCTGCAATAATTTGGTTTTGAACCTCAGTTTTCTTTTGTATGAAGCACGTCTGCACCCCTCGTGCTGTTGAATGTCCAACTCTGTCCCTGACACATTTGCATTAATTATTTAAACTACTCCTCGTTACGGATCCCCCCTGGAGAACCCAGTGGCATTTCACTCCCTCAGAATATATAGTCCACGCTGAACGGCCTGCCCACCTCACATGGCAGATGTGCCTGCCCACCTCCTTCTTAAAAGGGGGTAACCCTCACTGCAACTGCAGAACCCCTCGTCAACCACAGCCCCGAATCACCGTACCCTGGGGGATATGATTGCTTCAGCCGTCCACGCCGCAGCACCTGAAACAATCAGTGGGCTAATATTGCTGTTTTTAAAACATACAAGAGAAGATTTAAAGGTGTATTAAAAAAATAAACCCTTTCCACTTTTCAGACAAAATCTCTGACTGTTGGGCTTTTTCTGAGGCACAGAGAAATAGCACCTGTCCCTGCTTTGCAGCGTCCTGATGGGTGGTGGCAAAAGGTTACTCGGCATCTCCCCTCACTGTGGTTTTTCCCAGCCCCTATTTCTGTGCCCCTCCCATTCCCATGGGCACACTTTCCAGCTGTTGTTCGCTTACATTTCAGTGGGAGCTGGGGGTGCCTTCTCCCTGTGAAGCCAATGGCAAATCTCCTGTGACTTGAGCCCTGGTCCTGGTGTGAACTTGGTGTGGGCCTGGGGTCTCCCCCTTGCTGCAGGGAGGGACCTCAGTTCTTTCTGTTATGGGATCTCAGGGTGTGTGCCTGAGTTTGGCCCAGACTCCGGGGGGGGCAGCATTTGAGGCAGAGGTGCTGGCACCAGGGGAGCTGCCGCACCCCCTGGTTTGATGGGGTTCCCAGGGACAGATTTTACAGCTTGGTTCAGTGGCTCTCAGCACCCCTGCTACAGACAGCGTCCGGCACCCCGGAGAGCATCCCCCATAGTCGTGTTAACCCAGGAACTTACAGCTCCCCCCCCCCCCCCCGCAGGAACCCAGATCAAAGGGCTGAGCCGCTGGAAGTGACCTGGGTGAAGGGATTTGTGCTCTGGGGCTCTGGCTGCTCTCAGCACTTCTCCCCAGCAGCCCCTGGGCCGGGAGGCCACAGCTGACGAGCTGAGCCAGGCAGGAGGCAGCATCGCCCGGCCCATTGGTCACCGCCCCAGCCCCTTTCTGGCTGAACGGGGGGAGCTGGGGGCGGGCGCAGAGAGCGGGGCGGGGGAATCCAGTGTTGCCGGAGAGGCGGAGAGGACCCTGGGGCTTGCGGGGGGATCCCTGGGGAGGGGGCTTGCGGGGGGAGGCGGCAGAGCCCTGGGCAGGGCAGGGAGGGGTCAGCACTGAGCAGGCTGCGCGCCCCCCGCCCCCGAGCTGCCCCAGCCCAGCCCAGCCCCGCAGCTCCCGGCCGGAGCAGCCGCCGCAGCTGGCTCCGCATTGTCCCGGCGGCCGCAGGATGCCGAGCCCCGCACCGCCGCCCGCCGCCCCCCGGGCCCGCGGTATCGGGGCCTGCGCCGGGCTCCGACAGGGGTGAAGCCGGAATGAGGAGGTGAGTGGCCGCGGCTGTCACCGGGGCGGGCGGCTCGGGAGCGGGCCCGGGGGGCGCAGGGGCCGGGTGGGAATGGGGGGGTCGCAGGGGGTGTGGGGTTTGGGGGACTTGCCTGGGGGTTAGGGTGTGAATGGGAGGGGGTCGCACAGGGTGTGAGGTTTGGGGGACTTGCCCGGGAGTCAGGGTGCGAATGGGAGGGGGTCACACAGGGTGTGGGGTTTGGGGGACTTGCCCCGGGGGTCAGGGTGTGAATGGGAGGGGGTCGCACAGGGTGTGGGGTTTGGGGGACTTGCCCGGGAGTCAGGGTGTGAATGGGAGGGGGTCGCACAGGGTGTGAGGTTTAGGGGACTTGCCCCGGGGTCAGGGTGTGAATGGGAGGGGGTCGCACAGGGTGTGGGGTTTGGGGGACTTGCCCGGGAGTCAGGGTGTGAATGGGAGGGGGTCGCACAGGGTGTGGGGTTTGGGGGACTTGCCCCGGGGGTCAGGGTGTGAATGGGAGGGGGTCGGACAGGGTGTGAGGTTTAGGGGACTTGCCCCGGGGGTCAGGGTGTGAATGGGAGGGGGTCGCACAGGGTGTGGGGTTTGGGGGACTTGCCCGGGTGTCAGGGTGTGAATGGGAGGGGGTCACACAGGGTGTGGGGTTTGGGGGACTTGCCCCGGGGTCAGGGTGTGAATGGGAGGGGGTCACACAGGGTGTGGGGTTTGGGGGACTTGCCCGGGAGTCAGGATGTGAATGAGAGGGGGTCACACAGGGTGTGAGGTTTGGGGGACTTGCCCAAGGGTCAGGGTGTGAATGGGAGGGGGTCGCACAGGGTATGGGGTTTGGGGGACTTGCCCAGGAGTCAGGATGTGAATGAGAGGGGGTCACACAGGGTGTGAGGTTTGGGGTACTTGCCCCAGGGTCAGGGTGTGAATGGGAGGGGGTCGCACAGGGTGTGGGGTTTGGGGGACTTGCCCGGGAGTCAGGGTGTGAATGGGAGGGGGTCGCACAGGGTGTGGGGTTTGGGGGACTTGCCCCGGGGGTCAGGGTGTGAATGGGAGGGGGTCGGACAGGGTGTGAGGTTTAGGGGACTTGCCCCGGGGGTCAGGGTGTGAATGGGAGGGGGTCGCACAGGGTGTGGGGCTTGGGGGACTTGCCCCGGGAGTCAGGGTGTGAATGGGAGGGGGTCGCACAGGGTGTGGGGTTTGGGGGACTTGCCCGGGAGTCAGGGTGTGAATGGGAGGGGGTCGCACAGGGTGTGGGGTTTGGGGGACTTGCCCGGGAGTCAGGGTGTGAATGGGAGGGGGTCGCACAGGGTGTGGGGTTTGGGGGACTTGCCCGGGAGTCAGGGTGCGAATGGGAGGGGGTCACACAGGGTGTGGGGCTTGGGGGACTTGCCCCGGGGTCAGGGTGTGAATGGGAGGGGGTCGCACAGGGTGTGGGGTTTGGGGGACTTGCCCGGGAGTCAGGGTGTGAATGGGAGGGGGTCGCACAGGGTGTGGGGTTTGGGGGACTTGCCCGGGGGTCAGGGTGTGAATGGGAGGGGGTCGCACAGGGTGTGAGGTTTGGGGGACTTGCCTGGGGGTCAGGGTGTGAATGGGAGGGGGTCACACAGGGTGTGGGGTTTGGAGGACTTGCCCGGGAGTCAGGATGTGAATGGGAGGGGGTCACACAGGGTGTGAGGTTTGGGGGACTAGCCTGGGGGTTAGGGTGTGAATGGGAGGGGGTCACACAGGGTGTGAGGTTTGGGGGACTAGCCTGGGGGTCAGGGTGTGAATGGGAGGGGGTCACACAGGGTGTGAGGTTTGGAGGACTAGCCTGGGGGTCAGGGTGTGAATGGGAGGGACACACATTGGGGGGGTTTGCAGGAGTCAGGGTGTAGGATGCACTGGGATGTGGGGGAGTTGCATGGAGATATTGACCCTCTGGGATAGGGTTGGGGGGAGTGCACAGGGCTCTGGGGGGAGTTGCACAGGCCTGGGCATGCATGGGGTGGGTGTGCAGGGCAGCTGCATGGGGCTGCCGAGCATGGCCCGTGTGCACAGGGTCAGAGAGCCTGGCTGGAGAGGAGAGAGCTGGGGCGGGGTGGGTGGAAGGTGCGGGGGGCTGGCGTGTTCGAGGCAGAAGGCTGGGCAGGAAGTGAGTGTATGTTGGGGTCGGGGGTGCAGGGTCTGGGTGCATGTTGGGATGATGAGATGCGTCAGGATTGGAGGGCTGTGGCTTGCTCTCGACCAGAGGTCAGAATTCTCTGTCATGTTGGACGTTGGTTCTGGCAGAGTGATCTCTTCCCTGCGAGCGTCTCATCTGCACCCCCGGTAGCTAAAGGCATTGCCCCCACCCTGATGGATTTTGGGGGTGGGGATGACAGGATATTATACATTCTTGTAGCCTGGCCACTGTCATTAAAGCCCCAGCTGCCCAGGTCCCTCCCTCAGAGGCTGCAAGGGATGTGGGTGCATAATGCACTGCACTCGAGTTTCCTTCTGGTACCCCAGGGGGTGGGTTTAGCTGTCTGCCAGATCTCACTGACCACTCACCGTGCTCCAAAAGGATTGGCTGCAAACAATATTGTCTTACATTTCTGTAGCATCTGTTATCTCATAGTCACAGTGCTAAAAAAAAATGCAGCCACTTCTGGGGTGGACAGTGTCTGTCAGACTGGTGCACACAGCTTGCTGTCCAGCCATTGTGGAAGGCCAGTGATTACGTAAACATATTGGAAGGCAAACCCCTAAAAGTGCTAATGGGATCTTTAATGTCCACAGAGAGCAGGAAGGATTCTGATGTTTAAGTTCTTATCTAGAATATACTGAAGAAAATTAATGTTAATAAAGATAATTAGCACCTGGAACTCATTGCCACATGAAGTGTCTGAGGCCAAAACTTAGCAAGATTCAGAAAGGGACTGGAGATTTATCTGGATATCGGGAGTATCTAGAGTTATAGTAGGTAATGCAACAAAGTTGGAAAGAGAGAGTAAACCTCAGTTCCTTCTACCGTCATCTGAAGGGCATGGTGCTGGGCTATGTGGACGTGGATGTGGTCAGGGTAGCAGTTCTGGTGTTCCTGTCATTAATTGTCACCTGGCTGTCACCAGTATGGATAGAGATGCATCCAAACCCCGGAGTGTTTGCATCTGGTGCCTCCACGTCATCCCAACAATTGTCTGTAAATAGAGTTGAAGCAGCAGATCCCGAGTCAGCAGGCTGCCAAGCAGTTTGGTACCTTTCCTGAAGAACTACCTAGCTGCACTACATCTAAAGGCATGTCAGTGTCAGAACTGTGCTGTGGTATGAGCGAAAAGAAGTGCAGCCACACATTCCTCGTCATCCCAAACACAGGTGCTGGCACTACGGGTCCTGGGGTGAGGCGGCACCCCCTGGCTTGATGTGGTTTCTATTCTATACAGGGTTTACAGTTTGGTTCAGTGGCTCTCAGCTCCCCCACTATACAAATTGCTTCAGCATCTCTGATCCCAAATATTCTGAGCCTCAGTGCAGCAAAAATTGCAGGATCTTCCTCCGCTGGCCGGTATGGTGTTTTTGTGTGTTCCTTTAGACGCCCTGGCTTGTACTCAGTGCTGTGTAGAAGGGTGGCCAATTAACAGAAGAGGAAAAGGGTCTAAATCAGGATTAGGCCAGTATCCATGGAGGCTGGATGGTGTGGGGAGTAGGAGCCTAAAGAATGTAGGTGGTTGGTTGGTTGTGTTGATAGCAGAACTGTGTATGGGTTGTACAGAGATGTACCTGCTGCTCTCATATGTGTGCCGCGTAACCCTAGCTCCCCCAAAGGGCTCTGATCATGGACTGTTAGCTGAATCTCTGCTTACTCAGCTCAGAACATTCCTGGCCCCGCCCCCGACCTCAGGGGCATGTATTCATGTCAATGTCCATGCATGACTCCTGTTAGTATGCACATGTGTGCGGCGAGTGAATGGTTCCAGAGCATGCTATAAATGTGTTTATTGGGTAGAGCAGAAGATCATGTACCTTCTAAGAACAACACCACATACGCCCTCCTCCTTAATTGCCAAGCTAATCAGGCAGGCATGGGACAGCACTGGCCTATTCAAATTTTGTAGAATTAAATTTAAATATAGTGTTTTTTTAAAGCTAGGAAGATTTTTCTTTGATTCTTACTGGGTTTTTGTCCTCTTCCTGCTACAAGTAGAAGACAATTCTTTTATTTTACTATGGTTTGTTAAACAGTAGGTTAAAAAAAGAATATCTCACAAAAAATGGTGTGTGTGTGTATGTATATATAAATATATAAATAAATGGTCAATTTCTTTGTGCTTCTGCAGATCCTGTGTACTGATTTATGAGACTAATAATTTTGCTTTGGCATGTGAGATATGAATTCTAAATAATAAATAATATCTCAATTTTTAGTGCAAACAAATTGGAAGAATACAAATATGCTTAACTAAATTCAGAATGAAAAAATCCCTCAACATTTAATATAGTCAATTGAAGAAGGCTATTTTAAGCAGTACAGTTTTGATGAAGAAAATGATTAAAATAACTGGATTTGGCTCTATAATTGAATTATTGATTGTATGCATTTGTATTATGGAAAAATCTCACCAATTTCCTTCCAAATCTTCCCACATGGTCAGGCTGATGGCTGGCCTTGAGTTTTTATGGATCACTCTTTATGTGCTCGTCAAATGTTGACGGGGAGCTGCGGAGGGTGTGTGTGTAGAATTTTGTTTTGTGTGAGTGCCAATGTGTAATTTATGTGGGTGTTTGTTCTCAGAGGTTGTTCTGAATTAAACATTTTGGCAGGGTAGAGGTGCAGTGGAATTAAACATTTCTTTAGATCTAGTTAGCAGGAATGTATGGACATTTTCTTGTCAAGGGCTTTTTGGGATAATGACTGGCACATATTGTATTGTATCCCTTGAAAATCCTTAGAATCCTGAAATAATATAAACATGCAGGCCTGAAGTCAGCACGGATGTGAGAGGGTGAAACTTTACAGAAGTCAAAGGAGCTGCGCCCGTTTTCACCACTGATGGTTTTACGAAAGCTAATTATTGATGGTGAAAATGCTCTGTGTTAATACTTATTTGCTTTTTGCTGCTGGTATCTGGAGTTTCTTTTTCTCTGTTTCAAAAGTGAAACGACAGTTCCTTAAATGCCTGGTTTTTTATTATAAAATGCATGAGATCTGATTTAGCAAAGGAGAAGTAGATCCTGGGGTGGGTTTTTGGTGTGGCTTAAGCCATGGAGGAGCAGAGAGCTGCTGTTCCTCTCTCACAATTAGTTTTCTTTTAACTCAGCTCCAGGGAACGGTTTAGCTAGCAGCCTTTGTTCTGCCTCCATTCTCCTTTAGAAGACCCTCGGCATTCTTTCCTTTTGCCATTATCATTTTGGCTAAACAGAAAGGCAAGTTGTGTACCATATGGATCATGTTAACAATTGCTTATCTGGAGCTGGTGTTTTCTTCCCTCTCCCCAACCTTTTTGCTTCTTTCAGACCTCTGAGTGGAGTTTTAATAGCAGCTTCAATTTGAGGCAATCAGACCGCACGGAGTTGCCAGTTTGACAACGGTTCTGTAGAACAGGAGCAGCCTCTCGATCGCTCGCTCTCAATCTCTTTTGTCTTGTTTCCCAAGAAGGTTCATTTCCCATTTCTGCAGACATATAGCTTCTTCCATGTCACCAGCTGGAAGAGAATTAGCAAATTAAACATGAATAGCACTAAAAATCCCCAGACAAGCCCTACAGAATATTTGGAAATAACCAAACAGTTTTGATTTAGCAGAGACCCTGGTGGGCTTTTGGGGTTTTTTTCCTCATGGAGAAAACAGCACAAATTCATGGCCTAGATTCCCACCGTTTAGTCAATAAAGTGCCTTCATGGCACGTGCAGTTCAAAAGCTGTCTTCCTCTGACCTCTCTGTGTCAGGGAGTTTTACTAGGCGACGAGCCTAATGATATTTTTCAGGTTTACCGAGGCTGAAATACGTATACGCACGGAGGCCAAGGGTTTCAGAAGTGGAGATCTCAGTTTGGTCTCCTAAATCCACATTTAGGCTCCTCGGTAAGTAGCTGGAAGGCTCCAACTCATCGCTATTACTCTCGTTTTACACGGCTCCTACTGAGCAGTACCTTCTGACAATGAGGGCAGTTTGTTTTAGGAGCCTAAAAATGGATTTGAGTGCTTCACTTTGGGCCCCTGTGATGGCCGCTGGGTATAAACTAGATAATTTTTCACATCTTAGCTCACAGAGCGACTACTACTGATTGATTCCCTTGCAGTAAACAAAAAGTCTCACCAAGGTATTTGGTTGCAAAGTCAGTGCTAAGTCTTAAAATAGCAAAGGTGGATCAGGACGAATAAAAGATTCTGCAGAGGACAAAGGCAGCTTGCAAGGATGTGGCCTGCACCCCATTGTCTGTGCAAGTATCTGGATACATGAAGAGGTGCACAGTGGGTCTCACTTGCAATCCAGTTGTTTTGCGATAGCTTGACTCATTGCAGTTGTCATTTGTACCGCCCCGCAGGTGTGTGTGGCAGCTTGCAGTGCCCTGGCAGCGTACAGTCAGCTTGTTCTGTAATATGCTGAAATATTACTGTCTTTGAAACAGAAAGTAAGATTTCTATTGAAACACCCGCAGTTGACTTTCTTCACATGTAAAAGACACCACTGCTAGTTTTCAGCAGTTACCTATTACTGCTCCAGATCCTAATACTTCATTCTCCTGTACCTCCTGCCTTGAAATTCCCATCTCCTGTAACTTATCCAAGGTGATAACGAAAGCAGCTATTGTTTCTATGCGGTGAAGGCAGCAGCCTGGGACTCAGTCGCACCACCTCACTTAGGTGGGATCTGAGCTCACTTGAAAATTGGGCCCTTAATTTTTCTGTGTCTCGGTTTTCTTTCCATTAGAGAGAGAGAACAATACATCCCTACCGGGAATAGATTCATGTGTTTGTGCGTTGGTCAGAAACCCTGGTGGGGTTGCGGTGGGCATAGTAGCCGCTCTAGAGAGAGACCTATAGAACTGGGCTTGTGTATTCACATTAATGATTGGGAGAGCCACTGCAGATTTTGCAAACTATCTGGTAAGTGAGCAAAAACGTTTTAAAAAACTCTCATGTAGAAAGGTGCATCACAAAATGTCCTTTTGTTGTTTGCTTGATGAAGTGCAATTCAGTTTTGTTATTTATGGCACCTGGTAGCAGCAAACATACTGGGACTTATCTTGGGAAAATAACAGTGTCAGTGATGTGAATTCTCCAATCCAATGCTATGCTGATAACTCTTGACTGAAAAATGAGAGGAGACCGCCAGGCACATTTGTGGTATAGTAAACAAGGATTATCTAGGCTCTGGGATTTTTTTATATAGCTTTCCTTTTATCCATTCCTACAATGAGTCTTAACCATCTGCCCATTTACTGTGTGTGTTTGTATCCCTTTCTGACACCACAGTACGTGCATGTGTGTATGGATGGGGTGTGTGCAACTGTACTTTCTGGGATGTAGTAATTAGTCAGTTTCTATTAGAAACCTCAAAATAACAGATCCAAATGTTGGTGAAATCCTGATCGGGATGTGACTTGTATTAGAGCTTCTCGTGAGGAGCGTGGTTCAGTGTTCAGTCTTTGCCTGTTCAGATGCAATCCCTGATTGCATAAATAATACAATAAAATTGCAGTACCCACACACTGCTACTGAGGGCAGAAATGATCCGCTGCAGACTTCTGTGGTATAAACCCTGCTCAGTCAAACCCTGCTTGTTCCTATGCCAGATGTTTCTGGTTTTCGGAGCTTTATGAACCTCTGTTGTTCCTCCCCCCTCAACATGAGGGAAATATAGTTGTTAGCAGGGGAAGTGTCATAACCCACAACTGGGGACTGGAGTAGGGCGTGGGGAAGTGTCGTTTGAGCTGGGATTCTTCCATGGAAATGCCATGCTGCATGGGATGCCTGTATTCAGAGAAGGAGCTTTAGACACCCACATATTAAGCCTGCCTGACACTTTCATCTGTATTTTTGAAAAGCTCTAATGATTCCTGGGTTTTCAGCGGGGACTTTGAAATTTGACAGGGACATCGGCCTGGGGTTGGAGAGGCGCCTTTGGTTGTCCTCAGGAAGAGCCTTTCAGATTTGGCCAAGTTACAGACTGTCAGGGATCATCACTTTGGTGCCTGTGTTGCATGCAATAGGAGTTTGCTGCTGAAAACACTCATCTTTCCATCCATACGGAGCATGCTCCCAGCATCCGGCTTCAGCAGGCCACTCAGAACTGACCCTCCGAGGTGTAGGGGGGAACCAGGTGACATGGCTCCTCTTCTGATCAAAAGTCTCTTGGCCTAAGGAGGGTACAGTGGGCTGGGAACCGGGTGGCAATGCGTTTTCAACTTTCCTCTTCTAGTGAGTGGTGTTAGTGACATCTTAGCCCAGTATTTCGCATCTCCTGCTAGTGGCTGGACCCGTAGAGGATAACTGCCTCTTCCTGCTGTTAGCTCTTGTATCAATCCTTTGCCTTAACCTCTGCAGTGGGATGCAGGAACGTAGGACTGGGTCAGACTCAAGTTAGCTTTAGACCAGTATGCGGGCTCTGACAGTGCGCTGTGCCAGCTGCTTCAGAGGAAGGCGCCAGAACTCCACAGCAGGCAGATGTGGGGTCATCTGCCCCCCACGTTAGGTCTCTAGTAGTTACAGATTGGCTTAAACCCTGAAGCACGAGGTTTAATATCTCATCTAAAATGTTTGTCAATATTAGCTGTTACAACTCTGGCTATTCTTGTGTGAAAGTCCAATGTTCAGACCCTCCTGCTGCTGCGCTCAGATAACTGTGGCGGTGTTACAGAGTGAGTAGACGCAGCGGAGAAACAGGGGGGCATTTTCCATAGGATGGGATCAGCTGAGGAGGAGGCTCTTGCATCAACAATGGGGCTGTTGTGGGAGAAGAAGCTGTTGCTAGATGCTCAGAGGGAGTGCACAGGGGAGTTAAGACAGAGGCAGCTTTGCATGCTGTGTGTGTGAAAGGAACGCCCGCAGGACCGATTTCACTCTTTGCGGTCTGAAGTCCCATGTCCGTCCCCCATCCCCCCGGGGAACGAAGGGACTCGAAAACCAAATTCTCTTCGGTGTAAATATTGAGTGCAGGCAAACAGGCCGTGTCCGGGAAAGGCAGGGGGGCACGGACTTTGTCTCGTGTGGATCTTTGTGCTGCGAGTTCTCAATTGCCCTCCTTGCTGCTGCTGCTAGGACTGGAGTCGGAGCAGCGCTGAGCACGCACGGCTTCCATCGACTTCCGTGGGCGGGGTGGAGGTTCATCATCTTTCAGGATCAGGGGCCACGTTCGTGGCTTGATGTGTTACTGACTGGGAAATAGTCATATTCTGCTACGGCAAAGAGGCCCCAGTTAAGAGCTGAGCTGCCTCGTGCTGTGCAGGCGTAGAACAAGTCCCTGCCCCGGACAGCTTGCATTCTGGATAGGCAATACAGGCAAAGAGCGGGAGGGCGAACAGAGGCAAAGCGACTGGCCCAAGTCCGCACAGCAAGTCAGTGGAAGAGCCAGGAACAGAGTCCAGGTCTGCTGACTCCTGGTGCCCTGTCTGCCAGGCCATGCTCTCGCTGAGGGTAATTCTGTTGGGAACTCAAGCTTTGCTGGCCTGGATGGGCCTTTGTACATAGGAGTAGGTCTCTTGGGCTCTCTACACTGAGTCGTCCTGGTGATACTGAACCTGCCCTGCACCTCAGGCTACCTGCCCAGTGGTGGGTTGATTTTTAAGGCAGGGAACTGAGGCACAGAGCAGGTAAAGGCCAGATTCCCAAAGCACTTGGCCTCTGGGTGCTTCAGCAGAAGATGCACAAATCCTGGCCCTAGGCAGAGGTGGGATAATCTGCCTCAAGTTAGGTCTCCTCCACCATTTAGCTAGAGATTGGTTTGAACTCGGAAGCCTGAAGTTTAAACTCTCATCCAAAATTTACATTAGCCTGATAACTCAGGGCATTCACATTATCCAGAAATATTCGGTCCCCCTTCGAATCCTGCTGCATTCTTGGCTCAACCATATTGCATGGCAGAGAGTTCCCCGTTGCGTGAGAAAGTATTTCCAGTGGATTTAATTGGACGTCCCCATGTGCTCGTGTTGGGAGGAAGGTTGGACGGAAGCTCCAGGTCTGCCTTCTCTAGCCCATTCAGCGTTGTGTCCTGTCCCCGCTGGTTTCCCCTCTAAGGTAACAATCCCGGTCTCTTCAGAAGAGAGTCTTTCCAAGCCCCTTATCATTCTCATTGCCCTTCTCTGGCCCCCTCAGTTCTGCGGAGTCCTTTCCAGCCGTTGGAACACAGCGTTCCTGATGGAGCCAATCTTTGATTTATATCGTGACATTACAGCATCTTCCGTCACGGTTGCCATCCCGTGCGTCATGCACCCTGACCCTTTGCTGCTTTGACCGCAGCGGCGCATTGAATGGAGAGTTTCATTCGGCTGGGGAATCACGCTGAATCGCCAACGCTCCGTCCTGCAGCGCCTCGCCTAGGTATTTTTGCCACAGGCTGCTGATGTGACTTTAGGCCAGTCCCTTAGCCTCAGTTCCCCATCTGTACAGTGGGGATAATGGCGCAGGGGTGTGGGAGGAGAAATGCATTAAAGATTTGTGAGGTACTCAGCTAAGACACAGAGAGAGATTTCTGGGCTATCTCCCACCATGCTGAAGAAGACTGGTTGATGATTGCGAATTTTTCTCAGTCTCAGTTCTGTAGTTCTAAGGAATTCCCCCCCATACCCCCCACAGAAAAGCCAACACGCAGTGAAAGGCCGATCTGAGTGCTGGGGGGCTACAGACGGGACACAGTGTTTCTTAGGACCCAGTGCCTGTTAGGCTGAGAGATCAGCAATTCTGCCAGATCCTTCTGGTGTTCTAGTAGCTTCGACTTCCTCCCTCTGTGTGTGATTGCACGGGGTACGAGTCAAGGGAGCCAATGGAATGCGGCAGAGATGAAAGCTGGACTGGACTGCAAACCTGGCAGAGCAAAGCATGAGTCGCCTTACGTGCGTGGTGGGTGAGAACATGAATCGCAGGGTCGGATCTCTGTTTTCAGAGGATTTTACTAGAAGTCCACATTGTTCCATCTCATCATTTCAAGTGTTGATCATCAAACCTTCCTCGGTAGTCAGTATGGTGATGAGAGACCCTGGTCAGATCCTCCACTGTTGTAACTCATCCTCACACTGTTGAAGTCAATGAATCTACACTTGTTTACAGCAGCTGAGGATCTGATCTCTTTCCCCCTCCCAGCCCCCTTAACAGGGTTTTAAAGTTACAGCCAGCTCTGAGCTGCAGAGTTTATTTTGCTGTGTAACAGGGGTGTTGTAAAATCCTCCACCTGGCCTTGGGGCCTGTCCTCAGCTGTAGTTAATGTTCGTTAAACTGTACAGACTGCCAGAACAATTTTTCCTCCAATGATGCCTGCGCTGTGTTGCTTATCAGGAACTCCTGATCTTTATGGGGATCCTAATAAACCCATCCAAGGCCTAACAAACACTGCTGAATTATAGGCTAGATCAGGAAGAGACGCACATTTAAATATTGTCTCCCTTCTTCCGCTCCCACCCTCCCCCACGGCAAAAAAAAGAAAAAAATACAGCCATTCCCTTAAGTAACCAGATAATGGAACTAAATATTGACACACGTCTTATTATTAAATTGTGGCAGTGCCGAGTATTGTTTGTATTGGGGAACAGAAAGATAGTGGCTTCCATAATGAGTTGACATCCTAGCAGAGGCCCCAGCTGAGACTGGACCCCGTTGTGCAAGGTGCTGTACAAACAGAGGGTTTCTCTTTACTCAGGTAAAAGGGGAGGAGCTATAAAGCACATGTGAGCTGTCATGTTCTACAACTCATGTCAACAAGGTAAGCTGTACTTTAGCACAACTAAGCCCATGCTGAGTTACAACTTGCCGTGTCTACAAGAGGGTTTCACAATGTGCTAGTTAATCGATTCTGAAAAACCCACCTTTTATGCTAGCCCAGATAGGCTCCTAGGAAGAGACAGCTCTTGCAATGTAAATAGACAAGGGGTAAGAGGGGAAAGGCCCAAGGTCACCCAACAAGTCAGTAGCAGAGCTGGGACTGGAATGCAAGACTCCCAACTCTCAGCCTAGGGAATGACCCACGAAGCAGCACTTGCATGTTCATGAATAGTTTCTACTGTAGATCCATTCCAGGGGGCTCCCCCTTCGCAAAAAACAGTCTGTTAGTTGCCAGATTATTTAATCTGTTGCTGGGATGCGGCTGCCTTCAGATACTTAGACTGTTCTGTTCACGGCCATGTTTCCTTGTAAGCTGAACAAGTGAACTCTTCAGCTGGTTCCCTTCTTTGGTGGGTGGGGTTCTTGCTGTCTTCTGGGCTCTCATCCTTGGTTCTGACCCTGAGCCTTTTAAAGGAAAAAAAGATTTAGCCAGTGAGCCTGTGATTGATTTCTGGGCTTAAAGGGACCGTATGGGTTCATAAGCCTACCCCCTGCTCTGTCTGTCCTTTTTCATGATAGGTCTGTTCATAAACTCCATGTCCCCCGTGCACTGTGCTATGCTGCAGCGCTCTTTAACAACAAAACAAGTGCTGCCAACCTAGCTTGCGTGGGGCAACCTACCCTACAGTAACAGACTGGAGAGAGCTGCGCCCCAGAGCTTGCAGCGGTCATGAGCAAAGTACTCGACGGCATGCTAGAATCCCGATTCCTCAGCGAGCAGGATAATATGGGAGTAACTGTATAGCACTGATGGGAAGAGGGAAGCAATTTCAGTTGTAAAGAGCTATAGGAAATGAGCGTGATTAAAACCGACTGGGCTAATGAGAAAGCCCTACGGTGGTGATGCCCCGTTCATAGTGCAGCGCTGGATCAGAATGTATTGGTTTTAGCTGCTTGTGAGCTAGCAAAAGTCTTCTATGTATGTGTTAAAAAATCCTTACATAGAAAGGGAGAATTGAAAGGAGGGGGTTGCAAAGTGGGCAGCAGTGCGTGTGTTGGGAGCTTGGGTGCAGGGAGGATGCCTGTGCTGCCATATCTAGTGGTAAAGGCTAGAGATGCACTGGCCGCTATGCAAACACAGAATGACAATTGACGGAGAAGTTGTGGGGTGGGTAATCTAAGAAGTCCTGGACTGCTGGCTAGAATCCTGATGCTCTGGTGAATGTAGGAGTAATTGATGGCACCAGGACTAATGGTCGCAGAGATATGTAATTAAAGGCCAGCGGTGATGCGCTCCTAACCTGGGCTGTGTACTGGAGGTTACAGGGGTTGAGTGTGTTTTGAAGGTGATGTCCTGCGATTCACGCTGCTGCACTAGGAGGATCTCTGCCAGCCAATGGGCAGCCCAGAATCCAGCCGTCTTGTGCCTCATTGCGATTTGGGCTGGGAATGTCCTGCCATGTCAGAGCCGGGTGAAGTTGCTGTGGGCTTGATTCTCTGCCTAAGGGGCCTGATTTTCGGTTGCCCTGCACCTTGTGCCCTCACTGACCCCAGTGAGGGTATAACTGGTACAGGGAGAATCAGGCCCTCCCCCATATACTGTGACATCAGCATTAAACGTGACAAACAGAGCAGATGGGACAATGCAAAAAATGCCACTTGGAATGATGCAAAAATGTTCGTATTGTTCAACATTTGTCATTTCAGAGGTAAACAAAGAGGCTTTGTGCTTTGGCGGGTTTCCTGTGCATGCTGGTTGGCTTTTTGTGCTTGACATCACATAGTGCAGCGGGATCTAGGTGCCCCGAGCTTGCTCTGGCATCCCATACTAAAAGAATATGGATCTCTCTTTGGGGGCCGGTCAATGTAAGAGAACCAGAGTCGACTAGAGTGGCTTAGTTCAAGCATTAAAACTGGATGCATTTAGCCCCAGAGTTCCCTGGTTCAAACCTAAGAGTGGTGAGGGGGCGGGGGTATTGCACTGTTTCTCACTGAGCCTCAGGTGTCTGCATGTGTAATAACACAACACGTACTGCCCTGGTCATTTCTGGATCTCAAAGCACCTTATGAAGGGAAACAACAGGAATAACTTCAGATTTGCCGAGCGTCCCCTGTTGGTGAGAAGGTGCTGAATGGAACTCTCTGCTTTCTGGTCTAGGCTGCCCAGGACTGGGGGTGGAGTGGGGGGGGGGGGCGGGGCTGGATTTCGGGAAGAACACCAAAAGCGTCATGGTTGGGAGAAAGGACGTTTCCTATGGAAACTGAAATTACTGAATGCATTTAGCTTGGTTACAGTTAAGGAGTGTGAAAACTGTCAGGAAGCCCTGGAAGGGTATGGGACCTCTCCCCCTTCCAGTGGCCAATCCAGAGATGGCTACTGCCAGCTAGCTAGCATCCTCCTGCTTTTAGAGCTAGAGGTCTTTGGGGAGCCTGCCAAGCCAAGATGGGAGGCTGTGGCATGAACATCATGGGGGGAGGATACATGGGATCGTATAGCCAGGGGATGCAATTAAGTGAAGGGCAATGTAGGCCGGCTCTGGCGGGGAGAGGGTCGTAAGGGTGGAGTGGTGTCCCAAGGGAATGGAAGTGGTCCGGAGCAAGCACTGCACACTCGGCAGTTGGGGGTGCAGCCAGCAGTGGTGAGGAATGGGGTAGGGGGCCTGAGAGCTCCTTCCCTCCAGAGATGGTGTGAGTGGCCCCGTGCGTTCGACAGAACAGTGAGGCTCACGCTTCTCCTTTTGGAGCCTCGGGAAGGCCTGGCTGGCCGAGCTCCACGCCAGCGGGGCTGTCTGCGGGCGGTAAGGAGGGAAAGGCTTCCCATCTCAGGGGTGCGAATGGAACTGGGCCCCGGCCTTCCAGGAGCTGAGCTGTGGCCTGAAGGGGCCGGTGCCAGCGCTTGGGAAATAAAAACAGTGAAACCCTTGAAGCCAGAACCAGAGGCCGGGTGCTGTTTTCATCGGAAAGGGAGAGGATAAAAAATAATAAATCAGAATAAAAAATAACCGGAAGTGAGAGAGAAGTGGGGTGGGGGGGACTGCAGGGAGCCTGGTCAGTGCACATTCTTATAGCGCAGTATCCACCCTCTGGGATGCGCTCAGCTCTGCCCAGCAGCGTCACTCCCCTGCTCCCCCCTCTGGGTGCTGCTCCTCCATCTTCCCAGCAGCATCCCACAGGCTCCCCCGCTCTTCCCTCCTCCCTGGGAGCGCTGAATTGGCCGCGCATTAAAGCCATAAATCTGCTAAAATAATAACATGCCACGGGGGCTCGTGAATAAATTGGACTTTGCTAAACCTCTTCGTGCTTGTTTATCATGTGGCGAACGGGGAGGGTAGAACCACCCTTGATGTCATCTCTCTCCCCCTCCCCAACGCCTCTCCTGGGAACCTGTCTGGGCCAGAGCCCTGATGTCCAAGGTGAGTAAATAACATGGAACAGGAGAACTTCATGCCCTGGATGGATTTATAGTTACCTGAGAAGACATTAAATGCTCAGGCCTTAGCGTCACTCAAAGAGGGGGTTGTTTCGATGAATGCTCAGTCCAGACTCAAACAGATCAAGGCATGGAATATAGAAAGGGTGCTGGGAGAAGGTGCCCGGGCATTTCCATTGCAGAGAGATGATCTAGGGAAGACCTGTGGCTCCAAACACCTGTGAATGTTAAGGAAGTGTGGGTCTGGGCCTGCTCCGCTCATCTGGCTGCATTTTAAATAAGTTTTAGCTAATCAGTGATGCCCGATGCAGCCTGCTAAGGAGCAGATGTTGTGGCATCACCTCTCCTGGCCAAGATCTGACCAGGATGGTCCTGGTGTTATAAAACTCTGTGTGCCTGGTTAAGCCTGCTTGGCCCATGCTGACGTCTTCACTGATTTCCAGATGAGCTGAAAACGGCAGCTGTGCAAGCAGAGTGCAGGCTGTCTGCGTAGCAGGCCATGTACAGTGAGCATGGCTCTCCGTGTGCTGTAACATGCCCGGCACTTCTTCCAGGGTTCTGGGAGCCTGGTTGTCAGAGGTGGGTATGGGTCTCAAATTGCACATTCAAAGGGTTGGGGAGTGTGGATCTAGGGGCTGGGTGGGGGAAGGTTGGAGTCGGGGGGGGGGTGTTTCCCAGTCAGACATAAGGAAAACTACCAGATTACATTCTCTTTCTCTCCCCCCTGCAACAACTAGTGACCTTAACAGGACCATGTGACTGGGGACTGTAGCAGTGGGAGGAACTCCGTCAGTCCAAGAGCTCCAGGCCATTAATGAGATCGGCACACCGTGCGTCAGGCAGCGGATTCACCAGTGATACTGCCTCTGTTTCCCTCCTGACCTCCCTGGCTATGTGCAGGAGAAGAGATGGGCCGGGGCCCAGCTTCTCGTCCTGGCAGTGGGACATTCTCCATCTGTTTTGTGCAAGTACCCCCGAGTCCCAGGGTGTGTCTACGCGGCAATCACAGGGCGTAGAGACACCTGAGCTAGCTTTAACTGCGTGAGCTCGGGGGCCGGAGGAGCAAAGCCACAGCAGCATGAGCGGGCTGGCTGCCCGAGCAATTACTCAGTGTCCCACGTCTACGCCGAAGCCCCTGCTACCCTGGCTCCAGTTCCCAGCCAGCTAGATTAAAGCTGGCTCATGTATGTCTGCACACGCTGCTGTGACATCCAAGCCCTATGACTGCAGCGTGGACGCACCATTAGCATCGCCAGTGCCATGTTCTCCCAACACCTAGGTCATCTCTCCACTGCCAGCTTACCATCCCCTTTCAGTGTCACTTCGCCTGCCATGTTGAGGTTTCCCTGTTCATCGACCTTTTAGTGCTCAAATGTGGCCCAGAATCCTTTGCATTGGTGCAAATGTTTCTGAGGCACGTGGGAATGGTACAAACTGAGCAGAGGTAGGGCAGGGCCTACTGAGGTAGGGCAGGAATTCCACAGGTGGAGTGGAGAGACAAAGGTGCCCGCCCAAGGTCATGTACTGAATCTGCAGCAGAGATGAGAATAGAGCCAGGAGTCCTCGCTCCCAACCTTGCTACTTTAGCCACATGACCATCTGTGCCTGTCCTACAGGGGAAGCCCTATCGCTTGGTGTCTCCCCAGTAGAACGGTGTTTTATACAGAGGGGCTAGTTTCCTTCTGGTTGTCCATGCTGTGGGGCTCAGTGAGCGGGGTAATGCCCCCAGCTCTGTATTGTAGGACACTAGTTTGTGCATATTCTGCTTTGCATCATCATAACCTGTGCCCTGAGCAGCTCAAGCCACGGGACAAGACTGATCTCTTAATTTCACTGGTGTAAATCCGGAGTAACTCTGTGGAAGTCAGTGGATTTACAGCAATGTAACCGGGCTGTGGCCTGGCAGCTGGTGGTTATTCTGTGTGAGCTAGGTACGTGTTCTAGAAATAATATGATTATGTATCTGACCTTGGGCTATTCGCATCCTCCTCTTACAAGGTGATTACTTTTTAATGAGCGGCTGCTGAAAAGAGAGGAAAATTAATTATTTCTGCCTTAAGATTAGCTCTGGGAGACTAGAATAGCTCTGGCCCAATCAATAGCATCTTGCCAGTTGGATGGAGCCACACAGCCTTGCACGGTGCTGTGGGGTGCGGTGCAGATTTTCACCCCATGATTCCATGGCACTGGGAAAGGGAGGCTGCTGTGACCTTATGGGGAAGTGCCTGAGTCAGAGGAGGTTGTGTCACTTATATTTGTGCGGTGTAAGGTCTGGAGTGTGGAGTCAGAACAGGCAGTGCATTACACTGTGTATTCTTATGGACGCTCACAGTAAACAAAGGGGAAGGCAGCTGGTGCTATGACTGGCAAACGCTTCCTTTCCCGGATACCGAAATCTCAGCATTCATGCGTGCAGTTTGCAGGACAGTCTGCAATGCGCCCCAGTCATGGTCCGTATTTGGGGGAACACCGCCTATTCCACTCGAAATGGGGGGTCTTTATTGTCTTACATAGATGTTAGGGTGCAGTATAAAACCCTAGGGTAAGTGGACTCTAGTAGTGCTAAGAATCCTTGGTCAAGTTTGCCTCATAGTGCAGGGAGCTGCACAAATGTATGGCAAATGGCAGTCCCTGCTCCAAAGAACATACAGTCTAAAAGGACGATATTATACCTACCGGTGGGGGTACAGGACTGACAGCTGGAACTCCTGGGTCCCATTCCTGCCCATTGACAATAACAATTATATTGATGCAACACAGCGCCCCAAGCTTAACAGAATGCAAGCCAAGAATAAAGTGCCACCGCTTTGAAATAGAGACCGTTCTAATGCAGAAGTGAAGGCATAAGCCCTAAACAGCATGTGGGTGGGTGGGGGGTGAGAGAGGAAAGCTCAAAGGGTCGTGTAAGATACCCCATAGCAAGGAAGAGCGTAAGGCAGGGGTAGGCAACTTATGGCACACGTGCCAAAGCCAGCACGCGAGCTGATTCAGTGGCACTCATGCTGCCTGGGTCCTGGCCACTCGTCTGGGCGGCTCTGCATTTTAATTTAATGGAAACTTCTAAAATATTTACTTTACATACAACAATAGTTTAGTTATATATTATAGACTTCTAGAAAGAAACCTTCTAAAACATTAGAATGGATTACTGGCCCATGAAACCTTAAATTAGAGTGAATAAATGAAGACTCAGCACGGCACTTCTGAAAGGTTGCCGACCCCTGGCAAAAGGGTTGGGAAACTCAAGGAGTCATGATTCTTCATGCTCTGTGCGACTTGTAGTCAGATTTTCTAAAGAGCTTGGTTTCCAAATACACAGCCTTACCAACTTGATTTCATCACGAGTCTTGCAATATTTAATGATTTGCTTAAAGCCCCAGCTGTTGAGGTCTCAGAAACTTGAAAGCGACTCAAAAGAATCACTAATTAAAAAAAAAATTATCACATTTGGGATCTGACCAATGATTTTTTTGAACACTTGACGGCACCAAATACCCAGTGTTGGTGAATGACATTGCAACAGTTTGGGCCAGATTTTTCCCTAAAGCTCAGCCCCACTGAGCTCTCATGAAAAATCTGGCCACTTATTTTGATGCCTAACTAGGAGCAGTGGGAGTGCTGAGTACATCTGGAAAAGTATGTGCCTCAGTTTCCCCAGTCTGTAAAATGGGAGTGAAAAAACAGCAGTGAGTGCTTTGAGATCCTCAGACAGCAGCTGGTGTGTAAATTCAAAAGGAGAGTATTCTAGTGAATGGAATGGAAAAGCTGCTTGTGAATGGAGTGCTGCGGGGATCCTGGCTTTTCAGGCAGCCAGGATGGCCTGCAGAAAAGAAAAATGAGTCAGAAGGCTGGTGGGGAACAAAGGGATCCTGGAGGGACCTAACGCTCCCAGAGGGAACTCATTACACTCTGTGAGGCTCCTGATGGGAGAGGCCGCAGGTGTCACTGTCAGGGCCTGAACCGCTGAGGTGATGAGTGCCCTCAAAATCCACTGGAGTTGGAAGGATCGTGGGCTTTAGCACCTGACAGGATCTAGGCCCCATGCCAGCCCTATGTCCCAGCATTTCTCAGTGTGGGGCACAATCCCTGGGGTGGGCATGAAGGATCCATGAGCTGATGTGGGTTCACATTTACCAGTGTGTGTGGGGGGGAATTGTTTTCATTTTCCTGGAGGTCGGCTCGGTTTTCAAACACTCAGGAGACACTGCTCTGACCTGCCTGGGCAGAACGAACTGTGGCGCTGTACGATACCTAGTGGTGGGGCCCTGGTCAGAGGTTGGGTCCTTGGTCCATGGCCCTATCGCACTACAAGTAAAACACAATTTCTCTAGCTAGAATACTTGTCTGACCCCCATCACCACAGTACTTGAGTGCCTCACAGTCTTTAATGTGCTTCTGTTCACAACCCCGCTGTGACCCAGGGCCAGGCTGCTATCCCCCGGCACACATGGGGCACACAGACTAAGCGACTTGCACAGAGTCAAAAGGGAAGTCAGCGGCAGAGCAAAGAATTGAATTTGAAATTATCAGAAATATTTTCAGTGACACAGATGCCTTCGTCCCGGACGTAGCTGGAATCTCCCTCGCTCTCTGATTTAACCCTTGTTCGGCACCATTGCCTGTTGCATCCATTGCCATAATATATCCGGGCATCACTGTGCCATCTCTAAGTGACTTACACCAGGGATGTATTTATCCATGTAGACTTGGAGCTTGTCTAGACTAGGGAAATTAGCACCAGTCTAATTAACATGACTACATTAGCGAAAGTGGCACCATCTTGTGCCCATGCCATGCATTGCTTACTTTAGGTGTCAAATAGCAAGAGGTGTGATAGAAGTGTATTGAATACTGAATGGGCTAGAGCATCTGTTCTCCCTGTCCTGTAACACAAGCTAGAGGAGACACTCCATGAAATTAAAAGGTGAAGAAGTTCAGAATGGATTAAATCCAATATGGTTTCACACATGGAATTAGACTGTGGAATTCTCTGCTGCAGGAGGTCATTGGGGATAAGAACATAACAAGATTCCAGGACAGACTGGACATTAATATGGCTGCTGAGGAAATCCAGAGTTGCCATAATTAATAACAAGCCATTTTGCAGAAGGGATATTGACACTCCTGCCTCAGGGCTTAAACCAATGTCTCCTGATTAGGGAGCAGAATGAGCCTTAATGTAGGGGGCAGATTATCCCACATTTGCCTCCTGCACAGTTCTTACACCTTCCTCTGAAGCCTCTGGTGCTGCCCTCTGTGGGAGACAGGATACGGGACTAGATGGACCTTGGGTTTGATCCACTCTGGCAAGTCCCATGTTTCTGTTTGACCCTGGTTTAAAATAGCCCTAGTGTAGAAAGGGGCTCAGCTTGTTTGTGCTTTGGAGCAGGGGCACTGTCTCTTCATCGCGTGTATGTGCAGCAGCTCACTCAACGGGGTGTTGAGTCCCAGGTTTGAAACCTCCAGGAGCTGCTGCAGTATTATTAATGAATTCGGTGGTGTATAAACCCTTGTTTGCTACCACCCAGCCTCCCCCCCAAATACGACGCCCTGTGACAGGTGAAAGAGCTACTTGAGAAAAGCATGCTCTAATTTGACACAGGAAATCAGTGCTGGTTTCTTACAGGATCAGTAATCTGTCCTATAAGGCATGTGGCTTCATCGCTCTGTTTACGTCCCCCTACCCTCCACTCCACACCCCCCCCACACACCCCACGCCTTGCCTATTCTTCCCCTGTATTAGCCTTTGGGCTTTGTTAGTTGCAGGTTGAGTGGTTCAAATGTGTTAATTCCCTCCCTTGGGGCTCTGTCCAGCGTGTGTAAATTCCCAGAGACGGGTTGTCATTGGCCCGCACAGCACAATGAATACGCAGAGGGGGCTGCTGCGCCAGGTCCTGCGATCCAAGTGGCTGCTTGTTAATTCGTTAGAATAACAGGGCTGCAAACAACTCCTTCCCTCCATCCCCAAAACCCCACTAGGACTGATAGGGACTTTCCTCTCTCATCCTCCAGGGTGAAATCTCCACCTGCTGACTGTACCTTTACATGGTTACAGGCAGCTCAGCGAGTGATACAGTTGTCGTCTGGGTCTCAAGAATATCTCCTGACCTGGCAGATTCCAAGATGGGGAGGGAGCTTGGTGGTTGTTTAATAGGGTAAACCCAACCCAGAGTGGTGAATGGATTCTCCGAGCCAACAGAGGCCCTGTCTGCATTAAGGAAATTCACGTGGGCAGGGCCGGCTTTAGGCCAATTCCACCAATTCCCCTGAATCGGGTCCCTCGCTGAGTGTGAATCTCTTCCCTGGCTAGAGTCGCCTTTTTAATTTTTACTCACCTGGCGGTGCTCCGGGTCTTCAGCAGCACTTCGGCGGTGGGTCCTTCGCTTGCTCTGGCTCTTCGGCGGCACTTTGGCGGCGGATCCTTCAGTGCCGTCAAGACCTGGAGCGAGTGAAGGACCCACCACTGAAGTGCTGCCGAAGACTCGGAGCACCGCCCGGTGAGTACAAGCCCCACGTGTTTTTTTACGTGTTGGTTTTTTTTTGTCATCCCTGCCGGGGCCCGGTCAAAACTGTTCGAATTGGGCCCCACACTTCCTAAAGCCAGCCCTGCACGTGGGCAGAACCCCAGTGCTATGCCTACCTCGCTGCAAAGCTGTAATGTGGCCGTGGTGCATAGCCAGGCAGCTTCGCCCTGTCACATACCAAACTGAGCTGCGTCAGTGTGAGTCCCTTTGTGCTTGTGTCTGTCTGCATTTGGAGGCATCCCTGGTGTGATTCCAAGGCTGTCATGACACCGGCACAAATTTCTTTAATGAGGGAAGTGGAGCTGGTCATAATTTTATGTTAAATGCTTTTGTCTGTGAAAATAGGCTTTGTTGTCCAAACCGCAATGTATGTGGGAAATCTCCACTTTCAGTCAATGTTTAGGGGCAGTTAATAGGAAAACAGAAACCCATGTGGTCCTTCTAACCCTATGATTTCTATGGACATTTTTTAAATTTTATTGTATTTTTTTACTTTCTTTATTCAGGTTTTTGGCAAGTGAAGGAGTTTGGGTTTCGTCAGAAATTTTTTTTTTTTTTTGACAAAAGCTTGAAAATATTTGACATTTTTTTTCACAGGACCAAAACCGTCTCCTGTCCAGCTCTAGTATGAAGTGCCAGATCCCAGTCAGAGTCACAAGGGGGAAATCAGAAGCAGCTGCATTAAAAGCCAATTGACTTACTCTGGATTTACACTTACACACCTGAGATCAGGACCAGCCCCAAAGCCCCAGTCAGTCTCCTGCTAGGATGACTGGGCCTTGTTTAACCTCTTCATTTCTTTTTGGGGTCAATAAATAAATACCAGGGAAAATCCTGCTGTCTTTACTGAGGCAAAATTTTCATTGTCATTGACTTTATTGATAGCCTGAGGATTTAAAGTGGCATCTTCAGTTAGTTTAAAATGTTCCAAGGGGTGGTTTACTTTATTTTAAAACGGAAAGGTGCAGTGTGACCTTGCTTAGCTGAGCGTCAGTTGTCCCTGAGCTCTCAGTTACCTGAACTGGTGGCCTCAGAGGTGTCTCAGTTGCAGTGAAAACTACTTTGATTAGCTGAGTATTTCAGTTCCCCCCCGCCCCAGTGTTTTTTCAGTTAATCAGACTTGTGCTGATTTAGGACCCATTACAAGAGATTCAAGGGGACTTGGTCACCATCCTGTTAGCCCCTGGCCAGGTTACAAACCCTGCTCCGTTAGATCGAGGAGGAGGAAGAGGGGTTTTAACCATGTTCCAAAACTGAGTGAGAGAGAGCCTTTAGAAGGTGACAAGACCTGCTGGTGCCAGAGACTGGAACCTGCTCTATAAACTAGAACCATGTTGTAGCTGCCTAAGGGGATAACTGTGGTGCAGGCTGGCCCCGGACTCCATTGTCGGGGTGTAGATCGATGCTGAGGCTTAGGTAGGGTTGCCAACTTTCTAATAGCACGAAACTGAACAGCCTAGCCCTGCCCCTTCCTGAGGCCCCGCCCTGGGGCTGGGAATGAGGGCTTGGGGGTTCAGGAGGGGGCTCCAGATTGGGGGGGTGTCTCAGGGCTGGGGACGGGGGTTGAGGCTTGGGGTTGGGGCGTGGGCTTACCTGGGGCGTCTCCCGGTCAGCGGTGCAGGGGGAGGCTAAGGCAGGTTGCCTGCTTGTCCTGACATCGTGTTGCACACGCCCCGGAAGCAGCCGACAGGCCTGACGCTATTAGGCGGAGGGTGGGGCAGGAGGCTCCACGCGCTGCTCTCGCCTGCTGCAGGCACTGCACACACACCCTCCTCCCCCCCACTCCCATTGGCCGGTTTCCAGCCAATGGGAGTGCGGAGCCAGTGCTTGGGGCTGGGGCAGCGCGCAGAGCCCCATAGTCCCCCTGTCTAGGAGCCGGGCTTACTGGCTGTTTCTGGGGTGCAGCGCGGTGTCCCAGGACAGGCAGGGACTAGTCTGCCTAGCTTGCAGCACCGCCAACTGGACATTTAACGGCCCAGTCGGCGGTGCAGACTGGAGCAGCCAGGGTCTCTTTCCAGCCGGGTGTTGTGGTAAAAAAAAACCGGACACCTGGTGACCCTAGGCTTAGGCTTTCAAAGGGGCCTAGGGAAGTTCAGCACCCTGAATCCTTCTATCCCTGTTTTGTGTTTCTAGTTCTACCAATTCAGCTGAACTTGTCAGGCGAAGGGAAGGTCACTTCCGTGAGCAGAAAGGTGTAGAGGTGCGTGTGTGTGTGTGTGCGCACGCTGCAGAAATAGAAAATGTTTATACATGCAGAGAGGGCTGGAGCGGCGCTGCTGTTCTTGGAAGTTGGCATTTTTCTCATTCTGTAGCATTCACACACACGCTCCGTCTCTCTCACATACGCACTAGACCCCTCCCCCGCCTGTTCCAGAGCAGATTTCTCGCTGGGGTTATTTACAGCCCATGAAATCCAGGTTACTCCCCGCTCAGAAGCAACCAGCCTCCCACTCTGGGAATGCTCCGCGGACTAGCGAGGCCCTTGCGGAAAGCTCTGCCCTGCTAGGAGCTTCAGTGGTTATTTACCATGCTGGAGTACGTAGGCACCATGTTTCCTCCTCTCCTGGCTCAGCAAGAGGGCCCACGGGGGCTGCTCTGTACCAGAGGCACGTGAGGGACAGGTTGGAGTTCTTGGTTCGAGCCCCTGCTGCTCTTGTGCGGTGGAATGAGGCTAGCAGCTGCAGGACTCTGCTGCTGCCACACAAAGCACTTTCCCAGACACGCCTTCAGTGGTTCCTGGTAGTTTGAAACAGTTCAATTGGAGACCCGGAGGGTGGTGATGTGGGCCAGCCTGCTCCTGAATGGCCCTGTCCCTGCCCACGAGCTCAGCTTTGAGGCAGGCAGGTAGGCCGCACTGGAAAGCAGGTAAATGCCTCACGGTGCACACTCCCCATGGGCCAAGCCATAGGGCGGGATTCTGCTGCCAGGTCCTGCCTCTCTGCGCTGCTCTGGCTGCAGGAGGAGAATTGCCCGGCACAGGCCTACTATGTGTGACCCTGTGCTTCCCTCCCCCCACGAACCCCTCGGTGGGGGCATGACAGGGCATGCAGGCCCCTCGCCTGGTGCTACAGAGGCTGCAATGGAGCCCCCCAGAGACTGCCACCAGTTTGAGCACCCCCAGCTGTAATTTAAACCTGGGGTCAGTCCAATCCCTGGCATAGCTTGACATCCCCAGGGCACAATGGCAGCTTAAAGCCACTTTCCCAGGGCTGCTTCTTGAGGAGGGCCAGCGTGGCATTGTAGCGTTTAGCCCACTGTGCCCCTGGATTCTGCTCCCAGCTCTGCCACTGCCCCTGGCTGACCTCAGCCAAGTCGCTGAGGCTTGCATTTGCAAAAGCACCCACCAAGTTAGCTGGCCCATCTGGAGGCACCTGGGGCCAGCTTTACGAGGGGCTAGGCACCCACGGCTCCGACTGACTTAGTTTGGAGTGCTGGGTGGACACCTGAAATTAGAGATCACTTCCAGAAATGTAGGCCTGAGTTTCTCTCTCTGCCTCCATTTCCCATCTGTCCAGTGGGGATAACCCTCACCTGGTTCAGTCTGTGCTTGTCGGGGCATTGTCATGCTGCCCTGTGGAACTCGGAGTGTTCTGTACTGTAGTAACTATTCTGTTCAATCTAGGTTCCCACCACGGTGGAATCTGTCTGCCTTCTGGCCATGCTTGAAGTGATGTGGATAACGTCTGTCCTGTGTGGGTCCTCCTCTCTGCCCTCCACTCCCCAGTGGGAGGATTGGGGGGCAGAGTGTCTTGTTTTGTTGGGGTCTTGATTCTGTGAGAGCCTAGAAGTCTCCTGCTCATCTCCTTGAACTGATGCCTCAAAAGCACATGTCCAGGCAGAGTCACACATGTCCAGTCTAATGCTGCGGAGCTGAGTGATCTGATCTTTGAGGACTTTGCCAGGTGCTTAGAATCCACTGTGCTTTTGATCTCATGTAATGCGATAAGTGGCATCCTTGTTAGCACATATCTGCGCACAATGGATGGGTTTAGTTCTGTCCTGCTTCAGGCTGTCAGCATAGCAAAAACCTAGGAATCTGTGGGTGTTTCTTGGTCTGTAGCTGATAATATTTTAGCTTTTCATTTAAGAGCCTCTTTCATCCTGAATGCTCCCTGCACACTGCCATTAGATTAACACAGCACCCCTGAAATGCATCCAGCTCTGGGGTGGAGGACAGCCATTCCCCACTGAACAGTGTGCTGAACAATAGTAATAGTTTGCACTCTGGGCGCATCTCTTATCAGAGACTCTCCAAGTGCTTTGCAAACTTTAGCTGAACCTTGCAACACCCTGTGAGGTAGGCGGTATTATTAATATCATCCCTTTTCTTACCAATGAAGAGACTGAGACCTGTGAAGAAACTTGCCAAAGGTGGCGCACAAACTCAGTGGCAGAGCTTGGAATGGAACCCAGGAGTCCTGACTCCTCGTGCTCTGGCTGCTAGATGCACTCTCGTTCTCCAGAACAGAGCATGGGCAGGAAGAGAAAGTGTGGGCAGAGGTGCTGAGGAGGGCATGGGAACTCCTTAACGTCCACCTGGAGCAGCCAGCACCTTGGCTTTTAATGTCTCAACTGGATGATTGACACACAAGATGGAAGGGCCAACCCAAGGCAAATGTGCCACTGAAGTCCTGCTTTCAAGTTCGTTGAGATCTTGCGTGGCGCAGTGGCCTGGTGTGCACAGGTGTGAATTTCACCCAGGATGCATTGCATGTCACCAATCCTTTACCTCCCTTGGAAGGAAAAAGGGCAGGGCAGGGCCCCTGTGGTTTTGGACAACTGAGGGGCATGTCCGGGTTAGAGGAGGATCTGTCCGCTGAAGGCCACACCCTTCCTTTTACGTAGTGATAACACTTGGATCATTTGTTTCCATAGCAAGCTGGGCACTGATGCCTTCAAGCGACCCCCATCTCCAGGCTGGAGAGTGACCATGCCCATGTGCCCCCAGAACCCCAGTTTGCGGGCACAGATCTGCTCTTTATTCGAGTCCTGGCTGCTGCACATGGTTCTGCTCACAAAGTGCGAGGGGCAGTTCAGGAGGATTCTTGGATCATTCTCAGCCCTTTTGGTTATTAACACGAGGAGGCGAAACCAAGAGAACCCGGCACCTCATGAATACAGGCCAGAGGCTTTGTTGACACCCATGCCTGCAAAAAAAAATCAGCATCTGTTTGTCGATCCAGCGCAGCGTGTAACTTACGAGGTGGCTGGAGGACAATGGGAGTGTTTAGCGGTGAAATGCAGAGGAAGTAGATTCCTCTCCCGCCCTCCCCCCAGCCTTCAGAACTGTACCCTTCATCCTGTCATCCCTGTAATGGAGGGTTTTCTGCTGCCTTTGCCATATGTGCTCCACATTGTGGCCGTGCTGGCGAAGGACGCGTGGGAGCGAAGGCTTTGGGGGGGCGTATTACCCTCCGCTGAGCCGCTTGGCTGTCTCCAGTTGGAGTGCTGCAGAGTTGAATTATCGGTTTAAATGACATAATTGACTCAAGGAAAGGCACAGGCAGAACAGATATTAGGGGATATAGATACAATCTGCCCAGAGCCCAGGGGTGATCTGGGGATGTTATGTTGGGTAACTCGCACTTGCATTTGCTGCCCTTCTCCGGAGACTCTGAAAGCATTTGACAAACATCCGTTACACTTGTGAGGCAGGCCCCGGGCCAGGGTGACCAGACAGCAAGTGTGAAAAATTGGGACAGGGGTGGGAGGTAATAGGAGCCTATATAAGAAAAAGACCCCAAAATTGGGACTGTCCCTATAAAATCAGGACATCTGGTCACCCTACCCCATTGCACTTTCCCCATTGTGCTTAGCCATGGTCAGTCAGCAAGCCAGTAGCAGGGAGAGGCGTAGAACCTAGGAGTGCTAAGGGCCCCCCTGCTGTAACCCACTAGACCCCCACATCCCTCCCAGCACAGGTGATAGAACCTAGGAGTCCTGACCCCAGCCCTCTTGCTGTAACCGTGAGACTTCACTTCTCTCCCAGAGCTAGGAATAGAACCCAGGAATCCTAACTCCCTGGCCAAGTTAATTTTAGTCAAGTGCCTTTGAGAGGCTTGGATGAAAGGGCCGTAGATGTGCAAAGTTTTATTACCAAAAACATCTGATCACGTGAGCCATTGGTGCATTTAGTGCAAGTATGTGGAGTCTGAATTAGGCCATCTCTGCATAATTTAACCAAATCCGTTTCTAAACCGGTACAGACTGTATAGACAAGGCCATGGGGACACACTGCAGCTATTTCATTGTTCCTGAGGTTTCTTGCCTTTTTAATTCTCACTGAATTCCCGAGGCAATATCCTCTCTTCCGTTGGTCCCTAGCGCTTGCAGGCGAAGATGTGTTCTGGTGCATGTCACTGCGGTAGTGTGGGCTTCTCTGGGTGTAGTGTGCTCTTGCTCCTGTTTTTGAAGGGCTCTCTGGGTTTACATGGCTATTACATACATCAGGAGGGGTTGGGTTTTTTTAGTGTAGTGATATTTTCCCCATGAAGGATCCATTCCGTGGTATCCTCCTGCCTCTGCCTGCTATCAAGTTTCTGCCTTTGGGATAAAATTAACCCCAGTCCAGAAGGCTCTGTCAAAACTCTGACTTGAGCGGTAAGCAGGACTTGAATGGTGCCTCAGCTGGAGGGCGAGAGGGGAAATGACTTGCCCCAGGGTACACAGCAAGTCGGTGGCAGAGCTGGAAATAGGATTTAGATCCCCTGACTCGCAGTCTGGCACTGGGCCATGCCAGTGCTTGTGGATGGCCTGATTCTGTGGGGTGCTGGATTCCCACCATGCCCACTGATGTCTCAACATCGTACTGAGTTGTGGGTCCCTTAGTCACAGCCGAGTGCTCAGCATCCCCCTGCCCCCGCGCTGTGCATGGAGCCGTATGGGGCGTACAGAAAGACGTGGCTTGCAGTCTAAGCTGCATGGTTCAGAGAGACAATGCAGGCTGTCCAGTGGCCAGAGTTTGGAAGTCTCAGAGCAGAGCGATGGACATGCCTTTGGAGGGCAGTTCTTCTGGTTTAACGATCAGCCCAAGAAGCCAGTGCCTCAGATAGCCTCTGCCGGTTTTGCAGACCAAGGAGATTTGTAACCAGGCTGCTTATCCAAACTGCCAGCCCTCAGCCCTCTGCGGTCTAGAGCTGGGGTCAGGAAAAAGGCCTGGGGACAGATCCTTAGCTGGTGTAAATCTTCATTGCCATCAGCAGAGCCACCTCCATGTATGCTAAGCACTGGTGCCACCCTGCCCCATACAGCATACGCCCAGGGTACTGCCCTCTGGAGCTGCTGCCTCTGGGTTCTGTGGAGAGATCGGTCATTGCTGTGCAGATTGTGTGCCAATTGGGTTAACTGACCTTCTGACCTTTTTATAAGGCCACGTCTGTTTGGGGAAATTGTTTTGCTGATTAGAAATGGATTTTCCTCTCTCTAACTTAATCCTCTGAAATGGGGTGTTTGGGGTTAGGCCATGTGCATCTCAGGCATAATGTCAGATCCATGCCCTGGCGACCTCGTCTCTCTTAGAGGGCTGGAGTGTCCATCAAGGGACACCGTCCTCAGGTGGATCCTGGCCCCATCAGAGTCCCTGGAACTGGGGTGGCCTAGCTGGGATCTGAGAGCTACTAATATTCTGAGATTCCTCCCACCCGTTCCTCAGGTTTCTGTGGTTTCCCCATACTAGAGCCACCTGCAGTGGAGTCCCCGTCCCATGTGCTGCAGAGTAACTCCTGGTGGCACCAAGAGACGTGGGTGAATCGAGAGGAGGGTGAGCCCAGCCCCCAGTCCTTTGGGGAGACTGGACAGGGATCTGCTGGCAGATAGCTCCTGAAGCAGAGCTGCCAGCCAGGAGCAGAGTGCAAGGCACATGGGGGTGGAGAAGGTGCCCGTACCCTACTGGGAACAGGGCATGGACACATACTGAGCTACTGGGCCAGCCTGGGAAACCTGCTCTGCATTCAGTAATGGGGGGAGGTATAGCTCAGTGGTTTGAGCATTGGCCTGCTAAACCTAGGGCTGTGAGTTCAATCCTTGAGGTGGCCACTTAGGGATCTGGGGTAAAAAACTGTCTGTGGATTAGTCCTGCTTTGAGCAAGGGGTGGGACTAGATACCTCCTGAGGTCTCTTCCAACCCTGATATTCTATGATTTTATGAGCCATTCCACCATCTTTCCAGCCGTGCCCTACGCTGGTAGGGCTGGGAGGGCAGCCAAGTGAGTGGCACAGATCTGGCAGTGCCAGCCTAACACCACTCAGGGTTTCCGCTAGGCACTGGAAATCCCCAGCTGCTCCCTTCAGGCAGTTTGCCTGCTGCACGAGCAGTGGAGCGGGCTGGGGACAGTGAGTCTAGAGCCTGGTATTGTCCTTCGTATGTGTGGCTCCTAGAGAATCTGGAGCACAGCTGCGTCGGCTGCCCCCGCGCTGCCTGGTTGTGTGGCGTCGCACGCATGGACTGCCTCCTTGAACTGTGCCGTGAAACGCTGTACTGTCAAAGGCTTCAGCGGCAGCCACAGTGGGTGCCACTGAAGCACAGTACCAAGAAAAAGCTCTGTGCAGACAAGGCCTCCAGAAACTGGTTTCCTGCTCCGGCCAGATCCTGCCCTCAGAGGCACATGCATGCGCATAGCCGTCGTGAGCTGATCTGGGGGACTGCAATATTCAGCAGCCTCGGTCTTAAAGCAGGCTAGCCGCAGTGTTCAGCATTACCAGCTACCCTCCACCTTTTCATTCGTCTCCCAGGACAGGAGGTGCCAAAGCTGCCCCGGCTACCTGTCCCCAGGTGCTTTTAAAATAAGGCATCCATGGGAGCTTAGCTGGGCCTGATCCATCTGCACAAGGGTGGGTGTCGAGTTCCTAACACGCCGCTCTGTGCCCTCCACAGTCTGCCTGGTCGCCACATCCCCCGTGCTGGTTCTGGCTCTAGCGTGATCTGGGACAGCTGTAAGTCTTGGTGTCTGTGTGAACCTGCTGGGACCCGTTTCCATCTGAATTGGGCTACTTTTCTTTGATATTTCTGATTTTTAGAACTCTCCAAAGCCTGCTTATAAATAACCATGTGTGGAAACTTGAGGGCAGTGCGTCTCCCAGACTTGATCTGGTGCTTTCTTGAGGGGTATTTCCACCCAAGCCACCCATTTCAGACTTTTTTGTATGGCTTCTTGTCAGCCGAGCCACTCCAGCCCCACCCAGCTGGATTACCTGGGGTTCGAGGCTGAAAACTGCAGAGTTTGCAAACTTTCTGCTGGAAAATAAAAAGGAGTCAGAACAACAGCCGAATAAGAAACTGTTGCATGCCCTGGGAGTGGGGAGTGCGGTATGAGAGAAATCTGTAATTCACGAGACCTTGCATGTCTGAAAAGTGTGCATTGAGTAGCGGGAGGAGGGCATTGTGACCCTCTAGTAACCTGGCCTGGTCAACCTTCCTCTTTTAATAATATTTAAGAGAACCTTGCAATGTCATGCTGAAAATTTGTCAGCCCAGACACAGTCTGCTTGCCTGGCTTCCACCAGAACGCTCCCCAAGAAAGCCATTATATGCCTCAGGTAAGTGGAATTTTGCAAAGCTGCAGTACAGGGACTCGCTGTGTTAGAACCAATATCAGGGTCTGCTTCTCCAGTGTATTAGACTAGTTTTATGTTTCTGTAACAACGTTGACAATGCAGTTATACCTGAGTAAAGGATTGGGGCCTTGCAGTTTGGAACCAGATCCTCAACTGGTGTAAATGGCTGCAGTTTCATTCACACTAGCTGAGGACCTGGTCCTTTGTGTTTCCTGTATGGTTGAGATCCCAAACTCTGCAGCATTGGGCTTGTGCAGGAGAATCAAGAAATGGCAAGTGATGGGAAACAGCAGGTCTGTTTTGAGTCTTGCTTACGGTGGAATTACTTCTGATTTACACCAGTATAAATGAGAGACCAGTAAATCTCCGTGGATCTGATTTATCCTCATTTGCACTGGTGTAAATCTGGAGTTAACTCCATTTCAGTTGATGGAATTGCACTGGTTTCATACTCACGCGGTAGTGTACATTAACTTAGAAGTCTCCTCTCGTTGGCCAATGAAATGTTGCGAAGTGAGTGAGCAGCACCAATGGCGCAAGTGCTGGTAGCATTCTTTTAAAACTCACCTGACAGGGGCTACAGATTTACTTCTAACTGCTCCGAAGGGCTAATCCGTCCTGGGCTGCATGCGTCAGGCTTCCAGTGAAGCCACGCCTGCCTCCATTCGTGTGAGTTCCACATCAGTTTGAGGTACAAACAAAGGAAAACAGGTGATTCATGACACCTCTGCACTGCTAACCCCCAAGCGTCTAAAAATCACAAGGCAGGCTTCAAAATCATGAGATTTTACAAACTACTAATAATTTTGAGGTGGTTTTTATTTGCATCCTGGTTGTTGAAGTGCAAGGGTTTGTGACCTTAAGCCTTGCCCCACCACCAGGACGGCTAGAAAGTTTATTTTTAAAAGTTCAAAGGAAAGCTGGAATTCTCACAATCACTTGAGTCCAGAAGATGGAGTGCTAAGAAATATGCCAAACATCACAAGAGCTGGTGACACTGACACCTGATTTCTCACATTTTTTATTCACTTCTGGGCTTTTGGGGGGATTTTTTCCCACCTCTCAGTCTAGTTTAAAATTCTGGAGCTTAGAGCAACATTCCTAAAATTCATTATTTATTATTTCCTTATTGCTTTATTAACAACCTCTGTGTTTAATCACCAATAGCTTCTAGTCCTATGGATGTCCAGATGAGGCCCCATCCTCGGTTCTGCATGATCTCTCGCTCTCTCTGAGTTACATTTAGCTAAGATTATCTGGTCTCAGCCTGACAGATGGGTGCTGCTCAGCTGCCGCCAGTCCGAATGGATACATATTAATTTTTCATTTGCTGGACGGATACTGAAATGGCACAGATGGGAAATGGCCTATTGGTCAGTCTCCATTTTGTAGTGATGTCCAGCTGCTCTGCACTTGATATATGAGTGGGCAGAGTGGACACTACAGAGCCCTCGGCTCACCGAGGGAGCCCAGTTCTGGGCAGTGGCGGCTCCTTGGGGGGGTGATTGGAGTTAGCCTAAATCCTTTTAACATATGTACATTGACCCTGCTTTGATTGGAAAACCATCCTTTCCTTTTGTCAACATCACTTAGGAGGGGGTGGACAATGCAGGAGACAAAGGGAAGCAGCTCCCTGATGGATTTGGTGAACAGGCCAAATTTGTACCTCGATATCCAGTATTGTAAACCTTGGAGTTCATTTCACAGCAACAGACCAGATTGCAAAAAATCAGCTCCTGTGACTTGGATTTGTTATTGTTTGTGTTTTTGGTTGAACATCTAACCTCTCCAGTCCTTTTGCAATTGTTTTTTAAAGTATTCATAGTTTTAATGATAAGAATACAGTAAGGGTGGGTTTTTTGTTTTGTTTTCAACCAGCTGCATTTGAACAGTAACTGACATACAGTCTGCCCAAATATATTTGGGAGTGGTCTCGTGAAACATAATGTTGTCAGATACAACTGATGGCCACATATAAAAATAAAAGAACTCTGCTCTGTTCACCTCCAATACTTCCACATCTGTTTTGGAGCCAGATGCTCTGTTGGTATAAATCAGAAAAGCTGCCGTGACTTCAGTGGAGTTACGTTGATTAACACCATCAGAGGCACTGACACCATGTCTGCAGAATACTGAGGAGTGTGTATGTTTTAACAGGTTTATCTTTATTTTCTTTATCTTCTGGGTGATGGTGGAGGAGGCTGTATGCTGTAGTGCTTGTGGAGAGGCAAAGCTGAGTGCCGAGATGAAACTTTGAAGATACAGCTCCACGTTGTAGGGGAGGTAGAAGAAGGCTGTGGTGCAGTTTTCATACTTGCAGTTATGGATAAGTGGCCATTAAACACGGAACTTTATTTTTTAAAACAAACCTGAAGAATATTAGGGCGTTAGGATGAAAAAACATGGCTTCTGCACATCCCAGCCACCTGTTGGCTTATAGCTGCAGGGGAGATATTGATGGAAAACATTTCCTTTTAACACACTGGCACAGACAGAAAGCTTTGCCCTTTCTACAGAATTCCCTGCATAATTAAAAATTCTGCTCCCATTTGCTCAGGTATATCTCTGGTGGGCTTAGTGCCAATAACTCCTGATTTACACCAGCATGAGTGAGAGCAGAATCAGGCCCAGAGTGTGAGTGAGTTTTTTTTTTTTTTCAATGGTGCTGGAAACGTATCCATTTTTTAAACTTCGTCTAGGGTTTAATGATGCCACCCACTAGTTGGGTGACCTTGGGTGAGTCATTTCCCCAGCTCGGGAATGAGGTTTCTAATACCAACCTGCCCCAGAGGGGCGTTGTGAAGGTTAGTGCATCCATGTGTGTAAAGTGCTTTTAGACCTCAGTCGCCACAGGAGAGCAGAGCGCTCAGGCATTGTAACAGATCACAGGGCAGAGGCTCTGCTCACTGCTGGAGAATTACCCTGATGCAGCTGCCACAAGACTTGGCAGTATAGCTAAACCAGTGCAAACACCTAGTGTGGACGTGCTGTACTGGTATAAAATGGGGCTTATGTTGGATGTCACCACAACAAGCAGCACTGGTAGGACTGCGGTACCAAGGGCTTGTTTACCTGGCACATAACTGCATTGTAGATTCACACCCTGACTTGCTGCACAGTAACTTGCTACGTAGACAAGCTCTTAGAGTTTGCACAAGCCTAACTGTGTAGACGCTTTTACATCCATTTGAATTTCTTTCACATGGGTGGCCAACTGCATCACATTTTGTGGGTGCTTTGCTAGGCAGCTGGTCTGGGATCTTAGATACCGTGGTGATGAGAAAATCTGGAACAGATCCGTGTCTAGCGTGCATGTGCCCCGTCGAGGGAAAGCCAAAGACCCAGGGTTTGTTACCACGGTAAAGAAATGCTGCTCATCGATTTGCTTTTGGGGAGCAGGAAGAAACTAAAGGTTATGTAACTTGCTGCACAAATTTTGCTGTCCCACCAGCGCATCACAGGATGGGCGTGACCTGATCCCAGCTCTGGATTGTCCAGCGCTGGGGTGGTGTGTGTGTGTGTTAAATCGTCTGGTGCCGTGTTCATTTTCTGGGTACTGTTTGGGTCTAACATTTACATGTTAATTGCCCCAAACTTCAGCTGAGCTCTTCCTGTTTCTGACATCCTGTATGGTGCTAGTGATTCTGCAATCCTATAAACATGCCATTTGCCAGCCCAGATTACACCAATGGGCCAGGGCGTCTGGCATCTTGCCTCACAGCAAGATGTGACCTGGGAAAGAGAATATCTGCCCTGCCCCTTTGTAATGCCATAAACCAACTGATGCCGTGAAGCGGGAGCTCTGCTTGCCCTAGTTGATAGCGATTAGTCTCATGAACCTCCATCTGGGGTGCTGATTATTTATCCTGCTGCCTGATTTGCAGGGCTGTACACTGTGTTAGGGACTGGAGATTTCTCTTCTCCCATGGCCAGGGTGTTGCGTTCCAGCAGAGAAGTGGTGTTTTTTTCCTCCCCACAAACGCTAGAGGGAGTGGTGGGCAGGTTTTCCTGGAGCTGGACTGGTTTTGCCAAGAGGTGAGGGGTGGTAACTAAAGGGAGATCATCTGAGGTGCACGCACACCGGGCCAGGCCGGGCATCTGAGTCCCCTTTTGTATCTCATTCCTGGGTAATCTTTAAAGTGGCTCGTGTGCCCCCTCCTCGCCCTACCCCACTGCTCAGCCAGATGCAGATTGGATTCAGATCCTATCATTCTGCATATTCTCAGCTTGAGGGGGTTGCTATTGTATTTCCCCCCATCTCTGCCTTTGGAGTCTGCACCAAACTAGTTCCTCACCATGCTCCTGAGGGCTGCTGGGTCGCTGCATCTTCCAGGCTGAGGACATGGTCACTCCTGGCCATTGAAGATCCCACGGCACCATTTCTTAGTCAGGGCAGAGTGTTAACCCTAGTGGCCCCGCTGATTTCATCCTGTTTCTCCAGGGAGGGGCTGTTTTCAGAGGTGGGCAAACTGATCTCCCTGTAGCTCTTCCATGGGGCCGTTGTGAGGTTTCATTCATTGTTTGCAAAGCCTTTCTGAGACCCGTGTAGGCCACGTTTTATTACTATTGTTGTTTTGTGTGCGTGTTGCTCTCGGTCTCACCCGCCTTGTGGAATATAATCCCTCATGCCTCTGCTGTTGGGTAATCAGCGTTGCCTGCTTTCCATTTCCCCCTTTCATCTTCCCCAGAGTTCGCTCCCTTCCCCCTCCTCCTCTAATGTCACTCATTCGTCTTCAGTAGAAACGCGGCTCTCAGCATGTCCATGGGGGAGCCAATCCCCAGCGGCTCCAGGTTTCAGTTTGAGGGAGCTGTGCCTGGAGCTGACCGTGCTCTGCAGATCCAGTCACTGGACGTTGGATTGCTCGTAGCAGTACGCAGCCTCTCATGCCCCTAAGCATCAGTCGGGCCAGATCCTCAGTCAGTGTGATTAACGTCCATGGATCTACGTCAGTTTACACCTGGACGAGGATCTGGGCCACCGTGGGTGTTGGTCTAGGGTGTGCATACAGATTCTGTGCAGTGTACTAGTGTGTGGAGCTGTGTGTTGTGTGTGTGCACAAATATTCATGTTGTGTGTGTACGTAAAAACCCAGGCTGGGCATACAGGGGGTTATTACATTGTCTGAGGTGTTTGCAGTGCATGTGTCTGCATTGTGGGCTTCCACCATGGCCAGTTGTTGCTTGGGCTGGACAGAGTGCGTAAAGCCTCGTGGCTGTTTGTGAAATAACTCGCCTGGGATTTTTCCGTTTGGACACAGAGGGCTGGAGCAGTAAAAGGGGTGTTGTGGGGGGACAGAGCGCTCACCACCTCAAACACTGAACAGTTGGACACTCTGCTGTGCACCCTAGTTGTGCACAGTTAAAAGGCCCCCTGACAAAAGCCCAGTCCAGCGTTGCTGCTGAATAGATTAACAAGATTTCCATAATTAGTGCACCCGGGAACAATAAGATTCTCCTTTGCCCAGCCCCCTCCCTCCTTTTGTCTTGTGCTTTAGATAATGGAGAAGCAGGGAGGGTGGGAAACTGACATGCCATTTGGTCACTGGACAGTAATTTTCTCACACTGCCGAAGGGGAGCATTGAAACATCTGTCCTGCTCTGAAAGCTTATTCACGTTACATTTCAAACCCATGACAACTTCTGTGCCTGCCAGCTCTGTCCCCCACTCCCTCCCTCCCTCTCTTTTCTTATTTTTAAGGGCATGTGTTTTGGTTTTAGTTTTTGCTTTTTCCAAATGCCTTTCGAACCACACATTAAAACGGATCGTATGGAGGCATTTTTCCCTTTGTGTTTTTTGTAATTGTGTTTTGTGTTACTCTTCACATCGATACTCGGTATAAATACACTTCATGATGACAATAGTTCTGACACCAGCCAAATTTCAGAGCCTCGGAAGTTTGCCTGCAGAAACTTTGTTCTGCACGTCTACAATGCCTAGCACAAAGGAGTTCTGGTCCGTGCACTAGCACAGGGCAAGTAATTATAATAGAACCAGGCAGTCCTCTTTGTGTGTGCAGATATTGGGTGTGTGCAGTTGAAAAGATGCTCTGGGAAAATCAGATCCACTTTGTGCTTGGAAAACCACCTATGCAATAGATCCCGATCTTGCAGCCACCCTGTGTCTGAGGAATTCCTGGGAAATCAGTCAGTTCCAGGCATGGAGCAACTCCAGGATCGGGCTCATAAAAATTATTTTTTTCTCTGTGCTTCTATAAAACCAACCCCTTTGACTCCCTGGACATGCAGGGATTGGCCAGTGTGGATGCTGCTGCACTATTGTCCTTGTAACCCCAAATCAGCTATATCTAATAATTTTACTCGGGAGGGGGCAGATACTAGAAGTCTTCTGGATATAAACTTGAAAAATTGCCAGATCCACATTTCTCTACGTTAAATAAGTGGATGGACGCAAGAGAGAAAAATACCACTTAAACTGATCGGCTCAGTATTATGAACGATGAGTTCAGGAGTGCAGAGTGCTCAGCGCACAATGCGCTGTTGTAAGGTCTGTGGGGCAGGAGGTGGCTTTTTCTGTCTGTACCATGCCCAGCACAGCAGGGTCCTGGTCTGTGACTCGGGCTCCTCGGCCTCACCGCAGCACCGCTAATAAGTAATAACCAGAGTCACAATGGAGGCAGCGCCGCTAATGTGGCTCCTATTATTTGATATCTCTGCGGCAGTGCTCCCTCGATGGTGCATCTTGAGCCGTTGGCTGGATCTCCCTGGGACCCAGCCCTGCGCAATCCTGGTTAATGGGTTACTGTGATTAAACGATAATGCTCAAGGGCCTGGTACTTTTGTTCTGTCTTTTAAAAACGTCCTCCTTGTCCCTCCAAGTCTTATGCTTCCTCCTGAAATTCACTTTTTCTTTTTAATTGCTTCCTGCTGCCTTGTGCTCCCGATCAAAGGGGGATGGTTTTCTCCCTCCTCCAACCATATTAGTGTTCTGCTTGGAAAAAATCAGCTGCAAGAAAGGAAGTTTATTGGAAAGCACTCGTCTTTTGTGTTCATTAAAAAAGGGTCCTTTTCCCGCGGGCTGCCTTTGCTGTCTCTGTCTGACCGTTTACCTATCGGTGGCGCTTTAATAATGGCAAGTAAATGCAGAGAGGATGTCAGATAAAGCCATGCAAAGCTGCCATTTAAATCCTCTTGTGTAAGTTTGATATCCAGAGTGGAAGCACAAATGCCATATAAGTCAATTAAAGCATTAAGTAATCTAATTGTGCTGTGGCCACAAAGTGGCTTAAAGGCTGAGAGAGGCAAGTGAATGGTGTGTCCAGAACCCTCCCAGCCCCCACTTTAGCATTCCCCCCGAGGCCTTTGTGAATGACTAAAGGGGGAGGGATGTTAGGGAAGGGGTGGAGGTTGGTGGTGAGAACACACACACACACACACACACACACACACACACACACACACACACACACACACACACGGACAACAATTGACAACACAGGGAGGGAGGGAGGGAGGGAGGGGGTGCCTGCACGCCCGTGCACTATGAGCAACATCCCAAAGGCCCCTTTCTCCTGGCCTGGAAATTTTGGAATTTGCTTTGCCCTTAGCAAGGGTCCCTGTCTGTCTTTGTTCATTAGCTCAGAAGAAGAACTGTGCAATTAAAGTCACTTAAGTCAAAAGAAGGGCGATGTGCTGCTCACATTCCTCCAGCACTGCCCGCCCTGGATTCTTTCATTATGTGCAGCTTTTCCCTGGTGCATTCCTGGGCCAGAGACCTTCACTCAGTTCCAGTGAGAATTAGTGGGCCTGAGTCATGCTGCTGGCGCGAGTCAATGGAGTCAAACGGGTAAAACCCGTGTCAGTGAAGCTTGCTCTGTGTATGTGGATCCATGCAATGCAGACATTATGTCATCCGTATCCCACTGCTCAGAGACGGCACAACCCAGGACTCTACATTCTGTTCAGACTCACTGGGCTAGACACTCAGCTAGTGGAAATCAGCCATAACTCCACAGAGTTCCATGGAGTCGGTGAGGATCTGATGCATTTTCTTCCACAATGACACTAACGCTGGGCGTGCCATGTAAAGCCAGTGGCTGCATGCTAGTACACAGGGGTCTGTTTTGTTTTTTCAAGGCTGCTTCAATATTAATGAGCCCCAGTTACCCTGCAAGGGGGCTCCACTAGTCTGTTTCTCCTCCTGCACGTGTCAATTGATCCGAATCACTAGCGTTAGCTAGGTGAAAAAAGGATGTGACAGCACAATTGGGCCCCATATTTATATCTCTCTAAAGGGCCTGGTCCTGTGGGTCCGGCAAAGTCCAGAGGAGACAAGGGTGCTCAGCATTTCACAGGATTGGGCCCCTCAATTCGCGCCTGTGTAAAATCCTGCTGGAAGCTGTGTGAGCTGCTATCCCGTGCAGGTGCCCAGAATGAAAAACATCCCTCTGGGATGCACTATGCTCGGCAGCCTGGCGTGTAGATGCCAACTTCCTCTGTTCCTGGGGGGTGCTTGACCCCCGCTCCAGGCCCACCTCTTCCCACTCCCACTCTGCCTCGCCCCTCCAGCTCCTCCTGCATGTGGCTGAACAGCTGACTGTGATGGGAGGGAGGCGCTAGGAGGGAGGGGGAGGAATTAATTGGCTCTGGAGCACCCATGGAGTCAGTGGGTAGGCATGGCGGCTTGTCTCACTTGATACCCTCTCTCCCCACCTACCCACACGTACCCCAGGAAGCACAATGAAGGAGGCTGGCTCTGTAAGAGCCCGATCCTGGCCCGCTGACATGAACAGATTTGGCTTGGTGGATTCCACGGAAGGTGGGAACCCTCCCCCCCAACTCACCCACAGCATGGGGACCAGAGCAGCTGCTGCATTGCCGAAGGCTTCTCTAGGGCTGCTTTGCCCAATGGTTCTTCGCTCCCTCATTCGCACTGGCCATGAGCCATCCCAGCACCCTTGCTCTGCTGTGCTCCGCTCCCCCTCTGCAGCCTTCTCCTGTGCGCGGCAGAGCCAGTGCCTTTAGGGCCTCCCACCCTCCCCCAGGCCAGGAGGCAGGACACAGCTCTCAGAAAATACCCATCCAGCTTTGTGATATTTCACCTACCTGACAGTATGGATTTAATTTCCCATGACAAATGAGGCTGGTGAAAAGAGCCTGGGATTCATATGGGCTCATGGATAATTCATAGTAAATGTCTGACCCGTCAGGAGAGGTGGAACCTGCGGCCTGTCTGTGTCATTCAGCCTGGTTTAGCCACGTGCTCATATGAACCAGTGCGTTGTGATTTATTCTGTACATGGGGCCTTTAGGGACAGTGTTGAGCAAGGAGCTGGCACACCGAATGCCCAGCAAATTGTGTTCTGGGTCCCAGCATCTTCACTCAGATCCGTATCTGCTGTGACCCTTTGGGCTCAGTCTCCTCTTGCTCCCGCTGGCGTAAGGCAGGAAGGGAGCAGCATGTCTGAGAGGAGGAGATGCTGATCTTTTGTGTTCTGTCCCAAACTTACCTTCTAACCCTTTGAACAAGCTGAGCAGAAATGCAGACCGGGGTCTGCCCCTTGTATGCCATTTACACCAGTGCAAAGACAGTGCAAAGTGCTACCACATGAAAACGGCTGGGTGGGAAGGCCCCCACAAGGCCCAGGGTGACAGACTCAGGGCTAGTCTAAACTACCACACTACATCACTCTGTCAGTGCACATTTCGTCACAACCACCTTAACTCTGATTCAGCAGGTGAGTTCTTAGGGCAGCGTCTGTCGTTTTGTGATGTACTTGCAGAGTCTTGCTTTGGGCGTGACTGGGATCTCTAAGCACTACTACAGTGGAACTAATCATAATAATGATCCATGATTCATTGGATGGTTTTTGTGGTCAGATTTTGAAATTCTCAACTAAGAAGTGGCTTAGAAGTGAAAAGCACTACAATGATTATTAGTGATATGCAGGGAATTGTGTGTATGGTTCCCATCGGTGCGAAGAGAGTCAAACCCATGCCGAGCCATCAGACAGGCGAACGTCTCCTCTAGGCCCTGAGCCAGTGTGTCCTATGCTGTTCCACAGTTTTGCCTTGATCACAAAATGCTGCCTAGTAGGACTGGGAGTGAAATAAGCAGCTGGGCTCGGTGTTCGTGTGACCACTAGAGGGCGGATCTCAGTTTTGGCACATGGTCATGTTTATAATCAGGGCTGCCTAGATCACTACATGTTTTCCCAGTGTAACTTAAACATTTTTGTCTTGAATCCTGATTCAGTTTGAAAAAGAAAAAGATCCCCTTCCCCCCATCATAGGGCATAGAAATGCTCCTAAAGAGAAGCTGACCCAGCCTCAAAAGGGGCTCTATGAACATCACGGAGCCTTTTGGTAAAATATTCAAACTTTAGTGCCTGAAGGCAGGCTCCGGACTACCACTGGCCTGCTTGTCCAAGGTGCTAATTGCCCTCAGCTCCTGTGAACTTGAGTGGGGAGTTTGCCTGCTCTGCACGTCTAGAGATTGGGCCAGTTTATTTAGGTGAGGGGTTCTTGGCCTCTTCTGTGCTGAAGACACCCCAGGGAGCCCTGTCGTGTAGCCGGGACCCTCTTTACATTTAGCAGACTGAGAAGGGTCGGGTGCGGAGCCTTGTATGTTTAAACCTGCCTCCATTTCAGCAGGACCGCTCTACTCCAGGGCCACATTTAACCCTTTCTGCCTCTGTTTTCCTGTCCCCAGCTCTGTTGAAGATGCACTGGACACCAGAGCATGCCCAGCCCCTGAACCAGTGGCCAGAGCAGCACCTCGATGTCTCCTCCACCACCTCCTCACCAGCCCACAAATCTGACCTCTACCACAGCAGCCGGCAGCGCTTCCATTATGCCTGGGCCAACGATGACATCTCCGCGCTGACAGCCTCCAACCTCCTCAAGAGGTATGCGGAGAAGTACTCAGGAGTGCTGGACTCGCCCTATGAGAGGCCTGTGCTGAACAGCTATGGGGATGGAGCCTTTGGGCCACTCAATGGGCAGAAAGCTGACGTGGAGCCATGGCCAATGTCGCACAGCTCGGACGGTGCCTACCCCCTGAATGCCATGCACGATGGACTGTCTGGCTCCAAGGGGGTCGTGCCTTCCGCCCCCGGAAACGGGCCTGTAGGGCTTGGCAGCTCCCCTGTTGTCTCGGGCAACCTCGCAGACCCCATTTATTCCACTAACGCATGTGGGGGAGCCACAGGCTCCAGCGGCCTTGGCTCGGCTCAGGAGTATACCTCAGGCTACGGTGGCACCTACCTGCCATCAGGCTACTGCAGCCAGCCCGCTTCAGCACTTCCCCCTCCCCACCCGTCAGCCCTGCACAGCTCAGGACTCCTGCAGCCCACGCACCCTTCCTCTGCACTGGTCCCCAGCTACAGCTCCTCAGGTCCCATGTACAACTACGCTTCAGGTGGCTACCCGCCTCAGCCCGGCTACGGGGGGATCCACCCTCCGCACCCGTCAGCCTCTTACTTGCCCTCAGGCATTGCTGCACCCACCCCTATCCCCCCACCGTCCCCCTCCTCCCGGCCCCCAGGCATCCCTGGCTATAGCTACCAGAGCTCCAGCCTGCCCCCCCTCCCGGTGCCCCCCCTCAGCAGCGACTCAGGGGGCTCCCTGAAACGAAAGGCCTTTGACATCCCTGGGGGGGAGGACGAAGCTGAGGGCAGGTACAGAAAATACAGCTATGAACAACCAAAGTCCACCCCTGAGTCGCCATACCCGATGTCCGACAGCGGCGAATGTGGCAGCAGCAGCTTTAGCCGAAGCACCGAGACCTCCCAGCTGCCCTTCAAGGCTGGGAAAAGGCCGACGGGAGCAGCGGCGACTGTGGCCTTGGAGGAGCATGTAGGGAAGTACAACAGCCAGTCCATGAAAGGCCTGGTCTCCCCTCCGTACGGCGCCGGGGAAGCCCCTCTGAGGCCCGGGGAGAGCTTTGAGAAGTTCACCCCACCCCTCGCCAATGGTGAGCACGCAGGTGGTGAGCAGGGCCATGCCTTCGCCCATGGGATGCAGGCCAAGCTGCAGGTGTTCAGCAGCCAGCCTGTGGAAGAGCAGCTGAAAAACATAGACCCCCTGATCCTAGAGCTGGTGAACAACAAAATCGTCGACTGCAGCCCTTCCGTCCAGTGGACAGACATTGCCGGCCAGGTCTCGGTCAAAGCCACCATCGAGGAAGAGCTGGTGTGGCCTATCCTGAGGCCTGGGGCCTACACTGGGGAGAGCCGGCCGCCCAGGACCATCCTGCTGTTCGGGCCTCGTGGAGCAGGGAAAACCCTGCTGAGCAGGTGCATCTCCACCCAGCTGGGCGCAACCTTCCTGAATCTCAGTGGGACGGCCCTGCTTTCCAAGTGGAAGGGTGAGGCTGAGAAGATCCTGCAGACGGTCTTCTTCGTGGCTAGTTGCCGTCAGCCGTCAGTGGTGCTCATCTCCGAGGTGGAGTCCCTCCTTGTGGCCTGCGCTGGTGACGAAGCCCCCCAGGTGAGCGGCCTCAAGTCTCAGCTGCTTTCCTACTTGGACAACATAGCTACCTCAGCCGAGCAGAACGTCGTCGTCATCGGGACGACCACCCGGCCCAGCAATGTGGATGAAGCCTCCCAGAGAAGGTTCACCAAGCGGTTCTACATTTCCCCCCCCGACAGCATCGCCCGGCGGCAGATCCTCCACCACACCTTGGCCCAGCAGAACTACTGCCTCAGTGAACGGGAGATGGCCTCCCTTGTGCAGCACACCGAGAGCTACTCAGGCAGCGAGCTCATCCAGCTGTGCCAGCAGGCCGGCCCCACCAAACTCCACAGCCTGCCAGGCCAGCTGCAGCCCACCTCCTACAAAGACTTCGAGAATGCCTTCTGCAAAATCCGCCCCACCGTCTCCCAGAAGGAGCTGGACTTGTACGTGGAGTGGGACAAAATGTACGGGTCCAGGCACTGACGGCGCGTGGAAGAGGTGGGCTGGGGGAACCAAGCCCTCAGTCTCAGACTCCAGTGGCATTTTTTTGTTGATGGTGGTGTTGGTTGTATGCCAGCTTGACCTCCGAGTGAAAGATTCGGGGGAATTATTTTGTATTTGTTCAGATCTGTTGCTCTGGAGTCTCTGGTCTAGCTCCAGCTGCTAAGGATGGAATAACAGATCGCCCATGAATTCAGGCAGTGTCTTTTGTCTTTCTCCTATGTCCAAGCTGATCTGAAGGTGAAATATTTGATCCAAGAAAAGACCCAAACACAAACAAATTCCTTTACAGGCTTTTCTGTGTCGGACTTGACTGATTTTGTTTGGTTTTGGTTTTGTTTTTCGAAGTAGTCGCTCACTGAACTCAGGATAATCTATTTATTATTCGTCTACTTTCCCGTTCATCCGTTTTGAGACCAGCAACGTACAGGATGCAGCCAGGTAGAGATACGTTCGGTTTTAGCCTTCTCCTGCGTGATATGACAGCTCTCTAGTCGATTTACAGAGACCTGATTTTTGTTGTTGTTGTTCCTAATAGAAATTTTTCAGCCATCATTTAACAAAACCAGTCCCCATTGGATGTGGCGTTATGGGCAATTTTTCTGTTCTGAACTGTGCCATACTAAGGACTCGTTCCACCTAAAAATCAACATCTTTTCAAGCCATCATGAGGAATTTATTATTAGGAATAAATGGCGCAGGGAGATGGGAGGAGGGAGGGAAGGTTTTGGAGTAAAAAAAAATGTAGATTGTTTAATATACTAGACCTCATTTTTATTTTTGTAATGTATGTAGTATTTTTTTGTTTTTCTTTTTAACTACTCAGGAAAAAAATTACCTCAGAAAAAACAAACAAACAAACAAACAAACAAACAAACCCAAGCGTGTTTTTTAAAAACTCTTTTATCTTCTCAAGAAAGGGAAGGGGAAAAAAAGATCTTAACAGTTTGCCAAACTCAATACAAAGCTGCATTATGTGTTTGCTTCCAAAAAAGGAAGACAGAAAGAAGAAAGAAAAAAAAAACTTGAAGTTGTTACAAAGATGAAAGTTGAATGTATTTCAGGTGCTTTTCACACTATATTATGCCATAATTTTATTTTTTTTAAACATTGTTATTGTAGTGTTTGGTGGAGTAACGTGTCTTCAAAGGAAAAGAGAGTATTAGTGCCGTAGTTTAAAAGCAGTTGCTAGTACCACTTTTTGGATAAACCTACTGGGTACATTCCCAACGTCTTGGTTTGCAAAGCTTGTTTCTTTGTTGTGTTCTCCACTTCCTCCTCTTGTGTATCCTAGCAAAGGGCTCTGCCTGTGCTGCCAGAGTGAGTATATTTACATGTGGTCCAGACCTGACCACGTTGTAAGAAGGTTTATTTTTGCCCTTGTGGATAGGAAAAACTCTGTTAGAGAACCAGGTTTTAACCTGCAAAGACTTCTGCACTGTGTGTTTGAGGCCTTATCTATAGGAGAAAGCTGCACTGGTTTAGTTAAGAGTGAGATTTTAAACAGATTTAATGAAACCAGTGCAAACCTCTGTGTGGATGCTCATCTTTTTGTTTAAACCAGGCATATTTCGGTAAAGCCCGAAGTCAGTTAGGAGTTGGCAGAAGCTGAAACAAGATGAGCTGCCATTAAACCAAAATAAGAGGTTTGCACCAGTTTAACTAAATCATTTTTAAAAAACAGCTGAAGTTAAACTAGTGCCATTTAGTAGGTCTCAGCCCATTTCTTACTGCCCAATCCTGAAGGTTGTGTTGCTGGCATGTCATGTTGCCCTCTGCAGAACAACATGCCGGATCAGGGCCTTTGTTTGCAGGCAAAGCCCTCTCAAAACCCACCCCTAGGCTACAGGAGCAGAGAGCAATGGCAGAGGGATAAAGCTAAATATCTCTTATGTCTTCCTGGCTCTGAGGCTCATGTGTAGGTCTGAAATAATGCAGGGCCCAGTCTCCTCATGCAGAGGCTTTTCCATACTGGCATTTTCCTTCCATCTAGCGAAGATGGGTATGTCCCAGTTAGCGGTAGGGGAAGGCAGGGCAGTACCGTTGGACCCCTGGGAATCCTACCCACTGGCCTAGTGGCATTGCCACCATCCCACTATCCCTAAGGGGTCTGATCCCAACCCCACTGAAGCCAACAGAAGGGCTTGTTGCAATCCTTACCCACATGGAGAGTCGTGTCACCTCAGCCCCCAGCTGGCTCCCTGAGCTGCCTTTATACAGCCTGTAAAAAACAAGCCAAGCACTTGAAATACAAAATGCCAAACCCCCAGCCACTTGAAGTCCCACTGCCGGTGCTGCCTGGTAATAGAGCATCAGTCCATGGTTTGTGCTTATCTAGGATGCTATAACAATGCTTAACAGCAGCCAAAGGGCTGGAGCTAAAAGGCCAATGGAGAATGAACTTCTAGTGCTGAGAACTGGCCACTTTGGGGCAGGGAAGAGGCACAGAGCAGGATGAGGCAGGTTAGCAATGGCACTGGAAGAGTCTCTGGTCTGGAATTTCAGTTACTCCCATCCCTGCATGTGCAGGAGGGTGGAATTAAGGTGGATTTAAGCCAGTTTTGCACTCTTGGCTTTCAGGGGCCAGCACATCCTCCAGTAGGAGTTACAGCAGCCTCAGGGCTGCTCTGGCTTATGCTTTAGTTCCCATGGCCGCCTTTGGGCCACGAGAAACAGAGAATAGCTGCTGTGTAGTCCAGGCACTCCCACTCCCTTAGTTAGATCATTTTGCTCTATTGGGGGAAGACAGCTGGGAGAAGCTAGCCAGGATACCACAGTTGTTCCCTCCCTGGCTCTGTGTTCATCACAGCCTTTCTCTTCTCACACCAAATAATGCCCTGTGCAGGTGCCAAGACAAGGCTGCCTCTTAGCTTCTTTCTCTAGGCATGTTCTTAACAGATTATTTGGGAGGGAACAGACACCTTGGCTCATGGTCTACAGGACTGCCCCTTATCCCCACCAAAGATTCATCGGTGTCACATTTGATAGAACCAGTTTCTTGAGAGGTTTTGCATGCTATAGTCTGTGAGCCAGGAACTCTGACTGCTCAGGGAGAGTGGGAGGGTGTTTGCAGGGGTGTGATGAGGGAGCCACTGGAGCTATTATTAAGGGGCTTGCTGCTTCTCTGAACTGACATTGGCATCCATGTGGCTCATGAGAAGATTCTGCTGCTCGCATTGCAAATTCCCCCCCTTCACCCTACAAAGAATGAGGTTTTTGCACTAGCACCCAGAACATGCTATGTCCCTGCACCAACATATAACGACCCAGTCCCCAACCCAAACCATTTCTTGAAATCCTTAATTTCTGAGTAGCTGTGGAGCTGCCTGAAAAGGAAATCTTTCTAAAAGGGGCATATGCTTTGTAAAGGCTCATGTGTGACTCAGTCTAACTGCACCACCTCTGCCTCTGATGGATGAGAGCAAGTAGCAGAACAGCAGTGATGAGATCATAACAACCAGCGTTCATTAGCTTTGTGCAGATTTACTGTATAACCAGACCAACCGTCTAAAACGATGTAGGGCCCAACTCAAAGCCCTTTTGAGTAAATGGAACTAGATCCCTGTCCACTTCAGTGAACGGGGGATCAGATCTTTGGCTGATAAGAGCAGACAGGGCTCTGTTGTTTTTTATGTTGCGGATGTTCTGTCTCACTTTCTGTATTGATCTCCAACTTAGTCTGAATTTGCAATAATCAAATTGACCCAGAAGCTGGAGAGAGAGCACTGTCCTTCGTTCTTCACTCTGCTGCTCTCCGCTGCCCTTTGCTTGCTGTGACAAACTTACCACTTGAAAAGTGCCATTGTCCCTGGTGTGGGCAGGGGTGCTGTGGTGGGTTGGATTGTTTTCACAGCTCTCATTCCTTCCTTCCTTCTCCTGCTTCCTCAGATCCTAAAATCTCAGTTTCTTTTAGGGTCTTTCCACCACCTCCTTTTGAGTCATCTCGTTCTCCGGGTTGGATTCTAGAACCCTGGCAACTGTTAACAATGTAGAACTGATGCTCCCTCTCTCTGACAGCTGCTGTATTTAACCACTGAGAAAGCAGAAGCCACGGCTATTGAAGTACCCTTAAGTGAGTATATAATTTAGGAGGCAAATTAAATTATCTCTGAGGGCTTAGTACAAAACACTGGCTGAGACCCAGGGCACTTTTCAAACAGGGCTCAATTTGTGCTGCCTGCTCTTGCTTTTTCTCTCTAGGTTTCTTCATTTTGTTCTTTTGAAATCCTGGAAAACAAAACTAGAAAGTGCTCAGCAGCTAGAGAGAGCTGTCTGCAGCGATGTGTCCAAGGGGGGCACTTCCTGGGCAGCTCACTGCTGGAATACGTGCTGGCCACTCAAACCAGGCTCTGAAATAGCTACTCCTGACTCTTCTTTCTGAAATCTGCCCAAGACACAGGCTAGGTCTGCACTGTGGGGGGGTCAACCTAAGATACATAACTTCAGCTACGCGAATAGCGAATAGTGTAGCTGAAGTCGACGTATCTTAGGTCAATTTACCTGGCCGTGAGGACAGCGGCGAGTCAACAGCTGCCGCTCCCCTGTCAACTCTGCTTCCGCCGCTCGCCGCGGTGGAGTTCCGGAGTTGACGGCAGAGCGATCGGGGATCGATTTTATCGCATCTACACTAGACACAATAAATCGATCCCCGATAGATCGATCACTACCCACCAATTTGGCAAGTAGTGTAGACGTAACCACAGAGTTACATTCTGTATTTACCAAAAGTCCCCAGGTGCCAGGAATCAACCCATATTCTCTTTGACCAGGAGTTCCCTTGGGCTGTTGCCCAGACCCAGCATTTCCCCTGTTGTATATGTTGGTGGTTTGGAAATGGTCCTAGCTACAGTCTATGCACAGTGTTTGAACGGCTGCTCACAGAAAGAAAAGGAGCAGCAAGACCATACATGCAGTAGGCTGCAGGAATCAACCTTGTAAAATTCTAGCCACTCGTTTTTCTTAATGCTGGTATCTGGCTCCAGCCATCCCCTCATCCTCTTTCTGATTTCCCATTGGAAGTTAAGAATGGCTTGACCTGGCTGCCTTGGGGAGAGGATTTCTAGTTGGTCTTTCTTCCCTGGATTAGTAATGCATAACAGTGAATAAAGCAAAGGGGGAAGGAGTTGACTCTCAATGGAATTCTGAGGAGGGAGAGGATTGAAAAGGTGCAGGGGATTTTAAATTTTTTAATTTATCAAGTTTGACTGTGTAGGACCAGTTTTCAAAACTTGGCCATTAAATGTAAGAGATCCAGTGCCATGGTCGGGCTCTCAAATTGACACTCAGGCACCTATGACATGTATTTGGAAAGCTAAGTGCTGGTTTGAATGGCTGGGGGACAAATTGGGTGTCCAGTTTTAAAAGTGGGGTCTGGATAACATCAGTTGGTAAGGGGAGGGCGTATACGTGAGAGACATTGGATGAACTGGTTGAAATACAATAAGATAACATGACCCAGAGAATTTTAAAAAGATTTTTAAAAAATGTTTCTGTGATCTTGTTTTATATGAAATTGGAAGTATTATACAAGAGGAGCTGTTTTTTTTTATTTTTTGTCTATTAAGAGGCAACAAGGAACCAAGACTTCTGGTCTCTATTCCCTGACTGTCATGGGTTTACCGCACAACCTTGGATTAGTTTTATAACATGCTCTGTGCCTCAATTTGCCCATGTGTAAAATGGGGGATAACCCCACTCGCTGAGGAGAGGAATCAGTAAAACAATCTCCCACGAAATATAAACGTCTCTGTGGCGTAGTTTATAGATTCATAGCAGCATGTTCCCTGACTTGTAGTCCAGGCTAGAATTTAAGGAGATCCAGGATAGTGGTGGCGGGCTGCACAAGTTCAGAGCTAAGAGCCAGAGAGAACTGAAGGGTCTGTGTCCAGGATCCCCAACAAAGAATCCCTTGTTATGTTCAGTACAGCCAAAGCCTCTCTCTTTTCCTGCCGCATGAGACATCACAGGAGGAGGCTATGTCCAAATATTATGATATCTACGTGAACCTTTTCAGGTTCACCTGAGTACGTGTGTATCTGCACATTCACTTGACAATATCGTGAGCGCCTTCGTAGAAAGCTGCCTCTTGGGAATATTTTTTAAATGTACCTCCTTTTAGCATCCTCCTTGCCTCCCTCTCACCTTTCCTCCAAAAAGTGGTACTGGATTTTTGAAGACTTTTTTTCTTATTATCATATTTGACTTTGTACGTCCTCTGTAACCATTTCTACCTCATTTTGCAACATATTGTACATGAAAGTATTTAATTCATGTCTTATTAATGTCTGAAAAGAAATGCTTTTGAACTGTAATGGTCTACCTCAAAAAATACTGTATTTTAAAAAGAAAAGTATGACACAGTATTAAAGAGATTACATGAAAAACAAAATGTTTGGCTGTAACAGCATATAATTCATTGTTAATTACATCAGCTCTCTCTTGGACAGTTCTCAGTGGCATGTGGAATCTTACAGTAACAGCATGGGAATATGGTCAAGGAAACTATATCCTAGTGTTACAACTGGTCAGGAATTTTTCGACTAGATGTTTTCCCATCAAAAAATGTTGCTTCAGCAAAACTTAATTTGTTTATGGGAATTGTTTGGTTTTGATAAATTTCTCAGCTCAAAAAAAGTTGAAAAAAAGTTTTCACATTATCAGAATGTCCTGTTTCAACATTTTAAAAACAAAACATCAGTTTCCTGATTCAAAAAGGCTCTTTGTTTTGAAATTTAAGCTAATTATAGTTAATTGGTCAAAAACAAAGCATTTTGAAATGATCACAATAAAAGATTTCAGCGGACCCAAACCCAAAATATATGTTGGTTTGCAAAAAAATTTTGAGATTATTACTTTTCATCCCAATTTGGGACAGGAAATTGTTTCTAAATCTCAAATATTTTCCCAGGACAGGGAAACCATTTCCTGCCCAATTCTGTTTATTACACAGCTACTGCCCACTACTGGAGACAATCAGTACTGCACATGTTTTGGCAGTGCTGTCCTCTAGTGTCTAGAGGTCTGCAGAGTCCTATTACTGGCAATTAATGGAGAGTCCCCTTAGCGTTTGGCTGCAAGCTCTGTGATTTTTGGGAGCAGGAGCCCTAGTATTCTGGTCCCTAACACTGCACACCTATGCGTGGTTTAAATGGTGACCATGTGGGTAGACAGCAGTTGATTACTTCCAATAGCACAACAGACTACAGAACTAGCTGTCCTGGAGTCCCCAGGCAATGCTCTGGAACTGCTCCCTATGAAGCCAGACAGGACTCTGGTGACGTCTCTTCTCTGTGAGCAGACTGTGTCCAGGGCAAGAAGCTCACACGGCTTCACCTTCTTGGGTCTGACCTCGGAGCATTCAGCATCCTCTGCCCCTCCGTGCGCTTCCCACAGTGAGTCCACCCAGGTGGGGTCCTGGGGAAGCCAGAGGTCTTGCACCCCTACTTCATGACTCTCAGCCAGCCAGTAAAACAGGTTTATGAGATGACAGGAACACGGTCTAAAACAGAACTTGTAGGAACAGAGATCAGGACCCTTTGCTCAGGTCCATTCTGGGGGGCAATGAGCCAGGCCCCCACGTCTGCACTTCACTCCTCGTCCCTAGCCAGCTCCAAACTGACTCACTCTGCAGCTGCTCCTCCTGTGGGCTTTGTCCCTTTCCTGGGCCAGAAGGTCACCTGATTCCTTTGTTCTCCAACACCTTTAGCTATCACCTGGCAGGGGGGAAGGGCCCAGGCTATCAGTTGCCAGGACCCAGTGTGTCGGCCATGTATGTGCACTGGCCCTTTGCTCTGCAACAATTACATCCCCTTATCCCACCACCTAGAGACTTAAGAAATGCATAGGGGAAACTGAGGCACCCCTACAGTATTCAGAGGAAACATTAAGAACGATCTCACTTCGTCACACTAGCACTCCCCGAATATGAGATGACCACAAGGGAGCAGCTTTGGGGTGTCAGACCAGACCCCTGGAGATCCTACACACCTAGGGAAGCGCATGCTGATTTTGGGGAGCAGCAGTAAGGAGCACTGCAAAGTGTGGTGCTGCTCAGGCCTTGACAGGGTGGCTTGGGGACCCTCTGTTTGGCCCCGTCTCTCCCCTCCCATCAAAGCAGAACTTTGTCCTGTGTGAGTGTCAAGGTGCATGATAGGTCTCTCTTGGGAGATGATGGGGGCTCTGGAGACAGAGCTGGTAAGCACACATGCAGATTCCTTGTTGTTCCTTCGGGGCACCCCATGGCCCATGGCCCTCTCTCACTCCGGTTTCCCCACTGAGGGGGAACACGCTGGGGCAGGAACTGAGGAAGCAGCTGTCACTGTCCAGGAAGTGTGGGATTATATAGGAGTATCTTTGGGAAGAGAGCTCTCCAAGTAGGGTTGCCAACCCTCCAGGATTGTCCTGGCATCCCCAGGAATTAAAAATTAATCTTTAATTAAAGATTGTCATCTGATGAACCCTCCAGGAATATGCAGAGCTGCCCAGAGGATTCAAGGGGCCTGGAGTCTTCGGCGGGGGACCTGGGGCGGAAGGACCCCCCACCGCGGGTCTTTGGGGCACTTCGGCAGGGGGTCGCAGAGCGGAAGGACCCCCCTGCCACCGAAGACCCAGAGCGGAAGAAGCTCCAGGGGCCCGTGCCCCGTGAGGGTTTTCCGGGGCCCCCGGAGCAAGTGAAGGACCCCTCTCCAGACGTCCCGAAAATCTCTCGAAGGGGCCTCTGCGGGGCCTGAGGCAAAGTGCCCCACTTGCCCCACCAGCTGCCCTGGGAATATGTCCAACCAAAGTGAGCAACCCTAACTCCCAGGGGTAGAGCTCCTCCCCCGCCCCCCGGCTCTCTGAAGCTGAATGGTGGCAGCTGGAGGCCTGGCTGAGCCCAGGTGAGGCTCGTCCCCTCGTCAGGCACTTCCCTCCAGGCAGAGGCAGAGCAGCCTGTGGAGGAGAAGGGACTCTTGCTGGTATCCCTGCCTTGGGTCTTGGCTCATCCCCGGTCAATGGCGTGCTTTGCCCACCTGCCTCTGAGGCTGCTGCCTGCCCACTTCTGCAGCAGGCCTGGGCGGCAGGAGTTGGCCTGGCTCTGTGGCTGCCCTGGCACCAGGGCTTAGCCTGTGCTGCAGTCGGAAACCAGTTCCCTCATAGGCTGCGAGCCTCCCTCCATCTTGATTGCAGCAGGATCAGGGCATGCCTGTCCACTTGCAGGTCAGAAATGGGGGGAGACCTGGGTGATCTCTGCATCTGGGGTACTGGGTGAATGCTCCCTCCACCAGGGATAGGGAAGGGGAGTTTGGGGGGGGGTACTTATTCTAATAAAAAGTTGGAACGGTTGCAAGCAGGGTCTGGGAAAAGGGGTCTTTTGGCTGCAGGTGGAGGGAGCCCTCTTTTAACAAAGGAGAAGCTGCTGAGTGTGATATAAATGCCTAGGCAGGTGCGGGTCTCTCCAGCTGGGATAGAGAAGGGGCGGTGAAATTGGGGGAGGTTTTTTTCTCCTGTCAGGAAGGGGAGGTAGGGGAGACATCAGACATGGAATAATGGACAAAAACGTGTGTCTAATGAAGGGAGAAGGTGAGAGTCACATGAAATATAGTCCAGAAGTCACTCTCTCTGACACTGTAAAGTGTCCCTTAGCCCTGGAGAGGTGGTCTTGTGGGGGTTGGGATTTGAAAACAATTGTGGCCAAGCTTTCAAGGGAGCTGGAGACAGCTCCTACTTAGAGGTTTTCCAGAGAATCCAGCCATGCCTGTATAGAATACCTGTGTTGCATCTACACCGTATTCCGGGGAGCTTTCCCCTAACAGACTGGGGGGCGAGAGGGGGGTGTTTATATGAAAAAAAATAAAAATGTCTCTAGGTACATAGTCTTTAAGCTCCATTTAATCTAAGCACTATACAAATGTTGCGTGTCTGTTGTATTTGGTATTCCTTTTCACAGCACGGTCTCAAACTGGATTCTTTTTAAAAGCAGCACAGTTCTCATTGTGAGGCTCAATACTAGTGCTTCCCACCAGATGTTTGACTTCTTGAGGTTTTATATCATTTTCAAATGACCTTTCAGAAGCTGGTATAAGTTATCTTGACTCTATATGAAATTCTGTTCCTTTTTTTTTTTTTTTTTTTAAAGATGCACTGTGTGTTCTCAAAATAGCTCACAATCAGCTTAACCTAGCAAATTAAGTGGTATGAATTTCAAGTGTGCTAGCTTCATACTGAGTAAATTTCAAAATGTCTGTGTTTTTGTTTAATTCACTGTCCTTGTATAAAATATTGTAGCTACACACCCTAGTGTAGACAGACTCTCAATCCTAGTTGCCATTAACGTCTGATCATAAATCTCTGTGAACCTGATGTCACAGATGCTAGTGATTTCCTGTTGGGTTCTGCCCTAACTTGTGACCTTCTGCGTCTCCTGGCACTTTCTCTGTTTTGGGTGCCTTCTCTACTATTCAAACAGCATTGGAGAGGTTTTGTGGGTAGAGGATCCTTTGTATTCTCATTTTCCCCACTATCAGAAACAAACGCACGCTCTTGTGAGATTGGAAGAAAAGCCCATACATTTGCCAGCACACATGGACCAGGGAACCCAGAGAATGGCGAGGCTACAAGCAATTGATCAGCAGAAACATTTCACTAGCATGAGATAATGCAGCTAGTCCTCACGACTGCAGTGGGGACCCAGGAATGCCAGATATTGAAGGTGAACTTTGGTAAGCAGAAGCTGGTTTCTTCATTTTATTCACGCTCACCACTGTAACATGCTGAGCCAATGGCTAGCTTTGCTGTATCGTCGGGCCTGTGCATGGGAGGAGGCAGGGTTAGCAAAGAGCAATTTGAGCCCACCAATGATTATTTTTATTTTTTAAGGTTAACAAGATTCCATAGGGCCTGTCCACACTGTGGGTTCTACAGTGGCACAGCTGCAGCTGTGGTGCTGTCATGCGGTAGGGTAGATGCTTCCTAGATCCACAACAGGGGTTTTTCCGTTGTTGTAGGTAACATGTCTCCCTGAGCAGCAGTAGCTAGGTCGATGACCAAAAATGTCTTCCAGTCTAGCTGTGTCCAGACAGTGGGTTAGGTTGGCTCATGGGAGTGGAGTTTTCACGCCCCCTGAGTAACAAAGCTATGTTGAGCTACATATTATGGGTAGAGCAGGGCCCAGTTTCAAATAGAAATGTGTTAACGTGAACTAGGTCCCTTTTAGTTTCCGCCAGCAGTGTCCACGTGGGGGCAACTAGAGCCCAGGACTTCAGGGTGGTCTGCAGTTCACACACTCGTCGTTCACAGGGCGGTGCAGCATAGACAAGCCCTTAGTTATTGCAATTCAAATGAGTCTATTCCTGCTTCTGCTCAAACGGGGCCCCGCTTCCGTTTCTGGTAGAGCAGAGCCAAACGTAAGGATTCGGGACTGTTCTCTATCTTCAGAAGGCTTGGTATCAGCCCAAGCAGAGAGGAAGCCTGGCTTTGTGGTTCAGATGCTCACCTCTCAAGCATGTAGTATTATGGAGAGGTTTCTTCATTGAGTAGGAACCAGATCAGAAACTACATCCACCTGGGTTGCTGCAGATAGTTCGATGTGTCTGGAGTAACTTGGTATGGATTGATGCTACAATCCCCAGATCCCTTCTGTCTTTTGAGTGCCCTTGTAGAAAATTTGGAGGGATGCTCATGTTACTTTTTCAGCCATGTAAGAGCCATTATATGTCTTGAGATGCTTCACCCTGTTAAACAATGAAGTGTTTCTCTGAGCAGCTGCTGGTGGCAGAGGTTCAAGAGTTGATGAGAGGGAGGGGCAAGTTTAATTAGTGGGTTATCTTTATTAATAATGGCACCTACAGTATTTACAATGTCCATTAAAATAATAGGGACTGAAAAGAGAGGTGGAGGGAGGGAAAATTTCCTCATGACATTTTATTAGCGTTTCCATCAAATTAGTGTTAACGGACTTGGAATGGATGTAGCCCTTTGACAGCCTTGTAATATTCTCATTAATACTAATGAAAATCAAGCAGGAAGCCTCTGGATGTTGACAGTCTGGGCAGGGGCTGTGTGACCTGAGCTAAACCTCTCAGGGTATGTCTACACCGCAATTAAAAACCCACAGCTGGTCCATGCCAGCTGGCTTGGGCTAAGAGGCTGTTTAATTGTGGTGTAGATGGTCAGGCTGGAGCCTGGGCTCAAGGACCTTGCAAAGTGTGAGGGTTCCAGACCTTGGGCTGAAGCCCAAACCTGAATGTCTACACAGCAATTAAACAGCCTCTTAGCCTGAGGCAGCTGGCACAGGCCAGCAGCGTGTGTCTAACTGCAACGTAGTCATGCCCTCTGTGAACTGAAGTCCCGGAGATCTTCTGAACATTGCCTGCTGCAGTCTGATCTCCAGCTGCATACTGGAGCAGCAAAGTCTCTTGCTGACTTTCTACCCTCTCTCCCCTTTCCCTCAACATCTTACTACTTCAAGCAGTGATAGAAATAACTGATGGGAGTTGAGTGTGGTGTATCTGTACGCACTCACGCTCTGAGCTGTCAGCAGAGTTTGAACCTAGGAACTTTTGTATCCAAACACTTGTGCAAAAGGATTAAGAGACCAAGTGGGTGAGGTAACATCTTTTATTGGACCAACTTGTGTTGGTGAGGGACACAAGCATTTGAGCTACACAGAGGTGTGAAAAATCCACACCCCTGAGTGATACAGTTAGACCAGTCTAACCCCCAGTGTAGACAGTGCTCTGTCAGCAGGAGAGCTTCTCCCGTCAACATAGCTACTGCGCCTCTCACAGGTCTTCATTTAAGCGCTACATCAGTGCAGCCACGTGCACGCAGCATTTTAGGTGTCGACTTGTCCACAGCGTTGCAGCTAAATACAAGATGGAACAGATCGCTTAGCACATAGTCAGCACATGTTCCAGGGGGCCATTAGAGGTGAAGTGAGCCTTTAACATGTCTGGAGTCACAGGACAAAAAGGAGGGTCGGTGGGTTACAGATTGTTGTAAAGTTCCATAAATCCTGTGTCTTTATTAAGACCATGATTTTTATAGTGTCTAGCAAAGTTATGAATTTAAGCAACTGATATGCTAGTTTATGCAATTTCCCCTCCCCCCATAGCAAAGTGATCTAGTCATACACAGCACGCGAAACGATTCTGTGCAGAAACAGGCTGGTATACGTTGCTCACCTCTTCTCGTCGTTATTGGCATGATTTCTGTAAAGCATGTGGGATCTGGCCCCATGACACTGCTGTCATAAACAGATAGCTAAGGGTTAATGTCTCTTTCACCTGAAGCACCTGACCAGAGGACCAATCAGGAAACCGGATTTTTTCAACTTTGGGTGGAGGGAATTTTGTGTCTGAGGTTTTTTTTCTGTCTGCCTGCTTTCTCTGAGCTTTGGAGAAGTAGTTTCTGCTTTCTAATCTTCTGTTTCTAAGTGTAAGGACAAAGAGATCAGATAGTAAGTTATAGGGTTTCTTTTCTTTGGTATTTGCATGAATATAAGTGCTGGAGTGCTTTGATTTGTATTCTTTTTGAATAAGGCTGTTTATTCATATTTCTTTTAAGCAATTAACCCTGTATTTTGTCACCTTAATACAGAGAGACCATTTGTATGTATTTTTCTTTCTTTTTTATATAAAGCTTTCTTGTTGAGACCTGTTGGAGTTTTTCTTTACTTCAGGGAAATTGAGTCTGTACTCACCAGGGAATTGGTGGGAGGAAGAAATCAGGGGGAGATCTGTGTGTGTTGGATTTGCTAGCCTGATTTTGCATTCCGTCTGGGTAAAGAGGAAAGTGCTTTTGTTTCCAGGACTGGGAACGGAGAGGGGGAGTCACTCTGTTTGGATTCACAGAGCTTGTGTCTGTGTATCTGTCCAGGAGCATCTGGAGGGGGGAAGGGAAAAAGGATTATTTCCCTTTGTTGTGAGACTCAAGGGATTTGGGTCTTGGGGTCCCCAGGGAAGGTTTTTCAGGGGGACCAGAGTGCCCCAAAACACTCTAATTTTTTGGGTGGTGGCAGCAAGTACCAGGTCCAAGCTGGTAACTAAGCTTGGAGGTTTTCATGCTAACTCCCATATTTTGGACGCTAAGGTCCAAATCTGGGACTAAAGTTATGACAACTGCTCCTCAGCATGGTGATTATGTCCGTACCACGCAATGCAGAGCATGCTGTGTCTGCCCTCCACCAACTAAAAAACCTTGCCTACCCTGAAGGCTTATTCATGAACTAAGTGCTAAGGACTCAGTTGGCTGAATGTAACAGGCAGGATTCAAAATTCAGTCACACTTTATATTAAGGATCCATTTGATAAATACTTCATAAAGGGTTAATAAATGACGAATGGATATTTTAATGAATAATCAATGGTTATAGAACCCTATAGGTTGCTTGTAACCATCTACTTACATTTATAACATCTACTAATCCATTTATTAACCCTTTAAAAACCACTTGTAAATTGAACAAAGTGTGACCCCAAATTAATTCAGATAAGTGTTGCTGGGGCTGGGAGTGTGGCGTTACTGTATTGTCTCACCTCATCCTTAGCATGGACATTCTTTGGGGATCCACTGTCCCTTTGTTCCAAACGTGTACAGCACCTTGCACAACAAGGCCTTGATCCTGCATTGGGGCCTTAAGGGGCTACTGCAATAATTCATACACTATGCGAGAGCAAGGTGGCAGAGTTTATAAATTCAGCAGAAAGTAGGAAGCAGGTTGTCTCCCTCCTGCAAAGGAGGATTTTGGTGCAGCTTTTTCCAGGAAACCTCATCTGCTTGGAGTGTGAATTTTAGTATCCAGACCCCGATGTTGTTGCTGAAGCTCCCAGATCTAATTCAACCCCAGCCACCTTGGTGCTGGGACAGATAGATAGTGTGAGTCGCTTCCCTATCCCCTCCTGCTCCTTGTTAATCTCCTAACTGGGATCTGAGTGGAAATACAGGGAGTGAGTGTTGGATTTCAGGGGCCTCCCTCCTCAGCCACAAGCAGGGAATGTTTGTTTTTGTTCCCTAGCCAGGCAGTAGCTAAAACGGGTTTCCATTCTGAAACCAAGTCCCTGTGTGTGTGATAGGACCCAGCAGGATAATAGGAAAGTGTGTTCCCTTCACATGGACAGGAAATCCTCTGGCTACCATGCAGGAGGGCAGAGACAGTCAAACTCCTCAGAAAAAGTGTCTAAGAGCCAGATCCTGAGAGGTGTGCTGAGCTTAAAACAGGCCCAGCAGGTAGTGGGTTATTCATCGGGGGCAACGTAGGTTGAACAAATGTCTGAGTAATTATAACAGCGCATTGCCCTTCTAAGTGTGCAAGTAACCACATCTCCCGTTTCAGTGGGGCCTACTGTCTCTCTCTCACCTTGAGACAGCTGTGGATCATAACTGAACTGCCAGCCATTCAAGCTACTAGGTTTTCATATATCTCATAAGTCCAAGACCCATCATTAGGCACAAAGGATCTAGCATGAGAGCCACAGGGTAGTTTTGCTTTCTGTAACAGAGACAGGCTCTCTGTGTGGTCCTGATTTATGGAACAAGCTCTGTGCAGATCTGCTGAGATTCATCTTGTGTATTCTTGGCTCATTCTGAGCGTGTGTGTGTGAGAGAATTAAAATATTATCACCCAAAACACTACAGTCTCACTCTTGTACGCTATATTGTAGGGTTATGTAGTCCTTTTTTAAAGATGCTGCTGGCTGGAAAATACTCCTGCTTTGCATACCAAGGAATTAGTGGAGCCTAGTTCATGATCTGGGGTCAACATTGTTGCTGACAGGGAAACTTGCTGTTAAGTCTCTGGAGACACCAGGTCAGATTTTTCAAGTGCTTGGTACCCACAATTGGAGCCAGATTTTCAAAAGAGCTTAGATCAGCTCTTAGGGGCAGATTTTCCCAAAGCATTACAGTGGGCACTGTTGAATGCTGAGCACTTCTGAAAATCTGACTCCAGTTGTGGGTTAGAAACACTTGAAAATCTGCCCCCTGAGCCTGATGCATTGTTTTTGCCTGGAGAACAAGTCTGACAGGAATATAATGGACCAGGGCTGAGGAACAGATGCCAGACTCTTCATATCATGCATGCTCCAGAACATGACTAGTTCAAGAGCAAGTGACATCACACTGAACTCTCTGATACCATGCTCTGGCTTCCCTGTTGGATCATAACGTAACCACATATGTTCATTGACTGATCAAAATACTGATCCAAGAAGTAAATACTAATCAAGGTGTAGTTGATGCTAAAGCTGGACGAGCCCAAGTCCATGGGGCCAGATGTGCTGCATCTAAGGGTGCTAAAGCAGTTGGTGGATGCAATTGCAGAGCCACTGGCCATTATCTTGTAAAACTTCATGGCAATCAGGGAAGGTCCCGGATGACTGGAAAAAGGCTAATGTAGTGCCCACCTTTTTAAAAAAGGGAAGGAGGAGGATCTGGGGAACTATAGGCGAGTCAGCCTCACCTCAGTCCCTGGAAAAATCATAGAGCAGGTCCTCTAGGAATCAATTCTGAAGCACTAAGAGGAGAGGAAAGTGATCAGGAACAGTCAGCATGGATTCACCAAGGGCAAGTCATGCCTGACTAACCTAATTGCTTTCTATGATGAGATAACTGACTCTGCAGATGAGGGGAAAGCAGTGGACGTGTTATTCCTTGACTTTAGCAAAGCTTTTGATACGATCTCTCACAGTATTCTTGCCAGCAAGTTAAAGTAGTATGGGCTGGATGAATGGACTATAAGATGGATAGAAAGCTGGCTAGATCATTGGGCTCAATAAGTGCCGGTATCAAGGGAAGTGCCCAAAGGATCGGTCCTGGGGCCGGTTTTGTTCAATATCTTCATTAATGATCTGGAGGATGGTGTGGATTGCACTCTCAGCAAGTTTGCAATGACACTAAACTGGGAGGAGTGGTAGATACACTGGAGGGTAGGGATAGGATACAGAGGGACCTAGACAAATTAGAGGATTGGGCCAAAAGAAACCTGATGAGGCTCAACAAGGACAAATGTAGAATCCTGCACTTAGGACGGAAGAATCCCATGCGCTGCTACAGACTAGGGACTGAATGGCTAGGCAGCAGTTCTGCAGAAAAGGACCTAGGAGTTACAGTGGATGAAAAGCTGGATATGAGTCAACAGTGTGCCCTTGTTGTCAAGAAGACTAACAGCATTTTGGGCTGTATAAGTAGGGGCATTGCCAGCAGATCGAGGGACGTGATCATTCCCCTCTATATGAAGCATTGGTGAGGCCTCATCTGGAGGACTGTGTCCAGTTTTGGGCCCCACACTAAAAGAAAAATGTGGAAAAATTGGAAAGAGTCCAGGGGAGGGCAATGAAAATGATTAGGGGACTGAAGCACATGACTTATGAGGAGAGGCTGAGGGAACTGGGATTGTTTAGTCTGCAGAAGAGAAGAACGAGGGGGGATTTGATAGCTGCTTTCAACTACCTGAAAGGGGGTTCCAAAGAAAATGAATCTAAACAGTTCTCAGTGGTACCTGATGACAGAACAAGGAGTAATGGTCTCAAGTTGCAGTGGGGGAGTTTTAGGTTGGATATTAGGAAAAACTTTTTCACTAGGAGGCTGGTGAAGCACTGGAATGGGTTACCTAGGGAGGTGGTGGAATGTCCTTCCTTGGAGGTTTTTAAGGCCCGGCTTGCCAAAGCCCTGGCTGGGATGATTTAGTTGCGGATTAGTCCTGTTTTGAGCAGGGGGTTGGACTACATGACCTCCTGAGGTCCCTTCCCACCCTGATATTCTATGATTCTAATGCCAGTAATTAAAAACAATGGTTAAAACAGGACTCGTGTGAGTAGTTTTGAAATTCAAGTTGATCAAGCATTTTCTGCCTGGCCTGAATCACTTTATTTTATGTATTGGATCTGAACCAAAACCTTGGCTCTGAAACCCTTTTCTACCCTCTACTCACTAAAGTTTGACTCTGGGTCTGAACTTTACATACTGGGGACCCATGTCCAGTTATTTCATACAGTGCCTTAGCATTTCCTCTTCTGATTCAGGCTGGGACCTGAGGCCATTGGGGAAGATATAGGGGAATATTATCAGCTGTTTTGGTTCACGTGAAGTCTTTTCATTTCATGTAGGTCTGAGCTTCTAGGTTCAGTTTTTGGGGCCTGGTTTGAACTTTGAGTTCAAACCAACCAAATTTGGCCTGGGTTGGCCTGGAAACTGGCCAGAATCGCAGAGCTTTGTCTGCAGCAAGATGTCTAATTCTAGGGCCCTGAAGGAGATGTGGGGAAACATCTCTTGGATGGCAGTGCCCTCTCCCTGGATCTAAAAGGGAGCAGGGGGGCTCCGGGAAGTAACATCACAAGCATGCAGAGCTATAGTGGTGCATCTGGATCAGGAGGCGATAAGACAGCAGCGGGAGTTCATCCCTCCACTGCAACCCCTTTGGCCCCCTAATCCAAAGACTATCCCAAGAGCAGGGGCCTTATACACCAGCTGCAGAGCAGACCCAACAAGAAGCTGCTAGGAAAGAGGGGACATGGTGAGGTTGTGCTTGTGCCCTGACTATTCTGCAGTAGCGCCGTGGCTCTTAGAGAGCTTCCTTCTCCCCTCTGGCAGAACAGTGAGGGTACCCAGTACTGTGAAGGAAAAAACTATACATTACCACCTGTCTGGGAGGTAGAATGCAGTTGGTCAGCTGTCTCTCAAAATCTGAGCAGCACTCTGCTTCTGTAGGTACTGGGAATAGGGGTTTGCATTACTTCTTGTCTATTATCTGTGATATGGTTTTGCAAACCTTTTACAAGGCTAGCACGCACCCTGTAGTAAACTTGTAACTAGTTTATCATCTCATTTAGACCATTGCATTCCAAAAGTCACCAAAGCCTTAGAGACCTCCTGCGTCAGCTATAGCTTGGTGCATAGGGTATGTTAGCTAAGCATCAGCAAAATTGTTTGTTCTTCTTTGGAATGTTTCTGAACACTGAGATTATATTTCACATTTCGCCTTGGTTAAACAATGTAACGTAAGTAAAAAGCATTTTGGAGGACCTTAACTGAGAGTTGTATTGGTTATATAAAACATATGACATTGGCCAACATTCTAACCTTACCTTTCTCTTATCTGGCTCCATACAAATTTGTAAGACCAGAGTGTCTATAGTAGCAGAATATCTAAAGATGAGAGAGTTGAATGTATTTCTTATTCTTCTGCTGTATACAGAGAAAGGGTCATGCAAAGGTTGGAGCCCCTAACTAGTACAGTTTTAGTGTTCTAATCCAGTATTCTAAAATATAATTAGGCTTGGAAGGATTTGATTTTTGTCAATAGAATTTGATTTTAGCATCCACACACACACTGACAAATTTTCCATCAATAATCGAAATCCTGCAAAGAAAGATAATGCTGCTTGAGAACGTGGAGTATGATTTAAAGATATTTACATGTGATGCTGACAATTTGTGTTTTTAACGGTTAAAACTTTAACTTCTTGAATCTCAACATCTGCTTTCATTAAATCATTGGCTGATACCCCCTGTAATTTCCTAGGATTGGGAAAATTCAAATAAAAATTGGGGATGGGGGTAGCGGGAGAAGAAATGCTTAAAACCCCAAATTCTGGGCAGCTGTGAAGATTTAATTGATAAAAATAAAAACTGAATTCTGCCAAGCCTAAATACAATGCACTATACTCATTTACTTCCTTATTTTGATAACATATTTAAAAATCACACTTATAGCTACATTAACAGCCCCCATGCTTTGAGTAATATATCTTGCTTGTGAGCTGAAATGCCTCTAGTTCAGCTAGCAAAGCAATTTACCTTACTTGTTAACAATTCTGTCTGTGCGAATTGGTTTCCCGGTATATCTGCTTACAAGAATCATTTGCCCAAACGGTAATCAAGTTTGCTCTGTATCTGGTACAGCATTTAGCAGTGTACAATCCTGAAAGGTGCGTTTTTCTATTTTGCCTTTGGCCTGACCACAAACACCATGGGGCCTTGGCTTAATTCAGTCACCGCTCAGATCACCAGCCCCAAGAAGGAACTGAAGCAATGATCTGGGGAGATGAACACAGATCGTCCTGCCACCAGCAAGACATCAGCACAAAGGAGTGCAAAACGGTCCTAATACAATGGCTCGAGATGGAAGTACAGGAACCACCTCCCTACCAGACTGGAAGCCCTGACATCTTCAGGGATCTAAGTAAGCACTTGAATCAGGTTGAGACCCTCGAGCAAAAGAGGAACTTCTGACCTATTCAGTGCGGCTGGAGGATAAGAAATATTGAGAGAAAAGCCAGTGCAGCAGAGCTCAGAGTGCCGGGGAGGGAATCCTGCAGGACAAGCTGTGAGGCAAAGATCACTGACAGAAGCTGCTCTCTCCTTACAAAATGAATCGGTATAAATGTATAGGTCCTGTGACTCATGGCTTCCTCAGAGGATTTTTCTCAGGTTTGCCCCTCTGGCTTCTTGCTCTTTACCTCACTTTTTGGATCTCAGACCAGTAAGTCTTCATTGCTGAACTTTACATACCCAGTGCCTTGCTCCCGCATGGCACCAGTGGCCTCGGAACCGTATTTTCAATGTCGACAGGGAGGATATTTTGGGTGCTGAGAGGTGAAGATGTGTCAGACAAGGATAGATTTAAAGAAGAGTTTGAAAACTGGAACATCCTAGAGCTTTTGCTAGAAGAAGCAGAACCAATAAAATGATTCCATTTGGGAAACAAAGTCCGGGAGGGTTGTTAGATTGTCCTTGAGTATGAAATGGCACTACATTTTTAAGAGCCTTTTCTTCATTTCTCTTAAATTTCAAGCCTGATTAACCCATTTGTGTATTCAAGACAACAATCATTTCCCTTGGCTCATGCTGCCTTGTGCTGAGAGCCTCCCTTGGGCAACACGAGGTCAGAATCTGCATGGGAGCCCCCCCGAGCAGCTGAGTCACTGCCAGAAAGGGGGTTTGGTGACTCCTAGGAATAGGTGAAGCCCTTTTCTGTGCATATCAAACGCATACATCAGCATGGTGACAGCAGGAGCTGTTCTGAGGCAGGGCTCTGGCTTTCATCCAAGTCCTTGGGGTGGGGTTTTTAAACCAAGATCCTAGCAATTCATGGTTCCTAAAGATCCCATTGTGCTTTCTGAGATTGAAACTTTGGTGTCCTGGCTGCATTCCACCATGAATAATTATACTTTGCCCCCAACAGCTCCCCTTGAAGCATCAGTTGTATAAGGTATCCCTCGCTTCCTGTGCAAAACTATTACCGGTGCACGACTACTATGTCCTCCCCTAGAGCTGGGAGAAGTGATCGGTAAGCCCCTTACCTACTTCCCGGGTGGGAATCAGAGATCCCAGGAGCCCTGGCTCCCAGGCCTTGTGCTCTGACAACTAGATCGTGTTTACGCCTCTGAAATCTGCTGTGGTTTTTCTTGACTTTCTCCGGGAGTCAAATAGAGTTTTAAAGGATAATCTGATCTCCAGATTACATTGACCTCTAGAGTTTCCCACCCTACTTGTCTGTGTGAGGTTTTGTGGTTGAGGTAGAGGGTTGGAGCCAGGACTCCTGGGTTCCGTTCCTAGCTCTGCCACAGATTTACTGAGTCACTTTTCTTTCACCACCTGATAAACAAGGACAGTGCTGAGTTAGAGACCTTCTCAGGGGCTGGGTGAGAACTAGAATTATCACTTGTAGAGCACACAGATCCTGGCAGAAATATTCTTTGCTGGAGCTGTGTTGCCACCTTGTGGCATAAGCCCTGTGACTTTGAGCTAAGGAAGATTAAACTACACACAGATGCTCCACTCAACGGCAGCTTTTCTCCAACTGTTGCAGATCTTCTCTTTGTTCTGCACCAGTTTGGGATCCGAAAATGAACATGCGTGTGCACACCCCCTGATTTGGGGAAGGAGCATGGGGTGGTGCTGAGAGCAGTGGACAGGGGTGGAGGACTCTTGGGTGTTTTACTCCTAGCTCTTGAAATCCTGTCCCTCTACCTTCCCCCCCCCAACCGGGGGATCAGTCTGAACGCCCTGCCCTGTGACATCAGGCTTTACGCTCCAGGTTCTAAATTCCAGATGGAGCCACGTTCCCCACCAGCTGAGCAGGGAGCTGATCTGGTAACTACTTATTACTAATTACACTCCTTTACATTCTCCCCACACACACACACACCGCTGTAACACATCGGGATACAAATGCAAGCCCACAGTGCCAGGGCCTGTGTAGGGCACTGCTGACTGGGACTCTGTCTTGGAGCCAACCATTTTATGCTGGCTGAGCCGGGAACAGGGGCCTGACCACCTGGCACATTCGGAGCCAGTATTTGTACTGTCCCATGAGCTGGTGCTGTGGTCATGGCAGGCCGTGCTAGGAGAGGGGTCGCTGTTCAAGACCCTCAGAACCTTGCCAGTAGAAGCGCTCCTTGAGTAGCCCCGTGACCGTCCTCGCTCCTGTATTTTTGTTAAACTCAGGAGTGCCGGGGCTGGATCTGCAAAGACTTAGGTGCCTCAATCCAAAATGTAGGTGCTCAAAACCCCTGCTCAGCTGCTGCCTAACGTTGTTAGTCCCTAAGTTTCCCCTGGCGGGCGTACTTGAATGCTCGTTGGGGCAGCGAGAGAGTGTGAGTGACTGTAGCCCAGTGGTGAAGAAACTCGCCCGGGAGACGTGAGTCCACAGGCAGAACACATGCTGGGTGAGTGTGCCCCTTTTTGTGTGGGTGGACGTGGTGTTGGGATGCTGAGTCGATCTCCTACAGGGGTCTAGCCCCAGAACTCCTTATCCTGTACTGATATTCTCTCTGCTCAGGGTTCTGGTCCCTGTTCTTCTGTGATGTTTGAGACCATAGGAATCGGACTTCTCTTGCTGGTTACCTGTGGCTCATGTGAGGATACGGCAGCTGATGACATAGGAGTGCACATGATGGGCCGAATATCTGAGCTGCTTTCCCCGGAGGAATGTCATGAGTTCTACACTCAGATCACCGGCCCTGAGGAGGACATAGAGGAGGAGCTGGAGCGACTCTCCGAAGTGAAGAACCCAATCCTCTCCCGCCACCGGCGAGACATCGTCAGCACAGAACAGTGCAAAGATGTCCTGACCCAGTGGCTCGAGGCAGAAGGAGATGCAGTGTACTGGGATCGTCTCTCCCGAGCCCTCCGCCAGATTGGGCGCCCTGACATCTCCCAGGAGCTGGGCAAGAACGTGAACCAGGACAAGAACCTCGAGTTGAAGAGGAACGTGGAAGAATATCACAAGGGGGTGGAACATCTGACCTCCTCACTCCTGCTGGAGGAGGATGACAAATATGGAGAGACGAACCAGCACAGCAGAGCTCGGCGCGCTGGTGGGAAATCTCGCAGGGAGAGTGGATTGATGCAGGCAGGCTGGGGTGACATCGACCTCATCATCGAAAGGAAACCACTCCCTCCGTACAACAGGAGCCTCTTTGAATGGATCAATCCGGTGGCTTCTGGCTTCATCGGAGGGTTTTTAATCTCTTTTGTCCTCATGGCTCTTGCTATTTACTCCTTCCTCTGGACCCTGAACCGAGACACCCTGGAGATTTCTCATCATAACCCAGGGTCCCGGCCTGAGCGTACGGCTCACAACCCCTTGTTCAAGTATGACCTCAACTATGCCTTGATTTTAGATGAAGACTTAGGGGATAGTTTGGATGGGGATGCTTCCGACACCAGCTTTGAAGGGGAGCTGTAATTTGAACCTGAAACTTTTCTATCTACAGCCCTATGGGGCGCAGCCAATAAAATGCTCCTGTTTATGGAATCGAGCCCAGGAGTTTGGTTTCGTTCACATATAAATGTGTGCAAGGGGGTGAGACTGCAACGTGGCTTTACAGTTCAAAGCCTGCTTCCCCCTGCTCTTTTCTGAGATCTTCCAAAGACTTAAATCTTCCTGCTGGAGAGCATGAGCCAGCCACGAGCTAGCTCTGGGGGGGGAGCCCGGGAGAAACTTCCCTAGGGGAGAGGGCAGGATATCACACATCTGCCCCTGCAGCATTTCTTGCACCTTCTTCTGAAGCATCTCCTAGTGATTGCAGTGGGAGATGGACCTCTAGTCTCTGAGTCTGGTCATTCTTATGTGTGCAGATCCTGTACTGTGGTGTTACTGTATATTCTAGCACCTGTCACAAGATGTCACTGTGCCCTAAGGAATAGGCACCTAAACTCTCTCTAAAGTCAGCAGCCCAAGCACTCAGGGTAGGTCAGCTTGCCAGAGCAGTGCCCCACTCTACCACCATCACTTACTGGCCCCCTTTGCTGCCTGTAGTCCCAGAGCTCTGTCTTTTTCCAGCGCTGGCAGACCAGGAAACGTGGCAGTTTCCCTGCCCCTCCCCAAGCCCTGCTGCTGTGCCTCTTTCAGACGGGAAGGAAGGTAACAGGGCTCTGCTGCCCACGGTCTTAGAAACAAGGCAGGGACAGTCCATACATTCGGGAGTATGGGAAGATAGAGGGGTCAGCTGCAAGGGACAGGGAGCTTTGGTCTACCCGCTGCTTTCCCCTGCAGCACTCACGCGCTGCCCCTCTCATCGCCCCGAGGGTGGGTTGGTTTGCTTTGTGGCAGAGGTGGACAAAAAGGATGAGAGACAAATGAGTGTTTCCTGCGGGACCAGCTTCTTGCTAAACCTGGGGAGGGAAGGCATGCGTAACTGTACAGTATTGTTGTTTGATGTAGTGTTTGCCCAGCACATAAGAACAGCCAGACTGGGTCAGAGCAAAGGTCCAGCTAGGCCAGTGTCCTGTCGTCTGACAGTGGCCAATGCCAGGGGCCCCAGAGGGAGTGAACAGAACAGGGAATCATCAAGTGATCCATCATCCCCTACTGTCCCTTCCCAGTTCAGGTTTTGGGACACCCAGAGCATGGGGTTTTGCTCCTCACCATCCTGGCCGATAGGCATTGGTGGACCTGTCCTCCACAAACTGATCTAGTTCTTTTTTGAACCTAGTTTTGGCCTTTACAACATGCCTTGGCAACGAGTTCCACATGAATCACACTTGCTCCTGCCTGGGCACCAGTGACACAGATTATAGCTCATGCAAAATTCCCATGAAACTGGGATCAGGATGGGATTTCAGCATCTCTGCTCTTCAAATAGTCCTCAGCTCTAGTCTGGCCTTTTCTACTCTGTCCTTAGGGGACACAGCTGGTGCCTGGATGCCCTCAAAGCCAGGCCCTGCCGCTCCACGCATGAGGCAAGGACCTCTCCTTGGGAAGGTCCCACTACCTCTTGACCTAGCGGTTTAATATGTCCAGGTTGCCTCGGTATTGGATGGGGCGAGAGGAGATCTACCCTCAGGTATTTGGTATCCAAATCAGCAGGGTTTATGCCCAGCAATGGGCTTCATGCCAAGGAACCCCTGTGCTTGATTTGTGCCAGGGCTGAGCCCAGCCATTCCTAACCCCAGCTAAACCCTGAGCATGTGGGCAAGACTCACCAGCCAGCACTCAGGAAAGAATTCTCTGCAGTAATTCAGATCCCATCCCATCTAACATCCCATCACAGACCACTGGGCATACTTACCTGCTGATAATCAAAGATCAATTGCCAAAATTAGGCTATCCCATCATACCATCCCTTCCATAAACGTATCAAGCTTAGCTTAAGTCTTAAAGCCAGATATGTCTTCTGCCCCAACTACTTCCCTTGGAAGGCTGTTCCAGAACTTCACTCCTCTAACGGTTAGAAACCTTCATCTAATTTCAAGTCTAAACTTCCTCGTGTCCAGTTTATACCCATTGGTTCTTGTGTCCACATTGGTACTAAGCTTAAATAATTCCTCTCCCTCCCTAAGATTAATCCCTCTGATATACTTATAAAGAGCAAGCATATCAAGTGACTAGATGAGAATCAGAGGGGGGGGGGGTGTTTTTTTTGTTTTAAGAGGCTTCTAGCCCAAAGGGTTGTGTGGGAAGGGGGATGGGCCAGTAACCCATAGGCCCAGAAACCAGAATGAAAACACAAAGCACCCTGCATTCCTGACTTTACAAAAATCATATGGTTTTTTGAGAGCTGACTCAGGATTTTTTGAATGCTTGGGGCTGGCAGTTCCAGTTCCCAAGCACGTCAGTGCTGTAGGCAACTGAGAACCTTTACTGCAAGCGCCTTCCTCGGGCTTCAGAACGGGGCGGGGGCAGTCACTACGGCACGGTTCTTTCTGCGCCACCTTTGGAGCCTTGTTTAGCCTCACTTTACCCTGTGTTTTCTGAGGCCGTGTGATGTACGTGTCCTGCTCCACCTGCTGTGATCCTGCTGCAGAGGCACCCTTCCCCCTCCCTCCCGCAGGCCTGCCAGTGCTTTCAAGGGCGGTGGCTTGCTCAGCCCTGTAGGTGCAGTAACAACATAGGCAGAGTGAAAGGGGCTGGAGGAGGGCCCACTGTTTCCTCTCCGGCGATCAGGTAACCTGTGTTCTAAAACTGTGACTCTACAGAAGATGCTTCTTGCAGCCATAGCTAAAGCCAGCCCCTTCTTACGGATGAACCGAGCAGTTCCCAGCGGTGCTGATTCAGGCACTTACGCTGCATTAAGGTATCTGCAACAGAGGTTTTTCTGTGCTGTGAGGCCCCCCAAATCATACTTTAAGCTGTCACCTCTACTCCTGCTATAAGGAGAAAAGCAAACCCAGAGCTGTGTGTCTTTAATACCTGGCTGCAGCCTCTGGCGAGGCAGACAAAAAGTGGCTCTGGTTTCACAACCCCCTGAGCATTCAGCTGTTTGGAGGGCAGGGTTTAACCCTTCCTGACAGCATGCAAAAGCTGGAGCGCACACTTTACTAATGCGATGGCGTGGACTGCACCCTCAGCAAGTTCGCAGATGACACTCAACTTGGAGGAGTAGTAGATACACTGGAGGGTAGGAATAGGATACAGAGGGACCTAGACAAATTAGAGGATTGGGCCAAAAGAAACCTGATGAGGTTCAACAAGGACAAGTGCAGAGTCCTGCATTTAGGAAGGAAGAATCCCATGCACTGTTACAGATTAGGGACCGAATGGCTAGGCAGCAGTTCTGCAGAAAAGGACCTAAGGGTTACAGTGGATGAGAAGCTGGACATGAGTCAACAGTGTGCCCTTGTTGCCAAGAAGGCTAATGGCATTTTGGGTTGTATAAGTAGGGGCATTGCCAGCAGATCAAGGGATGTGATCATTCCCCTGTATTCGAAATTGGTGAGGTCTCATCTGGCGTACTGTGTCCAGTTTTGGGCCCCACACTACAAGAAGGATGTGGAAAATTTGGAAAGAGTCCAGGGGAGGGCAACAAAAATGATTAGGGGGCTGGAGCACATGACTTATGAGGAGAGGCTGAGGGAACTGGGATTATTTAGTCTGCAGAAGAGAAGAATGAGGGGGGATTTGATAGCTGCTTTCAACTACCTGAAAGGGGGTTCCAAAGAGGATGGATCTAGACTGTTCTCAGTGGTGACAGAACTAGAAGCAATGGTCTCAAGTTGCCTTCCCCTGCAGCGTGGGGCACGGGTCGCTTGCTGGTGGTTTCTCTGCAGCTTGAGGTCTTCAAACCAAGTTTGAGGATTTCAATAACTCGGTCCTGGGATAGGGGTTGTTATAAAATTGGATGGGTGGGGTTCTGTGGCCTGCCTTGTGCAGGAGGTCAGACTAGATGGTCAGATTGGTCCCTTCTGACCTATGAGTCTAGGTTGGATATTAGGAAACACTATTTCACTAGGAGGGTGGTGATGCACTGGAATGGGTTACCGAGGGAGGTGATGGAATCGCCTTCCTTAGAAGTTTTTAAGGCCTGGCTTGACAAACCCTGGCTGGGATGATTAAGTTGGAGATTGCTTTGAGCAGGGGTTGGACTAGATGATCTCCTGAGGTCCCTTCCAACCCTGATATTCTATGCGTCTGCATTGTACTGGCGCTGAGGAAGGTGGTTGTTTTTGATCCAAGAACCCCTGCATGGTTAATGTGAAGAATAACAGACCTGAAAGATACAGATGCTGTTGCAGAGGTGACTTAACTATCATCTGTAACAGTGTAGCAGGTCCAGGCCTGGGCGGTCATAGCCTGGCACCAAGCCACCTATGACTGCGGCTGTATCTCTTCCTGAGGCACTGGGGAATGCCTCTTCAGCATGTCCCATTTCTGCCTGCCCACAGCTGCTGGCGGATGGCAGTCTGTAACAGAAGCACATTCCACAACCTTTGTCCTCTAGCGCAAAGGATGAGTTGGGTGGGTGCCTAATTGCACTGTGTTGTGTATGCAGCAGCTCAAAGGAGAGAGCAAGGGAGCACTTGGATCAGCTCTGTGTGCCTGTACAAGACTTCGCCAGGGCTCGACCCTCTCCAGGGTGGTGGGGAGCCACACTGCCTCAATACAGCGCCTATGACAAGCAGCCTCCAGCTGCATACTTTATGGTTTAAAAAACCAATCAACCAGTCCTCTGCTGAATGACAATCCAGCAACATAGAGTTAATTATCCATTGCCCTGAGCATTTGATGACCTGATTCTCCAATCTGCGAAGGCCTTTCTATGCCAGTGGTGTACAGGTTCCTTAGCATAGGGGACTGCTTCTATTGTAGGGATGGGGGCAGCTTGACTTTCAGTTCGGGGGCAGGGGGCAGATCATCCTGGCCAGCCTCTTCCCGGGCAAGGTCTTGATGTGCCAAGACTTGTAGATTTTGAGGTCTGGCAGAGACCTACCTTCGGCCCCGGGACCCCATGCTCATGGTTGGTGTCAGCCAGCAAGCCCCAGCCTGTGGGTTCACGCCTACTCAGGGGAGGGAACCCTAGAGTTGCAGTTCACTCTTACTATGATGCCAGAACCAAATCCCTCCAGCGTTGTTGGGAAGCTGGTTGCTGCATAGGAGACCCACCTGAACTGCACACTGTGAGCCCTCTCCTGGGCTGGCACAGGCCTTGGCAAGGGCACCCGAGCTGGGGGCCCATTTTCACTCTTCGCCCAGGGTACAGTGTCACTGCAGGCTTTTTTTTTTCCAGTGTTTCCAGTCAGTGAGTAAATAACCTGCTAGCCGCATGCCCAGGGTCACAGCTGGGCCCTTGGGCTGTTTCAGCCAGAGCAGCGCAGCTCCCGAACCAGCTCAAAGGGTGTGGGGCTCCCGTAACAAAGTGAAATGGCATAGCTGAATAAGCTGCCCTTGGGGGCTTGCTGCAAGTCCTAGACAGCGCTTTCCCCTGGCAGGGGTCCTCATTCACAGCTGGCACACCCCCGTGGGCTGTCGGCAGGACAAGCAATGGTGGAGGGGCCGACTGAGAGGAGTAAATCCTCCCCTGTACATCTTGTGCCCCGTGACACCAGTGAGCTCATAACTACTTTGCTCTTGGCTTTCCCCAGCCCTTCAGCTCAGTAGGGGCAATGAGCACAGGCAGGAGAGTCAGCCCACTAATGGACCTGTGCCACTTCCCACCACCTGAGCATCGGCCCCTTGAGGCTCAGTCATCTGGGCCATTGCCAAGCTCACTGCGTGCCAAGTCGGCTGCTCATTACCAGGCACCCAGCTTGTCCTTTTGTTTTGCTTTTCCTGTCATCATCCCATCCCAGGCCGCCCACATGCACAAGTGACACTCTGGCCCCATTGCAAGTGATGGGAATTTTGCCATTGACTTCACTAGGGGCAGGATTTAACCCTTGCGTGACCCATGCTGTTTGTCAGCTGCCCACAGTGGCTCCTGCATGGCTGCAGGGCCTAGGCTTCCTGCTCTCAACCCCTGGGTCTCATCCCCCCACCCCGCCCCGCACAGTGCCCCACCCTGACTGTGCTCGCTGAAGTCCAGTTGTTTATATAAACTGCCACTAGTGGTTGCCTTTCCCATGAGCTGTGCGACTGTCTCCAGCTATTATCCAGCTTGGGCCAGCTGCGAGGCGGCTGAGCGATGGGCCCCTCTTTCTGCACCCAGGCCATGTGCTGTATCTAAACAGGACAAAACCAGGGCCAGCCCCTTCCACCTCTCCTAGCCCACTATGCTCAAGTATAACCACCGTTACTGGCACTGCAGCTTAGCAATGACTAGGTGGAGCAGTGACTGGAGTCAGCTTTGCCCACACTGAGACGTGGTTCTGTCCAGCTGTGTTCTGATTCTGAGCTGGAGAGCAGCAACTTTCACTCAGGTTTAGTTACTATTTTCCAGAATTTAGGCCTCCTTCCATGGCATCTTATGGCCTGTATAATGTTGCACTGGGGAGGGAAGGAACTTTTCTGTATGGAGGGCAGGGCCGGCATCGCCTAGGGCACCAGGATTTGGGAGGGCGGCATTTTGCAGCCCTCAGCTGCAGTTCGGCGGGGGGGGGGGTCCTTCTGCACTCCATGTCTTCAGCAGCAATTCGGCAGTGGAGGATCCTGCTGCACTCCGGGTCTTCGGCAGCAAGTCCCTCACTCTCTCCGGGACCTGCCCCTGAAGTGCCCCGAAGACCGGGAGCGTGGAAGGACACCCCCCCGCCCACCGAATTGCCGCCGACCCGGAGCGCAGAAGGACCCCCGCCTAGGGCGCCAAAAACCCTGGCGCTGCTCCTGCCGGAGGACTATGTGCCAATGCCTGTACGCTCCCCCTTCCCTGGATTGAAATGAAATAAGCACACTGTTTTACAACAAAATGGGTGTGATAACCATCAAAGGCACATGCATTGCAGGTTGAGTGAAATTATTGGAGCTGGAAGTTTAAAAAAAAAACCCTTCCTCACCATTAAGACCATTTAAAAAAAAATCATAACTAGCCCTTAAATTGTGTTAATCACCAGAAATAGCCCAGAACAAATTTCACATAGAACCACGGGAGAGAATGTGTGTGTGTGAGAGAGAAGAGAAAGCGTCTACTGGGGTGAGACATCTTGCACCACTGATGGGACTGTTGGTTTGTCCCCCTTTAAGGTCTGACGCATCTAAATCCTTTTAGGGCAAGTGGCCAACATTCATGCTTTGAAGGGGTTGGCTGTAGAGACAACTTGGAATTGTCAGCATGAGAAACCTTCCAGCCACACACCTAGCTGTCATCATGCATCTACCACCCCACCCCACATGCTGCAGCATTTTGCACCCTCCCTCTGACTAAGCCCACATGCTTGACAAGCAGGTTGCAATTCTGGATGGGTGCGGGGGTGGGGGGGATCCAGTTCCTGTTCACCACCTAATCCCCCGCCGCTGCACCAGATTGAGTAAAATACAGGGATTTCACCCAGCCTGTGGAGCAGAACAGCCCCGCTGTGTCCCTGTGAAGGAGGCGGGGGAGGAGGGGGCTGCCACAATTGAGGCTTTTCTTCGTGAGGGGGACTGCGGTAGCGCAGTGCAGGTTTGAAGGAAAGATTGATTGATTTTTAAAACCCCGACCCATTGACTGTCATAGTTGAAAGGATCATGCCCCTTTGGTGCTTCTTTACAAAGGAAGTTAGGCTCATTAACCCAGCTCAAAGAAGGGGAAACAGAGGCATAGAAGGGGGACGTGACAGATCCAAGGTCCCACAGCAGGAGAGCCAGGCACAGAATCTATCACAGCTGCATCTGACTGCCAGATCTGTCTTGTCGCCTCCAGTGCCTATGTGCTTAAGTAAAGTTTGAATCTGATCCTGCAAGGTGCTCAGTGCCTCCTGCACAGTTTGACTTCAGTGCAAGCGGCGGGGGAACAGGCCATTTTGGCAGCTTAGGTAATGGCAGGGGTAGAGCATACTCTCTTTGGCATGGGCCTATAAGCACCGCCTCCTGCAGCCCAGTTTAAGGGACATCCAGCTTTTCCTGCAGGCGTGCGTGCGGAGAGTTTGCTGGTCCCACGGCTTTGGTGGACCTCCCACAGGCACAGGACCAGCGGACTGCCTGCAGGAAGTCCACCAGAGCCATGGGACAGACACACCTGCCGGAGGTCCACCGGAGCCACCTGCTGCCCTCCTGGCGACCAGCAGAGCACCCCCTGCAGCATGCCACCCCAAGCACGCGCTTGGCACGCTGGGGCCTGGAGCCGCCCCTGTGCAGGGCCATGCCAGCCACTGCTGAAGGGTGACAGAGTGACAGGTCATGCAAGAGAAGAGGTTAAAACAAGATGGACATACCTTTTTATTGCAAATTCCAAAGTAAAAAGATGTATAGTACAAAGGAAATCAAAATTCAGACTCTCAGACTTCCAGCACACGGTGTTTTTACATTCTTTCACCACCCCGTCCCCAAAACACCAATTATTTCCGCCTCCTTTCTTCATGTGAAACAGAACAGGGAACAAAATCTAGGGAGGGTGAAAGGGGAAGGCTAATACAGCGGGGGGTGGGGGGAATTAACACAGTATCCAGAACAAGTCACGTAAGCAAAGTAAAAGGAAGAAATTATTTGCCCTGATCGTTGTTGAGAAGCTGGGTTCAGTAGAGCAGTGCAGTTTAAAAATGACTCATTTAGCAGCATTTATGGTACCATCTCATTTCCCCCTTAGTCCATGATTCTACTGTGCACATCTAAATAGCACTTGCAGCTGTGAATCTCAAAGCACTTTACAAATGTTAACTAATTGAGCCTCACAACACCCCTGTGAGGTAGGTAATTATACACCCATTTGACAGATGGGTACAACTGAGGCACAGAGAGGTTAAGTGATTTGTCCAAGGTCACATAACATGTCAGCGGTAGAGCTGGAAATAAAACCCAGGAGTCCTGATTTCCAGTCTCCTGCTCTAGCCACTGGACACCAATCCTCACCTCACCTATGCAGAATACGCACGCACACACACACACACCCCTCTCTATAAAATCACAACATGCAACAAACTTGCAAAGGGCAAATTTGGAAGATTTTTCTCCTCTAATTTTTTTGGCAATTTGTTTAGATTCTTTTTTGAAAGTGGCTGGCAACTCCCCGTGCAGTACAGAACAGCCAGGTCTTGTGCAACCTTCCCACCAAGTTCATGTAGCGCCTCACAGTCCTGGCTTGCAGTACGCACAGCCAGTGCAGTACCAGGCTTTCTTGACCAGAGACTGACCAATGTTAGGGAATCAGAGTTCTGGGTTTGCTTGGTTCGGTTATTGTTCTTTGCAGTTTGGGTGGGGGGGAACCTCTTCTAGGGAGAAGTATTTTAAACCAACACCTACATGATTTGACTTGCAACTATTTTGACTCAAAACCTGACCTCCAGCGAGCCATAACTAGCACACGAAGCTAACGCACTACCTTGCCCTTCGATTGGAAAGAAAGACATGTACAAAGGGAAGCTGAACAAAGAGGCAGCAGTGTGTGAGTACCACTATGCTCCACTGCATGGACTCAGCAATGGCCAGCTGCCTCAAAGGCTCCCCTATGGCTTACCCTTAATGGAGTTTCCCAAGTGACAGGAGCATCTGGGTTCTCTCCGTTCTGCTGCAGACACACTGCATCACCCCTGCTGTCTTTGTTGGTGATGCCGGGTATGCTGACGGATGCTTGGGAATTTCACGTATTCTGTACAATTTGCGCTTCTGTCTTTTGATTGGATTGAGAGTGCTGCAGACTAAAGTTCCCTGCACGTCGCCAGAGCAAGCGTTCCCTACACCCAGGAGCAAGAGGGGACTGCAAGCCGCACAGCCTTCAATTGTTGGCTTCTGTTGAGCCTACCAGTGAATGGGGGCCAGTTTTGATGGTGTTTTTGTGATGCATTCACTAAGATATTAACCAAAAGCCACCACTTGGCCTCACAAAGGCCACCAACCTGCTCAGCTGCTATCAACATGCTGCAGTCACTGTGCCCAATCATAGCAGTAACCTCTGATGAAAATGCCAAGGGGGTTGTGGATTGGCAGTAAGAGCGACCTGTCTGCTAGATACCAGCAAAGAGCCACTAAAGGCCACAAATCTCTCACGGTGAATAATAAAAACAGGAACAAAACCACTTCCACTAGCTTCCCCTGCACAAATTAGGTCTTACTTGTGCCACTTTTATATACTTTGAAAAAAATAAGAACCCAGCAAGAATGGGGTGGGGGGCGGAAAACAGTGAACTAAATGGACACAGACACCCTTACCTTGTTCTTTTGGATTATAGTAATGTAATTTTCAGTCATGTTTGGGTTAGAGCAGGATGAGCCACCATGCAATCTCTAATATGCTGATTTTCAGTATTGGTCTGTCACAGCTTTAACATTTGTTGCAACAGAAAACTACAAAATACAATACTACAAAAGTTTGGGTGTGACCTCTACGACATCAGCTCATGGTTTTAGTTTTTTTCTTATTCCTCCACATTAGCATTTGTATTTTTTTGTAAGTGAAAATAGAGCAGAAACGTTGAGTAAAGGAGCTTGAACTGATATTTCTTCCCCCCTCCCCAGCCCTTTTAATAACAGGGTAATAAATGAGCCAAAACAACAGAGAGGATTTTACACATGCTGGGGGGAAGGGAGGGGGAACCACTTGTTACAGCCAAATTCTTTTGGCATTTTAATCCAAATTAAATTGCAGCCTATTGTTTTATTCCGATAACCCTGACTCTAGAATAAAAAATTCCTCACCAAGGACTTTACTACAACACCCCCCGCCCCCAAACACTCCCCCCACACACTGTATCTGCATTTCTATGCAACGATATGGTGTATGAAGCTACCCTGACCGCTTTATTTCAGATCAAAGCTTCCTTTGCAGCCTCAGCCTCACTGTGTGAAGGTTCCCAAAGATGCAGAACAATTCTCTCAGCACCCTGTGAACTGTGGCTGAGGGATATTTGCTACAAAAAAGACATTTTTAAAAATAAAACAAAAAAAGGAAATTTTCAATTGAGCAGGAAGATGGACTCTGCTGTCCCTGAACGGTTGGAGAAATTGTTCATTTTATTTTTCAGCAAGACTGATGGCCTTTGTATTCAATAGAGACTGATAAATAGTTTAACTGCTAAAAATAGAGAGATCGCAGAGAAGTCTTACTTAAACTGACTCCAGCAGCTCAATGAAGTTGCCAGCATGAGCAGTAAATGTACCACCCTTCACCTACAGACTGATATTCCAACTTAAGAACAATTATGTAATTTAGCCAAATCTTGCATAGAAATGGTCAGAGCACTTATTGCACATTGGAATGACAAAAAATATTTTTGTCATTGTAAAGATAATTTGCACTAAAGCTTTTCTTTTTATCTATTTTGGGGTGTAGGGTTGTTTTTGGGGGGTAGGGAATGTACATTGGCTGACATCTAAAAATCTAAGGAAAATATTTTAAAAATTAAAAATAAACATGGACAATGGCATAAGCCAGACGCCGTTCTATTTAATTTTTGTATTTACAAAAAGGCATGCCGATAAAATAAACTGATATATTACAGTATTTATATTATTTTCCTAAAAAGTTCAACCACACTTTTCAGCTTTTTTTGTGCTGTTTACAATGTAGCCTGTACATATGTATGTAGTTTTCATCTTTATTATACACCATAGCCTAGCAGTAAGTGGGGTAAATCTTACAGGGTTGAAATGGTCCTTTGTTGTGTTCACCAGTACAGAAGAACTCCTCCACTGACATAATGGCTAGACTAATGCATTTATACAGCCCAACTTGGCACAGATGTCTGTCAAATAGCGTTTGCTTTTTAAGTGACACTTGTCATCTGAGATTATACAAACTAAACTGCCTTCCTGTCATCTAAAAAGTTCGGCTGTCTTATTTTTGCCCTTTTAAAGATACATTTTATTTGGTCTACATTCAGTCATCCTGTTTCTCTTCATTCTATATTACAAATTCAATGCAGTAATGTCACAACCCTCCCTTTCAAAATGTAACATGGCAGCAACTCTTTAACCAGAACACAAGCTGTAGCTGGAAAATCGTCGTCTTTCAGTGCATTGCTGCCTCTTCCCATTGGCAAGAGCTATTCCCCAAGGCTGCTTAGAAGAAAATATCTCCTAGAGTGGTGACTGACAGCTGGCTTATTGACTGAGGAGGACACTGAAACAGAATATTAAAGGGTCTCATATCCTCACAAAGAAACACAAAAGTTTGAGCTTTCCTGGTGACATTCCCACTGAACGATTTACCACTCAGTAATCAGACTAGTTGAGAGGTAGCTCTAGTGTCTAACCAAATCTGCAGGACCTTTTAGTTACTACAATATGACAACATATGAAACAGAAAGGTGAAGGCACATGACATCAGACACCTCGTCTTCAGCACAGTGCCCCATGTCATATTGCTATTTTATTGTCAACTCTAATGTGTTCCATTTTGTTTAAAAACCTTGTGGCTACAGAAGCAAGGAAAGCCATGGAGCATCAAAGTGCAAGCTGCAAAAAGTAGTAATGATGGAAGAACATAAAGACAACTTCAGAGTTTCAAAAATCCAGCTGGGTCTCAGCCCCCGCTGCCACCCCAAGGAAACAACAACTCTGAGGAACATGGGACACAATTAAACTCTGTGAGTTACACATCCCCTTGCTTTAGCCAAGTTCCCAATATTGCACCTGCAGAGACAATATGCTATTTCCTACATAGCACTGTTCTCTCTACACTAAAAGTGTCTGCTGCAGTATGGCGGCTGAATAATTATTATTACAGGATACAAATGACCTTGTTGACTGGTATTTAAGCCCTAGATTTTGGTTTTGCAGTGCCATTCCTGAATATTATATATTCTCCCCTCCAGGGATCCAGAGCAATATTTAGGTTTCTCTTTCTGTATGATTATTGTTTAAATGTGCAAAAGATGGCTGTATGGAAACGACAGGTTGTTAAACATACACACACACACACACACACACGCACACACACACAGAGATTTCATCGGCTTGTTTCATTTTTTTCCTACTGGAGGGTGTATGAAAGAGATGGTTACAAATTGGTAAATATTGGTGAAGGGCATGATTATATTTAAGGTTAACCTCCAAATACAGTGTGTGGTAGTCAGTGGAGTGCCTCGAACTTATGGCTTAGCCAACTGTTGTGGAAGGATATTGAGTGTCTTGTGGTTTAATGATTCTTCATGCATGATTCCTGGTCACAGCATGCCATCATGCAAATCATTTCTATGCATTGAACAAGCACAGTTTTTTTTTAATCAGCCTGAGCAAGTTTTCAGGCTGAAGATACCTGATTACCCCATCTCCCAAACCAAGTAAAGCCCATGTAGAAAGTAGTATGTAAGATAATAAATACCAAATAAATTATGACAAATCAAACGGCATGGGCTAAATGGGTGGGGTTTTGTTTCTTTTTTTTTGTCAGTTTTTATTTTGCCTTTTTTTTTTTTTGCCTTTTTCTTTTTTTTTTTGTTTTTGTGCTTAACTAAATGCAGGAATGCAAATTAGTTTTGCTTGAACAAACAAACCCTTTAACATTGTGACTTCTGGGTTTTCTTTTGATAATCAACAAAATGAGAGAATAATCAATTTTGGCTGCTTTGGGAGATATATTAATCCAAGCAGCGGGTTTTGTTTTTTAGTGTGTGTGTGTGTTTTTTATTTTGCTTGTTTGTCCCAAAGTTGCATTGATTGATGTGGAACACTGTTCATTTAGAAGGGTCCTTTAAACAGGTGGTAGGTCACTGCTTTTAGATGCAACTTTGTCACACAATAAGCAGACTATGTTTGGTATAAGATCTTCAGGTGTCTCCTTAGCTGTTCCGTATTGATATATTTTGTGAAGTTTGTAAACAATCTTTTTGCTTGCAAATTTTTTTTAATTTGTACAACATATTTTTGTTTGTCTCAACACTTAGATTCCTTGAAATCTTTTTGTCTTTTTGCTCGTTCTCGTCTTCCTTCCTCCACCCGCAGCTGTTTCTCCTTTTCAGGTTTAGTTACGCTGTCATAGGATGGGAGGGATGCGGTAGATGGGGTGCCTTCTTTTTTCTCCCGATTTGTTCCTCCGTTTTCCAGCTTAGTAGAGGCAGACTTCCGGCAAATAAAGCCCCGTTTTGCTAAGCGAACCCTGTAAGCCCGTTGGATAACCACTGCCGAGACATCTTCTTGCTTGCGCCGGAGCGTGGTCGTGATGGGCTCATAAGACACTTTGGAAGGGTTAGATGCCACAAACCTTTCCTCCATCTGCTGCCTCAGGATGTCCAGCTCCCCACTGTCCCCCAGCACACGCTTGGTAAAGGCAAACAGGATGTCTAGGCAGTGGATTCTGTCCCCGCTTACCATAGGCAAGTCCATGGCGATGAGTTCGATAGTGTTAGGTTTAGGGACACGGAGTGGGTGCTCCAAAGCATCAGCAAAGTCTGCCAGCTTGCAGTACTCAATGAACTGTGTGGCATCAGGGTCAAACTTCTCCCAAATCTCATAGAAGGTTTCAAAGTCGTCCTCGCTCAGTGGGTCAGCACTCTCCTCAGTGGCCACACTGAAGTTCTCCAGAATAATAGCGATGTACATGTTCACCACAATCAGAAAGGAGATGATGATGTAGCTGACAAAGAAAAAGATCCCCACGGAGGGGTTACCACAATCTCCCTTGAAGCTGCTCCCGGGATGCTCCTTATCTAGGTCACAGTCTGGTGGCCGGTTCAGGATAGGCAACAGCAAGCCATCCCAGCCAGCCGAGGTGGTGATCTGGAACAAACAGATCATGCTGTTCCCGAAGGTCTCAAAGTTGAACATGTCATCTATGCCGGCCTCGTGCTTTACATAGGCGAAGTTCGACATGCCAAAGATGGAGAAAATAAACATGACCAGGAACAGCAAGAGGCCAATGTTGAACAAGGCAGGCAAGGACATCATTAAGGCAAAAAGCAGGGTGCGGATCCCCTTGGCCCCTTTGATCAGACGCAGGATGCGGCCAATACGGGCCAGTCGGATGACTCGGAAGAGAGTGGGCGACACAAAATACTTCTCAATGAGATCAGCCAGGAACATTCCTAAAGAAGAGGGCAGGGGGAAGATGTTATAACCCAACTTAAACGCCTGCAGTTTCCATTGTTTACCAGAACTAGGCAAGGGAACACTGGCAGTGCTAGCACAGAAAAGTTGGCTCAAACTTCCACAAGAGACCTCTTGTTCTATGTGCCTCAATTTTGGGGGGGCCACATTTAGGCAGCTAGGACCTGAAACTGGAATCTCTTATTGGGATTTTAAGGTTCAAGGGTATGAAGGCATTTGGACTTGTGTCTCCTTGGTTGTTCATCCCCTGGATCTTAAGGGGCAATGATTATTAATCGCACTAAATGAGAGATCTGGAGAAGAGGAACTATGTATAGCCCACATTGTATTTACCTATGGGACCACATTCTATTGCAAGGTTAATTTTAAAAACTAAGGCCCAGCGCCTCAAAGGTATTTAGGCTCCTAACTTTCATAGAAATCAATGGTACTGGGCTCAAGAGTCAGAGACAAAGTTGGCTCCAATTTGGGACTGAAGGACAATCTCTATTCTTTGAGCCAGGTTAGTCCAAAGATATGGGGACTTTTTCAGTAGGGTGAACACCATCTTTCAAGTGACTCTGGAGTAATTTATGCATTTGCCATAAAAGAAACACAAATCTGAAAACAAAAGGTGAATTCCAGGAGCCCCGTTTCATCCATTAATTCCAACCCAAACTGGAATCCAGAAGCTGTAAATCCCTCATTGATTGAGGACTAAAAACAAATACTTTGTCTAGAGGCACTAGAGCATGCCAGTCTCAGCGGTTTATAAGCATTAATTAATTAAGCCTCATAATACCCCTGTGAAGCAGGTTATATTCCTGGTTTATAGTGGGATACTGTTTTACCCAATTCTATGCCGTGAGTGAGTGGCACAGCCAGGAGTCTTGACTCCCAACCTTTTGCTTGAACTACTAAATCAGGCTCTCCTCCCAGAGCTGGAAATAAAAAACTCAGGAGTCCTGACTCCAGTGTCTTCCTCTTTAACTACTGGGCCACATTCCATTTCACACCATCCTGCAGACACCTACTTCTAGCGAAGACAGCTTTATCCAACGTGCATATCAGGGAGCACCCCACAAGCTTCCACTAGCTATTCCACTTACCCACAATGGACAGAATCACGACCACGAAGTCAAAAATGTTCCATCCAATGGTGAAATAATAGTGTCGCAAGGCAAACATCTTCAGCACACACTCACAGGTGAAAAGGATGACAAACACCAGGTTGATCCACCAGAGGATGTCTGACATCTGGCTACTCTGTGTGTCTGTTTCCACCATCATGGTCACCATGTTGAAGCAGATGAGCATCATGATGACTATATCGAATGCTTGCTGAGTGACAAAGTCAAAGACAGCTCCTTGGATGCTATTCTGCATTACAGGAGAGGAGCCATGGATGGGGGGGGAAAGGAACACACAGAGAAAAGGTTTAGCAAGGACTGCTAACAAGCAAATCTATTAGTTAGATAAAGGGACACAATTTGCCACGGAACTACTAAGCCTAGTATCCCTTTTTTGGGAGGCTCTACTCACTATTCCAATGTCTACCAGAATAGACTATTCCAGTGTCTACCGGAGGTAAGGACCAGAACAGGAAATCATCAAGTAATCATCAAGTGATCCACCCCCCCAACCCCCATTGCCCATTGCCAGCTTCTGGCAAACAAGAGACTCGGGACACCATCCCTGCCCATCCTGGCTAATAGCCATTGATGGACCTATCCTCTATAAATTTATCTAGTTCTTTTTTGAACCCTGTTATAGTATTGGCCTTCTCAACATCCTCTGGCAAGGAGTTCCACAGGTTGACTGTGTGTTGTGTGAAAAAAAAAACTTCCTTTTGTTTGTTTTAAACCTGCTGCCTATTAATTTCATTTGGTGATCCCTAATTCTTGTGTTATGAGGAGTAAATAACAACACTTCCTCATTTACTTTCTCCACACCAGTCATGATTTTATAGACCTCTGTCAGATCCCCCTTAGTCATCTTTTTTCCAGGCTGAAAAGTCCCAGTCTTATTAATCTCTCCTCATATGGCAGCCCTATTTATACCTCTAATCACTTTTTGTTGCCCTTTTCTGAACCTTTTCCAATTCCAGCATATCTTTTTTGAGATGAGGTGACCACATGTGCACGCAGTATTCAAGGTGTGGGAGTACCATGGATTTAGATAGAGGCAATATGATATTTTCTGTTTTATTCTCTATCCCTTTCTTAATGATTCCCAACATTCTCTTTGCTTTTTTGACTGCTGCAGCACATTGAGTGGATCATTTCAGGGAACTATCCACAATGACTCCAATATCTCTTTCCTGAGTAGTAACAGCTAATTTAGACACCGTCATTTTATACGTATAGTTGGGATTATGTTTCCCAATGTGCATTACTTTCAATTTATCAACATGAAATTTCATCTGCCATTTTGTTGCCCAGTCACCGAGTTTTGAGAGATCCTTTTGTAGCTCTTCACAGTCTGCCTGGGACTTAACTATCTTGAGTGGTTTTGCATCATCTGTAAATTTTGCCACCTCACTGTTTTCCTCTTTTTCCAGATCATTTATGAATGTTAAATAGGACTGGTCCCAGTACAGACTCCTGGGGGACACCATTATTTACCCCTCTCCATTTGGAAAACTGACTATTTATTCCTACCATTTCCTATCTTTTAGCCAGTTACCAATCCATGAGAGGACCTTCCCTCTTACCCCATGACTACTTACTTTGCTTATGAGCCTTTGGTGAGGTACCTTGTCAAAGGCTTTCTGAAAATCTAAATACATTATGTCCACTGGATCCCCCTTGTCCACATACTTGTTGACCCCCTCCCCCAAAGAATTCTAGAAGATTGAGGAGGCATGATTTCCCTTTACAAAAAACATGTTGACTCTTCTCCAACAAATTATGTTCATCTATGTGTCTGACAATTTTGTTCTTTACTATAGTTTCAACCATTTTGCCCAGTACAAAGTAATTATAATGAAATGTAATTACCAGTGCTACAGGCTGCCAGAATCTTATCAGCAGCATATCCAGGCTCTTTGCTGAGAGCCTTGAAGGCCAGTGCTATTATCCCCATTTAGAGACGGGGAGCAGAGGCATCGAGAGACTAACGTGACCTGCCCAAGACCCCACAGGAAGTCCGTGGTAAAACAAGTAACTGAACTCAGGTCTCCTGAATATTAGGCTAGCATTGTAACCATTGGGCCATCTGTCCTCTCAGATGCTAAACTCTCAGGACTGGCTCTAGCTGGCAAATCAAGACAGAGACGTAATGGTTTTCTCGGATTATTACATCTGCAGTATAACAAGGCAGTGTGGAGTCTAGAGTGAATCTTCAAAGCAATGGCGACTGGTGTGCGGGGGGCTGAGCACTGCTGAAATCAGCCCCCCAGTTATTGTTCCTTTGGCTCCCATTAAATCACACACTTACCAGAGGCCGGGGAATAGGTTTCTGAGGTTTCTTTGAGCCCAGTTTTTTCATGGCATTGTAGTATTTCTTTTGCTCTTCTGTCATGAAGATATCCTGACCTCCAAAGTAAAAGAGGAGAAGCAAAAAGAAAGCTGGTTATAATCAGTCCATGCACATTAAGGGAAGGGGATCACAATACAGGCTCAGCTACTAGGCTACATGCTGGGGGCAAACTGGTTGTAACTATTTTAGATAGAAATAATTTGCACCAGAGCCCAAAATTACTGAAGTTATTCTGCAAATTACTCTGGCTTGCAGATCATCTGCTAACACAGTTTGGCAGCTGCTTTACCTGTGGAACTCCCTCACTTCAGGCTTGAAGCGAAAGAAGAAAGAGGCAGAGAGTGTGGCCGAGAAAGTGGGAAAGACTTCTGGCATATCCCACTTCCATTCTCTTATGGAATTTCATAGACTCATAGAAATATGGGGCTGGAAGGGACCTCAAGATGTCATTATCGTCCATCCCCCACAATGAGGCAGGATTAAGTACATCTAGACCATCCCTGACAGGTATTTGTCTAACCTGTTCTTAGAAACCTCAAAGGACAGGAATTCCACAAGCTCCCTAAGTAGCCTGTTCCAGTGTTTATCCTATAATCAATTTTTCCTAATCTTCCTGCAAACTGGAGCTGATTACTTCTTGTTCTATCCTCAGTAGATATGGAAAACAATTGATGACTGTTCTCTTTATAACAACCTTTTACATATTTGAACATTATGATCCCAGTCAGCTTTCTCTAGACTAAGCATGCCCAATTCTTTCAACCTTTCCTCATAGGTCAGGTTTTCTAACATCATTTTTGTCACTCTCCTCTAGACTCTCTCAAGTTAGTTCACATCTTTCATCAAGTGTGGTGCCCAAAACTGGGCACAGTTCTCTAGACTAAGCCTCCCCAGTGTTGAATAAATCACACTGTTGACTCAGTCAGTTTGTGATCGATCTACTATAACTATGATTTAGTTGGGGATTGGTCCTGCTTTGAGCACAGGGTTGGACTAGATGACCTCCTGAGGTCCCTTCCAACCCTGATAGTCTGTGATTCTAAGATAACCCCCCACATCCTTTTCTGCAGGACTGTTGCGTAGCCAGTTAGTCTCCATTCTGTATTTGGGCATTTGATTGTTCTCTCCTAAGTGTAGCACTTTGCACTTGGCTGGAATTGAAGGGCTGAAATAAAGACATGACTAGAAAATAGAGACATGAATGAAAATCAAGGTGTGTTTAGAGGAAACTACAACTTTTCTGAACCTCACTCAAGTTTGGGCAAAAATTAAGTTGATTCTTGTTTTATTGGAACTTATTTCTTCAGCCCCCTTCCTTAAACAGGCATTAGAGGCAAGTTGATAAGGGTTGTTAAAAATCACAAACAGTCTGTGATGCTAAGTTCTAAGCAATGAGGTTCAAGACCAGAATCACTGAGTGAAGTTCTATGGTGGCATTATGCAGGAGTGTCCTGACCTTAAAATCCATTAATCTGTTTGTCCTGCAAATAGCCCAGATCTGCCTCTATAACCAATAAAAAAAAGTGGACCTATCTTTTTCTTTTGTTGATTGAAGTTATCAATGATGACACCAATAAACAAGTTCAGGGTGAAAAAGGAGCCAAAGATGATGAAGATTACAAAGTAAATGTACATGTAGATGTTGTCCTCATACTTGGGTTGCTCTTCTGGCTGAATGCGGGGATGGGGAGAGAAACAGACATTGCAAAGACAGTATAAAGTATTGCTAAAAAGAATTGTTGTCTCAGTTCAAGTGTCTGTGTTAGACTGGGAAGGTGGCATGTGGCTCTTCTGGAACTTTTCTACCTTTTTTCTTTTTTTTGGTTAATTTTGTGCTGCTGAAATTTGCCTGACTGGCAGCATGTCAGCTCACCGACAGAGCTCCAGTACAAGCTTCCCCATCAGCACAGTGCAGGGGAGCTCTGACAAAGACAGGAGTTTGGTCTCTACCTACATTCAGACCTTTACCCTTCTGGCTGCAACGAGCTGCCAGCTTGGATGGCGGTTTTTATGATGTGATAAGCAGGAACTGGACCCAGTCCCACCCAAAATCTTTTCACATAGGGGGCACCAAATAGCCATCAGATAGGATGAATTTATGATCACAACCAATCCGGGCCAGATTTGAGCTGGTTACCTAGAGGAGAAAGCATCTGTAAATCTTTTACCAACCCTGAGCTATCTCCTTCCCAACATAGGTTCTATAATTAAGCCCTGGAGCCCTCTCTTGCAGATTTCTAACTAGGGCTTTGGAGCAACCAAGAAAATGCCATCAGAGAACCCACCCCCATTTATACACTGAAGCCAGTGCCTACTGAGAAAGGACTTGGGGGAAGGGTTAGTCACAGCTCTGACTCAGTTACGTATTTCACTATGGAGCCTCAGTATCTTTCTTGATTTAAGGAGCTTCCAGTGACCTGGGAGAGAACACTGGCCTAAATCCCACTTCAGTGCAACTGGAGAACATTTTGATGGTAATACACAAACTTCTTAAATGAACCTGATTACCAACCTTCAAATCATTAATAAACTGAAAAAGCCTGATTTTTGGAAGTGTGACACACTCACAGCTCCCATCAACTTCAACTGGAGTTTTGGGTACACAGCACTTCTGTAAAATCAGGCCCATAAAATATATAGTGATTTGCAAATCAGAGAGGAACCATAAAAGCAAGGCAGGAACACACACTGTAAAGGTTAAAATCTTGCATTTAAAAATAGTAAGAACCTCAGATGAGAACACAGTGAAAACAAAAACTGTTTAACTATCCCCCCATCCCCAACTCATGCTGTTTGCCTTTTTGTCTCTCACTTAACATGAAACAGTGAAATCAGACTAGTCATTTTCTCCTGTTTCCTTTTATAGTGAGTTTCATTTTCTGGTTCTGAGGACAGCACATTTGGAGTTCCATCACTGACTGAAAAAAAGTTTTTTAAATTCCAAATTCCATTTTACTTGACGCTAATAAAAAAGAAAATATTGGTGTTTACTCCACCCTGGCACCATGCAGATACATCCTTTAATGGATAACAATGCTGTAACCGCAGGAAATGCAACCTAATGATCACTACAGCAAATAAATAAAAACAACAAACACAACTTAAGAATAAGAAGTGGAATTCTGGAAGAGAGGTGGTGGGGAACGTGCTTTACCTTTCTGGAATCTACCGCTGCATACATGATATCCATCCAGCCCTTGAAAGTAGCCTAGTGAAGAAAACCACACATTCTTTTAGAGGGAAGTAATCTGAAATGAGCCTGGATAGATTAGATGTGTGGTACAGAACTGCATGAGGAGAGGTCTCACTTAATCTCTTGCTTTCCCTTTATAATGCACTATTTAATTCCACCTGTTGCACATCTGTGATTTTTATGGGTAATTTATTTAAATCTGCCTTTTTCTCATGAAGTGGAGAGCTTCATATACATTTTTAAAAGACATTTTATTGTTGTCTCATTAAATCCAGGGTTTGGTGGGGTCTTAAAAATTGCATAATTAAAAAGTGTTTTTTTTAAAATAGACTGGATAGAGCTCTCTGGGAATACAGGGTTAGAGGCACTCTAGGCAGGGCCGAATGCGCAACTTATGTCAAAATGAGGCTCAATGGCCTGATCCAATGCACATTCAAGTCAACGGGAGTGTTGAATTGGGGCATAAGAGGGAAAAACCCAGAAATGGAGATGGTCTGTTAAAAGATCTAACATCTACTTAGGGCTGGGAGGCGGGGAAGGCAAAACTTACAACTTGGAGAAGAGCCAGGTATCCTGCCCCAACATTGTCAAAGTTAATTTTCACATTCTTCCATCGGATCTCAGTGGAGTTGGGTGGCATCAGTGCTTCACAATCAGTCCTGTTGTTAACTCTCTTTATTTCGAAGCGCTCCTCGGATGTCTCATTAAAGCAGTAATGGTATTTCCCAGCAAACAGGTTAACCCCCATAATGCTGAAAATCAGCCAGAAGATAAGGCAGACCAACAACACATTCATAATGGAAGGGATAGCACCAACCAGGGCGTTGACAACCACCTATGTTGGAAGGGGCGGGAGAAAGTTTTAGTATAAAACAGAAGACAGTAGGCAGCAAGCATCAATACAGCTGTTTTTCGGGGGGAATAGGAGGTGAGGCCACTGATAGGTCCGTGGCTTTTAGTCTAGACTAGAGTTTGCAGTGAATTTATTCCAAGTGGCTAAAGGTTCTGTTTAGAAGCCCACTGGATACTGGGCTAGATGGACGATTGGTCTGACCCAGTATGGCTGTTCTTATGTTCATCTGTTGAGATCCTGTTTATTTTAAAAACAGGGCGAGTTCTTTTTGGATCGGCTGACTTTGGCTTTGGTTTTTCGTGGGTGTGTGTTTGTGCGTGCATGTGTACAAGAATTACTTGTAAATAATTTTTATTGTCAAAGGGGAAAAAATGATGTTACTGAGTGAGGCTGAGCTCAAACTCGTCACAATAATCAATAGACTCCTACCTGACTAATTGCTCAAAGCCAGGTCCAAAGATATCATTGCTCATGGATTTGGAGGAATTTATCAGCCAGTGGCCCTTGTGGCCATTCCCCACTTTAAAACAAGGCTGTGGTCACTTACAGGCCCGCTTCCTGCTCCCAGTGAGGTCAGTGGGGAATTCTGAGCCATTGACTTCAATGAGAGCAGGATCGAGCCCTAAAATTGCTCTCTAAGCCATGAGTCAGTGTAAACATCAAGATAATATTTGTGACTAAGCAAGGCGACCACGTTGTCTCAGGCAAATAGCTGAGCATGCAGGTTTGCAGGCTCAAGAAGAAAGAAAAGCCATATTCCCTTCTCCAAATGGCAGCAAATAAGACAGGAAGTGGTGTGCTGTTTGGTCACAGCTCATCTCTTTAACCATTTCCTAATTTGAGTCTTTCAGGAATTTAGAGCGGTGTTTCCCCAAGCCCTCTCCTGATAAACACATGGCAGAATTTAAGCTCTCATGCTTTTAATGTAGCCAGGGCAGTGGGTTATTAAATCTTTTATTACAATTCTCCTATTTTAGGTTCCTTTAGTAAATTAAATTTTTAAATTGTTTCATCTCTTCTGTCTAGTGTCAAAAGAGGAACACTAATCAAAGTTCTATGTAAACACACTGGTTTCAGGCATTCTGTAATTCAGGGTATAAACAATAAATATATGATAATTAATAACAATGTGGACTCCTCATAGCACTTTTCAGACAGGTCTCAAGGTACTTTACAAAGAGTCAGGAAGGCAATTGGGGTGGGAGTTGCAGTGACTCTTTGCTACCTAAGGCATTTTCATTATCACTGAAATGGTGATGGTGGCCTAAGCACAGAACTGGCAATCAGATCTTCTGTTCCTGACTCTGCCACCAACTGGCTGCCTTGACCCTGTGCAAGTCATTTAGCCTTTCTGGGCCTCAGTTTCCCCACCCAAAATAGAGGTGTCAGAGCCAGGTACAGAACCCAAGTCTCAGCTCTTCCTTAAACCACTAGATCACAGCTGTTCCTCAAAACAAGTCACTGTTAATGAAAACATCCTAGGTAGTAAATAGTCACTATGCCAGCCCTTAGTCCTCCCCTACAAAACAGATAAATTAAGCCAGTGATTCACCCTCCTGGGATGCTCTTACTATCACTTAGGGGAATTAAGATATTGAATGATCCCAGTCCCTTCTACCAGTTATTTCATGCAAAATGCCAAAGCGTCTCAGCAGTCACAAATGGTGGAACGCTAACCTCCCTGGTGAGGCATGTCTAAATCAGACTCTCAAACTCGTCGCTTTCTGCTTCATTATTTCATGTTTAAAGGTTTTATGTAACAATAATTAGTAGTGATTTAGTCGAGTTTCATGCTGACTCAAGTGATTCCATCTGTAACCCAATGGGATTTCCCTATAAATGCTCACTGAAAATTATACTGGTCCTAAAAAGAGATGGACTGAAACCAGAATCTTGGAGCTGCATCCCAGAAATTTAGACCCAACTCCAAACTTCCTGGCTTGGCCCCATCTCTAGCCCTGAATAACTTAATACAAAATCTAGAGATAATTTAAATTCAGCATAATAATTGACCAGGATGCTATTTTAGCTATTATAGATGCCCCATCAACTTGGCAATGTGGCAGCTAAAGGGTTAAATACAGATGTTCTTCTGCTGAATGAAGTTTTCCCTGCAATGATTAACAGGGGTTGAGACTAATCACTAATCAGTTTAACGCCAGCATAAATCCACTGACTTACATGGGTATGAGATCAGCATCAGGCCCTTTAAATATATGCTAAATACACAACACCTTTCCTTCCAATTACCTACTCCCCTTTCTTCCACTCCATTCTTAAGTGCACACACCACAGTGATCACCTACCATATTTTAAAACTATTCAGATATTAGCATGCTGATATGCCCCCGACTAGTTGTAGAGTAAGTATGCTGACTGGACAAATGCTCTCTCTTCCTGTAATCATTTACCTGAATAAATGGAATCAACTTACACTGTTTAAATTGGTCATTACAACCATAACCAACTTTCAAAAAATCTGAGAGAGGGAACATGGCTTTTGTGTGCAGACTGTGCATTGGCAATTGACAAATGTGCATGCATGTTTCACAGCATTACTGTCATACTTCCTGAATAATTTAAGAGCAGAGCAAGCTCTTTAAAATGCAGATTACTATGGAGTAGAGAAAAGCAAAGAACTACTTGTACTGTTTCCTTTGCAAAGGCATTTCAAATTACTGTCCTTGGGGTTGGAGGGATTGTTTTGGTACACTTATCTCAAAGTCAGAATAAAAAAAGAATGGAGGTGGTTACAAAGTAGCACAGTTACAGTTAATCCCTTTGTATCAATTTTGCTGAAGTGAAATAGTTTCCCAATGTTAAGTGCGTGTGAATCTCTCGATTCTACACCAGATACAATTCAAATCTCCAGGGGGGTGAGAGGATCATTCTCTCCAGCATGATTTACATTTATTTTTTAAAATGCCATTTATTATCTATGGACTTTATACTAGTTCTTTTTTCTCTCTGATTATACTGGTCTCTGTGACCATCTTATATCGTTATATAAACCACTTTTTAGCATTAAACTTTAACAACAAAAGAACGTGTGTCCTAATGACAAAAAAAATTAACGTTGTATTGATGTTGCAGTAGGGGGCAAATTGGTTCTATCTGGATGAAATTCATCTTAGTGCAGAAGGATCCTTCATACCACACAAACTCTACATTTGTTCATTGTGGGAGAAGTGTACACAAAAGTGTGGAGTCCTGGGGACCCGTGGGCTGGAGAAACAGCTGTGTGTGTGGGGGGGGGGTTCTAGACACCTAACTTTGCCGGACTCCATATGAACAAGGCCTGATCACTCTGGCTTTGCGCCACTGGAACAAATTTCACCCTTTCTGATTGTGCTATGTAGTTTGTAAGCCACTGTTTAGCATTAAACTAAAAGCCCTACTGGCAAGGGGGAAAAAGCCCTCCACCAAAGCAGATTATTATAGCCCCAGGGAGGAATCAACCCTGTTTGTATTTAGCATAGAGGTCACACAAGCCATCTTCGCTCAACCTGGATTTTAAGTCTTAATCATACAATCACACTTTTTTACAAGAATCTCAGCCAGGAATCGAAGTTAAAGGCTATCCTTCTAGAAATACTAAGTCTGTAGCTTTGCGGATATAGATATTTAATTCACACCTTTTATTATGACCCAAATGATGTTAACAGTATCAAGTTGTAGACCAAGCTAAGGTGACATTCTGGCCCCACTGAAGTCAATGGGAGTTTTGTCATTAATGTCAATGGAGCCAGGATTTTAGTGCGGAAAGGTTACTCATTTTTCCAATAGTGTCAGTTCAGGCGAATGTCCTATGAGCATCTAAAAGTTAAGATAAAAACACACATCGTCAATACCTGAAATCTGTTTTAGCAGATAAAGGCCATTTCCAGTAACGATACTTCATATTAATACCGTGCACTTGTATAATGCCTTACATCTAAGGATCTCGAAGCACTTTACAAACAGTAGTTAAACTTCTCAACACCCTAGTGAAGTATTATTAACCTCTCTGTGCCCTGTACAAAGGGGCTAAGTGACTTGCCCAAAGTCACTCACAAATCAGAGGCAGAATCACAGCTCCCTAGATCTAGTTCCAGCAACAAGATACTGCTGCCTCTTCAAGCACTTAGGGTAAAATGTGCTCCTGTACAGAATGCCAGCACACAGCTTATGTCCACTAAGCCCTCACATTTGAGAATAAATGAGATATAAGTGGCCATGGGGTGAATTTAACCATTGAGTTTGCTGTATTTGCCAACACTCATGAACTGCATGAAACAATTATAATTTTTTTGGCATTGGGAAAAGGGACTCTTCAGAATTCCACTTCAGCTATTTAAATTATTTTAAATCAACACAAAATTTGTTCCACTATAACAAAACTGCAACTGTGGTTCTGAGAGCGGATGAGCAGGACTAGCATTTCAGGGGATGTACTCTGACTGTGCTATTGAAGAAATTTGCTGAAAGATTTTTACAGAATTAGCCTCGTCAGGATCATTTCTGCACAGTTAAGGCCTCACTAGCGCTTTCTACACAACTCTGATATGGCCATGTTGTGTAGCTGACTTGAGGTTAGTGTATGTAGCCAACAGTGACTGTACAATTACTACTCTCAGTACAGACTATTGCTTCCACTCGATTCTCTTTATAGATATTGTAGTTTATGTCATGCCCTAGAGATCTATTTGGGAATTCCTTTAACAGGTTATTATCTGCCTTAGGCCATTAGTTTGCTCTAAATTACACCAGTGTAATTCCACTGACACCAACGGAGTTACTCCTGAAGTAACTTAGAGATTAGTATGATCTCCCAGCTGTTTTATTCCATTTTTAATATGGTATCTTTAACTTTAAGGGTGCATTTTCTTGCTCTTTAGTGCAATAGACCTAAATTAATATTGTTCACAACAGCAACAATGAACATACCCTTTACCTACAGAAAGGTATGTTTTGTTGGATTTTTTTGCACTTGATTATTTCGATACAAAAGGCGGGGGGAAAGCACCAAAATATAAAATCAGTGGCAAAGTAACAAGACACTGCAATCATTTCAAATGGAATCCCCATGACATTGGTACCATCTAACAATTTCAGGAAAGCTTGTTAAGTTCAGTGCTTTGCTTGTGCTTTGTTGCTAATATCACAGTGACAGGACCGGGTACCATAAAAGCATGGTAAAAGGGAGGGAGTGGAAAGGAAAGCTTCACTATCAGACAAGGCTTCCAGTCACCGCCAGACTGGATTGAGAACAACAAGGTGCAACAAGAGGAATTAAACCAAAAGGTTTTTTGAAACAGTTGAGCTCTCCCCCATTTCCTTCCTGCAGGGATGAAAAGCCTGAGTTATCCAAGAAGGAGAAGCAGCTTTTTACTGACTTGAATACATTAGATTTTTTTTTATAAACCCTTTAAATTCTCCTTTAATTAAATCCCACCAGCTCCACTGTGGCCAACAACTTGGGGGAGAGAGGGGGGAGATATTTGACGTGGTTCAAATTCTGCTTCTTTGCACCTGGTGATTCTCCCTAGATAAAAAAAAGTTACAGCTGAGAAGCCCCCTCGGATGCTAGAGGTATAAGCCAGGCCAAATGAGAACAGCCAAGTGTTGAACATGTTCTACGAATGGCATGTGGTTTGGGCCAATAATTAATGTAATGAGGCAGCTAAATGCATCTCCTTTCTTTAAAAGGGGAGTGTGCAGCAGAGGGCAGGGTAAGGGGACATAAACAGGGGTGTGTGATCAAGTTAGCAGCTGCATCATGATTCTGTCTGGAATTATCTTTCCACCAGTTTGATCAGTTCTAGCATGCTTTAAAAAACCCACTCCACAGGCATGCAGAAGGATCAGCTGCTAATGACATCTTACCCTCATCCCCTCAAATCGGGACAACGCTCTTAAAGGCCTCAAAGCTCTTAGTGTCCTAAGGGACTTTATGGCACCTAGTTCCGAGTAGCCCAGGGCATTAGCTACAAGGCTGACTAAAGAGACCTACACAGAAAACAAAAAGAAAAAGAAAAAAAAAGAAAAAAGGTTCCAAACTGTTAGAACGAATCCCCTAGCACTGATTGCCCAGCCCAGACTGCAGGTCTGGGTTCCCCAAAGATAAATACCGAAGACATGACACCAGCTGCCTACTTCACTTGACTGAAACGACCTGAAAGGGAATAATGCGGTTGAGAGAGGCATAAGAAAAAAACAAAGGGGAAAAAATAAGTGAGAGAGAGGCAGAGACACAGACGGAAACAGGGTCTGTTGGAAGGAGGAGCCCAAACGGATGACAAGAACCTTACCCTCGCCCTTTTATTGTCTGCAGGGTCCAAGCAGCTCCCATTAAATTAAGCCAGACAAAATTTAAAGGTACCTATGAGAAAGAATACAGATAAATACACACACTGCACAAACTGCCCTGCTTAGCTTATTCAAATAGCAGTCACCTCACTCATTTCTGGTGTTCTTTCTACAGCAGTGACCATTGAAAAACAGAGTAAGGTTTTATTATTTATATCAAAAGAATAAGAATAGTTTGGGGGATGGATTGGTATCATAAAATTCTGAACATCCTTGGCTTTAAAGCACGCAGTTTCAAATTTGTATCACTTTTATATCTCAGACTTTTTGGTTCTACTAATACAGAGCACTTCTCTAGCACCTCCATACAAAGATTTTCAAAGGATGCAGAGCTTAATTATCAATGAGCATCACAACCTGCTTTGAGAGAAGATTAGTATAATTACCCCCATTTTACAAATGGGGAAACTGAGGCACAGAATGACGATATGACTTGCTCAGAGTCACACAGTGGGTCTATGATAGAGCTGGGGATAGAATCTAGATGTCCTAAGTCCACTGTACTCTGCCTTAACCCCAAAGCCATCTTTTTTTTGGTTAAAGATCATATCTTAGAATATAACTTAGGATCCATTACTATGAGCTACGGAATGTCCTCAAGAGGTGCTGAGGGTAACTAAGCCTCTTGCAGGACTGGGTCCTTATCTTGTGAATTTAAAGGGACCTTCTGCCCGTAAAGTACCATGTACACTTAGTGGCTGTACAGGTGTGATCCAATTTCCATTTAAGTCACTGGAAAGACTCCTGTTGATGACACCGGGATGTGGATAGGGTCCTGTATAATAACTGTCCTTCACCATCAACACATTCATCCGCCTCCCATGAAAGCGCTTGTGATTTAAAATCAACCATTGTCACACTACAGAAACACATAAGGGCAAGTATCTAAACCAGGAGTAGGCAACCTATGGCACGCGTGCCAAAAGGCAGCCGGCAAGCTGATTTTCAGTGGCGCTCATGCTGCCCGGGTCCTGGCCACTGGTCCGGGGGGCTCTTCGTTTTAATTTAATTTTAAATGAAGCTTCTTAAGCATTTTTAAAACATTATTTACTTTACACACAACAATAGTTTAGTTGTATATTACAGACTTATAGAAAGAGACTTTCTAAAAATGTTAAAATGTATAACTGGCATGTGAAACTTTATATTAGAGTGAATAAATGAAGACTTGGCACACCACTCCTGAAAAGTTGCTGACCCCTGATCTGAACCATTTAAAAATGTCAGTTGATCATTATGTATCATGAAATAACTGAGCTCTTACATAGCGATTTTCCTTATCAATCATTAGGTAGTTAATCCTCATAACAGGACACAGTTCCTAACAGTGAATTTTTATCCTCCTTTAAAACATGGGGAAACTGAGGCATTGAGCAGTAAATGAACTGCAAGGATGGTGGCAGTTCATTCTAGAAATGGGCTCTAAGAACCAAATTCAGGACCAGATTTCTATTGCACCAATATTCAGGGATGCTTTGGTCTGGGCTATTGATTCAAGTCTCTCTGAGTACATCAACATGGCGAATAACCACAGCAGCGACTCTCAGAGCCTAGGTCAACTGACTTGGGGAGGTGGGAGGGCCTCTTGACGTAAGCCTAAAAATAGCAGGGTAGATGTTCAGGCTAGAACCCGGGCTTTGAAACCCTGGAGGGTTGAGGGTCTCGGAAGCCTAGCTCCAGCCCAAGCCTAAAAATCTAGACTGCTGGTTTTAGCCTTGCAACACAAGCCCTACAAGCCTGAGTCAGTTAACCTGGGCTCTGAGACTTGCTGCTGTGGAGAGGTGGGGACAGGAGGGGGTTGCTGTGTAGATGTAGCCTCTGTCATATTTATGACAGCTGTCTTCTTGCTTGAAAAGCAGTGGCTTGAACCAGAGACCATCAGAACTGAAACCATGAGTACGTACATCCTGATGTGAAGAGTCAGACTGGGGGCCGTAACAGATCAGGGATAGAAGGGGACATAAAATACATGGACCTGGGGGTTACATAGTCACTGTCTATCACAGCTATCCAGAATAGTAACTGTGCCCAGTATGAGACACATTATTTTCCCCTTCCCCCACCATAGTCACATAGATTTGAGCTTGAGGGTCAGGTACAGGGAGATGGACACCAGGGCTAAGGGATTTAGGAGTAAAGGAATCTCAGACTAAAACAAGAAAAGAATGTAGCAATCTCAGCCACTGACCACTTTTTTTTTGGAGAGAGGGGGGGGGCATCAGGATCTTTGGTATCTCGGAAAAAGCAGGTGCAGTTCAGTGTTTCAGATACGCCCCGAAATGAGAGTGGTGTGTGGACATACATTTGAACTGATCTGTGGGAGGAGCTGCCTGAGGCGTTTGTAGGTGGACATGGAGGAAGTGGGATTGCTGACACTTGTAGGATGAAGATTCAATCTCATTTTACTGCTCATGCATAGGATTCCTGCTTTTGCCCTCTTCAGATTTGACCACCACCAGCTGGTTCACAGCAGTGGGCAGGAGGGGACATTTTTAAATGTTTGTCCATGTACCCTTCGGTACTCTTATATCACACTGGCATGTCATCATGCCGTCATGTGCCAGCAATGCCCCTCTGCCATGTAAATTGGCCAAACCGGACAGTCTCTGCGCAAAAGAATAAATGGTCACAAATCTGAGATCAGGAATCGTAACATTCAAAAAGCACTGGGAGAACACTTCAGCCTCTCTAACCACTCAGTGACAGACTTGAAGGTGGCAATTTTGCAACCAAAAAAAAGTCAAAAACAGACTCCAAAGAGAGACCGCTGAACATGAATTCATATGCAAATTAGATACAATTAACTTAGGTTTGAACAGAGACTGGGAATGGTTGGGTCATTACACTAATTGAATCTATTTCCCCATGTTAAAATATCCTCACACTCTCTATGGGTCATCTCGATTATCACTTCAAAGGTGTTTTTTCTTCTCTCTCCTGCTGATGATAGCTCATCTCAATTGATTGGCCTCTAACAGTTGGTATGGGTACTTCCACCTTTTCATGTTCTCTGTATGGATAAATATCTTCTGTCTGTGTGTTCCATGGCTGCTACTCTGAAGGCTAGAAATGGCTCCAAAGCAGAGCAGCTCTTGTGTGTACTGCTCATATATATAAAAAAAAAATCTACAGCCCTGCTTCATCCCCAAAGACCAAGTGAGGGGTTTCAGATCCAAACTTCAGGATATGGGTTGGGGTGTCTGGACCTAGGATAATCTCTAATGTAGAATGCAGAAGTAATTCAAGCATTTCAAGTACAAAACAACCAAGACTCCACTGAGCCCCTCACCCTTAGTTAATGCCCTGGTCCCTACTGTGAATAAGACAAGAAATAGTGAAACTTACAAAAGGATATTTCAACCTTCAATGGCATTTTTCAGTATTATATACTCAATTCACTGGAAACTTCAACAGGCTGTTTAGTGGGCATTGGTACATGCCAAAAGTAATCCTGCTGGACTGAAAAGCAGAAGCCTTAATTATTATTACCCAGAAAAAGACTCTTTCTTCACATGCATACCCAGTAAGCTTTAGGAATCAGATGAGAAGGGTTATTTACCAATGCTACCAAACCTGAAAAAGAACATTCAAAAACATTGTTATGATTTAAATGCTTATTCCCTCTTAGGGCTTGTCTACATCAGAAAGTTGCAGCGCTGGTGAGGGAGTTACAGCGCTGCAACTTTGAAGGTGTACACATCTGCAGGGCACCACCAGCGCTGCAACTCCCTGTTTGCAGCGCTGGCCGTACTCCCGTTTTGTCTCGGGTGTAGAGGATCCAGCGCTGGTGATCCAGCGCTGGTAATCCAATGTAGACAGTTACCAGCGCTTTTCTTGACCTCCGTGGAAGGAGGAAGCCTCTGGTAATCAAGCTGGTTTCCTTTCCCGGTTTGCTCTCTCGGTCCCGGAGCCACCCAGCAAACCGCAGGGAAGGAGACCTGCTTGCTCGGGGTTCCGGGACCGAGAGAGCAAACCGGGAAAGGAGACCAGCTTCGCCGCGGTTTGCTCTCGCGTTCCCGGAGCCAGCCAGCAAACCGCAGGGAAGGAGACCTGCTTGCTCGGGGTTCCGGACCGAGAGAGCAAACCGGGAACGCCGCGGTTTGCTCTCTTGGTCCCGGAGCCACCCAGCAAACCGCAGGGAAGGAGACCTGCTTGCTCGGGGTTCCGGGACCGAGAGAGCAAACCGGGAAAGGAGACCAGCTTCGCCGTGGTTTGCTCTCTCGGTCCCGGAACCCCGAGCAAGCAGGTCTCCTTCCCTGCGGTTTGCTGGGTGGCTCCGGGACCGAGAGAGCAAACCGCGGCGAAGCTGGTTTCCTTTCCCGGTTTGCTCTCTCGTCCCGGAACCCCCCTTGAAGCCGCCCAACAGCGCTGCAGTGTGGCCACATCTAACACCACTTGCAGCGCTGGTTGCTGTAAGTGTGGCCACTCTGCAGCGCTGGCCCTATACAGCTGTACTAATACAGCTGTAACAACCAGCGCTGCAAAATTTTAGATGTAGACATGGCTTTAGTTATTGTTCCCATCACGAGATTCAACTCAAATCCCACTTCTGCCATTTTAGAGGCTTTAAAAGGATCTGGTCTGGCAGAGGTGGGATGGGATGGGATGTTTAATGAAGATTTTGTTGACCACGTTAGGGTTCAATACCTTACTTTTTAACACCAACATATTCAAATTCACTCTTCAGATTTTTGCAGACAAAGGTGTCATTTCCCAACTACTATACCAGGTGAAGCCTGAAATCTTCAGTAAAGCACTTTGCAATCAGAAAACTTAGCTCCCTAATATGTACACTTCCACTGCTCTTCTTCGCCACATACGGTAGAAATTACCTTACCGGTAAATTCAACATCCTCACTCTAGCAGTGATCTGATGCTTTCAAAGAAGTGAACAAATCTGTACTGCATTTGTCAATTGTGCAATACTGTACTTCCTGACCCCAGCTGGAATTAGCTCACACTATGAAGCGTGAGGACAGAGTTACCTTTACAATTTTGCTCCTACCTAGCTTAACTGCAGGCCTTTTCTTATTAAAGTATATGTAAACTATTTAATCTTGCTCAACCATTTTCCTCAATCCAGTTTGGGAGGGTTTGACAAAGTTCCTCCTCTACCTTGGTGGGTCCTGAGCTTACTGGCAGATTTGCTCACCTCAGTGATCTTCCCCCCAGTCTGGGTCAACTCCTCCTGTGCCTGATCAGGAGTTGGGAGGTTTGGGGGGAACCCGGGCCTGCCCTCTACTCCGGGTTCCAGCCCAGGGCCCTGTGGATTGCAGCTGTCTATAGTACCTTCTGTAACAGCTGCACGTCAGCTACAACTCCCTGGGCTATTTCCCCATGGCCTCCTCCAAACACCTTCTTTATCCTCACCACAGGACCTTCCTCCTGGTGTCTGATAACGCTTGTACTCCTTAGTCCTCCAGCAGCACAGCCTCTCACTCTCAGCTCGTGCCTCTTGCTTCCAGTTCCTCTCACAGGCTACGTCTAGACTACCGCCGTATCGGCGGGTTAAAATCGATTGCTCGGGGATCAATATATTGCGTCTCATCTAGACGCGATATATCAATCCCCGAGCGCGCTTATATCGATTCCGGAACTCCACCAACCCCAACGGAGTTGCAGAATCGACAGGGAGAGCCGCGGACATCGATCCCGCGCGGTGAGGACGGGTGAGTAATCCGATCTTAGATATTCAACTTCAGCTATGTTATTAACGTAACTGAAGTTGCGTATCTAAGATCGATTTCCCCCGTAGTGTAGACCAGCCCACACACTTCCTCTCCTCTGGCTCCCCCTCGCCTGACTGGAGTGAGCTCCTTTTTAAACCCAGGTGCCCTGATTAACCTGCCTTGATTGGTTGCAGGTGTTCTAATCAGCCTGTCTGCCTTAATTGGCTCTAGCAAGTTCCTGATTACTCTAGTGCAGCCCCTGCTCTGGTCACTCAGGGAACAGAAAACTACTCACCCAGTGACCAGTATATTTGCCCTTTACAAGACTCTTGTACCCCCTGAAAGGCTTAGTGCACTCAATGTTGATTAGGAAACTACGGACTGAAGAAGAAAACTAAAGGAAGCACTTGCAAGGCAAGTGAACGCAGTTCCAATGGCCATCATGGATGGTCAGAAGGAACTGAAGGGTGGGTCAGGATGACAGGGTTATAAACTGAGCGCCATGAAGGTACCACTCCAGGGGGCTCCACAGTTGACTCAACAGGAGTTGCTAAGGGAAAACTTTCTGATGACTGTGCACACGGTGCATGCACACCCTGATTGGAATCGATGTGAACAATCAGTCGAAGAAGAATTTTCCATCTCCCAGCAAGAGACTCAGAAAGAATATTAAGCTGAGAAAAGGCCTATCATTCGTCTGTGCTGATTGGTGCAGCAGGTCCTCTGGGCCCTCAGCTAGGACACTGCCTCACAGATGGATGTTTTGAATGCATACAGATAAATTTTCAGAAGCACCTGCAAAACATGGGAGCCTAAAATTCCATTTCATAAGTGACTCTGGCACTTCGGAGCCTGAGTCATAGAAGTGCTTTTGAAAATGTTACTCATCGTGTTTTAAATACTTATGAGCAAGATAATTTACGGAATGGAAAACAACACATTTCCCTTCTCCTCCTCCTCATTTTACCCCTTCCGTATATTCCTTCAACCAGCTCTCTCTACGCGGGTCTCTATGCTAGTGTGTCCATGTCGAATGTCTGCCCCTTCTATCCTCTTACATCTAGCCTATACCAAGTTGCTGTCCATATCTCCAATGTGAGGATCAGCCCTTTTCTTCTGGGTACTGGATCCTCTTTGGCAAAGAGGAATAAAGACAAACTTTATCTTGCATGATAAGGTTTTTCTTCACTTGAATTGGAAGTACCTGGAGTTCTACAAAGCTTTGAAAAGACCCATTGGCCCAAACAACCAACATCCAGAGTGTGCATGGATGTCACCAGGTGGCAGCACTGAAAGATTCCACCTGCTGGACTCTCTCCCATTGGTGTCTCATACAAACTATGGAGATAGAAGATGTTGCTTCAGATGACCTGGAACCAGGGAAAGGTATGTTCATTTGTAGCACAAATTCTTTACACTCTACTGAACTCTTTCTATAACTTCCTCAATGTATAGGTCCTTCAGAAAGAGCAATGCTAACACAGCATGAGCCAGAGGATGGAAATCCTTCCTTTGTACGTATCTGTTAAGACCTGTGGTGTAGAAATTTCTCAGTCGTATATAACAATCCCCAGTAGCTCTGCTTGCCTAGATGGTTCTGTCCTTTCTCCAGTTTTGTACATATGGGATTGCACCCACTTCCTAGTGAGATACATCATCTACTGGACCCTTTTCATGAGCACAGCATTACACCCCCATTCTCCACCCACCAAGTAAAGTTTATTTTTCCCAGCCAGAGATCAGAAGCAGAAAATACATACAGCCACAATGAGGAAATCCAGCCAGCACCAGGCATTGGTGAAGAACTTGACGAATCCATAGGCGCACCATTTCAGCAACATCTCCAGAATGAAAATGTAGGTGAAGACCTTGTCTGCATACTCCAGCATAGTCCGGATGGTCTTTCTCTGTTCTATGTAAATATCCTCAAAGGCCTGGGAAATAATAAAATGCCACTTGTCATGGCATAAGACTTGCCACTGAATATGCAGCAAACCTGCAGCTTATTTAAACTAGGGTAAGCTGCACCAGTGGAAGTCATTTTTTACACCAATGCAGTACATTTGCACTGGTGCAAAGTAGTCCAGTGTAGACAAGCCCATGGAGCCATACTTTCAAAGGAACTCAGCTTCCTTTTAGGCACTTAAGTGAGGGACTGTTTTTCAAAAGTGCTCAGCACCCAGTGTCTACTATTGTGATGCTTACCGATTTTCAAAACAGCTCAGCTCTCAACATGCATCTAGTGTGCTCTGCCCTTCTGAAAATCTTTCCATTTATTTCGATGCCTAAATGGGAGCCAAGCACTTAAAAAAAAAATCAGGCTCTAGTTCTGGGTGCAGAGACCTTCTAAACATTCTGGCCAAAGGTACTAAAGAGAATTGGAGAAGCACAGGAATTCTGTTGTACTAGAATTTGCTGCTGAAATGTACTGCATTTTTTCATTCACTGTATAGCACAATCCACTAAATACCCAAGAAGCTGATTCGCATCAAAGATCTGGGAAAAAATTAGATGAGATCTTTCACTAGTAGGAGAACTTCAGCCTCTAGAAACATGGCTGCCACATCACAACCGTGCATCCCAGTTTGCACCCACACAGTGCCTCCGATCTGAAGGTCTCCAGGAGCTCTGTGAATGTTAAAGAAAGTATCGCTATCCCTACAGCGCAATGGGCAAATTAAGGCCCAGAGAGGTGAAGTGGTTTTGCCAACGGTCACTCACTGAGTTGTGGCAAAGCAAGGATTAGAACTCATGATTTCAAGGCTCCTAGTTTTGTATCTTACTTTAAGTTAGATTGGAAAACCTTCAGGTCAGGGACCACGTCTCGCTAGGTTTTTGTACAGCACCTAGCACAAAGGGGCCCATTGCAATACAAATCATTAATAATAAATCACAAGTCTATCCTTCATTCCGCAACTTCCATGGAGAGATGGCTTTTCCCCACCAAAACGCCCAGAAATAGCTTTCAGTACACTAGGAGAAGAGCCCCAATATAATGTTATTTGGCTTCACAGACTTCCAAAACTACTTACCAGGGCTCCACTGCTCATTAGGATCATGAAGATGATGAAAGTCTCGAACCAGTTGTGCTCCACAATCAGAAAGCAGGTCTTCCTCAAGGTCCACCAGGATTTGCCCAGCCCATCTTCAATACTGACCTGACAGCACTTAAAGCGCTGCACACAACCTGCATGGGGGCAGCGCAAAAAGGATTGAGGGGGCAGCGCAAAAAGGATTGAGTGTGAGATGATGTTTATGGGGGGTGGGGGGACAGGGTATTGTAAGAACAGAAGGGTCTTTGCATAAGTGACTTTGCTCCTCTAGAGTCTTAAACTGGCTGCATTTCAGTTAAAAGTAAAATGTATCCATCCAACAGATCCACCCATCTTCCAGGTCCTTACACTAATTCCTGTCACTGTAGGATCTGAATGACTCGCTTCACATCAGTCAGTTTAAAATAATTATATTCAATGAGGGAGCCGCACTTAACCAGAAAGCAATAGAGAAAGAACTCACTGATAAAATCACCTCAAAGCATTTAAAATACCTTTGCTATGGGAATTATTCTAACAAATCAGTGGCCATGTATGACTTCATGATGGCTTTGTCAAACATTGTGACCATCAGTATCTTCACAGCAGCAGCAATAAAACCGAAATTCTCTTCCTTCAAAATCCCTGGTGCCAGCCACTTTCACTGAGGTAGAACCTTCCTTAGCTCTTAACAAACTGGACCGTGGCAACAACAGCTGGCCGCCAAAGGCCTAAATCCTGCAAAACCTTAGTGTGACTATAATTTACTCATGCCCGCAGAACTGGGGATCTTTAAGAATCCCTAGCTGTGATCCAGCCCCAGATCTAAACCCTAGGCTAAGCCTACACTAGATATGGGTCACAACACCAACTCCGAGGCCCATATCTACATCTGTGCTTAACTTACCTTCTGTGAAGCATGCATCTGGGTCCAGATATTCTTCTGGTGCCTCCACAGGGACTTCCTCTACCTCTGGCTTTATATCAATGGTGCTGCCCTCAGAAGAGCTGGTATCATCCAGTTTCTTTAACACAAAAAGAACCCCTCAGTCAGGTAAACCCAAAGATGAAATTTCATGGCAAGTCTACATGGGACGTAGCTCCTTAGCAGAGGAAACTAACCACTTGCCCACCATATCTGTCTCAAGAAAATCTATTTCCTGGCTGTTGCCAGGATGGTCTGGGACACCAACTGTGGGCATTCTGATTAGTATATTTAGTCATCAGTTTTCAAGTTAAAAATCTTGAAGATTGTAGTGCAGATAGGGAATGAAATCTGAACGTTTGCCACTTTTTTGGGGGTGGGAATCACATTTTAGACCCATCTTTACCCCTTAAAATGCAATATTATAGTGACTGAATGGCAGTGCATTAACACACGACAATTATTACAACAATAAACATTTAGGCCATGTGTGATATCTTCCATGTTAGGACCACAAACCACTTTACAGAAGGTAGTTATTGAATTCTTAACCACCATCTACTGTGAACTGATGATATTCTCCCAATTTAATTACAGGGAAACTGAGGCAGAGAAGCACTGTTCCTTGCCTAAGATCACAGGGAAATCTATGACCCTGGCAAGAATATAACCCAGATGCCTTTACACCGAGTCCTATGCATCAGCCAGAAAGCGATCTGTCCCCGGTAGCCAAATTTTTCCTTCTTCATTTCATTCACTGCAGGTGACACACCCAATGTTAAACTGACACTGCACTTGATCTTAGCCGCAAGGCCAGGAGAAACACAACACTGATAGGACAATAAAAACATGTTGATAATGGCTGGGTGTTTGACTCTAAGTGCTATGCATATTCTATAGAGGAGGAGAGTGCAATACAGAGATTAGACTGTAAACTCCTTAAGGCAGGGACTGTCTTCTACTCTGCCCAACTTAACAGAACTTCTATAGACCCCTGTACTATAATGAATTATGCCCCCCTTGCCCAAGATCGCACTGGAACAATCTGTGGAAGAGCTGTCTGTCAGCATCTACTTGTTGCCTCACATCTTATACTTGGGGTTGTAAATCCCTTGGGGCAGGGACTGCCTTTTTGTTTTGTGTTTCTATGGGGATTAGCACACTGGGGTCCTGATCTATGACTGGAGCTCCTAGGCATTATCACAGTACAAACTAACAACAAAAGCAGGGAACAGAATTCAGACTCCCCAGCTGCTAAATCCTGTGCCTGAGCCATGAGACCAGCCTTCCTTCTCTTGCAATGCTTCTCTCTCAGCAAAAGTTATCTGTAGCTGTGAAATGAGCATGTGGTTAATGCAAATATTGAGCATCCATCCTACCTCCTTGCTGCCATTGGGATCTGTATCACTGCTGAAGTCTTCTGTGTTGAGATTTTCGAAGTCTGACTCACCCACGGCAATGGGTACCCGAACCGTGAGATTGGGGTTATTGATAAAGGACATGTGGTCTTCATCTATGATGTATTTCTCCACACTGCTCCCAATGCCACTGGTGGTGCCATTGCCATTCTTTTGATAATCAATGTCCCTGTTGATATCAGCCCCTGTGTGGTTAGCAATGCAGTTCACCTTCTTTTCATACAACTCGTCCAAGGGTTTGACCTCATCCGCCTCTCTCTGCTTGAAATGCGCTTGCATGAACTCATGTGCTTTCGCCTTGATCCAGGCAATTCCCCGCTTGATGCGAATGACTGCTATTTGCAGGTTGTTCATCTCCCCATCATCATCTGTCGCTGCTAAGTTATCTGCACTGAAAGAGCTCAGCAGCAAGGCCAAGAACAGGTTCAACACCTGAAAGAGAAAAGAGGTCATGTTTGGCAGAGCTCTGACATTGTGCCAACATACTATGGCAAAGCTACATATGAGCATTTAGTCACCTGAGCCATTGACACTAATGGGAGCTAAACCGTAAACCAATGCTGGTACCCAATAAATCTACTGACAAATCCAGAACTTAAAATACCAAGGCCCCAATCCTGCAATAGCTCTGTGCATGGGAGCCCTCGGCAGCACGCACCCCCTTGGAATCAGTGACACTCGGTACATGCGCAGGGTAGCCCCGCACACAACTCACTGCAGAACTGGCGTTCAAGGTATAAAAGTTAGGGATGGGCCCTGAGTTGCCAAGTTCCAAGAGATTTAGATCTAGCATTGTGGTTCAGTCCCATCTCAAACACAGCACTTGATCAGTCACTGCCTTAGCCTAAGTCTCTGCCCGTGTCTATTTCCAAAAGCAAAGAAGAGGACTTTCTCTGTCAAGACCCTTTGCTGGCACACAGGAACGGCGCCAGGGTTTCTGACGCCCTAGGCAGACAGCCATTTCGCCGCCCCCCACAGGTCCAGTGGACCTACCGCAGTCATGCCGGTGGATGGTCCGCTGCTGGAAAGGCTCCGGTGGAGCTGCCGCAGTGATGCCAGCGGGCGGTCAGCTGGTCTAAAGGCTCCGGTGGAGCTGCCGCAGTGATGCCAGCGGGCGGTCAGCTGGTCTAAAGGCTCCGGTGGACCTGCCGCAGGCATGACTGTGGTTGGTCCCCTGGAGCCTTTAGACTAGCGCACCGTCCGCCGAAATGACTGAGGCAGCTCCACCGGAGCCTTTCCAGCAGCGGACCGTCTGCCGGCATGACTGCGGTAGGTCCACCGGACCCACATGCCGCCCCCCCAGGCAAAATAGCGCCCCTCCCCCCAAATTCTGGCGCCCCAGGCCATTGCCTAGGTCACCTAAATGGTAGCGCTGGTCCTGCTGGCACAAGTCCTTGCAGGGAAGTCCACAAGGAGTCTCTTGCTGGCATGATGAGTGTTTCCACTGGTCTGTCCTTGGTCTTTCCTCCCACCCCCATCAACTTTTCCATAGAATTTAAAGCAAGGGATCATCATGGCCATCTTGTCTGACCTCCTGCATAACAGGCCATGCAATTTCACCCCCCTCCGATCTTCATCCAGCCTACATTTTATGATTGAGCTAGACCACAGTTTTTAGAAAGAAATTTTCCAATCTTGATTTAGAGACTTTAAAAAGACTTTGGGGCCCTTCCATTGCTTTCCCTTCCTTCCCCTCTATCATTTAGTTTTAGCAGGAAAACTGGGTTTTCTTCTTGTCAAATTCCTTTAGCCCATCACACCATGTGTGGGTCAATCTCCTTTGACTGATAATTTTGTGCCACTGGCTTTTATAACAGAGTAGCTGCATGTTTTTGTGGTGGGCACCTAATGAGGTCTTGATCCTGCAAAGCATTTAAGCATGGAGCTGTCTTATCAAATTCAATAGGATTATTCACATGCTTAAAATTAAGCAAATGCTTAAATGCTTTGCTGGATTGGAGCATAAATGGGTTAAAGTAGTAAAATAATACTCTGAGGTCACAGTGCCATCACCAACAATTTAAATATTCACAGAGATTTCAGGATGAACTGACATTTGTCGGCTAATTTATCCTTTTACCTACCTACTTCATAGGGAGTTTAGGAAGTAATTCTGGATACAACCTCATATATTAAACATAGGGCTGTGGTGCAAAATTGTTCAAAAAATTATTTGCAATCTTGTTTTGGGTGATTTTAAAATGGGGTTGAGATCAGAAGGAGTGGGGAGTTGTCTGAAATTTCGTGAAACAGGGTTTTCACTCTAGTATGTGAAAATTCACATTTTTGAATGATTGATGTGAAAACTGATTTTTATCCAAAATTTAAAGTTTTTCTTCTTCCATAAAGTAGGGCCTTTTTCACCACAAGCTCTCAAAGCACTTTATAAACACTTAATTAAACCCCACAGCAGTCCTATGAGGCAGACATGTATTTACTATACCAGTTTTACAAATGGGTAAATGAGGACCAAATTCTACTCCCACTTACATGGGTTTAAAATCCAGACTAATCTGGAGTTACAGCAAGGCCGCAGTCATGCAAACGCTTAACCTTGCAGGATCAGGGCTTAACTTTGGGTGCCCAACTTTAGGAACCTACTGCCAGATTTTCAGATGCTCTAAGCATCCCCAAGTCAACGAGAGCTGCAGCTGCTCAAGACGTCTGAACGTGAGCCACAATGGTCTCTGAAGCTGGGCATCCAGAATTAGAGGCCTAAATGATTCATACCCAAGGCCACACAAAGTCCATGGTAGAGCCTGGAATAGAACACGAGTCCCCAGTGGCAGTCTTGTGGTCTCACCACTGCCTCCCCACCCACAAAGCAATCATTAAGACAATAAGCAAATCATTTACTGACCACCAAATTCCCGATGACCATGACCATCATGAAGACAATCAAGCACATGGCCTGTCCTGCCACTTCCATACAATCCCACATAGTCTCAATCCACTCCCCACACAGCACGCGGAAGACAATAAGGAAGGAGTGGAAGAAATCGTGCATGTGCCAGCGGGGCAGCACACAGTCCGCGTTGATCTTGCAGACGCATTCCTTGTAGCTCTTGCCAAAGAGCTGCATGCCCACCACAGCAAAGATGAACACGATGATGGCCAGCACCAAGGTCAGGTTTCCCAAGGCACCCACTGAGTTACCAATGATTTTTATCAGCATGTTCAGAGTGGGCCAGGACTTCGCCAGCTTGAAGACCCTCAGCTACATAAAGAAATCAAAAACAAAGATACAAACAACACTTAATTTATCTTCTAAAACAAAAAGACAAATCCACAGAGAAATCATTACGGTGACAAGTCCTAGATTCTGAGAGATGTGGACCTCAGATCTCTACCACTGAAGTCAATGGGAGTGGACAATGCTCAGTAGCTCTCTGAATTTGGCCTTGTGTGTTTTATATTCAATTCCCCTCACACCCCCAAATTAATTTCATGTTTGAAAAGAAAAAAAAATCAAGTTTCCTTCTTGCTTAGCAAACTCTTGAGTGATGGATGAAATGAACCACATGAAATCAGGTGTCCAAAGGTTAAGATATTTTTATAAATGTCTTTCAGTCTTCCCTCTGGACAAGAAGGGCCTGATATCCCAGAGTGCTCAGCACTCATAACAGGGGCCAGATTTCCAAAGAGCTCATCTTCCAATTAGGTCTCTGAATAATTGGCCAAAACTTTCAAAACCTGAACTTAAGTGTCACAATGGAAGCTGCTAAGCACTGAATTTTTTGGAAAATCTGGCCCCATTTGGGCATGCTGAGCACCATGCTGAGCATGCCGAGCACCATGCTGAGCATGCTGGACCACAGCCCTTTCAAACATTTGGCCCTACCACTGGGGCTCAGTTTTCAAATGTCCTGAGCATCCTTAACTCTAGATTAAACTTCTGGAGGCTACTGGTGCTCAACACTTCTGAAAATCAGGCCCTAACATGCCAATTATCTCACTTTGCTACAACATAACATACCCCCAGCCAGGACTGCCTTTTGGTAGTTTGTTTTTAGTCCTCTGGACAACTGAAGACTGCCTCTGAACAAAGTACATGGCCTAGGCTAGAATAGACTTTTTATTTTGTTTGAATCCCAAGCTAAGAACCATGCACTCAAGTGGACCCTTCAAAAGCTATCCTTCCCCTGCCAACATGCAGCTGAGCGACCTCATTCTCATGCAATACAACAGCTGAGTGGTTCAGTACCCTTCCATTCTCTGTCATTTATGCAGAATGATGTGAATGGATTGAGGGTAGGGTGGAAGCAGAAGTCTAAGGCTATGTCTACACGATGCAGCTTTTAGTGACACAGCCGTGCCCTGTTTGTTGTCTCTCCTGCCAACAAAGCGCTGTTCACACCGGTGCTTGTCGTCGACAAAACTTTTGTCTTTCGAGGTGTGTATGTGTGTGTGTTTTTAACACCTCTGAACAATTGCCAGTGTAGACATAGCCTAGGAAACCTGCATCAAAAGACAAGGAAGAAGCAGCAAAGGACAATTCACAATTACCAGCCACCACTCCACTGCCCGCTAACTGGGGATCTCCCATCACTTTGACAGGAGGACCATGCACAGACAGCTTACAGAATTGGGCCCTGAAACAGCACTGTTAAAATCTAAGAGCCCAGTCTCATTCCCAGTGAAGCCAATTAGCAACATTCCCATGGATTTAATTGCACGCAGGATGAGGTCCTAATTCAGTAGAGCTGTATATAACCCTTTTGGCCAGAGCTTGTGAGATGACAACTTTCCCGGACTTCAGTGGGACCTGCAGGTGCTCAGCATCTTGCACCTTTTTCAGTTTCTTATACCACAAGCTCTTCAGGGCAGAATCTGCTTCACCCTTTATGGATGAACAGCACTGAGTGCATTTACAGACTTCCAGCAACAAACAATAACAAGGGTTCCAAAGTTCAGTTTAAACTTGGAAACAAAGATTGTTAGAATGACACCCATTGTAACTTCAGAAACAAATATTGCAGGGGAGGGAAACACACATCCCACACAGTGTTGTTCCAGAAAGACCTTTTACCCATTTTGATATTGGTTCATTTAGCAAGTGAAAAAAGTTCTTAACTTTCTGTTATAGCAAACAGTGCAATGAATCAGCACTAAGAATTTGGTTGATTTGACATTTTAAAGAAACTTTACATCTGGATTTTAGTCAGAGGAATAAACAAGTTTTGAAGTTCTTGTTTTGGAGTGGAGCAGAATTTACTCATGAAAATTCACTAATCCGTTTTAAAAATGGAAGTTACTGTACCTGGAGGTTCTTTGAGGTGTGGTCCCTACCTGTATTCCATGCAGGGGTATGCATGTGCACCACGCGCCTGACTCTGGAAATTCTGACAAGCAGTGTCCATTGCCCTGCACACGCACAGCAGGACTCCTAGTGCTCCCGACCAAGGGTTTAAGAGGCAGGGTCGGCAAACACCTGTCCAGATTCTTGTTACTGCAAATTCAACAGGATCCAAAGCGGAGGAGGATAATGGAATACAGATAGGGGCCAGACATCTCAAAAAACCTCCAGTTACAGTAAGTAAAAAACAGTTACCCACCTTTTAGTAATTGTTGTTCTTCGAGATGTGTTGTTCATGTCCAAAGTAGGTGTGCACGCCAGCCAGAAGATTTTCCCCTAGCAGCGTCCATAGGGTCGGTCCGGGCACCCCCTGGAGTGGCGCCACCACGGCGCCCTGCACCCCCTCAGTTCCTTCTTGCCAGCACTCCGACAGAGGGGCAGGAGGGTAGGTGTTGGAATGGACATGAACAACACATCTTGAAGAACAACAGTTACTAAAAGGTGGGTAACCGTTTTTTCTTCTTCGAGTGGTTGTTCATGTCCATTCAAAGTAGGTGACTCGCAAGCCTAACCTTAGGTGGCGGGGTCGGAGATCACTGCTGACTGTAGAACTGCACACCCAAAGGCTGCATCATCTCTCACCTGGTGCGTGATGGCATAGTGCGATGCGAACGTGTGGATGGAGGACCACGTGGCCGCTCTACAAATCTCCTGAGTCAGAACCTGAGCCACGAAAGCCGCAGAGGAGGCCTGCGCCCTAGTGGAATGGGCCGTGACCAGAGGGACAGGGGTCTTAGCTATGCGGTAGCATTCCTGGATGCAGGTCGCAATCCACGAAGAGATTCGCTGAGAGTAGACCAGGAGCCCCTTCATCCTTTCTGCCACTGCAACGAAGAGCTGGGTCGAGCGTCTGAACAGCTTGGTACTCTCTATGTAAAAAGCCAAGGCCCTGCGGACATCCAGGGAGTGTAGCCTCCGCTCTTCGCTGGAGGCATGTGGTTTCGGATAAACCACCGGGAGAAAGATATCTTGGCCCATGTGGAACTGCGAAACGACCTTGGGTAGGAAAGCCGGATGAGGTCTAAGTTGGACCTTGTCCTTGTAGAAGACTGTGTACGGGGGCTCAGATGTCAACGCTTGAAGCTCCGACACCCGTCGGGCCAAGGTGATCGCCACCAGGAAGGCGGTCTTGTACGACAGGTACAGCAGGGAACACGAAGCCAGAGGCTCCAAGGGAGGCCCCGAGAGGGCAGAGAGGACCAGATTCAGGTCCCAAGCAGGGGTCAGCTGACGCACATGCGGGAAGAGCCTGTCCATACCCTTGAGGAAACGCCCAACCAGCGGGTTCACAAACACCAAGGCACCCCCCACTCCCGGATGAAAAGCGGATATGGCCACCAAGTGAACGCGAATGGATGAAAGGGAGAGGCCCAGTTGTCTTAGGTGAAGCAAATAGTTGAGGACATTGGGAATTGGTACCCCCAGCGGGTCGTGACCCCGCTGACCCGACCATATGGAGAAGCGCTTCTATTTAGCCAGGAAGGTGGCCCTAGTGGACGGTTTCCTGCTACCTAGCAGCACTTGCCTGACCTGCTGGGAGCACTGCAACTCCACTGGGTTCAGCCATGGAGCATCCAGGCTGTGAGGTGAAGGGACTCGAGATTTGGATGGTGGAGGGAGCCCCGGTCCTGTGTGATCAGGTCCGGGAGTAGGGGCAGCGTCAGGGGCGCCTGAACTGACATGTGCAGGAGTGACGTGAACCAATGCTGGCGCGGCCATGCCAGAGCTATCAAGATTAGCCTGGTGTGATCCCTGCGAATCTTTAAAAGCACCCTGTGTATCAGAGAGATCGGAGGGAAGGTGTAGAGCAGACTGTCCTCCCACGGCTGTAGGAAGGCGTCCGACAGAGACCCCCAACTGCAGCCCAGGAGGGAGCAAAACCACCGGCACTTCCTGTTTTCCCTTGAAGCAAACAGGTCTAACTGGGGAAAGCCCCAGAGTTGGAAAATTGAGTGCACCACATCCCATCGGAGGGACCACTCGTGAGCCTGGAACGAGCAGCTGAGGGTGTCCGCCAAACCGTTCTGCTCCCCCGGAAGACAGAACACCGTCAGGTAAGTGGCATTGTGAACGAAGAAATCCCACAGCGCAAGGGCTTCCCTGCAGAGGGGAGAGGAGCGGGCACCCCCGTTTGTTGATATAAAAAACTGCTGCCGTGTTGTCCGAAAGGACTGAAACACACCTGCCAGCCAGTTGAGACCGGAAGGTCAAACGCCAGGCGGACCGCTCTCAGCTCCCTGACATTGATATGCAACTCGAGGTCCTCCACCTACCAAAAGCCCTGCGTCCTGAGGCGTCCCAGGTGCGCTCCCCAACTTCCATCCAAGGCGTCCATCACCAGGGAGAGGGAGGCCTGCGGGGAGCAAAGGGGACACCCATGCAGACTTCCTGTGGGTCGAGCCACCACCTTAGCGAGCTCAGCACCAAGCGGGAAATGGACACCACTGAGTCCAGGGGGTCAGAAATTGCACGGAACCTGGACTCCGGCAGGTATGCTTTGGCATGGGTGGAGTCCAGAACCGCTCCTATGAACTCTACTCGTTGCGTAAGAGACAGGATGGATTTGGCTTCATTCAAGAGGAGGCCAAGATTGAGAAAGGTCCGCCTGATGAACAACACCTGGGTCTCTACCTGCTCCTTGGAGTGGCCCTTTATGAGCCAGTCATACAGGTAGGGGAATACCTGGATGACCCACCTGCGCAGGAAGGCTGCCACAACCGCCATGCATTTCGTGAAGACCCTGGGTGCAGTTTATAGTCTGAACGGGAGCACCGTAAACTGCAGATGGACATCGGCCACGACGAACCTGAGGTACGGACGGTGCCACGGAATTATGGCAATGTGGAAATAGGCGTCCTTTAAGTCGAGGGCGGCATACCAATCTCCTGGATCCAGGGAAGGGATAATCGAGGCCAGGGAGACCATATGGAACTTGAGTTTTCGCACAAACTTGTTCAGCCGCCGCAAGTCTAGGATGGGTCTCAGGCCCCCTTTTGCCTTTGATATTAGGAAATACTGGGAGTAGAAGCCTTTGCCCCTGAGCTCACGCGGGACTCCCTCCACCACCCCTGCCTCCATGAGGGACTTCACTTTTTGAATTAGAAGTTGCTTGTGAGATGGGTCCCTGAAGAGGGACGGGGAAGGGAGTTGGTGGGGAGGAAGGGAGGAGAACTGGATAGAATATCCCCTCTCTACCATGCAGAGCACCCATCTGTCCAATGTAATTTGGGACCAGGCACGACAGAATTGGGACAGACGTGATCCAAAGGTAGGGGTGGAAGGATCCAGAGTCTCGATTGGTAGGTCACCCTCGACCATACCATCAAATAGGGGGTCTAGACCTTGATTGTGGTCTCGATTGGTGACGCGTCCTGCCATTTCTGCCCTGCCTGCGCCCCAGCTCCTGGCGAGTCTGTGGCTGGTATGGGCGAGGGGCCACCTGCGGCCTAAACTGTCTGCACTGGGTCGCAGGGGTATGCAAGCCCAGCGAGCGAAGCGTGGCCCTCGAGTCCTTTAAGCTATGGAGACGTTTGTCCATTTTCTCCAAAAACAGCATCTGCCCCTCGAAGGGGAGGTCTTGAATTGTCTGCTGGACCTCATAGGGGAGGCCCGAGACCCGGAGCCAGGCTCCCCGCCACATGACCAGGCCCGTTGCCAGGGTGCCCGAGGCTGAGTCTGCCGCACCTAAGGCGGCCTGGAGGGAGGCTCGAGAGATCAGTTTGCCCTCCTCCACTAGGGCTGAAAACTCTGATCTTGAGTCCTGGGGAAGACGCTCCGCAAACTTTGACATGGCCGAACATGTGTTGTGACCATATCGGCTTACTATAGCCTTTTGATTGGCAATGCAGAGTTGGAGTCCCCCTGTGGAGTACACCTTTCTACCAAAGAGCTCAAGTCTTTTTGCGTCTCTGCTCTTCGGTGTCGACCCCTGAAACTCTTGACGCTCCCGCTGGTTGGCCGCATCTACTACCAAGGAGTCGGGGGGAGGGTGGGTGTACAGGTGTTCGTGCCCTTTAGAGGGGACCAAGTAGCACCGCTCCATCCTCTTGGCAGTAGGGGCCAATGAGGCTGGTGTTTGCCATAGGGTGCGGGACGTATCCGCTATAATCTTTATCAGCGGGAGGGCCACCCTGGAAGGCCCTGAGGGAGCCAGAATGTCCACTACAGGGTCCGCGTCCACCTCGATTTGCTCCGCTTGGATTGCGAGGCTCTGAGCTGTTTGCCAAAGCAATTGTTGGAGGATTCAAGTGTCCTCTAGGGCCGGTGCTGCAGCTGTGCCCGAGACCGCCTCGTCCGGGGAGGGTGACGAGGAGATTACGTGGAGCGGCCCCTCGGGGTCCTGCGGCACATGGTATTGAGGTTGCGGTGCCGGTTCCGAGTCTAAATGTGGCACCGCAGCCAGTACTGGGGTTGCCAACAAGCGACTTGGTGTATCATGCGGTGCCGGCGGAGCCCGAACTGAAGCCGCTGCCAGTGCCGCTGCCCGGTTAGGGGGTGCAGAACTTGACAATGGCACACCCCTGCCCAGCGATGGTGCCAGTAGGGGAGGCAGCTGCGCCGGGGCCACCGATGTCGAGGACACCAAAGCCGACCGTGATTGAGGGCCAAACGCCTGGCCTACCGACTGATGGTAGGCCCAGGGAGTCCAAAATGGCCACTGCGAGCGAGGCTGCCATTGTTGCTGCCACAGCGGGTAACGTTGATGGCTCACCCCCGAAACCAATCTCCTGCTCCGCAACCAGCTGGAGCGATAGAAGTCTGCCTCTGAGTCTGAGGTCTCTGAGTCTGAGGACCTGGGGGGAGCAGCTCCCAGTGCTGATGGAGAACGGTGCGGAAGCGGCAGGGAGCACCTCATCTGGTCCGGTGCCGCCTTCACAGCACGGTGTGGGGAGGGAGGTGACAGCATGGCTGGCTTGCCTCTAGATTGTACTGGTGGACGGACCACAGTAGGCAACTCCCTACGACGCGGGGAGGCCAGTGCCGGGAGACCCATTAGGTCTGAGGCTGCCTTGAACACCTCTGGCATCGATGGGGAGCGTATGTCTCCGCTGAGGTCCGGGAAATTAGGCTGGTCCAGACTTGACCCCTCTCTCTGCGGCGACGGAGTTGACGGAACCGCCTAGGGCTGTAGCCCAGCCTGTCCGCTTACACCCGCGGAAGGCGTCGGCCTCGGATCCTGGTGGGGTGACCGATCCCTCACCGGCTTCCTTCTCTTGGCGGGCACCGGCGAAGGTGAGTGGTGCCAACTTCCTATGACCCAACTCCATTCGGTGCTGGGATTTTAACAACCTGGGCTGGGCCCTAAGTCCTGATGCTGGTGCCAGGGCGCTCTGAACTGAGGATGACATGCTGGCCCCTGCCTCGGTCGGTTCTGGGTCCGAGGGTGGCCGCAGGGCCGCCTCCATCAGGAGGACTAAGTCTTTGAGCCCTGTCCTTGAGAGTTCGCGGGCGGAAGCCTCTACAGATAGAGCACCAGTCCTGTTGGTGGCTCTCTCCGAGGCACCTCAAACACAGAGTGCGGGTCACTCTTGGGCAAGAATTTCCCGTAGTCCTTGCAGAGTTTGAACCCGGGGGACCCGGTCATGCCCCAGCGAGTGACGAAGACTCGGGGGGGAACCCCCCCCAACTACAAAAACTATATACAAAGATCTATCTAACTAACTATAATATAACTGAATACACGGACTAAACAGTAAGGCTAGGACACTGCCAGCTTGCTACGCAAGAGAAGTTCCAGCTAGCTGTCACCGGCGGTAAGAAGGAACTGAGGGGGTGGAGGGTCGGCGGGCCCCTTTATAAGGCGCCATGGTGGCGTCAACTCTAGGGGGCGCCCGGACCGATCCTACGGATGCTGCTGGGGTAAATCTTCTGGCTGGCATGCACGCGGCGCGCGCACACCTACTTTGAATGGACATGAACAACCACTCGAAGAAGAACCTCCATTTCTTCTTCAAGTACTGGCCCCTATGTGTTTTCCACATGTGGTTGATTGACAAGCAGCACTCAGAGTGGGAGGCAGGCAGGGGGAGAGGGGGAGGCTAGTGCCAGAAAACCAGCAGCAAAGATGCTTGCAGAACCATAGATCCCACTGCTGCATCCGCAGTAGAGGCCTGCACTATTGCATAATGTCTGGCGAATGTGTGGCTGGAGCTCTAGGTGGCTGTCCTACATATGTCTTGGATTGGACCCTTCCTGTAGGGGTGCTGTAGAGATCTGTGCTCTTGTGGAGTTACCTGTGGCACTGCCAGGAGGAGGGATGTGTGCTAACCTGTAGCACTCGATGCACCCTGAAACCCACTTAGAGATTCTCTGAGAGGATAGAGCTTGACTTTGCAATCTTTCTGCTATGACAATAAAAAGTCTTGGTGACTTTCTGATAGGTTTGGTTCTTTGCAGGTAGAATGCCAGGGCACGTCAGACATCGAGGCAGTGAAGTCTCTTCTCTTCGGCAGAAGCGTGGGGGGTTGGGAGAAAGACAGGTAAGTGAATACTTTGGTTGACATGGAATTCAGAAACAACCTTGGGGAGAAATTTAGGATGTAGGCGAAGGAATACCTTTTCCTTGTGAAAAACTGTATAAAGAGAGTCTACCAGGATGGCTTCCAGCTCACTGACCCTCCTGGATGAAGTAACAGCCACTAAAAATGAAACTTTCATGGACAGGTGAGGCATCAAACATGTCACCAAAGGTTCAAAAGGTGGCCTGGTGGGTGTCGACAGGATGAGATGGAGGTCCAACTGAGATGTAGTTTTTCTAGACATAGTCCCTGACCATGAGGAGTGAGAGCCCCAGCCAGGGAAAACAAGCTATGATACCTAACTCTACCAACAGGCTAAGTAGTATAAAAACTATTTACAAATCTATTTACTGGTTCTGTAAAAAGCTGGGTAAATCTGAGGACACAGGATTCCAGCTCAGGCCCAGGAGTGGTAAGAAGGAATTGGAGAATCATTGGCCCACACTGTGTCTTACATCCTTGGTCAGGAGCAAGAGGAGACCTACTGAGCATGTGCAGGCCAATGGACACTGCTGGTTAGAATTTCCAGACTGGGGTGTAAGGTGCGCATGTGTATCCATGTGTGGAATACACACAGGGAGCAGCACTCAAAGAAAAAAAATGTTTTAAAGAGAAACAACCACCCACAACCACAGTATCTTCCCCGAACAAAACCAATGAATATTTTTAACCAGAATAACTTATGTAAAAGATTTTCCATTAGCTGCAAGACAAGAAACTTCAAAAAGAAATGGGAGAAGTATGGAGTACCAATCGGAAAGACCGCAGCACTGAAAGCCCTTCCACGTCCGCTAGACCCAGTTCCATTAAACTGAGGGAGACAATAAATCCGTCAAAAATGTTCCAACCTTCTTGGAAATAATAGTAGGGGTCCATGGCTATGAGCTTCAGGAACATTTCTGCTGTGAAAATTCCAGTGAAAACCTGGAGTGAAAAGGAGACAAAAAGAGAGCGCACACACACACGTGCCCACACACAGATACACAAACATACACACACAAAGATTCCCCTTAGTTTGGTTTCAGACAGTCAATATACATCTCAAAGATAGGATAACAGTGAACTAAGAATGGGGACCCTGCAATGCTCCTTGTACCAATTCAAATGCACTGCCATAGGCTTGTGTACAATGAGTTATTCCCTCCACTGGTGTAGCTGCGCTGCTGCAACCCTTACTGGCTTCCCTGGTAATCATTCTCATATTAAGACCTTACAGACAGATTTTCAGAAGTGATCGAAACGTCAGGGCCTCTGGCTATGATCCAGCCTGGTTCCACACCAATGAAGTCAATATGAGCTTTGCCATCACTTTCAGTGGTCACAGGATCATGCCTTGAGGCAGGCACAGCCTGATCCTGGTTATGGCCAGGTCGACAGCATAGCTCCGCTGATTTCAGTTATGTTCATCAGGCCCCATAAGTGCTGAACATCTGCAGCTCATACAGACTGCAGTCAGAACAGCAGGTGCACAGAACCCCTGAAAGTCACCTTTGAAAATATCAGCCTCACAAGTATTTGAGTCTGAGCCTGAGAGATGCCAAGCACCCACAAACCCAACTGATCCTCACATGAGCTGCAGAAGGAACTCTGCACCTCCTCCGGATCTGTCCCCTTTTAGAGCAATGAATCACTTAGTACACTGCAGGAAAAAGTCTTGGGAGCACTGTGCAAAACCTGAATAAAGGGTCTTTTGGGCAGGACACTGTTCTCCTTCTTCTGAAGAGCACAGACACCCACCATGCTCCCTGGTTGCTACAGCAGCCTTAAGGTTATGGAGGCCTCTGCAGGGCATGAGCTCCCCATCAGTTTTGGGCATTGGCCAGTTGATCCGCAGAGGAGCCACTGGGCTTCCTTTCTCTTCTTCCTGTCCTCAACCCTCATCCCTTGCACTGACCAGAAAGACTGCTCATTGCACTGCCCATAAGCAGCTGAATCGCTCCATTTGGGGCCCTTCGTGCCCACTGGAGAATGGCAGAGAATTAGTCATTAGCCCTTTGCTCTGACCTTTGGCCTACAGCATTACTGGATCCCCCCTGCTCCTCCATCTCCTCCTGAAGCAACTCCCTTCTTACCTTACTGGTATGGGCCCTGCCTGGGAAGTCACTTAACCTGGAAGCCATTTCACCCACCATGTTGGCAGTCCACACTACAGCTGTGACCCTACTAAATGTTTGCTGCCCAGAGGAAACATTTCCCTCATGGAATTCTGGTAGTAAGGTAGTAATTATTCATGGAAAGTCATGGCCCTTCTCTGCTAATTGCAGATACATTGCAGTTTAAGCCATTCCTTGGACAAGATGGATAATTATTTGTCAGCAACATGACTGCCCACAACACTGCTGTAGGGAGAGGGGAACTAACAGGAGACAGTCTAAATCAGAAGGAGGAGAAGATGATATTCTGGAGTAAATAAGAGATTTCAGATAGCATCTAACAGCACCATCTCCCAACACCACAAACAAGAAATCTCCGCTCTTCGTGAAACCACACACAAGTGCACAGGGTTAAAAAAAACGGTGGTGTGCTCTGGTCTAATAATAAAAATATCTAACTCTCATGTAGCACTTTTCATCAGTAGATCTCAAAACACTTTGCCAAGGGAGCAGCATCGTCATTCCCATTTTACAGATGGGGAAACCGAGGTACAGAGAACTAACTTTCCCAAGGTCACATAGCATGCCAGTGGCAGAGCTGGGAATAGGACCCAGGTCTCCTGAGTCCCAGGCCAGTGCTCTATCCTCTAAGAGGCACATGGCCTCCTTCTGATGAGTTGAAGTGTGATCATTATGGCAAAGAGACACCTTACCACTCGCCTCATGCCTGCTGAGAGGCAGAGATCCTTTGGTAGCAGCACTCTCAGTGATGTAGGGTCAAGTCCCCTGCAGTCCCTCTCCAACTCATCTAGTGCTTTGTAGGCCCTATTCTACACCCACTGAAGCCAGTGTGAAAGACTTCAATTGACTTGAGTGAGCATTGCATCAATCCCCCATTTGCATCTGCACTATAGAGGATCTTGCCACTCATTTCAGGCAGTGCCCAGATATCTGGGAAAACACACAGACCTTCTAAAAGAATATGCAAGGATCTGTGCACAGAAGGGTGACAGGACACTATTGACAGCTAGTTCATTTACCCTTACTGTCATTTATTATTTGAATTATTGTAAAAGTGAATCTGCTTGTCACTGTTAACACAAAGTCTCTGTACCCCCTACAACATGTTTTTCCAAAGCACTCTTACCAGATTTCCTACAGTCAGAACATCTTGAAACTCAGGGGTCATGGGATGGTGTTCCATGGCCATGAACAAAGTGTTCAGCACAATACAGATGGTAATGGCCAGGTCGACAAAGGGATCCATGACGATCATGTTCACTATTTCCTTCAGCTTGATCCAGTGTGGGTGACACTCCCAGATCAGGAAGGTGTTGGCAAATTTGTACCAACATGGGGGACACTTCCTCTGGGACTCTTCCAACTCTGCAGTTACAAAACAAAACAGCAGTCAGGTCTTGTCCTCCTAGATCTGTCTTAATCTGTTAAGATGGCTCCGGTATCATGTCACTGCACCCCTTGGCTGTGTTGAATCCACCTTGTGTCTTTGCTTATACTTTGTTTTAAGCTCTTTGGTGCAAAGAGTCTCTTTGCTGTATGTTTGTACTGTGCCCAATACTATGGAGCTGGGGCATCTAGGTGATCCCATAATACAAATTAAAATAAAAAGAATGGATCCCATAACTGTTTTACCCAAGAGCCCAACCTGTGGGTTTAGGATGTGATTCAACAATCACTGCAGTTAATGGGCCTCCACCTACTGGACTTCACACATTGGGCCCTCAGACCTCACCTATATTGAAAGTTGCACCAGTTTAGCTAAAGATGCCATTTAAAACTGTGCAACGCAGTGGTGTGGACACACTTAGTTCAATTTAAAACCTAGCTTATATCAATACAGCTTAACTCAGTAAAAATTCAATTTGGGATAAACTGATACAAGCCTGGCTTAAATCAAATTAAGAGCCCCTATGTAGAGTTTTGAACCAGTTTTTAAACCAGTTTAAATTTTGGTGATATTTTGAACACAGCTAAGCCCTAACTGAGGTGGTGAATGACACAATGTGGCAAAAGGATTTAATCAGTCAGCAGCTGATTAAAATGAATGTTGTCCATTTACAGAAAGCCAACATGAATGCAACACCGATGCCTTAAGTGGGTTTATTTATTTAAGATATTTTTACATTTCTCCTGGAAACTTATGTTACTTTTTATCCATTCTTTGGCCTCCGGTTAGTCTATCCAAGCTGCACACAACTGTCCGAGGCAGTGGTTGTATTTTTGCTTGGGAAGGGAGGGGTGCTTTGGTGGATTTCTCCAACTCCAGTTCGTCTTTTGGTTGCTAAGAATATGGTTGCCTTGGTTTTCTGAAAGTTTAAAATGAAAAAAAGGACCACAGCACTGGAGCTGTAGGAGTTTGTGCAGGAGGGAAGCCACGCAGAAATCTTGCTCTATTTTCAAAGTATATATAATTTCATATATATTATTACAGGATCCTGTAAGAATCAGAGAATACCCCCCCATACACTCAAACATCTGTCATTCTCAAACTCTTACAGCCCCTTGCATAATATATTTGGAAATCAGAGTCATTTGCTCATCTCTATCTACTGCTTATTTCAGCATTTCTGTCACATGCAGGTCACTTTCTCTTGACAGCTGACATAGCCAAGATCTGAATGCAGTTCAGATCTCTCTATTCCTGGGCTTCAGGCAAAGGAGACTTTCTCCATTCCCCATATGTGCAGAACACACATACATTCAGATTGAGTGACAACTATAGTTTCCCTTTCGCATACTGTTATTGGAACCAGAACATACGCAAGTTCTTTTTACTCCCCCACACCTGGGAGTATGTGAGTGTTTGAGGAGGTGCAAATTTAGATGCAAACAAAATGCACAAGCACATCCTTCTCCAGTGCTTAATTTGTAATGAAAGAGATGCCAGGGCTATGAACTGCCAAGCCTAGAGGTGCTGGCAAGCAGTGGCACAAATTAAGCACTGCACTTCTCTAAGGGAGGAATCACCACTAAGTTAACCATCAATTCTTTGGTGCCTTCACAGCAGCTCAGCAGAAAAATCCATTTGCCTCCTTCTGCTCCAAACTGCCAACCTCTCTGGCTGTTGTGGTTTCATCTCTGCTAAATACAGCACAAAACCCACCTTTTCCATGGCTGCCTACAAGCAGTTGTTGCCCAGATCCCCTCCTTTAATGTCTTTCCACCAATCTCCTTAATGTGATATACATTGTTTTACGGTAATAGCTATGTGTTGCATTGTTCTAGAGGGGAATGAATACAGCTGTGTAAAATGCTCAGAGCTTTCTAGCTCACAGTTTGGGGTTTGTTACAAAGCCACAACTTGGGGCCCAGTTCACAAGACTGAGCCATGGCTCAAAAGAACCTGGAGGAATTTGTGGTTCTGAGTAGAAGCCAGGCAGAATTCCAGTTCCACACATCTCCCACCCAAAACACTGAAGTTTCAGTTGAGGAGAGGTTTGAAACTTATATGAATCCAAACATTTAAGTTTCAAACCTCTCCTCAACCGAAACTTCAGGGGAGGAAAGAACCACAACCCCCAAATTGTCACACTGATGCAGAAACAAACACATTGCGGCATGAGTCAAAATGGATGCAGAAACAACAGAGATCAAATCCACCATCCTTCAATCTCCTTCTAGTTACCAGCAATAGGTCTTTTAGTTTCTCCAAGGCAGCCACAAGGGGGCACTAGGCACATACAAACACATACATACACACTAAATTACATGGCATTGTGCACACCTTCTACAAGGGTATTCGTTACAACAGTCATTATACTGTTGGTTCGATCCTTTCTTCCATATGATGCATTCAGTTGATCCATTGAGACCAAGAGAGACCCAGTAGGTTTCTTTTTAATTTCCACCTCAGTAGTACCCTGCAAAATTCACATGTCTGATTAGAACAGACTTGGGATCCGTCTGAAACTTTGCAAACTGTCACGTTAGATAGATAGCACATGCACCCAAAGGAGAAAATAAGACAGGGTTTATTTTTCCAATACTGATGTCATTCTTTATTCACGAGCCTGATGCTTTTATCTTATGTAACACTATGGATGCTGCTTCCTCAGGCTGCAGCAATACTTTGCACTGCTTAAAAAAAATGTGGTTACTGGAAGCTTAGTATTTCCTGTATATTCTTCATGTAGAGTATTTTAATATTTAAGACCAACCAAAAGGAGTGTTTTAAAAAATTGGCAATTTCTGCATAGTCCTTTGCTTTGCAAGAAGCCCAATGTAAATCAATGGGAGGAAGGATTGGCTTGTTGCTAATGTACTAACTGGGACACAGACCTTGGGTCATCTCCCACCTCTGCCACAGACTCCCTGTCTGACTTAGCTAGTCACTTAAAAATAGTCCTTCCTTTCTACCACCTTTGTCTGCCCCATCTATTTAGACTGTAAACTCTTTGGGACAGAAACTATCTCATTATGTATTTGTGCAGCACCTGACACAACGGGTCCCTGATCTTGACTAATCTAGTCTCCTGCTCCAACCACTCAACTATATACTTTCCACATACCACCCCTTACAGCTAGAATTGAGACCAGGTGTCCTAGCTCCTTTAGTTATATAGAAATTTCGAATGCAGACAATCCTCAAAGAGACAGAGTCAGAGAGAAATGTGGACGTTTACCTGGGGGCATTGTGAGATAAGTTTTTCCTGTATTCATACTGTCCATCTGTGTTAATGTTTGCTCTGGCTATTTATTTCACTCCCTTAGTTTCCATAAACAGTGACCAAACCAGAAATTAAGACATTTCTTCTGCATGAGCACAAGGATTTGCAGCCTTAGAAAAACTATAGACTCTAAGTATTAAAGAGCATTTGCACAGATTTTTCTTTGAATTTCACTGAGGTACAAAGCAGCAAAAACTCCACATTTCTTCTAGTGCAACAGAGAGCACTGATGTTATTTTGTATATTGTTACATCTATCCAAAACCAATAAAGAGAAGTCATTTTTTTACTTGAGCAACAAAAAAAAAGGAGGGGGGAGCATCAGTCAAAGGGACTGGCCCGTGCTCAAATGCATTTGCAGTCATATGGCTGCATCTTGTGAACACAAGCACAAGGTGCTCACAAGTCAGGCAACTGTGCAACAATACAGCCTCATTTGGTCCCCAAATGTGGGATTATTTCAGTACCTGTATCTGAAAATTGGGGTCATGACAAGTGGTCAGCTCTCGGCAGCGCATTGAGAACAGGAGAGACCGTCTCACATTCCAGCCCACTAAGAACAATGTGACCTGCTGGTAATTAAGGACAGGCTACAGTGCGAGGGCCCAGAGCTCTCAACACCTATTCAAGTCAACAGCCAAAATCTGGATTTTGTTATACAAGACAGATGTAATCATTTCTTAGGCTTTGCTCTGTAAAGGACTAATCTTACCCAATGGGAGCAAATCTAGGCCCAGAAATCTGTGTGTGCTACCAAGGGTTTATTGCTTTGCCCTCAATATAGGAGTCTGCCATCAGTTGCTTGTGAAAAGAACAGGTGTGCCTTAAACAGCTGTCTGTCTCCCTTTCTTAAGGAAATGAGATACTTACTCTATGAGTGACTAAGGTATCCTGCATAACCCATGTGATTCCTCAGTGGTCATGACGGTTAATTGGCATTTGCATTGTTTAACTACAGGTATAGCCAGTTATCAAAAAGAACTGCCAAGTAACTAGTGTATCTAGTATCACATAATACGGAAGTCTCTCTTCAGGTGTCTTTCATGCATTCATCATGCTAATTATAGTTTCTAATATTTCCATGCTGTGTTAGAAAAAGAACAGAATATTCAAACTACACGTTATATTAACATGCTAACTGGGGAAGAAGGTAAGAACTAAAGTTTAACATAACTAAGGAAGGGTCAATAAAGTCAAGGATGAATCAAGGATTAGAGGGTATTAATTTATGTTGCAAAATTTTTTTTAAAAACTGCTTGGAATTTGCAAACACACTAGCTGAATTTTCCCCAAAAGCAATTTTTTAAGACAGCTCACAAATGATCTTGTTACCCTTTGTATTTATTGAAGGCCAAACAATTCCTTCTAACTAGCACATAATAGTACAGGCTCTCTCCTGCTTCCTAGACTAATTTGTTTTGTTGACATATTTTTAAATGAATTTTTTAACTGAAGTTCATTCAACCCTTTGTTTTAAAAGGTCACCATCAAGAGAAAAATCAGATATTAAAAAAATACAGAGAAAAATTATTTTCCTCCATTGTGTTAAAAAATTCCCTTGTGGAAAAGTCCTGTAGAATTTGAGGGAGATTAAATCAATATGATTCAATAGATATCACCCTAAACAACTTATAGAATGTAAACGCTGTGATTTGCAGCGGCAGCTCCAGACACCAGCACTCCAAGGGCGTGCCTGGGCCGGGAAGCCGCAGGGGGCGCCCTGCCGGTCCCTCCGAGGGTGGCAGTCAGGCAGCCTTCGGTGGCTTGCCTGCAGGAGGTCCGCTGGTTCCGTGGATTCAGTGGCAAGTATGCCGAAGCCACGTGACCGGCGGACCTCCCGCAGGCAAGCCGCTGAATCCACAGGACCAGGGACCTCCACAGGCAAGCCGCCGAAGGCCGCCTGCCTGCCGTGCTTGGGGCAGCAAAAAAGCTAGAGCCGTCCCTGCTGATTTGGCAACCTGAGCCAAACTGATGTACAGCATGACTGAACAGATTCATATGCATAAATCAGATTTCAGGATTGGGGCCTGCTAATTATATTATGCTCGAGGGTTCCAGAGGCTGGTTTTTAAAATTCGATCACCAGATTGTCTTTGTTAAATGCTATAGGATTTCACACAGAAGGATGAGATGATTACAATGGAAGGATTTTAAAAATTAAATTAAGTTTACTTTCCAACCATCTAAACTGATGGTTTCATTTTCTGCATTTCATTCAACTTGGGCAGTGAAACTAGACTGGTTAGAGTCTCAGCTCTATTTATAGTCAGTTTCACCTCCTGCTTCTCATGCACTAGTGCCATGCTGGGAAAGTTTAAATCTAAAATAAAACTGTTTTCATTGAAATTATTTTCTTAATTCCATTAAAACATTTCTTTCTTACTAGGTTCTGTAATATATATTACAAAAAAGAACAAAACCTATATTTTGGACTTAAATTACTTGACAGTGTTCCCTTTTAAGCCTCATATTTCACCTGGATCCCCCTTCTCATAGGTCCCCCTTCCCCAAAGCTGTCACTCATGGTGCCTGATTTGGTTCTTTGTTTGAAATTGCTCTCTCACTCTCTAAGACAATCCTGCAAGATGATCCAGGCAGGGGGTGGCTCCCAAAAGCTGCTCCACTTACTCACTGAAGTTCATGGAACTCCTTTGGAGTGTACAGACATAAGAGTTTGTTCCACCTAGAACTGATTGCAGGATCGTGGCCTTTGAACACAAAATTCTCTGCCCTATTTACATTTGTTTTTAAAATTTATTCCTTCATAAAGGAGTTTTCTTTTAAATTTGGTGAGATTTTAAAAATTTCTCCGCCTTTTATTTCCCTTTAAGTTCCCAAATAACATTCCTTAGCTGTGGAGAAACTTTCCAGCAAATCTTGGTCTGTTTCCCTTCCCACACCTCTTAAAAAAATTGTTCCTAAGAATTGCCATGACAAATGGCAGGTTTATTATATCCTTATCTCAATTCCAAGCCTTTTTTTTCCCCCCAGGAAGCCAGGAGGTGGATGTGGGTCAGTAGTTTACTTCAAAAAGAAAGGAAGGGAGTAACTGAAGCATGGCAGTACAGACTATATAGTCTGGGGTTAGACAAACCAATTTTCATTCCATCAGGGTGTCCATTTGGCGTGGAGGGCGGCATACAGGAAAGCAGAAAAGGGCAGACCGCCATGCCTAGACTATCTACTCATTGACTTCCTTACACTGTCATCAGTAGCTGCCTTATCTATTTTCACCTCAGGCAGAAGGCGTCCCATGGGCCTATTGGATGCTGGGCCACCAATAAGAGACACCACGCCATTACAATCCACTGTGCTGTTCCTTTTCACGTTCCGGCGGATGCTGGGAAAGATCCGTGAGGACCGGCTGCCCTGGCTGTAGCCACTGTAGCTGCTTCTCCGTTCCCGGCCACGGAAGGGGATGAAAAGGGAATCTCTTCTGCCTTCGCTCTCCTCCACCGTGCTGTGCTCATCATCAGCAAATTCATTCTCTGAACCTGGATCACGGAAGCGCCCTCTGAAGCTGAAGATGCTGCTCTTGCTGTTGTGCCGGGAGAGGAAAGGGGAGCCTGGGATGCTGAGAAGGGACTGGGAGGGAGAAGAGAAAGAACAGCGATGGTGTGAATGGTAGAGAGAAAAACAAAGTGATATCACAGCTTGGTATCGTCCGCAAACTTTATAAGTGTACTCTCTATGCCATTATCTAAATCATTGATGAAGATATTGAACAGAACCGGACCCAGAACCGATCCCTGAGGGACCCCACTTGTTATGCCCTTCCAGCATGATTGTGAACCACTGATAACTACTCTCTGGGAATGATTTTCCAACCAGTTATGCACCCATCTTATACTAGCTCCATCTAGGTTCCCTAGTTTGTTTATGAGAAGGTCATGCAAGACAGTATCAAAAGCATTACTAAAGTCAAGATATACCACATCTATCACTTCTCCCCTATCCACAAGGCTTGTTACCCTATCAGGTTGGTTTGACACGATTTGTTCTTGACAAATCCATGCTGACTGTTACTTACCACCTCATTATCTTCTAGGTGTTTGCAAATTGATGGCTTAATTATGTGCTCCATTGTCTTTCGGGGTACAAAAGTTAAGCTGACTGGTCTATAATTCCTAGGTTGTCCTTATTTCCCTTTTTATAGATGGGCACTATATTTGCCCTTTTCCAGTCTCCCGTCTTCCACGACTTTTCAAAGACAATCGCTAATGATGGGGTCTTGACCCTGATCCAGGCCAACAGGTGCTGTTGTAATACAGATACAAATCACAGGCACAGCTAGATCCTTGGCAGCAGGCTCAGCAGAGAGGCCAAGGAATGAACAGGCCATGGAGACTGAACTCCCCTGAAACCAAGGTTGAACCATATTGGGGTGGCAGGGTGGGAGCAAGCATCCCCAGCTGATGCCTTTGTGCTGGACTCTAGGGGAGGACTTCACTCCTTTTGGCCCTCAATCCAGCACATTTAATATAAAAAGAAAAATTTAGGAAAAGTGATAGAACTCAAGCACGTTGGGTAAATTTTTCAAAAGCACCTAAGTGACCTAGGAGCCTTAGTTCCATTTTCAAAAGTGATCTGGCACTTATCCACGTACGTCTAATTGAAAGTCACCTGTGTAACTGTCCTGACTTTGGAGTTACTCCTGATTTCCACTGGGCTCACAGGGACACTCAGGACTTGCTGTGTAATCAGGTACTACAGGATTGGGCCCTAAGTTTCCTCTCGATCCAGCATCAATTAAAAGGACTGGAAAGATTCCCTTGGATTGCAAAGGGCATCAGCTGAGGCCCCAAGACAGAAAAATATGACAGAAAATGTGACTCTTAATAATGGAAAGGAATGTTACCTGGTTCATGATGGAAAATTTCCTTCCCAGCCTGTTGTCTGGCAGCCTAAAAGCCTTTCTCCTCATTCCATCCTCCGATTCAGACTTGAACACCTTCTCGTTGTCACCCTTCTCCTCTCCTTCCAACAGCTCCTTTTGCTTCCGTTTCTTCCTCCTGTTCCGTCGCTCCTTGTCACTCTTAGAACTGAGTTTGGAAATCTCAGAAGAGCTCTGAGACACCCTCCCCCTGCCATCACCCTCCACAGCATCTTCTGAGACTGTCCCTGCTGAAGTGACCATGGCAGCAGCCTGAGGGGAAAGGGACAAAATTAATTTGTTCCTTATTTAGTGGACAGGGAAAAGGAATGGGTAAGACAGAAAAATGACAGACATCTCTCACAGGCAGAGACAGTGAGGTGGAATTGTTACAGCATAGGGGCTGAGCCAGGAATCATCATCTCTCTTTCCTGCTCTGGGAAGTAGTGTGTTCTAATGCTTAGTGCACAAGATCAGGACACCAGACTCCTAAATTCTGCTTCCTCCTCAAAATGGGGATTTTGTGCAAATGGTTAGAGCACAGGACTGGGATCCAGAACTTGTGGGTTCTGCTGCAGGCTCCCCTTGGTTCAAGTAACTTCACCTCTTTGTCCCTCAGTTTAGTCCTCTCTCTGATAGGTAGAAATAATACTTATCTGTCTTGCATGGGTATAGCAAGGCTTAGCTAGAACCGAGAGCTGTTCTGACATTCTCTGGTGAAAGATGCTTTTACCAGTGTAATGCAAATAACAGAATGAATCTGTAGCTATACATCTGGACTGTCACAGAGGTAGCAGACACAGAACCCTGTCTTCTTGCTACAAAAGGCAGGCCCCTGCCAGTTTAGCTAAAGGAGAAACTCCATAAAAAAATGTTAGCAATGTGTTGGGCATAGGAACACAGGGTGAGCAATTCTAATTCCATCCAACAGAGCCTAGTGAGGCCCAGACACACCACTCTGTTCATTACTGTATTTTCATAATTATATGACTCTGGTTTGTAATTAATGGTCCAGAAAAAAATTATAATAACCTAAAAAAAGTATTAATCAAAACTGTAACCTGTGTGTCTTCCTGCTGCCTTTTCAGCTGTTCCAACATGGCCTTGAATTCTGCTTCCTTTTGCTCCGCTTCCTCCAGTGTGGCCTGGTTCTGCTCTTCATAAGCCATGGCTACCACAGCCAAGATCAGATTGACCAGATAGAATGACCCCACAAAGATAACCAGGACAAAGAATATCATGTAAGTTTTTCCTGCTGCTCGCAATGTCTGAAAAAGAGACAGCAATTTCCCTATCACTGATTCAGAAGAGACTGTCTACAATACAGATCTGAGCAGCCAATCACAGTTCTCTTGATGGAGGATTCTAAAGAAAAATGCATCGGTACCACACATACAAAGTGTTATCTAATTTCTTGGCAGGATCCATTCCAAAGACTTAGAATATACAGCACACCCAACAAACTCTGGGCCCCAAGCAGTGAAATGACTTCTCCTTCCTTTAAGAACAAGCCTGATGCTATGTCAGGCAGGAATAAAGGTTGTAAATCTGACCAAAGGATGGACATTTTAAGGGATTCAGAAATACAGTATGAAACTCAATGCCAAGCACAGAGATTCTTTTGAAACAATGCTGGTTCAGCATGATGCCAACCTGAAAGAGAAGTCTGAATTGTTCTTAGACAACATAGATACAGTTTGCCCTTCAAAGCACCTAGATGCCCTGTGTTATGCTACAAGAGTATCAGCAAAGCTGAGGTGCGCAGCATATGCACAACATACAGTATGACAATTTTGCAGCATTCACCACAGAATCTTAGAAGATTTAGCAAAACAGAAAAATCTCCAGGCTGAAAACAGTCAAGAATGCTACGTGCGCTCTCCCTTGTGCCATTCTTCCCCTCCTTAAAAACACAATTCCTCCAAAGTCACACAGGCATACACTTGCGGGTGGCTCCCTCAGACCCTTAAAAAACTCCCCATCCTCCCACAAATGTGTATGGAATTAGAGGCAACAAAACATTGGAAGCAAAAGAGAAGCAATGCATCTACTTACTAACTGATACAAGTTTTCCCAAAAATCCTGAGTCATAAGGCGAAATAAGGCTAGGAAAGCCCAGCTGAAAGTGTCAAAGCTTGTGTAGCCATAGTTTGGATTCCTTCCTGCTTTCATGCATGTGTAGCCCTCTGGACATTGGCTGCAAAAAAGATGAAAGCAGTTTCAGGGTATCAATATTGTAAGAGACATAAGAACAGATTAACAGGAGGCTTGTTGCCAAAGGCTGTGATGACTTTCACAGCAGCAAGGTGCAACATTTTATCTGGGTTTTATTTTCACGTGGATAAAGTGGTTGGCAAAAACCAGGGCAGTTGACAACCCCGGAGACAGAAGCCCTTATCTTCAGAATGCAGCAGTACGAGATTATTCATATTGCCTGACCAAACCTGAGCTGGACTGGCTAGCTACAGGGGTAAGAGCCTACAATCTTCATACCCACTGGTGATCTGAACAAAAGCCCCCTTGAGCCAATGGGCATTTTTTCATGTTTTTCAGTGGGCTTTGGATCAGCCCTCTATCCTTCGCTGTGCTGCAGGCCATCCGGTACGAATTGTGGTGATGGTAGGTGATGTGACATGGACCTACCATCGGTATCTAGATTGAGAACCACCAACTTATTGACCAGCGAACAGCCCATAAATTCATTTTTTTGTTCTCTTGCTTTTATGCTAATCAAGTTTTCTACTGTGACCCAAATTAACCAGCAACTGTAAGTTTTTGACTAAACAGAATTAATGTACAAATGCCACTGGAAATACCATTATCTGTATTTACATACATGCATGTATTACATAGATTTTAAATCAGTTATACTTCAGGTAATTAAATGTGAATGCTGAAGCTTTCAAAGAGCTATGGGCAGCTGGGCACCCAGGACTGGATTTCAAATATCCAAAGACCAGATTTTTAGAAGTAGTTAGGTGCCCAAAGCCCTAACTGATTTAGGAGGACAATTCTCGTTGAGAAACAACAAGAACAGTGCTGCTAACTTCCCAATTCTCCTTTGAAAATCGCATCCTAGTACAGCTATGATCCATTTGCTAGTGAGCTGGGAGAATGTAGCTTGCAACATTTCATACACATCAGTTGCTTAATTTTAAGTGATGCAAAATGAACCACAAATAATGAGTGCCTTTTTAAAACAGATGTTATATTTTTGTTTACGTATGACCCCACAGTCCAGCAAGTCTACACAAATACCCTGTGTCAGGCATGATACATGCAGAGTAGAGAGACCGATACTAAGGGGGTGCATTCAATGAAAGGAGATCAGGCTACATAGAACTAACTACCTCTAAGCCTTTGCCACCACTAAGCTCTATGAAAGCCATTGGAGATGAAAGACATTCTTTACTTTTAATGAAGTCCAACACTTACCCTGCATCTGAGCTGTTACCACAGAGCAAAGGATCAAGGGCCCCAGGGATTGTGTAAAAGTTTGCTGGAAAAAAAAAATGTTAAACATATGTATGCACACTGCACACTTAATGGACTCAGCATATTACAAAATTATAGAAGTCTTAACAGAGCAGTCATCTAGGTTCTTCCTGGAAGTTAATACAGCTGTTTGAGTGCAAATACAAATGAATCGCTGGCACACTGGAGCAAGTTAATTCAAGAGTCGGCAGGCAAGGAAGGAGCTGCAAAGAGCTGGATCCTGATTCCCCACTACCTTGCACTTTGTGTTGTCACTTACACCTGTGTAAACCCTACCAGCATGGTAGCATGTTCACCTGCTTTGCACAAGTACAAAAGGAGTTACTAGTCACTTCAATTGGAAATATGGCGAATAAGAACCAAGTGAAACCAAATAAGGAGCTCGGGAGTCAAGTCAATGCTTTCATCTGCAGAGCTGACAGCATTCACACACATTTCCTAGCTGTTCCCTTTCACAATCTTTACAGCTTATTTTATTCTGGGACAAGGTTTTGCTCTTGTTAATGTTTGGGGAATAGGCTGTTCTTTGAACTAGTACCTGTATCTACATGGCATTTGGGCACAACCACGATTATTTAGGATTCATTATCCCCATTTTATAAAAGTCAACCAGTCAGGATGAAGAACAGATATCAGGTAATAAAGGTAGCCGGCTGCACACCATGAATAGAGAATAATCAAATGCCTCATAGGCTGCAATTAATTTGCATAAACTGTTAGAATTATTGCAAATAAGTAGGAAAGGAAAGGAAAAGAAAGGAAAGGAAAACAGGCCTAGTTTTCCAACTAAACTACTAGTTACAAATGGTTCAGCATGCTCTGTAGGTCTCTTTGCACATATCCTTTCCAAATGCATGGACTTTTTCTAAATCAATGCTGACTGACACACAAAGATAAGGCTCTAAGAGACAGAAGGCAGGATGCAAGAATGGCAGTTGGAAGAAGATGCTGGACATAGATACAATGGGAAAGTGGGGGTCAGGTCAAGGATTAATACAAAGAAAGCATGAACAGCTCAGTGGAGGTTAGAGAGAAGCTTATTGTGCCCCATGCCCTGATGCCGGGAGCCTCCCTGCTATAGAAACAGGATTTAAGAATCAAATACATGAGCCACTTTCTCAATCCCTAAAGCCCTCTCTCCAGAGTTGTATGCAATCTTGGCTGACCACTCATGAACAACACTTGATAAGACACAGCCAGAGAGAAGAAATCCCTGAGGCAAGGAAGTAGCTTTTACAAACTCTACATTTAAAACTAAACAGACTGGGCTGTAAAAAGCTTTGTTTGTGAGCTTGGAGGCACAGAACTCACTCTGGATTGGACAAACAGGTTGCAAACCTGGGCCGAGTATCAAGTGAGCCCTGAAACATGGGCCACAGTGTAGGGTTTGTCCTTGAAACCAGGTGATGATGTGATAATTGGGGCTTAGTAGGCCTACTGCACTTGTAAGCCTAACTGTGGGAAAGGAGATAGAAGTTTATAAGGTGTGACAATCTACAACGATAAATATTGATGGGAAAAAGTGCAAAAGGTAGAGACAGACTGAATGAGTCTAAACCAAAAGGCCAACTGATACAATTCAAGGACTGTGTTAAGATCAGGCCCATAAACAAGAAAAGTGAGGGACTGGAAATCAATGAACCAAAAGTGGATTGTCAGAAATTAGACCTAATCTGTAGACAAAATAGTGAGAGGATGGATTGTTATTCTTCTCATCATTCCCTTTTTGGGTCCTCAAAAGACAAGACTTTTGCAGGGCAAGGAGGCAAAAGTGAACACAATTGCTGACTAAAAGAAGTGAGCTTCACCATCATGGCTGCCACCTGCAACATTTCCTGGAACCCCCAGCTTCACTGGGACAGCATTGGGTCTTTGACATCCTGATCCTCAAAGATGTACTGAAATTTAATGATGTGTTTGCCATGGTACTAAGCAGACTGAGATCTCTGTACACCAGTGGTCCCCAGTCTTTTCGTCTGGCAGGCGCCAGACAGAGGACCGCGGCGGCGGTCCAGCATCCACCGAAATGCCGCCGAATTTCTGCGGCATTTCGGCGGTGATGCTTCTTGATGACATCGCTTGTCAGCAGCAAGTGGCGTCATCGAGAGGCATCGCCGCCAAAATGGCGCAGAAATTAGGCGGCATTTCGGCGGATGCTCGACCGCCGGCTAGGATGCAGGTGCATTTAGATGTCCCTGCCAGTGCCATGGCACCCGTGGGCACCGTGTTGGGGACCCCTGCTGTATACCAATAAAACTACTTAACATTGGACCATGGCAGGGCCATGTTAACACCTTTAAATCTTTGGAACTATTTATTCCATTGAAATTAATACAACAGTGAAACTTGGTGATTTCAACTAATTTTTTCTTTGGAGTTTTTGGTTCCACTTTTTCTGGAAATGAACCAGCACTATGGAACGCTAACACAACCATCCTCTGATGTAGTTAAAACATGGTTGGTGTTCACAGCACACTCCAGAGTCAAGGACAACACACTCTCCAGTGCCATCTACACTCTAGGCAGAATTGTGTTTTAGCTACTTTGAGAAGGTGGAAAAGACCACCATTCTGGGGATTTTGAATCTCAAAGCAAAAGTCACATTGATGTAAAACAAAAAAAATTAGGTTGAGCACAAATCTACAGAGCTTTGCAAAGGCCCCTCCAGATCTGCAACCTTATAAAAAGGACAAGTTTATACTAACCAGTCCAGTGGACAATGGTTATTTTAGGAACAGCACTCACCATGCTGAAATGAACAAAGCCATGATTTTCCAAAGTGAATCTGGATACCCAATTTGAGACACCTTAAAGAGATCCAATTTCCAAAAAGTGCTGAGAAACCAAGGCCTTTAAGGTGCCTGAAGCTGGGCACCCAAAATCTCAAGTCATTTTGAAAATCTTGGCCAACAACATTTAGTCATGTAAAAAGGAAACAGACTTCAGAGAGCATTGCTGCAGAAATACCTACAGACATTGTTGGTGTATTCTTGCCAGTCAAACCCCCTGGTGCCATTCTCCAGGAAGCTCTCATTGAGGTTAATTGGCCATATTACACACTTGTTCCTCAAATTGCCCATAAACAGCTGCAGGCCGATTAAAGCAAAGACACTGAGGCAAAACACTGTCAAAATCATTACATCTGACAGTTTCTTCACAGACTGAATTAGGGCACCCACAATGGTCTTCAAGCCTGCAGAGAGAAAACAGGGCTAGAAATCACTTTCATATAATCATCACACAGACAATACATTGCACATTACATCTATAACACAGAGGCAAAAGGTCATTGCTTAAGGACAGCCAGGTCCATGGGAAATCGAAGCTGCACTGGAGCAGTGGATCTATTCGGGGTTTGGCCTTCCCTACACTGACTACAGCAAAGTATAATGGGCAGGGTGTAACTCCACTGACTTCAGTGAAAGACCAGGAATAAAAGTGTCCCAGTGACTTAAGACAAATTAAAATAATAAAAGGTCACAATTCAAAATCTGTTTTCTAGCGGCAGTGCATATGTAAGAGCCTCGGAGACGAACATTAGGACTTGTCTGCACACAGACGTTACATCAAGTTAAATTGGTGCAAAATCTAATTTAGTTAAACTGATGCAAACCCCTATGTGGACAGCCTTATCTGGGTTTAAACCAGATTCATATGGTGCAAGCTACACAGATGTATACTCTTTCAATCTGGCATAAGAAGATTCCACTGAAAAGTGTTAGGGTTTTCTCCAGTATAAACTGCCTCTTTGGGACTCTATAAACTTGGGGCCAAAGCTGCACAGACAGTTAAGAACACAGGAAAGGCCATACTGGGTCAGACCAAAGGTCCATCTAGTTACCCCAGTATACTGTCTTCCAACCGTGGCTAATGCCAGGTGCCCCAGTGATCCATCCAGTCACCCATTCCCAACTTCTGGCAAACAGAGGCTAGAGACACCATCCCTGTCCATCCTGGCTAATAGCCATTTATGGACCTATACTCAATTAACTTATCTAGTTCTTTTTTAAACCCTGTATAGTCTTGGCCTTCACAACATCCTCTGGCAAGGAGTTCTACAGGTTGATTATGCGTTGTATGAAAAAATACTTCCTTTTGTTTGTTTTAAACCTGCTGCCTAGTAATTTCATTTGGTGACCCCTACTTTTTGGGTTATGAGAAAGAGTCAATGCTACTTCCTTATTTACTTTCTCCACACCAGTCATGATTTTATAGACCTCTAACTAAGGGAAGACATACAATAATCTCTTTTCAAAGCTGAAAAGTCCCAGTCTTATTTCTCTCTCCTCAGATGGCTGCCGTTCTATACCTCTAATAGTTTTCGTTGCCCTTTTCTGAACCTTTTCCAATTCCAATACATCTTTTTTGAGATGGGCAACATCATCTGTACGCAGTATTCAAGATGTGGGCTTACCATGGATTTATACAGAGGCAACATGATATTTTCGGTCTTATTATCTATCCCTTTCTTAATGATTCTCAACATTTTGTTCGCTTTTTTGACTGCTGCTGCACATTGAGTGGATGTTTTCAGAGAACTAGCCACACTGACTCCACAATCTCTTTCCTGAGTGGTAACAGCTAATTTAGATCCCATCATTTTATATGTATAGTTGGGATTATTTTTTCCAATGTGCATTACTTTGCATTTCTCAGCACTGAATTTCATCTGCCATTTTGTTGCCCAGTCACCCAATTTTGAGAGATCCTTTTGTAGCTCTTTGCAGTCTGCTTTGGACTTAACTATCTTGAGTAGTTTTGTATCATCTGCAAATTTTCCCACCTCACCGTTTAACTCCTTTTTCTAGATCAATTATTAATAAGTTGAATAGGACTGGTCCCAGTACTGACCCCTGGGGGACACCACTATTTACCTCTCTCTATTTGGAAAACTGACCACTTATTCCTACCCTTTGTTTCCTATTAACCAGTTACCAATCCATGAGAGGACCTTCCCTCTTATCCCATGACAGCTTACTTTGCTTAAGAGCCTTTGATGAGGCTTTCTGAAAATCTAAGTACACTATATCCACTGGATCCCCCCTGTCCACATGGACCCCCTCAAAGAATTCTAGTAGATTGGTGAGGCATGATTTCCCTTTGCAAAAAAATGTTGAATTTTACTCAACAAATTACATTCATCTATGTGTCTGACAATTTTGTTCTTTGCTATACTTTGCCCAGTACTGAAATTAGACTTATCAGCTGGTATTGCCGGGATCACCTCTGGAGCCCTTTTAAAAATTGGCATCACATTAGCTATCCTCCAGTCATTTGGTACAGAAACCGATTTAAATGATAGGTTATATAGACTACAGTTAGTAGTTCTGCAATTTCACGTTTGAGATCCTTCAGAACACTTGGGTGAATACTGTCTGGTCCTGGTGACTTATTACTGTTTAGTTTACAATTGTTCCAAAACCTCTTCCAATGACAACCTCAGTCTGGGACAGTTCTTCAGATTTGTCACCTAAACAGAATGGCTCAAGTGTGGGAATCTTCCTCACACTCTCAGCCATGAAGACCAATGCAAAGAATTAATTTAATTTATCTGCAATGGCCTTATCGTCCATGAACGGTCCTTTAGCATTTCAATCATCTAGTGGCCCCACTGGTTTTTAGCAGGCTTCCTGCTTCTGACGTACTGAACATTTTTTTGCTATTACTTTTTAAGTCTTTGGCTAGTCGTTCTTCAGATTCAGTTGCTGTATGTGGTTAATATTAACGACAGTACATGTCTTAGGTAAGAAATAAAGTTCTAAAAAGGGTCTTCCAAAAGAAGCTCAGTCTGATCTACACAGGTTCCATCCTTCAACTCAATGGACAATTTGCATGAGCAAGAAATCCAGGGTAATACCTTCCAGTCAGACCTGTATGAAAGATGTGCAGAACACAGTCAGAAGTCAACAGGAAATTGGAGTGCAGAAGAAAACAAGGTAGACTCTTAAAAACAAACAATTCTAACATCCAGCGGATTGTCCTGCATTATAACATGTAGGGAATAAAGCAGACAAGAGCTTCGCTGCACATGGATTCAGACAGAATTTCTAAGGGTGGTCATAAGTGACTCTGAAAATAATCCTGGGGTGTTCCCTCTCATGCAACTCCCAACTCAACCCTGCTCCATTTACAAAGGCCAAAACAGTTTTCCCCCCCAAAACTGCCAGGCCCTACAAACTCAAGCAGTGCCTCAGTAAATTAAAATAAAAGCCACTTTCATCCTGCTTACTTACTGACTAAGAAAGAGAAGCAACATTTTCACCATGACAAAACCAGTTAGATGAGCTCAAGGCAAAATCCTTGGAGCTCTAAGCCCCATGTCCACGAGACACAGCAGAGATCATCAAATGTTTCTGCCAGATCTCACTTTCAGCTAGAAATTCTTGCTTAGCCCTCCACTTTATTCACATTATAAACAGTACTGATAACTTTTAAAAGCATCCATGAATGCTAAGTTACTTCCTTTGTCTGTTCTGCCTCACTTCTTCTACATAGGCAAATCAGACCCTTTCACACCTTGCAAAATTCTACTCACAGCAACTAATTTTTGGTCTTTGACAAGCAAATAAAATATTGTTAGTTTCTCATCACCATCTGGTAATAGTTGGTCAAGCAGGTTGTGTGTGCAGGCTGGTAAGTTTTCCCATAAGAACTTAGCAAAGATGCCCCTACACTCTTTCCAGAGCAAGTGAGGAGATGTGTCACAAAATATTTGCCATACCAGATCATGCCACAGGTGGATTTAGTCTGGTGTCCCATCACTAGCAGTGGCCTTGACGGCACAGTATTCCATAGGAAAGTTATCTAGGCCGCTAGTGCTACTGGACACTCCTGAACCATCTCATAACTTCATCCTCCAAAATATTTTTCCAGATCAGAAATGTAGTTTACCTTTCTTCACGCTCTGCCCGGAGAATTGGCTCATATGCAACTTTTGAAAAGAAATCCCTACCTAACCTTTTAGAGATCTGATAAGAGAGACTTCTACAAGACTGGCATCCTTCCTTTTAACATATTTAGTAAAGTGTTTTTTCTATTAGCCACAAAGATAAAACTTACCCCTTTAATTCATACTCAAAAAGAGGCACTTAATGAGTCATTAAATGCTGTGCTTTATGAATCTCTTACTCTCTTAATCTACTGCCAGATGTGAGCACTTTTGATACACTTTATTACTCCCAGACCATGCACGAATTTCCATCGCTTGCCTCCCAAACCTCACCACATCAATCAGTGATTCCATACAGTTGTAATTGGTATTAACTTCCTCCTCATCACTGCTTTAGCTACCTCCCAAGAGGGCTTGAGGTATAAAAACTCCAGAAATGTTAGCCTTGTTAAGCCCAAGCATTCATCCCAGGCCTGAGATGCTTCCTCAGACCACCACCAGCCTTCTATAACAACCTCTTGGGCAAGCAGCCATTTAAGGTTGTCTATAGGCACTAGTTCTGAAAGAGAGAGAGAGAGAATGTGCAACAGTTCCAGCAGTAGATATTTCAGCTAGGACTGGATCAGACCCAAAGCTCTGGCTCAGATCACCACACCAGCCTTCAGTTGTCAGCTATCAGACTCTCCTAGGCTACCAGCAACTTCATCCAAAGCCCATGGAAGTCAATTAAAAGATTCCAATTGATTCTAATGGACTTTGCATCCTGGCCCAGATCAGAAGTCTTTGCACCCAGTCACTGTTCTCTGCCTAGAGATTATATGCAAGTATTTATATATTTTCATGCAATCTTTGTTTTCACAGAATTAGCTGGTTGCTTCCGATCCATCTTTACTGAATGATCGATGTGCTGCAGAATGCTCAGACCTAGAATATATGGCTAAATTGGTCTTTGATGTGATGGTTCTTGAGACCACATTGTAAGTCTGGAGTAATTCATTTCCACAATGAGCTCAGAAGGAGCTGAAGTTCGTCTGCATCTTCAATCAAGTGGTCAACACTGTAAATGGCAGGAGTGACCAAGCAAGGGGTTAAGGTCACAATCGCCCCTAAATGCCTGGTTTCAAATCCAACTCCTAGTATTAAGACTGTGTTGACTGGGGTGAAGTTCTTATGACCTGTGTTATGCATGAAGCGAGACTAGATCATCATAATGGCCCCTTCATGGCCTTAAAATCTGAATAAATTGAAATAATTTTTAGAGCAATACAAAGCAGACTTCTGGACCTGTCCCAAAATTCAGCAATCAGCAAAAACTTGTGAAGCAAGATTAGATGTGGAGATTTTTATTTTTAAATTTCTGGGAAAGTGGAAGCCAGCTCGTAATGCAACCTAATTGGACGGGAGACTTCTACAGAAAATCAGATTGCTATGGGAAGTATTGATGATTCAGTGCAAGTTCTTCCCAACTGCATCACTACTTAACTGATGACTGGGGCTAATGCTACTGAAGGTGCTGCCTTTTGGATGAAGTATAAAATTGAGGCCTCTCACTACTTTGGTTGCTAAAGATCGCATGGTATTTTTATCCTCCAATGGCTGCTTGACAACCCTCTTCGGTGAAATAGGATTGGTGAGTTTCGTTGGTGAGCATCACAACTGGTATCCTTGCTGGATGTTTCAGCAGGGAGCCCAAAGATTAAATGAGCTGTGAAGATTCGGTCCTCCAGAACAGGGATTATGCACATTGGTCCAAACCCACATGGGGAACCAGCACTGATCATGCTGTTTCTGTTCTGTGGACACAGTGCTTCAGTTGCCAGGGCCAACATTGTTCCAGTCACCAGCTGGAAATTCACATGAGAAATGTAAGCATTAAAACCTCTCGATCCAGAAATGCTGTTCATCACCTCTAGCAGGGAAAAAAGCCTCAAACTGCAGCTTGCTCATCTGAGCTCCTGCTCCTTTAGGCAACAAGGATGTTTTCACCTCAACTTATAATCAACTTGCCTCAAATGTTTTATACCATTAACATTAAAGTTGGCTGGACCTGAGTCATGCGATCCTCTCCTTTCTGCAGGACTTTTTTAGACCACATATATTTGCATGGCCCTTCTGCAGATTTCAGTGTTAAATAATGCAACAAAGCTGAAAGATTTATGAAGCCATGTACGTTTGTGTCCACATACAGGGAGAGCAAGATGCAGTTGCTTCTGTGCATGGTACATTCCAGGGCAGAAAATGCTCTAGAGGGGAAATTTTCCAGTCACAAAAATGTTTCTTTGGCAATCTACAGTTTGTATCCATTTGTCTTCCTTTAGAATGTCCTGTGAGGACAATCTGCTCAATGGCCAGATTCTAGGCCAGTAGTTTACTGTATCTCAAAATGATGGACCAGTTATTGTGTGTTACTAGTAGTGGCATCTAGAGGCCCCAGCTGAGATTGGAGCCCCATTAGGGTAGATGCTGGGTCTATGCAAAGTAAGAGGCAACCCCTGCCTTGGAGAGTTGATCTAAATCGACAAGACAAATGAAGACTGAAGATGCTCATCTGGGAAATGAGGCACAAAAAGATTAAACAACTTGCCTAGGTTACACAAGGCGTCTGTGGCAAAGTGGGGAACTGAATGTAGATCTCCTGAATCGCAGCCCAGTGCCTTAACTGCAAACTTGCCCTTCCTGATTGACTGCCTGGAATCAGTGACAGCTGTCAGCACCGTCCATCACCCCACTTCTGTAACTTGCAACTACATTGGAGCTACACTCCAGATGCAACTACGTTTTTGTAACTAGTTCATCAAACTCATTTGACTCAGTTGCAACAAGCCCGGCTGAGCTGTGTCCACACAGCAGCCCTTTTCACCATTTTGTGCATCTCCACCATTCATGCCACCTGCTGTAACCATGGCTGATGTCACAGCATACTGGAAAAATCTGAGCAGTTATCCCATAGTGTCTCAGCAGGCGAAGCCCATAAAACAGCACCGGTAGTACCACAGGGCAATCAGTTCTGGGGTGTCTTGCACAATATAGAGCTAGGAGCCAGAATGGCCAGCCTGGTTACCCAGACAAGTTTATGGCATCCTGCTTGTAGAAGAACTTGCAGGATGAGAATCAGATGTTAAGGAGACTGGAGAGGGAACTCTCGCTACACTCTTAGCACAGATCATATCATTTGTCAAAAAACTTTTCTATCTTTCATCAAAAAACAAACAAAAAAACTGAGATTTTGGCCATAAAAATTTGTTAGCTGAAAACTGCAAAAGCTTTGTTTTTTCAGAACCCCTTCAAAAAAAGTTGGATTTTTTTTTTAAATCATCAACATTTTTCATAGAGGGGACACCAAAAAAACCCACCAAAACACTTTCCTGACCAGTTGCACTGGCTACAAACTTAGAAGTTTTGTACTGGGATGTTTTTATCTTGATTCAGAACTGAAACTGAATTTTTGTAGGTTTCTGAGAGCTGGATTGATTTCCCAACACTTCTCCATCTTGGAATTAAAAAAAACAACATGAAGTTTACAAGAGAAAGTCATGTAAATTATGCATTTTCATGAATTATCAGATCCACTGACACTTAACATCCTCTCAGATCCTTTTTACTATTTCAGTTATATAAGTGCCAGCATGTGACATGACAATGGAGTCTTAACTATGTTTGCAAAGCTCAGTTTCTTCGATGTCTTTCTAAAAAGTGAGTTCACAAATAGGGAAACTGGGGAGGAAAACTAATGGTAAAAACATTGACCAAAACACATTTGAACCATCCATAATTTATTACACTAACAAAAATGTGAAGCAAGTTGAATTACATAATCAGGAACCAAGAATAAACTGGGATATTACATCATGCAATATAACTGCAAGGCTCAGCAGAGCAGATTTAGTTTCTGATTTTCAAGCTCTGTGACATTCAAGAGGGCTTCTCCTTGGATTGATCCTTGCAATTATCAGATAAATTTTAAAGTTTAACTCTACTTTGCACCTTGCCACGGTTTATGCCATGCTTTAGACCGTGAATGGACCATGCAACTAAGAACAGTCTGAATCAGTGGTAATTCATCTGTAGGGAAATGCTAAAATGAAGGCATTTCATTAGCAAGGCTGTGTTATTTAGTACACACCAGTTATCTATCTAAATTAAGCACTTTAAATAACTAAACAAAAATCTAGGCTTGAATATAAATATCAGACCAAAAATGCAAAAGAGAGGAGCCAGCGCTCTTTTGGGAACCTGTGCTGGATTCTCATTTATTCTAAGGCCTCTTTACACTGTTCCATTAGTATAAAAGCATCTTACCCACTCTAAGCACCCCTTACATTGCCAGGCCGATGTAAAGTGGCCTTAGGGTAGCAGGCACATGAAATTGTAACTAAAACAAATAAGGGAAGTTCCAGGTAGGAATACATTTTTTTTTTGTTAAACTCAGAGCGTTTAATCAATGCCAAAGTTCTTGTCAATGTCCAAGTAGCTTTATTGCTACTCATTTTTCCAGACACAACTGGAAATTTTTACACCCTGTTCCCTTCAGCCCTCTAAACTCGTTTGCTAATCTTCAGTGCCTCTAGGGTCCCATTCTCTATTGTCCTGACAGCATGCAGTCATTACACTTGCTGTGCACTGGTGTAAAAAACTGCATGAGATGCCATGGAGAATTAGGCTCTTAAAAACATTAATAATGGTTTCACTGAAAGATTTGGCCACCCGGGGGCTTGGAATATCATTCCAATTCCTCACTGTTGCTTTGCTTTACCAATTCATAGTTAAAAGGAATGGCCCTCTTCAGATACCAATGGGTTGCAATTGTCTTGGGAACTAAGTTTTCAAGGTGAGGCGGGCTTAGTTTCCATTTGCGATGGACTCAACATGTGTTTCTTCACACAATTTGTCAAGTTAGATAATGTGACTCTTGTTCTATAGAACAGTATGCAGAGCAAGTTCTATGCTTAATTCACCAACTATTAAAAGTTGCCTGTGAGATGTTCAGCTGTCTGTCTTCCCAGCCTAAAGCAGAACCACTGATGAGACACACTATCCATCTGTCGATACTAGGGATCTTTTCGAACAGGTTAGAATAGTACTGTGGATCTGGTTTTAGGTGACCTGACCCATTTTTACTGAGCTACTTTCAAGACTGCTCCATTTCATTAAAAAAGGACCTGCCTTCCTTAAGTCAGCTCTGCACTATGGCTCACATGGTTTTAAAACTGGTTCCGCTAAATTGGTTTTTAAATTTCCCCAGTATAGATAGGCCCCAGGAGACAACTTGCAGCATCACTACTTTATTCTTTCAGAATGTAAAAGATGCAGCTTCCACTGTCACTTGCCCCTCAGTCTGTGTGCCACATGTACCTGACTATCAGTGAAAGGTGGCAGATTGACAGCCCTGCAGAAGAGTCGCAGGACAATATATACACACCACGCTAGACATCTAGCCTGCATGTCTGTAGAAATCGCCTCTAGATGTGAAGAATTAAGCTCACTCCTCTAGGACTATTTAGTGTTTGGCCTCTTTGCTGAGGTTTCCAATGCCTTGGGCCACTTGGCACCTGCTATGTTGTTTGCATGTATGATGCGCACTCTTCTCCAGCAGAAACTGCACTAAGACCAACATACTCATTTAGCAAAGATCACCAAACCATCTTATGATTAAGGTGACCAGATGTCCCATTTTTAAAGGGAGAGTCCCCTTTTTCGGGACTTTTTCTTATATAGGCACCTATTATGCCCCACCTCCTGTCCCGTTTTTTCACAGTTGCTATCTGGTAACCCTACTTATGATAGTCATATTTGGGAACTACTGCTAGCATAGCCTTACGGTGACCAGACAGCAAGTGTGAAAAATCGAGACAGAGGGTGAGGTGTAATTGGAGCATATATAAGGAAAAGTCCCAAGTATCAGCACTGTTCCTATAAAATCGGGACATCTAGTCACCCTACATAGACTAGAACTGAGCTGGTGAAGTAGAGGTGAATGTCTCAATATCCTGTTACTGATCCACTAAGCCATGCAAACTCTCCACCCTACATAAAATTTTATCCAGCAGCATGTCTCCAGTCCTGTATACTTTTCATTTATATCTCATTTAAACACCCACTGCTCATCTGAAGAGGCCAATTCTAATTATTTACAAAAGGTTTATTTAACATCTGTCATAATAATAAAATGGTTTTCTTTTTAGGTCATTGTGATATTAGAATTCCCATCCCACTGCATGCACTGAAGTAACAAGAGAAAACATTTAGATTTTAACATATTCAAATATATTACCCTGAGAAAAGTACACTTCTACCCTGTCTGCATAGTAAGCCATCAAGTAAAATACTAGCTCTCTGCCCCACAACTAGTGCTTCCAAGCTTACCGTAATGACAACCAACCAGTAGGTTAATTACCTAAATTCACAATTCTTGCTAGTCATGGGACCAGAAGGCAGGGGTTATGTTTTGCAAAGCCTCTACTGGGCCCAAGCACTGCACAATCAGGGGAGATCCTGATCTAGGTTCTAATTTAAGTCAGTGACCAAAGCTCCGCCCATTTCCAATTCTAGCCTTAGAATTCAATGCATTCAATACTGTAAAAAGGTAGCACAGTCACTAACAGTTTCCTGCAAACTGGCTATACTGAACTTAACAATGTGGGGTGGGATGGAACTCAGATCCTCCCTGCTCCAAAAGCACACTTGAGCTAGCAAGGAATGTGTGTTAGCAGTTAGGAGCACCGGGCCTAGGATATGCAGCTGAACAGTTCCACATCTTTTCCTATGAGGTCACTGGCATGTTTACACACACTAACTAGGCAGTTGATTACCCTGTTTCACTCTGCTATACTGATGAATGTGAAGCACATCCTAAAGCAGTTTCAGCATACTGTTAAGATAAGTTCCTATCTGCATCCTAAAAGACTTGCCCATACCGGTATTGCCCTGGCCTCTTCCTTTGTCAGTCAGTGTTAAAGGCATTCTGAACTATATGCATTTCCTCACCTTTTGGGGGCAAAGCCAGACTTTCAGGCACCTGCTCCCCTACTTGGTGTAAACTTTGCTTGTACCAATCAGAAACGAACACACACAGTTTTTGGGCCCCGTCCCCTATGACACTTCTATGATGTCATAGTGGGTATTTTAGGCTGGTCTGCCATGTGCAGGCAGAAGAGGAGAAAGAAAAACGAATCCCGTGTACCTTGTGCACACCCGTAACCGAGCCTGATCGCCTCGAAGCCTCTCTCAGCTCACGTGTTTCAAGCAGAGTTTCTACATTTGCCGGTCGTTATGAGTTGGTTTGTATTCGTAAGTATTGGTTATTACTAAATGCTACATCTGTGTTTATAAATATTGTTTACTGCATCTTTGTTTATAAATATTGTTTAATAGTAAATACTTTAGCCATTGTATGTTTTAAGTTCCATTAACCCTATTAGCTAATCATACGCTGCTCCCCTTCCCCTTGTAACTATCCCCAATAAAACTTTAAATTAATTAATTTTAGTTGTGTGCGTGCTTGCAGTTTGCATCGTGACCCAGACCCCTCCTTGCATCCCTTACCTATACAGTCTATTGCCACATGCAGCCTGGTAAATAACAGCTCTGCATTTTTCTTTCGCCCCTAAAAGTACGTGGCAATCTACACATACTTTTTCTTTAACCAAGGTAGTTTAAGAACTGCAGTGCACTGACAGCATCACAACTGCTCTCCAAGCAGTGCATCATCATCAGCGATAATCAGATAGTTCTTCCTCCTTAGGTGTGTACCTTAAGCTCTGCTGCCAACCATCCAACAAGGCTAAGTAAGAGCATTCTAATTAAGGAGCAATTCTCTATCATTCAGTGCAAGAAAAGCAGGTGGTATTTAAGAGCATCATGCAGCAGGTAGGGTTTATAAATATGGTAGGCTTGGCAGTCTGGAGGGAGGGAAAAGGCACCTGCCTCCAAGAACACGAGTTTGGTGGTTTTTTTTGCAAACATACATGCAATAGCACACTGAGGGCTTGTCTACATCAGAAAGTTGCAGCGCTGGTGAGGGAGTTACAGCGCTGCAACTTTGAAGGTGTACACATCTGCAGGGCATCACCAGCGCTGCAACTCCCTGTTTGCAGCGCTGGCCGTACTCCCGTTTTGTCTCGGGTGTAGAGGATCCAGCGCTGGTGATCCAGCGCTGGTAATCCAATGTAGGCACTTACCAGCGCTTTTCTTGACCTCCGTGGAAGGAGGAAGCCTCTGGTAATCAAGCTGGTCTCCTTTCCCGGTTTGCTCTCTCGTTCCCGGAACCCCGAGCAAGCAGGTCTCCTTCCCTGCGGTTTGCTGGGTGGCTCCGGGAACGCGAGAGCAAACCGCGGCGAAGCTGGTCTCCTTTCCCGGTTTGCTCTCTCGTTCCCGGAACCCCGAGCAAGCAGGTCTCCTTCCCTGCGGTTTGCTGGGTGGCTCCAGGAATGCGAGAGCAAACCGCGGCGAAGCTGGTCTCCTTTCCCGGTTTGTTCTCTCGTTCCCGGAACCCCGAGCAAGCAGGTCTTCCCAGCGGTTTGCTGGGTGGCTCCGGGAACGCGAGAGCAAACCGCGGCGAAGCTGGTCTCCTTTCCCGGTTTGCTCTCGCGTTCCCCGAACCCCGAGCAAGCAGGTCTCCTTCCCTGCGGTTTGCTGGGTGGCTCCGGGAACGCGAGAGCAAACCGCGGCGAAGCTGGTCTCTTTTCCCGGTTTGCTCTCTCGTTCCCGGAACCCCGAGCAAGCAGGTCTCCTTCCCTGCGGTTTGCTGGGTGGCTCCAGGAACGCGAGAGCAAACCGCGGCGAAGCTGGTCTCCTTTCCCGGTTTGTTCTCTCGTTCCCGGAACCCCGAGCAAGCAGGTCTTCCCAGCGGTTTGCTGGGTGGCTCCGGGAACGCGAGAGCAAACCGCGGCGAAGCTGGTCTCCTTTCCCGGTTTGCTCTCGCGTTCCCGGAACCCCCCTTGAAGCCGCCCAACAGCGCTGCAGTGTGGCCACATCTAACACCACTTGCAGCGCTGGTTGCTGTAAGTGTGGCCACTCTGCAGCGCTGGCCCTATACAGCTGTACTAATACAGCTGCAACAACCAGCGCTGCAAAATTTTAGATGTAGACATGGCCTGAGAAAATAGCAGGATGTTGCTGCACATCGTTTACTTAACAAGTAAAGATGGCACTATCGCTCATTCCAGAGCAGAGCTACATTTTGGAGAGCTGGAGAAAGAGGTAGGCTGGGCTTAACATCATTAAAAACACACAACCCGAGGTAACAATTTTACATCACTTCTCCCTCGAACCCTGGAATAGACCATGCTCTGAGGCTATCTGTATTTTCAGTGCTCTTCACGCCTTCAGAAATATTCCCTCAGTACATTGTCAGAAAAAAAATATATAAAAAACACTCCACACTTTCCATCCCCAAAGCACTATACAAACTATCAACTTGTTAAACCTAATATCCGGGAGGCAAGTAAGCACATCTCATTCCCATTTGCCAGATCAGAAGACAAAACAAAGGAGGTTTAAGATCAAAACTCTCCCAAGGGGCTTCTGATTTTGGGTGCCCAACTTCAGATGTGCTGAGCACCCAAAACTCTAACAAGAAGTCCCTAGAAGATGTAGTTGCTCGGCAACCTGAAAATCAGGCTCTACTTAGGTGTCTAATGTTGGGTGTCCAAAAATTCACACACTCAAAAATAGAGGCCACACATATGAGCAGCATGGTAAGCAAAGCCCAAGAACTTCCGGTGCCTCATCACATGCTTCATTCACCAAGCCAGGAAGCCACAGTGAAGGAAGCGCCATTATTTGGCACTTTAAAAACCAGACTGGACAACGTGCTGGACAATGTAGTATTGCCGAAGGCTTCCCTGCACTGGCTGCAGGGCGTAGTGGATGGGCAAGTGTAGCCATACCCTAGGTGATCCAATGATTGGATAAAGCGAAAGCACTGTATGCCCTGACACAGTAGGGATCATAACCCCCGTCCCCAGCCCCCAGAATGACAGGTTATTTTTAAAAAATCCCCATTAGTGTAACTCCAAAAGTTCCTGAAATGAACTGGATGACTCCTGGAGCAAGGCAGTACTCAGCCTGAGTAGGAGTGGCAGTAGCTGGCCCTTTATTTGTTCTGAAGTATACTTCAGGGTTTTCACAGAGGCTAGATATTGATAGACATGCACTCAAGAGGATGGTATACAATTATCAGTATTCATCCAATGGTTCTGCATTATTTTTTTACATCACTGTTGATTCATACAGACTGCAAAGCCCATCAAAAATGTCCCAGTGCCATTTTTGAAAGGTAAGTAGTGGGAGAAGTGGGAGGAAAGAGAAAGACATACACAAAATAAGCATTAATGCTTAAAAGCTCTCTCACCTGGAATAACAGAGATAGTTTTCAAAGCTCGGAGAACTCTGAAAGTTCTCAATGCTGACACATTCCCAAGGTCCACAAACTCTGTGACATATCTGTAATGAGGGAGGTCACACACAAAAAACACAATGACAAAACATACACCAAAAAAACAACTACAGACAAAGCAATACATCACTCACAGGGGCCTGTACCCAACAGCTAACACCAACCGGAGGCCGCCTTACCTGGAATTACAGAAATAGTTTTCAAAGCTCTCAGAACCCTGAAAGTGCGCAGAGCTGAAACATTGCCTAGGTTTACAAACTCTGTTATATACCTGCAGAATTAAACCAGAGTTAATGGCACCATTGGGTTCACCTGCCTTTTAATATAATCGTTTGTAGGAAACAGACTGTAATTTAAAATGCTTTAGAACTGGCATTGATAGAGACAGAAAAAGATACAAAGCCAAAACCAGTTTAAAAATGTCTCAAGAACATAGGCCAATTAGACCAGTTGCATGGTTTGTTCTTTGAGCTTCCCCAATCTCGAGTCTAATGTTTTAATACTGTATGGACCTGTGCAAAGTAAGTTTAAAAAGTTACTTGGCAAAAGAAACCAGGTATGTTTGGAGAGACTGTTTTCTCAGTTCAGTGGGGCGTGTTGTCAATCAGAGCTATTTCACTTTCCTCCCTGTTTTTAATCGTCATCAACATTTGCAGTTATGCAGCATCTAAGTGCCTCACAGACATTAATTCAGTAAACTTTGCCACCTCTCTGTAAGGCACAGTTAAGTATTATCACCATTTTACAGATGGCCAGACTTGGGGCACAGAGAGGCTAACTGAATCAGTATCAAAGCCAGGAATAGAACCCAAGAGTCCTGGCTCCAAGGTCCCCTATTGTAACCACTAAACAAACTGCCTCTGAAAATAATTCTGCTGTTTTGGGAAAGTCTGGCATTTCGTAGCTTTCCAGGCACTCCGGGTCAAATTGACCAGTGTGCAGAAGAACTAGCTAGACATCACCTAAACCTCATGAGTGGGATTTAAATGATCTATAAGCCTTGGTGAATTGGGGACAAATCCTCCTGATATGACAGCAGTACAACCCCACTGATGGTAAGGTGATTGTATGGCTATAACATGAGTGAGCCCACAATGCTTGGTACTGATGCTTTTGAGAGCCTGACAGTGTTAACATTGCCTTGCTTGTTAACTTACCATCCAGCTGCACAACAAATGATATTGGATGAGATTTTCAAAAGGAGTTAGAGGCGTTAGTTGCAATTGATTGTGAATTGGGAACCTTACTCCTTTAGGTGCCTATGAAAATCTCAGGCGCTGACTAGTTGAATGTAAGGCCTCATTTGCATTTCTTGAACAATGCATCTTTTAGTCAACAATACATAGAAAGGACAACTAGTGAAAGTGCTGGCACCCAAAAAACCCAGTGCCCCAAGCATCTGCAGTCAGTCAACACTGGGGCCCGATATTTCAGAAAAGCAGAGCACCCACAACTCCAGCGAAATGCAAGTCCCCCGGACCCTTGAAAATCAGACCCTCAAGTCTTCATCAATGATCTCTCTGATTTCAGTAGCCAGTGTTGGCCCTGGACAGGTGTAAAATGTGTCAAAGCAAATATGGAAGGGAAAAAATTATTCCTCTCCCAGGCGTTGGTCAGATTGTCATTGACATATTTCCACTGACAATAGCTGGAGTTGTAAGAGTGCGTTAGAACAGGCCAAGAGGTGAAACATATTTTTATAACCTACAGAGCATCAAATGTTTAGAATTCATCTCTAATTAGGAAAATGAATTTAGTGGTCTACCTGCTGTAAGACACCTGGGCACCTCACTGCTTATTAGACTTGGAAAATAAGTTGATTCAGCAAAAGGGAAAAAGAATGAGCTAGACAAAATAAAATACTGTATGGTAAACTTCCTTTTTTGGGATTCTGAATCTTTAGCCGCAAAAGGTTAATATCTATCTATTAACCCAAAAGTATCCAAGATGCTGCCCAAGAAATCCTAACATGCAAACCAAAGCCACGGAGGGAGTCAGTGGTGGAGCAGGGATTTAGAAATTCCTAGTTCCCATCCCCGTGCTCAGCTTACCAGAACATGCCAACTCTCTGGCGTAGGGATAAAGCTAGAATGTTGGGCACTAATTACAAAACCCTACCTCACCATAGGGCCCCAAACTGTGGGGTGCGCCACCCAGGGGGCGTGCAGAGGAACTTTAGGTGGGCGCACAATGGGTCCCCGGTCCAAGGGAGGGAGGCAGGGAGCCAGCGTCACCCAGCCTTGCTCTGTCCCTAGCCGCAGCTTCGCTCCACTCCACCCCAGCTCTGCCCTCATTCCTTCTCCACCCTCAGGCCAACTCCAGTCCTAGCCCCAGCTCCTCCCCCATCCCCAGCTCTGCCTTCAGCCCAAGCATCTCTGCTCAGGAAGCCTTGGCTGTGCAGAAATGGAGTGCAGGCACAAACAGATTCCATTACTGGTGGGGGGAGAGGGGAAACGCAACAGGAAAAGTTGGGGCACCGCTGCCATAGGTGCATATTCAGAAAGCGGTGATTTGCTCCAAACATGTTCAAGACAAAGCCGTTGTAAGCAGATGCAGCTCCACTAATTTTAGTGGAGTTGCATTTAGCTCTCTCTATCTCAGAACTGCACTGAAAATAAAAGCCAGAGTCTAGAGTTTGATCTTTTTGGTGACCACTTTAAGATTTCCTTAGCTTTTCCTTTTTTCCTATGTGCCTGTCTCACACGAAGATTCAACCCCCTTCCACATTTCATGTACAGATGGAATTGGTAACAGGAATAACCTGAAAATGCAACTTACGCCATCATGATGACACTGAAATCTAGCCAGTTCCATGGATCACGAAGGAAAGTAAAACCATCTATGCAGAAACCTCTTGCAATAATTTTCACAAGTGATTCAAATGTATAAATACCAGTGAATGTGTACCTGTTGAAAGGGAAGTAAAAAACAGAACTCTGCTAAGAACAATGTAGTAAAAATATAATTTCAGTCACGAAAAAATCTTTTCAAATATATTAACTTAACAAATCAAGGGGTTATAAAACCCCTATCCTACTCCCACTGACTTAAATGGGAGCAAGAGCAGGCTTACTGAATAAATGAAACAAAATTCTACAAGAATTTAAGGAAAAAACTTTGAATTATTTAAAAAGAGAAAAATACAAAAAAAATGCTACTTACTCCACATTCTTCGACCATTCAGGTGGGTTACTAAAAGTCATGAATACACAGTTGGTCAAAATAGTGCACATAATGATCATGCTAAATAATGTAGAGTGAAGTCAAGGAACAAAGGGACACGCTAAATTGGCTATTTACATCTTTGTAAAATTCACTCCAATATAGAGACAATTCTAATTAGAATCATTTCCAGCCAGTGATCTATTCACTATCAGCGAGATAGGACAAGAGCCAAGACAACATCCAGCACAGGAGATGGAGAAAAGACATTTTTGCATATAATTTTTTTCCATTTAACTATCTCATTGGTTTCCCCACAATTCTCTGATCTTTTGGACACTATGGGGCTGATTCTCCACTGCATTCTGATTTGGTAGCAATTTATATCCAGTTTACACTTGTGCAAACAACTGCATGAGGGACAGAGCGACAGTGAACTGAGAAATATCACTCTCCAAAGGGCATTGCACACACACACAGGGAGCACAGAATTTTCACATTAGTTAATATTTATGGCAAGTTAACACAGTTCTGTCCTGCCTCCAGGCATTGAACAGAGGAAAGTGCACACGTGCTTCCTACTCATATTCTGCAACCAAACAAGGAAAACAAAAATACTGTCTCATCTCTTTAACATCAGACATTGTACTGCTTAGAACTAATCATGAAGGCCATAAAATTGTAATGTACATTGAAAAAAAATCAGGTGCATGAATAGACTCAGACTAAGGTCAGCAGAGGCCATCATGATCATCTAGTTCAGGGGTGGCCAACCTGTGGCTCCAGAGCCACATGCAGCTCTTCAGAACTTACTATGCAGCTCCTTCTATAGGCACCAACTCCAGGACTGGAGCTACAGGCCCCAACTTTCTAGTGTGCCAGGGGGTGCTCACTGCTCAATCCCCAGTTCCGTCCCAGGCCCCAGCCCCACTCCACCCCTTCCCGCACCCTCTCTGAGCCTGCTGTGTCCTTGCTCATCCCCCTCCTGCATGCCACAAAACAGCTGATCAGGAGGTGCGGTGGGGAGGGGGAGGCCCTGATCGACAGGGCTGGGAGGGGTTGGAGTCTCTGAGAGCAGAGGGGTAGCTGATGGGGGGCTGCTGATGTATTACTGTGGCTCTTTGGCAATGTACATTGGTAAATTCTGGCTCCTTCTCAGGCTCAGGTTGGCCACCCCTGATCTAGTTGGACCTCCTGCACGTTGCAGGCCAGAGAAACTCACCCACACGCTCCTGTAAATAAAAGAGAGAGTCCCTACCTCCTGCTTCCTAACAATTTACATTCCTCCTTTAAGTGAAACATCCCCCCAGACAATTTCATCTACATCCAGGAATAGCAACACAATCTGCTGGTAAATGAAATGAATGAGCAGCATCGTATTACATCACTTGTTAGTCAGAAACCTGGCTAGGATTTCAGTTTGGGGTTTTTCCCAACTGCATGAAACATGGGGTGCATTTGATATGATATGCATAACTGCAAAGTGAATCCTACTGGACAGGTAGAGTCTAGCATCTTAGGAGACAAATTTTCTTTCCCACCCTCCCCCCCCAATTTTGTGCATTCAGCTGAAGGAGGCAGGTGCGCCCACCTTGCACCAGTTGCTGCCATCAAGTGACCAGCTGTCCAATCCATTGGCATAAGTCCCCTGATATGATTGCTCACTCTTGCAGGGGCGATCACTTGCATGAGCAAAAAGTGAACAAGTCTCAAATGTGTTACTCAAAAAATGAAAGGTGTTTTTTTCATAGGCAGCACATGGTTTTCATACAACAAGAAATTGGGGGGGGGGAATCCCTATGGCTCTTAAACTAAAGGATTATGACATTGGCCCTTTCAAACCCCATCTTGTATAACGTGGTTCAGACAACTTGCAACCCACTCTTTTAACATCCACTGAAATGACCAATTGCCAAAAGTAACATGAACTCCTTATACACGCAGGTTGGGATTTTCAGAAATGGTCAGCATTAACTTAATTCTGCTTCCACTGAAGTCAACAGGAAAACCCCCATTGTCTTCAGAGGGGACAGAGTTATGCCTTGATTTCAAATGCTGATGCATTTTTGAGACTCCTACCCTGTAATAATTTTACCAGGACCCTTCTAGGATTTACAGCCTACTGGACAGAATCTAAAAATAACCACAAGAATTCCATTTGCAATGTCAATATGTCAAGGCCTTATATTTTCTAAAGATTCCTTCGTACATAATTTCTTCTCTAAAAGTAAAGGGTTACCTGGTGCTAGATGCATATGTTATATTCAAGAGAACTGAAATCAAGATGAAGCATAGCTTATTGTTACGATTATGATTACAGCTTTATCAAACTGAAATATAACTTTTCTCTCTCTCTGTTTCCAAACTGCCAGTCCTAGACAGACAGATAGATAGATAAGAATATTTTAGAGACAAACAAATTTGATAATTTATTTTGTAAATATGTTTTATTATTTATAACGTCTCAGGATTTTTGTTTGATTCCTCCTAGATGTGAATATATTTTATATTTATATGTAAATGCATTTTGTGTATTTTTAAAATGCAGATACCATCAAAAGTAAATGTGTAAACAGACACCTTCTTACTAATAGTCTGATCCTTTTTTGTATTCAGAGTCATATATGGAGGGTCTGAAGACAAAAAGAAGCATGTATTCATTACTCTTTACTGTTAAGAGTGATTCAGGAGCAACACAGCTGCAGCAGATAGAGACAGATTCTATTTTGACTCAGGCATCAACAGAATTGTTAACCAAGAGCCTGATCCAAAGCCACTGGGAAGTGTTTTCATCAGCTTCGGATCAGGCTTCAGTTTCACCTGCAAAATCTTTGCTTCAAAATGGTCAGATGTGTGCCCATCTGTGAGAGCTACATTTACAAGCAACAAGACATAACCTAGAAAGAACACAGTTCAACTCACAGATCAAGTTTCCAGCACTAGCAGCTGGAAAACACACATTTTATCAGCAAGCCAAGCCAAACTGATATGGAAGCTTTTGAGATACCACAGACCTGGGACTCCACAAGGTCTATTTTACAGTCACTTTGCAGAGTAGAAAACTATGATTTGCCAGACTGGAAAGACCCATCTCATCCAGTAAGTTCTCTCTTACAACACAAGCATCAGATGCTTCAGAGAAAGTGGATCATTATGGAATAAACCTGCCCATAGAGGGAAGTTTGAGAGACAGCAACAGACTTATAATTATGTTCCTATTCATCTCTATGTAAAGCACCATTGGCTGCATCTCTGGCTCATAGTTTGTTTAATGGTTTCACCAGCTAGATAAACCTTTACTTCTCTTGTGGAGCATAGCCGTAGACTATTTCTGTTCCCGTATTTAGTGGTTCTTGGGTACTGGAAGAATGGATGTGCATATACACAGTATAGTGTGGATCTTTGTAAATGAAATGTTACTGGATATGCCAGGCGTATAGGAACTATAATTACTTATTCATAAACAAAATAATTACTAATGTATAAACTTGGAGCCCAATCCATTGAGATCCCCTTCACTGACCTCGCCGAGTGTTGACTGTGTACTACATAAGTAAGTTTTGAACCAAGCAGTAAGACAAGTCATTGATTTTTTCGAGCAGTAAAACATCAGCAGCACAGCAGTCAATTATTAATAAAAAAGGATATGAATGTATCAAAATTTTAATAGCTATTCTCCTAAGCAGATTAAAAGGAGTTAAAATGTACAAGGCAGGTGTGGCACTAAATCGGAAGAGTGTTTTCCCTCTGTTTAGTACTACAAAGGTCTGCAGAGAAAGAGAGAGAGAGAGAGAGTTAATGCATGAAATATCAAAGTATGAAACATGTGTACAGGAAAAAACAGGACAACTTTCAGGGCAAGAATTTAAAAGTCACACAAGAATTACATTTTCTGGTGTTTGTAAGAAGATTAGTGTTTAAGAAGTCCCCCACCTCATGCCAGAGTATCATTATTATTGGTTTTGTGGTACCATCTAGAGGCTGAACAAAGATCAGAGCCCCTTGTGCCAAGCACTGTATAAACAGAAGAGAGAGAGTCCCTGGCCCCAAGAGTTTACAATCGAAACAGCCAAGACAGACAGAGCGGGAGAAAAGAAGTATTACTATCCCCGCCTTATGAAGGGGGAGGGACCCAGGCCCAGAGATATTAAGTGACTTGCCAAAGGTCATGCAGAAAGTCAGTAGCAGAGCCAGAGCTGAACCCAGACCTCAAGTCCTAGTTCAGCACCTTAACCTAAGACTATCCTACATCTCAAATATGGCAGACAAAGGGCTTCATAGATCTGTGACTCTCCCAGTTCTGCTAATTACATTGCCACCCTGCATCAGTTTGTGGCAAGGGCACACTTCATCATCTGCAAAGGAGGAGGAAAAAGTGACATAAGCAGAAAAAACAATATCCTGAAGCTCAACCCTGGCAGAACTGAGCAGAGCCAGGTGTCCAGCACAGACATGCATGCTGCTCCCCGAGAGCGCTGAGCATACTGCATAATGCTGCACACACTTGAACTATGACCGTGTATTTCCATCGCCTCCTCCTCCCCCGTTAGAAATGTGAAAACGTACAGGAAAGTGCCAGGCAGGGCTTCTCTCCTTGCTCTTACACAAGCTGTGTAATAAACTAGGTAAGTAAATATCCACTGGGCAAAACAGGTTTTTCCTACTCAGACCTCACCTCCCAAAATACAAATCATCCATTTCAACAACCTATCAGAGCCTTTGTGACCTCCCTCATCAGACAGACCCTGCATCCCACCAGAGAGAGAGAGAGAACCTGCATCACCTCCCTAGTCAAACCGATCCTTCCCTCCCCCCATGCCCCCACCAGAAAGTACACGTGGCCTCCCTCAGACACACACTCCCGTCCCCCCACGCGTAGGGCCTCCCTTGTCAGATTGATCCCTCTCCTCCCCCTCACACACGACCCCCCTCGTCCCACCTAGAGTTGTGAATACCTTATTTCCCAAGCTCTGCTCCCTTGAACAAAGCCCAGCAGTTGATTTGACAACTACAGAAGCTATAAAAAATTACAATCCAGGCACATCCAAGTATATAAAGCATGCCCCTCCCCTGCAAAGGGAAAAAAATCTCTCATTACAACTACGGAAGATGCACTGCCCATCAGTCCAGTGAATGTGGGTGAGAACATTCAGGAGCTACATTGCTTGCCCCTTTCATCACAACAGCAGACAGAACGAGAGTGACACGTTAAAAGGCAGCAATGTGATTACAGCCAGCATCAAGCAAGAACTGTCAGGATTCAGGGACCCTTGTTTTACTCAAATTCAAAATTAGCTATTGGCCACTCAAGAAAGTCTCTCTTGCACAATCAGCTAGGAAGGAACCAACTCCACAGCTAAAAGGCTTACAGAATAAGCAGCATATATATAAGGGGGGATTTCTGATTAAATAAACACAAGGGGGGGGATCACCTGTGGTAATGAGTTATGATAAACAGATAAACCCCAACTGGCCCTCTTGTTAACACCTCAGCAGAGAAGCCAAGGAAACAGGGCTATGAGAAGATGGTGGTTCTGCTGGGCCTAAGTTCCCGCATGCTGGCCACGCAGTAGAGAGAACCTTTTAGTGCCACTGCCCATGCTATTGCTCTTCTGTGCATGGAGGATTCCCATCACCAGAGGTCTCCGTGCAGCACAAAAGCCATACAATTCCCCACCACCACCACCACGATAAAAAAAATAGGCTGAACTGTTTGAGCTGTCCAACCTGCAGGAAGCCTTCATGCCTGCTATTTACCGGCTTCATATCTAGACAAGGTTGCTTTACAAAGGTATCTGCAATGTAACATTAACATGGGATACACTGAATGTAACAGCCCCATCCCTCAGAGGGCCCTTTAATGAGCCCAATTACAGAAAAGCCAGTGGAATCAACAGGATCCATGTTGAGTCTCCACACAGCAGTGTAGTGCCTGCTTTCTCCCTCCACAGATGTGCTGAGTACTCATTGGTTATTGCTGTAGATCTGGGCCTAGATCGGGGTGGGCAAACGACGGCCCACGAGCCATTTTAAGATGGCCCTCGAGCTCCCGCTGGGGAGCGGGGTATAGGGCCATTCCACATGGCTCCCAGAAGCAGTGGCATGGTCCTGCTCTGCCACTCCAGCCGGGGAGCAGGGTCGGGGGCCGCTCCACACTGCTTCCAGAAGCAGCAGCATGGCCCCACTACAACACCTATATATAGGGGTTGCCTGGGCTCCGCTCTGGATGCTGTCCCCACCCGAAGTGCCACCTCCACAGCTCCCATTGGCTGGGAACCGCGGCCAATGGGAACTGCAAAGCCGCCTGGCCATGGCTCCGCATAGGAGCCATAGCAGGGATATTGCAACTGCTTCTGGGAGCTGCTTGAGGTAAGCACCACCTTGAGCCTGCACCCCTGAGCTTCTCCCCGTGCCCCAACCCACTGCCCCAGCCCTGATCCCCTTCTCTCCCTCCAAACTCCTCAAACCTCCTGCACCCCAAACCCCTCATCCCCAGCCCCACTCCAGAGCCTGCATCCCCAGCCGGAGCCCTAACCCCCACCACAGCCTGGAACCCACACTGAACTCCCTATTTCTGGCCCCACCCTGAAGTCCGCATCCCCAACCAATGCCCTCACCCCCTACGGCACCCCAACCCCAATTTTGTGAGCATTCCTGGCCTGCTATACAATTTCTATTCCCAGATGTGGCCCTTAAGTTTGTCCACCCTGGCCTAGATTTTTTTTTAAATGTTCAGTCTGAGTAATCTAAGGAGCAATATGGATTTCTCTCTCTCACACACACACACAATCACAGACTTTAACCAGACAACATCCCCTTAGAAGAAACCACTACACGTTATCTGCAAATGGAAGGCTACAGTTTGGCCTGAAGCTCACAGAAGAGAGACTATGGAGCATCATTGGCCATTGGATGCCTTTTTTGAAGGGATATTTTATTTTCTCCACCTTATTAAAATACTCCTTCTTTCTCTTTGAGGAAAAGAATTATTAACAATTTTACAGATGGGGAAAAAAGGTGATGCACAGAGATGTAAAGTTATTTCCCAAAGCTACACCACAAATCCATTGCAGATCCAGGATTAGAACTTCAGAATTCCTAACTCCCAATGCTTTGCTCATTATTCCAGACGTACTATGTCTCAATGTGTTATTGGGTTTGTAATGAGTTTCTGTATTGTCTGAGTAGTGGCATCTGCTCACCATAAAAGTGGCTGACACATAGGTCCTCAGGGCTTCTCCAGTGCTATGAGGTAGTGGGTGACTTCCAGCCCAAATGACCCTGAAGAGGTGAAGCTCAGAAAGGTGAACAGACAGGTCAATTCTGGAGTGACTGGTGCACTTTAAGACAGCAGTAGAAGGATTACTTGCACTGGATCAGTTAAATTGGAAGTAGGAAGTATTCAAACTGCCACTAAACTACTTTAACTCCAGATGATTCAGAAGCGCTGCAGTTATGAATTGCATTGAGTTCAAAGTCCAGAGAGCCATCAATGGAGTGTGTGCACACATGTGGCAACCACTAAAATAAGAGAGTTAAACCAGTCCAACTTCTATATGTTGACGACAAGATTATCATTGGCTTCAGCAGGAGTTGGGTAAGGCCCAGCATATGTGAACAATTTTACTCTGATACACTAGCAGAAAGACCCTCCCTCCAAATACAACAAAAACTCTCCGGTCTAAACAGACTTGTTCACATCTACATTGGGAATCTGTGTAGGCAGTGACAATTATGAGCTGCCAAGATGTTGGAGATGTTCCCCATTGTCCTGGAGCAGGTGAGGCAGCAGTTCAGACTATTCACAGTTGATAAGGCTCCAGGCCTAGGGGAATTGTATACTCAAATCCTGCAGGAAGTAGGACAGAGGAAAGCCATAAGGGTAAGATTTACACAGAAAACTAGAAAGCTCCAATAATTAACAACGAAGAAAGGGAGGATCTTGCCAACTTCAAAAGAGAAGCTGCTAGTCTGACCTCAGTTGTGGGGGGAAGATATTGGAAGCACTGATTGGGAACAAGATTACAACACATTCAGAAATGTATAATTAAGTGAGAAGCAGTCCACAGGGACTCGCCAAGCAAAGGATCACATGCCACAGCCTTCCTAATATTCTTTTAAGATGTTATTGCCTTGGTAGATAAGTGGAAGTGGAGGGAGGAGAGAAAAAAAGCAAGTGGGTCATAATTTATTTTGATTTCAATGTCATTTGAGGCCACAGTGTGAGTGATTGAGTCCCAAAAAGTCAGACTCCAGAAAGTATGGTGCAGTAGTGAAAGGAGACAAAATTACTGAAACAGATGAACAACAGACTGAAGGAAAGGACATTAAGGATGTTTGTGAATGGATACAACTCCAGTGAGAGAGAGAAAACGTAAGGTCTACAATGGATCAGTATGACTAACATAGGAATCACTATATCAAATCAGACCAAAAACCCATCTAAATCCAGTATTTCATCTCTGACAGTGACCGATACTAAATGCTAAATTTACCTTAGATGCACACACTCCTGACTGAGGGAAATTATTTCCAAACTATTTAAATTTCCTTCTGTCTCATAATTAAGCTGGGTGGCAGCAGATGAAGAACAGAGAGAAAAACAACGTAAAGGCGCTTGAGTTTAGCATTATTGGTTAATAGACTGTGCTGTTCACTGTACCAACAGTGAGTTGTACTCAACGGTGCAAGCCAAATACAAGCTAGAAATTAGAGCCTAGAAGGAAGCACAGTACAATCTAGGGGAAGAAAGAAGAGGGAAATGTTTCCAGGAGATTGTTAATCAAGCAACATGTGGGGACCACATAAAACAGGGTTGTACAATTTAACTCAAGCTCAGCCTTAGGCAAATCTGGATCTACGATCCCGCAGCGTGCATCACTTACCAGATTGTTTTTCCAGCTCAGGAAAGTAACAGTGCACCAGTTTACACTGTCTCTGTCACAAGAAGGGACAGTTTGTTTGTTTCATTTAAACCTGCCTAAAGCAAAGTTAAGATTCTTCAGCAATCCCCCCAGGATTCTTGGATTAAGTAGATTTCTCTCCCAGATGAACCACATGGCCCCTGCCCCTTGGCCTCAGACCACCTTGCAATGCACCCAGGAAAGTACAGCTATTGTCCCTTGTCAAGTGTCCTTGGAGCCAGGTTAAACAGATGAACATTTTTAACCACTGGCAAGGAGCCTAAGCTGCAGAATTCGGATGTTCAGGAGTCCGTGGTGGTTTTGTTCTGGCCTCTTCCTTAAGAGTGTTTATTGTCAGTCATGATTCACATGTACACAGCATTCTAACGGGGAACAATCTAGGATAACCCATCACCTGAAAAGCGGACAATGCAACACAAATAATGTAAAATATATCTATGGGCTGCAGACCACATACAAACCATCTCTGTGAGACTCACGTGTGTACAACTGGAGAGGTGAGTCTAGAACACTGATCCTTCAATAGCAAAACACACTGGCCCCTGCCACTCAAGTGAAACGAAGGGAACAGTCTATATGCACTGAAAAGTTAAAATTCTAATGCACCATATCCTCTTACAGCATCAGAAAAGCTTTCTTATGGTATATTACAGACCAAATGCAGCAGAACCCATGCATTAGAACGAAATTCATCCCCCACGGATGGCCAGCACAAGGCCTATAAACTGCCTAAAACCCTCTAAACACACACTCTTCAGTATTTAACCCACCCTTTGGCCCAGCCCTTAGCCTCATGGAGCCCAACACAACAGAATCCACAAGAGCCCTCTGCCAAGACAGATAATGTTTCCCAGCAAGAATTTTTCTTAAGGAATTATTAATGATCTGGATGATGGGATGAACTGCACCCTCAGCAAGTTCGCAGATGACACTAAACTGGGGGGAGAGGTAGATATGCTGGAGGGTAGGGATAGGATCCAGAGTGACCTAGACAAATTGGAGGATTGGGCCAGAAGAAATCTGATGAGGTTCAACAAGGACAAGTGCAGAGTCCTGCACAGAAGGAAGAATCTCATGCACCATTACAGGCTGGGGACTAACTGGCTAAGCAGCAGTTCTGCAGAAAAGGACTTGGGGATTACAGTGGACGAGAAGCTGGATATGAGTCAGCAGTGTGCCCTTGTTGCCAAGAAGGCCAACGGCATATTGGGCTGCATTAGTAGGAGCATTGCCAGCAGATCAAGGGAAGTGATTATTCTCTTCCATTCAGCACTGGTGAGGCCACACCTGGAGTATTATGTCCAGTTTTTGTCCCTCCACTACAGAAGGGATGTTGAGAGACTCCAGCGGAGGGCAACAAAAATGATTTGGGGGCTGTGGTACATGATTTACAAGGAGAGGCTGAGGGGAACTGGGCTTATTTAGTCTGCAGAAGAGAAGAGTGATGGGGGATTTGATAGCAGCCTTCAACTATCTGAAGGGGGGTTCCAAAGAGGATGAAGCTCGGCTGTTCTCAGTGGTGGCAGATGACAAAACAAGAAGCATTGGTCTCAAGTTGCAGTGGGGCAGGTCTAGGTTGGATATTAGGAAACACTATCTCACTAGGAGGCTGGTGAAGCACTGGAATGGGCTACCTAGGGAGGTGGTAGAATCTCCATCATTAGAGGTTTTTAAGACCCGGATCGACAAAGCCCTGGCTGGGATGATTTAGTTGGTGTTGGTCCTGCCTTGAGCAGGGGATTGGACTAGATATCTCCTGAGGTCTCTTCCAACCCTAACATTATATAATTCTATTATTCTAATTCGCCATTTCACTAGTGCAACAAAATACTTTAGCTCCTTTGGCTAAATTAGACCATAGAGCAGTAAACTAGTTAAAAGGGAAAAATAAAACTGGATTGTAGTTTAGTCCCCAGGTCGTGGTCCTGATCTTCCTACTTGCCCTCCCTACCACACACATGCTCCTCTAACTCTTGCTGGGTAACCATGTAACTCGATTCCCCCACCCCCCCCAATCAATAACGTCCCAACACAATGGAGTAATTTGAGTGTAAATGTACAATTTTCTTTCGAATAGGACTGATCCAGCCAGGGTTGATTTGTATCTGCTAACCTGGGGCGGGTATTTTTAGCAGGAGGCGAGTGAGTTTCTTAGTTTCGTTTTTGCTCTTGTATTTCTTTTGTGAACCCCTCAACTACAAAACCTGGATTGAAAAATGGAAAAAAGCCACAAAGGTATGGGGGGGGGCAATATTATGGGTTTCACTACTCACCGCTGGCACACTTCTTTGCGGCTCACCTGAGGATTAGCTCACCACTCCTCTGGCATCCCCTCCTTCAGTCACTTGTTCTGTTGATTGTCTCTCTCTCTTCTGAGACTCAGGGCGCTCCCTCTTCATGTCTTGGCCTTACAGCCAGGTCACTATAGTCATCTCCTTCCAGGGTTTCGAAATCCCATTGGATGACTGTCCCAGCAGTCTTTTTCTCCACTGCCCCAGTGGCTGGTAGGTGAACCCAGGCCTGCACCCTGCTCTAGGTTCCACAGCCCAGGGACCCTACAACCAGTAGCCAAGGTCTGCTTTGTCTCAACCTTTGCTGCTACGTCCCTGAGCTGCTTCCAACTTTGCCTCTACAAGGCTCCTTCTATATCTTTCTGTGGGCAAGCCATTCCCTCAGGGCCAGGCTCCAGGCGCTGGGTTTTCTCCTTTCCCTCGCTAAACCCAGAGAATAACTGCAAACCTTACCCCCACACCACCCCTTACCACCAACTGCCTCTCTTTGTGCCTCCCCCAGCTAGCTTCATCAGCCCTGACCCTCCTCCAGGTGCCAACTATCACCCTTGGCCCTTTGCACCTAGACAGGCCTTATGAGGGGCAGACACCCCAGCACAGGCAATTTCTATTTTTGATCATAAATAAACAAACCAACCCTATTTTCACACACACAATGAAAAACCTCAAATATATGAGATTCTAGTTTTTTTAAAGAATTTTCCCACACCTCCTTTAATATAACCTTTGCAGCTTGATGCAGGGGGTGGAGAAAATGATGCAGGAGGTGGAGTAAATGACATAAAGGACCAAGCCAATAGGTATCAAATGCAGTATCGGCAAGGGAGGATATGATGACTAGGGCCCTGGACTGGAAGTTGAGAGATCTTGGTTCTATCCCTACCGGGGGAATGACCTGCTCTGTGACCTTGGAGAAGTCACATTCCCTCTTTTTTCCTTCCATTTGTCTATTTAGATTGTAAACCTCTGAGCCAGGGACTCTGCTTTATTGTGTGCCTGCACAGTGCCCAGAACAATGGGACCTCCAGGTACACCAATGATACAAATAATTAATAATAAATAAATCAATAATAATAAACCCTGGTCACTGGGTAGTCTACACTTATGATTCCAGGTGCCCTACTGTAATTTACTAGCTCTAACAGGGTCCCTGGTGAACTCTTAGGTAAGTCTCCAGATGGTGCAGTGAGTAGGGTGAAAGAAAAGAAAAGCCAAAATGTGTTTGGTAATTTAAAAACTAGTGTGAATTTTTTTTTTTTAATAGTGCTGACTTCTTAGAACTTATCAATTTCAAAATGGCTGCATGTACTTAAAGTTGTTTCTGGTTCCATTCCAAGAAACATCTTTACACCTTTTAAGCCATAATATTCATTGCCTCAAGACCTGCAGAGGTGAAGCTCAGAGGCAAGAATCATCTGGAGAAAAGCATTGTGCACAGAGGTACCTTATGGAAGAACTGACTGCCCAAAAATCTCAGCTGTTCATTTTTTGAGGTTTAAAAGGAACCATCCATTTTAATTATTTTATGTTTAGGATGGAAACTATATTATATGGGAAAAAATTGGATATTTCTGATTTAAAAGTAATGGTACCATAGTAACAGGTTTTGTTAGGAAACATTGTTTTAAAATAATTTATTTAGCAATTTGCAGTACAGCCCATGATAGGTGTTATATTACAGTGCACAGATAAGATTAATAAAATGGTAAAAAATAATTCCAGTTACATGCAGGTTTAAATTACTTTAGTCTTATGTAGATTCTCAACTAAGCACTCCTAGCATGGACTGCAAAAGCAGGACAAGTACAGGTAGACAGGATTTAGGGGAAAAAGAAAGGTTTAATGAAGAGTGTGGAGAACCCATGGAACTGCATTCCCGTGGGTAACAGAGTGGTTGGCCTTAATGTCAAGTTTTACCAAGAGTGATTGATAAGGGCTGTCCTTCTGGTGGCAAAGCCTGTGTAAGTATTTCTCCCACATCTGTATTCAAAAAAGTCTATCAAGAAATGTGCACTAAGAGGAAATTTGACACCCTACAGGCTAGGGAAGGATACAGTAAGTGAAAAGAAAATGCAAGGGTCTTTTGAGGCTTTTGACACAGTCCCACATGGCATTCTCATGAGCAAACTAAGGGAATATGATCCAGATGAAATTACTATAAGATGAGTGCATAATTGGTTGAAAGACTATACTCAGGCAGTAGTTATCAATGGCTCGCTATCAGCTTGGGAGGATGTATCTAGTGAGATTCAGCAAGAGTCTGTCCTACGTCTGGTACTATTCAATGTTTTCATTAACAACCTGGATAATGGAGTGAAGAGTATACTTATAAAATCTGCACATGGCACCACCCTGGGAGATTTAGGTTAGATATTAGGAAAAACTTTCTAACTGTAAGGATAGTTAAGCACTAGAATAGGCTTCCAAGAGAGGCTGTGGAATCCCTATCACTGGAGGTTTTTAAGAACAGGCTGGACAAACAACTGCCAGGGATGGTCTAGGTTTACTTGGTCCTGCTTCTTGAAGGCCCTTCCAGCCCTACATTTCTACAAAGAGTTCTTCTAAAGACTTTTTTGGCTCTGAATGATGTGGTTCCTGTATATATCAGACAGCTCGTTTTCCAGGCACAGCATTTGCCCCTTTGTTCCTCAGTAGCCCGTTGCTTAGCACGGAAAGAGTTAAGGACAAATTTTCTGCCACATTTTGTGCTTCTTCTAAACTTATTTTGAGCACAGGGCTGGGGGGAGCTGGGGAGGAGGAGGAGCTGAGATGAGGGGGAGAAACTCATGGAATTTTTAGAATTATTTTCCTTTTCAAAGAAATGCTTCAAGAGAGATTTTAAGAAAATAAAAGCAACACTGAGTAACAGCAGCTCAGGAGACCTGGGTTCAATTCCCTGCTCTGACACAGATGCCCTGTGTAACCCTGCATATGGTACTTCATCTGTCTAGAGCTCAATTCCCACATCTTTAAAACATGGATCAACTCTTCCTTTGTCCCACCCACCAAACATTGCAGATATGATCTCATCTCCCATCAGCCCCATTCCCAAAGCAGGCTAGGAAGAAGTGATCAGCCTAGGTTAACTGGGCACCAGTCTCCCTCCCTCTGCTGTGATTATGAGAAGATAGTGACAAATGGTCCAGGATCTGGATTCTGCTTCTCAAATTAAAGTGGGTCAGACAGAGAGACCCAGGGAAACACATTAAACACAACAGCTCTGGGAAGGGATGCTTCTTTGGAAACTCAAGAGGACCAGCCCAAACCTTATGCTTCATACATCTCCCCATCTGAATGTTTCACTGCATCCCCTGCAAGGCATGGAGAGCCCAGCAATAGCACCTCAAGTCTTTTCTGCCTTCACCAGCATGAGACATATTACTTAGGAATTCAAAGAGATCATGGGAGGAGGGTCCTTGAAGCACATGCTGCAGGTGGACAGGCCTCCCTGAATCATCTCACATATCCCTTCACTACCTCCCAGTTTCATACACTCACTCATGGTGAGTTTTGGGCAGGATGGCTTCATTCCAACAGGGCATGTGAATTGATGCAGATGCAAATCACTTTAGTGGTCCATGCACACTAGCAGGATCCTCAGGTACATACCTACAAGTCACAGGTGACCTTAGCTGATACATTAGGTTTTGCCACCCGACTCATGGGCTGGGCTTCACAGTTGCTGAGCACCCACAACTCCTGCTGACATCAATCTACATAAGTTCATATATGGTCCCCGCATCCTGATAGTACTAAAGTATTTAAAAATAGAAAAGACATTACCAGGATCTGTATTTCTTTTCTTCATTCTCAGTCAGTGACCTACAAGGTCCACAGTCCCTTAGAGCTAAGCCATGATCATCATGCTCAGTTTTTAAAAACCACCTGTGGAATGTGCGAATACAGAGGACATCATGGCCTCCAAAAGAGCCATCATCTGATAAGAACTCTCCAGCCAAACTTGATGGACACAGATTGCATAAATAAAACATAACCAACCATTCATTCAAGTGATAGCTAAATGCCTCCAAAGTTTGCACTGGAGAAGGGGCATGTGAGAGGGGCAAATTAAAAAAAAAAAAAGAGAGAGAGAGACTCACAAACCCTGTTAACAGGATAAGTTTTCCAGAATCTGAACTCATTTCCATTATCCCATTATTCACTGAAAGGTCTTAGACCTGGGCTCAACTCAGACTCTGAGGTTTTGCAACTTAGGCCCCTTTTCAGCAAGATACTTCAGCACGTGCTTAACGTTAACCCTCTGAGTAGACTTGAACAGGGCCAGGACTTCACCCACTGACTTCAGTGGGACTACTCAGTTCACAAGTCGGCTTCCTCTGGGCCCCGGGGGTGTTCAACCCGCCACTCTGCCCCAGGCCCTGCCCCCATCCAACCTGTTTTCCCAAGCCCCCACCCCCGCCCCACCTCTTTCTGTCCCCGCTCTACCCCCAGCCTTGCCTCTTCTCAAGGAAGCTGATCGTGGCAGGCAGGAGGCTCTGGAAGGAATGGTGAGGAGTTGATTGGCAGGGCCACCGGTGGGTGGCACTGGGCAGGAGGGGGAGGTGGACTGGCTGCCAATGGGTGCTAAGCACCCAATAATTTTTTTTCTGTGGGTGCACCAGCCCTGGAGCATGCACAAAGTTGGTGCTTATGACTCAGTTACTTAGCCCTGTACTGAAGTACCTTGCTGAACTGGGAACTTGAAAAGCAACGGAGTTCACAAAATCTCACCCCCAGGGCCGGTGCTACCATTTAGGCAGCCTAGGCAATCGCCTAGGGCGCCAGAATAAATGGTGGGCGCCGTTTTGCTGGAGGGGGCAGCAGGCGGCTCCGGTCGAGCTGCTGCAGTCGTGCCTGCGGACAGTCAGCTGCTCCCACGGCCCGGTGGACCACCCGCAGGCACCACTGCGGCAGCTCCACCAGAGCCGCGGGACCAGCATGCGGGGTGGAAATTGCCATCCGCCTAGGGCACTCAAACCCCTAGCGCCGGTCCTGCTCACCCCTCATATAATTTTAAGCCATGTTTTCCCACACACCCTCCCCTCAGGTGGCATTTTTCTAGCTTAAAGGGAAACCCAAGCTATGTATTAGGTAAGGCCACCCAGAGAAGCTCAGAAGACACAAAGTGGGCCTATCCATAGCAGGTAGACCATTTTTTCCTTTACAATCTTTCTGTCTCCCTTTTCTGATTTTCTGCCTCCTCCCCTGCAGTGCTTCTGGGGGTGTTCCATGTTGTCCACATTCTGCTCCATTCTAAAGGCAATATCCACCTTGTCTCTCTAATATCCTGGGACCAACATGACTACAATGATACATACATGAGACATACTGTCATGTGGGGAAGCTTTCAGTTTCTCCTCATTCATTTCAGCTGTTGACATCGTTTGATATAGAGGCAGAGTTTGGTGTCTCAAGAGCATGGATGGGAAAGGGAAAGTAAAGGGTATTTTCAAGACAGTTTTAGGTAAGGAATATTTCCCCTCTTGTGACTAAAACCCAGTGGAGGATGGAGAAGAAAGGGCACCAGGGACAATGCAATTTAAATGACCTGGTGCCTCCTCTCATGATAGAGATAACCATGTGCATTATTATAGCATCTCTCTTCCAATGATCTTCAAATTCTTCACAAAAAGATTCTCACTCCCATCCCTGTGGGTGGAAGTGATAAAGTTGGCCAAGCAATGGGAAAACGCATTTGCAAATTCTGATTAAACATTCAGATTGATCATACTACTGCCCTTTTTAAACTTGTTTTCTCTTAAAATTAGTTTGTGTTCATCCTTGTGACAGTCTGGAAATATGATGTTACCTGCCTGCATCCCTGTATGCACACACAAACAAAAGTATTGTTTAAAACATCCACTCAGAAAATGGAAAAAGACGGTTACTCACCTTTGTAACTGTTGTTCTTCGAGATGTGTTGCTCATATCCATTCCAGTTAGGTGTGCGCGCCGCGCGTGCACATTCGTCGGAAAACTTTTACCCTAGCAACTCAGTGGGCCGGCAGGTCGCCCCCTAGAGTGGCGCCACCATGGCGCTCCATATATACTCCTGCCGGCCCACCCGCTCCTCAGTTCCTTCTTGCCGGCTACTCCGACAGTGGGGAAGGAGGGCGGGTGCGGAATGGATATGAGCAACACATCTCGAAGAACAACAGTTACAAAGGTGAGTAACCGTCTTTTCTTCTTCGAGTGATTGCTCATATCCATTCTAGTTAGGTGAATCCCAAGCCTTACAAAGGCGGTGGGGTCGGAGTGAAATGTGGCAGAATAAAACTGCCGAGCCAGAGGCTACAGCCTCTCTTGAACCAGGCATACTGCGAAGCAAAGGTAAGGACCGAGGACCAATGGAGCTTCGCGACAGGTCTCGTGGGTAGAAACACGAGCCAGCAAGGCGGCAGATGAAGCCTGAGCCCTGGTAGAATGCACGGTGATGTGGCTTGGGGAAATATGAGCCAAATCATAACAAGTGGGGATGTCCGCCATCACCCAAGATGAGATCCTCTGAGAGGAAAACAAGCAAGCCCTCCCTTTGGCCCGCTACCGGGGCAGAGCTGGGGCACCTTAGGAAATGATTCTGTCAGCACAACATAATGCGAGCACTCCACAGATGTCCAAGGAGTGCAACGGTTATGCCCATTGCGTTGAGCTGTGGGTAACATGAAAGGCCAAAACACCTTAGGGAGGAAAGCCGGGTGCGGTCATAACTGCACCTTGTCTTTGTGGAACCTTCGTAAGAGCTCTGATCTCAGAGACCCGTCTGGCCAAGACTAGGTTGAGGCCCCAGGGCGGGGCTGGGCGGCGCACCCGAGGGTGCAAGCGCTCCAAGCCCTTGAGGGACCTCGAACCCATAGTGGGACACTGAACGTCCATCTTAGCCTGCTGGAAGGTAGGGATGGCTGCTGAGAGTATGCTCAGCGCTGATACCGCCAGGTCCTGCCGCTGAAGGCCAGAGGCAGGCCAAATAGAGGGGATCGAGACCTCAGCAGGAGCAAGATCGAGCGTACTGCAGCTGTAAAGGAAACGCTTCCACCTGGCTTGGTACGTTGACCAGGCGGAAGGCTGCCTGTCACCCCGACTCAGGTACGTGAGGCGAAGAGGCTGCAGGTCCAAGTGACGAAGCCTGTCATTGCCCTGAGTGATGAGGTCTGGGCTGACAGGCCGAGCAACGTGGTATGTCAGTGCGTAACGAACCAGTGGGAACAGCGGGAAGGCATAATGCAGTTGGCCGTTCCACGGCATCAGGAATGCGTCCAAGATCGATTCCGAGGAGAGACCTTGGAAGGAGCAGAACACCTGGCATTTCCTGCACTCGCGGTGAGCGAACAGGTCTGTGTGAGGAACCATTTCCACTTCCGGAAAGCGGGACGCCTCACATGGGGCAGAGTGATGACTCGTAAGACAGGAAAGACCTGCTGAGTCAAAGAGATAAGACGTTCCGAACGCCTGGGAGAAAGGACGTCGCCAGCTCCATCGAGTGGGCCATGCAAAAGACCCGGAAATGGATGGCCTCCTGACAAAAAAAAAAAGGGGGGAGGACTATGTCCCCCCTGAATGCTTATGAAGCACCTGGCCATTGTTGGCTGTAAACACCGAGATACAACGGCCTCGCAGCTGCCGCTGGAACCCCTGGCATGCCAGGCGGACTACTCTCATTTTTGGGGCATTAATGAGGAATGCCAGCTCCCTAGAAGACCGAAGGCCTTAAGCTCGGAGGTGACCATGAGCACTCGAGCAGAGAGATGATGCGTCCGCCGTCAGGGGCAGTGAGGGCTGGGGCGGATGAAACCGCATCCTGTCCACACCAAGGAGGGAGTTAGCCACCACTCTAGGGAGCCTAAGGCGTTCGAGGGAACGGTGACTACCATGACCATTGGCTCCCTGTGCAAGCGGTACGCCGAGGTGGGCCGGACTTGGAGAGGACGGAGGCGGAGCTTGGCGCGTTTGGTTACAAACTTGCGGGCAACCATGGGCCCAGGAGACTGAGACAAGAACGAGCTGAGGTCGTTGGGAAAGCCTTCAGACCTCAGATGATTGATGCCATCGCCTAAAACCGCAGTTGCGATAAGCAGGCTCCGGCTAGGTAGGAGACCAAGATAGCCCCTAGGAAGCCCAACCTCTGCGTGGGAACCAGAGCGGATTGCTCTAAAGTAATCATCAGGCCTTGATCTGTGAATAAGACCGTGACGATGCCCACGGGCTGAGTGGTTTGTGTGTCAGAGTCTCCTCGGATAAGCGAATCGTCCCAATACGGAAAAACGCATATCCGACATAGCTACGGTAGGCGGCGACTATGGCCGTAAACCGGGAGTATTCACCGCTGGCTATAAAGCGGAGGCATCTCCCATGCGGAGGGAAGATGGCATTGCGAAAGTACGCGTCCTTCCTATCCAGGGCGGCATAGTAGCCCCCCGGAGGCAAGGATGGAATAATGGTTCCCAGGGATACCATGCAGAACTTCAACCTTATCCCAAACCGGTTGAGTCCATGCAGGACCAGGGAGGTCTGAGACCTGTGGTCGAGTGGGGGACTAGGGCATAACGGGAGTAAAACCCCTAGCCCCTTTCGTCCGCTGAAGGGGGACAGGGCTGGAGCAATTTAAAGGTGGTACCTATGCTCCATCGTGCTCAGGACCCAGCGATCTAAAAGTAACTGGGGCCATGCCAGGAGAAAGCGGGATCAGGATCCCGTCCTGCGACTGGTACACCGCCCTCCGGCGAACCTTGGAAGGTCCGTCTTTGGTCCCAGTGGTAATTGCGAGGGACCTTGACTTTGGCTTTTTAGGGGGCCTGACGTTTGTCTGCGACCACCTTGGCCTTGCCGTTTTCCAGAGTTCTGCCTCTGGCTAGGCATAGAGTATGGCGGCTGGGGCCATAAAGGCCTGCGTTTGGTCGCAGGCGTATACATGCTGAGACGCATTAGGACTCTATTGTCCAGCAGGCTTCGCAGTCTGGGGCTGTCTCTGCCGCGAAGATGCCTTTACCAACAAAGGGTAAATTCTTTCCCCCGTCCTCCAAGACGGCAGCGAACTCTAGGTGGGAGGTTCGAGGGAGAAACTCCTCCACCCAGGTGCTATAATTATCGCAGCTAAGCAAGGCTTGTTGCTTTGCTACCCCGAGCTGCAGGGCCCCTGCAGAGTACACCTTGCATTCGCCAAGGCTCTTTCTGCTTCGGGGCTGGCGCCCGCTGGCCATGATATCAGGATCGTGGTCCTGAGCATAAAATCCGCGCATATGGGGTGACACGGATGCTGGAGGTACTAAAAGAGGGCACGGGCCGAGTCTCTGACTCACTCGGACCTTGCCCAACTCGGCACCGGGGACCGGCATCGGGAGGCGTATCGGTACCTGGAACGAGATCCAGACCTGCAACCAGAACGGTGTCGGGAGGTCGACCGAGATCTCGAGGCTCGGAGAAGAGCTACAGGAGTCAAGGTACCTGCCCCGGTGCCAGATGTCGGAACGGTGCCGATAGCGGGTCGGCGAACGGGATACCGACCGGTGCAGTGAGTGTGACCAGTACCGAGGAAAACAGTACCGGAACTGCCAGTGGTGTCCGGCGTGCCGACAGGACTTGGAGCGTCTGCGGGACCGTGATCATGGACGGTGCCGCTCTGCTGTACTGACAGGGGACAGTCCCTTGAAGAGACTGTATTACCCGTACCGGCGGTGCCCGGGTCAGGCAGCACTGACTCCGTCATGGCACTGAGAGCCCTCGCCGTTGGTAACATCTCCAGCGCGCAGGGAACAGCAGGCTCAACCACAGTGCGTACTGGGGAGCTGTCAGGCACCGGATTCGACGGCCCTCGTGGGGCCGGGATCCACGGTACCGAGGTCATCAGAGCTTCGGTAGGTGCCGGTGCCGGGAGAACCGAGTTATATAAGCCGTCTGGCTGGGGTGCCGTCAGCACTGAAGCAGCGGGAGTAATACGCTCAACCACGGCGCGTGCCGGGGAGCCGTCGGGCACCGGATTCGATAGCCCTTGTGGGACTGGAATCGACGGCGCCGATGGAAGCAGCCGGAACAGGAGCTCAACCACGGCGCGTGCCTGGGAGCCGTCAGGCACCGGATTCTACGGCCCTTGCGGGACCGGAATCGACGGTGCCGACGTCATCGGTGCCGCAGCAGGTGTCGGTGCCGGGCGATCCGACTTAGACTAGCCCTCTGGCCACGGTGCCGTTGGCACGGAAGCAGCCGGAAAATTAGCTCGACCACGGCGCGTGCCGGGGAGCCGTCAGGCACCGGATACTACGGCCCTTGCGGGACCGGGATCGACGGTGCCGACGTCATCGGTGCCGCAGCAGGTGTCGGTGCCGGGCGATCCGACGTAGACGAGCTCTCTGGCTGCGGTGCCGTTGGCACGGAAGCAGCCGGAGCAATACGCTCAACCACGGCGCGTGCCGGGGAGCCGTCAGGCACCGGATTCTACGGCCCTTGTGGGACCGGGATCGACGGTGCCGACGCCATCGGTGCCGCAGCAGGTGTCGGTGCCGGGCGATCCGACGTAGACGAGCCCTCTGGCTGCGGTGCCGTTGGCACGGAAGCAGCCGGAGCAATACGCTCAACCACGGCGCGTGCCGGGGAGCCGTCAGGCACCGGATTCTACGGCCCGTGTGGGACCGGGATCGACGGTGCCGACGCCATCGGTGCCGCAGCAGGTGTCGGTGCCGGGCGATCCGACGTAGACGAGCCCTCTGGCTGCGGTGCCGCTGGCACGGAAGCAGCAGGAGCAATACGCTCAACCACGGCGCGTGCCGGGGAGCCGTCAGGCACCGGATTCCACGGCCCTTGTGGGACCGGGATCGACGGTGACGACGTCATCGGTGCCGTAGCAGGCGTCAGCGCCGGGCGATCCGACTAGACGAGCTCTCTGGCTGCGGTGCCGCTGGCACGGAAGCAGCAGGAGCAATACGCTCAACCACAGCGTGTGCCGGGGAGCCGTCAGGCACCGGATTCTACGGCCCTTATGGGACCGGGATCGACGGTGACGACGTCATCGGTGCCGTAGTAGGTGTCAGCGCCGGGCGATCCGACTAGACGAGCTCTCTGGCTGCGGTGCCGCTGGCACGGAAGCAGCAGGAGCAATACGCTCAACCACGGCGCGTGCCGGGGAGCCGTCAGGCACCGGATTCTACGGCCCTCGTGGGACCGGGATCGACGGTGCCGACGTCGTCGGTGCCGGGCGAGCCATCTTAGACGAGCTGTCTAGCTGTGGTGCAGCTGGCACAGAAGCAGCAGGAGCAGTAAGCTCTACCACGGCGCGAGCCGGGGAGCTGCCAGGCACCGGATTCCCTGGTCCTGGGGGACTGGAATCGACGGAGCCGAAGTCATCGGTGCCTCTGCAGGCCGGATAACGCAACTGAGGCGAGCTCTCTGGCTGCGATGCAGGTGGCACGGAAGTAGCGGGAGCAGGGGGCTCAACCACGGCGCGTGCCGGGGAGCCGCCAGGCACCAGCAGGAATCGTAGACTCTCTCGACCTCGGAAGAAGGGAGCGGTGCCGAGTCGACATCGGTGCCGGCGACGGTCGGTGCCGAAAGGCCTTGGTGGTACCGGCGGGGTCCGGTGCCGAGGAGGCGCTTCTGCCCGCCGCTTGAACATCGCTCCGCGCCCAAGGTGGAGGGGCAAGTGAAAGTCCCGCACCTTTTTGTTCTCGGCTTAAAAGCCTTGCAAATGGGGCACTTATCTGTCAAGTGTGATTCCCTGAGGCACTTCAAACAGGAGTCATGTAGATCTCTCTTCGGCCGCGGCTTCTGGCAAGCCGGGCCCCTTTTGAAAACCCGGTGAGCCATTCATGGCTCCGGCACTGGGCTCATGGAAGGGGCTACTTCCTGAACCCCGCTAACTAAACTAACCATGTTAGCAAAGAAACACGTATAACCATACAAATATATATATAAAAGTGTTATAACTGCATAATTATATACGAGAAAACGAGTAGCTAGGGAAGTGGAGGTCAGCTAAGCCGCGCTCCACTGTTCCAACGACCGACACGGGCGGTAAGAAGGAACTGAGGAGCGGGTGGGCCGGCAGGAGTATATATGGAGCGCCATGGTGGCGCCACTCTAGGGGGCGACCTGCCGGCCCACTGAGTTGCTAGGGTAAAAGTTTTCCGACGAATGTGCACGCGCGGCGCGCACACCTAACTGGAATGGATATGAGCAATCACTCGAAGAAGAACTTCATATTCCTCCACAGTGGCCAATCTCACACAACTCACAGTTCTCAGTTTATGGAGAGTCCCAGAAACTGCAATTTGTTCAGACAAAATCTTCACTGGTTATTGCATGAGTGGGAAAAAGGGACTAATTGGTCCAATAAATTGTTCTTGTGAGTAAATAATTCACCCAGTTCTAGTAAGAATGATCATTCCTATTTTACAGTGGAAAATCTGGGGCACAGAAAGATGAAGTGATTTGGCCAAGGAATGCTACTGACAGATCTAGAAATAGAACCTAGGAGCTCTGACTCCCAGTGCCTTGCCTATAACTATTAGCCAACTGGTTAATGAGAAGTTAAGATTCTCAGTTGAATGCTGACAGTAATCAAGATTACCACTAGCTACAGCTGTTCCTAACACAAGGGAAAAGCAACCATCCACTGTGGTGCCTATGTATGCTGTGTACCTAGAATGAAAAGAAAAAATCCATGTTCCAGAACTGTTTGGCAAAGGCTGGGGAGTGGGGGGGAATGTAATCTGGTCAAATTTCCCACTGTTCAAACAGATCTGCAATTTCTGATGATTGAGAGGGCTTTTTTTAAAATGGACTTTAAAAAACTGTCTGTGGGACACTCTAGAGTCTTTGGCTATTTGAAGAAACGATACATGTCTAAATCTTATATATGCTGAAGTGGATGCAAACCAGAAGAGCCAAAAAATAGGCTGTTCTAGTATTTATGGAAAGAGAGAGTGGTTCTTTGTACAGAGCAATAAGTATGAGGTCAGATGGCCTGTAAAAGCTTGTCACTGATATCTAGAACCTTCCCCTCCAACATCGGCAGCTGTTCCCATTGCAAAGAGTTCACATTTTCTGCACAGCATGTATGCTGAGTTTGCAGAAACTTTGCATGTGGCTATGCACAGAAATCCCAGCTCCTTTTTGGGGATATGACAGAACATCTCCAGATTTACTTCCAGACAAAAAGTTATTTCAATGCTGCCTTTTCATTTAAAAGAATTAATATTTCTCACCTTAAAAGATTATTAAAACATGTTTTCTTTGTGGTGATCATCTGCAATTCCTTCCTCTGGGGAAGTACTTGGACAGCTTGCAAGGTTTTTCCCAAAGCTCTGAAGGGTGGAAGTCCACATCACACTTTCACTCACTACTCCACAATTCCAATGCATCTCTTTCCCACCTCTATCTCACTTGAAGACCTAGAATCAGTTCTCTGTTGGCCTGCACACTGTGCAATCATTCATGCCAGTGAAAAGTTGATACAAAATGCTCCCATTCTTCAGGTTTTTAGTAGCATTTTTACCTACTTTTCCCAGATTAAATGACTGCACTAGGCCCAGGGTATAACTAACAGAGCCCCTACAAATCCATGCTTCCATATCTTCATACCAAACCTATTTGACAGAAGCCTCTCTTCACTCCACCTCTTGGGAGGAAAACCTGGATTATGTATTTTAAGGATTTTTCCCACACCACAAAATGAGGTTACACTGTGTATATTTCCCATGGATTATGAACATCTTACTTACCTGGCTGGAGCAGAACTCTCAGGAAGACTTTGTAAGGGCTGCATCTACACTTACAAACTTAGTGCCTGGCTCTCAGAACCACTGCAGCTACATCAGTACTAGCACTGATGCAAGCACTAGAGTGGAGAGGACCTAGATATTCCCAGTACCATATTCTGCTCTGCACTACTGCTTGTATTGTTATTAGCAACTGAGGCACAGAAGCAAGCATTAAACTTGCTCTTGCAGATTCAAGACAAATTATGAGCTGTATCAAATTTTTAAGGGCCAAATCCAGTTGACCGTTCTCATGTGAGCAGTGTGCTAATGTTTACAGGACCACTCACATGAGTCAGGTAAGAAAGATCTGACACTAAGACAAAAGCTATAAAATATTTATTAAGTAGCTCATAATAAGTTATTGATTTTACATGACAGTCAGTTGATCACCCCAAACTCATGTAAAATCACTGACCAATATTTATCTCTAGCAGTTGTGATAAACAGTCAAATTTCCATCTTCCCAAGTGAAACCAGAATCCCAACCTGCATCTTTCCTGTAGATTCCCCCAGTTTATCCAAGCTCTGACCTCCATGTAAGAAAGTCTCAGAAGTCAGAGCTAAAAAAGATGTTTGGTATTATAATTATCTAGTCCCCCATGCAAGCCAATGCTCCCCTTCACTGAACAGGATAGTTCACTGCTGCAGGGATGCTGGAATAATTTATATAATGGGGGTGCTGAAAGCCACTAAACCAAACTGTAAACCCTGCATATGATGCAAACCACATCAAGCCAGGGGGAGTGGCAGCATTCCTACGGCCAGCACCTATGTTCTGCTCTACAGTTACTAATGTACTGCCCAGTTATCAACCACTTCCCTTTGGAGACTATTCCATGTCCTAACAGAGTTCACCATCAGGAAGCACCTCCTGATTTATAACCCTCATTTTTCCCATTCTTACTTTCATTCCTATGACTCTTTTCTTTTTTTTTTTTTTTAAATCAACCTAAAGAATTCCTCCTCCTCTTCTTCTTGGGTGTCAATTCTGCCCCATCATTCCATTCAGATCAAAAGTTGACTATATCCCATAGAAATAACTAAACCTAGCCCCAAGGGAAAAAAAAGTCTCTTCCACCACCATTTGCAGACCCATCTTTAATCGAGACAACAGAGCTTTCTGCATGAATTCTACTGTCCTGTGTTAGGGTAGCAGCTGCCACTGGATTAACTGCAACAACAACAACTCACATTGCTTTGAAATCTGTAAGGTACCAACATCATCCCAAGTGTGAGTTTTCAGAGCCACCTGAGAAGCAGACCACTCACCAAATATTATATCCATAGATTTTAAAGGGCAGAAAGGACAATTAGGACCAGCTAGTCTGACTTCCTGCATAACACAGGCCACAGAGTTTCATCTAGTAATTCGTGCATCAAGCCTATGTCATGTAACTGATCTAAAGCGTATATTTTAGAGAAAACATCAATCTTGATTTAAAGACTTGAAGTGATGGAAAGTCCACCAGATCCCTAGATAATTTGTTCCAATGGTTAATTATCCTCACTGTTAAAAAGCTGCACTTTATTTACAGCCTGAATTCATCTACTTCATTGGATCTCATTCTGCTTTGTCTGCTAGATTAAAGAGCCCTCTGTCAGAAACCTCCCCATATAGGTACTTACAGACTGTGATCAAGTCACCTCTTAACCTTCTCTTTGATAAGATGGATAACTGTTCTGAAGCTTCATGAAGGACAAAAGCAATGTTGGTTAAACACAAAGACAAAACAATAAGTTTAAAAAAACCACAAGCCTGGCATAAACATTCCATTCCCCCTCACCCCCATTACCCAGCACTGTTGGGAACACAAGATGGCTCCCATCATCCAAACCTGCAATTCCCTAAGAAAAAGGTGATTTTAGTAACATCTCTCCTGCAGACTCACTTTCTGGGTCAAATAATAAGGGTCAAAGTCCTCCAGTGGTACAGCAACCAGACCTTTCGGGATGTCCCCATAGATGAAAGGCAAATTTTTCCCTGCCTCCAGGTCACTGTTTGGTTTTGGTTTGCTGTCGTCATCGTCATCCCGATGGCTGCTGTCTTGCTTTGGACGCTTCTTCTTCTTTTCCTCTGCAATACGCTTTTCAATGTTAGCCAGAGATTCTGGGGTGAAAGGTTTAAAACTATCAGGGCCTGGTGGTGCAAGCAGCTGCGCTGCCATCTTTTCATCCTGCAGCAGCTTCTTTAGTTATGTTGCACCCACGACAGGTCAACTCTGCATGGGATAAAACAGCATAGACAAAACAAATAGTAAGTCACTGCACTAGAGATGGACAAGTACATTTCATGGGGAACCAATGATGATTCATTTTGGCCTTGATCCTGAAAGCCCTTGCACAGCAGGATGTACAAGGCTGATGCACTCCCATGCAAGTGAAAGCTACAAGTAGGAGCAAATCAGGTCAGGCACTCTCTCTCAGTCTGCAGCATGTCAGACTCCTCATTCACAAGGGGCAAAAAATGGTAGTGGGAAAGTGGACAGGTCTAAAGACAGATGGGTTTAAGCATGTTCCTCATCATGCTAACAAGGCACTTAGCTATGTGCATCCTTATATATCTTCACTCATGAGTCTAAGCAGGAGGAAATTGGGGCCAGTTTTTCAAAAGCTCAGCTTGTTGGGTGCACGTTGGGTGCTCAGCTCTTTGGAAAGCTTGGCCCAATTTGATACCACTGAAATTAATGAAAAGTTTCCCTATTGATTTCAGTGGGCCTTGGATTAGGCCCTTAGGGAGTACGCAGCAATGCTCATTAACACAGGATTGAGTTCTCCTACACTCAACTTGCTCATTACTTCTTATTGTGTATTTATTTTTGCAACACTCCACACCTCTGCTGTGCAAGATCAAATCTTATTAACCCTTTAATTACACACACTCAATTAATGGGCTTTGGGGGAAAATACTGTCAAGAATACCCCCCAAATTAAGTTTTTCACTTTTAAAAAAAAAAGGGCTTTACAAAATATAATAGTCATTTTAAAAAAACATGCAGCTGTTTAGACAAAAACACCCCCACTGCACCATTTTCAGCCCAAACCTTGCAGCTTTTTGCCAGTGCACGAGAACAAGAAAAGAGAAGCAGATTAAGTACAGAAGCACAACTGACTAGGGCCTCCTAACCCTCAAGCTGCTATGGTGGGCAGCAAACCCTTTGCACCCACAAGGAGCCCCAGCAGACCTGCTCATAGCAGCTTGCTGGATCAGGGTCTAATCAAGTTCCCCTGTGCAAAGCCAAATGAGTTGTGGAAAAAACAAAAATCAGCACCAATGTGTTTTTTTGAAAAGTGTTTAGGGTGACTATTAAATTTAATTTGTGAAAGAAAAAAAATATACCACAAGGGCATTGGTGAAGTTCGTCAGATGGATTTGCCTTGAGATACAATTCTGTATTCAGTAGTTTTAGCACTGTCCCCACAAAGAGAGTGCCTATAAGGTATTAAGTGCAAGCAAATTTAAAAGCAAACAAATAAAAGGGGTAGCTAGAAAATTATTTTGTCTGGATCCAGCACTCCTGGAAAACCCCTTAAGTTTTAGACCTTTTGTCAATCCTTTGCTTGAGATTGAGCAATAAGAATGTGTTGCAATTCTAAGATAAGGGGAGGATGTCACTGATTCCAGCTTTTCACACTTGGGAAGAAGAGGACAAAGGAATTCTAGAAACCTTGCACTGATGCAACAGCACTGCAGCACTGCAGGCTGGAATACAAGAGCATAGACACTGCTTGGTACTTAAGAGTGGAAACCTGAATACTGAAGGGGCATACAGTTTCAGGAGGAAAGACAAAATTGTCACTTGATGTCGGACACAGATTTCCATATGAAAGTCGTGCACACTATGGTTTGTACATTTAAAGACAACGGATTGCCCAGGTAAAGACAGAGACCTCGTTACCCAAAGATGCGTGCACACAGAGGTTTTTTTTTGTTTTTGTTTTTTTTTTTACAGTAGATATTTAATGCCAGGGACCTCTGAATAAAGAATGACTTTCATGTTCCTTGAAATCAATGATTGCTCTACAGCCGAATCATTATGATTCAGCTATTCCAGCATGAAGTCAGTCACAGACAGCCTGCGCAGTCCTCGGCTTTGAAGATGTACCTGGAATAACTTCATCCTGGCAAGATTCCCTCAAGTCCAATGAGGTCATCAAGATGGTGGAACGTACTTATTCATAAAGGGCAGGCTGGAGCATTTTGTGTCCAACCCTGAGCAAGGTCCTTTTTCACAATGCCCCCTCAGAGGTTTCTACCAGGGAAAGTGCATGTCCTAGGGGTGGGAGATAGAGGGGGGTGGAGAAGAAGGGGAATGGTATACTCAGATAAAGCCCTTTTCAGGGTGGAATAATCCTGGCTGGTGAGACATGGCTCCAGGTAGTTCTCACCCCTCCCTGGCAGGAGCATATGCCACACAGTCCATGTGCTCCCCCAGCAGTTGGATGCAGGTAGCTAGGCCAGGAGGGGATGGGAAATCCTTAACACCCCACACCCTCCTCTCACACATGCTGCCTGCACAGCCACGCAATGTTGATAGTCTAATATTTAACTCAGTTTCCTACTTTGATAGTGTTGTCACTTACAGAAACAAGCCAAACTAGAATGTGTACAACCAATTATGGGTTCTCTGATCACTGATTCTACCAACTAGTTACAGCTGGAGGTAACATTTCCTGAGTAAATTACAACATCTGATTGTCTGGCAGCTCCTGATTTTTACCTCAAAACATAATTTTATTTGTATGACTGAAGTTGCCAGCTCGTGTGTTATTTGGTGTATACCTTAAAGCGCCAGCTTATGAAGTCCTGTGATTACATGAGAATCTCAGTTTTCATCTAAAAAAAGTTAGTTTCTAGCCCTCTGGTTGTGGAAAAAAGCTTGAAAATGTGAAATGTGAAGGCTCAAAAAACAGAAGGCAAATAAAGAACCCCGTGTGTATTAATTTTGAAAATCTCATGAAGTTAAGCCAATCTCATGATTCTAATATGCTTGAGGCTGGAAAAATCAAGTCAAGTAAAAAGTGAGAGGCCAGATATGAGCCTTCATATGTTCTTAAAACCTCTGTTACAATTCCAAACCCACCCTGCCTCCCACCATACTCAGCAACACCAGCTTTTGACTCCCTCGTCGCAAACGTAATAGGAACAAAAACTAACTTGGCTGTCTTGCTTAATGCAATTGTTTTCCTTTGCACAATGGGCTTTAGTGCAGTGCTTCTCAAAGTCGGGCTGCCGTTTGTTCAGGGAAAGTCCCTGGCGGTCCGGTCTGGTTTGTTTACCTGCCGCTTCTGCAGGTTCGGCCGATTGCAGCTCCCAGTGGCCTCGATTCACTGCTCCAAGCCAATGGAGGCTGCAGGAAGGGCGGCCAGCACATCCCTCGGCCTGCGCCGCTTCCTGCAGCCCCCACTGGCCTGGGACAGTGAACCGCAGCCAGTAGGAGCCACGATCAGCTGAACCTGTGGACGCGGCAGGTAAACAAACCGGCCCAGACCGCTAGGGGCTTTCCCTGAACAAGCAGTGGACCGGCTTTGAGAAGCATTGGTCTATAGGACTTGCTCACAGCCTGACCCCCTCCTCCCAAATGGATTTGATTGTGCTAGGAACATTTCTTTTTTGGAAGCAACTCAGCCACCCGTGATTTTCACATAGGCCACTGATATCTACGAGATAGCAAGGCCTCTTAGGCACTGCCTGCCTAGCCTAAATTCAAACCAATTTCATTACAAACTCCCTGGACCCTTCCATTCTTCCCAATGGGCTTGCTTGTATTCTATAATTCCCTTCCCCAGCAGAGGATACATACTTTGCCATCAGCTAGACACTCATGCTTAAAATGCCTCTTGTGCTTTTTTAGGAGATGAGGCATTGAGATTGGTGTCAAGCATGGGTCATTCCGTTCCACCTCCCTAAGTTCCCCTACCTACAATGGTAGCTGGCCCTGGGCAGCCTTCACCTCCTGGCAGCTGTTAAGAGAAGGACAGTGGGCAAAGTGAATGCACATTACCCAGCCCAAATCTAATAATGGGGCAGTTCTGCAAAGCCACTGCTCTATCCTCCCAAAACTCAGCTCTACTGAGATACCTAGGATGGCTTGGCAGATGTTTTGCTACAACTGGAGTTTATTATGGGAAGTGCACACATCTCATTGTTCCCATGGTTTGTTGTTGGTACCATCTGTGTGTTGTATTCACTTCATCCATCATATTATGCTTGAATTTCAAGCTATTTGGAGCAGGCTGTTAAGTGTATGTACAGCACCTAGCCCAGTGGGACCCCTCGGCACTACCACAAGTAAATAGCACATCACTTATAATCTGGCCTAGGACCATGACTTTCTATGGGTTTCAGTGAAAAGTATCTTCATAATTAAATGCAGCTTACAAATATAGAGAGTTATCCCTTGTAAAATACATGCAGGTCCAACCCCAGCTGCATAATGCCTCTCCAACTCACCTTGACTGCATTCCCCTCTATTTACTTCTGCCCCTTAGTCCTTCCTACACTCTGAAACCAGTACCTGAATATGTAAATGTAAAATCACTTCCCCATAAGGAAATTAACTGAACATATCTCCCAACCCCACCTCAGTTTTCAGCTGCAGATCCAAAATCTGAAATTTAAATATTCTGCCTCATGTTATTTCAGAGACCACCAGATAAGGGCCTGACTCCCCATTGCCCTGCACCTCAAGTAGTCATCCGCACCAATGCAAGTTGAGTAGAAAATGCTACCATTTTAATTTGGTTGTGTTTTGCACCCAACTTGCACTGCTGTGTCTGCACAAGATGCAGGCTGATGAAAAATCAGGCATCAATTTAAAAAAAAAAAAAAAAAGAAAGAAAGAAAGAGAGAGAGAGAGATTTGAGAAAGTCCCCTGGAATGGAGCCCACAGAGGAGAGCAGCACAGTTGTATCAAATCATAAAAGTCAAAAGGTATCAAGTCTTCCATTTATCTTCCTGCCAGCACAGGATTGGTTCCTATGGTACCAATTTGTCCAAGACTACTTTCAAGCAGTGGTGTTCCCATTGCTTCCCTTAGAAGAATTATCCTCCAGACTAATAGATCTAAATAACAGGGATTTTTTCCTTTACATTCAACCTACAATTTTCCTTTTCTCATTACACTTAGTGACAACCGTCTTTGCAACATTACACAATCCCCCTCCCCTACACCATGCAAGTATTTGTACACTCCCTGTACATCAGCCAGCTTTTTAGTCATACTGTGTCTAGATATGTACATAGCTTCCCAATCACCTTAGCATCTGAGCCCTTCCCAGATGGGCCAGATCTTCAAGTGCAAATCATCACGGCTCCATTGATTTCAACAGTTATTGAGGAAGTATGTTCCTGCGCCTAAGGAGAAGGATCTGAGACCTGGACTTCCTATGTAACTCTGGGCAAGTCACTTACCACCTCCATAAAATGAAGATAAAATATTTCCTTCTCCTTACCCTTATGACTAAGTTCTTCAGGGCAAGAACTGTCTCTTGTATATGTGTATATATGGTGTCCAGACCAATGAGTCTTCAATCTTAGTTGGAGACTATAAGAACAATCATAATATAAATAAAAGCAGCAAAGACACAGCTACCCCTCTGATACATAATATAAATAATAATTATACCATGATCCTAAAAAAATATGGAGGCTGAGTTTCACTGCAATCATACCAAACTATCAATACTGATATTGCTTAACTTTTTCTAAAACTGATATTTCAAGGTGATCTGTGTAGGAGGTAGGGAAGAGGAGGAGGGGAGTTGTGATCTTTTTTCGCTTCTTTAAATAGAGGGTCTCAGAAGTTTCTTTCCCCATTTAAAAAACAGAAAAAGTTACTTAGGTGTGTTTTTATTTGTTTGTTTATTTTTCCAAAAACAATGGAAATTCTAAAAGTCATGTCTATCCTTTTTGTCTAGAAGATTTTTTGGGAGACTGAAGAACCAGGAAGTTTATAACATCAGTGACGCCAAGCAACTGAAAGCAGCAATGATTTTTGCTCAGACTGTTTAAAACTTGTGAGTAGGAGAGGCGGGGAGAAGGTTGCTGTTTTTCTTTTTTTGTGTAAACAGCTCTTTAGCTCAAATGCATGAAAAACATGCTGGACAAAAAGACATTTTTATAAACAGATTCAAATACCCACATCCATTCAACTGAGCACTGAGAAATCTCATAGTCCATATCAGAGACCTCCAAGTAGCCTTCCAAACAAACTGGGCTCGACATTTCTAGTATTTATCAGGTAAATAAAAAAAAGACTCCTTAAAAAAAGAGAGCGCCTCTTTATATATCATAAAGAAGCAAAAAAGTGCAAACCCAGTATTTTAGCCTTTTCCAAGCCTCCTTTATAGAACCACACAAGCATTCTTATGTTTTAAAGACAAAAGTTCCTCTAATGTACTCGACAGTGTAACATTTGTATGCACTTCATTACTAATTTCCCTAAATACCATGAAACTGTACAGCAGCAGAGAGGATCTGGTCTACTTCAGTGCAAGATAAATACACAAACCCTCATTTAAAAAATAAACAAACAAACAAAACAAACAAACCGGGGTAACCCAGGTCTCATCCAAAAAAAATTAAAATAAAATAATATACAGAGATGCACGCCTGATTTGTCTACACAGTTACCCCAATGGCAGCTGGAAGTAACCAGCTAATCTGATAAACGGCCATTTTAAAGCAAAAATTCACTATTTGTATGTAAGCAAAGTCAGGATGAGCGCTACCCTGACATCTGGTAGTGAATTGTGTCGAGTTGTGGAAAAGAACTTCAGGGCTGATCTTGTTTGCATAGGCATACCCACCCCACCTAGCAAGAGCCCAAATGGTCACTTTGGCTGCTGTGGGATCCCCAGTTTCTCCGTTATTGAGGCAGGAAGAATAAAGTGTTGTTACCCTGATTATGTGAATCAAGGACAATTAAACTGTTTTATGACAGACGGACTGACCATCAATGAAGTAGCACTTGCTAGAAGAGGGACATGGGCTCCAAAACCCAGTGAATTGAGAGGGGCTTTGGACAAATGTTTGTACCAGATGGTATGGGACCCTTTTGAGGGCCTGAACTACTGATTGCACCACTTTCTCTCTCTATTGTGGAATATCAGCGCTAATTTTAATTCCATTAGGAGTCTAGTTACAGGCTGCTGAGATGAATTCGCTTTGGGCCAGTGGTGCACCAGCACTGAGGCTCCCCTACTACAAGCTGCAATCACTAAAGAGCTAAAATTACTAAGAGCTGATGGTGGGGGGCTGAAGATATGTTGCTAAGCAGTTGGCGGAGCAGTTTGTGGGGCTACTGGAGCAGCTCGTGGAACAGCTGGTGGAGTGGAGCGGCTGGCTGAGCAAAGCAGTTCACAGAACGGCTGGAGCGGCTTACGGAACGGCCTGGTGGAGTGGCTCATGGTGAAGGCTGCAGCAGAGCCCCATGGAGCAATCTATCTCAGACCATGTAAGGTACCCCTTAACACCGCTATGTCCCCCCTCCCGCAGGCTGGGAGGTAAAACTCTGCAGATAAACTTTTGAATTCTGGGGCTGCACTGACCAGGGACAGAGACTTTTGGGGTGTTGGACTTTTGGGACTTTGGGTGATTTTTGGGTTGCTGGACTTAAAACCCTGAGGGGAAAAGGATTCTGCCAAACTTAGTTGGGGGGTGGGTCTTTAGCTCCTGGTTTGTGTTATGAATCCTGTTTGTGGTGTTTGCCCAACCTAATGCCGCATTGTTTCCCTCCTTTATTAAAAGGATTTTGCTACACTCATACTCCATGCTTGAGAGAGGGGAAGTATTGCCTCAGAGGCAGCTGGAGGGTGGTATGTAATTGTCCCAGGTCACTGGGTGGGGGCTCGAGACGGTTTTATATTGCGTTATTGAAACAGAACCCCTAGATACTGAACCCGGCCCTTGTTGCTGCCAACTCAGATGCAAAGGGGTTACATGTACATAAAAATAAGTTGCACAATTGCACAAAGCTCTGGACTCCCTATAATCAGACTCAGGTTGACAGATAACTATTGGCTCTACCATCCTCTAGGTCCCTCAACCTTCTTGGGGCAAATTCAGGTAGAAACAGATACACCTGCAAAGTGTCTGGCCTGAATCCTTGGCTTGCGGGCAAGGCAAGCAGCATTCATCTTTGGCTGAATATTCTTGTTCCTAGACTCACCTTACAGCTAGTCTCTTCTAGTGGAGCGGCGTGCAGTCAGGATCTTGCATTAGCGGCCCAACTTTCACATGGTTTGGGGACTTTTCAATTCTAAAAAGTTTCCTTTCAGATGTCCCGCTCCACGTATAAGTACACAGAGCCCCTTGAAGATATAACCAAAAAGAAAAAGCACTGCAGGTGAAGTTTTCAGTTACCAAAAGTTCATTATTTTCACAAGTGCTCCCTACAGTCTACTTACAGATGCCTCATGAAGTATCATCATAAATTATTAAAGTCAATAAAATAAAACATATTTTGAGGCAGCATCCTTGTTTCAGTGCATTTGTTCATTTATTAATTTGCAATATTCAGTCATTCACAACGCGTCTCCCTGTTTGTGTAGGGTCCGCCTGTGTGAAGTTGTATATATGTCACATACACATTCATCTATGTATCAGTGCACACACGCATATGTACACATACACCCTCTGGCCTACTCCTTTAAAATTAGGCTGGACGAGATACTAGAAGTAAATTAAAGGGGACAGTACTCTGCTGTCAGGGAGACCACCTCTATGGAACCTAAAATGTCTTTTCCATCTCTAGTAAATAATCTATACATACTCACCAAGATAATGAAGCTACCTATGAGGTGAGAGGGGTGGCCATGTGCTCAGTTGGCACACAGCACACTGCATGACCAAGAGCCCAAGGTGAACTTCGACAAACCCCTACTTTTACGTCATGTGCCATACAACTTTTTTATGCTTGCTCAAGGAAGACAGACTATTACTCATCAGGTCCCACCTCTCTTATAGTAACTTGTGTAGATCTCAATTATTTTACTTCTTACAGATGAAAGGCTGAGTCAACAATGAAGTCCCAGTGAGTTTGGTTATCCTAGCCTGAGACATAGACTAAGCGGTGCACCAGGTTGGACCAACCTGGGAGCCTGCTCCAAAGCCCACTGAAGGCACTGGGAGTCTTTCCAATGGGCTTCAGAGCAGGGTCCTGAGTCCTGAAACAGTAAAACAAGATGAATAACTTCCCCCATCCTGTTTATAAATGCCTCTTAGATCCAGCCTGGAATCCCATTCCTCCTGCTTTGCCATAACTGAACAAATCACTCCCATCTCCATGCTGCTGCTACTTTGAATCCCCAGGTGTCTCACCTTGCCAGAACAAAAACAAGGAGTCCTTGTGGCACCTTAGAGACTAACAAATTTATTTGGGCATAAACTTTCATGGGCTAAAACCCACTTCATCAGATGCATGGAGTGAAGAATACAGTAAGCAGTATGTATATTACAGCACACGAAAAGATGGGAGTTGCCTTGCCAAGTGGGGGGTCAGTGCTAACAAAGCCAATTTAATGAAGGCAGAAATGGCCTATTCTCAACAGCTGACAAGAAGGAGTGAGAATCAGCAGAGGGTAAATTACTTTTTGTAGTAACCCATCAACTCCTTGCCAGGGCATTCCATTCCAGGTCTTCACCTAGCAGTGCTTGCACCTCAAAGGTGCAAATCCAATCACTTCATAGACTTCAGACTTGGAGTCACTTTGGGAAGCAATTATCTTTCCATTATATACATGTACAGAGGCTAGCACAATGGGGTCCCTAGCCTATCTACGGCAAACGCACAGCGGGCCACTCTCCTAGCTTGTCTGAGGCTTTCTGAAGATGTTCTTTTGCTCTTAAGCTTTTAACGATACATCCAGCTGGCTTCAGCAAATGTTGCTACTTGACAAAGAGAGACTTGTTTCAAGTCAGTAATAAATAACCTGAAGAGTCCCAGCCTCATCTCAGAGTTTCCACTACAACCCATTTTCAGTTTTGTTTACATTACACGCCCAGGTTGGTCAAGAATTCAAACAGAACAGTGTGGTCTGGTGTCTAGGGCACTAAACTGGGAGTCCAGAGATCTGGACTCTATTCCTGGCTCTGCTATTGATCTATGTGACCCTGGGTAACTGCTTCACTTCCTACTGCCTCTGTTTCCTCTCCTATTTGCCCTGTGTCTGTCTCACCTGTTTAGAATGTAAACTCTTGGGGGCAGGGACTGTCTCTTACTATGTGTCTGCGCGATGCTCTGATCTCAGCTGGAGTTTCTAGGCATGATCAAATACGAATATATAATAATATTGTTCAAGAGACAGAGACCCTAGCAACTTGAAAACCACATTTCTGAACATTTATACCCACAGTTGTTACAAATAACTTCCAAGATTACTGTAATGGAAGGATTAATGAGAAGTAAAATATTTTTCTATTTTCCTCTCTAGCCAGTTCATGTTGTGTATCTGACAGCACTTCAATCAATGTTCTGTTGATGGTCAGTTGCACTCCCTGTCTCACGCACTAGCATGACGACATGACTCCCCTACAATGTGCTCTGTGGAGAGCGGAGCTGAGCTGAGCTGCAGGCTCTGCCCAGGGCTTTCAAGAGGATGCAGCAGCAAAGCTGAAACTGAACAAGCAGCAGGCAAAAGCATGCACACAGCAGAAGGGGAGGGGAGGAGCAGTGTAGCACCTGCACCTGCACAAACACCCCCAGCTATCAGAAAAGGAGCAGGAAAAAAAAACACTATATTTTTTACAAGAGGAACTTTAAAAAAATCTCAGGGCTGCTATTTAAAGGGGGCTTTATCAGAGATGGGAACATGTAGGAAACTAGTGAATTTTAAAAAAATACATGTTGGCAGCAATGTGCCTTGCCCAGCATCAACAGAACTGAGAACAGCAGAACCCAGACTTCTATCTCCTGTCTTAGCCAACAGTCAGAGCTGCCTTTCATTTATCTCTAATCCCATGTGTGAACCTGGAGATTCAGTCAGATTAAGCACTAAAGTTTTGTGGTTCACATCCTCTCTTTTTAAAGGCTGACAGAGGAAGGATGCCCAGTGGTTAGGGCACTGAGTTGGAACTCAGAAACTCAAGACATTGTGTGTGACTTTGGGAAGTCATTTAGCCTCATTCCTTGTACAGTGAGGGCAGCAGCACTGCCCAGCTTTACCAGAAGTAATGTGAGAACAACACATTAAAGAACATGAGGTGCTCACTACTATTGCAACAAAGGCCCTATATGCAAATAGAAGTGGAAGGGAAGAATGAGCAGCATTCCAGTCCTCTGCCAGATACATAGTGGTTGCCAGCTCCTCATAGTTCCTGTAACTTTCTGTGCATGAGCCATGCAGGCTAGTGATGCGCTGGGTTTAAACTGGCTGAGCAGTGCTAGTCATTATGGCCTAGTCTACAGGTGGAGGGAATTGACCTAAGATACACAACTTCAGCTACGAGAATAGCATAGCTGAAGTCGACGTATCTTAGTTTGACTCACCTCGCATCCTCACGGCACGGGGTCAATTGCCACGGCTCCCCCGTCAACTTTGCTTCCTCCTCTCGCCAAGCTGGAGTTCAGCAGTTGATGGGAGAATGATTGGGGATCGATTTATCGCATCTACACTACATGCGATAAATAGATCCCTGATAGATCGATCGCTATCCGCCGATCCAGTGGGTAGTGTAGATGTACCCTATGATACCACCATTTTCATCCCCTCCTCTGTTCATAGGTCAGAGCTTACTGAATTGGATAGAACCATGCTCACTTCTGGTGAAAGTCACTCTGAGGCTGAGAGTCAGCACAGTGCCTACGCACCACTCACTTTACTTAGATTGTCAGCTCTCTGGGGCAGAGACTGTCTTTTGGTTATGTTTGTACAGAGCCTAGTGCAATGGGACTGTGGTCCATAAGTGGGCTCCTAAGTGCTACAATAATACAAATAGTAAACACTCAAGTCTCATTTAAGTCATCAAGCATTACAGGATCCAGGGATCCACTGAAGAACAGGCCTCCAGCTTCACAACTGTTTGCTGTAAAGTTAGGCTCCTAAAATCCATATTTAGGCTACTAAATAAGTGGCCTGATTTTTCAAGGTGCTAAGTACTGACATGCCCTATTAGGTTTCTACAGGTGCAGTGGGTACTCAACATCTCCGAAAAAAATCAAGACACTTATTTTAGGTACCTAATTATGGATTTTAGGAGACTAACACGAGGCCTCCACATCTGAACATTTTAGCCTATATCTGAGCCAGATCCACAGCCAGTGTAAATCAGCATCTCTGGTGCTGCACCAGTTTGCACAAGCTAAGGATCTGGCCACAATTTTTTGTTTTAAACTGTTTGCGATATGTTTTATTTTTTAAAATGTTTTTCTTTCCTGTTTTCTGAACGCCTTTCCTCAAGGTCCCAAGTCAAAGCCATTTTTCCTTTGGCCAAACAAAACCAAACGTTGCCAGAACTGCTTCAACTAGCTAGAGGAGTTATTTTACTATAGAGAACCACCATCCTGAAGGACCGAATTTGGTAGAAACAATGAGGAGTCCTTGTGGATCTTAGAGACTAACAAATTTATTTGGGCATAAGCTTTTGTGGGATATAACCCACTTCATCAGATGCACCCTGCTTACCCGATCTTCCACTTCATGCATCTGATGAAGTGGGCTACATCCCACAAAAGCTTGTGCCCAAACAAATTTGTTAGTCTCTAAGGTGCCACAAGGACTCCTTGTTGTTTTTACAGGAGACTAACACACACACACACACACACACACGTTATAGTTATACCATATTTATACAGACTAACACACACACACACACTTTAAAATGTATTTTATTTAAAGCTTTATCCTTCCTTAAAATTCATATAGAATGATAGTTGAATTGACAGGTATAAATGAACTGTGGGTAAACTTCAATGAAAGAAATTCAGTTTTGATTTCAAATGCCTTAACAACTTATACTTTATGGGAATCTGATGGAAGGCTTTTAAAATTATAAACAGATATTGAAAGAGGACTCAAGCACCCTAATTTAAGCTCTTTTCATGCCACAACACTAGGAAACCTCATAGCCATGATCCAAGACACACATACTAGCAGAAATGCAGAGCTAAAGATGAGGGGAGCTCCAGGTGCTCAGTACTTATGAAATCAGGTTCATTTATACAGAGATACTTGTAGATCCTGAGGTCTGTGAAAAATTTCACACCCTGTGAGAGATAGTTAAGCTGACCTAAGCCCCAGTGTACACTTCTGTTGACCCAGCTACCGCTTCTCAGAGAGGTGAATATACTCCCTCGGTTGCTGTAGTAAGCTTCCACGCTAGAGGCCTGTCTGGTAGCACACCTCAGCTAATACAAAAGCAGTAGGAGAAACATGGAGCTGAGCTTTTCAGTTCTCAGTTTGTGAAGATCTTTACGTGATGAAACACTGAAATGGCTATTGTCAGAATATGCAGAAATGCAGAAGTGTCAAGGAAGCATTTTGCTCCACATAAGGAATAAACCAATCACTCTATGTCCATCATGTCCAGAGCAGAGGCTGTCTCTTATCTGTGTTTACACAGAAAAGGGCACAACTGCTAATTGAGGCCTTTGGGCACTAATTAAGTATATATGTTTATGTTTATTCATAAATAATGATAAATTTTAAATTGTACAAAACTTCTCTACAGCTTACATTCTAAAAAATACTCAGCATGCAGTAAGTAAAGTAAGATGGAATGTCTTAACATGATGACTACTATCTGCACCTTTCTTCAGCAAACTCCACTGTGCACCTAATTTATCATGCTACTCTTCAGTGTGCTAATCCCAAAGTATCACAGCCAGCAAATTACAAAGATGAAGCAGTTTAATCAGACAAACTCTTTGGGGGATATCTTTTGCCTGGAGACTTTCCTTGTGTCTATTGGGAAAGAGCAGATTTCAAAAGAGCTCAGAACCCAACAGTTCCCATCTAGGCACTGAAATAAATGGCCATATTTTCAATGGGTATCAACTCCTGGCAGCCACCATTGTTCTCAATGCTGGGGGGGTGTTTTTGTGAAATGGGGGATTTTCAATGCAGAGCTGCTGGAAGCTAAGAACTTTTGAAAAACTGGCCAAACTGTCTTTTAACCTCTCCACAAAATGGTCAGTAATGGTCTTAGAATAAAGGCACAATTCTTTCTTGTTTAGCTTTTTTAAAAAAATGTTAATTTCACGCTTTTTAAAGGTACCAGATTGAGGGCACAGGCATCCCAACCCACAGCAGAATACAAGTACCTCCCACTGAAATGAGGAGACTGATGTTCTGTTTCACAGGCCTGGTCTACACTACCTGTTTAAACTGATTTTAGCAGTGTTAAACTGATTTAACGCTGCACCCGTCCACACAACGAGGCCCTTTATATCGATATAAAGAGCTCTTTAAATCGGTTTCTGTACTCCTCCCCAATGAGAGGAGTAGCGCTAAAATCGGTATTACCATATCAGATTACGGTTAGTGTGGCCGCAAATCAATGGTATTGGCCTCCGGGCAGTATCCCACAGTGCACCATTGTGACTGCTCTGGACAGCAATCTGAACTCAGATACAGCGGCCAGGTAGACAGGAAAAGCCCCGTGAACTTTTGAATTTCATTTCCTGTTTGTCCAGCGTGGAGCTCTGATCAGCACGGGTGGTGATGCAATCCCAAATCCAAAAAGAGCTCCAGCAAGGACTGTACGGGAGATACTGGATCTGTTCGCTGTATGGGGAGACAAATCTGTTCTATCAGAGCTCCGTTACAGAAGACGAAATGCCAAAGCATTTGAAAAAAATCTCCAGGCTATGACACAGAGTCCACAGCACAGTGCTGCATGACATGCGTAACGGAAAGCCAAAGAATCAAGTGGACGCTTATGGACGGAGGGGGTACCAAGGACTCCAGCTATCCCACAGTCCCCGCAGTCTCCAAAAATCATTTGCATTCTTGGCTGAGCTCCCAATGCCTATAGGGTCAAACACATTGTCCGGGGTGATTCAGGGTCTATCTAGTCAATTTACCACCCCTCCCACTCCGTGATAGAAAAGGAGGAAAAATCGTTTCTTGACTTTTTTATATGTCACCCTATGTATACGGCATGCTGCTGGTAGACACAGTGCTGCAGCAGTAAACAGTAGCATCCTCTCTCCTCCCCTCCCCTCCCCGGTGGCAGACGGTACAGTGCAGTAGGACTGAAGCCGTCCTGGTCATGAGCCCGTGAGTGCTCCTGGTTGGCCTCAGGTGAGGCCAGCCAGGGGCACCTGGGTAAAAATAGGAATGATTCCCGGTCATTTCCAGTAGATGGTACAGAAGGCTGGTAACCGTCTTCATCACAGCAACTGGGGAGTGAGCTCCATCAGCCCCCTCCCTTTCATGTGTAAAGAAAAGATTCTGTACTGCCTGGACTATCATAGCAGCAGGATGCTGGGCTCCTCTCCCCGACACCGCTTAATGTCCTGCCTGGACTATCATAGCAGCTAGAGGCTGCCTCCACCTCATTTTATCTCAGTAACAAGTCAGTGTTTCTTATTCCTGCATTCTTTATTACTTCATCACACAAATGGGGGGGACACTGCCACGGTAGCCCAGGAAGGTTTGGGGAGTAGGGAAGCAATGGGTAGGGTTGTTGCAGGGACACCCCCTAGAATGGCATGCAGCTCATCTTTTCTGTGGGATCTGACACGGAGCGGCTGTGCTCTCTGATACACTGCTTCTCTAGTACCCTTGCCCCATATTCTAGGCAAGACTGACTATTTTTAGATACCGTAAAGGATGGATTGACTTGGGGAGTCATTCCCATTTTTGTCTTTGCGCCCCCGGCCAACCTCAGCCAGGGGCACCCATGACAGTAGCAGACGGTACAGAACGACAGATAACCATCATCTCATTGCCAATTTACAATGGCACAGCAGATGGTACAGAACGACTGATAACTGTCTCTGCTGTCATGCAAAGGCAAATGAATGCTGCTGTGTAGCGCTGCAGTATCGCCTCTGTCAGTGGCGTCCAGTACACATACTGTGATAGTAAAAAAAAAAAGCTGAACGGGCTCCATGGTTGCCGTGCTATGGCGTCTGCCAGGGCAATCCAGGGAAAAAGGGTGCAAAATGATTGTCTGCCATTGCTTTCCCGGAGGAAGGAATGACTGATGGCTTTTACCCAGAACCACCCGCGACAATGATTTTTGCCCCATCAGGCACTGGGATCTCAACCCAGAATTCCAAGGGGCGGAGGAGACTGCAGGAACTATGGGATAGCTACGGAATAGCTACCCACAGTGCAACGCTCCAGAAATCGATGCTAGCCTTGGACCATGGATGCACACCACCGAATTAATGAGCTTAGTGTGGCCGCGTGCACTCGACTTTATACAATCTGTTTTACAAAACCGGTTTATGTAAAATCGGAAGAATCCTGTGGTGTAGACATACTCTCAGAGAAAAAGAGCATGAGCATCGGTAGATCAGACTACCCCATGCAGCTTTGCCAAGCACCTCAACCCTGTGCTGCAGGAAACAAGTTTAGGCATGGAGGGGGAAATTAGTCCCAATGGCCTCTCTTCTGAGATTTCCAAAAGGGGACACAGTTGGTGCCAATTTTCCTGGAGGTTTTCTCACTAGGGACTGAACTGTGATCACAAGTTCATTCCAACAGGCCAAGCAGCAATCAGATTGGAAAAAAGTTTTCAATCAACTCTGTACCAGGCTGCATTCAAACCAGTAGCCTAGGGGTAACAGAATATGGTTCCACAAAAATGAGAATGTTAGTTAAACAGAAATTAAAAGATACGGTGCCAAAGGTGAAATCCCTGCAAGCTGCTTGGAGACTTTTTAAAGACACCATAGTAAAGGCTCAACTTAAATGTACACTCCAAATTAAAAAACAGAGAACCAAAAAAGTGCCACCATGGGTAAACAACAAAGTAAAAGAAGTGGTGAGAGGTAAGAAGGCATCCTTTAAAAAGTGGAAGTTAAATACTAGTAAAGAAAATAGAACAGAGCATAAACTCTGGCAAGTGAAGTGTAAAAATATAATTAGGAAGGTCAAAAATAATTTGAAGAACAGCTAGCCAGAGACTCAAAGTAATACCAACAACAAAATTTAAGTACATCAGAAGCAGGAAGCCTGCTAAACAATCAGTGGGGCCACTGGATGATTGAGATGCTAAAGGAGCCCTCAAGGACAATAAGGCTATTACTGAGAAACTAAATGAATTCTTCGCATTGGTCTTCTCAGCTGAGAATGTGAGGGAGATTCCCAAACCTGAGCCATTCTTTTTAGGTGACACATCTGAGGAATTGTCCCAGATTGAGGTGTAATTAGAAGAGGTTTTGGAACAAACTGATAAACTAAACAGTAATAAGTCACCAGGACCAGATGGTATTCACCCAAGAGTTCTGAAGGTACTCAATGTGAAATTGTAGAACTACTAACTATAGTTTGTAACCTATCATTTAAATCAGCTTCTGTACCAAATGAATGGAGGATAGCTAAATGTGATGCAAATTTTTAAAAAGGGCTCCAGAAGTGATCCCAGCAATTACAGACTGTTAAACCTGACTTCAATACTGGGCAAACTGGTTGAAACTATAGTGAAGAACAGAATTGTCAAACACATAGATGAACATAATTTGTTGGGGAAGTCAACATGATTTTTGTAAAAGGAAATCATTCCTCACCAATCTACCAGAATTCTTTGTGGGGATCAACATGCATGTGGACAAGGGGGATCCAATGGATATAGTGTACTTAGATTTTCAGAAAAAGAGGTAAACAGTGAGGTGGCAAAATTTGCAGATGACACAAAACTACTCAAGATAGTTAAGTTCAAACCAGACTGCAAAGAGCTACAAAAAGATCTCTCAAAACTGGGTGAACTGGGCACCAAAATGGCAGATGAAATTCAACATTCATAAATGCAAAGTAATGCACATTGGAAAACATAATCCCAACTATATATATAAAATGATGGGGTCTAAAATAGCTGTGACCACTCAAGAAAGAGGTCTTGGTGCCATTAGGATAGTTCTCTGAAATGCTGCACTTGCCAAAAAAATCTAAGAGAATGTTGGGAATCATTAAGAAAGGGATAGATAAAACAGAAAATATCATATTGCCTCTATATAAATCCATGGTACTCCCACATCTTGAATATTGTGTGCAGATGTGGTCACCTCATCTCAAAAAAGATCTGTTGGAATTGGAAAAGGTTCACAAAAGGGAAACAAAAATTATTAGAGATATGGAACAGCTTCTATACAAAGAGAGATTAATAAGATTGGGACTTTTCATCTTGGAAAAAAGACAACTAAGGGGAGATATGATAGAGGACTATAAAATAATGACTGGTGTGCAGAACATAAATAAGGAAGTGATATTTACTCCTTCTCATAACACAAGAACTAGGGGTCACCAAATGAAATTAATAGGCAGCAATTTTAAAAAAACAAAAGGAAATATTTCTTCACACAATACACAGTCAACTTGTGGAACTCTTTGCCAGAGGATGTTGTGAAGGCCAAGACTATAACAGGGTTCAAAAAAGAACTAAATAAATTCATGGAGGATAGGTCCTTCCATGGCTAGTATCCAAGATGGGCAGGAATGGTGTCCCTAGCATCTTGTTTGCCAGAAGCTGGGAATGGGCAACAGGGGATGGATCACTCCATGATTACCTGCTCTGCTCATTCCCTCTGGGGGACCTGGCATTGGCCACTGTTGAAAGACAGGATACTGGGCTAGATGGACCTTTGGTCTGACTCAGTATGGCCGTTCTTATGTTCCTAATACCAGTAACCTGAGGCCTCCAGTCCAGTCTACTGTATGTTTTCTATAACCATCCGCATGTGAATTTGCACTTGAAAAGAACCTGACTTTCATTTTTAAATGCTTTTGTTTTGATTTCACCTTGTATTCTTTAACCGAGATAATTTCTTTGAACAAGTCAATAGGTTCATCGATTCCAGTGTATTTGCTTATTTCAATGATCTTTGCAACCTCCTCAGCAGAAAGGCAATCAATAATGAATGGGAGCCACTTGCCAGCATGGGCAATGTATGTCCTAGGATTTACAAACAACCTTCAGTGCTGATGACATCTTAAGCCATTGAAGAATAGTATGCATCAGTTTATATTCACAGAAGAGTCACATCAATTCATATCTAAAAAGCACATAAAACGTCAAACAACTCAATTTCAAACAAAGCAACTAAGAATATGCAGGAGGGATTTTCTGTTTTCAGAATTTTGATCTATTCATGACTCTCTCATCATAGACTACTTTTTTACTTGATTTTTTTTTTATTTTAACTGAGAATGAAATGAGGATGCATGTTTCTCATTTCTAAACACACCCAATCACTCTTCCTGCTACTGTTTATCAGGCATAGGTTTTTTTTGTTGGGAAGTCCCCACATGGTTACCCCAGCACCTCTAAGCAACACTGGATCAATACTGTAGGAAAATTACAACTTCATCTGTATGGTGATCTGGTTATCGTCCACAGATAGAAGTTTAGACAACAGGTTAAGTTACTTGTGATGGGACTAGTCTTTTCACCAAATACTAACCAGACTACAGGTGTTGTAACTTATAAACAAAGATCAAGTGCACAAATCTTATAATTATAATTAACAATCCTCTCTGAACACCCTGAAGGATGTTTGACTGAAATTATTGATATCCAAGGTTCATCTGAGATGCCTGGCATTTTACTTATACAGGTCTTTAGAAGATCATATTATGTGTAGCTATGATAAATATCATCATGCTATTCATTACATTAGCAACCCCAGGGCTGTAAGTCAACATTACTGAAAAGCATTAAGATCATTTTAAGCAGCTTTCTACTACTCGGTACACTAGAAAGGAACAAACTCTGGCAACTCAAAGTGTAAAAGTATAATTAGACAGGCCAAAAAAGAATTTGAAGAGCAACTAGCAAAAGATGCAAAAACTACCAGCAATTTTGTTTTTTACTATATCAGAAGCGGGAACCCTGCCAAACAACCAGTGAGGCCAATGGACAATCAAGGTACTATAGGAGCACTCAAGGAAGACAAGGTCATTGCAGAAAAGTTAAACAATTCTTTGTATTGGTCTTCACTGCGGAGGATGAGAGGGAGATATCCACACCTGAGCCATTCGTTTTAGGTGGTAAATCTGAGGAATTGTCCCAGATTGAGATGCCAATAGAGGAAGTTTTGGAACAAACTGAGACATTAAAAAGTAAGGTCACCAAAACCAGATGGTACTCACACAAGAGTTCTGAAAGAACTCAAATATGAGATTGCAGAACTACTAACTACGGGATGTAACCTAATGCTAAATCGTCCTCTGTACCAGTTAACAAAAGGATACCTAATGTAATATTTTTTTTAAATAGCTCCAGAGGTGATCCTGGCAATTACAGGTCAGTAAGCCTAACTTCAGTACCAGGGAAATTGGTAGAAACTATAGTAAAGAACAGAAAAATCAGACACCTAGATTAACATAATATGTTGGGGAAGAGTCAACACAGCTTTTGAAAAGGGGAATTGTGTCTCAGTAGTCTATTAGAATTCTTTTAGGGGGTCAAACATGTGGACAAGGGTGATCCAGTGGATATAATGTGCTTGGACTTTCAGAAAGCCTTTGATAAAGTCTCTCAGCAAAGGCTCTTAAGCAAACTAGGCACTCATGGGATAAGGAAGGTAGGTCTTTTCATGGATTAGTAATTTATTAACAGACAAGAAACAAAGGCTAGGAATAAATGGCCAGTTTTCATAGTGGAGAGAGGTAGATAATGGGGCTGCCCAAAGATCTGTATTGGGATGATGATATAAAACCATTGTATGCCCACATCTTGAATACTGTGTGCACTTCTGGTTGACCCATCTCAAAAAAGATATATTAGAATTGGGAAAAGTAGAAAGAAGGGCAACAAAAATGATTAGGGGAATGGAGCAACTTCCACTGAGGGGAGATTAAAAAGACTGGGACTGTTCATCTTAAAAATAGAAACTACTAAGGGTAGATATGATAGAGGTCTATAAAATCATGAATAATGTGGACAAAGTGAATAAGGAAGTGTTATTTACCTTTTCACATAACACATGAAACAGGGGTTATCCAATGAAATTAACAGCCAGCAGATTTAAAACAAACAATACTTCTTCACACAATACACTCATTGACAGGGGACGTAATGAGGCCACAGATAAAACTGGATTTAAAAAATTAGCAGACAAGTTCGAGGAGGAAACAGGGCCGGCGCTTCCATTTAGGCGACCTAGGCAGTGCCTAGGGCACCAGGATATGGGAGGGCGGCAGACTGCTTCGGTGGACCTCCTGCAGGCGTGCCTGCAGATGGTCCGCTGGTCCTGCGGCTCCGGTGGACCGGTGAGCCGGCCCTGTGCCTAGGGCACCAAAAACCCTGGTGCCGGTCCTAGGAGGAAAGGTCCATCAATGGCTATTAACGAAAATAGTCAGGGACACAGCCCATGCTCAGGGAGACCCTAAATCTCTGGCTGACAGAAGCTGGCAGTAGAAGACAGGAACGGATCACTCCATCATTGCCCTATTCTGTTCGCTCCCACTTAAGCATCTGGCCCTGACCACTGTCAGAAGACAGGATTCTGGGCTAGATGGATCATTAGTCTGATCCAGTCTGGCCATTCTTACATTCTAGATAAGAATTTCTGGTAACATAATGTCACTGTGAGCAGCTTCCACTAGCCTCAGAAAATGAAAAAAACCTAAAATGGTATGAATTTGTGACCAATAATTGGGCCCCGGGTATGAACCCAGCTCACACAAGCACACTGTAGGGAGCAATGCAGCTGGGAAGATGAAGAGATTCACTAGACCTTTTCTGTTTCCAGGGAACTGTCCATTTCAGCACCACACACCTGAAGCCCACAACAAATCCAAAAAGCATAAGGGACCATCCCCAGTCCCAGTGCCACAGAAAACCAGAAGTTGGGGCAAGAAGGGAGTTAAATAAGCTTTAAAGATATTTTATACATATATAATCAGCCACTAACAAAAGGGGAAATCAAACCCCTAAAAACAGTCACCAAGAAAGGAAATAAAATAAGACTATAATTATTATTTGTTGCTTAGCAATACACACATACAGGTTACACATGTCCTGTACCTTGATTTGTTTTTACAAGAGCTTCCATCCCATAGCACAGAAAATACACATATCACTATGTTACACCGCCTTCCTCCACTCCAATACACACATACTATTTATATACGATCAGATCTTAAAGGGTGTGTGGGGAATACCCAGAAAACTTTTAATACTCTCTCCCCTTTCCCTCAAAGGATACTACTGGTATCTGGGCAGAGGGGCCTGGCTTCTCCTCTCCCGGACCAAATCCTTTTTCCAGTGTAAAGTGCAGGACCTATGGCTCTCGCGTTCCCAGCTGCAGCGTTACAAGGACTAGGTTAGGAGTCAGCGTGCCATGGAAATATGCTCCTCACCACCCCCACACTCCCAAACAACCACCTCCCCGGAAAACTACTCCTAAGCAATGTCATGCCAGGTATTTTCAGCACACATACAGCATATGGAGGGGAAGCAGTGATTAAACCTACCACGCCCTGCAGTCTCTTCCCAAAATTCCTGGAGTTAGCCGCTTGAGAGGTGTGTTGCAAAGTGTCCCCCATATCGCCTTTTCAGACTTTACCTCTGATCATCGGCAGCTCTAGCTGTGGAGTGCACCTTCCAGCGTCCCCACCTCCACATCAGGTGGGTGTAATTTGCACCAGGAAGGAATGGAGGGGACTGACACCCTGTCTTTTAGCCTTGCAAACATGCACAACACAAACCCATCCCACTTAAAAACCCTGCAGCCCCCTCCCAAAAACCTTAGTGCAATAGGGGGGGGCCGAAGGCAGAAACGGGGGTACCAAGACCTATATCAGGTTAAAACCTCCAGCCCACGCTCGCGTCTCTCCCCCTCTCCCAGGAGTCCGGGGAGGCGCGCTCAGGCTGCTGAGGTTTGAAGGGGAGTGCAGACGGGACGAACCAGCTCCGCAGCTAGAGAGGGGTTGGAAAGACCCGAGACTGAGTGGGGAGCCCGGGCGGGGGGTAAGCTATGGGCAGGCTCCCCAGATTAGGGGGGTTGGAATGGAGAAGGGGCCTAGATGGAGCCCAGGCAGCTGGTAGGATTGAGGGTGGGCGGACTGGGTTGAATGCACCAGCTCCCCGGCGGTTGGGGCGGGGGCTGTCGCAGCTGCAGGAGAGGTACCCCGGCCCAGGGCTGGCAGGCAGCCCTCGCCCTCCCCCTCGCCCAGTGCAGACCGGGGAGCCAAGCTGCAGCTGGGACAGGGGGAAGGAGGCCCGGCTTCCCCCAGCTGGGGAAGAGAAAGGAGCTAACCCGCAGCCCCCGGCGCCCCAGTGCCGGCTAAGATCCCAGGCTGCTGGGACAAGGGGATGGAGGCTGGGGACACACTCAGCAGCTGGCCAGAAGCCCTAGCCCCCCAGCGCAGACTAAGCGAGATGCAGCGCACCCCGGGGGGGTGGGGAAAGACGCACACGAGCAGCTGGCAAGCGCACCTGTGCTCCCCAATGCCGTCGAGGGGTTGGTGCTGTTAGGACAGACAGATTTGGGGAGAGGGGAAACCCTGGCATCCCAGCTAGGTAGGCGGGAGAGGAAGCGGCCCCAAATGCAAGCAAGGAGCTGCCGGTGCTGGAAAATCGCTCTGCGGCAAAACCCCCGCCTGGAGCGGGGAGAGACGGGGTGGCAAAAAAAATCAAATGGGGACAGGGGTTTGCCAGACCCTCAGCGCCACCTGCGCGCCTCGCCGGGGTCCCGGGCTGGGGATGCAACTTACTGTGGCTACTGCACTAGCGTGACTCCCGCGAGGCGTTGCTGGACTGCAGAGGTAGGGAAGCTGCAGGAGAAACTGCGGTTGTCGCCATCTTAGTGCGCTGCCTCCCCTGCCTTCCCCCCAGTGCAGCGTGCAGTTCCCTTGCATAATTGATGACTCTCAGCCGAATGGTTAGGGAGCGTCTCAAAAATCTCTGCACTCGCCTCTATCCCCACACCCTCCCGCCTTGGCAGCCCCGGGATCATGCATCCAGCAACTCAGAACTTGGAGGGGAGGGAGGGCCAGGGACTCTAAGGGATGCAGAGGGTAAAGGGCACCCCCTCTCTTCAAGTAAAATTCCCCACCAAGTTCACTGCTATGACAATAGGGGTGATTCCCTGGGTGTGCACAGTATTGGGTCCTGGGTAGCTGGTGGGTCACTTAAGCAGACGGAGATAAATACCTGGATAGATGTAGGGGGATAGAGGGCATCAGCCAACAGAGGAATAGAGGATACTGAAGCCACAGATGAGGAGAGGCCCTGGTGGGATGGGAGTGTCTCTCAGAGTCCACAGAATGGAAAAAAGTTTGAGGATCCCATCTCTGAAACAAGCTGTAACAATAACACACCTGCTCTCTCCCCTGGCCACCAGCCCATAAACTAAGTTCACAGGTTCTAAAACACTCATTGACTCCTGAACTGGGGACATACCATAGCACCCTCAGCCAGGCTAGGGCAGCACTGGGCAGAATTAAGTTAGTCTGATTTCACAAGGGGTTCATCTGACCCCTTTCAACTCACTGGCCCAAATGGAGAGTGACATCTAACTGAGTATATCTTACAGTTACTGATTTAGCTTCTCTGTAACTCATTGAACTAAGCCAAATTGATCTGAGCCAGTTGTAACCCAATTTAAGTGTGTTTGCACCAGCTCAACTAAATCAATTTAAAAACTGATTTTGGTTAAACCAGTGCAACTTAGGTGTGCAAAAACAAGGCCTTAGTCCACATCAGTAAGTGTCTATAAATTGGTCTAAAGGTGTCCCAAGTATAAGGCCTGGTCGACACAACTGGAGGATTGGGCCAAAAGAAATCTGATGAGGTTCAATAAGGACAAGTGCAGGACGAATCCCATGCACTGCTACAGGCCAGGGACTGACTAGCTATGCGGCAGTTCCGCAGAAAAGGACCTAGGGATTATAGTGGACGAGAAGCTGGATATGAGTCAACAGTTTGCCCTTGTTGCCAAGAAGGCTAACGGCATATTGGGTTGCATTAGTAGGAGCATTGCCAGCAGATCAAGGGAAGTGATTATTCCCTTCTACTCAGCACTGATGAGGCCACATCTGAAGTACTGCATCCAGTTTTGGGCCCTGCCCCCACTACAGTGAGGATGTGGACAAATTGGAGGGTGGTAGATCTCCATCCTTAGATGTTTTTAAGGCCTGGCTTGACAAAACACTGGCTGGGATGATTCAGATGGGGTTGGTCCTGCTTTGAGCAGAGGGTTGGACTAGATGACCTCCTGAGGTCTCTTCCAACCCTAATCTATGATTCTATTTCGGTTTCAGATGTGATTTTTTTTTACCAAAATAATTATACCAGTGCAACCCCTAGTGTGGATGCAGTTGCAGAGGCATAAAGATGCCTTATGCTGGTATAGCTTATTCCCAAACCCATACAGAAATAGCTACACTGGTATAAAAGCATCTATATATTGATACAACTGCAGCCACACCCAGGGATTGTACTACTTTGCCACCTCACTGTGTACCCCTTTTACCAGATCATTTATGTACATGTTGAACAGGTCTGATCCTAGTAAAGATCCCTGCAGGACCCCACTATTTATATCTCTCCACAGTGAAATTCCTACCTGTTGTTTACTATCCTTAAACCAGTTACTGATCCATGAGAGGACCTTTCTTCTTGTCCCAAAAGTGCTAACTTTGCTGAAGAGCCTTTGGTGAGGAACCTTGTCAAAGGTTTTCTGAAAGTCCAAGTAACTTTGTCCACGTGTTTGTTGAGCCCCTAAAAGAATTCGAATAGATTAATGAGGCATGATTTCCTTTTACAATAGCCATGTTGACTCTTCCGCAACGTATTATGTTCATCTATCCCAACAGTACCAACCAACCCAAACAGGACCTCCTACCAACACAAACCCTTCATAATCCTATAATCTTTCACTTCCAAGGAGATTTCCCAAACCAATTCCCAGACAGAACAAACGTTCTCCTTCTGAGGCAGTCACCCTCTGACAGAAGGCAGACATGACCAAGGAAGTGAGCTACATTTTCTAGCTCTTTCTGGCCAGGTGTGGCCTTCACCCTCACAGACATCAAGGTGGCTGAACAAACTAAACTCTACCTGCCCTTCCACATTAAGACAAATCCCCTCCCTCCACCATGATGAACGGATGTTGCCCATCCCCATAGCAATAAAACAAACGTGCATGGCCCTACCGCACCCAACACCCTCACAGATTTCACTGCCTTTCCTCTGCATAACAGTGCTGCTGGTGGTGCCAGAAGTGGAGCCTCTTAAGATATGTCTACACTGCAGGTAGAGTGTGCCTACCAGGTTGGGTAAACAGACACGCATTTGTTCTGCTCTTGTTAGCACACTAAAAATAGTGTGGAAGCCAAGGCATGGGCTAGCCACCCAAGTACAGACTCTGTGTGTGTGTGCGGGGGTGGGAGGGGGGGGTGTAATTCAGCAGCTAGCCCACCCTACAATGTCCACATTGCTATTTTTAGCATACTAGTTTGATCAGACCTAGGGTGTGTCTGTTTACCCAGGCTGGGAGTCATGCTCTCAGCTGCAATGTAGACATACAGGGCTCATGCCTCCTGGCTGGAAAGTGTGGGCAAGCCAGATTGGACTGGAGCTGTATAAGTGTAGCGGCTCCCAGAAACAGCGGTGCACACATGGCATGCACTTGTACAAAACATGCACCATGTATGCACACTCTCACTTTGGATCTGGGGCTCAGTGCTATACTAAGAAAAATTGGATTGCTTTACTAACAGTGGTGGAAGGAGATCTGCAAAGTCAGAAAAGGAAATTAGGTACCCAGTACCCACTGAAAGTCAATGAGAGTGGGGCACCTGGCCCCATTTGTGCCTGTCAAAACCTCCCTCATTGTGCCCCATGTGCAGCTGGTGTGCACGTACTAACTGACAAAGAACTTTTGAAGGACAATGGAATCTCTCCCCTGGCCTATCTAGAAAGCAAAACTGTGCTTGGTTGAAAAACTCTCCCAGCTTCTCACCTTTCCCATAAATCCTGCTTCTCTTATTATCATGCAAAACTTCAGAGAGTAAAATGAGCGGGCTTCATCCCTTTATATTAACCCTGGTTCTAACCAGATATACATACATTCAAGGGCAGGGTAGAACCATTACTCAGTGAGGAGGAAAAGACAACACCACAAAATGCAGCAATGGCTGAAGTGTTAAATGCCTTTCTTTGTTCCTGCAAAATGGCTAGCAGTGACTGGATGACTAACATAGTTACTCTCTAAAATTAAAAACAGTTAAATTTTCAAAAGCTCCCACATGACTTTTGACCTTACATCCTTTTGGATTTCCATTAGACTAAACTTTGAACCTACTAACTTACAAACTGCCATATGTATCACTGTCTATTAACTAGCTACATATATACGGACATCTCTCTTCTATAGAGCAGTCTCATAACCGGTAGTGATGATGGCAATTAGGGTCAGTTGGGAAGGATGTTTTTGTGATATTTTTAGTATTACTTAACATTTATATTTGTCTGGACCTGTACTAAATTCAGTTTGTTTTGTTCAAGAAAAGAACCAATCCATTCACTATTATTATTATTATTAAAGATTTCTATAGTGGCAGCACCCAGAAGATGCAGGTAGGAGCTGAGCTTCGTTGTGCTAGGCACTGCACAGACAGAAGTACATATAATCTCGGCCCTGAAGAGCTTAAAATTTTCCTTGCTTTTTTTTTATTATTATTATTTTTACAAACTGAAACTTGATGACAATCATAAAATGGTGTCACAAAATATCTAAGATAATTTGGCACACTCGTGCTTTGGCCATTTTCCCCTCAATTCCACCATAATTCACAAAAAATAACTTCTAGCATCAATCCTTCAAAACAATTGAATCTAATCAACACCACTGTTGGTCCCAGTGGAGATACCCAAAACTGAATAGATCTGGATGCTAAAATCCCCCACCCACGCCATGCAGATGATTCCAGTTTCAAATCCAGCCCTTTTGCCTCAAGTACATAGGAACTGCATAGGCTACCACCAGATGCTTCAGAGGAAGATGCAAGAAACCCCATAGCAGGCATGTGGGATATTCTGCCCCCTAGGAAGGTCTCAGCTTTCCCACCCACCAGAATTTTCAAGATTTCAACCAAAAAATATTCCCATCTCAAATTGAGATGAAAAGTCAAAATCTCAAAAATTTTCACAAACCTAAAATCTGAAAACATTTTGGATTGGGTCAGTCTCTCTCTCTCTCTCTCTCTCTCTCTCTCTCTCTCTCTAGTGTGTGTGTTTACTATAAATTAACAAATTTTGTAATGAAGTCAGTTTGAAGAAAAAATATTATTTTTAAAGTGTTGAAACAGGATCGTTTGATGATTTAAAAATTTTTTTTAAGTTTTTTTAAATGGGAAATTTGTCAAAATTGGCCCTTTCCCACAGTTTCTGTTTTGACAAATTAGCATTTTCCAACATAAAATGCATTTCACTGAAAAATTCCTGACCACCTCTAAACCCAACCGTAATAGGTATAAAATTAAATTAAATGGAGACACAGGCACTAAACTGTTTTTTAAAGGCCTGTTTTTAAAAGCTCCACAATGCACAAGAATGTGAGGTGGGGTGGCAGGAGAGGAGAGGTTTCCCTAAGAGGTACCAGCATGGCTTTGTCTCTCAGACACAATACCTTTCTGAATCCCAGCCAGTTTAGAGAGAGAAAAATAAATATTGACAACTATATTATAAAAGTAATGAATCAAAGGGGAACTCCCAGTGTGTGACAGACACCTCTTACCAGCGCTAATAACTACTGCCAGCTGCCACTGCCAAGCACCCTCAGGCCCTGTCCTGCAAACACTCGCTTGCTTATCATTGAATTCCAGAGGATTACTCACACCAGTGAAGTTAAGCATGGGCATTTGTAGGGTCAGGGCCCTGGCACCGAAGTCCCCTTTGGAGAAGGTCCCCAAGTTCAGGTACTTCCTGACTAAGGGATCAAGGGCGAAATCCTGGCTCTATTGAAGACTGGCAAAATTCCCATTGACTTAGTAGGACTAGGATTTCACCTCAAACCTCTAAGGTGTTGAGCACCCACTGACTTCATTGTGAGTTGAAGGGACTCAGCCCCAATCAGGAGGTTCTCAGCACTTGGCAGAATTTAACCCCAAGTCCTCTGGTAGTTTTGTACCTATTCTCGGTGGCCTGTCATCTTAGTGCCAACTTCTCAGTCTTGGGTTTGCCTCAAATGAGAGGAGTGGGATCAATAGGTTTGGGATTTGTATGCTTCTAGTCCCAATGTGGCCAATGAGATTTTGATTCATTAATTGAGCTTTTCTGTGACTCACTTTGTCCAGTTATAAAACTGACATAATCCTTCCCTCTTCACAGACCTAAGGCAGTTCAGTGTTTACAAGACACCCAGATCCTTGGATGAAAGGTATAAAGCACAGTATATGCTGTGATCCAAGGACAAGCTTTCACTCCCTAGGATTCTAAGAGTTATGGAATTTATTTGTCTATATATAATTCAGTGCGTCTTCAAAATATATTCCACAACCCAATTTCAAACCTAATATATTATTTATGGACATGCCTTTCCAATGAAGCCCAGTTTCCAAGTATGGCCACAGACACACCAAGCTGTCATCCAGAGAATTACTTCACTACACAGTAATGCCCATCTCAAGGGCATTAGCTTGTGTTAACAGGAGAGGGGTAGAAATTTAGTTGTAAGTACAGTGGTCATCACCAATGGAGCCTTTTTTGTTGTTGTTAACTAGCAAATTACTCACATAATAAATAAACTGAAACAGAAATAAATTATCCCCCCCCCCCATCTCTTTCAGTTATTGGAATCTTAGGTGTTACTTGCAACAGCACATCATCCTATTCAGAAAAGTTTGATTTTAATCTTTTTTTCCTCTCACCCTTTGTTGGTCTATTTAGAATATAGTTCTTAAGAACATGGATTATCTCTTACCACATTTCTGTGCAGCACCCAACACAATGGGGCCATGATCTCAGCTGGCACCTGTAGGTGCTGCTGCAGTACAAATGTTGTATTGAAAAATCTAATTCATTGGAAAATATTTTAAAGATGTTCTACCTGGTAGTGAAATGGAGACAAGAGGCCTTTCTTTCAGGAAGCAATGTTTGGGACATGCCTCTATCAACGGGCTAGCAGCAAAGCCAGAAATAGTAGCACCAGTAGGTCAGATTTCAAATCCAGGGGTTGGCCTATTGCTCCTGAGTCCAAGCACAATCCTTGAGAAGCTCAAAAGCAGCCATTGCCAGCAGATCAGACTGAGCATTAATGGGACTCCCATGAGAGCCTTTTACAAGGTCCTCCAGCAAGGGTTGGGGCAGGAAACAAGGAGAGTGAATTCACTTTTAGAAGGCAGTATGAGATTAAAAGGCATTAATAAATGCCTGTCAGACTGATGGAGGGATCTGATGGCCTGGCACAGTTCACCATGCCTGAAACAGCGGTCAGGCAGCATGTAATATAGAGAGGAAATGTGGTCAAGAGGACAAAAAACACTGGCCTGGGAAGCAGGAGATTTGGGCTCTATTTCTAGCTCTGCTGTGTGACACTGGACAAGTAAATTTGCCTCTTTGTGCTTCTCTTTCCCTCTCCCACCCTTTGTCTCTCTATTTAGATTGAAAGCTGCTCAGGGCAGTGGCCACCTCTTAATATGTGCATGGGCAGTGCCTAGCACAATGGAACCCTGATCTCAGTTGCTGCCTATACAAACTAATGTGACAGAAATAAGTAAAGAACATGTTCAATGAGAGTTGTTAGTTTATCCACATGGTGTACTTAACTAATTCTGCATAAAAACTTCATCTATGCCTAATGTTTCCCCCCATGACCATGGATGCCACACCATTTCCCTCTCCAACTTCATATTCATCCTCAGTACCAATCCTCTTCCTGCAAAGAAGCTTTCTTAGGATTCTGATTTCTGGGTACTGCACTTTTAAATTTCTAGTCACCAGGAAATAGCTGCTATGTTGTGTTCTGTTCTGATACAGGCTATTATGCAGGGAACACACTCATTGTGCTCTCTCTCGTGAAGATTTTCTTTAGTTCCTTTTTTGTTTTGTTTTCCTTTAACCTAAAATAATAAATAATAATTATCATCCAGGAGCCAATCCCTGCCCCAGGGAATCTGCAATCCAAATGAATGAGAGAAAACATGGACTAGGGGATAGAGCATTGAATGGAGAGTTGGAAGTCCTGGATTCTGTTCCCAGCTCTGTTATTGACTTGCTGTGTGAATTGGGCAAGTTGCTTCACTCGCTGTCCCTCTATTCCCCCTCCCATCTTTTATCTGTCTTGTTTGTTTTGACTGTAAGTTCTTTGCAGCAGGGACAGTCTCTCACTATGTATCTGTGCAGAGCCCAGCACAATGGAGCCCTGAGCTTAGAAAAGGCCTGTAGGATCTACTGTAATGCAAACAACAAGATACATGCAATGACTATTTGGAGCTTCCTGCAAAGTAAAGACAGAATTTGGATCCTCTTGCTACCAAATCATAGACTCCTGCCACTCAAGCTTATGAAGAATCACCATTACCTGACAGCAGAATAGGGCCTATGACTCATAGCTGAGGAAAGCTGATTCTACCCACACAACTATCCAATTCATTACAATACTGATCACATAACACCAGCATTTTCCCCACTCCACTATAAAGGGACAGAAGAAAGAGCTACAGCCCTATTAGGAAAAAACTAGAATTTTTGTTGGGATGGGGGTTGGGTGCATGCAAAGTGCAGAGGGATTTAAAAAGGGAACATCTTGAAAAGCACAGTAAGATCCAAGATGGCAAAGGTGGATTTATGAGCCGTTCTTCCCAAAATTGCCAGTTCAGCATGGACAAGGGACAGATGGCAGCGAGATTTATTGAAGTTTTCGAGGAGCTGTTCTGAGGAAGACAGGTGGGCCCAGCAGAGGAGTTGCAGCCTAGATAGTGGCAACATGTGAGCAGCATGCTTCCCCCACCATGTGTGTAGAAAGGAGAACCCTCTCCCTTGGCACAGATAGGTAGGTGCCACAGCTATGCAAGAGCATACCCAGTATGCTGAACTTCATTCCTTTATGGCTCACTGAATCCTCATAAACACCTCTGCTCTTGTGGGGTTAGGTCAGCTGCCCAGACTAAGCACAGTTCCACAATAAACCCCCATCCCCTTTCTTTTGTCTGCCAGATTAGGTATCTGCAAAGCCCAACAGGCAACATTTTAAGCAACCACCTTCATGCTTTCTCCCATGCTGCTCCTCACACTTTTGAGAAGCTCTCCATTAATACACACAGAGCTACTTAATTGTCCTCCCTCAAATTCCTTCTGAAAACTCTCCTTTATCGTGATGTCTACAAAACACTTTACAAGGGCTAGGCAACTGGTGTGCTGAGACTGCAGTCTACCATGCTGACGAACACGGTCTCTGTTTCCTTGTGCACCCCCATCTGTCTGCACTTTTACCCTGGCTTATACTTAGATTGGAAGCTCTTTAGTACAGAGCCCATCTTTTTGTGTTGTGTTTGTACAGCACATAGCACAATGGGGTTCTGGTCTATATCTGGAGTACCTAGGTGCTACCTCAATACAGATAATAACTTAGGGTGGTTATGGTAACCCTCCTGACCTGCCCTTCTTGCCTGCTCCATGGGTAGGGAGAGGACATCTGTCTCCAGTGACATCAGCCTGGCACCCTTCCTTGGTGGTGATAAAAAAGAAATCTCTCCATCACATGGGGAAAAATCACTTTGGTGGATTTGTAACCATTCCAGCTGCTAGGCATTTTCTCTCATTCCCTTTTTGAGTATCTAATTAATCAAGGGGCAAAGTGTTGCCTCTTGCTGAAAGTGTGAAGTTCCCATTAGGATTACTGCAAGTGTTATATGCAAGTATCAAGGGAAGAATAAAATCCAAGTATTTGCTAGTGCCTGTTTCTCTGATGTTAAAACACTTGGCTGCTGCTGATCATTTTGCTATCTACATATTATACCAGCTCCACCTAACTTCTCACATCAAATCCCAGCAACATAGTAAATGGATCACCAGTACCACTGCAGGTGTAATCACAAACAAGGACAGTCACTGCTAGTTGTAGAATAATTACAAAATAAATAAATAAGCAAGCAAGCAAGGTCGGTGGAAGAGAATGTAGGCTGCACATACACATAAATAATAGATTAAAGAAAGTGAATTCAGTAAAGCCTGAGAGAGCTTTTATACATTCCAGAATCTAGTTTCCTCAAAAAAAGTGAACTATAAATGATCTTCAGAAAATATTAAAGTTAGCAAGTTTACCACATGCCATTCAAGTAATGAGGGCTCTCTGCCTGAAAATGGAAGCCACGAGCACTGTATACCAGAGATATTTATGCAAGTCTTTTAACTCTAGCACAATGGTGCAGCCAGCACAACAGTTTACTTAGCTCAGCAATGCTGGTGGTAAATTACAGTGCTTTAGAAGTGCTCAACTATTCAGAGGTTACACGATCCTCTGTAAGGCGTCAAGAACCTTTTTAAAGGAAGGCTGCTAAACCTAGTCAAATATGATACAGAAGACAGTATTACAATGCCAGGTTTCCCTAAGTAATAAAATACTTAAGACCGACACATAAAGAGAATGTGTTAAAAATGCTCAGCAGAGATAGGTCAGTATCATTATTGCCATGTTACAGATGGAGAAACTGAGGCAGGGTACGGCATTGACTCACTCAAAATTATAGAGGGAGGCAGTGACAGAACTGGGAACAGAACCCAGGACTCCCAGCTCCCATGACCCTATTCAGTGGACCAAATTTAGAGATAGAGAAAAGTCCTCTTTGATCATCAAATAACAACAACAAGGTCCATGGGTTCTCAAACTTAGGGTTGCAATCTCCCTCCCTTTCTTTACTGGCTAGGAATGGTGTGGGGGGGAATGATTCTGAAACCTTTTTTGGTTGTAACATGGGGTCACTGTCTGAAAATGTTGAAATCCACTAATATTCCCCATTCACCTGGAAATGCAGGACTGTTTGCTGACGAAAAGCTGCAAGGACAGTGCTTTGTCCAGACATGAGTTGTTTTTTTTTAAATATGCTGATCCAACAAGCTCCCAATGCCAGTACAAAGATGAGAGACAATAGTCAGCTTATTATGTTAAGCTAAATTGACTGTCCATCCCAAAACAGACTCAAAATTATTCCCCCAGCTGACCACAATCAAAGGTGAATGCCTGAATGAATAGACACGCAGGCCAAATTGACTCAGAGATTGCTTTCTACACTACAGATACTACTGTATTGGGAGACCCGCTTGTTTCCAGACACTGATAAACTTTAATTCATTCCTTCACTGTCAAAGGGACATCACCTTGTTTCAACCATTCCAGTTCAATATTTATGGTGCCCCCATTACTATGGTATCTGAGTATCATGAACACCACTGAGGCCTTGAACACGGTTGCATTGCTATAGCCATGAATCCAATGACAAGAGGTTTTGTCTTCACTGACATTTTTTTTTTTGAACAGCAAGACAGCTAATAGGCGTTAGTTAAATCCTATTGAAGATAAGGCACAGGTAGTTTTTACTGTGATGTAGCTAGGCAAGGTCAACACTACAACCCGCACCTGAGATTGATGCCACTTTACATCACGGTAAAAATTACCTAAGCCTTGTCTCCACTAGGATTTTACAGTGAGATAGCTAACGTTTGCTATCTCACTATAAAACCTCACCTCTTTTTAGCAGTGAAGACATAAGCACAAGGTCTAAGCCTGTTTCTGAAAGGTGTTAAGAGCTTGTCCCCACTGCAAAGTTAACTCTAGTTATAACCTGAATCCCGTCCATATGCAAAAACCCTTAATCTGAGTGTAGTGATGCTTTCCCTTGAGTTAGCTGGTCAATGAGGGGGTACAGGCTACAGCCTGAGTTAGCACAACTCATCATCTGCTAACACAACCGCTCTGTGTTGCTTGAGTGTCATTTCACAGTATAGAGACTCTCACTTGAGTGAGGCTAACTTAAGAGGAGTTGACATGTCTTAACTGAGGAGCTGAGTTCTCCCAGAATATCAGGAAACCTTAACATTAAATTCTCTAGCCAGAAATATCCTCTTCTTAGAATGGCGCATGCAGCTTTAGGGGTGACAGGAATCGGAGTCTAAGGGCTTGGCTACACTGGAGAGTTGCAGCGCTGGTGGTGGCTTTACAGTGCTGCAATTCACTCACCGTTCCACTTGCAAGGCACATACAGCGCTGTATCTCCCTGGCTACAGCGCTGGTTTTACTCCACCTCTGCCTGGGGAATAACGACTGCAGCGCTGGTGATGCAGCGCTGCTCCGCCAGTGTGGCCACCAAAAGCGCTGTTATTGGCCTCCAGAGGTATTCGGAGGTATCCCAGAATGCCTGTTCAGCCACTCTGCTCATCAGTTCAAACTCTACTGCCCTGGCCTCAGGTGACCCGCCCTTTAAATGCCCCAGGAATTTTAAAAATCCCCTTCCTGTTTGCTCAGCCAGGTGTGGAGTGCAATCAGTGAATCTTTCCAGGTGACCTTGGCTCCACATGGCAAATGAGCCCTAGCATGGAGCAATGGCGAGTTGCTGGACCTCATCAGTGTTTGGGGGGAGGAAGCTGTGCAGTCTCAGCTGCGCTCCAGCCGTAGGAATTACAATACCTATGGGCATATATCAAGGGCCATGCTGGAAAGGGGCCATGACCGGGAAGCGCTGCAGTGCAGGGTTAAAGTGAAGGAGCTGCGGAGTGCCTATTGCAAAGCCCGCGAGGGAAACCACCGCTCCGGCGCTGCCCCCACAACCTGCCGTTTTTACAAAGAGCTGCACGCGATACTTGGGGATGACCCACCATCACTCTGAGGACCACGATGGACACTTCAGAGTGGGGGGAGAAGGAGGAGGAGGAGGAAAGCGAGAGTGAGGGTACTGGGGTGGGGAGGAGACACCCCGGAGTCCCTGGAGGCATGCAGCCAGGAACTCTTCTCAAGCCAGGAGGAAGGTAGCCAGTCGCAGCAGCCGGTACTTGGTGGAGGACAAACAGAGGAGCGGGTTCCCGGTAAGCGGCTTTTATTTTCATGATGGAAATTTTTCGGGAGAGGTGGGAGGGTTAGGGCTGCATGCATGCATGCATGCCTAGATGCGGTATAGCGCATTGATGTGGGCTATCACGTCGCGGTAATCGGCCTCGGTAATCTCTTCAAAAGTTTCAGCCAGAGCGTGGGCAATGCGCTTGCGCAAGTTTATTGGGAGAGCCACTATAATCCTTATCCCAGTCAGGCTAATGCGTCTGCACCACTGTGCCGCAAGAGGTGGGGGACCATTGCTGCACTCAGGCAAGCTGCATAGGGGCCAGGGCGGAATCCGCATTGCTGTAGAAGATCCTCTCGCGCTTCCCAGGTGACCCGCAGCAGCGAGATATCTTCCAGGATCAGTTCCTGTGGAAAATGTTGGGATAGTGTTCAGTGTAGGTGCCCCCTGCAGCTGTTTGCTTTCCCCAACATTTAGAAGGTGGAACAGGTTACACTGGGATATGTAACCAAGGGGCCAGTGCAGAGGCAGAGTTCTGATGCCAGTATCAGGATAAAAGAGGTCACCTTGCATTTCTTTCTGTGCCAAAGCTCATTAAGTTTTCTGCCTGACTTTAGCTAACTTGATACATAACAAAAAAATTATGAGGACAACAGCAGTGAGCAAAACCAGTCTTGTCCTTAGAAGAGCTCTCCAGCTAGTCATGTTGCTGGTGAGCATTTCTGTGATCCATGCTGATGATGGCTTTGTTAATACCATTCAGAAGAGTTGCCCACCTCCGTGGAGCTTACTCAAAATCCTCTCTGTATAAGTATACTCCATCATAGAACAAGAAATGTCTGACAAAAAACAGAGCTCTTCAACCCCTGGCAGGAGTTCACTGGACTTTCCTGGGACTCAGCAGTGGTGGATATCAGATATGATGCTGGCGCCAGCTTCCAGTTCTCCTCACCAAGCTGCAGAATCACACACATCCATTCTGATCCCAACTTTGAGAAGCTCCCCCTCATGGGTATTGCTGCAAATCAGCACCTCCAATTTGAGTGCTTCGTGGTAACTTCAGAAAAGAACATACACTAGGATGCAGTCATTGGGGTTTCCACTGTGCAGAAAGCAGACAGAGCCATGACAGAAAGGCTCAGGAGCCAGTGAGTATTTTGGAAGAGAAATGAGGAAATGTTTTTACTTCCTGCTCTGTCCATGAGGATTATATTTTCCCCACTAGATGAGAAAGATACTTTACCCAAATCATGAAAAATCTTTTTACTTATGTGATGGCTAAAGTTCCCTTTGAAATTAACAACAATTTATTACCTGTGAGAAAATAAATCCACCATCCAGAAGTTCTCAAGCTTTGCAGAAAAGCAGCTGAGAAGTTTAGGGAAACTAGGGGCTCAGAGTTCATCAACGATCAGTGTGAGCTGAAAGCAATGGAGTTTTCAGGCTGCCCCCTACTGAGAGCTGCTGGGTGCTGAGAACTTCTGAAATCAAGCCCCAGAAGTTAATCACATGGACTATGATCTACCTCAAGGTTTGGTACTGAGGCCATCACTACCATATACCTCCAGGTGCAGAATTGAATTTCCAAATCAAATAAGTGAACCTGAAACAAAGTGAGAGTAATAGTAATTGATCCAAGTTACCCATCTCTATTAAAGAACGTTTTACTCCGATTGAGTTTTTAGCCTAAACCTTGAGATTTTTTTACTTGTGTAAATCCTCAACAGGATTGTGTCTATGGAAAGTACCTGCTGAGATGACAACCTGAAATACCCTTTTATATTACTATTTTTAAAAATATGCACCCTGCAAAAGTGTCCTCTCCTCAGGATTTTGAATCCTTGTCCTCTGGCTGCAGCTTTAGGAAATCTAGGTGCTGAGCAGATAAGCCACTGGGGCACAGAGTACTACACGTGAAGGCTCATTTATCTTGCTTTGAAACAGATACATGAACTAAATCTGCCATCATGTTACTCTGCCCTATTGTAACATAAGAGGAGATTTGGCCTCTATAATTTAGATACTTCAGTGCAGAAGTATACACCCTCACACTCATTTTAAATAAGCAGTCACGCAAACTAAAACCCTAAATGGGAAATGCCCAGATGTTGAGAAAGTTTGAGCTTTTGCAGTTTGGGTCTCTCTCTGTAGCTTAAATTCTTGTGCGATTTGAAATAAGAGGAAATGAAGATAGCAAAATATTGATTAAATGGTTGTAACCTGCTTCTCAGTAACAGGCAACAGCTCCCAGAAAAAGGATTTTAAAAATTCCCCAAATCAAAGTTAAAACCATCAAACCCTAATGCTGAACAAATAGCCTCTCTGCACTGATAGCAGTGTCCATGACCCTAAATGGTTTGGTATTGTATCCGCCCCTGTTGCAGATTGATGCGGCGACTGCTGTGGAGCACCAACCTGATGGCACACCAGTCCACAGTGGGTATCGTAGTGTGCTGGGTGTACCACAGGCTCAGAGGCTAGGGCTGTAGGTGCTTCAAGCACTAAGGCCCTTCACTTTCCCCAAAACACTACTCACATACTTTGTGTGACAGAGGATTCCTGTATGCGGGCTGCCAGAATTAAATAGTGCAAACACTCTCACAGCACACGGCTTTAACAGTCACAATCATTCCAGGGACATGAAATACTAGTGACACCCCTCTGTACAGTCCTCCTGCCTGCAGACTGCCATCTCATGTGCTCCAGCTGCAGCTAGTGCCGGCTCCCTGCAGCTACGGGGCACATCATTGTCCCATTCTCTGGCTCTCCATTCCATCTATGACCTGTTTCTCCTGATCTCACACAGACTCTGGCTCCCTCCTGAACCTGGTCCTCTCTGAACCCTGACAGCACTTCCCTCTGCTGTGCTGGAGCCCTTACCTCTGCATGTTGCACTGGGTGGAAAAAGCACACAGTGATGAGCTAGCATGTCTGGCACAAATCCAATTCTTTCCTACGGTGGTGCCTCTCTCTTTCTTGGAGCTTGTGGATGCAGATCATAGCCATTGGGACAACTTTTAGCAGTAAGTCTATCATCTGACCAGCAGATAACTGGGAGCTAGATGCTGCCTGATCAGAGAGGCCTTGAGGAAGCAGAGTTAGGGTACATCTGAATCCTGTGTGACCTCACAGAAGCATGATTGATTAATTCACTGTTCAGCCCAGCTCAGCTATGACTCCTGACAAGATGAGTCACTTCATATGCACTTGCCAGCTCTGATGGCAGGCACATATCATCTGTCTAGGTTTTGTATGGGCTACCTATTATCACAGAGGTTGGGAAAAAAAAACCTACCCTGATAAAATTACGTAGGAAACAGAACAAAGCTAATGCTGTCATTATTGATCTGGTGTAGTGACTGGCTGACGATGCATTACCTCTTTAAGGAACACACAGCTGGGCAGCACAAACAAATATGTGCAATACCCCGAACAAACATCTCTTCTGATATCACTGTTATAACCCTCACTTCCCTATCCCACACCCTTTGTCCTCTTATGCAGAGTTAATTCTAATTTAGTTTATAATTTCCTGGAGGAAGGGACATGTCATTTATACCATATGCCTAGGGTACTGTAGGAATAACCAGTGTCCCTGTCCACTTGGATTCATATGAACAAAGCTAACATTTGCAGGAGCTGAACAGAAAAAGAGACATCAGTATAGGCAAAAGTAAATAAATTTTAAAAAATAAACATCAAGTGATTTCTCATGGGAAAGTTTTGCAGCATTCAGATATTTATGGTGTTTATATTTGATCTTTTAAAAAAAAAATCACACTATTCATAATGATTTGTGACCTTCCTGCAAGGAGGACCTTGTGGTTAATGAACTGGGCTGGGACTCAGGAGATCTGGGTTCAATACCTGGCTGAGTCACAGACTCCCTGTGTGACTCTGAGCCAGTCACTTTCCCACAGTTCCACATCTGCAAAACTGGGATAGTTGCTCTTCCTTTCTCTGTCATGTCTACTTAAATTGTAAGGACAGGTATGGTCCTTCACTATATGTACGTACAGCACCCAGAACAACAGGGCCCTGAACTCAGCTGGGGGCTCCAGGTACCACTGGAATACAATTCTTCTCTCTATCCCCAGAATAGGTGTAATGTTGAGAGCAGCATTGCAGACTCCTTCATGTGACCCTGTCATTACTCATATTTTATATTTGTATTATGGTAGGGCCTAGAGGGCTCCTTTGTAGTCAGTGGGGAACACTCCTCTAGTTAGAGACTGTTCCTGCCACTAAGAGTCTAAAGAGACAAAGCCTGGAAGGGGAAGTGACTTGCTAAAGGTCAGATAGCAGGAAGAGATGTGAGTCCTAGACCAGTGCCCTGTATAGTGGGCCAAACTGCTGCCCACCTTCTCTACAGGCAAGTATAGCCCTGGAAGATCATTCCTGGGCATCCCTGCATGCACAGCCATAGAGCAGGGGTGTCAGTATACTGCAGAGTTGAATTTTTTTAGCATCAAGAACCTTTTCAAGAAAGTCATCAGCAGTTAATGATGCTCATGGAAAATGACTGGAGGTCAGGTTGCATGACCAGGAGATCAACTAAGGAGTACAGTTCTACATAAGAAATTCTTGCTGGAGCTGAATGGAAGTTCACCATGGCAAAGGAGATCACAGTTGCTCACATTTCTGCCTAGGGTCCGAGCGTTACTAGATTCTGACACCTTAAGAAGTTTATGGTGACAGCACTCAGCAGAAACCTGCCTCATCATTGGGATCATTCTAACGTGAGCAACTCCTGCAGTGCAAGCTGATGGGGGCCATAACCTTCCTCCTCGGTGCATGTATCCAAGTCTCCAGCTGGCCCATATACTTACTGTCTTACCTGGGCTTGTGGGACCCAATATGCAAGAAAACATTAATCTGCTTCATGCAAAGACTAGCCACAAATGACCCACAAGAAATAGGAGCTCTTCAGTAGCCTGCAGGAGTTGGCAGGTCACTGGGGGCAGCTGGCACTGCTGGAGATTGGCTGTGGTACTGGAGCCAACCTCCAGTTCTACCTGCTCACCAGCACTGACCTACACTGACCCCAACTCCAACTTTGAGAAGTTTCTTATCACAAGTATTGCTGAGAATTGGCATCTCAGGTTCAAGCACTTTTCAGTGACCTCTGCCACACAGTCAATGGCTCTGTGGTTGTAGTGGTTTGCATCCTGGAGCTGTTCTCCATGCCAGTGTTGCGAAGGTGCTGAAAGAAATTTTACTAATGCTCAGGCCAGTCAATGTCTTCTTGGAGATAGGTTGTGAGGAGGGGAATATTCTCAGTTCCTCTCCATTCAACCTTGAAAAATTATTTTAGGGGGAATGATAATTCATCTAAAATGGCCAAAAATCTTGTATTTAAGGGCCAGCTTTTCCAGAAGAGCTCAGCACTCAGCAGCTCCATTCAGACCATGGGAGAGTTCAGCTCCTTTGGAAATCTGGCCCAAAATAAACAGACAACGGTAACTTAAAACTACCCTTTGAAATTCATGGGAATGAGTCTGAACAAAAATTTTAGAAGTCTCAATCACAAACTCTAGATCACCTGCACTAAAGGAGTCATGTAACTTTTTGTGTGCAGTTATAAAATTCAGCATGAACTACTACAGCTTGAGCTAACCTGCTGACACTCTCTAGCCTGGGATCCAGCCAAATGGGTACCTGTGATATATATTCACCAATGCGTTACAGAGGCTCATGGTGACAAGGGTGCCGGATGAAGATGATCAGAAGTTAAAGGTACAGCATCGCCAACCCTGGAGCATGTACTGTAAGTCTTTTCCTCATCCATAATATAAGTCCAATTAGCATATCCAATCTTTGGTCATCAGCAAGGATGTCAGTCTCTTTTAGAGAGAGATGTGGTCTGAGCACAAGCCTGATTCATTGCCCACTGAAATTAAAGGAAATCTTTCCACCAATTTCAGGTCCCAGGAGTACAGAGCTTCTGAGTTTCCATGATCGTTCTGACACAGACTCCATTTGTAATCTCAGGCAAGGTACTTCACTTCTGTGTCTGTTTCCATAGCTTTAAATATGGAATAATGGTTTCCTGCTTAGCTCTGATGGCTAAAAATCACTGATAAATATTACATATTACTAAGGTACATTTTTTACACGTATGTTGCTCTCATGTACTGCAATTTACAAGTATGTTGCTCTCATGTACTGCAATTTCCTTAGCCTAAACACCTGTCAGGACCAAAAGTGGACTTTGCCATTTTTTTCTATTTTCTTTTAGAATCCCTTGAGCATATTTTATACGGTGATGCTACAGACACACAAAATGTGCTTATAAAGTTGGGTGAAATAATCAGCACTGCTGTATCATGTGTATTGTTTTCCCAGTAGAGGGCGCATTTCCCCCAGTTTTTATACTAATATTCCCTCTAGCAACACAAGCCTGAGTCTAGTTTGTACAAGCTAAATTTGTTTAATTCCATAGTTAACCAGGGGGATGATCTTTACTGTTTTGAGTCTCATTTATGGGACAACATCAACACATTATCTCTCATCATTTCAAAACTCCTCAGATTTGTCAAGGGATGGCTGATACCAAACTGTGTTCTTAGAAGATTAGACACCTCTCCTACATTACCCCTAAAGATACGAGAGATGTTGAGGAATATGGGGGCACAAACTGAACATCTGATTTTTCTCCACAGGAAGAATGGACACATCAAATTTATACTAATTTACAGCGCTGCAACTTTCTTGCTCAGGGGTGTGAAAAAAACACACTTCTGAGCACTGCAAGTTTCAGTCCTGTAATGTGCCAGTATAGACTGTGCACTAGCACTGGGACCCATGCTCCCAGGACTGGTAGCTAAGCCTGTCATGGAGATGGTTTTTTTAGAGTGCTGGGAGACCTCTCTCCCAGTGCAATGCTGTGACTACACAAGCCATGTTAAAGCGCTGCTCTGGCAGCGCTTTAGAGTTGCCAGTGGAAACGTGCCCTATATCTGACCTCAGTCTCTATCCTCAAAGCTTGCACACCTTCAAAAGACGTGTGGAAACTGTTAGTATCTTAGTAAATAGTACCCTTAGTCCTTTTCTTTCTGTTTTTATGATTCATTTATATATTAAATATTCCTTAGAACTGCTATATTAACAAATATGTTGAATTCTAAGGCCCAGAACACTGGCCCTTGTCCAATAAGTAACCCTAATCAGGAATTTCCTGTGTTAGACTGTATATAATAATATATAGCATCTCCATGTCTATAAAACTCCAGATAATCTGGGAAAGCATCCCCTTAATATAGAAATATAATATCTACATACGCATACATGTAGCTGGGAAACTGATAAGAGATTGTTATAGCAGATGTTTTCTGTTGGGCAATCAACAGGGCAGAATGATTATGGGGGAAGGAAGACCCACTGAAATATATTATCCTGAAGAATTTTTAATCCTCTCAGCTGTAAATAATCATGCCTTCACACGTACATCAGGTACACTGAGAATGTACAGAAATGATGCCAGAACACGTTTCTTCTGGCAAAGAACATTGGTGTGAGAACCTAGTCGGGGAGTGAAAACTGTTGCGTCCCTCCAGTTACAGTGAAGAAGAGAGACCTAATTCTTGATCTTACAACAAATTATGGTAATGTATCTATTTTTTCTGTATAGTGCTGTACAAATCTTTGATTAAATAATTCCAATTGAGCTTGTTATTTGACAATCATGAGTCATCATTAACTCAGACATGCTACAGAGCTTAAACTCATAACTGCTAGATACTAAGAAACATGGACTCGTATTCATAGAATCAGAGGTGATGTGTGTGTGGGGGGAACATACTGGGTCACATGCCCCCCCCTGCAAATTTCTGCCAGGGTTTATATTTATATTTGTGGGGAGTGGGTTCAAAATACATTACACACACACACACACACACACACACACACACACACACACACTCTCTCTGTCAATGGTTACGTGTCACCACTGCATAGAATCATAGAAATGCAGGGCTGGAAGGGACCCATAAGAAGTCAAAGTCCAGCCCCTTGTGCAGTAACAGGACCAAGTAAACCTAAACCATCCCTGGCAGGTGTTTGTCCAACTTGATTTAAAAAATCTCCAATGATGGGGATTCCACAACCTCTCTTGGAAATCTGTTCCAAAGTTTTACTACCCTTATAGTTAGAAACTTTTTCTTAATATCTAACCTAGTGACGAGGGCTTTAAACTAGGTTCACCAGGGGAAGGAGACCAAAGCTCTGAGGTAAGTGAGAAAGTGGGATACCAGGAGAAAGCATGAGCAGGAGAGCACAAGAGGGGAGGATTCCTGCCTCATACTGAGAATGCAGGATGATCAGCGAGTTATCTTAAGTGCCTATACACAAATGCAAGAAGCCTGGGAAACAAGCAGGGAGAACTGGCAGTTTTTGGAAAGTGTAGGGGGATAATTTCCTGGTGCAAGTGCTGGAAGAACCAACTTGGGGCAGAGCCCTTCTTGACCTGCTGCTCACAAACAGGGAAGAATTGGTAGGGGAAGCAAAAGTGGATGGGAACCTGGGAGGCAGTGACCATGAGATGGTAGAGTTCAGGATCCTGACACAAGGAAGAAAGGAGAGCAGCAGAATATGGACCCTGAACTTCAGAAAAGCAGATTTTGACTCCCGTAGGGAATTAATGGGCAGGATCCCCTGGAGAATAACATGAGGGGGAAAGGAGTCCAGGAGAGCTGGCTTTATTTTAAAGAATCCTTACTGAGGTTGCAAGAACAAACCATCCTAATGTGTAGAAAGAATAATAAATATGGCAGGCGACCAGCTTGGCTTAACGTTGAAATCTTTGCTGATCTTAAATACAAAAAAGAAGCTTACAAGAAGTGGAAGATTGGACAAATGACCACGGAGGAGTATAAAAATATTGCTCAGGCATGCAGGAGTTAAATCAAGAAGGCCAAATCGCACTTGGAGTTTCAGTTAGCAAGGGATGTTAAGAGTAACAAGAAGGGTTTCTTCAGATATGTTAGCTACAAAAAAGTGGTCAAGGAAAGTGTGGGCCCCTTACTGAATGGGGGAGGCAACCTAGTGATAGATGATGTGGAAAAAGCTAATGTACTCAATGCTTTTTTTGCCTCTGTCTTCACAGTCAAGGTCAGCTCCTAGACTACTTCACTGGGCAGCACAGTATGGGGAGGAGGTAACCAGCCCTCTGTGGAGAAAGAAATGGTTCAGGACTATTTAGAAAAGCTGGACAAGCACAAGTCCATGGGTCCGGATGCACTGCATCTGAGGGTGCTAAAGGAGTTGGCGGATGTGACTGCAGAGCCTTTGGCTATTATCTTTTAAAACTCATGGCGATCGGGGGAGGTCCTGGATGACTGGAAAAAGGCTAATGTAGTGCCTATCTTTAAAAAAGGGAAGGAGGAGGATCTGGGGACTACAGGCCAGTCCAGCCTCAACATCAGTCCCTGGAAAAACTGTGGAGTGGATACTCAAGGAATCAATTCTGAAGCACTAAGAGGAGAGGAAAGTGATCAGGAACAGTCAGCATGATTCACCAAGGGCAAGTCATGCCTGACTAACGTAATTGCCTTCTATGACAAGATAACTGGCTCTGTGGATGAGGGGAAAGCTGTGGACATATTATTCCTTGACTTTAGCAAAGCTTTTGATACGATCTCCCACAGTATTCTTGCCAGCAAGTTAAAGAAGTATGGGCTGGATGAATGGACTATAAGGTGGATAGAAAGCTGGCTAGATCATCAGGCTCAGTGGATACTGATCAATGGCTCCATGTCTAGTTGGCAGCTGATATCAAGCAGAATGACCAAAGGATCGGTCCTGGGGCCAGTTTTGTTCAATATCTACATTAATGATCTGGAGGATGGTGTGGATTGCACCCTCAGCAAGTTTATGTTGACACTAAACTGGGAAGAGTGGTAGATATGCTGGAGGGTAGGGATAGGATACAAAGGGACCTAGACAAATTAGAAGATTGGGCCAAAAGAAATCTGATGAGGTTCAACAAGAACAAGTGCAGAGTCCTGCACTTAGGACAGAAGAATCCCATGCCCTGCTACAGACTACGGACCGAATGGCTAAGCAGCAGTTCTGCATAAAAGAACCTAGGGGTTACAGTGGATGAGAAGCTGGATATGAGTCAACAGTGTGCCCTTGTTGCCAAGAACGCTAACAGCATTTTGGGCTGTATAAGTAGGGGCACTGCCAGCAGATTGAGGGACGTGATCATTTCCTTCTATTCAGCATTGGTGAGGCCTCATCTAGAGTACTGTGTCCCGTTTTGGGCCCTACACTACAAGGATGTGGGAAAATTGGAAAGAGTCCAGCAGAGGGCAACAAAAATTATTAGGGGGCTGGAGCACATGACTTATGAGGAGAGGCTGAGGGAACTGGGATTATTTAATCTGCAGAAGAGAAGAATGAGGGGGGATTTGATAGCTGCTTTCAACTACCTGAAGGGGGTTCCAAGAGGATGGCTCTAGACTGTTCTCAGTTGTACCAGATGACAGAACAAGGAGTAATGGTCTCAAATTGCAGTGCAGGAGGATTAGGTTGGACATTAGGAAAAACTTTTTCACTAGGAGGGCAGTGAAGCACTGGAATGAGTTGCCTAGGGAACTGGTGTTCTCCTTCTTTAGGTTTTTAGGTCTGGCTTGACAAAGTAGAGGATACTATGATCTCATGTCACAGTATATCCAATATAATGGTGCTCTGAAAGTAGACAGTGTTATAACAATACAGCACCCGGTCCAGAATGTGCTTGAAGTCTGGAATTGCTGCTTCTTAGTGACAATGGGCTAGTCCTGCAAGGTGGTGAGTGCTCTGGACCACTTCAGCAAAGCACTTAAACCCATGCTTATCTTTGAACTTGTGAGTAGTACCATTAGCTTCAATAGAACTCCTGTGTTTAAAGTTAAGTACATAATAAAGTGCTTTGCCCCACCAGGCCACAGCACCCAGGACCTTGAAGGATTAAGCCCAAAATTACGTAAGGAAACAAATCAATTTCTATCCCTGTTGGATCCCACTTCAGTTGTGCTTGTAGAATTATGAGTAAACAGTGCTCTGTCTCTTTAAGATAGAATTAGGAAGGCAGCCAGCTGGAGGAACCAGACATAACCCAGTTCAGCATGAGCCAGTTAGCCAGGAGAGCGAGAAGGAAATGCTCAGTAAAGTTGGAACATAGCAGCAGGTTTGGTGTTCTGTTTACAGCTGGGATTGAGGATTTTTGCATTCTCCTCTCTGCACTGATGGTGCTGATCCCTCTCCTCCAGCGATGCATCCAGCTCCTCAGCCTGCCTGTGTACCTGCTCTCGTATCTGGGCTTATGGGATCCCCTCTGTAAAAAGCATCTTCCATATGTCATGGCCAAGTGCCCACTATCTACAACCACAAACTCTTCCACAGAACAAGGACCTGTTCAGCAGTTGGGGGAGTTTGCAGGCCCCTTCGATGGAGCTCAGGCTGCTGGAAATAGGCACAGGCTCAGGAGCCAACTTCCAGTTCTACCCACCGGATGCCGGGTGACTGCAATGATCCCAACCCCAACTTTGAGAGGTTCCTCCTCAAGAGCATTGTCTGACAGCCCACACCTCCATTTTGAAACGGTTCTTGGTGGCCTCCGGTGAGGACCTGCGCCCAAGTGGCTGACGACTCCATGGATGTGGTGGTTTGCACCTTGGTGCTGTGCTCGGTGCGCAGCATCGAGCAAGTTCTGAGAGAAGTCTTGCGAGTGCTCAGGCTGGTGAGTATGAGTACCATGGGGTGTGTGGGGGGGTGCTATTTTGTTTATGAACCAAGCTGTGCTATTCAAAGACAGGTCTAATGGGGAGCGTGTGTGGAGCCACCTGCCCCAGAGACACATCTCTCCCTCAAGTAGCCTAGTGTGGCAGGGGTAAACCCCCTTTGAGACATGCTGCAGGGAGCGCAGAGAGGAGAAGTCCCTGTGCTCTCCTACGAGCAGGAGATTGCAAATGTCCACAGAATGGGCTAGTCAATAGCCAACCCCTTCATCACCTAGAGCAGGGGTCGGCAACCTTTTCAGAAGTGGTTGTGCCGAGTCTTCTTTTTTCACTCTAATGTAAGGTTTCACATGCCAGTAATACATTTTAACATTTTTAGACAGTCTCTTTCTATAAGTCTATACTATACAACTAAACTATTGTTGTATATAAAGTAAATAAGGTTTTTTAAAATGTTTAAGAAGCTTCGTTTAAAATTAAATTAATATGCAGAGCCTCCCCAGACTGGTGGCCATGACCAGGGCAGTGTGAGTGCCACTGAAAATCAGCTTGCGTGCCACCTTCGGCACGTGTGCCATAGGTTGCCTACCCCTGACCTGTATGATGTACCCCTGACCTGTATGACCTGTATGACTTGTATGTGTTTGTCTGGAAGCCAGCAGTTTTCTGAACAGAAAGTAGTAAAAGGAAAACTGACAGAACCAGGCCACATTCATTTCCTTTGCTGTGTCACTTAACACCATTTCAGTATTTATCACACACACTTATAAGACAGGTACGTTGTCTTGACTGACTTTATGTGGCTAACATCTAAATAAAAGCCAGTACAACATTCTCTCCCTTGTTCCTGTAAGGAGGACAGACCTGACCACTTAGTGAGCCGCTTAGCTATGACTGAAACCAACTTTAAAAAAATCACAATGATGCTGATAATGAAAACAGGCTCATCTGCTCCACTCCTGTTAGCCAGACAATTCAATTTGGTTCCATGCACTAGCACAATGCTGCAATGGACTGGAGTTGCAAACCCTATATAACAAGGGGATGTTTACATTCAAACAGCTGTTCCCTTAGAATTCTTTTAAACCACAAAAAGCATTAGATGGTTTAGCTTAGTTAAAACATCCACATGCAAGCATGCTACAAATTATTTATAAAGCCCTTATCTGAAGCCCAAAGTATCTGACTATATCCCTTAATGGATTTAGTGTCAAATATTCAGAAGCACCTAAGTGACTTCAGGGCTTAAGTTCTGCTTTTAAAAATGAGACTTAGACACTTAAGTTATTTCAGTGCTTTTTAAAAATCTTACCCTTGATTTTCCCTCCCCCACAGCCCCTTTAAGCTTAAGAATCAAGCATAAATGTGCCATCTTTCTAGTCCATTGATCTCAAAACACATAGCTAAGAAGTGTGCTCATAAAATTGCCATTGTCTGAACGTGGAAGCGAAACTGCAAGTAACTTTCTCATTAAGATGAAAGCTATCCCACTCTTACCCGGCACGCTGCACAGCAACCGAGGCTGGAATTCTACCTGGGTGAGCCTTTGCTATTTTTCCTAATTAAGGTGAGAGAGAATTAAAAATAAGCCCTTGCCTTTCTAGTTATGGCAGTTGAATTCTGTCACCATGCAGAGCAGGAATGGCAGAACCACAGTACAACCTGAGGCTAGAACAGCTGGTAGCCTTGTTCCATGAAACTCACTTGTTAGAAGGAAATTGGATGGCTGTTCTGATACCCTCCCCAAGTGTTCTTACTGCAATGCTCACTGTTCATCCAATAGCCCAGAATTTCCAGTACTCCTGTTCTCTGCACCTTTGTTCAGCAAAAGGCTGGCAATCAGGAGGAATTCTGAAGGAACACCCTCACTTCAAACCTAGCTCATGAGTGTGTGATTTCAGGGACTCTCAAGCAGGCTATAGGACTTCATGGCAACACAAGACACATCTTTCTAGAGTACAGCAATAAATGGAGGGGTGGGTAGCTGTGCATTTTGGAGGGAGTGGAATCCCAGGCTGCGCAGGAAGAGATTAGTTTTTATTACCTAGCACTTCTCCTCTTTCCCTGCCCGCTTTTCTTCTCCCCAAACTCACTCTTTCTCTTTACTAATATTGCCTGTCAGCACATGCCTGCCAGACGCTCTGGACCCTGCAGTGTTACTAATGTATTTGTAGATATCCCTTGGACTGCAAAATCGTGCACTATCCGGGATCCTGTCATATCTATGGCCAGGGCGGCTCCAGGCATCAGCACACCAAGCGCGTGCTTGGGTCAGCAAGCCACTGGGGGCGCTCTGCCAGTCGCTGCGAGGGCGGCAGGCAGGCTGCCTTCGGCGGCTTGCCTGTGGAGGGTCTGCTGGTCCCCTGGCTTCGGTGGACCTCCCGCAGGCACACTGCATGCTTGGGAGGCAAATGCCTAGAGCCACCCCTGTCTATGCCAAACTAAGTTAAGTGTGTATATTCACTGGATAACCTCATTGCGTATTGTTTTTAGTATCTTACCCTTGGGTTGTCTACAGGAGCAAGTTTGTTCATTATAACTTAAGATTAAATTTAAACAGATATGTTATACCAGTATGCACACTTATTCTGGTGGTAACAGTGCTTTTTTTGGCTTAACTCATTGGTTTTCTACCCGTGTTCTACAGACCCCTGGGGGTCTACAGACTATGTCTACAATTTCCAAAGGGGTCCACACCTCCATTCAAAATGTTTTATGGGTCCACAAATTAAAAAAGGTTGAAAAACACTGGTTTAGCTTATATCACTTGGGAACAAGTTTAAGCTCAACTGAAAAAAGCTACTAATGAGTGTCCACACCGGTGGGTTTAACCTGTGTAAATGGTAGAAGTTTCCCATGTAGCCTTGGTTGTGACTATAAAGAACATTCCTTAAGGCAATTTAAAACATTTTGTTTTCATTGTGGAGCTAAATTACAAGGTAGGGGAAAAAAAATATGTTTGGCAATGTCCTCACAAACGGGTGGAAAATTCAAATCAAAATCTCTAACTCTTACACCAGCTTCCACTAAAAACTGCCTTGAATATTCTGAATAGGTTTGCTCTCAGCACTAGCTCTGCTACTTATCCAGTGTTTTTAATCACTGGAATATGCTGTACTAGATCTGCTCTTCAGCAGTGGATTCAGTGAAGCAGTTCTGCAGCTCACAAGACTGCCAGTGAAGTGAATGCCCGATCCTTGTCTAATGGCACCTGCCTCACCGTGCTATATAAACAACAGTGACTTAACCCTCACCACTTGGAGGGTATGGTAAATGTTCTGATCATCCCCATTTTACAGATGGAAAAACTGAATACCAGAAGGTTAAGTGATTTGCTCAAGGGCACACAAAGCAGTAGTGGCAGAGCTGGGAACAGACTCCATGAGTCCTGACTCTCCATCACAAGAGCATACTTCCCCTTCCACATAGAACTCAAACCTTTCTGTAGCCATGTAGCTTCCCCAAATAGTATTTTTTAAATCTTACAGGAGTGAAATAAGACAGAATGAGAACATGGTGGAACGCTGACTGGACTCCACAGATAACTGATTATGGGTAGCAGTTCCTGAAAACATAATAGTTAGAAATCAGCCTGAACCGAACATGGCCAGATTGTGGGGAGTTTGATCCAAGAGTTGTGTCTCCAAAGTGGAAGGGAGATGCTGGTGATTTTAAGAGCTCTTGTTTGTTCCTGAAGCATTTTGATTGCTTTGTTTCCCAGGGTGGTGCTTTGTATTTCTTGGAGCATGTGGCTGCAGATCATTCCAGCTGGGGCTACTTTTGGCAACAGATCTACAACCCAACCTGGAGATATCTGGGAGACGGGTGCTGCCTGACCAGAGAGACCTGGAAGGATCTGGAGAAGGCAGGGTTCTCGGAACTGAAGTTGCGGCACATACGTGCCCCCCTGTCCTGGAATCCTACTCGTCCCCATATCATTGGATATGCTGTGAAATAACTAACTCCATGGACTGAGAAACAAGGTCACTTCAGCACCGTGGTTCCTTCCAATTCCTAGAGGTATTTATCCCTGACTAGCAACCTTATAACGTCAGAGCAATACTTATTTAGCAATTAGCTGCCTAACCAACTTGCCTTGTTGGGTTTATGAGAATAACAGGGAAAACTTACTGAGCATCCACAGCTCATCCTAACTATGGTGTTATGTTTGTCCGTACGCCAGTCAGGCTGGTCCCAGTTTTCAGACAAAGCTCTGGTCAGCATTTTTCACTGACTGTCCTGCTAGTTTTTGCGGATCACATTCTAAGGCACTGATCATATACAGAGCCTCGTTCATCATATACAGAGCCTCGATGCCTAAGTCAAGCTCTGTGGATCTCAATGTTCGTTCCTGTGACTTTCTGGGTACCATGTTGCTTGGGGTTGCAATGCCTGAGTCCCTTTGGGACTTTGGGAATCAGGCTCCTCAGTCTAATCAGATTTGAAACAGCAATTGCACAACAAATGCTCCCCTTATCAGGGGCGGCTCTAGCTTTTTTTGCAGCCCCAAGCACGCGTCAGGCAGCCTTCAGCAGCTTGCCATGCAGAGGTCGCCAGTCCCGTGGCTTTGGTGTACCTCTGCTGAATTGCCACCAAATCCGCGGGACGGGTGGACCTCAAGCAGGCAAGCTGCCAAAGGCTCCCTGACTGCCACCCTCGCAGGGACCAGCAGGGTGCCCCCCACGGCCTGCTGCCCCAGGCACGCGCTTGGAGTGCTGGTGCCTGGAGCCGCTGCTGCCCATTATAGCAGGGTAATTAGCACTAGTTAAGGCCAACAGAGTAGCTAGGGGCCCCCAAGTGGCAGGGAGCTCATATCCTACTGAAAGATAATAGAAGGAAAAACCTAAGCATTAGACATATCCATTCAGACTGCACTGAAAGTACTTTTGATAAATTAAAACAAAATAAATTGTGTTTGTCTTTTGTAATTGCTACAGAACCACGGTGTTGCTAGAGACATAGGCTTCTCAATAAAGTTGAAAATACTGTACTTTGATTATGTCCTCTGCTTTGTTACCAATAGGGGGAGCAGGTAACTCATTTTTGTAAACACTAGCCCCTGTATAGTGTTTTTTTCCCTGATTAGTGTAACGCCAAATTCAGATCTGGTGTAAGCAAATGCAACTCCACTGGAGTTCCACCAAGTGTGAATTTGGCTCATTAAGTCTAACCCAGGGGATCAACACTGGAACAAATGGATTTCACTAAGTAATTGATAGAAAGAAAGGCAACTATAGGAACAAGACCATACACTCAAAATTGAATACATTTCTTTAAACAAATTTGCATCAAGTTTCAGTGTGGGAAAGACAGTATCAATATACTGTGCACTTTTATAATACTATGTACCCTTGCACCAAGAATCTCAAAGCATTTTAACAAATATTGATCCCACAGACTTCATAGTACTTCTCATTAAGCAGTCAGCAAAATTAAGTTATCCATAGTTTAGAGATGAGAAGTTGGAGGCACAGACAGATTAAGTGACTCTGCCAAGTTCACACAGGAGGACAGTGGCAGGGGTGAGAATAGTACCACCTGAGTGCTTGTCTTCCAGTCAGGGGCGGCTCCAGGCCCCAGCACGCCAAGCGCATAAAACCCCATATTAACAAAAATCCACAGTATCTTAAAACAGTCTAAAGTGTCTTCTGGCTCATATGATTAGACCATCTACAAAAAACAACCTACCAACCTTCTGTGAATCGGAATGTAAGTTATCCTGAAGACTCATTTATTGTCTGTGCAGCTCCAGGCTATATCTTGTTTCATTGTAGTCTAAAGTCAAGGAAGAGTAAGAAAAGGCTATGATTGTTACGTAAGATAAACAGGAACTTGTTTTAGTCCAGAGTGCGTGTTTAAACTGTACTGAGCTTCAATAAATAATATTCAGGCTACTGGTATGTGCATAAATATTGGATTTTGGCTCACACTGAGGGAAACTGTTCCAAGTGCTGCTTAATAAATGTCTGCATATACATGCCAAAATTGGTCTCTGCTCATGAGTTGTTTTAAAAGAGGAACATGAAGGAAGGCTGAAGGAATTGGGTTTGTTTAGTTTGGAAAAGAGAAGACTGAGGAGGGGACATGATAGCAGTTTTCAGGTATCTAAAAGGGTGTCATCAGGAGGAGGGAGAAAACTTGTTCACCTTAGCCTCCAATGATAGAACAAGAAACAATGGGCTTAAACTGCAGCAAGGGAGATTTAGGTTGGACATTAGGAAAAAGTTCCTAACTGTCAGGGTAGTTAAAACCTGGAATAGATTGCCTAGGGAAGTTGTGGATCTGCCATCGCTGGGATATTTAAGAGTAAGTTAGATAAATGTCATCAGGGATGGTCTAGACAGTACTTGGTCCTGCCATGAGGGCAGGGGACTGGACTCGATGACCTCTCGAGGTCCCTTCCAGTCCTAGAGTCTATGAGTCTATGAGTCTATGCTGAGACAGTGCGAACCCAGCAGAAAGCACTAAGAGCCAGGACTCCTGAATTCTTTGAGCTCTGCACTGATTCACTGCAAGACCTTACGCCCATTACTTCACCTCGCTGTACCTCATTAGTCCATCTATATACCTCCCTTCTGGGCACTGAGGCCTTGCTACACTGGTGCTTTGCAGCACTGCAACTTCTCGCTCAGGGTGTGAAAAACACCCCCCGAGCGCAGCAAGTTACAGCGCTGTAAAGCGCCAGTGTGAACAGTGCCCCAGCACCGGGAGCGCCGTCCCAGCGCTGTAAACTAATCCCCTCGGGGAGGCTGAGTACCTGCAGCGCTGAGAGAGCTCTCTCTCAGCACTGGTGCCATGACCACACTCACACTTCAAAGCTTTGGAGTTTCAAGCGTAGCCAAGCCCCTAGAGAATGAGCTAGTTAATAGAAACAAGGAGTCCTTGTAGCACCTCAGAGACTAACAATTTATTTGGGCATATGCTTTCATGGGCTATAAAGTGCTTTGAAAAAAATCAACCTACTAATAATAACACCTGTTTCCATGCAGGGAAAGGTCATGCTTGACTTTGGGGGCAGCAGCAATATCTTCTGTAGTTTAAGGGGTTGGGATAGCATCTCCTGCAGAACAAAAAAGGAGGCAAGAAATTTGTATTAGGGCATTATCACAACAGCTGCCTCAAGCTGGATTCCTTTGATGTGGGGTAAGTACATTTTGGCACAGCTCTACGACTACAGCTTATAAGAAATGCAAAAGAGAAACAGAACTCCCCCAACATCAGATGTGACTGTTTCTTCCACAACACTGTTAGCTCGGTCAGGTTCAAACTCTCCTCTCCGCTGATAGCAATGCTCCTAATTATGCTCCTACACAGTTCCTTGCCCTGCTTGCATATCTGCTATTGTTCCTGAGACTGTGAGACCTCATCTGTAGCAAGAAGATATTTTTCCCACCTGTCATAAAAGATTCACCATCATTTACAACAGACAGACCTCTGACCAGAAACAGGAGCTCTGGTGCAGCACGCAAGAGTTTACAAACACATCAGAAGAGCTGGTGCTGCTGGATATTAGTTGTGGCACTGGAGCCAACTTCCAGTTCTATCTGTTGGGATGCCAAGTTATCTACACAGAAGGCAACTTTGAGAAGTTTCTTTTCAGGAAAATTGCAGAGAATCAGTACCTCCACATTGAGAATTTTGTGGTAGCCCAAGTTCTCTGCTGAATCCTGGTGCAGTACTTGATGCAAAGTATAGAGAAGGGGTGGAATCCACAAAGGAACTTAGGTGCCTAAACCTAGGATTTAGGCACCTAAGTCCCAGTTTTGGCTGCACTGTGAGCCACAAAACTCTTGCCAAAACCTGTGAAGGCCTGGCTTAACATGAGTCATTAAACACGGGGGAGGCCTTATTTCTTGGAAGACAGGATTAGGAAGGTAACTAGATCAGCAGGCTGAAAACAAAACATTTGTGCTAAGATAAGTAAATAGTCACTGAGCTAAAAGACAGAATGTCTGAGCTAGCTTAAAATAAGAGGGGGAATACCCAGAGAATCATTTACTAAAAACAAGCTAACAATGGATAAGAGAAGACTGGAACACAAGATGCGGTGAAGAGTAAGTTGGGCATGGACAGAACATGCTGTAGAAGAGGGATTGGTTCCTACAAAATGACCAAGCCAACCCCCAAAATGTGATGCACTGTATTGTGTGAATGTATATAAAGGAAGTGGTTTGCTGTGTAACTTTGAATATGTGGTATGCCCATACCCACCTCCTACGTTTGAGCTTGATTAACTCCACATAGCTTTGCTGTATGCCAGATAAAAGCACCTGAGTATTGAGACTGAAGTCAAACAGAGTTCTCTGGGAACCAAGTGGAAATAGGTCTCAGGGGAACCTCAACAATCTGTAGGTGCTTAAGTTCATGCAGCACCTAAGCTTTCCGAGTAAAAGTTCCCAAGCCGCCTAAGTTTCTGCTTCAGTGTAAGCATCAGGACATTATTTCCCACCTAACCCCCAGAATGATCTACACACTAGGTGTAAAACAGGAATTCAGCCATATAAATCACGTTCAGGGCTCAAACTGGTAGGCATGCTCAGAAACCACCTACCAGATCAGGTCCCATTCAGAAGGAGCCAGACACCTTATACGTTTTAAGTGAATGGTTAGCACAATTGCATGGGAGTGATGTGGGCGAACCAGGTTTAATTCCCCTCTCTGCCAAAATAGACAAGGATTGAATAGGAGTCTCCCACCTCTCAGGAGAGTTCTCTAACCAACGAGCTATAGCATAGTCTGACATAGGGCTCCCTCAGTCTCTCCTGTTGAAGCTGTTCCCCTGTGGCTAAATAACAAAGAGTAGTTGGAGCATGGGACTGGACCCAAGGTCTCCCACCTTCTAGACAAACCCTTAGCCACAACACTGAAGATGAGACAGGGCTGCTTTAAGAGAGAGGGTGGAAACTGCCATCTGAAACTTGGTAAACATTACGCTTTAGGGATTTGCAGCATGTCGCAAGTTCCACACTGCAGGATCCAGCCTATATCAGTTCACCACGTAACCACCCAGCTTCAAGACTGTGCCAGTTGTTTCTAACCGAGCAGTAGGTCTTTTTTGCTCAAGTTTCAGCCAGGACCTTTACACTGGATTTTGAAATTGGCTGTAGAAGCCGCCTACTAGATTAGTACAAAGAGCAGAAAATAATCCCAAAAGTGAACAGAGCTGCTTCATAGACTCTGCATTCTGCATAAACTTCAGGGGCCCTTATTTTTACATAAAGAGGCTCTTCTCAGGGCAGGTCCTACTTAGAAGTGGGAATGGCAAAGGCAGTGGTCCTGTTTCTCCGCGTTTGCGTGCAGCTGCTTGCCCTGCCTATATACTTGCTATCATTCCTGGGCATATGGGACCCATTCTGTAAGAACATATTCTTTCCCTTCGTAATGGAGAAGATAACTGTGAGTTACAACCGGAGGGCGTCAGGGCACAAACAAGAGCTGTTCTGCAACCTGCAGGAGTTTGCAGGCTCCTCGGGGGAACTGACTTTGCTGGAAATTGGGACTGGCACTGGCGCCAACTTCCAATTCTACCCACCTGGCTGCAAAATTACCTGCACTGACACAACACTCAACTTCCAGGATGGCCTCGCCAAGAGCATGGCACAGAACCAGCACCTTCAGTTTCAGTCCTTCCTGGTGACCCCAGGGGAGGACTTGAACCAAGTGGCCGACAGCTCTATGGATGCAGTGGTTTGCACCTTGGTCCTGTGCTCAGTGCAAAGCATAGAGGGTGTCTTGAAAGAAGTTTTGAGAGTACTCAGAACTGTAAGTATTTAAGAAAAGATATTTCCTATATTATTATTTCCTATATTACTTTACCTATTCTACAGCCACTGGACTGGATTCACCAGTGACCTTCAGCTTTTTGCCACTCTGGAGATGCAAAGCTGCCACAAACCTCATTTATCTGGCCAATTAAATTGAACTTATATCCACTTTGCATACCAAAGAGGTGCAAAGCAGTAGGATCTTACTGGTCACTTTGCCTCATTATTCTTAGGCCAACTGTGTTTGTGTATTCAACTCCCACTAACTTCAGTGGCATTGGGAACATATGAAATTTAAGGCAGAATTTTAATTTTTTTCAAGGGATTTTTCTTTTAGAAAAAAGCAAATTCTCAGTCTAGCATGGTGAAATATCTTGTCAGTTAGCATGGCGCCCCACTAAAAAAAAGTATCTAAATTTTACATGGGGGATATCAAAAGATTGGTCATTTCCATCTACACCAGATATGGATATTAAGTCTGTGCAGTTTAAAATTCTAGGACGTTATAGGTGAAATTCCTATAGAGCATTCCTAGACAGTATGGTCCAATGGACAGGAAATCTCAGCTCTGCTAGTGAGGAGATCTAGATTCTTCTCCTGCTCTGCCACTGACTCACTGTGTTATCTTGGACAAATCACTTAACATCTAACAAGAAGTGCTGATCTCATCCTTAAGGTTGAAATAACCATTCTGTTAACTCCATTCCCGTTATTTGCTCATAACTTTCTGTAAAGAATTCCATCTGGGTTAAAACTCCCCGTTCCTGATTCTCAACTGTTGCATTCCTGTGCAGGAATTTCACCCTTAATGGTGGGATTTTTAAAAGGGACCTAAGTATTTCCAAATCCCAATTAATTTTAATGGGAATTAAGCCTCTCTCTCGCAGGCTCCTTTGAAAACCACATCCTAGTAGTTTTACTCTGAACAAAAACACAAAGTACTGATTACTGTGAAAGAGAAACCAGGTGCTTAAGCAAGCACCTCTTTTGTCTTTTTAGAACTTATTGATATGGATTTTAAACACCTCTTCAAAAATATGTAATTTTCTGTTTATTTTAAAATGTACAGGATTAAAAGAGCAACTTGGGGGGAAGTATTTTGATACTGACTGAAATGTATGCAAAGAAAGCCTCAATTCCAAGTGTTGGTGAGGGAGAAAAGGCAGAACAGAAACTGAATTTTAAGAGCACAAAGAAAAGTTATGCTAACTGCATATCAGTTCCTTCATGTTTAAAATATTTATAAATGTTTTGTTTCCCTAGGGTGGGGCATTTTATTTCTTAGAACATGTAGCTGCAGATCCTTCAAGCTGGAGCTATTTTTGGCAGCAAGTCTACTATCCAACCTGGAAACTTGTGTTTGATGGATGTCACCTCACAAGAGAGACCTGGAAAAACCTTGAACAGGCCAAGTTTTCAGAAATAAAGTTACGGCACATACAAGTCCCATTATACTGGACTCCAGTTCAGTCTCATATCATCGGATATGCTATAAAATAATTTTCACTGTGCTGCGACGTATGCACTTTTTAATGGTTTGCTTCTTTACAAATCATCTACAGTAACTCCTCACTTAATGCTGTGTTGTTCGTTGCTGATCAATTAGAGAACATGCTCATTTAAAGTTGCACAATGTGCCCTTATAAGTTGTTTGGCAGTCACCTGCTTTGTTCACTGCTTGCAGAAAAGCAGCCTGTTGGAGCTACCTGGTGGGGGCTTGAAACCAGGGTGGACTGACAGCTCCCCATCAGCTTCCCTAAGTACCCTGTGCAGCAGTTGCCCAGCAGGCTATCAATTGCCAGGCAGTTCAGCTGTCCCTCCCCATACTGCCCTGTGCTGCTCCTGCTCCTCTGCCTTGGAGCTCCTCCCAGGAGCCTCCTGCTTGCTGGGCGAGGGGAGGGGGGGAGAAAGGAAGAGGGGTACTAATGTCAGGGTGTTTCCCTTTCCCCACTCCTGTACCCTATCTCCACAGAGCAAGGGTGGGGACACCACAGGACTCTGGATGGAGGGAGCTTGCTGGCAGCAGCAACTGCTGTCTCAACTTGCTGATCTACTTAAAAAAACAGTGTACTTAGAGGGAGATCAGCATACTTACAGGGGCAATGCAAGTCTCTCTCTCTCTCTCTCTCTCTCTCACACACTCACACACACGTGTGTGTGTGTCTCTCTCTGCCATGCTGTGTCTCCTCCCTCCATTCGTGCTGCCTTGTAGAGTGTGAGGCTACATTAATAATGTGTTAACCCTTGATGGCTCAGCCAAGTGGTAGTTCATCATTTAGCAGTAAGGCATTCCCTGGGAAATAGCTCACCTTTTGACTCCATCATCTCAACCAAGCTTCACAATCATCATTGCTGGGTACAGTATTAAAGTCTTTGTTTAAAATGTATACTGTGTGTGTATGTATATAACATAGTCTTTTGTCTGGCAAAAAAAATTTCCCTGGGACCTAACCCTCCTCCCACGATTTCTATTAATTCTTATGTGCAAATTGGATTCGCTTAGCATCATTTCACTTGAACTAGCATTTTTCAGGAACATAACTACAACGTTAAGTGAGAAGTTACTGTAGTTAATTTACTCACATGTAATTAATGGTCACTCTTAAGCAAAGAGCAAGACATACATTAATCCTGAGATCTCAGTACAAGTAATACTAACATGGCTATACTTCTGTCACGTTAAATTTCTGATTTATAAGTCAATCCCATGAGGAACAAATCCAATATCTAAACATCTTTAGAAATAAACATTCTATGGGTAGGAGGTTGTGTGCAGGTAAATTACTATAATTTGGACATACTACGTTCCAGTTTGAATGGAAGTACAACAGAATTTTGCCTGGGCCACGTGTTTCATACCATTGTCTCTTTCCTGTGCATGGCGGTGCACAGTGAAAAAAACAAATGGAAAACACTTCTTAGTTTTACCAACAATGACGTTGCAGAAAACATGGTCTTGGAGAGGCTGTGTCTATACTAGCCTTTTTTGAGAGGTCTGTCTCACTGTTGCACTGCCCCACTTACAGCAATAAGGAGGTACATTAGTGTAGATAGGGCACTAGAATTTTTACCACAGTCTGTCTCATCCAAACCTGTTGAAAGCAAGTCTACTACAGATACAGAGGCAAAAATACGGTGAAAACTACTGCTTCCACAGCAGTTATCACCAGTGGAACTGCCCTGATAACACAACACTGGGAGATATCACATAAACATCTGGCATAGTCAAAGCCAAGAAAGAATACTTTTTCTCTAACTATTCAGGGAAATATCTTCACAATATGCCGTTTTAACTTGGCAAGTTCCTTCAGATAATCATTAGTTTATTTTCACCACCAAATGGCAATTGTGAAACAAGAGTGAAAATAAAGCTTGTGGTAGGAATTGCTTTCTAAAGTCACATCTTTATTTCCACCCTCTATCTTGCTAGCCCTGCTCCTTTCTCTCCCACTTTGGTTTTACACTAGTAGTTTGCTTTTACTCATCATAGGTTAGTAGGTAGGTACTTGACCGTAATAACAAATAACCTCCACTCAGCTACAAAAATGTATTGGCTAGAGGATGCAATGTTTTCTAATATTAACCATTTCCTGCTCTTTTCATAACAGTTATCAAGCTATTTTAATACATCCCATGCCATTCAGAGAGCTGAGGTGGTAGTATAATCAATGTAACTATAACTTTGCTACTGCACTGGAATCTTGGAAGATTTTTTAAGTCTGTGTCAAAGTCGACCACTTTGTGTGATATTTTTATATTGTTAATTACCCAAGCAGTCAAATGAGTCAGAAATTATACTGTGAATCAACAGAGACAAAACTGAGGTCTGACGAATACAATTTCTCTTTGGGTGAAATCCTAGCCCTAACAAAGTCAATGGGTTTTTTTTCCACTGACTTCAGTGGGGCCAAGAGTTCACCTCCCATCTGCAGCAATAGCACCTTTGTATTATGATTGCAGTAGATCTTATAGGCAAAACAGGAAGCCTTGCTTAGTATTTGGATGGGAGACTAACCACTGAAACCCCTACAAATGGTGCAGGGCTCTGGCAACATGTGTCTCACGACCTTGATCTCTGTTAAAACTTTTTGCTCTTCTATAATTACTGAGAACATTACTGATAAACGCTAACCTGTAGCTACTCTGCCCAGTTCTTGTGATGCATGAATGACTGAAATCCTTATTCCTCTCAGCAGTAGGTATATCTTTGCAAAACAAAAAGGTTGGTGTGTTTTGTTCAAAAAAGTTGTGATCCCGGAGCAATGTTATTCTATGATAGAACCACACTGTTTCTCAAAGCGGGGAAAAGGTCACTAGAGTAGCTGATGGAAACAATTTCTTGGAGAAATTAAATTAAAACGTAATTTTCGAACTGAAAGTGTGTGGTTTGGTTTTGTTACTGGAGAATGATACCTGCATCTTCCTCTCCTGCCCCAGCCATCCACAGAAATCACCTAACTATTGCACCCAATTGCTAAGGCAACTCCCATTCCCTCACACCACACTTCCCTGTAGACCTGCTTTCTCCCAAGCCATCACCACGTGCACCTCCTCCTCTTGTCCCCCTAGGCAGCCCCCGGTATCCGCCTCCTCTGTTCTCCCTCTACAGACTCAACCCCTCCTTCCCCAAACTGCGCCCCAGGCCCAATCCTATTGTCCACTCCTCTCCGCCAGCCAGAGATGAGATGCCCCTGCCCGGGCCTGACACACCCGCTCCCCTGAAATCTCCTCAGGCTCGCTCCCCTCCCCTCCGGGCCGCCACGCAGCAGCACGCGCCCAGGGCATGGCGCCTTCCCCTGGTCACGTGGCCAGCAGCCGCGCGCCGGCAGCCCGGCAATAACCGTTAGACGCGAACCAGCCGCCATTTTGTTTGATCCCCGGACGATGTGGCCGAGTCTCTGTGCCGCCGCCGCCCTCGTGGTGGTGCTGCTGCAAGCGGGCGGCAGCACCGGGAGCCTGGCCCCGAGGAGCTCCACGAGCAGTAAGGTTCCGCCGCTGGGCGTGGCGGCGGCTTGGGCGGGCCGTACCTCAGGCACCGCGTAGCCGGGACCCGCGCTGCGCATGCCCACGCGGCCCGCTGTTGGAACTACATGTTCCATTACTCTGGTGCGACGCGACGGCGCTTGCGCAGAGAGGACTCCCCCCCCCCATGTCATGGCCCATGAGTCTGTGCGACAAGCTGCCCATGTATCTCCAGGGCATACTTGACATAGCCCATAAATCACAGAGCCATGCAGGGCATGTGCTGGGAGGGGCCTAGGCTCCAGCTCCTGTTGGAGGGGCTGGTAGGTTTCTTGCTGTCCCTACCTCCCTTGTGCTGCGTCACGTCCGTCTGGTGCCAGAGTAATACAGATGCAGATAAATCAGGCCATAAAGTATTTGCCTCTTGGCCAAAGCATGAGGTTGGGTCACGAGAATACCGTGTTTCAAGTATGAGGTTGGATGTCGACCGTGTTTCACCTGATTGGGAAAAGGATTTCAGCACTCAGGTTCCCACAAGCAGTGCCTATGTGATCACAGGCAGAATTGGAAAGGTTAAGTGGCGGATCAACTCAACCAAGCTTTGCTGCATGCCAGATAAAGGAACCTGAAGGATAAACTCTTGAGGGGAGGGATAGCTCCATGGTTTGAGCATTGGCCTGCTAAACCCAAGGTTGTAAATTCAATCCTGGAGGGGGCCACTTAGGAATCTGGGGCAAAAATTGGTCCTGTTAGTGAAGGCAGGGGGCTGGACTCAATGACCTTTCAAGGTCCCTTCCAGTTCTAGGAGATAGGTATATCTCCTATTATTATTAGAGTCAAACTCTGTGTTTTGGATCCCAGTGATCTGGATGAAGTGTTCTCCCAGAACCAAAGTATTCTCAATAAGCTGAGTTGAAAAGGTCTTGGCGGGAATCCCAACATATGCTGATAGCCCCTTACATTCGGTGATGTTGGAACAATTTGTATAGTAGGGGTGCTGAGAGCCATTGAACTAAACTGTCAACCATGTATATGATAGAAAGCACTTCAAGCCAGGGGCTTTTGCCACACCCCCAACACCCTGGGTCCAGTACCTATGTTTTTTACTTTTGGTATCTGTATGGGAAAGAAGGCTGGTTTAGTGGTTAGGGTGCTAGCCTGGGCCATTCAAATCCTAGGTTAAATTCCTTGCTGTGTCACAGGCTTCATGTGTGATCCACAAGTCACTTAGGGAGCTGAGACACAAGAGACTAGCTGTAAAATGGGGAGAATAGTGCTTCCCTATCTCATGGGTGTTGTATCTGAGCACCGTAATGGATTTAGCATCACAGTGGTCATGGGGGGCCACATCAATACCTAAGATAGATCGGTATCCTGGGTAGCTGACTCCGTAAGCCAAGCTTGAAGTTAACTCCAAATACATGATAAAATGCTTCATCACCAGTGTAAATACTGTGAGTACAGAAGGCAGGAATGTCCTGTTTAGAGTAGGGAACTGGAAATGCAGATAAGCTGGATTCTGTTGCCAGTTTTGCTGCTGACCTGCTATGTTATGTTATTTACCCTACCTCAGATAATACTATGCACCCTTTGTAAAGTTCTTTGAAGACCTTGGACATCAATACAAAGTATAATGTTAAAAGTCACAAACTTTTCACTGTTAAATAATTTCAAAATTATTGCATAACTTTAAATAAGAGTTTGCACTATTTTTATTAATACTTTTTAATTAAATGTTGGTACAGTCACATTATATATGCACAATATCATATAAGACAGCACTACAATACATACTTTTGTGCAGCTTTCCATACATTTCTTAGAGGCAGTTAGTCCCTGATTCAGCAAGACACTTGAGCACATACTTATCTTCAACCACTTGCTTAAAGTGAGCCCTATTCAGCAAAGCACTTAAACATAGATGAAGTAATGGACTTAAGCACACACACAAGCACTTTGCTGAACTCGGGCTCTAAATGGGAATGCAAAAAATAGTTGTAATAACATTGGTAAACCTTTTGTAAAACCCATGCACAAAACACTAAAAATGCACAAAATCTTCATATTGCAATGTGAACAATGTAACTGATGGTGTTTTGTTTTATAGCCTGTGGAGAGCGGGTACTGGTGGATATGATATCAGGACCTCGAATCGTAGGTGGACATGATGCACAGCTCGGAGCATGGCCGTGGCAAGTTAGTCTCCAAGTTTACCAATATGGTGTAGGATTTAAACATCTGTGCGGTGGATCTTTGGTTAATGAGTATTCAGTACTGACAGCAGCACATTGTGTTAGACGACAAGTGTATGTATTAAATTTTAATACTCTAATACTCCGTTAACGTAAGTGTGAGAACGGTATAATTGACCAGAGACGCATCACCTGTAACTCCCATAGCGTAATGTTAAATGTCAGCATTATCTTTGAGCAAAGTGGAGGACCAGATACTACAGTGGAATCAGTGGGAGTTTTGCTAGACTGCATGGATTGGGTTCTAAGATTGTAGAACAATTACTGGGGAGTGAACACCTGACTCCTCTGTCCCAATATTCCCTAGTGTTGGCATCCACTCTGTCTCGGAGGAACCACTTAAAACAGTCTGTGCAACTTAAGGTCATCAGTTGCCTTCCACCAGAGGGTCTGTAACTAGAGTAATTGTGTCTGGAGGTCTCTGCATCCCCAGCCTGGCTGGGTCTGAGGGCTCCACATCAATAGTGCCAACACAGAGGGCAGGCTTAGGAGTGGACTGAGGTTTTAGGACAAAAATTTTCAGGTTTTTGACTAAACATTTTAATTTTTTCCAGGAATATTTTTTTCCCAGTCAGCTTTACTGTTCAGTAATCTTATACTGCTGTCATAAACAGATGGTTAAGGATTACTGTCTCTTTTACCTGTAAAGGGTTAAGAAGCTCAGTGAACCTGGCTGACACCTGGCCAGAGGACCAATGGGGAACAAGATACTTTCAAATCTTGGTGGAGGGAAGTCTTTGTTTGTGCTGTTTGTTTTGTTTGTTGTTTGCTTTCGGGACTGAGAGGGACAAGACGTACACCCAGACTTCCCAATCTTTCTGAATCAGTCTTTCATGTTTCAAAATAGTAAGTAGTAGCCAGGAAAGGCGGATTAGTCTTACGTTTGTTTTCTTAACTTGTAAATGTGTCTTTTTGCTGGAAGGATTTTTACCTCTGTTTGCTGTAACTTTGAATCTCAGGCTGGTAGGGGGGAGGCCCGCTAGTCTATATGAATCTGAGTACCCTGTAAAGCATTTTCCATCCTGATTTTACAGAGATAATTTTTACCTTTTCTTTCTTTAATTAAAAGCTTTCTTTTTAAGAACCTGATTGATTTTTCCCTTGTTTTAGAATCCAAGGGCTTGAGTCTAAACTCACCAGGCATTGGTGGGGGGAAAGGAAGGGGGAGGGTTAATTCCTCTTTGTTTTAAGATCCAAGGAGTTTGGATCTGTGTAGCCTCTCAGGGCAACCCAGGGAGGGGAGAGTCTGTGGGGGAAGAAGAGGGGATGGTTAATTTCTCCTTGTTTTAAGACCCAAGGGGTTTGGGTCTTGGGTTCCCCAGGGAAGGTTTTGAGGGGAACAGAAGTGTGCCAGACACAGACTTCTGGCTGGTGGCAGCGTACCAAATTTAAGCTGGTAATTAAGCTTAAAAGTGATCATGCAGGTCCCCACTTTTTGGACGCCAAAGTTCAAAGTGGGGGAAAAAACCTTGACAACTGCACTAGCAAAATGTTGCAATATTTGGGTAGCAAACATTGGAGCGGATTTTTCAGTTTTTCTAAAGTAAGTACTACTGCATCTCTTTTATTCTACTAGGTTGTAAAACCTTTATTTAGAAAATACTAAGAGACTATTAGAGACTAAACTTTCATTTTACAGTACAGTAATAAACACCTCAAAAGAGGCTTATTAATCTACTGATACATCCTTAGACAGGCCCCCAGAGCAACCTTAAATTACAATGTGTACCTCTCCAGCCCCAGAGCAGCCCAGAATCTGGTAGGTGCAAAGACAGCTTAAGGCCACTTTTGCTTCTCCCTGACTGTGAGTACTGAGCTGCACCTCTTAGAATCTCACATCTAGACTTCTTTATTAGAGATCCTGTTTCTTTATTGTTTCTTTTACTGTCAAGATTCCATACTTCTTTCACTAAGCATTCCAAATTTCTATAAAAAAATTATCTGTCTGGATCTTTTCTCCTAAAAAACTCACTGCTGAGCTCCGCAGGCATAGCTGGGCAGCCAAATCTGAATATTAATTGAAAATATTGATCTGGATTTGCCTTGCCAAATATGAGGCAATCTGTGTTCTCAGTTCAGCTATCTCTATCATGAACTTGTCCCAAAAATATTTAATATGGGATTTTTAAAGCATGTTGTCAAATGTGTGTAAGCTGCCAACAAAACAGAACAGATTTTAAAGAATGCAAGCAAGTAATTTATTTATTGTACCACAGATGTAAGAAATGAATTGTTGATTCTCTTTTAGGGACCCATACTACTGGAGGGTTGTGATTGGCCTTCATGATATTTCCAGACCTGAGAGACATACTGTGAAACATAGTGTTAGAGAGATTATTGTCCATTCAGAATTCCGGATAGAGACGTTTGAAAATGATATTGCATTATTTAAACTATATAAATCTGTAAGCTACAATGACTATATTCAGCCCATCTGCTTACCCTTTATTCACATTCATCTAAACATCAACAACCAAACAAAGTGCTTCATAAGTGGTTGGGGTAGTATTTCAGAGAAAGGTAAATATTTGCTTCCTTTTTTGTTTGTTTTTTTATTAAACTAACTGGTGATCCAAGAAATAGCTGATTTCAAGTAATGCAAGCTTACTTGCTGTGAAGGCATTATTTAAATGATGTGGTTTTGTTTTGAGCTTCAAGGGTAGCTTTTTTGAAACCATCTTTTTGGCATTTCTTTCCTAGATACTGCTGCCATTCGTGCTCTCCTTGGCTTTATTCCAAATGCATCCTCCTTTTAATTACAAAAACCATGATGTATTCTACTGCTTTCGTTTTATCCAGAGAAAGAAAGAATTTGATGAAGCATGAAAGTGTTATTACCTGGAATAACAATAGCATTAAAACCCTACCTATGGGCCTCAGTTTATTAGGATTAGGAATGATTTTTTTTTTATTTTTTTTTTTGGTAAAAAGTCAAAATGAAGAGAAGAATATTTTTCAGTGCAACTGAGCCCTCTTAAAGGAACCAGCTGTTTAGCACAAAACTTGATTGCTTAAAGTGCAGTTCTGCTAACATTGTGAAATTCTGTGTTCAGTGTTTTCATATACAATTTTCAGTTTACAAGTAAAAAGTTTTTTCTACTCATCAGCAGCTCAAACTGACAAAAAAAGTCTGAAAGTCAAGCTGGGTTCAAATTTCCATGTCCATCACCTGTAAATCATTCTGCAAGTCAAATTCAGTTATACTCCCACTGAAGGCAACCTAGGGCTGAACAAGTGTAACTGAGGGCATAGTTTGGCCTGTAGTCTTTAGTCCAGGGATAACGTAATAGAGGGAAGAACTAAACTTGACTTTTAGATTCTTGTTTCAGTTCCCAGACATTAGCACTTAGAAAAAATGTTATACTTAGCAACAATAAATTAGATATAGAAAGATTGAGACTATGTAGGGCTCCAAATGTGTAGCGGGGCTGGCCGATCTGCACGGGATTCTCTTCTCTCCTGCCTAAACGCCAGTGAGCACAGACTCAATATGTACAGGTAGTAACTTTCATAGTAGAGCTGTCTCCCTAAGGGAAGATACAAGGGCATCTGGGGTCAGATGAGGCTGTGGGACACAACATGGCCCCTGCACTTTGAAAGTGTTTAGATCTAAGTACTAGTATCTCACATGTTTCTTCAGAATCAGAAAGGCAGATGTGTCAAATAACACCTCCACCCTGATCCTGCAATGACTTATGTATGTTGTCACAACCATGGTAAAAATCCCCCTGCTGGACACACCAGGCTACTGTCTTTGGATTCCAGGCCCATATGCTTTTAAGCTTCCTGAAACTGATCAGAATCCAGGCCCTACCTCTTCAGGCCTACACATAGGATATAAATCCTCCGTTTCACATCGCTTCTGAGCTGAATGCCCGGTCTAACTGCATCTCCACCATGACTAGTGTCATCTCCCCCAGACTCCCCAGTAGCTTACCACACACTTTTCCAGAGTTCCACCTTGTAGGAAACGCTGGCTTACAGTTTACCTCTTCAGGGACATGATAGTGGAAGCAAATAGACCCATTAGATAGCACAAGACAAGAACTATATAGATCCAGACTAAACAATAGAACACCTGTACTCCATTCCCTGCCTCATGTTAGTTCATTCTGAGTCTCTGTTTTTTCTAAAACCCATCGCTAAAACCTTTTCTTTTAATTCTGCTTTTGGGGAAATTCCACTCCTTCAGACCCCAGACCGCGGCAGAGAAGTTAGAGAAAACTGGTTCTCCTAGCTTCAGCCAGCCCATTGGCCCATTTGAATGGGCAACCATTGCGATTTAAAGACTCTCCTCCATCTTAAAACCAAATAGTATTCATAAACTCTGCATAGACAGATTCCCCAAATTGTCACATGTTCTTAATTTTCAGCAGGAGTAGTCTCACTGAACTGAAAAATATGTGCACAAAAATGCTACAGTTGTAGTAGCAAAATGTTCCATCTTCTCTATGTTCCATTACAGGTGAAGGCTCACCTATATTACAAGAAGCTCAAGTAGACATTGTTCCTTCTGATATTTGTAATGGTTTTGAATGGTATGAAGGAATGGTTAATAATAATATGTTTTGTGCTGGCTTTGAATCTGGAGGTATCGATAGCTGTCAGGTAAGACTGGAATTTCTGTTTGTAGATGTACTGTACTGTCCTAGCCTGCTGCCATGGAAATTTGAAGTCAAAACTCTCATTGGCTTCATTGGGGCCAGGATTTGGGCATTAATAAAGTAAACAGAAAACAAAGGTCAAGTCAGAAGAGAGAAAGGCATCAGAGCAACAAGAGGAAAGAATGATTTTAGAGAAAAATAATCTGAATTTAAAAACAGTGATACACAGTAGAAGGAAAGACCAGGTTAACAGAAAGAAGGAAGAACAAAAACAAGACAAATTGTTTGTTTATGCAGTGCTTGACATAAAGATTACAATAAAATACAAAAGGTATTATTTATATGTATATATAAATAATATTTATCTGTATATATATATGCACACACTGTGCGTATATGTATATTAAACCTCTATCACGATAGAATGTGTCCCGATATAACACACATTTGGATATAACGTGATAAAGCAGCGGGGAGCCCTTTAAAGTGCCACCCAAGCCCCCTGCTTTACCACATTATATCCAAATTTGTGTGGAGCCCCGGGCCCTTTAAATCACCGCCCGAGCCCCACTGCCAGAGCTCCAGCAGTGATTTAAAGGGACCAGAGTTCCCAACAGCAGCTGGAGCACCGGGCCCTTTAAATCCCCGCCAGGGCTCTGGCACCCTGGCTTGGACAGTGATTTAAAGGGCCCGGGGTCTCACCTATAAGGCAGTGAGATTTTTTGGCCTCCGAGGACCACATTATATTGGGGTAGAGGTATATATAAAAATAAAATCAAAATCTGGAACCATTTCCAAGTTCAACTTGGAAATGGTCCCTGATTTTGATTGTAATTTTTGTGTGTTATATTATTGAAGATTGAGACATCAGAGGACAGAAAAGAACTGCCTCGGCTTTGGTCACCCCCCTCCCCAAACAACTGTGAGTGAAATTAACAAGGATGCCAGAAATAGCCCCTAATTCCTGGTTCAGACTGCAGAGTAAACAGCTAAGTTTTAACTGTTCCTATGCAGGCAGCAGGCTACCTGGGGAGGCTTCTCCCTCAGCCAGTCCCCCTGGTCCCTGCTACAAACTAGAGGGGAGCCACTGCAGCCCCTGCTGAGTGGGGGGTGGGGTCGGGGGAACGCGGAGCCTAGCCACCTCGGGCAGCCTGGCTGGAGGAGGAGAGGGAGAGAAACAACAAACAAATGTGACACAGAGTTTTTCCTTTCCAAGCTTTTATTAGCTTTGAGTTTGAACTTTTTGTGATGCAGCCAAAAGAGGTGAAAGTACGCCAGTACTGAATGCTCCACTTATTTGCCGGTACACTACTGCACTTTTTTTTACTGGTACTCCGTAGGGGGCCATACCGGCTTACTTTCACCTATGACTATGTGTGTAGTGATGATTTTCACAATGGTATTGCCCAGATGTTTTAAAGTCTTAATACTAGGATTTTGGCATCAAACTGATAAAATTTCATAATTGTATGCAGTGTTGTAGCTGAGCTGATCGCAGGATATTAGAGAGACAAGACGGGTGAGGTAATATCTTTTATAGGACCAGCTTCTGAGAGAGACAAGCTTTCGAGCTACACAGAGCTCTTAGATGAAGAACTTTGTGTAGCTCAAATGTGTCACCAACAGAAGTTGGTGCAATAAAAGATATTACCTCACCCACCTTGTCTCTCTAGCATTTTGGTCAATTTCACGGTCATAAGATTTTTAAAATCATAAATTTAACTTTCCGATACTTAAATGTGAAATTTCATGGTGTAACCATGGGGGTCTGAAACCAAAAGGAGGTCATGGTGGGAAGAGGGGTGTCATGGTATTGCCACACTTACTTCTTTGCTGGCACTGGCTTCAGAGCTGGGCACCAGAGATCTGCAGCTACTGGCTGGGCACTCGGCTCTGAAGGCAACACTACTGCCAACAGCAGTGCAGAAGTGAGAGTGGCATGGTGTGGGGGGAGGATCCTCACTTTTTGGGAGGGCAGGGCTGGTCTTATGGTGGCCCAGGGTGCTGTGCTTGGGGGGGTTTCCATGGTCACCTCTCGCAACACACACACAGCCAGCCCAAGGCACCTTTAACTCCTGAGCACTGGGGCACTGGGCCCAGAGCCAGGGAAGGGCAGGCCTGGGGGCACCCTGGCTGAGGGCTCCTATCATATGTCAGGCTCCAGCTGCTGGTCCTGGATGGGCTGGAGTGGGATAGGACTTCCTTTTCACCTACAAGGGTCTCTCCCGGGGCCGGATCAGACCTACCTCCAGGAACCTCCCCCAGCTGCAAGAAGCAGTGCAGAAATGAGGATGGCATTGTATGGTACTGCTATCTTTACTGCTGTGGCGCTGCCTTCAGAGCTGGGTTCTGACAGCAGCCGTCACTTTCCAGCTACCCAGCTCTCAAGGCAACACAGAAGTAAAGGTGGCAATATCGCAACTCCCCCCCCCAATAGTCTTGAGACCCCTCATGCCCCATTTTTGGTTTGGGACCACCAGTTTGAGAAGTGCTAGTCTCCCCTGTGAAATCTATATAGTAGAGGGTACAGGTACGCAAATGACCAGATTTCAGGGTCTATGATGCGTTTTTCACAGTTGTGAATTTGGTAGGGCCCTACTTATTTCTTTTCTCCACACCAGTCATGATTTTATAGATCTCGCTCATATGCCACCTTAGTCATCTCTTTTCCAAGCTGAGAAGTCCCAGTCTTATGGAGGATACTTACTGTTCTGGTCTGTTTACATTGCAAGCGTTATGTAACCAGCTCTCCATATGGAATACACAGCATGCAGCTTTGTACAATGACAGTAGCTCTCCACAGAACAGATTACGATTCACTTCATGCCATAACTGATACAATGGACCTGGAAGACTTTACTATAAAACTTAACAATCCAAGGAACATATAAGTAATAAGACGTACCACATAAGGTAGAAGCTGAAGAATGGTCTTATTTACTGCTTCAGTGAAGAAGGTGCATTTCACTTGATTTGATTCATGCTAGTTTTACCATCAGTATTCAAGTCAAAGGGCATTAACTTGCAAAAGGACTTTAAGGTTTGGGCCTTACCGTGTAGATATTGGGCCCATTAATATGAAAGACAAGTAGTTTATTTTCTGTGATTAAAGATGACAATGTATTCACAAGTATTCTGTCTACCATCCTCTCTCTCTTCTTCGGCAATCTTCCTTTGAACAGGTGATTTGGGAATTGATAGGCAGATTATGAGCCTTACTATTTATACAGTGGAACTCAGCACTTATTTGCATATATGCATAATTTAGAGAGATAACTGAATTTAAATAGTTATTAATTTGTAGATATGTAGCTTTAGAGTGATCTGAATGCTAGAATGTAGACCTGCGGAGGAGATAAATGTTTAAGAACTTTAGTAATAGAGACTATAAGAAACCTGCTGTAGGTATGATAGTCTGATCTGTGTAACAGACCCAGGCCAGTGGGGTGCAGGAGTCTGGTAGAGGGCAAATGTACTGGTCACTGGGTGAGTAGTTTTCTGTTCCCTGAGTGACCAGAGCAGGGGCTGCACTAGAGTAATCAGGAACTTGCTAGGACCAGTTAAGGCAGACAGGCTGATTAGAACACCTGCAGCCACTCAAGGCAGGCTAATCAGAGCACCTGGGTTTTAAAAGAAGCTCTCTCCAGTCAAATGGGGAGGAGCCAGAGGAGAGGAAGTGTGTGTGAGGAGCTGAGACTGTATGCTGCTGGAGGACTAAGGAGTACAAGCGTTATCAGACACCAGGAGGAAGGTCCTGTGGTGAGGATAAAGAAGGTGTTTGGAGGAGGCCTTGGGAAGTAGCCCAGGGAGGTGTAGCTGTCACATGAGGCACTATAGACAGCTGCAAATCCATAGGGCCCTGGGCTGGAACCCGGAGTAGAGGGTGGGCCCCGGTTCCCCCCCAACTCCTAATCAGACACAGGAGGAGTTGATCCAGACTCTGGGGGAGATCACTGAGGTGAGCAAATCTGCCAATAAGCTCAGGACCCACCAAGGTAGAGGAGGAACTTTGTCACACCTGCTTAAGGTTACCTGATGCAAACTTATTGTGATTCATCTATATATTTTGGATATAAATGTTTTCTTTTTATCATTAGTAAATGTTAAATAATTATAATCTTAATTCTAATGTCTGTGCCTTAGAATTTCATAATACTAGAAATAACTGTGCCAGGGTGGTGTCATTTTTTTCTTGTTAGGGAGATAGCGGTGGACCATTAGTGTGCTGTCACCTGGATACCAGCAAATATTATCTGATAGGGATTACCAGTTTTGGATTTGGATGCGGCCGACCCAAACTTCCTGGGATCTATGTACGTGTGTCTCGATATAGAAGGTGGATAAAAGCTCACCTTTTGCTGGCTAGCAAAGCCACCAGGACCCTGAGCATTACAATTGCTCTGATTCTCTTGACTGTGGGGTGGACACACACATCATTTGATTACACTAGAGACATCAGGGGCTTCTCTGAGATTGCCGCATGAACAGGCAGCCACGCATGATTTTTATGAATAAGTATCCTTAATGAATGTGTGTAAATGCTACTTGTTTAGTAAAAGGCATGTGTTTTTTTGTCTAATCTATGTACACAGCCTGTAATAAAGCATTTTTGAGCTATTATCACTAGTATCATAAGTAAAAAGATGCACAATAGAGAAAGATATTGTACAATTGCATTAGTATATTCTGTGGGACTTGAACTTTAAACATGATGAAAACCAGCCTGTTTTCTAGAATGTTGTTACAAGGTTATAGTTCGTTAAATAAAGGACCATTAAAGAAAATGTGCATTACAGTGGTTAGCTGGCACAGCATAGCAGTCCCTTGTTTGTTAAAGTAAAGCAGAAAATGTATAATTTAAGCAAATCATACTGTGTATTCTGTTCTAGGCTTAAAGGGACATTGTCATGTAAATGATTTTTCAATACTGTAACATCTTAGGATCTTTAAAATAAAATGTATTATCCACCCAGATCGATACAGATTTTGTTTGTGGAAAAAACAATTTAACTGTTTCATGCCCTGGAATGTTTTGTGCACCAGAATAGTCTTGTTAGTAGAATTCTGTAGAAATGGTTTGGGGTTAAAAGGACACCCCCATCACCTTGAAATCTAGCTAATAAAAATTGTTCAAAGTAGTTTCAGGTAAATACATATGCCCAAGTCCCCTAAAAGTGTGTGTGGTTTTACAATCATACCTTTCTGTTTTGTTCTCTCTGAGGGTACGTCTTCACTACCAGCTGTAGCAAGGGGTAGGAACCAATTTCTCAGGGATCGATATATCGTCTCATCTAGACGCGATATATCGATCCCCGAATGCGCTCCTGTCGACTCCGGAACTCCACCAACGTGAACGGCGGTAGCGGAGTCGACGGGAGCCGCGGACATCAATCCCGTGCCGTGAGGACAGTAGGTAATTCGATCTAAGATACTTCAGCTACATTATTCATGTAGCTGAAGTTGCATATCTTAGATCCATCCCCTCCCCTAGTGTAGACCAGCCCTGTGACTGACACAAACAGGGAAATGTTTAACAGCCTCTGCAGTGGGAACAGTCCAGCTTCCAAGGGGACTTCACCTGTTTCCGCCTGTGTAGTCCACTCCAAGCATGCCTAATCAGGCCTCTAGCTGTCATCTGTCTCTAGGCAGGGACCCTTGTCCCACCCCCTTCTTATTGGGGGGTTTAGGGCTGCAAACTGCCATATTCCCAGCAAGTCAGTCTACCTAAAGGCCAGCACCTGGGCTGTGCCTTCTCTCTGAGGACGGTGACAGCATTTTTACCAGGTACCACGCAGCTCTTTCTTAGAGTACATTTATTGTAAGAACAAAAGAGCACACAGAGGAAACACGTACAAACGGATAATAGTTCCTGTATGTATATTAAAACCTTACCAAAGGTCACCCATCAGTTTTATGGGGCCCTCGTAAGCCAAAGTCTCTCCAGCTCCTCCATGAGGGTTGTGGTCTCTTTTACACAGAAGGTTCTGTTTGCTGAATCAAAATGAAGGCCCAGAGTCAGCTCAAACTCAGCTTTTTATACAAAAGCCATGTCTCTGAGTATCTCCCTGGAAAACCCAGTTTTAATCAATATATCCAAACTCCCCATGGGGCGGTAGTTCTCTGGAGTTGCTTACAATCCTCAGGATAATTACCCTCCTGTTTTTAGTTCCTGGAGGAGCTGTGATAACCCTCCCCCATGGAGTAGAACACAATAAGACAAAACCATTCATAAATTCAATACAGTGGTTCCCCAAAGATACTGAAAAAGGTTGCAGTATCTGTGACAGGAACTATGCAAAAAGTATACAGAAAACAAAAATAATTTTTTTCCCAATCTTTCAATTACAGTAATTGTAGGTGTTGATTTTTAACAACAGTAGGTCGGGTGTTTACAGATAGAAGGGGATTGTTAAAGTTAACTTGTGCACCCTCTTCTAGATCACTAACAGCAGAGCATACAGTATTTTCTAGTTTTAGGTAGCTGTTGAGGTTTGTTATTAAAAAAAAAAAAGCTGGACCACAGAAGAAACTCTCTACATCATGATTTTAAGACTGATTAAATTTTGGACCAAAGTTACTCAACAGCAGCCCTTTAACTAAATAAGTTGTGATTCAATAAGTGAGGAACATTAGAATTGTATTTTGGGGTCTTTATTACTGAGGTCAAGAGTTGCCAGCACCTATTTGTTTCAACAAGTCTTTACAATTCATATGATGTACGTAGCTATGGAGGTAACCAGACCAATAGTATTCAGTGTTAAACCCTTTCCAAAATAAGTTCCTCCTGAAAAGTAATCACTCAAGGAACAAACCAATATGACCACTTCATACTTCCACGATAAAGAATATACCTATACTGCTTCTTCCCAAACCCTACTACATCAATAGAATAAAATTGACTGATGTTTTTCTCTCCGGCAATAATAAAAGTCATTCAGCTGCAAAACAAAGCAGGAATCAGTTACTATTTTTTGTACTGTAATGATACTTGCCAGTTGTTTCATTTAAAAAAAATCCTTTATCACAAAAGAAGAAATTTAAAAAAGAACAACAATGGCACAGAGTTGGGAGCAAAATACCACAAATAAGAGTTTCAAGTTAATTTAATTTACAGGAAAGCCATGATTAAAGCTTCAATATTGACGGTCCGAGTCTGCCTGCAGACCACCGAGTCTGTCTCCCTTTGAAGTTACTGAGAGTAGTGCATACATATTCAGTGGCAGAGTCTGACCAAAGAGCCCAGTCCTATTGAGGTGGTCATTATCCTGAACTCCCACTGACCTTAATGGAAGTTTTGAGGCACTCAGAACCTCCTAGGATGTCATCTTTACCCAAGCAGGGTTGAGCGCCAAGCATGCAAGTTTTTCTAGTGCTGGGCAACAAATGCATTTTAAACATTTCATAAAGATTTGTGACATGAGTAGGAATTCTAATGTATATTTCAGTTCTATTTAAAGTAACTTTATAGCAAACAATATCCTATAATAGCCACATATGTTATATTAAACTTTACAAATACAAAATATTTATCTAACCCACTAACAACTCAGTTGTGGAATTCAGAGTCTGACTGCTTGGTAGGAAGCGCAATATATATAGTAGACTAATAAAATAAATGTTGATAGACCTTATATAAACAACACACAAGGAGAGCAAATACATTTTTAAATTTCATTCAGGACTGAGCTAGCACAACTCACTTATGTCCTTACCACATTTTAGTAACATAGATCATGGCACAATGCCCATTGAAATAATGGAAGCAGGATCCAATCCTAACTACAGAAAATAGCATATTCACTGTTCATGTAATAACCATGGTCACATAATATTTTATTTATATTCGAGTCCTGATCATGTCAAACAACCTTTAACTTTTACTTTAAAGAAACAAGTCAAAATGATACATACTAGAATCCCCAATAGTATTTTTGCAGTAAATTCAAGCACATGTGCAGTTTTTACTGAATATGGAAAAAAATGCTAACTGTTTCTTTTTCCCCAACAATATTCCTTAGGATTTATTTTTAAGGTCAGTTGCTTACAGAGACAAAAGTAATCCAAAATATTTTCTGCTCCAAAGAGAATCTAATTTTACTTTGTGCTAACCCATAAAAATATATAATCAATAATCAGACACAAAATATCTATTTGTTTACTAAAAGGAACTGTATAAAACTGTTAAAATATGCATATAAACTCCATTTTAGAATTTGTAAAGATAATAGTTTACTTATAAAAATATACCAGCCATTAATTATTTTCAATAGAGTATTTTCTTACAAAGATGGAATAACTTCACAAAATATTGCCTGCCTTACAAAATTAGTCTGGTAATTGTGCACTTTTATTTTTTTAATGTATAAACCCTATATTAGAACTGTATTAAACCCTTTGGTATGTATCTTTAGCTTTTTATTTTACTGTGTCTTTTTTTTGGTCTGTAAACTTTTTAATTAAGCATAGTATGATCTCCAAACAGAATAAGCAATGCATGTTCAGTTGTATATATAATCAGCACACAATTTATTTTTCAATTATAGTTTATCACACCCAGTAACCACGAACAAAACTATTTAAAAAGCATTCTCTGACAACTTTTGTTCAGCTACACCCATTCTACCAAACTGCTGGTTTAAAGTAACTGAATGTGTTGAATACTCTTCAGAAGTCAACATCTTACTCATGTGCCTTCGACATCTTTCAGGGAAAGGCCAGAAAAATAATTTTCCCATTGCCTTCTGCAAAACCTCTCCAACTTTGATAAACACAGCAAACATTTTACAAAAAAAAACCAAAACAAAACAACCCCCCCACCTTTAAACAGATTGCCAGCTGAGAAAAGTAAACATAATTTATACTTTTAGCAAAGTATTAGCTTCTCTTTTACCTGTAAGTTAGAATTTACAGGTTGAAATAAAAATATTTACATACAAATAACTGAAAGAAAAAGATAAGGATCAAAGAACAAAAGAAATTAAAACCTATACTGGTTATATTTGTTGCTAATAATTTTCAACTAATGGCAATGATTCCATCTCATCCACATTTTAACTGTAATCACATATTACTGCTGTTACCAAATTAATTTGTAGTTCAGGAAATTCAAATCACTTGTCTGATAAAATGTGCATCTCCTTTTATTGCCGATGTAGCCTTGATTTTAATGATGTTTCCAGTTCTGCCAGCAGTTTTGTTGAGGTTTTCTTGTTTCCTTTTTGTAGTTTGTCATTAACATGTTGTAAATAAAATCTTTATAGTCTTTAAGTCGTGAAATCTAGGTAGAAAAGTTTCATTTTTGACCTTTCATTTAATTTTAAAAAATTCGGTATAAAAAAATTCCCCATGGAAATTTAGACAGTCCACAAAAAGTTGTGCCTCCTTTTCTTACACATTTTTATGGCAGTAAAGATCTTTCAAAGTTTTTAGCTCTTCAATTAGAGTTTTGTTTTGATTTTCCAGGACCGCAACTCGATTTTCCAGACATTTAACATATTCTTTCTTCTTTCTACGGCATTCTCGAGCAGCTTCCCTGAAATCAAAAGGCGGAAGTGTCAATTACTGTATATCATTAGGTGTTCAGTCACATGTTTTGCTTTGAATACTGACTCCATCTGAAGCTACCACTCACACATGGGGAGGAGATCTTTACAGAAAATGAATTTTTCTGTTCACCTCACATGGAAGCATTGACTGGTCAAAGAAAATGATCAAAACAAAGCAAAAAACCTTAAACATTTTGTTTTTCTACAGTTAATGACCTTTTCACTAAAAGCATCAGAAACTTTACACAGTTTGTTCTATGAGAAACCAAAAATACAGCCTTGGTCAAAAATCATTTGTTTCCAGAAAGTTCTGGGTCTCATGTTTCTCAAGAATTAAATGACATATACTACCCTAAATAATGAACACAGATGGCAATGGAAGTTTCACTCTAGAGCAAATAGATTGAAGGAAACATGTCAATATATATGCAGAAAGAAAATTAAAATGAGACATCTATATACACACAAGAGTAGTCTGAATTGAATATTTAAAAAACTTAAGGTTAGGATATTCATAAAAAAGAGGGTTTATTTACTTACAGGCATTAGCAAAGCAAATTTAAAAACTACACGGCAGTTCAAGGAATGTGTGAAATATTTGGTTAAACAAAAACTGGTCAGCTTACAGGGAAAAAAGTTCACATTTTTTCCCAATTTTTCTGGGACAAAATCTTTAATACATTTGGGTCTAGCGTTCTGACATTTTCTAGTGACACTTTTTGCTAAATATCAAAGAATACTGTCAACTTGAAACCAAGAAAAACATGAGAGAGACAAGGTGGATGCATCTTTTATTGGACCATCTTCTGCTGGTGAGAGAGACAAGCTTTTGAGCTACACAGAGCTCTTTTTCAGATCTGGGAACTAACCTATAGTTACTTATCTTGTCTCCCTAATATCCTGGGACTGATATGGCTATAACAACACTGCATTGTTAATTACACAAAATTAAGTGAAAAGTGAGGATGCTTCTAGTCTTTCATAGTATAGTAGTCTTAAATGTTACTCAGCTATAGCGGGTAAAAATAATTTTCAGACAGAATTGTGATTTTAAAGGTGACTGTATACCTTTAAAAAAAAAGAACAGGAGTACTTGTGGCACTTTGGAGACTAACAAATGTATCTGAGCATAAACTTTCGTGGGCTAAAACCCACTTCATCGGATGCCTCCACTGCATGCATCCGATGAAGTGGGTTTTAGCCCACAAAAGCTTATGCTCAAATAAATTTGTTAGTCTCTAAGGTGCCACAAGTCCTCCTTTTTGCATATACAGACTGAGACGGCTGCTACTCTGAAACCTGTCTACCTTTACGTTTTGGATATCTGAAGTTCTATTTTAGCACGATGTTTAAGAATCTGATTGCAGCTATGAAGCTAGTTATATAGCAGTACACGGAAACTTACACACCTGTTCTTCATGAGCCTTATTTCTCGTTTCAACTGTGGATCATCTGTCTTGGTTGTCTGAGACGTAAGGGTGACAGGAGAGGTCATCACTACTGTCTGTGGGAGGGAAGTGGTTGTTGGTGTGGTACGGATCTGATATGTCTGCATATCTCCTGATGCAGCTGTTAAGACAGCAGAATAAGTTAAATTAAAAGGAAAAAAATCTTAGAAAGCTACACTTTTATGGGAGACAGTATTCCTAAATGTTTCTGTAACGCATACTCACTCTGCACTACGACCTGGTTGCTGGGCACAAGTATCTGCTGACCATCAGATGTTTGTGCATACTGCAGTATTGTTGTCCCAGGCTGAGTGCCACCAGCATTTGTCATTGTTAATGTCTGCAGACCCTGCACACCATCTGTACCTGAACTGGCCAGCTGCAGTGCTCCGTTTGGGGCAATAGTAACTTCAGTGAAAGAGAGAGAAAAATATGGTAGATACAGAGAAAATGTTTTCCTTCTGTGTACTAAGTACATTCTCTTCCTATCTGAAGTTGGTACTTTAAAAATTAGCCCTACAATTTTGTTCCATCTTTAAAGACTGATTTGACAGTCAAGGGGCAGTCAGAAACACTGTTGGGTTAAAACCATATATTTACAACAAAATGTCCTTACACATGATACTAACATCCAGTAGGCTATTAAGCTGAATAAATTTAAACAACCTAATTTATTTTCCAGAATTCACACAGTTTGTTTACTGTTTTGTATTTCACATAGTTGAAGATTGAAGAGAGACTCATCAGCTTCTGGTCACTTTCAGGCTCATACAAAAATACAAAGCTGCAGTGTTTGAGTTGCAAACACAAAGGGAATACTTAATGTTTAAAAAATTGCTTTACACTTCCTCCCTCATAACGCCATAGAAATGTCTACTAGCCTCAGGTTTTATAAAACCTCGCTTATGCTCATTTTAAATTTTGGACCAAATTTGACACTTTTGGTTTCACTGCAATATAGAACATATAGACCAGGGGTTGACAACCTGCGGCACACGAGCTGATTTTCAGTGGCACTCACACTGCCCAGGTCCTGGCCACCAGTCCGGGGGGCTCTGCATTTTAATTTAATTTTAAATGAAGCTTCTTAAACATTTTAAAAACCTTATTTACTTTGCATACCACAATAGTTTAGTTCTATATTATAGACTTAGAGAAAGAGACCTTCTAAAAACGTTAAAATGTATTACTGGCATGTGAAACCTTAAATTAGAGTGAATAAATGAAGACAGGGCACACCACTCCTGAAAGGTTACCGACCCCAATATAGACTAAACTAGTCATGCCAGTTATAAGCTGCGCTGGCACTAAGGCTGAGATTTGCGTATATATTTATACATTTACACAGACTTGGCTTGCACCCATGAAAAATTCACTATGTGGTAGAAATAGGGCTCCCTTCACTCCTCCCCACCCTCTGCTACTGCCCAAACAGCTCACTGTTGACTGACTAGATTGTGACATCAGTGGCGAGTGACACAGCAGTTAGGGGAGAGGTTGGTGGCAGAAGCAACATATTTTGTAACTATTGTACGTGGACATTTTTGTAATGAAAAATAAATGCAGAAAATTTCCATATTTGCCTGTATTTTCATTTAGCCCCTAAAAAAACCACAGGGGCCTGATTAAAAACAAAAAAAATCAACCAGCAACTCCTGTTATTCTTAATACTAGGAGAAAGTGTCTTTTTCTTAATGGGAGCTGCTGGGTGCTGCTCACATTTGAAAATCAGGCCACTTTATTTAAATGTTTACATGGGAGCTGAACTCTTCTGCACTTTTGGAAATCTCGCATACAAGCTTTTACAGTTTCTCTCTGCTTCTCCTATTTTTAACACTGATATCAAAACAAGGTGAAATATTAAATCCCCATGTAGTTTACTAGCTCACCCAAATTGTTTACGTTCTAAACTACTTGAGATTTTCCAACAGATATTTTCCAAGAATTAAGTGTATTAATTTTCTCCAGGATAAACAAGTTTATAATTCTACAATGTCATTTAAGGAGAAATTCAAACTTTATTTGATTAAAGAAATTATCTAAGACTATAAAGAAATGTCTTTATTTATCATTTATAGGACATTTTATTCATTTAATGGATAAGTTGCCCCTAAACTACTGTAACCTTGGAGCAAAATATATATTTAAAGCGAAGCATATACTTTGAAAATGAACTGAAGATCCAAAATAGCCATGCCAGTCATAGACTGCACTGGCATTACTGCACGCTATCTATCTCTATCTATATCTAATAAATTTATGTTTTGGATTTTTTTTAACTACAGAATTTTAGTTCATTTTTAAGTTGCAGAAGTTTTGAATCAGACTCAATTTAAAATAGCATGCTTACTTTTAGTAATCCTGGATTTAGTTGGTAAGTAAATATGTTCAAAAGTTTGGAGTAATGTGACAGATCATTTGGTCTCTGGCAACAGTTTACACTTCATACAAAGTAGGTGCCCGGACATGGGGAATTGTTACGTTAAAAGGCCAATCAACAAAAGAATACAAACACATTCTAACATCGTTAGCAGGGAGTAGCTGCCATGCAAAGCACGTTCAATCACTTTGACTTGTTAGGCTGACTAAAGGGCAGACAAGATCAACAGGACCTTTGAAATGTTAGATTTAGGGCAAGGAAGCTGGAGGATCCTTCCAGAACTAGAAGGGGGATGACAGCAGGAACAGAGGACAGTAATCATTGTATGGAGAACTAATTTATTTCCCTGAGCTGATCAAATAATACTTTGTTGAAATGCTGATGTGACTTCCCACTCTGATACTATAATCTCTCACATTTGAGATTAAAGTCATCACAGGGTAAAAATGACCAAGGCCTTTCAAGAAGGGGAGATTCTGGGACACAGAGAGAGAAGAGTGTGTCCCTGGATGCAATCTGACCAAGAAGGTCAGTGAGGAAGAATGTCTTTCTAGAAATAGGAGGTATTTTCTGTTACTACAGCTAATAGCTAAAGTTAAGGTGAGACTAGCTAATCTTTTGCAGTTTCACGACAGCTATGTTATGTATATTGTTTCTTTTGTTTAATTATTATTTTCTTTTGCTATTCTTAATCTTGTTTTAATTAGATCAGTTGTAGTCTTGGACTGTTGTTTTGGGGAATTTCATGCATATCATGGTAGAGAGAATACCTTCAAGAAGAAGGAAGGGGTGTCTGGAGCAGCAACCCACTTTGACTTCTCAGTCAGAAGAGCACAGACTAAAGGAGCCCTTTCCAATAAGGTGTGTCATTTGCAAGGATAAGGGCATAAGGAAAGCACCAAAGCACCATGGGGGAGAACCAAGTTGAAAGGGATGCAAGTTCCAGATTTTATAGGAAAAGCACTACAGCAAACAATTAATCATGACAATTACTAAAAAAGTGTAATAAGTTATATTAGAAAGGAAAAAATTAATTGACGAGGAAAGTTGGTCTTGTGATTAAGGCACTTAACTGAGAGTCAAGAAATCTGGGTGAAATTCCTGGCTCTTTCATCAGCTTCCTATGTGAGTAGGGCAAGTCACTTCAGCTCTCTCTGCCTCACTTCTCCATCCGTAAAATAGGGATAATAATGCTACCTTACTCCCACTTTTTGATTCTACTTACATAGTATGCTCTTTGGGTCAAGGATGGTCAGTCTCTTACTATGTGGATGTACAACATCTAGCACAATGGAGCCTTGCTCTCACCCTGGGCATCTAGCCACTACTTTAATTCCAACAAATAATGATAACGGCAAGAGCTATCATTTGTATCGCCAATCCATCCACAAGCTCATCTTAGTGTCAAATATATGAGATACAATATAAACTTTCCCCTCATATATTTTTGTGTAACAGAAGTATGTCTAGTTGGGTGTATATTTCATATAACATACTGTACTGTCCAGTGCTGGTCTGGTAGATAGGTGTGGGAACAGACATAGAGGTGACAGTAGAGACACCAGGACTTTCATCATCTCCTTTTCTATCTCGTGCGTCTTCGGACGAAAGATCTTTCAAGATTTTTCTATGGAAAAATTTTTTCTTCATTAGCACTTGTGAAAGCAAAAGATGGCAAACTGGTTGGCAATTACTCCTCTGAGTACAAATTTTAACAATGCTGCAGGCCAGTTTTGCTGGCAAACATTTCTCCACCGGTGACAATTTTTAAATTAATCAAACTACAAATGTAACAGAGATAGAGCACCTAAAACCAACATAGTCATAGAAACCTGGTGCTAATATACATAGCTGATAATCTTTAATAGCATTACACACATTGTTACATACAAAAGACAAATCCTAGCTTGTGGTTGGCTGAAAAAAAGTCATGTGACAAGTCAGTAAATTTGTATTGTTACCGCCTCAGAGGTAATTTGCTTATATATTTACATAACATGACCTCCTCAGAGGTAAACAATACTGAAGTCTGGAGCAATGTTAACCAATTGGACTGCATATGCAAATAGAGGTCACATTAGATTCCATTTATAGTATCTTATAAAGGATTAATAAATTAAGATTTTTTAATGGCTAATCAATTGTTATAGATTGCTATAGAGTCTGACAGATCAACAGGTTGCTTATAACGATCTAGAACACACAACACTCATATCTGTAACAAGCTTATAATATAAAGTAATCATTTATTAGCCCTTTATAAATGGAATCTTAATATTAAGTGTGACCCAAATATGTACATCTTTACTGGCTGCAGCTGTGTTCAGTCAAAACTACTATTGTTTACCCTGGAAGAGCCAATCAGAGCCAATCAGAAAGCATGTACCCATCTCTGCTTCCCGACTGAATCATCAAACATTAATAGCTACTTTTCTGCTTGTCTAACTTTTTTAAAAAAATCATGCCCTTAACTAAGAGATTTCTAGGCATTTTGGTGACTATATTTAACCAAACACATATTGACTTAATATTTAAATGAATATCAAAATTTGTTGTGTTTCAGGGTAATTATTGGCTTCGCTTCAGACAATATCATTCTGGGATCAAGAAATCCTGATGCTTACTTTAAGAGAAGCCAATATCTACTAAACATATGTTCACAATAATTCTTAGCAGATATAGTCAACAAAATATAAAATATATTATCAATAGTACTGTCATGCTTTTGTAATAAAGACTGTAAATAAGCAGGCAAAGTTTGAAATAAAAATTGCATATAGGAATTCTTCTCTCCAAACTTCAAGTAATCGTATTTCTGTATTCAAGAGTTTCTTATTTCTTGTTCCTCATTCAAAAATCTGAACCCTTTACTTAAAGTCAAAGAGTAATTCAGTATTAAACCACTTGTATATGCAAGTGCAATGTAAGATTTTCAATCATTGTCTTCTGAAAACCTTAAATATTTTAGAAATAAGCCCTCTGTAGTGACAATTTTCATAACTTACAATACACTGTAATAACCTGTAGTAAAACATTGTGCTGGAAACCCATACACAGATGTTTTAAAGGAGTTCAAGCAAATTTTTTCTTTCCAATCAGCCTTGACAAAACAAAACGCACTTGTGCATATGTCAGCTTTTCTGTATTGTTTCTAGCAGTACAGCTGCATCACTTCAGTAATGGGTGCATCAGAGTTTCTACCATAAATATTTTCCAGGGGTTTATAACTTGCCTGTTAATGTTCTCCCTAGTTTAAAATCTGATGCTCTGATTCACACAATAACTGGGGATTTATGTCTGTCTCTCTAACTCTAATCAAAATCAATTTGTCAATTTTTGTTGTTAGAATAAAGTGGAAACAAGTGGGATGCTTTAGGAATTGTTTTTTAATTCATTAGTTAAGTTTTTTGCTCTGTGATACAAAATAATACGTTTCACTTATATAGTGCATTTCATCCAAGGATCTCAAAACTCTTTAATAAAAATACTTAACTCTTGTACAGCCTAGTGCACTACATAGCTCACAATACCCTACGAGAATAAAAGCTCCCCATTTAACAGAAGAAGAAATGGAAGCACAGAGAATTTATACATCTTGTCCAAGGTCACATAACGAGTTAGCGGCCGTCCGACAGGAAAGCAGAATTCTTGACTTCCAATCCCATGCTCTCACTGCTATGTATCGCTTCCACCTAAATTATGTGCACAACTAGTATTTTCCCATAAAGTGTTCTTTGAGTGAGAATTGTTGAGCATTCTTTTTTCACTCTTTTTTGTGTGCGGAACTGAAAAAAAAATAGTTTAATGTAAACAGTTTATTTTGGTATTTAATTTAAAAGGAAAACAGAAGAGAGAATGGGGGTAAAAAAATAAAAATGAGAAGTACCGGTGGAGGTAGGAATAACTGCCACTCCTTGGGACTTTGGGGTAACTTCACAAGCTTTAATTTGTAATTTTTTCAGAATATCCAAGTAAAAACTATAGAAGTTTAAGATGCATTATGCTTTTATTTCTTGGTTTATCACTTTGAAAAGTACAGAACACTCCCATTTAGCCAGATGGCGTAGGGAACAACAGAACCTTGGAAATAACCAAGCATTCAGATAAAAGGAAGTGCTATTAACTAAAATAGGGCTACACTGTGGAACTGGATAACTAGATTTTTTGGATAACTGGAATTATACTGTATGTCATTTGACAACATAACCGTGTTTTACTCAGTTCCTCTTTTTAATAAAATAGCAATAACTAGTATGGTTAAAGTGATAAAACAACTTTTCACTATACAATATCATCCTCGAGTCTGATCCTGCAGTCCTTATTTAAGCAAAGTTCCCCTTATAGTCAATGAGAACTTTGGTTGAACACTGGGTTAAAAAAATCAGGTCTTTAGCTGATTCCACACAACAGAATTAAACTCACTAAGCATCTGTGCTTCAACAGCAAACACATAGGTGTTTTATATGTATATATATAAAATCACTTTCTTACACCAGCTGTAAATTTAGCCCAGTCTGTTAGAAAGCATTGGTTTTGCTATCAGTTTTCAATTAATATTCTTCATTAAGGAAAAATAAAATCTAAGTATTTGCTTCAGTTTATTGTGTATCACCAAAAGCAGAAATAACTTTTGTATAAGCAGATACAATATATATTTTAGGGGAATAAAAAAATAATTCAGAAGGCTGATGAGATATAGGGAGATAACTGATGGAAGCTGTGATTTTTGTTAGTGTTTTTAAAAGCTTCGAATAAAAAATACAGTAAAAATGTTTGTAAGGTTGAGATACCCTGTACCCCATTGTTCACCACTTTTATATGGTTATGGTATATTTTGAACAAAGTATGCCTTGGGAGGTATCATTTGAAAACTCATAATTTGCTGATTATCATCATACTGTTGAAATGTGTGTAACATCACTGCATGTACAATTTTGAGATTTTGCTAAGTGATTTTACTGAAATATGTTGTCGTTCTAGATAACACCCACAAACTAATTTATCCGAGACAAAGACACACTAGCATGGCAGCAACGTGCTAATGGGACATTACCAGCTTAGTGGGCATCAACCAGCGGGGCAGAAGTTATAAACAAGACATTTACATTTCATCCCAGAGATGGTTTGAATCTCAGGGGACTGTTTGTCTACACCTCGACAGGGAGGTAATCCTCAAAGAGAGAAGGAGGGTATAAAAATAAGAGACAATGACTGCCTCATCACCTCTCTCTTCATTTAGGTATTAGCTTACAGTTTTATGTTTTTATTTCTTTTATAACGAATTCTGGCTTTTATGACATCACTTGAAATCTCTTAACATGTATCTTTCTCTATTTAATAAACTTGTTTTATTGTTTTTGGATTGAAGTGTTTGAGAATCTCTAGTTAGGATAACAAGGCTGGTGCATAATCATTACCCAGTGTTGGAATGACAGATGCACTATGAGTTTACACTGTCCAGAGTATACTGAGCAGTGTAAGAGACACATTTCTGAGGAACAGGGCTGGGACTGGGGATACGCAGGTGTCTCCCTGTAAGTCATTTATGAGTGGCTAGTTAACAGCACTCAATACTGTGTAGCTGGGAACAAGTTACATGCAGGAGGCTGCATGTGGGCAGAACCTGAAGTGGTTGTTCACCAGCAAAGCAATGTAAGAGGCATCCCAGGTTAGAGAGTTAAGGGGGCACAGCTGTTTGGAAGTCCAGATTGTACCCTGGGGAATGTCACAAAGATACTCACCGGTAAGACGGTCGCCGTGCTAAGATACCTCGGGTCTTCTGTGAAGAACCTATGCTATCCGATGAATCCTGAGAATCCTCACTCTCTGACAAAGAAGATACCTAAAAAGCATATCCCATGTCACTGTGCAGTACACTACAAAAGTACCCAAGACAATTCACATTTCTCAATTTAAATTTATACAAGACGCAAGTGCATGGAGACTAAATACATTTAACTAATTACCAAGAAATTGCAAGAAACAGTATGTTCCAGATTTAGTGCTATCAAATATCTTTATTACAAGATGAGCAATTCTTAGAGACTGCCACAGTTAAGGAGTGCAAATTAGGAAGTTATTTAACAGAAGCCAGAATACAATTACTTTAAAAACTAAAGATGGACATGAACCAAACTCCTGGATCCGAACTCCCCTAAACTCTAGGATGTTCAAAATCAACACCTGAAATTTGTGGCCTGGTTCTGTGTCTACTGAAGACTGTGCAAGAGAAGGCAGAAAAAGAAAAATCAAGTAATTCTCTGGAGTCTCCATGATAGCAGGCATTCCTTTATTTATGGAAAAAGTTTTGTGAAGTCTAGTGAACAGACATCAGAATAATCTATGAATAAACTCCTTTGCCATGATTTTTCCTGAGATATAATTTCACTGCTATAAGTCTCAAGAAAGTAACAATCAAATGTCAAATATGCATCTCTATATATTCTCTGTCTCTCTACATGCACGGAGCAAGTGAGCTGGGTGAACTAGACTATACAACAGCTCAAAGTGGCAAGCACATCAGTGCAAGCCTTTTTAATGCTAAGCATTAATCTTTGATACCTGATTGGTTGCCTGCTTTATACATAAGTTGCAAAATAGATACAATATATTTTAAAAAAAGTTAAGGGAGGATAGGTCTGTCAATTACTATTAGCCAAGATGGTTAGGGATGCGATCCCATGGTAGGGTCAGCCTTAACTCTTTGACTGCCAGAAGCCAGGTGTCGAAGACAGGGATGGATCACTGCAAAACTGCCCTATTCTGTACTCTCCCTAAAGCTCTAATACTGGCTGCTGTCAGAGACAGGATACTGGGCTAGATGGACCATTGGCCTGATCCATATGGCTACCCTTATGTTTTTGTGTTCTTATGTAATCCTTACTCCAACATGAGAAAGCAAATGTTAACTCACCACTACAAAAAAGCAGCAAAGATACTACAAAAAAGTTTATAGTGATCAACACAAGGATGCACCTTTATTAGTTCCTTACATCCATATAGCCCAAGAAAAGGTTTATAACATTAAAATCTGAAAACCTTCAATTACTTCACACAAACTGTTCTATGCTGTAGAGCCAATCAACCCATGAAGCTACTAACAGCACTATCAACCATGGCAAAATGCTTAAGGTTTTCATCAAAATACCATAACCTTAGGTCTGACCCCTGGAACTCAAATTCAGAAGCAACATGAGGAGTGTCCCACTCACAGAACAGGGAAACTAGGGATATTACAAGAACTGTATTGGCAATCCTTGCTTGTATAGGCAACTAATGGCATAAGACCATAAGAACAGCCATACAGCATCAGACCAAAGATCCATCTAGCTGAGTATCCTGTCTTCCGACAGTGGTCAATGCCAAGTGCCCCAGAGGGAATGAACAGAACACGTAATCATCAAGTGATCCATCCCCTGTTGCCCATTCCCAGCTTCTGACAACAGAGGCTAGGGACACCATCCCTGCCCCTCCTGACCAATAACCATTGATGGACCTATCCTCCATAAACTTATCTAGTTCATTTTTGAACCCTGTTACAGTCTTGGTCTTCACAACATCCTCTGGCAAGGAGTTCCTCAGGTTGACTGTGTGTTGTGTGAAAAAATATTTCCTTTTGTTTGTTTTCAATCTGCTGCTTATTGATTTCATTTGGTGACCTCTAATTCTTGTGCTATGAGGAGTAAATAACACTTCCTTATTTACTTTCTCCACATCAGTCATGATTTTATAGACCTCTATCATATATCCCCCCTTAATCTTCTCTTTTCCAAGCTGAAAAGTCCCAGTCTTATTAACCTCTCCTCCTGTGGCAGCCATTCCATACCCATTATCATTTTTGTTGCCCTTTTCTGAACCTTTTCCAATTCCAATATTTCTGTTTTGAGATGGGGTGACCAGATTTGCATGCAGTATTCAAGATGTGGACGTACCATGGATTTATACAGAGGCAATATGATATTTTCTGTCTTATTATCTATCCCTTTCTTAATGATTCCCAACATTCTGTTTGCTTTTTTAACTGCCGCTGCACATTGAGTGGATGTTTTCAGAGAAGTATTCCAATGACTCCAGCATCTCTTTCTTGAGTGGCAACAGCTAATTTAGACCCAATCATTTTATATGCATAGTTCAGATTATGTTTTCCAATGTGCATTACTTTGCATTTATCAACACTGAATTTCATCTGCCATTTTGTTGCCCAGTCACCCAGTTTTGTGAGATTCCTTTGTAGCTCTTCCCAGTCTGCTTGGGACTTACTTAACTATCTTGAGTAGTTTTTTATCATCTGGAAATTTTACCCCCTCACTGTTTACCCCTTTTTCCAGATCATTTATGAACATGTTGAATAGTTTCAGTACAAATCCCTGGGGGACACCATTATTTACCTCTCTCCATTTCGAAAACTGACCATTTATTCCTACCCTTTGTTTCCTATCGTTTAACCAGTTACCAATCCATGAGAGGATCTTCCCTCTTATCTCATGACAGCTTACTTTGCTTAAGCCTTTGGTGAGGGACTTTGTCAAAGGCTTACGGAAAATCTAAGTACACTACATCTACGGCAGTGGTCTCCAACCTTTTTTGTCTGGCGGGCACTAGACGACGAGCCACGGAGTACTGTGGTAGCGGACAAGCACCTGCCGAAATTCTGCCGACAAGCGGCAACGTCAATAGGCGTCGCCACCGAAATGCCACCAACAAGTAGCATCATCCAGAGGCATCACCACCGAAAATTGGCGGCATTTTGGCAGCAAGGCCTCTGGATGATGCAGACTGTCGGCAGCATTTTGGCGGATGCTCGTCCGCCGGTCAGTATGCGGGCGCACTTAAGATGCCCCGGCGGGCGCCATGGGCACTGTGTTGGGGACCCCTGATCTACAAGATCCCCCTTGTCCACATGCGTGTTGACCCCCTCAAAGAATTCTAGTAGACTGATGAGGCATGATTTCCCTTTACAAAAACCATATTGACTTTTCCACAACATATTATGTTCATCTATGTGTCTGATAATTTTGTTCTTTACTATAGTTTCAAGTAATTTACCTGGTACAGAATTAGGCTTACTGGCTTGTAATTGCCAGGATAGCTCCTGGAGCCTTTTTTTAAAAATGGCATAATATTAAGTATCCTCCAGTCAACCGGTACAGATGATGATTTCAGCATTAGGTTACATCCCAGTTAGTAGTTCTGCAATTTCATATTTGAGTTCCTTCAGAACTCTTGGATGAATACTATCTGGTCCTGGTGACTTATTACTGTTTGGTTTTGTCAATTTGTTCCAAAACCACCTCTAATGATACCTCAGTCTGGGACAGTTCCTCAGATTAGTCACCTAAAAAGAATGGCTCAGGTTTGGGAATCTCCGTCACATCCTCAGCCATGAAGACCGAAGCAAATTCATTTAGTTTTTCTGCAATGGCCTTAACATCCTTGAGTGCTCCTTATGCATCTCTATTGTCCAGTGGCCCCACTGATTGGTTAGCAGGCTTCCTGCTTCTGATGTACTTAAAAATTTTTTTGCTATTACTTTTAGAGTCTTTGGCTATCAGTTCTTCAAAAAAAAATTTGGCCTTCCTAATTATATTTTTACACTTTACTTGCCAGACTTTATGCTCTTTTCTATTTTCCTCACTAGTATTTAACTTCCACTTTTTAAAGGATGCCTTCTTGCCTCTCACTGCTTCTTTTACTTTATTGTTTAGGCACAGTGGCACTTTTTTGGTTCTCTATGCTTATTTAAGTTGAGCCTCTATTATGGTGTCTTTAAAAAGTTTCCATGCAGCTTGCATGGATTTCATTTTTGGTGCTGTACCTTTTAATTTCTGTTTAACTTCCTCATTTTTGTGTAGTCCCCCTTTCTGAAATTAAATCCTTGTTGGGACCAGATCCTGTGCTCCACGATGGACTAAATCAAGAATTGCCTCTCCTCTGGTGGGTTCCAGAACTAGATGCTCCAAGAAGCTGCCATTTAAAGGGTAAAGAAGCTTTACCTCTGCATCCCGTCCTGAGGTGACATGGACCCAGTCAACATGGGGATAGTTGAAATCCCTCATTATTATTGAGTTTTTCATTTTATAACCTCTCTAATCTCCCATAGTCACTATCACCATCCTGGTCAGGTGGTTGGTAATATATGCCTACTGCTATATTATTATTATTAGAGCATGGAATTACTATCCATAGAGATTCTATGCTACAGGTTAGTTCATTTAAATTTTTACTTCGTTTGATCCTATGCTTTCTTTCACATTGGAGGAAGGCTATATGTTATTGCTAAGGCTGCGAGTCTGTGACGGAGGTCATGGATTCCATGACGCCTGTGACTTCTGCAGTGGCTGGTGCTGGCTCAGGGGCTGCCCTCCCCTCCCACCCAGCACCAGCAGTAGTCCAGGGCCGTGCGCCACTGCCTAGCCCCTCCACCCCACGGGGGTCCCAGGACATGAGCCGCGGCCCGGCCACCACCTCCAACACAGGTGAGGGCCCAGGCCACATTCCCCAGCACCTGCAGTGCCCTCGGAATGCTCCTTTGAGAGCACCTGCGGCCCCCCGCTCAAGTTTTAGTCGTGGGTATTTTTAGTAAAAGTCATGGACAGGTCATACGCTGTGACTAAAACGTAGCCTTATTTATTGCTACCGAGCAGAGCATGAATATTACAATGCTGGCAAAAGCTAGTGAGTTTTAGGAACAGGACACCAGAGGAAAAGGGTGACCCACCCTCACTTAAAGAAACATGGTTAAGGTGAGAATGGGAGAAGGAGCACCATTTAAGAAAATGAAGGGAGGAGGATTTCAAAAGAAATTTCAAATAATAAAAAATTTACTGTGTGGAGACTTGTATTTTGGTTGCTCAGAGTAGTGTATTTATAATTAGAGTCAACTGAAGACAATGAACACATTTTAAAGCAGCAGCAGCATAGAATCATAGATTATTAGGGTTGGAAGGGACCTCAAGAGATCATCTAGTCCAACCCCCTGCTCAAAGCAGAACCAATCCCCAAATCCCTAAATGGCCCCCTCAAGGATTGAACTCACAACCCTGGGTATCATGGAAGAAATATGCCAGAATATTTGTACAGACTACTCAAATGGATTTAACAGTTTTTATTTTATATGAGGTTTTTATCTGTAATTTTCTTTTTATTCCATTTGTAGCCTTTTCCAGTTGCCAAGTGTCAATTTTTTCTCTGATGATCCCAATTAAACACAAGCAAACAAAGCTCCTTTATTTATACTTATCTCTGTACCAGCAAGATAAGGTCAGCAAGAATGTGTATAGCTCTGGGGAAAGTACTTTTTAGTTAGCTGTCACAGCAAAGAGGAGTTTGCTATCAACATTTAGAGAAAGTTGATCATGTTTCTTTTGTCTCCCGAATGCCATGAAGTTCACCAAAGTTCTTTATGAAGATAGATACATTTTCCATTCCCCCACACCTACTGTGTTTGTTAAAAGCAGATGAGGAAATTGAAGCACAAAACAATGAACTGACTTGTTCAAAATCAGTGAGTGAGCAGCAGATCCAGATCTCATAGGGCAAGAATATGTCATATTCTGTACAGAAAAGAATATACTGTTGGCACTCAACAAATAAGAATCACCACTCACGTCTGCTGACTTGACCCACATTTTAACCCCTGGATTGTTTTGATTCACTCCTATTCAAGTACATGGGATGATGAACGGTTAGCAGTGCTTTCCTTCAAAAAAAGATATTAACCAGAGGTTCTTTCTATCCATCTATAATGCAATTTAAAGATCTCATGGCAATTTATGAAGAGTCAGAAATAAACCTGGTAATCTGGCCAATATTCCCCCAAATCTAGTCTATACCTAAAATATGAGACTCCTATTTATTTTTATAAATATATAAAAAACATAGCTACATGTCACGATATATATTATGCTTACTAGGAATACAACTATGTAACAATATAATTACATATACACTAACTGTCAAAACAACAAAAGCAACTAGTTCACACATTTTTGTAATCAATTAGGCTTTAAAAATTATAAGGAGCACATAAAAGTATCTGATAAGTCATATATTTTTGCAAAAATAAATAAATAAAAAGTAGCTTGTGGACAGAGATATTATATACATAAAGTTTCAGTGCCAATCAAATCTTTATATATAAATTATAAAGCCCTAAAATAGAGTTTTAAAATGCAACCTTAACTCTAAGGGCACCTCTGAGCAATATAAAACGTTAAACATCTAAACAGTGATTAAATAAAAATGACGTTCCTAAAAATAAAAATTTTTAGGGCTTGGATTTACAAATTGGCTTCCTAGATGTCCTTCCTACATTAGAAAAATTCACAGACACTTTACTAATGGTGCCAGTGAGGCTGCACTGTGGTAGGTTCAGATCAATCAGATAAGACTTCACAAGTCATTTCACATACCTTAAAAAAACCCTACTACATAGTTACCTGCACTGTTTGCACCTGGGGTGAGTGGATTACAGAGGACTGAGCTGTTTGAATGACTCCCTGGACCTGTACTTGCTCTCCAGGAAGCTGTACAACTGTCAATGGAGTAGGACCTCTTAGAGACATCTAAAACAAATACAGAGTTTATTAATAAAACCAGATGTATGCTTTGTAGCATGTAGTTAGAAAATGCAGATAAGCCTATGACAATTCGTGGGGAATGGGCATTAAGAGAGGCTTGTTTTAAGTTGAGACATAAAATAGTCTTTAAAAATTAAATATGTTTTTCAGATACACTGCTGTATATGAAAGTCTAAACCAGTTATTGATTTGCCTTCGGTTAGGGAGAAAACCAGATGCTTTAGCAATACATGTGAAAAAGAAATTGTGGCTCATGTAGTAAAGCAGACTTTTCCACAATAACACCGAGCTCTCCACGGAGAGTGATTTTATATATATATATATATATATATATATATATATATATAGCTCTATAATATGTACATGGCACTTTACAGATAACGACAAAGCCTCCCTCTGGGAGAGCTTATTGTTTAAGCTTTAATTCCATCGTAATGGGTGTATTAAATTAGACAAACAGAAGATAGATTGTATAATATGATGGGCACCCTCAATTCCCACTTAAATCCACAGGTGTTGAAAAAAATCAGCACTTCACAAGAACAGACCTTAAATTAGATTAAATCAACAAGAGGGGTGGGACACAAGCTGAGTGGAGGATCAGAACAAGAACAAGATAACGCAGAAGCATGGGTGACATAAGTTGTGCATTTTGAGGGTATTTTTCTTATAAATAGGGGAAGGCTATGGCTCAATGGGGGACCAGTTCAGGGAGGGATTCAACACATAGTGGGCCAGTTAGACAGGCACCTCGGGGTGAGCAAAAAGAAATAACAGCAGAGGAGCCAAATTTTACAGGGTCTGGAAGGCAAGGAGGAGATAGAATTCAATGCAGAAGGCAAGAGAGAGCAGGATCTGCTCAGGCAAAGTAGATTATTTTTGCAGCTGAATTATGGTCTGGAGACAAGTGAGAAGTCAGAGAAAAGAGTGTTGCTATATCAAGATGCAAGACTAACAAGGCCTGGACTAAGATTTTACTGATGAGCATGAAGAAATTAGAGAGTAGTGGAAAATCTGGTTGGATTAAGTAATGTCAGCAACGTGGAGGGGAGAAAGAAAGAGAGGACTTGAAAATTACACCAACAATATATACATATGGGACAGCGAAGGTGGCAGAGAAGTTGATGAAACTGGCTGCCACTGACAATGGCTGTCTTACTCTGATAAATTCCAGGAAAACAAACAGTACTGCTCAGTTTGCGGTCTGGTGAACTATACAGAACTCTTTAGCTAGGACTTGAAGATACCATGGAGGAGACAAACAAGTACTCATTCTTTGTGGCAATTTGATTGCATTATTTAGCAGATATTTATAGAATAATGTTTCTGACCTTTGTCAATATAAGACTTAAGACATCTGGTCTTCAATATTTATTATTAAAATCTCAAGTATTGATATATCTTAAATCTAAGACGAATAAGCAAAACCTAATTTCTATTAATGTGATCTCCTTATACAATAATTTTAACATTTTGATAAGTGTATATTCATGACTTTGAACTCAAATGAGCCTTTTGTACTTTTAATTTACTAAAGCTGTACAAATAAGTGCAAAGTTAAATCACCAGTTTCCTCCCCTAAATTCTGCACTACTTATCTTAATCTGGAATAGAAGATATTTGTTTTAGAAAAGATGAATTATTAAAACCTAGATACAAAAATATTCATAAAAGTGCGATAGCTAAGTTCTTACTGAATCAAAACTTACTTTGGTATCACAAATCAAACTGTGACTTTTTTGGCAACTCTATGCCAAATGAATACAAATATTTTGTAGAATCAGACTGTAATCAAACAACAGGATGTTTGTTCATGTTCACTATCAAGTTATTGTTTTAAGCAATTATGACTAAACTGTAGCTAAATTTCACATTAAAATCTGAACTCCCTACATGGGGCAAACTCTGGATCATCTAAAAAAGTACTATTTTGCAAAGCTCAGAAAAGGGACAGAAGGACAGTGAGAGCAGACATTCTCTAAGAAAACTCATTTGGCAGATGCAACAGTCTTAGGCCATGTCTACATCTAAAATTTTGCAGCGCTGGTAGTTACAGCTGTATTAGTACAGCTGTATAGGGCCAGCGCTGCAGAGTGGCCACACTTACAGCAACCAGCGCTGCAAGTGGTGTTAGATGTGGCCACACTGCAGCGCTGTTGGGCGGCTTCAAGGGGGGGTTCGGGGAACGGGAGAGCAAACCGGGAAAGGAGACCAGCTTCGCCGCGGTTTGCTCTCGCGTTCCCCGAACCCCTCTGCAAACCGCACGGAAGGAGACCAGCTTGTTCGGGGTTCGGGGAACGAGAGAGCAAACCGGGAAAGGAGACCAGCTTCGCCGCGGTTTGCTCTCGCGTTCCCGAACCCCCTGCAAACCGCAGGGAAGGAGACCTGCTTGCTCGGGGTTCCGGGAACGAGAGAGCAAACCAGGAAAGGAGACCCGCTTCGCCGCGGTTTGCTCTCGCGTTCCCGAACCCCCTGCAAACCGCAGGGAAGGAGACCTGCTTGCTCGGGGCTCCGGGAACTAGAGAGCAAACCGGGAAAGGAGACCCGCTTCGCTGCGGTTTGCTCTCGCGTTCCCGGAGCCCCTGCAAACCGCAGGGAAGGAGACCTGCTTGCTCGGGGTTCCGGGAACGAGAGAGCAAACCGGGAAAGGAGACCCCCTTCGCCGCGGTTTGCTCTCGCGTTCCCGGAGCCACCCTGCAAACCGCAGGGAAGGAGACCTGCTTGCTCGGGGAACGGGAGAGCAAACCGCGGCGAAGCTGGTCTCCTTTCCCGGTTTGCTCTCGTGTTCCCGAACCCCCTGCAAACCGCAGGGAAGGAGACCTGCTTGCTCGGGGTTCCGGGAACGCGAGAGCAAGCTGGGGAAGGAGACCAGCTTGATTACCAGAGGCTTCCTCCTTCCACGGAGGTCAAGAAAAGCGCTGGTAAGTGTTTACATTGGATTACCAGCGCTGGATCACCAGCGCTGGATCCTCTACACCCGAGACAAAACGAGAGTACGGCCAGCGCTGCAAACAGGGAGTTGCAGCGCTGGTGATGCCCTGCAGATGTGTACACCTTCAAAGTTGCAGCGCTGTAACTCCCTCACCAGCGCTGCAACTTTCTGATGTAGACAAGCCCTTAAAGTGGCTGCATCTTGAATGATTCGCTTTTGAGCTCTGAAAATGCAGTTGCCTCAAATGTTCTTCATCAAAAACAAAGATAACAAATGTTTCTAAAGCATCAGTATGGTTTTTTTTTCCAAATCAAGTGTTCTTTAGTAGAATTCACTAGAGCTTGTTCACAGAAAAATCTCCAACCTATATGTTTTATTTTGTAAAATTAACTCATTTATTCAGTTCCAAATGGCTTAAAAGAAAGCGTTTCAGAGATGCTGAGCACCGACGACTGCTGTCAAAGGGAGCTGCAAATGCTCAGCTACTCCCACTTGTCAGGCTGTGTGAATATTACAAAGGATCTAAAATGTAACAAGAATGATGAGTTAAATGTTCTGCACTGTGCTAGTATCAGATACGTTTAGATATTTTGAATCCAAGCCAAGATACTAATTTTGTTGGGTCCATTCAAAAACAAACTGTAAATTTCTCCCACGCTATTCCTGGTTCTTATTCTTCCTGAATGTTTTATAAAACTGTAGAATATAGTCTGAACACAAAAAATTCTCTTAACTAGTTAAAAAAGTTTACCTGTTGAGCAATGTGAGAGAGATGAGCGGCCTGCAGTGGTGTACCTTGTATGGACGTTGTTTGTGGTGGTGTCGCTGAACTGTTACTGGTACTCTTGTGCACTTCTTCCATAATCAACTACAAGAAAACTAGGGAGTTAATTCAATTAACAATACTTTTCAAAATTGTAGGCTGGGATTTTCAAAGGAATTTAGGTGCCCAACTTCCATCAACTTTCAATGGGCTTGGGGTGCCTAACTTCTTTATGCCTATATGAAAATCCCAGATATAATTAATATTAGTACTTTGCACTTCTACACCACCTTTCATCAGAGGATAGCAAAAAGCACTCAAGCATTCTTTAAGTAAAAGATTCGCAATCCGCCTTTGACATAGCTAAGCGTTACTTTCCCCCTTTTAGAAATGGGGGAACTGAAGTACAAACACATTAGCAATTTGCCCAAACCCACAGAGTGAATCAGTGGGAAAGCCAGGATGACCACCTGACAGTCCTATCCCTTAGTGCTGTGCTGGAGCCCACTAAATCCTCAACCATATCATAGATCATAGATTATTAGGGTTGGAAGGGACCTCAAGAGATCATCTAGTCCAACCCCCTGCTCAAAGCAGGACCAATCCCCAAATCCTTAAATGACTCCCTCAAGGATTGAACTCACAACCCTGGGTTTAGCAGGCCAATGCTCAAACCACTGAGCTATCCCTCCCTCCCTGAAAGGGGTTAGCTCTGTCAATTCTAGGAGTTCAACTATTTTCAGCACTGGTTCAGATGCACCCATTGTCAGTAAGAGTTAAATTTACCTATAAAATTTCTACGCTAAAGTTATCACCACTAAGCATGTGTATCAGTGTACTAAAAGAATAGTATGCTCTAACGTGTTTGCATCTCTAGTTTAGTAATTAATAGAGACCAGATTCTAAAAACTGTTTATCCAAGACACTAGCCAAAATTACAACAAAATATTTAAAATTAAACAAATTGAATTAAAAACCCAACTGTTCCCTAAGTGTAAACAGCATAGCTAGTATTTAGACATTAAACATAAGTAGGTCCAAGATTTCATAATTTTAAGACCCTATAAAATTAACCATACCCTTACATTATAAAGTCAAGGTAACTTCTCAGATATTCACTTTTTACATTTAATTATCTGACATCATTTTAAGGTTAAAATCATAAAATCAGGAGATTTAGTGTAATGTAAAATGCAGACATTTAGGTTGAGGGGGTGGACTGGAATGAGACATTAAAAGATCTGTAAGTGCTAAATATTTTGTCACACAAGGTTTGAAACAGTTGCAAGGACAGTTGCTATGAGACTGGAAATTACATTTCTCTCTGTGGAAATGTGAGTCATTGATTTTTCCCTACTGACATCAACCACAGCTCTTGCAGCTTGACATATACTCATAGGGCAAGAAGTCAATTTACATGAAGACTCAGGGGCTAATCTTGCCATCCTTACTTATGTGAGGAGTCTCACTGAAGTCAAGAAGACTCCTCCCCAAGGAGGTTGCAAAATATGATCCTGTAGTGAGAAAACTGGGAAGATTAATGATATAGTGAGATTGGAAGCTGTACCCCTCAAAATAAGGTATTCAGATTCTTTAAAATGTGTTGTAGTTTACCAGCAAAACAGAGGTTTCACTTTAGAATGATGGGACTGTGAGAGCTGTATATTGCTTCCAATATGTCCACTTTTTTTTTTTAACCCCTCACCTAAACAGAATCACCCTACAGCACTAGCTAAGATTACCATAGTGTTGATGCTCCTACATAGTAGCTTTCCCTCCCCATAGCACCAGTAGCAGTGAGACTCAGACTAGGAGCCAGACTGACATGCTATTCAATTTCACACTACCCTGCTTTCAAAAAACAAACAAAAAACCAAAAACAGCTACTATGGAAGAGGAAAGGCAGGGTTTTAATCCCAGTGAATTTTCCTTCCTTGGCAGCTGTTGCTTTACAGTACATGAAAACTTAAAAGAAAGATTTAAAAAATGAGACAAAATTGGTAACGGAAGTAATTTAAATAGCAGTAAACTTACAACAGTAAAGAACAGTATTACTGAAAAATGTGGTATGCGGGTTTGTTTATCAGAGTCATACAATGCACACAAAAGAAAGCTGGTGAAAATCAACTACATTTTTACAAAGGAAACATGTATATTTTGTATTTTTGCCAATTAAGATATCACAAATATCACTGGTGAACAGGACACTGTCAAACTTAAATTTAGTCAACTGCAAAAAAATAAAAGAAAAGGAGTTTCTGATCAGACACCAGTCTGCAAGTCCTCCACAGTTCCTGTAGTTTTCAACCAATGTTCTTATTTTTAAAAATGTTTTTCTCTCCTGTTGCTGCATGAAAGAGTCACATTAAGACCAGGAGAAACTGACTGTAATTAAATAATTAAATTGATTAAACAGAAAGTTACTCTCAAAAAAGCAAAGTAAATAAAGATATGTGAAGCACTTACGTCATCCAATTAACAAGTAAGGAAGTACATGCTATCCAGTATTGCACAATTAAGTGTGCAAGAAATTTTACATGCTTCTGTTTTTCAAAAGTAACCTACTTTGCTGGAAAAGTATGTATTGTCTATGGAAGGCATGCTAACGTTTTATACATAGTGATTTCTATCTATTCAGCTTTCAGGAAGACACTATCAGAGGTGACAAAAAGTTCAAGTTAATCTCTGATGACAACTTCTCAACCAAAGAGAGATCAATGTACTGAATACAGAAAATTTGTAAGTACTTCAGTTTTTAACAGCGCTGCACTGACTGCTTGCAACAACAAAACATATGTTTACTTGAAGCCAAAGTACATACTTTTGCGATGAAGAAAGTTTTTTTATGGCACAGGGAGAGCTGAAAATAGGCAGTTCAGAATCGTTGCAGAGTTCTCATTAGCCAGAGGACGTGGGTCTCCCAATACTTCAAATTTATTTATCATTTCTATAGCACTGTAGGTGGGAATGGTGTTTTACAGAAAAATTAAAAACCACACGTACCAGCCTGAAGGACCTTTACAGTCTAAATGTAAGGACTCAGCATTCTAAGCACTGTGCTGAATATATCTGCTATGAAAGGCCAGTCTTTTAAACTGATTTCTAACAGTCTGACAATCTTCACATAGGCCAGTCATATCACTAAAAAAAACTATTCTGCTCGCAAACACTATTTCATTTTCAGCATAGATGGTGCTTTACAGCTGACTGTAGGCAGGTTTAATTTATAACCTTGAACCTGAGGATCACTAATAAGCATTCCACTCAACTAACCAGATTCCTCAGTTTGAATGACCATTCAGCAAAATCTGAAATTTCCTTGGAACTTTGAGTTGTAGTAAGGAGACTAGCACACAAGTTAAAAAATAAACTAGAATATGGCCCTTACAGAAAAATGATCTCTAGTCTCAAATTTTAAAAAGGTAGCCTATTTATTGAATGTTAAAATACTAAGTTGTTGCACGTGTACAGTTAAGATACTGTGCATATATAGTAGCTATTTTCCTAATATGTTTATCTTGCTATTAATTCACAGACAACGTATAATTTCTGACAGAAACGTAGAAAAGATACATCCATGAAAAGATGTGTGTGTTAATTAGCTGTAATTAAACAGACGGATTCTACTGACATCAAATCATAAGACAGAGGGACAGCAATTTAGCATGCACCAACTCAAGTTTTTTTGATCTGTTGTGAGTGTATCTCCAACACAAGACTTTTCTGCTGGGAGAAAAACTCTCAGAGCTCAATCCTGAAAGAAGAAAGTTAAGGTTGCTCAGCAGCTCTCTAGTGCTCAACACTCTGAATACTCAGGTCCTTAACAGGCATAGTTAAAAGTCAGCCAAGAAATTAAACACTCAAAAAAACCTCTCCCAAACCTTGACAACTCCAGTAAACTATGCTATTACTCTGAAAACATTTTATTCTTCCTGAAAATAAAATCCATAGGACCACTGGAGAAAATTAAAGCCTTTTTAAAATAAATATCTCATTATGCTAATATACCAATTTGCGGGAAGCAAATTTTTCTTTAGAGACCTACTTGTTATTAATTCCCAGAAATCTATAACATGAAGTATGCTATTTACTGTTGTTAAGAAAGTGTTTAGCAAATCCCTCAACAAGTAAGAATAATAAGTCTAAGGCAGAGAAAGTGCTTTCCTACTTATAGTCTTTTTACCCTATCAATTACACAAAAGACATTAAAAGCAGCAAAGAATCCTGTGGCACCTTATAGACTAACAGACGTTTTGGAGCATGAGCTTTCGTGGGTGAATACCCACTTCCTCAGATGCATCTCCAAAACGTCTGTTAGTCTATAAGGTGCCACAGGATTCTTTGCTGCTTTTCCAGATCCAGACTAACACGGCTACCCTTCTGATACTTGACAAAAGACATTGCTCAGGAAAAGAGATTAGTAGATTGTAACACAAGAAGGGACCTTTATGATCCTCATCTGACCTCCTGTATAACACTCGCCACATAATTTCTCTGAGTGATCCTTGATTATAACTTCTACAACCTCCGAGACCATGGGCAAGCGGCAACAAACCTGACAAACCAAGAGCAGCGTCATCAGTCAATGTTCCAAAAAGTTTAATCTTTTTGGTAAGGTAATTGGGGAGTCAAGTTAGAAACATGGCATGAGAATGTTAATATATCTTTCAGTAATACCGATAAGTCCTTTGCACTGCACCTAGATGACAACTAAGGCAGATGACTAGATAGATTTCCAAATATTTGCTCACACTTTTAGGCCCACAAATCAAAAGATAAAGCATGCCCATTAAAGTGTACATTCTATGTGTAGTCTAAAGTTAATGTATACGTTTTGCTTTATGCATTTATATATTGAAATTTATTTTACATGAATTGGGGGGGGGGTTTAAAACAGAAGTAAGGATAGTCTTGTGATTAAGGTGCTAGACTGGAACTCAGAAGATCTGGGTTCAATTTCCACTATGTTGCAGACTTTCCACGTGCCTTGGGCAAGTTACTTTGCCTGCCACAACTCCCCATCTGTAGAATGGGGATAAATATTACGTCCTTTCTTCTACCTTTTGTCTGTCCTGTCTGTTTAGACTGCAACTTCTTTGGGGAAGGGACTGTCTCCTACTACGTTTGTAAAGTGCTTGTAACAAGTGTCAAATTAGGCTGCAAGGCACTTCCATAATGTCAATAATTAAGGAAATTGAAAAGGTATATTTTAAAGCAAAGAGGCATAAAGCATTACTTTTATAGGTGGTAAAGAACAAGAAAAAAAAGCTTTGCTTTGCTCTTCTGCTCTTTTAAAATGTAAGGCACATGCAAAGTCACTCTACATAAACAATTCAAGTATGTCAAGTATATGAACTACAAATAAATGAGGTACTTTATGCAGCTTTAACTTTTACAAATTTAAATTGAAGATATGTAAAGAAAGTTTTAGGGAAACAGATTCCTGAAGTCCCAGCCATAAGCTTGACAGTTCATAAGCAAAGGCAGTTAATCAAAGTCTTATTTTATTTTGCATATTAGGTGCCTTTAGAAAGCGGGCATCCAACAGACAGTGACAGGCACTTGAACCCAGAAGAAGGCTGATCTACAGTTTCCTTGAAATCAGTAAAAGATGGGTGCGATATGACAGGATATCCTTGCAAATGCAAGCCAGCAGTCTTCAATTAATTATAATTTATTTGTATTACAGTATTGGCTAGGGGTATGGTTCACGGACATTTTGTGCAAAAACAACAAAGAGTCTGGTGGCACCTTAAAGACTAACGGATTTATATGGGCATAAGCTTTCGTAGGTAAAACAGCACTTCTTCAGATCCAGTTTTACCCACGAAACTTATGCCCAAATAAATCTGTTAGTCTTTCAGGTGCCACCAGATTCCTTGTTGTTTTTGTGGATACAGACTAACACAGCTACCTCCTGATACTGGACATATTGTGCTAGGTGCTGTATAAACACACAACAGAGACAATTTCTGTCCTAAGGAGCTTACAGATCTAAGCAGAAGATGAGAGAGAACAGATGGATGAAATAGACAGATGGAACACAAGAAAACAACGAGACAACCAAAACCTCTGGGGACCACTCACTGAGAACAGCATCTTCAAGGGAATAATAAAAGAACCAAGGCCATAATCAAGGTATTGTCAAGTTTGGTGCAAGAAGTAAATTGCACAAACCACAAAGGGGTAATTTTCCTTATCTCTAAATAGTAGCCCACCATGTATCTGAAAGCAACAGGAATTCTGGTTTAGAGAAATAAGAAATATTGCTCTAGACATTGACCAATTCTTCTAGAGATGTTTAGGTGGGCCCAGAAAGAGGATTTTAAGTTTCCTTGATACTTAATTTCTCTTATTAGTTATCTACAGACCTACATTTAAGGCTTATCCACAAAAAAGGTTATGTTACATCGAGCATAAAGTACTCACATTTAAAAGAACAGAGTATTAACAAGTGCCCCCACCCTTCAACCTGGTGTTAACAACATACAGAGAAAGCACACTGAAAACTAAATACTGATTAACTGAACTTTTAATGACTATTGAATTCATTATTGTTAGACAACAAAAGTTATGTAATTACTTTGACATCAAATAATTCATATAAATCAGTAAATAATATGGGGAGGAACTGGCCCTACACAATTAGACATTCATTGATTGGTTCTTCTTGGTAATGCTCTTAATGTAATTGATCTCCGAAGTATGAGACTCCAATTCTCCCTGTTATTATCTTCCAAGTAAATAAGGTATAATTAATACTTTCAGATGAGGACACTGGGGTTTCAGAAAGGATATTCTCCCTAAAAGGCTCAGTGCGGGCCTGCATTGTATGAAAGCGGAGTTAACATGGTGAAAATACTGGGAATGTGCTGACATGCTGGCCTCTGGCCGGCATCCTAAAGTAACACGTAGAAAGAGCATCAGTGAAATTAAGGCATGTACATAAGATATGTCTAACAACTAAAGACATTGTGGGGACATATGGGTCCTGTGCGTGATTGGCCCAGCATAGGCCTACGCTGAGGAGTAATATGGAGTCACTTCTGGCTAGTGCAAGGGAGGAATATGGACACATGTTGTGCCCAGTGAGTCTACACTGGGGCAACATGAGGCCACCACAAGGTGGGTGTGAAGAGTATTCTGGAAAAATGGGCAGCGCAAGCTTGCATTGCAGATGATGCAGGACCCTGAGGCAGGGATACAGGAAACTTGTGAGACATGGTTGGTGTGGGTATATGCTGGGTGTGACATAGGGCCCCAAAAGGCTGGTGTGAGATGATGCAGGGTGTGGGTGACATGTGGGCAGCACATCCGTACATTATGGGTAACGCAGGATGCTGGGATGGGACACAGAGTGAGAGAGATGTGGGCAGCACATATGTGCACTATGTGACACAGTGCTTATAAGGGTGGAGGGAGGGGATACAGGGCATGAGTGACACACCAGCAATACATGTGTATATTATGGGCAATTCAGGACATGACAAAGCTGGTGTGAGGGGACACAGGGCATGAGGTGAGCGATGTGTACCTATGTTATAGGCAACACAGGGCATCACAAGGCTGGCGTGAGGGGACACAGGGCATGAGGCGAGCGATGCGTACCTATGTTATAGGCAACACAGGGCATCACAAGGCTGGCGTGAGGGGACACAGGGCATGAGGCGAGCGATGCGTACCTATGTTATAGGCAACACAGGGCATCACAAGGCTGGCGTGAGGGGACACAGGGCATCACAAGGCTGGCGTGAGGGGACACAGGGCATGAGGCGAGCGATGCGTACCTATGTTATAGGCAACACAGGGCATCACAAGGCTGGCGTGAGGGGACACAGGGCATCACAAGGCTGGCGTGAGGGGACACAGGGCATGAGGCGAGCGATGCGTACCTATGTTATAGGCAACACAGGGCATCACAAGGCTGGCGTGAGGGGACACAGGGCATCACAAGGCTGGCGTGAGGGGACACAGGGCATGAGGCGAGCGATGCGTACCTATGTTATAGGCAACACAGGGCATCACAAGGCTGGCGTGAGGGGACACAGGGCATGAGGCGAGCGATGCGTACCTATGTTATAGGCAACACAGGGCATCACAAGGCTGGCGTGAGGGGACACAGGGCATGAGGTGAGCGATGTGTACCTATGTTATAGGCAACATAGGGCATCACAAGGCTGGCGTGAGGGGACACAGGGCATCACAAGGCTGGCGTGAGGGGACACAGGGCATGAGGCGAGCGATGCGTACCTATGTTATAGGCAACACAGGGCATCACAAGGCTGGCGTGAGGGGACACAGGGCATCACAAGGCTGGCGTGAGGGGACACAGGGCATGAGGCGAGCGATGCGTACCTATGTTATAGGCAACACAGGGCATCACAAGGCTGGCGTGAGGGGACACAGGGCATCACAAGGCTGGCGTGAGGGGACACAGGGCATGAGGCGAGCGATGCGTACCTATGTTATAGGCAACACAGGGCATCACAAGGCTGGCGTGAGGGGACACAGGGCATGAGGCGAGCGATGCGTACCTATGTTATAGGCAACACAGGGCATCACAAGGCTGGCGTGAGGGGACACAGGGCATGAGGTGAGCGATGTGTACCTATGTTATAGGCAACATAGGGCATCACAAGGCTGGCGTGAGGGGACACAGGGCATCACAAGGCTGGCGTGAGGGGACACAGGGCATGAGGCGAGCGATGCGTACCTATGTTATAGGCAACACAGGGCATCACAAGGCTGGCGTGAGGGGACACAGGGCATCACAAGGCTGGCGTGAGGGGACACAGGGCATGAGGCGAGCGATGCGTACCTATGTTATAGGCAACACAGGGCATCACAAGGCTGGCGTGAGGGGACACAGGGCATCACAAGGCTGGCGTGAGGGGACACAGGGCATGAGGCGAGCGATGCGTACCTATGTTATAGGCAACACAGGGCATCACAAGGCTGGCGTGAGGGGACACAGGGCATGAGGCGAGCGATGCGTACCTATGTTATAGGCAACACAGGGCATCACAAGGCTGGCGTGAGGGGACACAGGGCATGAGGTGAGCGATGTGTACCTATGTTATAGGCAACATAGGGCATCACAAGGCTGGCGTGAGGGGACACAGGGCATCACAAGGCTGGCGTGAGGGGACACAGGGCACAACAGCTGTATGTTGAGGTGACAGGGGGCCCCTAGGGTGGGGTGAGCAAACAGCAAGTGTGAAAATCAGGACGGGGGCGGGGGGAAAATGGCACCTATCTAAGACAAAGCCCCACATCTCAGGGCTGTCCCCATACAATCGGGACATCTGGCCCGTCACCCCACCCTGGGGCAGGCCTGAGGGGAGGACAGGCGCGCCCTGCTCTGCTGGCGGGGACGTGGGGAATATCACGGCAATGAGCCGTGCGGAGCTCGTACCCCGCGGGGCGGCCTGTGAGGGGAGATGGGGCGGGGGCAGAGCAGCTGCCTCGCCCACGCCCCCAGGGGAGGGGACCTGTGCGAGCCGCAAGCTCCCCTCCCCCAACCCCTGGGCGCGAGGCTGTCGCGCGCTCGCTCAGCAACTGAGTCCATCGCGTCGGCGTCTCCTAGTTGGTCCCTTCCCCCCTTTTTCGCGCTCCTTGATTCGATCGCGTCCGCCGCCCTTCCCGCTCGCGCCCTGATTGAGCCATTCGCGGTCGCGTCCGCTCTTACCTCAGAGGCCCAGAGGCCGCGCCGCCCTCCTCGCACCGCGAGAACCCCGAGGGAAGAGCCGCCGCTCTTACCGCTGCCGCTGTCTCCGCCTCAGGAAACCGGCGCCGCCGGCATCGTAAACACAGCAGGCCCGGCCGGGACGCTCGAGGTGGGCGGGCTGCAACCATAGAGTCAACCGGAGGCCTGGGCTAGAGAGTCCGACTATAGAGTTCCCCGCCTAGAGCGCCTTTCAGGGCATCCCTAAGGACACACCATAGATTTCCGGAGGTCTACGTGACGTCGACGTCGCTGCGAGTCCTCCTCAACCGCCCACAGACTCTTCCCGCCGAGTTGGGCGCAGGCCCCGCTAGAGCGCAGCACAGAGGGTTACGGGACTGCGAGACCAAAGCGTCGGCCAAGCAGCCGCCATCTTTGTGCCGTGGGAGGGCAAGGCCCCCGTTGCGCCACAGCCCTCAGACACCTGGCGTGGCGCATAGCACGGGGACAGGGCATCACCCCACCCGTCCTGGTAGCCAGCGTCGCAGTGCGGGGAGCTGTTCATGAGGCAGCCATTGAGTCGCAGATCCATGCGCCGCCTGCTAGAGCACAGTGCTGAGGGGCTGGGAAATGGCCTCAGACCAACTGCTCCCCATGGCATGAAACTCACTGCAGCAGTGGTAGGCATTACCTCCGCACAGAAGTACCACAACCCAAAGCATCTTTCTCACCCACCGAAGCTTTTCCAATAAAAGATATGACATCGACGTTGTCATTCTAATACAGTAGCACCTCAGTTATGAATACTAGCCTTATGAACTGACCAGTCAACCACACACCTCATTTGGAACCAGAAGTACGCAATCAGGCAGAGACACCCCCCCTTCTGTGCCCCAAAAGCAAATACTATACAGCACAGTACTGTGTTCACTTGAAGGTAGGGCACAAAAAAAGATTTGACAAGGTAAGGAACTCTATACCTGTTTCATTTAAGATGATTTAAAGCATTTTTCTTCTACATAGTAAAGTGTCACTCAGTTGTCAATGTTCCACTGCAAACTTTAAAAGAACTGCCATAATGTTTTGTTCATTTATAAACAACCTCAATTTTCAAGGTGTTCATAACGATGAGGTTCTATTGCACCCTGGGACAAACATAGCCAGAACCTGCAGATGTTCAAAACATTGCCATTCTGTAGCAAGAGAAATTTGTGGGACTTCATGGCATCTGACACCTCATTCAGGCTGCATGAGAACATGTCAGGCACTTTAGAAAAGTGTAGTTGTAGTCAAAGAACTCTTTTGGAGTCCTAAGATACCTATTGGACTGTTCCTTTGAGCTCCCTCCGCCTATTGTCTTTTGTGTAGTTAGAATGGAAGCTGTTTGGGGTAGAGAGCATCATTTTATTTTGTGTAGTGTAGTGCAATAGGGTACCAGTTTATGATTGGAGCTTGTAGGTATTACAGTATAATCAAAAACAGGACATTGGTTCACCAACAGAAGATTCTCCAAGCAGTCTCTCTCCCCTCCCAGTTCCTTCCCACAGAGTAAGCTGCTAGATCCTCAAGACCTCCTTCACCTTGAAATTAAATTTGTTCACTATAAAAACAATTTCCAGACTCCAACCAGATAAGTAAACTACGAGCACAGAGGTACTGAAAGAAAGACCATCCAAACAATACTGAGAAACAGACAGATGGAACCCAAGCAGTGCCCTAACCCACCTGTCTACTGTAATTCCAGAATTTCCCAATCAGCATAGATCCAATCAGCAAGGTGTTAATAAAAAGGCCCTACTTGAGGAACAAAACAAAGCCAGTCAGTAATCAAAATAAAATAACTACACATTTTCCTACTAAATTGTTTTGTGTTGCTGATTTCTACCACAAAGATTCAATTTCAGTGGCTGGCAAAGCAACTCTTTTATGTATGTACGTTTATAGTTGACAAATGTTTTCTTTCAAAATGTCACAGCACCATTCAGCATTTTGGTGGCAGAAGAGACTCCAAAACCCCAGCTTTTGCTCTAGCCTGATTTTTAAGTCTGTCATCAGTGGAAATTAGTTATTTTATATACAACATACCTCTATTATAGCTTTTTATACACATTTTAATATCAATTTATTTTTATAAAACTACTTCTTATAAAGATTAAACCAGTGGCTCGCAACCTTTCCAGACTACTCTACCCCCTTCGAGAGTCTGATTTGTCTTAGGTACCCCCAAGTTTTACCTCACTTTAAAACTTACAAAATTATACATAAAAATACAAGTGTCACAGCACACTATTAGCAAAAAATTGCTTACTTTTTAATTTTTACCATATAATTACAATATTTACATTTCAGTTATTTTATATGTACATTTCAGTGGATAGTATACAGAGCCGTATAAACAAATAATTGTCTATGAAATTTTAGTTTGTACTTATTTCTCTAGTGCTTTTTATGTAGCCTGTTATAAAACTAGGCAAATATCTAGATGCGTTGATGTACCCTCAGGGGTACACATACCCCTGGTTTGAGAACCATTGGATTAAACCATTGTGACAACAACAATCTTTAATATCACAAGCATGGTTAATTGCAATTTGTTAGTAATGATGTAGTGTCTCAATAAGAGAAAGTGGAAAACTAATGAAATGATGACAATGTTAACATGTTACTTAACATATGGCATCTGTAACAATGCTTTCTGATGGTTCTCAAAATTTGCCCCTTCCTTATAGCTGATGCCTTGTTAGCATAAAGTTGCCATATTGTTCTTTAGTTCTAGGTTTACATAAAGGTCAACTAATGGCACTGTAGGCAGTGCAGACAGATTGCACAAGAACATGAAAAAGCCAATGCAACTCGCCTAACAGGTTGCTGAAAGAAAAACCTCCAGTAGTGAGAAATAATTATTTAAATATAACACCAAATAATTACAATTTACTTTGTCCAGAGACCTTCTGTACAGCTTGATCCCTTTGCATTTCATAATCAAGAAATCACTCATACCAAAACAAAAATAAAAGCATTTAATTTTATTTTGCAACTGAAATATGAAAAAAGGAATCAGATGTGCCAAACATTAATAAAGCAAAACATCAAATATTGCCACAAAATTATTATACTTAATGGTGGTGAACACCTAATCCGTCAGAATTTAAATACAGTAACAAACTAATACCAGAAATATATTTCCTTTAAATATATGTCTAATACAGTGATGTGCAATTATAAAGCAATTCTTGTTACACTTTTTTTTAAACACTATTATTGTTTCAATACAGTTTAAAACAGAGGAAGTTACATCACTGAAAACAGACCTGGGTTTCTATTTAGCCTCATTGCATAGTAAAGGTGGCTTTAGATTAAGAGCAAAGATCAAACATGTAAATGTAGCAATACTATCTTTTTGCTAACATTCTTACTCTAAGATTGAAACATACATACAGATTGCTACCTTTTTTGTCTGCATAAATAATCTCAAAAGAAAAATGAATAAAAGTTGCAAGTGGTGGTTAGTACAGTACATTGTAACATTCCCTTTCTGTTCACAGTGATTCTTTCACAGCTATGTTTAGGGTCTGAGGCCATGTCTACATCTAAAATTTTGCAGCGCTGGTTGTTACAGCTGTATTAGTACAGCTGTATAGGGCCAGCGCTGCAGAGTGGCCACACTTACAGCAACCAGCGCTGCAAGTGGTGTTAGATGTGGCCACACTGCAGCGCTGTTGGGCGGCTTCAAGGGGGGTTCCGGGACGAGAGAGCAAACCGGGAAAGGAAACCAGCTTCCCCGCGGTTTGCTCTCTCGGTCCCGGAGCCAGCCAGCAAACCGCAGGGAAGGAGACCTGCTTGCTCGGGGTTCCGGGACCGAGAGAGCAAACCGGGAACGCCGCGGTTTGCTCTCTCGGTCCCGGAGCCAGCCAGCAAACCGCAGGGAAGGAGACCTGCTTGCTCGGGGTTCCGGGACCGAGAGAGCAAACCGGGAACGCCGCGGTTTGCTCTCTCGGTCCCGGAGCCAGCCAGCAAACCGCAGGGAAGGAGACCTGCTTGCTCGGGGTTCCGGGACCGAGAGAGCAAACCGGGAACGCCGCGGTTTGCTCTCTCGGTCCCGGAGCCACCCAGCAAACCGCAGGGAAGGAGACCTGCTTGCTCGGGGTTCCGGGACCGAGAGAGCAAACCGGGAAAGGAAACCAGCTTCGCCGCGGTTTGCTCTCTCGGTCCCGGAACCCCGAGCAAGCAGGTCTCCTTCCCTGCGGTTTGCTGGCTGGCTCCGGGACCGAGAGAGCAAACCGCGGCGTTCCCGGTTTGCTCTCTCGGTCCCGGAACCCCGAGCAAGCAGGTCTCCTTCCCTGCGGTTTGCTGGCTGGCTCCGGGACCGAGAGAGCAAACCGCGGCGTTCCCGGTTTGCTCTCTCGGTCCCGGAACCCCGAGCAAGCAGGTCTCCTTCCCTGCGGTTTGCTGGCTGGCTCCGGGACCGAGAGAGCAAACCGCGGCGTTCCCGGTTTGCTCTCTCGGTCCCGGAACCCCGAGCAAGCAGGTCTCCTTCCCTGCGGTTTGCTGGCTGGCTCCGGGACCGAGAGAGCAAACCGCGGCGTTCCCGGTTTGCTCTCTCGGTCCCGGAACCCCGAGCAAGCAGGTCTCCTTCCCTGCGGTTTGCTGGGTGGCTCCGGGACCGAGAGAGCAAACCGGGAAAGGAAACCAGCTTGATTACCAGAGGCTTCCTCCTTCCACGGAGGTCAAGAAAAGCGCTGGTAACTGTCTACATTGGATTACCAGCGCTGGATCACCAGCGCTGGATCCTCTACACCCGAGACAAAACGGGAGTACGGCCAGCGCTGCAAACAGGGAGTTGCAGCGCTGGTGGTGCCCTGCAGATGTGTACACCTTCAAAGTTGCAGCGCTGTAACTCCCTCACCAGCGCTGCAACTTTCTGATGTAGACAAGCCCTCAGTCACTTAATGGAAGCAGTGTCAAGCTTGATCCACATATAATTTAAGTCAGGAGGAGTCTTTCCACTGACTTCAATGAATGTTGGAGCAGGTCCACAAAGGCTAGAATGTAATTACATTGAATAGAATGTGAATACTTTTCAGTTTGTGTGTACATAAGCCACACACCCTCCACAGCTGCCAGCAACACACAGATCAAGTGTTCTGATAACAAGATGGTAGCTATGACAAAGCTCATGATCTGATGTCATCAGAACCTTGACGCATGTTATCTTTTACCTTTTTTCCTGTGTTTTGTTTTTAATATTTACATTAGTTGGGTATTTGTTTTATCTTTATTATATATTAAAAGTTTAACAGGAATTGACTTTTAAAGTCAATCTCTTCTCAGTTATTTTCTTTTTTACATTATCATTCTTGTTAAATTTGGGATTTAAACAAAAGAGAAATCTTTCATTTACATTTCACTTGTTAGTTCTGTAGCTCAGATGCTAAGACTAATCAAACTCATTTTTTTCAGTTAGTTTCTAGTAGTAAATTTTACTTTCCTGCACATTATGCTGTGTTGTGTTACAAATAATAGAAAGGATGTTTTTTTTAACTGTTAGTTTAATTTTAAAATATAACTAAAATATTTTTACAGGATATAGGTTTTACAGAAGCTATTTCTTCACCTCCAAAACTCTAAAATTGGGGACAAATTTGACATGAAATTGACCCTTTAAATTAAAATATTGTACAAAAAGTCCTTTTTGCCCTAATGTGTACAAAATTGTTTGTAAAAGGTTTGCTATTAAAGGAACAAAACACATGGGTATTTGGTTGTTTCAGACTTCTAGTTCTATGTTAAAGCAATTATAAAACACCTCATTGCTCCATGTGGCTGGTGAGGGGGCTGAATTGTAGCTGTAGATGTGACTAAGACAAGCAACAGAAACCTAAATTTTCATCATCTGAATACTACAACCCTACCATCAAAGGTCTACAAAGAGGTCTGGAGGATTGCCTTTACATTTAACGTAATGTAGTTACAACTGTGAATCTAAATTTCTGAAGACATCCTAGTAATGACATATGGGGAGGCTGAAAAAAAAAAAGACAGTTAATGCTAGACTCTTTCTCCAACACCATTTTGATACGATATTGGAAGCAGTAGCTTGCTTTACTGCAAGACATCTTGGCACACTGTACTACTGCAGGCTAATTTTAGTATACACAGGAGACAAACGCCACAGAGTAATAATCATTATAGTGCTGGTCCTAGGCAAGATTCATGGCACTTCTGGTGGACAGGTTATACAATATCAAAAATTAGGTTCCATTGCTTGTGTAATAAAACAAATATTGGCTGGAGGCTTCATCTTGTACTGGAAAACTATTGCCCATTAATTTTAAACAGTGACTCTAATGCACAATAGTTAATTACTGGCCACTTTTTCAACCCCTGAATTTTTCCCATAATAAAATTAAAGCATAAAATATGGGATAACATTTTATATGCAGTTTTACACTTTTGTTATCCCTCAGATTTGATTTGCTTAAACAACTATAATTCCAAGATACAGCCTGACTTTTCCAGGCAATAGATTCTCTCTCTCACACACAGCCCAAAAACACCACTTGTTCATAAGAAAAACAAACAGTTTGAGTTTTTTTTTAGAAAGAAAATATGTAATATAATGCAAATAGAAAAATGCTTAGTTAATATGACCTCAGAATTTTTTTTTATTCCTTTTGAAACTACGGCTCAAACTCTAAATTCTCAAGAATCTGTTCAGTCAAAGACAACTCTTGAGCCACACTATGTAAAGTATTGCTGGAGGAATAAGTACTAATGTTACAATATATTGCTATAATACCTCACCAGCATATAACCATATCTTGATAGTACTGTTGTAACCAGTACTGAAAGTGTCCTCAAATCACTCAAGAAACTTAGGTAACTGAAAGCTAAGCCCACTTCTTGAAAGGCATGATGAAAGGAATTAGAAAATAAAAAGAGTAACATAATTAATGAAGTACTGACCATTGCAGTCATGCTGGATACCTGTATGATTCTGGACTGTCTAGTCAGATTAATTATCCTTTTATATTTATATAGTTCCCCCACACAACCAAGATTGAATAAATCATTGTGTGTCCTAGAAATAGGAGAAAATTACAAAAATACATCTTAAATTGTTTATTTTATTTTGATTTTATATCAAGCTAAACTCTGTGAAAAAGACTTTCTGGAAAGGGAATGTGTTAATATAAAAGAGGAGGACTGCCATTTAGGGTTTTTGGAAAAGCCTGTTTGGATACATTTACACTCACATTTTATACACACAGTAGAGCTGGATAATAAAAATTATAATCTCGCTTTAACTAAGTATTTATTTACATCTACAGATCCTTGAAGTAGATAAGATTTCCTTCAACACAATCTCTTGTTGATTTTTGATAGCAAAGATTATTCAGTGTTGAATCTCAGATGATGCCAAATGTCCTATCTCATCTCTCCGTGGAAAACCATATGTAGCTGTTCTATCATGGCAGCTGGCCAGAGAAAAAGTTTAAGGGTGGGGAATATTAAGTGTGTTGGTTTTTTTCCCTCCTAGGTTTTAAAATTAATACCACAAAATAGTCTACATTCTTTCCAACTTCACTGTTATTTTTCTCCTGTATATGTCAATGGTTGTTCTTAATTATATCTTACAGTATATTGAAGAGGAGATAAATGGCATAAAAATGTTCCCCAACAATAAATAAATGGAGCCAACAGGTATAATACAAGGTCAAGAAAAAGATACTTAATACGCCTGACAATGCAAACTGTGTTCAATAATACAAATGTCCATAACAATGAACAGTACAGAGTTTAAACTAAGTCAAAGATAACATACCTTAGTTAAAAAAGGAGTTTATATTTCAAAAGTCCACATTTCCTAAAATCATGGACAAAATCTTCTGGAACATGATAGTGAGCTCAAACAGTGCTGTGCATGTAGTGAAAGCACCCTTACAAATTTGTAATTATGCTAAAAGTCACACCACAAATTGCATCGTTTTAAACCAGATTGCAGGAAGGCTGAGCTTTCACAAATTTATTCACAAAGTGAAATGAAACTGTATATTCGCTGTTTGAATAGGCAGTGATTTCAGTGGGATTTGCAAGGTGCTCATTTTCCTGAATTGGACCTTTAGCTATACAAGTTAAATATTTGAATGAGATTTTCCAAAGCACTCAGCATTTGCCTAACTCTGCTTCCACTGAAGTGTAATGCTGAACACATTTTAAAATCCCTCATGAAAGCTTTAATTTTTTTCTTAATGTAAACAATAAGGTAAAATATGTTGAGATTGATTAACAATTTTTTATAACCTACTTATCAGAAATTTCAATCTAATATGTCTCATTCTAAACAAAAGCCAAGTGGTCTATTTTCAATAATTTAAGAACAAATCACTGTTCAAAGTAAAATATTAAAAATAAGTGTGTAATTTTTTTAATTGCACTTTAATCCTCCCTCACCCAATGGATCTCAACTATAATCTGATCTGAAATGATACAGGGGCCCACACTTTTGATTTGATGGAAGTTGAGAGAGCTCAGTTTCTCACAGGTTCAGGTTGTTAGCACTGTGCAATACAGCAGGTTTTGCATATATCAGTGAATGCAAACAATTTAATGCATTTGAAAAATGCTTTCGTCCTCCCAAATTCACCAGAACAAGTAACAACCAATGTTCACTTCCTCAAGGAAAAAGTTTAGAGACAGCAGATGAAGAACTAAGAAAGCAATCAGGCATCAATATTTATTAACACAAGACAAAGGAAACACAATCAATGCGTTAATGGAACACTGTCCAGCCAGGTGTTAAATTTAAAAATGTATATCTACTCTAATTTCAAATAAATAAAAAACCTTTATACATAATTACATAATGTTGTAGTCTGAATTTGACAATGGTAAATATGTTGACAGTAATTAAAGAAAAATTACATTTAGGCTAAAATGTAATCTTGTTTTTACAATTTTATCTCCAAGACAGTTAGTATGACCCAACTTAATTACACAGTTATCAGAGGTGCAGTGCAAGTGTTAACAGACAGACTTATTTAAGTACTGCAATTTTATGCCACAAATACTTTTTGCTAGGGCAGTAATCATACAACAGTAAGGTGTATAAACTTCTTTTAGTTCAGGAGTAACGGTTCTCAGGGTACAATGCAGCTCTCAACTTAAGATTCATGGCATGGACACTAATGGGACATTTATTTGCTTCTGCAACTGGGTGAACTGCAAAAAGCCAAACTGGAGTAGAGAGCTGAACATGAGTAGATTTGCCCCTTTGTACTCCTTGCTGGATTCTAAAGGGTACCCATACATGATGGGGGGAGGCAAATTCAGCTCTGAAAAGGAATAGCTAATGTCAAAGTTTTTGGTGGCCAGCCAGGTTCCTTAAGCTAAATGTCAAGAGTCATTCACTTACAGGAATTCTTCCCTATTACGATGTGAAAATATTTTAGGATGAATTGGTTACATCTCAAGACTCTTCCCAAAATGAATCAAATGAGTTGTTAATCAGTTTGGAAGAACATCACTGTGCTCCCAAACTCGAGGCATCAGTGACTAATACTTAGTGCCGTATAACTAGTTATTTACAGGGACGTTGTAATGATTAGATTGTATCCCCATCTATAGATTTGCCAACTGAGGCAGTGAAATGACTTGCCCAAGGCAACACAGCAAGTCAGCAGCAAAACTGTTATTAGAATCCAGGACTTCCTGACATCCAGCCTCTGTTCATTCTGCTAACACACACTTCTTCCTATTTTGCTGAACACGCTCAGAAGCATCCAATAATTTAAAAGTTGGCCACTTCTATACGCTACTTATCAGGAAACAAGACTTGGGCACTTAAGGGACAAAAAGACCATAGATTACAATTTGAATCCATGAGTCCCTAATCACAGAAATGTGTGGATCAGAATACAGTTAATTAGAATCACACTACACTAGAATTTAAAAATGTAATTATTCAGCTTCTAGAAATCCAAGCCGAGGAGAAAAATTACTGACCTTTTTAGTAATAAAGAGAGAACTTCAGCCTTCTAGATTAAAAATTCCAAAATGCCACTCTAAAAAGTCACTCTGAACTGCACGTATTAGCAATCCTTGATTAAATTCATATCACAAGACATTTGTGAATTTTTATTAATGCAAAATTACATAAGTGGAGAAACCCAATCAAAGACGTTTCTAGATTTGTGCTATGGTTCTCTCTCAATAGACAAGGATTTAAAATTGACAAAACAATGCATCTAAAAAGTTAAGTAAACTAGGATATGAAAAAAGCCTTTCAAAACTGTCTTCTTAAAAGTCAGGAGAACAAAGTGAAGCTGCATTGCCAATCATTCTTGCCATTCAAGGAAAGTGTGTAATAAAAAGGGGAGAATCTCTCAAGGAGGTCAAGGCTGGTCATAGGCAATTATATGCTGTTACCCAGCTGATCTACACTGGCATTTAATTTTTATCAGCAACGATGACACAGTTGTCCATTTCCTTATTTTTGCAGAGGATCTGTTAAAACCACATTCATATGGAGGCTTTGTACACTTTATAACTACCTAGCAGCATGACTGTGGAAATACTGTTTTAAAATATCCACGAGGGTCTTATTTCAAAAATCTAGGAATTTAACAACAACTCTTTAGAAAAGTAAATATTTAAGCTGCTTGTTTATAAGGAATTCTCTCCCTGTCTTAGACCTGCCATAGTCAATGAAGATATATCCTTCCACCTCTATGACAAGCAAATTAACCCTAAATATTTTGAGAATATATTCAGAGCTTTATATCTGAATTTTAACATTCCAGCCCTCAATGAAGAACTGTTATAAAGCATTCATAAGGAGGGGGATTTCAAGTACAGAACCACGACTTGTTTACAGATGGCTGTCAGAGCAGCACTTAATATAGCTGTTATAGATTTGGATTTATACAAGTTTACATTATATACCTTTATAAAAATTATCTAAACACACTGTATACTTGTTACAGGGGTAAATAATACATATTAAAATATTTTAAGCATGTATTTACATAGACCACAAATGGCCCAAAAAAGCTGTTACAATTTCTGCTATCCGGTCTTCTACGCTTCCAAAGTTTTGTTTTCTTAATCACATAAGAGAAAAAAAAACAAAAACAAAAAATCCAACTAAAGGTTAGATGAAAGAAAAATAGTTGATTCTGAAACCTTGTCTCGCCCTCAGCCCACTGTGCCAGAGGATTACAATAATTTCCAAATGGTTGGTCGTCTTGCACACTTTAAGGCTTCTGCTTTTCAGCATTTATAAAGGCCACAAACTGACCAACTATTTCAGGATGCTGTAATCTTGACTTTTTTTTTGAAGATATTTCACTATGCATGCACTAGAACATTATCCTTGCTTTCCGTTGCCACTTTGTCCCTCATTATAAAAAAATCACATAGCTGATTTCAGCCAACTCCCTTCCAGAATTATCAAATTCTTTCTGGTGAATGCCTCAGGGAAATTCAGGGTATTTTCCATATAAAGCCCTTGTACACATTACATTTGCTGCTATAACTGTGGGCACACTGTGGAATAAATTAAGGATGGAGCCACAATCCCAGCAATGAATTTAATTATTTTTGTCAATCTGTGCCATAATCTTAGCTTTTGGTTTTTTTAAACACAAAGCTCCATAATGAGGGGAAGCCGAGGCTGTCACACAAGTGTACAAATTTCAGTTAAGCATTCTGGAGATGCAGTACAGTTTCTATCAAAATTTTATTTTATTTTTAATGTTTCAAAAGCTTAAATACTTCAGCCTCATTTAGAAAGATGTGATCTAAAAACATAGGCTTCTACATACTATGACATTCTGGCCAGCAATAAAAGACTACATACATACTGAATTAAGAAAACTTTTGTAAGATTTGCATTTCTCACATTAATTGCCTAACCAAGTGTAATTTATGTTAAGGACTTCAAAAATTACAGTCCTCTACTTCAGATGTCATCATTACTTAAGCCAATTTTCTAAGTGAATTATGTATATTAATATTTACATTAAAAATATAGGCAAAATCCATTTTAAATTAAAGAAATATCTATACGAGTAAGTAATTCTTACTTTTAGGGGGTTATTGGATTTGGTCATGGCACAATTTTAAATAAGCAGTGAGATCCCATGGAACGAATAGCTACAGTACAGTTGCAAAGTACATTATATACTGGGGAACTGCAGGACTGATTACTCTTTTCTTAATAGTTTATTATCTTAAGTAAATAAACCCTCCCCTTATAGAATCATAAAACAGTATTAGATAAAAATACAAATATGTACAACAGATGAAAAAAGTAACACTACTGTAAAGGTTTTAGGAATTTTGTAACACACACTTGTCAACTTTGCATTGTCTATAAAGCTAATATTCAGTAAAACTGTTACAAACATTTTCCATTGTCTACCATATTTCCATTTGACCCTCAGTTGTTCCATGTGATCATAATCCCACAGGATGAAATGCCGGGAATATGGTAGCGATCACAAACTTTACATCAAGTATTAGTACTTTTCACCAGCTTTGTTTCTATAGTCACCATTGGTCATTTTAGTGGTACTACAAAGTTTGTGAACATTATCCCCTCTACCCCATTACATGTTATACGCCACATAGATGGGATCTAATTGATCAGCCAAGAAACTGTCACGGAGATGCATCCGCTGTTTTTCTCCTCTGGAATTGATGGGAATAACTCCTGGATCCACCACCACCACAACTCCCACAATTAGGTAATGTTCTTCCAGAACCACATTGGTAACTAGAGGGACTAAATCCAGGGCTTCCTGTTCACAGCCGCACAGCTCCACAACTACCACCAGCAAGTTGGTCCATGTGAACACAGCACTGAAATTTAATAAAAATATATATTTAATGCATACATTTTGTATAAACATGAAGTTACAAATCTTATTCCCCCTTCCTGTATCTCCTCTTTTGTTCAGGTCCCCAGATATCATGGTGATGTACAAACAGTACGCATACCAGAACTTTCCCTGTTGTTACATGACTTTTAGGTACCCGGTTTGTGGAAGGCAGATCTAGCATAATGCATATATAATGTAGCATATGTTTGAACTCTTCACACTTATCTGTGAGCAGACTACACAACCAGTATCTTAGCAAGGAATGGTGGTAGTACGTTGGGAGGAGTGAGAGGGAAAGCGTTGAGGAGCTGCATAAAGTTACACTTCTGATTTTGAACAGGATTCCCAGCCACAGTCCTTTCTACATTTGGGAACAACTGCTCCCATTTTCCTCTGCACAAGTCCTGGATTATTCTATTGTTCACACAGCATAAGGCTCCAGGACAGTTTTTTCTTCATTCAGGCATGTTAAGTGATTGTATTGGCTTTAAGTTTGAAGCCATCCCTCTGAGGATGCAGGTGTCCTTCAAATAAATGAGTGGGAGCAAAAGAACAGAGGAAACTGTCCTCAAAGACCAATGCAAATTTCAAACACTTTATTAACAAGCAGATCAGGATGCTACTTAGTCTGACTTGTTGACGAAATGTTGCTCTCAGTTCTGCAGGTATAAACAAACGAAGAGTAAATTCTTCCTTACACACTAACACGGAGGAGATCAGTGTTTGTACTTTGTCACCTTCAGCTAAGGCTCTTGACAGAACATAAAGCCTCAACAATGAGGCCTCAACTCAATATTATCCTCAATAACCTGCCTATGGTTACACAGCAAGTCTATGGCAGACCTATAAATAGAACCCATCTGACTCCTTGCCTTCAGCTTGCCTTACCACTTGATCCTGCTTTTTTGTACAACCATCTTCTATATTGCCGGGTAAATGGGGAAACGTGCATTCCCTAGTGTTCTAGTTTACCATTCAGCAATGCTCCTGTGTGTCCGAGATACTGAAGTCTCTATGTCAATTGGATGATAACGGAGTCCTCTCAGCTCCAAAGTTTCATCCAGTGCTCCTACGACATACAGTGCATCATGGCGATCTGGAGTTGGGGGATGAAAAATTGCACACACACATTTAAAAATGGGGGACGGAAAAAGATAAGTGGTGCGGTGAGTAAAGTATTACAAATTGTGATCTTGTATTCCCTAGTGGTCAAATGAAGTGGTAGAATTACAATAGCATTGACAAATGCCAGGTTTAAACTAGAAACTTTTGTTAGCATAATAATGTTGGTTAGGGGTGTGATTCTTTAAATATTTTTATACCAGCAAAAAGCCCTAGTACAGACACCATTATACTAGCAAAAACATTCTTATGATGACACAAGCAGCGTCTTCACTAGGGGAGTTATCACTGTAGTTGTACCAGCAAACCCTTTGTAATGCAGACAAGGTCAAAGAGTTTGCTTTCTTCCTTCCCACCAGCATATCATGCTCCAGAGAGTTGAAGTTATAAGGGGAAAATAAACTGAATAAAGGGATAGAAAAAAACTGCTACAGTCACAGACAAGACTCATATCTGAAATCACGTCCTTTGCTAAAGCAGTGTCATGGATGATTCACCTACCCACAACCGAGAAACAGGATCATGAGAGATCATCCATGATGTTAAATGCCAGGGTAGGTGTATGCCTTTCCTGAGGCTGATGGGGGAGAGTAGTTCTCAAACTCTCTACATTGGCACCTGATTCTCTAAGCCGGGGTACATTAACTGACGCCTGAAGAAAAGCTCAGTTCATCCTACTGGCCAGTGAAGAGTCAGACACAGAACACACTTGGGAAAATAAGGCATGGGTTTTTAGGACATGCATGTTTCAACCTGGTATGGGGGACGTTGCAAAGTGCCAAGATACCTGATGATTGGAGACCTGGTGCTAGAGAAGAAATTAAAATCAATAGCAGCAGCTTTAGTGAGCGAGCAGGGGAGGCCTGGACAGATTCACATTAACAGCAGAAACCATGGAAAATTCTTCATCTTTGCTAAAAAGAAGGAGAAAGGCGCCCATTTTTATCTTACCTCCACTGGCAGCTGTGAGCTCCGTCCGGCGAACAAAGCCAAGGTATCCAGTTCTAGCCCAAAGTGTCTGAGCGGCATCGCCAAAGCTCAGACGAGTGTTGAAATGATCAGCTTGAAGGGATTCATTATCATAGATGGTATAGTAACCACTGGCCGTGTGGGGACTGTTCACCCAAATCTATAGAGAAGATAATACGGTTCTGAGACCCATACACCATTGAAATGGAGCCTTCTTCAAGCAAAAGGATTAAATGCATTGTACTTCACAAAGAAATTATTGAGGGACTGAACTGTAATAAAAGGAAATTATCTTCACTGAAGATTTAGTTGGCACAGTAACTATTTGGCAGCTTAGGTCTGGGTGCCCAAAGAGCAGCCCAGGGGCCAAACACATTCTGCAGAGTTTTAAAATGCACTTTCCAGCTGCCCTCCTCCTGTAAGAAGATGATGATGGATAATCTACAGGTTTTTATTGCTTGTGAATTCAAAGAGTTTCTGTCTATCTATCAAGACAGGTCTAACTACAATCAAATAATCAGAACAGCATGCAAGCTCAATTGCAAATTTGACTGTTTCTTTAGAACCCAACTGTCAATTACAGTAATCCAGGTGCAGTATTCCACAGTTAAATGAAATCTGCAATGGAGTGAACCTTCATTTCTAAAATTCTCTCTAGTTTTGACATTAAACTTAATGCCCACACAGAAGCTCTAGGCACCCCAACAGTACTTAGATTTCTAAATACCCAGCAGCATTAACCCTTATGTATAAATAACTCTGCCAACCAGCAGCCTTAAAATAATCAAATGGAGATAACATAGCTCAGCCAGCAGACAAAAACAGAGAAACTCCCAAAACAGCAATTAAACCAGCAGCTACCTCTCCAAGGTGAGAATCTCCAACAGGTCCCTTGGTCTCAGGATTGACAATAATCACTTTGACTCCAGGCAAAATCTAAAGGACACAACAAGTAAAGGGGGTAAATCAGTTAATGGACTTCTGCCTGTAAATGTCCAAACTACAAAAGCAGTTACTTCACCTCTTGATTTTTGTGAGCATGGGTTTCACCTTCTCTGATATGTGTGTATACCTGTATGTGCACATCTACACAGTATATTCAGAACTGACTAATGTTACAGCAAGAATGCATTAATGACTCTCAAAGTCCAAGCAAGTGAGGGATTCTGGGGCTGTAAATTCAGGACATCAGAGGTTAACTCTTATATGTTTTTTGAGAGTTTGCATAATGAAGTCTGCCCAGGCCACTTGGAAAAACTGTTTCTATTACTGTTACTTTATTTAAGCAAAGGACTAACAGCCACTGCACATCCCAATGCATGCTGCCATCCAGGATACAGCAGACTGCTTACAGAACTCTGATAAAGTGAAAACATTTACTGTAAAATAGAATCAACCCCTCCTGCCCTCACCCTCAAATTGTTCTAGTGCGTTGCAATATGGAAACTGCAATTAAAGTTACAGCAAAGCCTGCTATTAGAGTGAAAAAAGACTTCAACGTATGTGGGTTTCTCTGCACCACGGAGTTAGTTCAATGATCATCTTTCTCATGCCATACTGCATAACTGTCTTAATACAGATGCCTCCCTGAACTACAAGTTCACATATAAAATGTTTCTGAAGGACACAAACACACTTGGACACATGCTGTGTGTGCCAAGCCATTAGGGAAGTGGATGTGAAATTACCTTCCCAGATTCCGAAAGCAGCAGGCTCTGTGGAGCTCCCCTCTCTACCAAACGCACTCTGAAGGGGAAAAACATTATGATGAAAAGCAAGAACTTCATTTACCATCTACCAAGAATTAATCTCATGGTCAACACAGTATTCTCCAGGAGGTTATGTAGAGGATGAATAATAAATAAAGTGCAATGTAAATACACTGTACCTGTCATGTCTTAAGGATTTCAGATCTACGTACACTGTGGTAGGGTCAGGCCCAGAGGTTCCCTACAGATTAACATTAAAGAACATGTTAATATTTTCTGTTTCTAATTATATGACCATCAGTGGTAATTAATATAAAGTGTAAAAACTATGCAGAAGAGCACACAGTTATATGAATAAAACCCCCCAAAACAACCAACCACCCCCACTCCACACACACACAGAGCATTACTTTTTGGACACTGACTCCCTGGTAAAGGTCCGAGCTGGGCTATTTAATTAGTACAAATGTGGGTGTGTGTTTGGGCTCCTGGAGAAGTGCCCTCACTTCTCACCCACCCCACGCTAGTCTCTCCATCTTCTGCTCAAAGAACGTCACACTCTGGTCCTTCCTTTTAGGGTCTGTTTCTCTTTATTCTGATTCTAGTAACTCTTCAAAGAAAAGAAATCAGAAAATACCAAACTGTTTCAAGGTCTCACTTTTTAAAGGCTCAGACAACAATGACAAGGCTGGTGCTCAAAGCCGTTGCATTGATAAAGACAAGCTAATTCACCATGCCCCTGCAAGGCAGGAGCTCTCAAATATTTTCCTTATGCCTCATACAGATGCCAGATTCATCTTCACATTTCCCACTCTGGCAGCCTGCACCAGAGGGAGCGCTAGCATAGACAAGCCACCAGCTGATACATCTGTTCTGAATGCTCCAACCATTGATCTTACCCGTGGAATGGCAATGCTGGGAAACTGGAAAAAAATGCTGGAATAGATACAACCTTACAGTAGGTCACACCTTGAGAGAAGTATCCCATGGCACCACCCCTTCATTCATGACTAACATCCTGTGGCAACTGCAGTTATTTCTTACATGGAAATGCAGAAGTTTGGAAGTATATCAAGTGTTTTTAGATTCTTTAATGGAATCTGGAAGCTGGAAACAAGGAGGGAACTGCCTGCACTGTATGCCTTGCTGCTTCTCCAGAGCACCAGTGAATGGTCCTCAGACCAGAGTTTGAGCTAAAGTTAACAATTTAGCAGTATGTGTTGGTTATGAAGAGTTCGCCAATTCAGCTTGACAGAATCTGGAAACCTGGTCACTGACAACATAATAGTCATCCACATTAAATATCCCTTTGATACCTGTAAACAGATAGCTACGTTGATCTTGACCCAAAGGTGGTGCTCACAGCACGGATGACAGGCCAATGTCTTTGAAAAGTTTGGAGAAGGACTGGGTGAGAGAAATTCGTGGCCGCTCTTCTGCAACCACCACACAGGTCCGAACACATGACAGATTAGTTCCTCTTGCCTGTAGAAACATGGTGCAGATACAGATAAATGCAAACAATTGCTGCTCTGCCTCTGACAAACAAAGCAGAGTTCCACAGAAGACTGTTTGCCCCCTCCTCCACACCTAATCAGCAGGAGACAACAGGTCCACAAGTGACGGATATCTCCCATTATGCCATTCATGATATATGTACCTTACTATGTCCCTGTTGGTAGGCTATCAAATGTGACTCTGATCAGGCAGCCCAAAAAGCATAAATGGAATAATAGCATTTTCAATTTTGCTTCCTATCCAGCTATAAGGAATACAGTTCTCTGCATTTCCATAGTACCTCATCCCTGAGTTTAACTAAACCTCACCACACCCCTGCTGGGTAGTTTAGGATTATCACTCCCATTTTACAGATGAGGAAATGGAGCCATAAGTGGGTGAAGTGACTTGCTGAAGGTCACACTGAGGCTACAGCAGAGCTGGGCACAGACCCCTCAGTTATGTACTCTAATCACTGCTGCCCCATAATTAAAGAAAAATGGATAGCACTACCAGCTTTGCAGAGCTGCACAGTAATCTATGTGATTGTGGATATCGTGCAAAGTATAAAATTTCACAACATTTTGTACTGTTAGTGGTGCAAAATTCAGTGGTGACTTTGTAGATGGAGCACAGTTTTAGGAAAACAGATGCAAGTAGTAATCATAAACCTTGAACATATTTATTTTTTTCCTCCGGCTCTTCCAGAGAGTCATGCTACTGCTTAATGGCTTGGCCAGCAGATATGCTGTATCCTCAGCTGGCTTAGAGCCCTGCAGCAGGCTAATGGTATATAGCTGACTACTCATGCAGCATGATGCTGCTGCTACTGCCTCCGCCTTCTAAGGTTTGCTCATCTCCATTTGCTTTAGCACAAGACTGGGTACCAACTTTTAAAATCAGTGTAAGATACTGACAAAGGTTCTTACCTTTAACACTTCGACCTGATTTCCAAGTCCCTTTGTGCACAACTCCATGACTGAATAGGAACAGAAAGTGTCCCTTATTTTGTACTGACTGACAGTGGAAAGCCAGAGGAAAAGATTGGATTCCAACTCCATAGGAGGAATTAAGATGGACTGGTGACCAGAATACACACTGCCATGGAAGATTAGAGAGAGAAAGATTTTACTATAGAAGCTGGTTAGCATTAAGTTTGTTTTTGTTATTCTTGATCACCAACACACAGTGATGTTAGGACCAAACGTAGGTAATGGGATTCCATGTCTGGGATAATTTGATGACAACACTAGTGCCCATCTCCTTTACAATGTGCGGCAACATTGTATTAGTAATAAAAACGTCTTGTAACTGAGTAACACACTTCCCATTGCCAATGTGAAAGAGAAACGCAGGCCCCCAAAATACATTCCATTGTAATATGTAACCAACAAAGAAAATGGGAGAAACTTTCTAGAGCTAATCTCTTGCAGTGCATCTACATGTTTAGAGAAATACAGCCACACGTGGATAGATCTTAAAACCAGAAGGGAAGGGGGTCATGTTATTGAGCATCCAGAGCCAGATCTTGAGCTGGTATAAACTGGAATCATTCCACTGAAGACAATGTAGCTGTGTCAATTTATACCATTTGAACATATAGCCCCTACATTTCCTATTTTAAAATCAATCAATATCTTACCCTTTTGTTTTCATTCCAACTCATACCTGCAAAGGCACCACAGCGTAAAGCCAAGTCCGCAGTAGGGATCAAGACAAATGGCAATCTGCCGAGAGGAATAGAGCTCACACTGGAGCTTTATCGCCCTGCAAAGAGCATTCACTGCCGAGTGGGACATCTGTAACAAAAGACAGAGAGAGGGAGAGATACAGTGTTGAAATCCAAGAACTTAGGAACAGGATTTCTCTGAGTCAGCTGGGTACAGTGAAATATGGGCTTGGTTTCCTTACAATGCTACTCCACAAATTAACTACCCTTATCACACATGGTGAGTGCAAAACATTGTGGAATCTTCCACACAAAACTCTGTTTATCTTAGATCATTAAAGCATGTTCTAAAAGGAGCAGCAGCTTCAGTTTCTCACTGTACACCTCCCTCAGCATCTGAGCCCAGCCAGCACCCCACACCACAGCCTAAGGGCTCAGGTTTTTACTCTTGTTTCTTTCACACCCTCTTCTCTGTTGCCAACTGCCAGAGCTGCTACTCTGCTTTCAGTGGAGGCCTGTGAATTCTGTTCCAGTAGTTCACTGTTAGCTGAGACTGCAGAGCGATACCGTCATCATTCCCTGTTCACCTAAATATGCGATCCTCCATCAGCCTAGGCACCTGAAATCCTGAGGCTGCTTCTGGCCTCAGTCTTCCTGCATGGCAGCCCAATGCAGAGCTGCTTTACCAGCCTGAAGCCAGATTGCATTTTTTGGATCTGCCAATATGTAGCTTTACTTCTCCCAGTTTATTAACTGGGACGAGTGATTTTTAAATTAAATCACAAGAGCCACTTTAAAAAATAACAAAAAAAAAAAAGATTCAGCCAAAAAAGTTATATGAGACCTTCCTTCTCAGCAGGTGTTACTGTACCTTCACTCCTGTAAGCATGCCTGTCGTGGACACACTAAAATCTAGGTATGCCAACATCTCTGGTGTGGGTGGTTTATAGATCTGAGGTAGCCGCTTCCTGGGCAAGTCATCTGTGTGGGTAAGAAACAAAGTCTTATGATTCTGTTGTTTCTGAATTGGGATTCTCAGGGATGATGGAACTTTCAATGACTAGGATGAGATGAATGCAGGAGAAGAGCAAGCCTTCTCAATAATTAGCTGTGGAATAACCTTCCACAAGAGAGTGACCAACATGTCTCACTGCTTTCACGAGGAAGTGCAAGGGCCATTTCTATGTCAAAGCTTTCCCCTTAAAAAAATCTATCTACTCTTGGAAAGGAGGAGAAAAGAGAATCTAGCTGTGTGTGTGAACCCGATTCATATGGACTATAAGGTGCTCTGATACCACTCTGAGGAGTAAAGGGTGGGGAGATTCAATTGATGCTGCGAGGCACTGAATCAAATACGTAAATGCTATCAAGATATTACACTTGTCATGTGCCATTCAGTGCTGTCCTCTCTTCTGAAACTGCCAGTCAGTGTTAACTATGACATGGATACCTGTCCTGAAGCCACTAACATCAACTGGACTTTAAATTTTACCCCCATGCTATAATTCTACATGTGGTTCAGCTCTGCACAAGGAACAATTAGAGTTTCCAGGGTCAACCATGGGTCAGATTACAAGGCAATCCCAGCCTTGCCTCTAAACACTCTTTGTTCAAATTATTTCAAGAACATTCAACATTTTTAGTCTGAATGGGGCTAGAAAGTCTTGAGACACCCTCTCTGTTCCATCTGGAATTGTATCCTTCCCACAACTGCTTTCCTCATTCACAAATTTCACATCTCATAATAGGAGACTGACAGCACAGCTCTTCCCCCCCCTCTTTTTTTTTTTTTAAATTGTATGTGTAAAAGTGTAAAGCTGGGAACTGCTGAACCACAGTCTCTGAGATGCTTTTTCTGAGCAGTGAAGCCCCCAGAGCAGCCAGTCAGATAGTGTCTGTACTGGCAATGCCAGAACCTCATTCAGAGTCAGAATCCCTACATGCAGCTTTGAAAATCTTGGAACTACTTGACAAGAGAAGTTCTCACCTGTGTCAATGATGGTTGGCCAGGTTTTTACATCCACAGCAGCAGCTGCCTCTCTGGATTTCAGTAGTCTCATTAAGGTCTGAGTTGTGAGAATGCAGGCAGCTTTGCTGACCTAAAAATATAACCAACAAATGATTACTAGAATGTGAGAGAAAAACATGTGGCCTTTCAAGCCCCATAATTAGTGGAGGTTGTGGGTATGCTTGTGCAATGCACTTTCCCCACCTGTGGGCCAGCCTCCCGTATAGTCTCTCACTAACGTCCTTTGCTATTCCAAAACACACCACCCTGCTCAGCCAAGACCCCAAATTCATACTAAAATGCAACGTGGCAAGATCTTTGGAAAAGCTGAGTAGGGATGTTATGTCAGGTGGGAATCTGACGGTAGCTCTCCCTCCGTATCAACAGAGTCAGCCTAGGCCAGTTACTGTAATTAGCAGGTAATTGGTAGACTGGCACTTGCCCAGTAGTCACTTAAGATACAGTGTTGCAATAAGGAAGCGTTATTTACTCCTTCTCGTAATACAAGAACTAGGGGGCACCAAATGAAATTAATAGGCAGCAAGTTTAAAACAAACAAAAGGAAGTATTCTTCACACAACGCACAGTCAATCTATGGTATTCCTTGCCAGAGGATGTTGTGAAGGCAAGACTATAACAGAGTTCAAAACAGAACTAGATAAGTTCATTGCCAGGAGGGGCTGGGATGGGTGTCCCGAGCCTCTGTCTGCCAGAAGCTGGGAATGGGCAACAGGGAATGGATCACTTGATGATCCCCTGTTCTGTTCATTCCCTCTGAAGCACCTGGCATTGGCCACGGTCAGAAGACAGAATACTGGGCTAGATGGACCTCTGGTCTGATCCAGTATGGCCGTTCTTATGAGTTATTAGGTGGCAACAAGCCTGTGGGTCACATAAGGTAGCCTATTCCTGCTACCATGTATTTTGCAGCAACTTGTGTCACCCCTGTAACAGCCAGAGGCAGCAGTTATACTGAATTCTCATTGATTAAAAAAAAGTCCTACAGCTAAAAATAGTTCATTCTGACACAAGAGGGTGTTCTAATATACCTGCAGCCATGAAAGATAGCATGAGAGATTTCATTCTTACTACTCTCCAGATCCAAACACCAGAATAATGGTGCCCCATGCTGGGCCCATAGGTTGCAGCTTCCCATTACTCACATCTACAATCATTCGCACAGTGGGCAGAGTTGCAGTGAGGTTCTGAGCATGAGGTGGTCGAACGGTCACAGGAATGCAGCCAGCATACAAACAGCCATGGGAATGCAGCAATGACCTCAATGCCTGCAAGAACACAACAGGCTGTCACACAAGTGCTGACTGATGTCCTTGTGACACTAACCTCTACTCCAGTGGTTCCCAACTGTGGGCACGCCCACTAGGGGGCACAGAGGAATTTTGGGGGAGGAGTGGAGGGGGAGCGAGGCGTTGCGTGTAGGGTGACCAGATAGCAAGTATGAAAAAATCGGGATGGGGTAGGGGGTAATAGGTGCCTGTATAAGAAAAATCCCCCAAAATTGGGACTGTCCCTACAAAAAAATCAGGACATCTGTTCATCCTGGGTGCATGGCAGAGCCTGGGTCGCCCCTACAGGTGACGGCTGAGGACTGGGCTCCACTCTGCTTGTTGATGTAAAACCTGGCCATGGTGTTGTCCGTCAGAACTGCTACAACACTTACCTTGTAGTCGGCCTGAAAGGTCTGGCATGCTAGTCGCACCTGCCCTCAGCTCCTTGATATTGATATGGAGAGTAAGCTCGTCCTGCGACCACAGGCCCTGCGTTTGGAGGTCTTCCAAATGCGCAATCCATCTCAGAGCTAACACGTCGATTACCAGTGACAAGGAGGCTGAGGGCTGCTGAAGGGGACTCCTTCACACACTGTCCGAGGGTCGAGCTACCATTGAAGGGACTCAAGCACCTGCCCTGGCACCATGACCATTGAATTCAGGCTGTCGCCGTCCAGGCAATAGGCCAAAGTGAGCCCATAGTGCAGGCTGCCATGTGGCCGAGGAGACTCAGGCCATGGCTACACTGGCGCTTTACAGCGCTGCAACTTTCGCGCTCAGGGGTGTGAAAAAAAACACACCCCTGAGCGCTGCAAGACACAGCGCTGCAAAGCGCCAGTGTAAACAGTGCCGCAGCGCTGCGAGCAACGGCTCCCAGCGCTGCAAGGTACACCCGTAGAGGATGTGGAGTACATGCAGCGCTGGGAGAACTCTCTCCCAGCGCTGGCGCTGCGACCACACTTTGAAGTGCAAGCGTAGCCATACCCTCAGGCATCCCCTGGCAGTGGTGGTCAGAAGCCTGAAGCCTTGAATGATGTCCATCATGGCTTGGAATTGGGACTCTGGCAGAAGTACTCTTGCCTGAACTGAGTATAAAACCACCCAGATGAATTCTATTCTTTGGGCTGGTGCCAAGGTTGAGTTGACCAGTCCAGACTTCAGACTCCACCTGCCCCCTGGTGCAAACCCTAGAGCAGCCAATCGTTGAGGCAGGGGTATACCCGCACCTGCCTCCGATGGAGGAAAACAGCCATGATCGACATGCACTTGGTGAACACTAGGGGGCTGCTGCGAGGTCGAATGGAAAGACTATAAACTGATAATTTTTTGTCGACCACGAAGTGTAGGAATCACCTGTGTGCAGGCTGAATAGCTATACGGAAGTACAAGTCTTTCATGTCGAGGGTGGCGTACTAGTCTCCCAGATCCAGAAAGGGAATAACTGTGCCCAGGGAGACTATGCGGAACTTCAACTTTACCATGAACTTGTTGAGTCCTCGCAGATCTAGAATGGGTCTGAACCTAATCCCCAAAGAGGAGTAGGAAGTATCGGCAATAGTACTCCTTCCCCGAGGAACTCCTCCACGTTCCCATGGCAAGGAGGCTTGCACCTTCTGGATAAGGAGTTATGCGTGAGAAAAACGGGGAAGGGAGGTGGGAGGGAGGGTAGGAGCGGAATTGGAGAGAATATCCCACTTCTACCATACGGAGAACCCAGCAGTCCAAAGTTATTTGGGACCAAGCATGGCAGAAGTGGGACAGACGATTCAAGAATGATGGGGAAGGATCCAGAAGTGATGCTGGTGCGCTGTCCTCAGGCGCACCTTCAAATGGCCTGCTTGGAACCCAACAATGGTTTAGGTCGGGCCCTGGGCCTGCACAGGCAGGAGATTTGAAGGTTTATGTCTTGCCATTCCTGCCCCTATAAAAGTCCTGCCTTGGCCGAGGAGGGACAGGAGCACTGCTGCTGAGGCTTGAAATGTTAACATTGGGTTGCCAGGGTGTGCATACCCAAGGATTTCATGGTAGCCGTGCAGACCTTTAGGCTATGCAGCCTAGAGTTAGTCTGCTTTGTAAACAGACCTGCCCCATCAAAAGGCAGGTCCTGCATGGTCTGTTGAACCTCAGGCTGGAGTCCCAAGGCCTGCAGCCATGAGCTACACCTCATGGCAATGCCAGAGAACAAGGTGCATGCCACTGTGTCCGCAGCATCCAGTGAGGCCTGTAAAGACGTCCGTTGCCCACCACTTTGCCCTCCTCCCCTATCGTTCCAAACTCCTGTCTGGACTCTGTTAGCATCAGCTCCTTAAACTTGAGCATCGAGTTCCCGGAGTTGAAGCTGTATCTACTCAGAATTGCCTGCCTGTTAGCAATCCTGAGTTGCAACCCCCCGTGGAATACACTTTGCTCTCAAATATATCTAGGCGCTTGGTGTCCTTGGACTCAGACGCTGGGGCTTGTTGTCCCTGCCGCTCCTTTTACATTTACTGCAACCACCACCTATGAGCAAGGCTGCGGGTGTGTGAAGAGGTATACACACCCCTTGAGAGGACAAAATACTTCCTCTCCACACCCTTCGCGGTGAGAAGGATGGAGGACGGAGTATGCCAAATGGTCTTAGCATTGGCCTGTATGGTCTTGATGAGGGGTAGAGCCACCCTAATGGCCTTCTGGGTCAGGAAATGACCTCCAGGTCCTTCGACTCCACCACCTCCGTGGCACTACAAGCTCATATTTGCGCCACCCTGCGAAGGAGGTCCTGTTGGGCACACCTTGTCTATGAGGGGCAATCCAGAGATGGAGGTGTCTGCAACTGCCTCATCTGGGGAGGATGATGAGGAGGCTAATGGGGGAACAGGGTCCTCCTGATCCTCTTGGTCTCCAGGGGCTTCCTGTTTCGCTTCTGTGTCGGAGCCCAATCATACCTGGATCAGGCTCAGGAGCTGAGGTTGGTTCCAGGGGAGGTAGTGTGACCGGGTACCCTCCTTGGCACCCCTAGGGGTGGGGGAGACTGACTGATGCCTCCAGCACCCGCGATCAGAGGTTGCTGAACGGGAACCTTTGGATTGGATGCCCTGGGCCTGGTGGTACACCCATGGGGTCCAAAATGGCCACTGTGCTGGTCCCTGCCCCTGCGCAGGCCATGACCCTGCCCCCATGTCAGGCCTGACTGGTGCAGGCCCCGCTCTGAGGATGTAGACCCTGTCTCCAAGTCTAAAGATGGAGACCGTGATGGCCAGGGTGTGGCTGAGCGGAGCTGGACCTGGGGAGCAGCGCTGTACAAGGCGGGAGAGTGTGTTGTGATCTGGAGCGGTGCCACAATCAGGATCTGTGCTGTAATGCTGAGTGGTGCTGAGAGTGGGACCTGCAATGTGACAGGGATCGGCACTGGCGATAGGGAGCAGTGCCACAACTCCAACTGGTGGTGCTGAGGGATAGAGGCTTCACCAGTTGCCTCAGGAGGGTGCCTCATGTTCGGTACTGTACCCAGAGGCCTTGGCTCAAAGGACCAGGGAACTGTAGCACTGTCATGGTGATAAGGTCCCTTGCGGCCGTCGAAAGGTGCTCAGGGTGGGAGGCAGTTCCACCTCCTGAATGACCTGGCTTGGAGAGACTTCCAACGGCACACCGGACGTGCAATTGGTCCCCCTTGCCGGGCCAACGTCGATGGTGCCCGGCTCGCAAACGTCTTCCGCCCTGGGTGCTCCTCTCTGGGATGTGACTCCATTGGCCAACTCCCACGGTGTTGGTCTCTGAGGTCAGAAGATCCACTCTGTAGCCATGATGTCTGTGGCTGCTTCTGCATTGGAGAATGGGACCGGGGGGCGGGTCATCTTGACTGTTTCGGTGCCGAGTAATGGCGGTGCCGAGGGTCTCTCCCAGAATCCTTACTGCCGGTGCCGGTTTCTACCACTGCCACTGGGCACTGCGCATTGATGAGCTCAGTGCCGGGTTTTGCCGTGCTAGTGTAGGTTGTGATCTAAGTGCCGCCTCCATAAGGAGCTGCTTGAGGCAAAATTCTGCTCCTTTTTTGTTCTAGGGAGAAACCCCTTACAAAGCCTGCAACTTGTTCACTTGGGTGTGACTTCCCACAGACACTTTAAGCAAGCGTCGTGGGGGTCACCATATGGCATGAGCTTTACTGCAGGACTTGTAGGTTTTGAACCCTTGGGACTTAGGCATACCCCAAGTCCCCAATAGGGAATGCGGTTCGGGTGAATGTGAAGAGGAAGACACCCCTACTCCCAACAGCTATCTGCGGTAACTGAAAACACTAAAACTAACAGTAATGAGGCTAGGAATAACTGTGAACTAACTAATCTGAAAGATTGGGAAAACGAGGAGAGCTTGCATAAGCAAGTCACCGCAGTTCCAACGACCGTCACTGGCAGTAAGAAGGAACTGAGGCGGCGCCGGGTCGCAGGGTCATATATTGAGCGCTATGAAGGCATCACTCCATGGGTGCTGCTAGGGGGAAAACTTTCCACCAACTGTGCACACGGCGCATACACACCTAATTGAAATCGATATGAGCAATCACTCAAAGAATAACAACTCTATAGAAAGCCATCCTGGCAGCTAAGTCACAGTAAATAAGACATTTCTACATCATGACTGAAAGGCATCCACCTCTGGGGTGGAGAGAAGCCACCAAATGCATGCAGAACATTCCCAAAGGAGTGAGGCCTCAATACTCTAATGTGCACACAGAACAGACAAGACCCAGAAGTCACCCTTGGAGTTAGAGACTACCCCTTTCTACCAATAGATCCAATGTGGCCACTATAGTATTTTCAAATAAAACTTCGAGAGTATCAATGGGATCTTTGATGTCCACAGGCAGAAGACTTGAAACTTCTAAGATTTCATCTGAAAGGCCCAGACACAGTAAGATACACAGAACTCAGCGCATCTGTTGGAGTGAAGTCAAAGTGGGCCAGCCTTTCCAGGATTCAGTACAGCCTAGCGATGCTAAGCCTTATGCCGAGACCCCTAACACGCCCACATGTCCCTAGGAAACCTAACTACTCAGTGTTAAAACCAGATCAGTTACTCTACAATCCCAGGCGTAGGCTGCTCAACAGTTTCAGTCTTACAAGTTTTGAAAGTTGGATTAATAGGTTGTTGTGCATTTTCCCAGTGCGGATTCTGGCCAGCACCAACATGACCTTACCAGGAGGATAGAGCAGCCACATTGTCTCCTGCATTCAGATGTCCCTTGTCATACAGAACTGACGCAATTCTCTCTGCTCTCTTGTGCAGCTGGAGGCAGGTGGCTGTGCACACAGGAGTTCCCTTGAAAGGAGAGAGAAATGTAGTGAATGAGAGCTGGAACAGCACAAGTCAGCTGCACAAAGGGCAGCACAGATGAAAGTTTAGGTTGTGAGTGCCTGATGGGCCATTTATCCACTGTTCAATGTCACCGAAATGCATTGAACTGATCCTACTCCTAGGAAATGTCACTTATCAGGGATTTGATTCAGCAGGTTCTCCTGCACCTACTGTGCTATACAGTTCCCTGACAAAACACACTCAAACTGAACTTCTAAGGTGGTGCAAGGGCTGATGGGACCTGCAGACTCCAAATAGTTTTAAAGCAAAGTGAAGCAATTGTTAAAGAATGAGCAGTATCTTCTAACATCTTCAAGTGAAAAAGACTGGTAGACTGGTAGCCCAGTTTTGAAGAGTTAAATTTTAAATAAACCCAAGCCTTAGGCTGCATGTTAAGGTTTATACACTTCACCTTGTAGGCCTCTCACACGCACACACACACGCACACACACAGATATAGTGTGCACGCGCACGCATTGGGAATTACATGAAGGAGCATGAGCCAGGAAAGTTTATAGAAACATTCTTCTGAATGTATAGCTTCTAGTCCCACTTCAGGCAGCAGACTCTAATCCCTACTGTACTTATATAGGGGCAGAAAAGGGAGAGATTTCTGCCTCTCCCCCTATGCAGGGAGGAGGAAGCAGGGAGAAGAAGAGACCATGAATTTAGCTTGGCCCCTGAACGATCCTCTGAAAAAAGTTCTTTAAAACATAGGAGGAGCAGCACCTTGACTCTGGTCTTTGAGTGGTGTCACATTTATGATGCTAAACAACATAAAGAGATGATGCTGTGAAGTTAATGAAAACTTTCCACATCAGTGTCACATGTCACTTCTATAGTTACAGTGGCCATGATGACACTTTCATCCTGATGACCAAGATACCCCCCCTCATCTGAGACCCAACACAGCCCTAGACTGTGGCAAGCTCATAGCTTCTGCCAAACCAGCACCTCATGATAATCTGAGCCCAACAAAAAAAAACATGCTAATCTGTACCTTGGCATTTAGAAGAAGGAAGAGCATGTGATCAGGGGTTGCTTGAGCTCTCCATTGCAACACCTCCGTCAGGAACTGGTGCTGCAATGAGAGACAGTAGTGAGTGCCAGCACAAGTGCTCCGAGATGACAATTTCACATCACCGCTCCGTGTTTTATTCAACTGGGGGGTGAAATGCTTTCCCACATGCTGGCCACAATAAGCATCTGGCTGTAGAGATTTACCTTTCTAACCAAATCGTTGTCTTCTATTTGTCCAAGGTCCCTCCCAGCAGCCTGAGCAATGCGCTTCCCAGCAACCAGGTTCCCCACCATCACAGAGGCTGGGCCAACACCTGTTGGCAAAGAGCAGCCGCATAGACTTAGTAAAAGATGGAAACGTACAGACACATTGGAAAGAGCCATTTTATATTTTACAGTCTGCAGGGCAGCAATGCAGGCTAATGGTTAAAGCAGGGAGAAGATGTCAGAGCTCCCAGCTCTGCCAGTGACTCAATGCATGACCTTGGGCAAATCACTTCACCCTGGGACAGACTCATTTTCTCTCACCTGAGAACTGGAGCTAACAAAACTACCATCACCTCACAGGTTTCCCCCACTGGGAGATGCCAAGTGATCTCATTACAGAGTCAAACTGCTGGGGAAGGAGGAATGCAGAAACTGGAAACATCCTAGTGAGTCACATACATGTTAGACTATCACAGCGCTGCACAATTGGGGTTAAAATGAAAGGGCATAGGCTACCTTGCTTTAGGGGAACCTGTGAGACAGGTTAAGTGCTGCACCAACAGCCCAGAATCACAGCATATAACCTGAGCTACAAGGAGGTGATGCTAGCCTTAGCCTCCTGTAGAGCAGTCAAGTGGAATGAGGATGAGCGAGCAGAGTAGAAGGTTGCTCCCCAAGACCAGGCTCCTCTTGAAGCATGGCTGCCACAAGGGTGGTTGAAGAGAACACTGGAAGTGCAGAAGAAATTTCTTGCTGGGCTACCAGTCTCTGCTTCGGAGGCCTTCTGCTCATCAGGGCAGCGAGCCTTACCTAGGATGGGGTTTGAAATGAGTTCCTGACACACTGATGCACCAATGGCAGACCTGGTAGGGTCAGAGTCTCACTGCAATCCCCAGCAGCTAGAACACATCTTAGCAAGGGGAACACGAGTGAAGCCATTAGCCTAATTTTCTAGGCCTGAGGCAAAAAGGCTCAGAGTCTACCCCTTGCATTCAAGAGCTTGTCAGCATTCCCCAGGTGAGAAACACTCTGTGTTACCTGGTTGTTTCTGCCTGGGTTTTGGCAAGTTGGTCACACATGTGTGCGGGCACATGAGGATGTTACACGGGTGCAGCGAGCCCTCCAAAAAGTGCTGTTTGGTTTGAGAGATATGGATCCCTCCGAGAGGAGTTTTTGGCAAAGAGTTGGCTGGTACCAGAGCAAGACAATACACGCCCACTTGGTGAATGCTGTCAATTGCCTAGAGACAGAAGAGAAGAAGTTGCTCAGCTGGGCAGAAACTAGTATTATTAGGTGTCCTGACAAATTCCAAGAGCTTTTCCTGCATTTGTAAACTCATTGACTGCAGTGGCCATCACTTTGTTTTGTATTTGTACAGTGTTTGGCACAAAGGGGTCCTGGGCCATGTCTGGGAATCCTAGGATCTACTGTCAGAGTGGTTGCCATGTTAGTTTGTATCAGCAAAAAGAATGAAGAATATTTGTGGCCCTGTAATACAAACAAATAACATCTTGTTTGTAAAAAACAAATCAGAACATAATACGTCACTCACTTATGGGCCACAAGCAAATGCCAGGAAAAGGCAGTGCACAGCTTTCAGAGCAGCAGTGTGAGCCTGCTTGCCTGAGTTACCAAGTACCTGAAAATTAGATGTTTGAAAGAAGTCTTCTTGCTGCCCCTCAGAGCTTTATCTCCTGGCTACCTGGAATGAGTCACTGCCCTCTGCCTTCAGCAACACACCTTGAATACATTACCTGAACATAAGTCCTATAGCTGTAGTGTAAATAGCCCATGGAGAGAGTGGTAGAATGAAGCAGGCAACAGGCTAATATCTGGTTGCCTTCCCTGGTCCCAGGTACCAAAACCAAAAAGGCAGGAAGAGCACACTACCCTAGCCAGACTATAAACATGGGCACAGTGGAATGCTGGGAAATGAGTAAGGGCCTGTTAATGTCCCCTCCTTTACAATCCATCCGAACCACGGCACCAACTTTTGGTCATGAATGACTCAAGTCTCAATCTGTTGAAAGCTGGTGACTCATCTGTTTCTAGTGAGTTTAGGGTTTATTTTGCAGACTCTTCAGCCCTGGAATTAACCATCAGCCTCTGCCTCTCACCAGTATTCACACATTTTAACATATTACTCAGATCAGTATATGTTCTCCCATCGGTGAATATAGCTAACCTGTAAGCTTCTCAAAAATTACTCTTTCGCACAAGAAAAAACTCCAAAACCAGGATTTGCCACTCATCCTGCACACACCTTTTCTTAAAACCCAACTGTTTTGGATGTTTTACCTGTTTTCAGTTCTCAAATGGTTCCCAACACCTTACCGCTGCAATTGCTTCTCAGCTGATAACAAGTGCATCTTTAAAGAAGAATTGTTCTTAGAGCGCCAGCATGATCTATGGGGCTAGAAGCCAGAGACCCTTGATTTCTAATCGGGTTCTCCTTTGGGGCACTGAGAAGGCAGTTTCACTTTTCTGTGCCTTGCCTGTGTAACAAGGGTAATGCTGATCTACCTCATTAAGGGTTGTATTAGTTTGAGCCTCTGCTGCCTTTCCAGGACCTCTAAGACACATGGTCAGGACAGCCAATGCACAACTTGCCATCTTGCTGCCAAGAGGAATTGTGATGATGACCAGAAAGTGTCATCCGTCTGAGGCACACTAATATCATCTGAGTTGTCCACATGCTGAAAGGGGGTGGGGGAAGGGAGGAGGTGTGCACACACAAGCCCAAATCTCTCACCCAGACAGCTGGGCTCTTACCTGCAGCACTCGGCTCATCCACTGAAAACTGTCCTCTTCAGAGGCATCTGGCCGCTGCTCTGCCACCACCACAATCCTCTCATCGTAGAACACAGAGACTGAAAACACAGCAATCCTGGGGGAAAGAGAATGCAGATCGGTAGGAATTACCATGCCACTTCCCTGGGAACACTGAAGTCCTGGTGATCCAAGGAAAGAGACTGTCACTATGCACTAGCTAGGGAACAACTTCAAAAGCTCCAGGGGCAGGGGAGAGAGGAGACAGTGAAGTTGAAACAGCAGCAAACTGGGAAGGTAAAGGTCATATTGGCCAGGGAAGCAAGTACTCCTACTCTGCAGAGAAGCTTCCTACATGCACACCAGAACTGTACTCTCCTGCTCCAGCCATCATGTTCCCATTCCAGCCTCTGCTAAATGTTAAACATGCCAGGATAGAGAAGGGTAAAAGCACCTAAGTGAATGAGTAGCCTAACTCCTACTGGCCGTCACTGGGATGTGACATCCTTTTGAAAACTATCTACAGCAAATATTAAATAAAATCCAAGATCTCTCAGTAGGAGATACAAACCAACTGTTGCAGGCCATGAGCCAACCACTAACTATTGGAACTCTGGAGGAAACATTCCCCAGAGGCTGTTATCCCAGAACTCCCCACTGCAGGGTTTCTTGCTCCTCCCTCCGAAGTAGCTGGTGCTGAACATTGTCAGAGAAAGGATACTGGATTAGACAGACCCCAGGCCTGATCCAATGCTGCCACTGCTATGGAGACTGAACAGTCAAGGAAACATTTTTTGTGACTGAGGTCAAAAAAAGTAACCAGGCAGTAAACAGGCAGCACACAACATGACCACCCTGTCATGTTTTATTACGAGACACAGACAAAACTTGAAAAAAGAGCTGGGTTTCATTACCACTAACCTTCCTCTGTAGACTGTCTTTATTGATTCAACTGCTAATCCGGTTGCAACGATGTCATCAGCATTGTGTCTGCGCCCACTAACCGTCAGCAAGCCATCAATTTTTCCAACCACAAACACCAAGCTACCCTGAAAGGTAAAGGACACAGATGCTTTTGCTGGTTCATGCATCTTTAGTGATTGCTTTTGTGCACTGTTAGATCAAACACATTTGTTAAAAATAGATTTAACAGCACTTTCTTTTTAGATTGGATTCTACGAGAGAGAATTTGGATAAATCATCTACATTATTCTAAAACTGCACAAGTGTGAATCAATTATAGAGCCCAAACATTATAGCACTTTTGTGCATGAATTGGGAAACTTCAAGTTTTGTCTGTTTTAGCTTATGAAGAACTATGGGCTGATTTCTATCTTGCAAGACAACAACATATTTCAAAATTTAATTTTTTTTTATAAACAGATGATCATGTCACAGGCATTTACAGTTTATTTTGAAATGCCCTCTTGAATAGTGTGGGCATGGCCAAAATCAGAGCCACAAAGCTGAGTGATACAACTATGGGATTGTGAAAAACTTGAAAGAACTTCGCCTGCTACTGCTCAGTAAAGCCCAGTGGTTTGGCACACAACTCCTATAGTGAGGTTATGTGAGGGTAATGTATAGGAAAAACAAGTTACTACTGGGGCAAGCAATCTCAGTAACCTGCCCCAACATTCACCTTAAGTTAACAGTTTGTTTTGGTCACTAACTGCTTTTCTTCTAGGCATTTGAAACCATTACTTTTAACATCAAGATAAAACCATCAATCCAAGCACAAAAACTATATGACGTACAGGTCCAACAAACCCCAGCAAGCCTGAGCGGACGAATGGCACGTCGCCCACTGGAGAACCAGCCAAGTTGACAGGGATAACCTGAAACAGAAGACAGGCTACTGAGGGAGTTGATTCTCTCGTCCTGGGATATACCCCCCCCCCATCCTTCCTCATCAATGTGCTGCAGCAGGAGTCACACTAGATGCAAGTGAATTTTGAAAAATAAATCCTCTCTAGTTACTGGGCTTTCCTCTGTAAAGTCTCAAATTACCAGCTATAGCACAGTGTCCCCCTGGAGTGAACTTCACTTACCAAATCCTACCTCTGACATTAACTGGGATAGACAAATCACTATGCTGCCAGAAGCACAGATAAAACACCATTTTCTCTCTGACTCTATTTGCAAGCTATCTGATACCAGGAACTGGAGTAGAGCAAACACTGGATGTCTGATGCTCCCATTCTTGCAGGAAACTTGTAAATTTATCTGCTCTAGAAGTTCACTGTTGTCATTGTTGCTGCATGGTGGGAAATCGTAGCAAAAAGGAGTGCAGGCAATTCCTAATTGTAACAAGCCTTCTAGGTTTCAGAGTAGCAGCCATGTTAGTCTATATCCGCAAAAAGAAAAGGAGTACTTGTGGCACCTTAGAGACTAACAAATTTATTTTCCCTCATATATAAAGCCCAAATAGTAACACTTTATTAGTTGTTATAGAAATCAAAAGGCTCTGCAAGAAAATCAATTCCACACTGAAGGCAGTAGGTGAAAACCAATGACACAAGAGAAGGCAAAAATCTACCATATGATACAGACCTCAAATGTGTTCTTTGTCACCCCAGTCAGCCCATAATACAACATCCCTCCTGTTCTGGAGCTAACACAGATTTCACCAATCTCATCCGTTTTACAGAGCTGAGGAGATCCATCAGGTTTCACGATGCACATCATTCCTAGAGCAAAGCACACACCATTACACAACTTAGCAAGCAGTGCTCAGGGGCCTTTTTTTTTTTTTTTTTTTTAAACCACCTGACACATTTAAGCATGAAGAATGATTAACTTTTATTAAGTAGTGGCAAGCAGGAAAATATTGTGAATCCTGCAGTTGAATATGCATGGACATTTCATCAGGGTTCTTTAAATTAAAGGCTTCACTACCAACCTGTGGGCCACGTGGATCAGCTGCAAAGTTTGCACTGCCACAGAACATAACATAAAAGAATATGCTACTGAATTTGCTTGGGCTTCTGGCAATAACTTACTAAAGATCAGGACTTCCACTGAGACAAGACTTCCATGCAAGATCTTACAATGCTTTACAAACACTAGACCCTCCAACCCCCTATGAAGGAGCGAAGTATTCTGTCCATTTCACAGATAGGTAAGATGAAGTGAGGAAAAGCTAAGCAGCTGCCCCAGCAACTCACAAATCATCAGCAGAGGCAATAACAGAAACCAAGGCTGAGATTTTCAGAGCTGTCTTGGGGATCTCAATGACCAGTTGCTGTTTGTTTTAAATAAGCATTGCATGTCCAGAACCCATTAGATGGTTTGAAAGTCTCAGCCCCAGAGGTTCACTGTCAGCCCCTGCCATTTGCCAAAGGGTGTTTATGGAAATATAAGGTTCTGTGCACTCACCTCCTGGCATCACATGGCCAACATCCTGTACCGTAAGAGCAGAGTTTTTGTCTTCAGTGTTCACACGAATAACACCATAACTTAGCCCACTCATGGACAGGATGGCTCTTCCTGGCAAAGGTGCCCCAGGGACACCAGGCCTTGAAGGAAACAAACGGACATGCTAAAACATCAGTAAACACATGACATCATTAGGCCTTGATACAGAACACATCCTCACAGTAACATAAGGATGCTTTTCTGGGTTCTTATATGTATCATTTTGCGATGTATAATGAAATCCCATTTAACAACTGAATTAGTTTGGGGGAGAGTAAGAGATACCAGCTGGGAGAGCCATGCTCACAAGTGAGTTGGAAAAGCTTAGTACTGGGCCAGTGCAAGCATTGGGAAAACCAGCCAAAAGCCCTGTGGAGTAGCTCTTCCATCTGGCCATCAGGGTAATCTATTGTAGGTGCCAGTTCCTGGGCTGGCTGATTATTGCTTTGTTTACTGCAGGGAGGGGCAATGGACAGGAACAGAGCATGAGAATGACTGCTTTCCCCAAAACAACATGAGACACTATCGCAGAGAAGCACAGCCCCACACCAGCTACTTCTGGCAAAAGTGAGAAAATAAATGCCTGCTTCTCCCAGGCGCCACTTCTGCTACTGGCTTTTAACTGCTAGACAAACAAGAACAAAGAGTCATAGCTTTGAGAGAGAATTCTTCAAGGCCCTGATTCAACCAAGCGCTAGAGTTCGTGCATCACCATCAACATGTAAGAAGCCCCACTGAAGTCAACAACCACCACTGGATGCATGTGAACAAACAGTTGGGATCGCCTAATATAGCGCAATTCACAACACATGGAAACACACTCTGCTAATATTTAAAGGGACACTGGCAGGTCTTATATGACCCAAATATTTAGGCTGAATAAAATAAAAGCTAGGACCAATAGAAACATTTCCATGAGTTGTCTTTTTTTTATTCCAGTGGAAACAGTTTAAAAAACAAAAACATTCCTCCAGCTCAAGCACTGCAAGGGCCTAAAAGTGAAACTAAAAAACTGCCAACAAAATAGAAACAGACTATTCCTTATTTCCTGCCTTCAGCTGAAAATGCAAAACGAGTAAACAAACAGTAAAAAGTTCAAATTTATCTCAGTTTCAATAGTCTCAGGAATTACTTGCAACATCGGAAAGGAAATTATTTAAACATTTTTAACATGTCCCTTTAAATACTGACATAGGTTAGCAGGATGCAATGCATCGCAGTACCTCCGTATTGCTACAGTCATTGCTTCTGGAGATGTGGCACATGGACAGATTGCCTCAGGTTTAAGCCCATGGCTCTGAAACAAACTCAGGAAAGCATCGCATGAGGAAACAGACCCTGGAAGATAAGACAACATTTTAAACAGTTTTTGAAATTTAAAAAAAGAATTATGCTTAGAAATGACCTGGAAATAAATAGCACATTTTTATTTAGGGATCTTGTGAATTGCAATCTCATTTCTAACTAAGGGCACAGTTTCAAAACTTAGGCACTAAGGAGCCTAAGTGAGTCACTGAAAGTTAATGGAACTTTGAGTTCTAAATCATTAGAGTAGCATTTTTAAAAGGCCTAAGTAGACTTCAGTCACCTATAACAGTAACACTACTTCAGTACCTCTTTCTGAGAGCAGCCACTTTATTTCATTATAATGTTGTACTGTATTTCTGTAATCCTGGATGTCCCCAAAAAATTTTGGGGGGAAGTACTGCACGAAAGATTATGTACAAGACAACAAATACTATTACTGGGGAAAGCCTCAGAATGGAGACTGATTTAAGCGGTTCAACTGCTGCACGGGTAAAAAAAAGATGGCAACTTTCCATCCACATTCTTTTAAACAACTTGCAGGTTTGTTTTTTTGAAAGCTAATGTGTTTATGACCTATCCCTACCGTAACGGGATCAGTTTTGGTACAGAACTAACCAAATCAAAAAAGCAGCAAAGAATCCTGTGGCACCTTATAGACTAACAGACGTTTTGGAGCATGAGCTTTCGTGGGTGAATACAGTGAAAACATCTGAGGAAGTGGGTATTCACCCACGAAAGCTCATGCTCCAAAACGTCTGTTAGTCTATAAGGTGCCACAGGATTCTTTGCTGCTTTTACAGATCCAGACTAACACGGCTACCCTCTGATACAAATCAGAAAGACACTTCATACTTCAAACTAATGCTGGCTAGCTAAGGCCCGAACAATCTTCCTCCCAGTCTGTTCCAGAGTTTGTACATATATATATATTCGGGAACAATTACATGACAAACATCTTCCCCATCTCCCCCATACTAACCACACATCCACTGGCTCTATTTCCTTCTACCGCACAAATCCAAAACAGCCCTAATTGTATTCAAATCTCACTTCTCCAGTCAATGCCATCTGGACAGACATTCATTAAGCCCCACAATCACCAGTATGCCATGAAGATCTGTTGCTCATTTCTTTCAATGCCATCTTAAAAACCACACCCTGTGTGCAATTTAGAACCACTCACACCCCATACCCCCACCTACATTGTCAGCTAATGTGCCTATTCCTGTTCTCTTGCCCGCTAGACAAATCACTGCACTAACCTTTTAATCTTTTCCTGCCAGAACTCTCTATATACATACCAGAGCGTCCAGCTGCCTCCACTGTCTGGCCAAGTCCTCTGTTCCTATCACCTCTTGCAATACCATCCTTAAGATTCACACTTGAAGGGACACCGACAACTTAATACAAATCACCCTTCTGTCAGGATACCTTTCATCTATAGTTACTGTTTGTGTATTTGAGAGACAGTTGGAAAGATTCTGATGGCTCTTGGCATAATGAATTGCATTGTTTGCTCTGTAGCATCAGGTAGTTTCCCTTGTTTGTGTGGGTCTTGGAGAGAAGCATTTTAAAAATAGGAAAATGTGACTGTACAAGCCTCTAACTGGCAGGGGAACTCTGGGTTGGGTGTGGAACCTGAAATCCTTTACCCTTTTGCTTGGGGCACTGAGGCCTCTTTTGGATTGTCAGACAGCTGCCTCAGTTTACTCCTGATAGAAGTCAGTACACGAAAGCAAGGGTGGTGGATAAAATAGGCCAGGAAAGGCCTTCCCTTCCCTGACACTGCCGCTGACCTGCTGCTGGACACCTGGGCTGTGGTGGCCCTAGCCCTTCCCCGAGACCCCACCACCTCCTCCACTCCACACCCTATCCCCGCTGCTTGCCATGTCCCTCCTCCTTGGGTGCTGGGGCCAGCAGTTTGGGGGGGCGGGGGGGGAGGAGAAGAGGAAGGGGAGCAGACTCAGTCCTGCCCAGCGCTGGGAGAGGCTGGTGGCTTGGCCCGACTCTAGCGGGTGGGGGGAGCTGGTGGCTCGCGGCCCAGTGCTCAGGGAGGCTGGCAGCTTGGCCCTGCACTCAGGCCAGTGGCTCGGCACAATGTGGCTGGGGTAGGCGGGCTGGGGCTCCTCCGGTTGCGGGGGCCCTGTGTCAGGGCTTCTCCTTTTACAGTGTGGGAGGGTTTTTTTGGGGCTCTGGCGTGTGGCAGGGAGGGGCAGGGCCAGTGGGTTTGGCTCCCCAAATCAGGGGTTCACCCACCACGCATGCATGGAAGTGACAGAAAACAATCAGAGGAACCTCTCTCATGGCAGCCATGTGCAGGAATACTCACAGGGGTTAGCACCGTCAGTTACAATCAGCATCCGCAGAGAACTCAGGCTGACATCTCTTTGGTCCCGATGAGCCATCATGGCCCAGTGCAGGTCTCGACACTTCACTAAAGCAACCTTCGCTGCAAACGAAGGGAGCAAACGAAATTAATACAAATAAACCATTTGCTAAATGCATCTTTCAGTGAAACTGCAGGGGCCTAACACCAGGAGCCTCCTATTAGGACAAGTATCTTCAGTTCAGGTATCCAAATCCTTTTGTCCATTTGAAGACTAAGTAAAAGAGGTTGCAGGGATGGAATCCTCCTCTCATACGGCAGATAAGGCACCCACACTGCCAGGTCAAAACTACTACATACTAGGCACAGTGACTGTGGCCATCCTTTTGTTTCAGCTAGGGCTTGGGATTAGTGGCCCCTGCAAGCTCATGTCATTCCCTGGCCTACCAGCACCATCTTGCAGCATACAAACCTGTGGATTCCCCATCAACTTCTCTGTGGCCTGCCCTGTGCGCACATTGAAAAGAATCCAGGGTTTTGGCCCATTTGGTAGGTTTCTGACTAGCAATCAGGCAGGCTTCTGAGCTTTAAACAGAAGTGCAGTTTGTGTTGCCCCACAAATGCTCATCTGGAAAGTGTATGCTAGAATCTTAAGGAATGCCAGTGTTACCTTTGTGGGTATGAACTCTCTGCACCCAGGAGAGTGGGCAGGTTTTCATCACGGAGTAGGGCACGCTGAGGGTGTGCAGCTTGTTCATTACATTCTGGAAAGCAGAGAGACTTGTGGGAAAGGGCCAACAAAACATATTCAATATAGATCAGAGGACTGGAGTCCCCTTTCCCCTCCCCAGTGCCTGGTAGAGCTTGTGCGCTTCCTGCAGTTAATATTTCAAAGCATCATTTGAATGAACAGAGAGTATGACGACTAGGCAAGAGACATTATTGCTCCTGCCAGCAGATCTGCACTGACTCTAACGGGAGTGCGTAAAGCTGGATCTGAGAGCAGATTGGGCCCAACTCTCTTCCTCAAACACTACTTCATATTCTAATCAGGAAGGGCTATAAAATACCCAGAACAACCATCCTGCTAGTTTTCTCCCTGAAGCACCAGCTCACCGTTAACATGCCATGCCAGAGCCCTGCATCCTTCTTGAAATCCAAAACATTCACTATGGTTTCACCTGGAAGAGGAAAGTTGTGTATCAATAAGAAATTTGGCAGATAACTGGGTAGATGCAGCTGTATTACTTATACTGGAACTTGCCCCTTTCCTAATGTAAGTTAGCTCCCTGAGACAGGCTCCCAAACCAGCAGGCTAAGTGGCTCCCTTCAGGCAGATGACAGGAACTTTGAAACTGAGGAGGACACAACCCTTTGTTTTTTCACCTTGGCATTTTCTTTGCAAACATTTAAAGATCATTGTTTCCCTTAAGTTCGGCAAACTCAAAGTGCCAATTATTTCTTAAGCACTTCATACAGTACTCAGACATCATGCAAACACTTCTCCATGGCAGCACATACTGGCAGCATTATGCAAAAAGCAAGCGTGTAGCCTAGTCCGTTTGCACGCTTATGCATTATTAAATAGATTCCAAGCTCCTTGTTATGGATAATACAAAACAGGCACACTCAGGTGCATACACAGAGCACAATAAAAAGGGTGATAAGACACAGAGCAGATGCATTTAAGGGAAGGAACACCTTACAGACAGCTGCAAGAATATAACATCTGGCATCTCTGGGCTTTTATATCACATTAATCACTGTAATATCAGTGTGTCCTAGTCTCCTTATTCATGAGGTGTTGAGTGAAAAGAGGTTACAGAGCCATAATTCAAATGTCTTGGTAGACTGACCCTCAGCAGCAGTGGAAATGAACAGAATGGCTCCCAAAAGGAATACAGTTGCATGTCAAACAGAAATGATGACATACAGCTCATTAAAGAAGCTCTGAGATACTGGTTACATAAAGGACTGATTTTGTAGGTAGAGTAGACCAAAACACTTCCTACAGAAAGAACTTTGTGCATCATGACTGGTAATTTCTGTTCTCCATACCTGGTTTAACTCATAAGGCCCAAACTAGTTTGGGACCTGATTATCTGAGAGGCCATGGTGTGTGTGCATTGCCAGTATGGAGGTGAGCAGAGGCAATCGAGCAGGAGCTGCTTCAATGTAAGTGAAAGGGAGCTGGTGGCAGGATGTTCTTTGAAAAAGGATCCTCAAGTTTGGAGCTTGTGCAATTCTGCCCCTTCCACCCCCACTTCACCAAGTCATGGATTTGTAAACCTCCAGGCACACTGCAAAGCCCACCTTTTCTCCCTCTTTGTTAAGCCTGTTGGGCCTTTTTTTTTTTTTTTTTTTTCTTTTTTGTTGGGCAGGGCATGGGCTGAGGTGGAGATAATTATGGGCTGACCTTTGGCTACGTTTAAGTTACGATTTTTAATTTCTGAGATAGATCGATTTTTAAGTTTAAACAAACTAAGCATTGGAAAGAATGATCTTACAGCGAGCTGAGCTTTCACTCCTTCTTGCACATATCCACCCCGTGACACTACTCACCTTCAGAGTAGTTGCAAGCCTGAGACAGAGCCTGACAATGAGACAGCATGGCAATCCGAGACACTGTCACCCCCATCACACTGCCTTCCTTACTGGTCTTGTACTGGAAAGCACCAAACATAGTAAGAATATAAGAACAGCCATACAGGGTCAGACCAAAGATCCATCTAGCTCAGTATCCTGTTTTCCAACAATGGCCAATGCCAGGTGCCTCAGAGGGAATGAACAGAACAGGTAATCATCAAGTGATCCATCCCCTGTCTCCCAGTCCCAGCTTCTGGCAAACAGAGGCTAGGGACACCATCTCTGCCCATCCTGGCTAATTGCCATTGATGGACCTATCCTCCATGAATTTATCTAGTTCATTTTGAACTCTGTTATAGTCTTGGCCTTCACAACATCCTCTGGCAAGGAGTTCCACAGGTTGACTGTGCATTTGTGAAAAAAATACTTCCTTTTGTTTTAAACCTGCTGCCTATTAATTTAATTCTTGTGTTATTTACTCCTTCTCATAACACTTCCTTATTTACTTTCTCCACACCAGTCAAGATTTTATAGACCTCTATCATATCCATCCCAGTCGTCTCTTTTCCAAGCTGTGAAGTCCTAGTCTTATTGATCTCTCCTCATATGGAAGCCGTTTCATACGCCTAATAATTTTTGTTGCCCTTTTCTGAACCAGTTCCAATTCCAATACATCTTTTTTGAGATAGGGTGACCACATCTGCACACAGTATTCCAGGTGTGGGCGTACCATGGATTCATATAGGGGCAACATGATTTTCTGTCTTATTATCTATCCCCTTCTGAATGATTCCCAACATTCTGTTTACTTTTTTGACTGCCGCTGCACATTGAGGGGACGTTTTCAGAGAACTATCCATGACAACTCCAATATCTCTTTCTTGAGTGGTAACAGCTAATTTAAACTGCATCATTTTATATGTATAGTTGGGATCAAACTGGTTACTCTGGACCCTGCACATAAAGGAGGCTGCAGCATAGCTACGCCCTTATTAATCGGAGCAAGTTTTCTCCTTAATGAATGAGGTCATATTTAAAAAGGAACTGTGTAGCTGCATCAGCAGGATTCACTGGAGGAGAGAAAGACTATCCCATGGAAAGTAAAGGCAGGCATGTATAGACATGGAGATGGCCTGGTCTCAATCCTTAAACAGGTACAGGTAAGTCCAAAGAGAGAGAAGATGAAGACACTTGTTTAAAGTTGCTCATGCTTAATGCCTTACTGTAACTTCTGAGCCCATGCCCTGGCAATACAAAAGGCAAACTGAAAAAGCAGTTTATAGGGTAGGTGTCACCCAAACACTGATATTATTTAGGATGCAGTAGTTCCCAGTTAGTATTACTGGGATGCACAGACAGGCCACGCCATGAGAAGCGAACAATCCAAAGTGTTGCCACGTGAAACAAAGACAGAAATCTGAGAGTTACCAAGTACTAACAGAATTAAACAGACTGAATGAAAAGATGAGCACTGGGGAGCACCCTGAGCTAAAGACTGGACAGTACCAAGTCTGCCAGCATTAAGCCTTAGCTAAGATGTGCTGATGCACTCCTGTGAGCAACCTTACAACACTTTCAGATTAAGCCCCTCTCTGGTTATCCCACACACTGTATCTGAATTGTTTCACTTGTCTTTGGAGCAGAGATTGAGTCTTCCTCTGCATTTTGAACAGAAAACAAAGCCAAAAACTGATATATGATTAAAACAAGCATCATGGCAAGTTGTACATGATGAAAGTGTGTTGTTTTGGCAAGAAATTGGTAAGTTTGGCACAGCCATGTGAAAATGCTACCATGTTGATGGCTTCTGTGCATTAAATTAAATCCAGAGGAGCTCATTTCTGACCTTCGTTCACTACCCACCTCAATATATGCCGGCTCAGTTCCTGCAGTTGAGATGTTGGGCTGCCAGTCCTTTGGTGACTTGGAGAGATACTTTGAGTCTGTCACAACCCATTTGAGTCTGGGCCAACCTACAGCCGAAATCAAAGGCAACCTTAAGACCTGTATCTGTTGAAATAATCTATATTCATCTGAAATATACAAGTGATCATTTGCCCATTTCACTTACGGCTCGTTTTCCCAGCAGCAAAGTTAAATAAGCAAAATGCAAATTCATCTGAGGGAAATGCATAGCTTTAAAACCAGAAGTGATTTGGACTTGATTGGGTTTACTTCTGACAGAACCACAGGGATCACTTGATAAAAACCATGTGCTGTGTACCTTGCACTCATAATTTGATGTCACTTGATAAGGGGAGCGCCTATGCTTGGTTTAGATTATCAGATGCAAACATACAAATCAACCCAAGGCAGATCACTAGCTAGACAACTCATCCCTCTTCCCAGGAACCAGTACATCTAAGGCTTGCAAGGGGTGGTTGGCTCCTTCGTCCATTCAAACTGACCCTGCAGTGTTTATAAATACAGCTCTGGTGTTGCATTAAAGTGACTGTGATTTTTACCTCTTCAAACACTGCTGAACTGATTCTAGGAGAATGTTGGTTTCTAAAGTGGCCTCATCCTAATCTCCACTGCAATACACTGGCTCTGTCAGAGACATGTATAAATTTGTGCCTCAGTGGTGAATGCGATTCATAGTCCCAAACAAGGCAACAACCCGGATGCAAATCTTGCTCACTCAACCAAAAGGAGAGCAAAACAACACATGGCTTTTGACTTCTAATGGCTAGTTTTAGAGTTCAGCCCTGGGACGAACAGGTCGAAACAAAAGTGTGACCAAACTAACCTTTAAACTGCACAATCTCCCCATTCTGGGTTTTTGGCAGCCCCTTTAGACAAACCTCAGTGGTGAGAGCCAAAGTGATGCCACAGCTCCCCAAGAGGAAGCCAATCTGCTGACCACCAGCATCCTGAAGGAAAAGAAAATAACCACTATGAGTTCCAGATAATGGGAGAGTATGAAGCCAACTTCACCCTTAAGCCAAAAATCAAGGCACAGTAATGCTCTGGTAACTGGATGGTAACATTATGGACCACACTGGGAAAAAACAAACATTCTGTTTCATCTGATTAGTCCCATGCATATCTGGCAATGGTTTGAAACTCAAATGACAACCAGTCTGGCAGTGATTATATGGTATATATTAACATGTTCCAGAAAACAATATATGCATCATGAAGGCATGCTGAATGTAAGTGGACTCTCATGCTGACAGAATTTGTTCCCTAAGGGAGGTTGAGCAGCTGTGACATGTATTTCTGTGAGCAAAGAGAAGTCCACAGAAAAATGAGAACCTATTGAAAATATGGAAGATTACTTAATGTTCTACCTAGCAAGTTTGTTCCGTTCACTTAATTCTGAGGTCCAGGGAAGTGGGAAGACTGTGGGAAAAGCTGTTGGTTCTCAAGGAAAAAAACAGATGATGTTGCACTGGCATAATCATAAATGGCCAGAGGTGAAAGGCAGATGATTTCAATGCTGAGACTGGCCTACTCAGATGGATGTCAGCGTATAGCCATTGCACTCACATGGTTTATTTTCACTACGAAAAGCACTAAATGTTCAAACAAGAATCAAAAAATGAAAATGGAAATAATACATCAAATAAAATATGCCCTCTCTGTCCCCCATAACTGACTAACCCTACTGCACAAAGATAAAAGCACTGGAATGAGTAGCTGATCAAGTGACCTGACTGACCAAATATAGGTAGAAGCTTTATTTCATTTGGTTGCCACAGCAGTTGTCATATTGAGGCTGCAAAGCAAAGCTCTAGAAACCCACAGCATTACCAGATTAGTTAACCATTTCATTACCACCACTCTTGCCGGATGGTTGCCATTATGATTATGGGTTCCTCTCACAAAATTCTATTGTGTCACAGCTTTTAGAATGGCAATCACATAGCAACATTAGGGGAAAAAACCTTCTGGGAGTAGGGATTATACAGCAACAAGTGACTGGGAATAAGGGTTTGTTTTTCAGATGTGCTAAGCACACACAACTCCCACTGAAGTGAGAAGGGAGCTGCAGGGAGATTAACGAGGACATGTTATAGACATGTGTCCATCACAGTGTCTAAGGGAATACACTGTTCTTTCAGCTGTTCAGCAAAACTCTGCTAAGCAGCCAATGAATTTTTACAGTTTTAGACTCTGCAGTGGCACGTTCCTAAGACACTTACACACTGTGCTGGGACAGAAGAACTGCTAAAGCCACAGTGGGTCATTATGAAACACTATCATATCAGAGGCTGATGGTCTGACTTGGTTTTCATCCCACATCAGCCGATCACTCCTCTAAGATGCATCAACGTTACCTTTCTGGTAAGAGGTACCTCTATAGGCACTGGGATCACTTCCGCTAACAGACAGCCGTAAAATGCCACCATGAACATGACTGGGTCATTGTTGGGGAAAACAAGGGCTACCTACAATTCACAGAAGTATTTGGTTAGAGAAGATACAAGGCGCAACATTAACGTTGGGTTTGTTACATTCAGTGATTAAGCTGTTTAATTCAACAAAAAGAATTTAGGTCAACTCAATATTCCCATCTACACCCCATGAAGTGAAAATGTTGCCAAAAAATCCATTGAACTCCCTTTTGTCCTAACACATGAAATATTAAATCATGGTTGGCTATTAAGAATTTATACAAATCAAATTCTCTGTTTAAAGCAAATCTGTAGCTGGTGGAAACCTGTTTAATGCAGAACCTCTTTCAATAAAGCATTTACTTCCTTGCCATGTTATTCCTACAAAACCAACCTAAGATTTTTACTATTAAAGTGTGCTCATTTCTCAGCTTTCCCCTCTGACAGGCCTGTTCCTACTGCATTGTATCTTTGTATGTGAGAAGTTTACTTTTTAGTGTGATCCTGCCATGGGTATGGATTCAAAAGGGCAGCAATGATCTCTCAGAGTAGGTTATTAGGACAAATTCTCTTTACAGGTTCTTTTTTAAGTGGGGCCCATTAAAATGAACAATGTAATACCAACTTCTCCATTGGCCCTGCTAAAAATAAGCTCTTTAGCATGATGCTCATATGGTCATCAGCCCTCCAATTGGGGTTCAATGAGGAATTTTAGCATTTTAGTTTCAGAGGTGGGAAAAGGACAAAGAAACTTTATGGCTTTTCAGCCATTTTTAAAGGGAGTTTATGCATGTTCACATTCTAGCACAGCATCCCATACAGGTCTTCACTTTGGGAACTCTGCACAGCGTAGAAGGCTGTGTGTGTTTATATTCCTATCCATATACAGCTGCAGTTAATCTCTCTGTATATATACACATGCATACAATGGGAAGAAGAGAGCACTGAACCTTTTCACTAATATCAAGAGCAGTGTGGTAAAACCTCTGACATTTTGCAGGCATTGCTCCTAGGGAGAGAGGATCGTGTAGGGGAGATTTTCAAAGGCACATAAGGGAGTTAGGAGAACACACACCAATGACTCCTTCAGACATTTTTTAAAGTCTCAGCCCAGGAGTTCTCTTCCTGAGGGCTGGACAGGGGTCTTTCCATGCAGCCTAGAAACATTTCTTTAAAACACCGCTGGGCCCCTAGATTAAGAGTTATGCACTTGCCCTTATTAAAAGGACAAGACTGTAATGTTCACGGCAAGTGACAATGCAGAAAACCTTCCTCCCATTCCCAAACATTCCCAAGCTCATTACCCTGTCTCCAGGCTTTAACACAGGTTCATTTTTGGTCCCCAGTTTATTAAGCAGTGTGTAGGCCAGTTTAAGGCTTCTGCTCCACAATTTACCTAAAATACAAAGAGAAGAAGTTTACTAACTCCACATCAACCAATCATATGGACAACACAACCCAGCATCTAAGTAGTATTAACAGTGACAGACCTCAAAGGACTTTACACTGGTGAGGATCCTAAGCCCGATTTCGCTCAAATTGAGGCACAACGAGGTTCCATGATTTATTTGCCCATGGTGACAATCAGTGACAGAAATGGAAACAGACCCAGAAATCCAACACTCAGTCCTCTGCAGTATTTCATGTAACAACAAAAAGGTGCAAAGACAAACCCAATCTGCTAGAATCCCTTATATATACCCAGGACTTAATCCTTATGCAGGTTTGATTCAGAAAAATTAAATTAAAGGCTTCCTTTTAAAAAGGACACAAGTAGCCATTTTGCCATTGCCTGGCTATCTGCTCATCACAAAGAGAAACTGGGTAAATCCAAGAGTGAAATGAAGGTGACACTGTCTCCTATTTTTATACAGACTCTCAAATCATATTCTTAATTAAGTGGCAACAAAGAGAAAAGGTGGATGTTTAATCTACAAGTATTTCTAGAGCCAGTGAAAACTTCTTCAGTATCCCATATCCTTCTGCGACTCCTATGCTTCTCATAGCTCCCATCTGTGTAAGCTCCAATGCTTGTTTGTTTCCTCCTCTCACGCTCCCGTGTACTTGGAATGGTCTCCAATCTTGCATCAAATGTGCTCACATGCCACTCCATATTCTCCCTTCAAATCCACGGCTTCCAAGATCCCTCTCTCGGTGTTCACATGTCCCTCTCCTTATCTATTTGAGGGAAGGGATCTTGTCATATTCTGTGTGCTGTAAAGTGTCCTGTACATTTATGGTGCTGTGTCAGTGTGAAGTCAGTATAAGGAGAGACCAACCACCAGGGACAGGAAAAATCATTACAGTAAGAAGTCTGCAGAATCTCACCTCTCATGCTGGAATTTGGGCAAACGCTTTTCCAGTCTGGCTACCAATTGTCAATTCATGCTCTATCACACCCCAGCATTGAAAGAATGATGCAGCAGCAGAAATATACCACTCACCATACGTCAGAGTATAGACGGGTTTTCCGGTAACATCCAGTGCGGTCAGACAGGGACATTTGGCCTGCGTGGTCCCCCAGCGCTGCAGTGCTGCTTCTAAGGCAGGAGGCCAATTACAAACCACTCCCAGTGGCTCACCCTTAACAGGTGTCATCTGGCGCCCCTCTGGTTTGGGCTGGTTTGGGTCAGGCTGTGGGACTGAAAGAAATTAAATTCCCCCACACCCAGTTAGTCGCAGCTCATATACTCACAAGCAAGGAAGATAACTGAAAACAAATACTGTTCCACACAAGACAGCCTGTACATTTATAAACCCCAAACAAAACCCTACCAAAAACAAAACACTGCCCTGCACAAACAATCCCCCTGGGGAGAGGATGAGAGAAAGAACAAATGACATGTGACATGTTAGTCACGTTGCTTAATGCACGATTGAAAGGTGTTCACAAACTGCATAAATGAGGGTGGTAAAACCTATATGAAATAGAATGGAATTCCACTCTATTGAACCAACAACCCATAAGCTGCTTTGATGTTACTGAAGCAAAAAAAACCAAAACCCCACTTTGCCTTTGGGAAATTATTACAGTTCAAGTGACCTTAGAAATTAGGCTTTCAACATCCATTTAAACTTTTTGTAAAAAGTCTAAGAAGTTTGCATCAATCTAGTACAGGTATAATGGGCTGAACTAACAACCCTGGAGAGTTACACCATCCATTCATCCACTCAGCAATGGATTAATTTAATGACTACATTCCTACCACTGGAGCTTGGCCACAGACAGTCCACAGGTGCTCATATAACCTTTAAAGAGGCAGTCAAGTCAACTCTGTACAACAGCATAACAAAACACATCATATGTTTGTGCTCACAACAAATGAACAATAAGAGCATTTCTTGCTGGTTGTTACCTTCCACAATTTCTTCAAAATCGTCCACAAAAAATTCCTTCAGGGGTGGCCTTTTTGGTCGTTTCAGGGTGTTGAGCAGTTGTTGAATTTTTGTGGAGACTCTGCTACTTACAGGGACACCTAGTGGGGAGGGGGAAAATTCAGCTAATCAATGAGCTTGTCATCACTAGCAACATTAATTTCCTACCTCCCTTCACAAGGAATTATTTTCTCCTGATGTGCACACTTGCCCTGTCAAAAGGCACTATCTTAACAACAAAGGCCAATGAAGACTGACACCATTGGGCCTGGCTCTATTTTAACCAAGAGGGCAGAAATTGTTAGTAACTTATCTCCTACCTTTCTGAAGTCTCATTCTCATCTGTCTTTGGTACATTAAATGTGCTGTGAAACGTGGCATGCCATTTAGTATGTCTTCAGAATAACTGCCAGTGCCATTGCATGACTTGATCAGCAGAGGGTGTTGTAAGAATTACAAGCATTGACACCACTTTTACCTCAGAGACTTAAGACCAAACAGTTTATGATCAGTATTATCTGCTTCATAGTACCAAAACTATAGTTAAGAATTGTGTTTTCATTAGTCTCCCCTCAGTTTGTGTGGATTCCAATACAATAGCATTTTAAAAGCAACAAACCCACATATAAATTCTGGACTTTGTTACCATAAGAAAATATGAACGGCCGTACCGGGTCAGACCAAAGGTCCATCTAGCCCAGTATCTGTCTACCGACAGTGGCCAATGCCAGGTGCCCCAGAGGGAGTGAAGCTAACAGGCAATGATCAAGTGATCTCTCTCCTGCCATCCATCTCCATCCTCTGATGAACAGAAGCTAGGGACACCATTCTTTACCCATCCTGGCTAATAGCCATTTATGGACTTAGCCACCATGAATTTATCCAGTTCCCTTTTAAACACTGTTATAGTCCCAGCCTTCACAATCTCCTCAGGTAAGGAGTTCCACAAGCTGACTGTGCGCTGTGTGAAGAAGAACTTCCTTTTATTTGTTTTAAACCTGCTATTAATATTTCATTTGGTGACCCCTAGCTCTTGTATTATGGGAATAAGTAAATAACTTTTCCTTATCCACTTTCTCCACATCACTCATGATTTTATATACCTTATATATCAAAAGGCAAGAAGCTGAATAGAAAGACAGCAGAGCTTCTTTTAAAAGCTACCCTCACTTATTAGCTGCACCTTCAACATGAAGTAGATGTTGCAGTGAGATAAAGGCTCCTTTGAAAATCCAACCCGAATAGTTAATTTTCCTAAGCATGACTGATCTTTGTTGGGTTCACTTAAAACTCAATTCTTTCCTCACAAAGAGTTTTACCCAGACCTTTCTCTCCTTCTCTGTATACTGTTCATAAGCTTCAGCTCTGTACCTGATGCTAGACATTCATCAACCACAATATCAGTAAATTTAGCACTGGAAGGTTCCAGGTTATTTTTCTGTTGGCACCCCTGGGGACTGAACTATTTTGCCCTGAGAGTACATTCATCAGCAGTGCAAGCTCTCCACATGTCCCGTCACGGCATCTGTCTCACTAGCAATCTGAGGGAGTAGTGAGAAGGGCTCATTCAATTCTTGGCTGCTGTTCAGATTGTCCTTGGTGTTTGTTGTTTTCATTGGTTGGTCCATCAGGAACCAGACTGAGAAATCTCCTATAAGAAAATTCCCTTCAGAGGCCATCTGATGGCACTACATGTAAATCGCAGGGCAGGAACTGAATCAGCAATCTAGATGAGAAAGCTTCTAAGCTCCCATCCTCTGAGACATTCAGTCTCCCTGGAAGGTCATTATAACCTAGTTTCAGGCACGTCTGGGAAAGTATTAAAATTGCTTCATCCCACCAAATAACCGTTATTCTCTAAAATAGCTGTGGAAGGTAGGCTCTCAAGAACTCTGAGCAAGTGACTTACAAAAAGTCGTTCCCAAAAGTCTTGGCCTTCTGGGACCAACAGAGCTAAATTTGTTGAGATTGGGGTGTGCTGTGAAGTCTGTTCAGCTCTCCAGGATTTTTTTTTGCTGAGTGCAGCACAGGGAGTGTCCACAGTCTGGGGGTATATTACGGCTGATGCTGCAGCCACTTAAACTTAACAGGGTGTGCTCACAGCGAGTCTGAATTGGTTGAGGAACCTACAGCAAGTATAAGCACATTCTGCAAGTTACACACCACTGACCGCCCCCCAGTTCAGCTTCTCCCATGCCATGCTCTCATTTGTAGGTACTCAAAGGTTCCATACCATCAGCAGTGTCCATGAGACTAGATCGATTGGATCCCTTGTGCGTGCCTTTCACGATTCCTGATGGAGGAATATCAATAGTTGCTGGGCGTGCTGACGAAGAGGATGAGGAGGTAGTTGCAGTGACATCAGGGGGAACAGAAAAATTCTCTTGAAAAGAGAGAAAACTGATATTCAATTTAATGTGCACCTTCCATTATCCAATGGCCAAGTAAAGTGTCAATTACCCATCAGCTACTGTCCTCAATAAACAGAGGGGTAGCCGTGTTAGTCTGGATCTGTAAAAACAGCAAAGAATCCTGTGGCACCTTATAGACTAACAGACGTTTAAACATCTGTTAGTCTATAAGGTGCCACAGGATTCTTTGCTGCTTGTCCTCAATAACAAAATAATGCTTTACCCTTCTACCCTGGCTTTTGTGAAAGCGTCTGAGTATGATTTCTAAACATTATTTTAGCACCCTAAGGTTGTGTGCATCATCCATCTTGCACAATGTAAAATGGAGGCATAGAAAGACTTTCTCCAAGTCACAAAGCAACTCAAAGACAGAGCCCAAACTACCCCTATTCTAACCACTATACCATGCAAACTCTAGACGCTAGGCACTTTTTTTTTTTAAAAGTACTTTTAGATTAAAATTTGCCTTCTGATGGTCAAACTCCTAGAACAGAAAGCTGCTGCGTTATCTCCTGCTAGAATCTGAGATGACTTCCTCCTGAGTTACTGATTTGTAAACTAAGCAAGAGGGAAAACACTGGTTATAGACGTAATCCTTAGAAGGAGATTGGAAAAGAAACATCATGCTGTGCTGTGATACCCTTCAGTTTCAACAGTTAAACAGGGTGGAACCTGGACAGTAGTTGATAATAGACCTGCAAGAAAAACCTAGGCTCTATGAAGTGATGCTGGCCTTCCATTTGTCAGTACTGAGAGCCTTGAGTTAGGGGGCATTTTGCTGCCAGAGGTCCTGACTTTCAGATAATATGTCAAATAGAGATCCACTTGCATTACTTCAAAACTCCAAGGTCCTTTGGGCAATAGCAGGAGTGCTAAATAGGGCTCTGCTCCATTTAAGAAAGTACAATTTATCTAGCTAAGGCTCCTCTGTAAGTTTAATTGGATATGGTATTTTTCACTATATCCTAAGCTGCCACACTGTGTTGCCGTGCATTGTTAAAAAGTACACAAGTGGCTGTATTACAGTCATAGTATTTACTGTCCTGTCCTACACAAATGCCTTGTTAAACCAGGTTTAGTATTACTGAAGAAATATAACTCTTATGTAAAGCAACTAGAGAATTACTATAAAAGAATGTAGGCATTGAACACAGTGGAAATAACCAAATTAAGGTAATTTTCATAAATACTCCATTACTTTTGAAATTCACACTTCATCAATACTGACATATGAAGATTCATATAACAACCTTAACACTGGCCTGTAAAACAACTCACACAACTTCTCTAATATTCTGGGCAATGAAAGCTATAAAACAGATAAGTTGAAAGTTCGTAAGAATGAACAGGGAGTGTTTAAGATGATGGGAATATGATTTTTTCATACACCAATGTGGTTATTAAGCAAATGTGTGACCTAAGGGCATCAGAATAGTAATGAAAATTACTTTGGTCATTTCCTGTTTCATTAATACTTACAGTGTCACATTTCACTGATGGTAATGCTAAAAGTTACGCACTCTGCATAAAGGATTATATTATTTCATCTTCTAACTGAAATAAACAACGCTGTTGTTTTTCTTAAAAGAAAAATCAAGAGCCCTGCAGGTTTACACTGGATTGACACAGGAGCACAAAGCTTACTACAGCACCAGGCACACAGCAGCAGTTCTCATGCTGCTGGTGCATGACATTTTCTATAGTACTAGCAGATCTGGGGGGCACTTGGATCCCCCACATTTCCTATAGATCTTAGCAGTGCAGAGGAGTGGAACCTGTCACCCACTTCCTAAAGACAGCAGGACAGGAGCTCCACAACTGTGCATCCCCTATGGCATGCAAGGAAGGTGTACAGGAGAGGAGCATCACTTCTGTGCATCTTGGGAGCGATGCTGGTTGGGAATGTACCTGCTCTATGGCTCTCCTATGCTCAGTGGGAACATGCACCTTGGTTCTGTACCGCTCTGTGCAACGGTAACCGAGCAGGAACTTTTTTACTCCTCTCTATAGCTCAGTGCTTTGAGTGATGGCCTGCTAAACCCAGCAGAGCCAGTTAGGGATCTGGGGCAAAAATCTGTCAGGAGATTGGTCCTGCTTTGAGCAGGGGGTTGGACTAGATACCTCCTGAGGTTCCTTCCAGCCCTGATAGTCTATGAGTCTATATAAAACTGTTTATGCAAGCGTTCTAATGCGTACAATTTTAGATGTTGACATCTGATGAATATATCCATTTCATGTTGCCAATGCAAATAGTTATGATGAAAAGATTGCTTTTATTTATTTTAAACTAACTCATGCACAAGATTTTGTTGGGTATCATTTGAAAACAAGTGCTATGAAAATTAGGTATTAATTTGACAGTAACTACACAGGTGCTGAACAGCGAGCAGCTCTCATTCATTATCAGAAAGCTGATTCCACAATTGTAATTTTTTTTGCATTCCCCAGTTTTTAAAGTGCCGCTGTGCTTCAATAAAGCATTAATTATACTGACTACATTTTATGTGCAGTTTTCCATTTCAGAAAAACACTTGCATCCCAGTAAAGAGAAACAAAAACATCAGCAATATAAATGTCAAAGAAACAGGTAAAATGAAGCTGGTAAAAATCACCAACTCTTCTATGCATGCTTGCTCCAAACCAATTAAGCCAAAGCACAGAGCACACAGATACAGCTATCCCCCGGGTTGCAGGAATACCTTAAGAGCATATAAAAGGGAAAGATAGCAATGGAGCAAAACAAACCCTGAAATTTCATACAGCAGCATCAGCAGCAAGGGAGCACCTCAGAGCATCAAAAAACTGAGCCTGGGGTTTCCAGATCTGTAATCCCCCCGCCTTCTCAGCAATGTCAACAGCTAGCTTGGAAAATAGTCAAGGCTTCAAATCTGTGTCAGATCTTTAATTTGTGATGTTGCAATTCCCTCATGAATAGCTGTGTGCATTGGGGTTTTATTTTTTAACAATAAATACTAAGATAACAGATTATTAGGGTCTAATAGTACAATTTTTAAAAAAGCAAAGTATTCCAACACCCCGACTTGTTTAAGGAAAAGATAAAGGCTGTGACATGCCATAGAACATAAAGGCCAAAGTCACTCCCCACATTTGGTAGCATTGTTTATGCAAGCAGCTTCAAGTAGACCCAAGCATTAGCAACACCTATGTGCAGAAAGAAAGCTCTGCAGCTGAGCATGTCAACATTGAAGGTGCATCCTTGAGATCTTTTCTACACCAGCAGGCTCCTGTTTCCCTCTGACCAACTGCACTTTTCCAAACTCTTGGGCCGAGCTCAGTGTTGGCGAGTCTACTGAAGCCCAGTGGGTTCCATGGAGACAGAATGATGTCTTATTCCAAATTTTCCTTAGACTATGGGGATTCTAACTTTGTGAAAACAGAATCTAAACTTGAAGCAGTTTTAGTTTTGCTGTTCATACCCAGCTCCTACCTATTCGAGTATTGGCAAATACATCAGCTAGTGTCCCACTGGTTCCTTTGCCTTCTCCATGGGATAGTGTAGAAGATGCTGATGAAGATGTGGATGACCCCTGAATAGATCGGTTGATCCAGGACTCAGCATTCTGTAAGCTCTGATGCAATGCAGCAGAAAGAGCAGCCTGGCGCCTTAGCGATCCCTCATCCTCGGATGCAGAAGACGTGTCTGTGTAGAATCAAAACAGAGAATCTAGCCTTTTTGGAAAGCACATTGCACTTAGCATGCTCCTTGGCAATTGACCTACTATTGACGAAGGCTTCACATTCCTAACATGGAGGATGCTCTTTAGAGACTTGGAGTCAAGATTACATAGGCCAAAATGGAGATAAAATTTGTTGAAGCAGCAAACCTCCCCAGTTTGAACCAATTTACTCCTGTAAAGAAAAACTTACAAAGATAATCTAACACTAGTCAGACAGTTATACCTGTCATAGTAAGACCCATTAGTGCATTCCCTCGCCCCCATAATTGTACCATTCAACCTCTCTATTGAGCCCTCTCCTGTGTTGCTCAGCAGCAGTCATTCTGAAATGGACACCTATGTATCAGAGGATCAGCCTGTGTCAGTGTCGAGCCTTTGGAAGGAGCAAGTTTGTTTGAAGACACAGACAAATGTCTATAATGCAATAACTATTTTGCAGGGATACAGGCAGATAGTAGCAACTTCATGCTCCCCAGCAAATAAAGATATTCATGTGTGAATAGCACTCTCTTTGTTGTACATATTTGAACAGTACCTCAAAAAAAATCATACAATAGGGGTCTGCATCCTGCATGTGCAAGACGACCGTATTTCCTCTATTATGATCCCATGAACTAAGAATATAGATATAATGAGACATCTTGGATTATGTATTTAGTGCCGTAAAAGTGCATGGTGCTACATATAAATATAATTTATACTTTGGGCTTTAAATATTTTAGTGTTCTGAACTAATCCTGCTCTTTAATAGTCTCTCAAGTCAGGAGTCAGACTTTTATCATAGCCCACCTACTTGCCAAGGCAGGAAACAGCCCCCAACCAGAGAAAAGGGCTGCAGTTAAGAGGCAAATGCTGCAAATCAATAGCAAGTTCTAATGTATTCATACAACACCCAGGACTCACAAGGGGCCCACGGTCTTGTACAAAAGTCAGGACAATTAAAATAAAGCAGGAAGCCATGCAGACAAGGGGAGCAGCCAGTCAACCAATGGGATGGGGGAAAAACCAGGAATGACTAACAAAAGAGAGGTCAAAAATAGCCAAAGTTGGAGTGGGTCTAACAGAAAGAACTGTTGTGAGCTCCACAGATATGCGGAGGGGAGGGGAGGGGATTCCACAGATTGAATCCGTCAGTCAAAAAGATCCTGCTGCCCTCCCAGTCCAGATGGAATCTCAAGACCACAAGTGATAAACCAGTCCACCTCCCTGGCCTTAAAGAGGTGTAGGGTGAATACGGCCAGATTATAAGGGCTTCAGGGTACCAATCTGCAGACCATGAATCCATCTGCTCACTGGCAACACCCACAGGGTAGTTAGTGCCAATTCCCCACTCTTATACAAAGGGGCAAGTGGACAGCTGTTGGCTCTGTATTACATACTGCCAATTTAAAATCAGGGAGTCAATGTCAAATTCAAAGAGACAAGAACAAGGACAAGGTGAGGTAAAAGACGGTTACTCACCTTTGTAACTGTTGTTCTTCGAGATGTGTTGCTCACATCCATTCCAGTTAGGTGTGCGCGCCGCGCGTGCACGTTCGTCGGAAACTTTTTACCCTAGCAACTCCAGTGGGCCGGCAGGTCGCCCCCTGGAGTGGCGCCGCCATGGCGCCCAATATATATCCCTGCCGGCCCGCCCGCTCCTCAGTTCCTTCTTGCCGGCGACTCCGACAGTGGGGAAGGAGGGCGGGTGTGGAATGGATGTGAGCAACACATCTCGAAGAACAACAGTTACAAAGGTGAGTAACCGTCTTTTCTTCTTCGAGTGATTGCTCACATCCATTCCAGTTAGGTGACTCCCAAGCCATACCTAGGCGGTGGGGTCGGAGTGAGAAGTCGCGGCATGGAGCACTGCAGTTCCGAAGGCCGCATCCTCTCTCGACTGCTGGACCAGGGCGTAGTGGGAAGCAAAGGTGTGGACCGATGACCAGGTCGCTGCCCGACAGATTTCCTGGATGGGCACACGGGCCAGGAAAGCCAGCGACGACGCCTGCGCCCTGGTAGAATGCGCAGTCACACGGCCCGTAGGGGCATGGGCCAAGTCATAACAGGTCCTGATACAGGACGTAACCCACGAGGATAACCTCTGGGAGGAGATAGGAAGCCCTTTCATACGGTCCGCTACCGCCACGAAAAGCTGGGGGGATTTGCGGAAGGGTTTGGTCCTCTCTAGTAGAACGCGAGAGCTCTACGGACATCCAGCGAGTGGAGCTGCTGCTCCCTGCCTGAGGAGTGAGGTTTTGGGAAAAAAACCGGGAGGAAAATCTCTTGGTTGACGTGGAAGGCTGAGACCACCTTGGGTAGAAGGCAGGGTGTGGTCTAAGCTGCACCTTGTCTTTGTGGAAGACCGTGTATGGGGGGTCCACCACAAGGGCTCGGAGTTCCGACACCCGTCTAGCTGAGGTGATAGCTACTAGAAAGGCAGCCTTCCAAGAGAGGTAAAGCAGGGAGCAAGTAGCTAACGGCTCAAAGGGGGGCCCCATGAGCCGGGACAACACCAGGTTAAGATCCCAGGTTGGAGCAGGGGGACGGACGTTAGGGAATAACCGTTCCAGCCCTTAAGGAATCTCGACACCGTCGGGTGAGAAAAACGGAGCGACCGTCCGCACCCGGGTGAAAGGTGGAGATAGCTGCCAGATGGACTCGCAATGACGATAAGGCCAGACCATGTTCTTTGAGGGACCAAACATAATCTAAGATTTCGGATACCGAAACTTCCATAGGGCGGAGATTTCTCTCTACGCACCAACAGGAGAAGCGTTTCCATTTCGCCGAATATGTGGCTCTTGTGGATGGTTTCCTGCTGCTCAAGAGCACCTCTCTCACAGGCGTGGAGCAGCGCAGCTCGGAACCAGTTAGCCACGCAGGAGCCACGCCGCTAGGTGCAGCGACTGCAGGTCTGGGTGACAGAGGGACCCGTGGTCCTGGGTAATCAGGTCCGGATGAAGGGGCAGGGGAACTGGGTCGGCTACGGCCAAGTCTAGCAGCATGGTGTACCAGTGCTGTCTGGGCCATGCCGGGGCCACCATGATCACACGAGCCCTGTCTCTGCGCACCTTCAGGAGGACCTTGTGAACCAGAGGGAACGGAGGAAACGCATAGTACAGGTGGGTCGCCCACTGGATGAGGAAGGCATCCGCTATCGACCCCGGCTCCCTGCCCTGAAAGGAGCAGAACGCTTGGCACTTCCTGTTCCCCTTGGACGCAAAGAGGTCCACCCGGGATAACCCCACCTCCGGAAAATGGAGAGAGCGACGTCCGGTCGAAGGGACCACTCGTGTGACAGGAAGGATCTGCTCAATCGATCCGCCAGCGTGTTCCGTACTCCGGGAAGGAAGGAAGCCCTGAGGTGAATGGAGTGGGCTACGCAAAAGTCCCAGAGTCGTATCGCCTCGAGGCACAGGGAGGAGGACCTGGTGCCGCCCTGCTTGTTGATATAATACATGGTCGTCGTGTTGTCCGTGAACACGGCTACACAACGACCCTGAAGCTGATGACAAAACGTTTGGCAAGCAAGGCGGACCGCTCTCAACTCCCTCATGTTGATATGTAGCCCCACCTCCTCCTGGGACCATAGGCCCTGCGTCCGCAGGGTCCCTAGGTGGGCCCCCCAGCCTAGATCTGAGGCATCCGTTGTCAGGGATACCGAGGGCTGAGACGGGTGAAAGGGAAGACCCGCACACAATACGGACTGGTCCACCCACCAGCCGAGGGAATCTAAGACCTTCTGGGGGACTGTGATTAACATGTCTAGCGGTTGCCTTGGTCTGTAATGACTGATAAGCCACAGCTGGAGAGGCCTCATGCGGAGCCGAGCGTAGTCGGTCACAAAAGTGCACGCCGCCATGTGGCCTAACAGGGTTAGACATGTCCTCACTGACGTCAACGGGGCTGACCGCAAGCGTTGAACGATCGCCGCCATGGTCTGGAAACCGCTGCCGAGGCAGCGAGGCCCTGCCCACAGTGGCGTCCAGGACGGCCCCGATAAATTCCACCTTCTGAGTGGGCCTCAGGGTGGACTTGTCTGTGTTTATCAAGAGGCCCAGACTCGCAAACATGCCGGTGATCACGCGGACATGGCTGTACACCTGCTGTTCCGACGTGCCCCGAATCAACCAATCGTCCAGATAAGGGAACACGTGGACACGGTTGCGCCGAAGATGCGCCACGACAACTGCCATGCATTTTGTAAACACCCTTGGGGCCGTGGACAGGCCAAACGGGAGGACCGCAAATTGATAATGACGAGCCCCCACAACGAAGCGGAGGAAGCGTCTGTGGCGTGGCCAAATGGCAACGTGGAAATACGCGTCCTGCATGTCGAGGGCGGCGTACCAGTCTCCCGGATCCAGGGATGGAATAATGGTCCCCAGGGATACCATGCGGAACTTCAACTTCACGAGGTATTTGTTGAGTTCTCGCAGGTCGAGGATAGGCCTGAGGCCCCCCTTGGCCTTGGGGATCAGAAAATAGCGGGAATAAAACCCCTTGCCTTTCTCGTTTTCGGGAACCGCCTCTATAGCTCCTTTGCTGAGGAGCGTCCGCACCTCCTGCCGAAGGAATTGCTCGTGAGAGGGGTTCCTGAAGAGGGACGAGGAAGGAGGGCGGGAAGGAGGGAACGAAACAAACTGCAGGCGGTACCCCGTCTGCACCACGCTCAAGACCCAGCGGTCCGATGTTATTTGGGACCACGCCGGGAGGAAAAACGAAAGGCGGTTGGAAAACGGAGGGGAAGGATCCGTAGGGGAAACTGTTACTGCGCCCTCGAGCGCACCTTCAAAATGAAGGCTTAGGACCAGGCGGGGGTTTTGAGGAGCCTTGGTTCTGCCCCCCTTGGTTCCCCGACTGCCTGCGCCTCCCGTTCCTGCCGCGGCGCCTGTAAGGGTCCTGCCGCTGGCGGAACTGGGAAAACGGCCGACGGTGCTGCTGTTGCTGCGGCCTAAAGGGTCTACGCTGTGTCACGGGGGTGTGCATCCCGAGGGACCGCGCAATGACCCGGTTGTCCTTTAAACTCTTAAGTCTGGGGTCTGTCTTATCGGAAAACAGGCCCTGGCCTTCGAAAGGAAGGTCCTGTATCGTGTGCTGGAGCTCTGGCGGAAGGCCGGAAACCTGCAGCCAGGAGATGCGACGCATCGTAACTCCTGACGCGAGGGTACGGGCAGCCGAGTCCGCAGCGTCCAAGGAGGCTTGCAAGGCCGTGCGCGCGACCTTCTTGCCTTCGTCCAAGATGCCCGTGAACTCTTGGCGAGCATCCTGTGGCAGCAGCTCCTTAAATTTGTCCACTGCCACCCAGGAGTTAAAGGCGTATCTGCTCAGCAGGGCCTGTTGGTTAGAGACCCTGAGCTGCAGCGCCCCAGCCGAATACACCTTACGGCCAAGGAGGTCCATCCGCCTGGCTTCTCTGGATTTGGGGGCCGGAGCCTCCTGGCCGTGACGCTCCCTATCGTTCACCGATTGCACTACCAGTGAACCGGGAGTCGGGTGAACATGTAAATATTCGTACCCCTTAGAAGGGGCCATGTACTTCCTCTCGACTCCTTTCGCTGTCGGAGGGATGGAGGCCGGGGACTGCCAGATAGTATTGGCATTGGCCTGAATGGTCCGTATAAACGGCAGGGCGACCCTGGTGGGAGCATCGGAAGAGAGGATGGTAACAATTGGGTCCTCTATCTCCGAGACCTCCTCTGCCTGCAGACTCAGGTTTTGAGCCAATCGCCTGAGGAGGTCCTGGTGCGCCCTGAGATCCAGCGGGGGGGGACTGTTGGAGGAGGTACCCGCCACCGCCTCATCCGGGGAGGAGGATGATGAGACCCCAGGCACAATAGTGTCCAACTGAGGGTCTTCCTCAGCCCTCGCCTCTGTCTCCGGAGCCGCAGCGGAGTCCTGCTGTTTGGACCCTTCGTCCCCTTCCGGGGAGGGAGGGGGGCGAGACAAGAGGCTTCAGGGGCCCTACGCTCCGCAGTCGCCGGCCTAGCAGGGAGCTGCTGGGGGCCCTGGGCCTGATGGTACGCCCAGGGTGTCCAGAATCCCCACTGTGGGGGGCCTTGGTCCTGCAGCGGCGGATCAGCAAACAGCGCCGCCTGCCGGTCGGTGCCCAGCGCATAGCCGCTGTCCGTCTGGGAGGACACGGACGGCTGCCTGGAGGGCCACGGCGGGGGCCGACCCTGGATGGTACGGGTCTGCGCGGGCCGGGGGACCGGTGCCGGGAGTCATAACGGTGCCGGGACCGGGACCGGGATCTGTCACGGTGCCGGGCGCTGCTTCGGGACCGGGATCTGTCACGGTGCCGGGCGCTGCTTCGGGACCGGGATCTGTCACGGTGCTGGGCGCTGCTTCGGGACCGGGATCTGTCACGGTGCCGGGCGCCGCTTCGGTGCCGGGACCTACTACCAGCTCGGTGCCGGGAGATCGACCGGGACCGGGACCTGCCACCAGCTCGGTGCCGGGGAGGTCGAGCGAGATCGGGACCGGGACCTGCCACCAGCTCGGTGCCGGGAGGTCGACCGGTGCGGCGAGTAGCGTCGGGACCTGCTCCTGGAGTCGCGGTGCCGGTGTCGACTGGAGCCTGACCGCGACCGTCTCGATGCCGACCGGTGCCGCGAGTGCGACCGGTACCAGCTGAGGGGAGCGGTGCCAGGACTGCGAGCGGCGTCGGGATCTGGAGCGCCCAAGACGTCGGGGCCTGGATGGCGAACGACTGTCCGTGGGCGGTGCCGACATCATGGGCTTGCCTCTGGACGTGACCCGCACCGGAGGAACCGGGGGTGGCAGCCGAGTAGGCTCCGTCAGGGCAATAAGGTCCCGAGCCGAGGCGAAGGTCTCCGGTGTGGATGGGACCATTATCTCAACCCCAGATCTCATGGGGAGCTCGGCGGCACCGGACTCAACAGACCCGCCGGGCCCGGAGTCAACGGTGCTGACGGTGCCGGCGGCGCCGCGGCCGATGTCGAGGCCGGGCGTTCAAGCCGGGTCTGCCTGGCCGGAGTATTAGACTTCGACGGCCTAGGCACTGATTCCGGTGCCGGAGAAGGTCGGTGCCGAGGAGTCTTCTCGGTGCCGGAGCGATCCGGTGCCGGTGCCGAAACCACGGTCTGCGAAGTCGACGGGTCAAGTGCCGCCTCCATTAGGAGAGTTCGGAGCCTCTGATCCCTCTCCTTTTTTGTCCTCGGCTTAAAAGCCTTACAGATGCGGCACTTGTCAGATCTGTGCGATTCCCCGAGGCACTTCAGGCACGCTTCGTGGGGATCGCTGGTAGGCATGGGCTTCTTGCAGGCCGCACACTGCTTGAAGCCTGGCGAAACAGGCATGAGCCTGGCGCCCGGTGCCGGGAAGGGCTAAGCCCCCGGCAAGAAACTACTTAACAGCTATTTACTAAACTATCTACTTAACAATACTAATTAACAACTATATAGAACTAGAGATAAGCGATAAACAAGCGATAGAAACTAGGAGAGCTAGGGACGTGGAGGACAGCTATGCCGCGCTCCACAGTTCCAACGACCGACACGGCGGTAAGAAGGAACTGAGGAGCGGGCGGGCCGGCAGGGATATATATTGGGCGCCATGGCGGCGCCACTCCAGGGGGCGACCTGCCGGCCCACTGGAGTTGCTAGGGTAAAAAGTTTCCGACGAACGTGCACGCGCGGCGCGCACACCTAACTGGAATGGATGTGAGCAATCACTCGAAGAAGAACAAGTATTGTATAGGATACGGAACTGAGATCACTGATGTCAAAGGAAAGGCTCTCTCTCACTGGGCTTTGGATCAGACCCCGAATAGGGAACATGGGTCATGTCTGGGCCCATGCAGTGAGCGCTTGCACAAGTATAACTCTGAACAAATATTGGATATAAGAACAAATCATTTAAAGGTTAAAATTCAATCTCAGAATAAAACAGAGTATATACACATCAAATGTATAATTAGAGAGATCCAAAGGAGCAGCAAGTCTATGTCCTGCCATATGGCAGGTGCATCTTGCTACCCACAAGAAGAGCTGCAGTTGGAAGTTCACCTGCCAAAGATAATACATTCAGTGTAATAATCCTAAAATATAACTCGTTAAACAGTGGAGGCCTCTGGGCCTGCTAAAGAAATAAGTTTTCTCAAAAGAAATACATCGTTCAAGATTCTACATTGAACAGCCTCCCTTGCAGCTGTAAATAGATTCCATGAAGCCATTTTAATTTATTTTAACTTAACATGCATATGTCTGAAATTAAAATAACTTGATTTGAAAAAGGCAGCAAAACTGGTTTTGGGTTATTGGGTCTGTAGCCAATTTGTTTCATCAGTTTTCTTCATGGGATCAATTATGCAATTAGGTATAGTGTTTCAATTCAATTACCCCATTTGCCAGGCCTTAAAAAAGGGTTTTTAATGAGTCAAAATTGGTTCTTAGGAGACCCGTCATCAGTGAGGAATTCAGTGTCTTCCTTTGTTCGGGATACTACTAGACACTGATAAGTAGGTATTTCAAGAAGTGTAGAGTTTGCACTGAATACAATACAAAGATCACTATACCACAAAATACATACAATACTCATTAGTATATATTTTACAGTGCAGAGAGTGTTTTGCTGCTTCACTAGCTCCAGACAGAACTTTTCCAGATCAGGAAGAATGTTTTAAATATGCCCTGTGTATGTAAATATGCCTATGTGCCCTGACAGTGCACTAGGTGGGAGCTATAAGCATACTGTAACCCATTTATCAGTGATGTGCAGGGAAGCATTTGGCAGGGCCTGATCTAAAGCAAACAGTGACGGTCCATTAGTACAAGAGGAGATACAATCTCATGCACAAATTTTTGAACAGTGCAAAACCCCAACATTTGCCAAATACACAAGTGTTTATACAAGCTTCATGTTAAGTCAATTCGATTCTGGGGGATTCACTATCCTCCAGGAGCTTTAGAAGCAACCTCTGAATGTAAAAATCAAGCAGGAAACGTTTAAAGTCCAGAATGCTTCGCATTATCATTACTGGATTTGGTATTTGACATTTGCGCCAGTGTCTGATACACATTTTCCAGCCATGGGATTCAATAGATTTTTTACAGCCAGCTCTTACAGCAAAGATTGGTGTTTAACAGAACAGAATTACTGCAAAAACAAAACACTTCCCGTTTGTTTTCCCTGTGCAAAAGTCTCACGTGATATGAAAATTATGCTTAAATAATTTGAGGCATTGGCAAAGTTAACTTTATATGCCTCTTTTACAAGAGTACGTAACCTGTTCCGCTAAAAAGAACACATCTAAACTCAAAATCAAACACAGCACTGTCCAAAACAAGTGCATGGGAGATACTTTATTGCAAAAACGCCAAGCTGGTGCTTAGGTGCTGAATGCAAAGAGTTTTGTGACAGCCCAGTGACTTCTGTAAACTTAGAGAACATGTCTGGTTTATCAGTCTCTGAATGGTGAGCACTTAGAATCTTGTCATTTTCTACACAAGAGATTTGCATCCCTAGTACCGTATGGAAAATGTGTTGTCAGAAATCTAAGTCACTGCTGATGCTATACAAAAAGCTACATGGAAAAATATTCCCTCTTAATATTGTTTGAGACCCTCTACACCAGCTCAGACTGCCTTCCTTCCTGTGCACATCAGCATTGTCTTCAGTTCTTCACTTCTGCAGTTTTTTGAAAGGTTCTAGTTGATGTAATGATTATTAATATTGGTGGCTTGCTAAATAAGGTCATTGGTCTAGCATCTATGTAACAGAGGTATTCACCTAAATTTTCATGCTGCTAAACCTTTAAATGAGCAGTATAAGACTGCATTGCCTCCATCTGCTTGTTGGGAGGAGGAACTCTTACACAAGCATCTGAACTAGCAGAGAAGACTGAAGTCTATTAACTTGCCGATGATGAAAGGTGATGGAGCCCTGCAGACTAATTTCTTCTAGCTGGTCATACCACAGGTTCAGCATGGACAGCAGCTGAGAAGCTTCACCCACAAGCTGATGACACCTGTGTCTAAACCCGACTCTGTAGGGACAAGAGAGGAGATCCATCCTCCGTCCTTGATACCTCTGCTTTGACTGCAAGGGGCATTAGAGATAGCAGTGGTAGCTATTGACAATATGGATACCTGCGCCAACCAGAAACTGGACGGAGATCCTACTAATGTCATACAGCCTATCAACAATCTGTCAATTTGTCTGAGTAAGCACACTGCTTCTTCTATTCCTCCCTCTCCAGAGAGAAACGGGAGGGGGACATTGAGCTCCTTAGATTCTCTCTTTCCTTTTCATTCTCTCCACTGGCCTGCAAAATGGCGTCTTGCAGAAGAGCTAAACCCCAGAGTAGTTCAGTCAGGGGAGGTCACTAACTGTGCAGGAAAACATCCCCCTTCCATGCAGAGGCTGTGAGCACACTGCTTCTGCTTCGCACTCAGCTACCATCAAGGCCTGTGAGCCAGCTCCTGAGCTCTGGCCTACAAATACAGATTCCTGCCATTGAGAGCCAAGCATTGCCACCAGACCAGCTGGAGTTAGATGGTGCTTGATAATTTATCACTCCTTTTTCCCAGGTCATTCGACTCCTTTTGTCCATGCCTGGTGCGGGAGCATAGTACAGCACGTGCTGCATATGCACAGGTGCAGCAAGGTTCAATGCAGAGAGGACAGCCAGCTGGATTTTAATCCTTGCGGTGCACACTGCTGTTTTTGTCAATCCGTTGATCCACATGAATGAGTAATATCTATGCACAAAGAACCCCTGCAAAGGGGAAGCTGAGATAATAACCTCATGACATTAGTGAATAATTTTAGGCCACAAAGAGAAATGAGATGGCAGTAATTCAAGTTGTCTGAAAGAATCTGAATAGCCACATAATTAGGTCACACAGACTGACAATGAGCTTAGGAGCCTTCGACCAAGCTAAACACTTTAAATTCCCCTGCCGCACAAAGTATAATTTGTGCATTTGTCCAAAAATATAACAAAAAACCAAGTACAGTTCATTAACTGCTCCCAGCTGCCAGGCCTTGGTCAGGTTTTTGAGGGTTTAAAGATTGTGAATTTCACAGGCATAGCAGCAGGAGCGTGGCAGGTTTAATGAAGACTAATATCTATCCAGAGATTAACAACAGGCAAGCTCCTTCAGATGAGATATCTCAGAAAAGAGCAAGCCACACAGCACTACAAAAAGGAAACTCAGAAAGGAAGCATGTACTAAATGACACCACCTTTGGAAAAAGATGCATCCTCTCCCCAAACCTACTCTCACACCGAGGCTCTGAACACCCACTTTGTAAAGGAGTTGAAATTATATTCACTACAGGACACCAAGTGTAAGATTATTTTGGAGTTACAGACTTTTACACAGGGCCAATGGGCTCATTTTATATAAGAGCCTCTTGAATGTTACATAGGATCCTTCCTTTAAAATCTGATGCTGCAAAGAGGCAGCAGGCTTGTGTTTATTACTTTGGCTTGTCCCACTGACTTCGCAGAGTGAAAATAATGATCACTATTAAGGACAGATCCAAAGGGCAGAAGTCAATGAAAGGATTCCCCCAGTTAGATCAGGCCCTCAGCATCCATTCAATTGTAGGCCACCCGTTTTTCATTCTGCGTTCTGTATAGTGATGAACACACAGTTAGAATGTACTAAGTCAACTTTAAATAATGTTTTCACCCCTCAGCCATGAGGCCGAGAAGCTAAACTTGGGATAATTCCTACATGAGGATATAAATTGCAGTCTTAAAGAGGTTTGTTATTTGTTTTTGTTTTTTTTTAAATACTAACAGGTTTATTGCACTGGTGTAAATATAAAAACTGGAATGAGCGAAGATTACACAGCAATTTGTGAAACTGTAGCACCCAGAGGTTATAGAATTGTTGCCATCAGCACAAATGGTCTGAGGTTGTGCAACTGTATTTCCAACCCATAATCCTGTGTACAAAGCTACTTGAAAAATGGAAAAAAGTTTATTCATTAATATTGGATGAAAACCTACCAGGACCTGCAACAAATTATGTGAGTAGCTTTATAGCTGAAGCTCAGGAGAGCCACTTCACATGAGTAGGCAGTGAGTGAAGAGGCCCTGAGTATTCTGGCATCACAGAAATCTCAGAGTCCATGCCTCAGAAAGGGGAATCACTGTAAATTACTAAGCTTTGGAAAACTGGTGGCTGCTTTTGAGTGCTGTGCATTAACCTTAGGAACACACAAGCCCACATTGTTTTAACTTCTTATGGCTCAAGAAACTGAAATAGGGATCCGGGAAGCAAAAGAGGAATTCTCAGCCCAAGAAGGTGCCTCAGCTTTCACAACTGGAGCTTTAAAAGGCCTCAGAGGATGAATTACTTTCCCATATTGTAAAGCACAGCCGAGATACCAGCTTTGCAATGGAGGGTTACTCAACTCACATTCCCTGAACATGCAAATCACCAGCCACTTACATGTGACAAGGGAGCCTTAGAAATTATATACAAGTTAAAAGTGCAACAGGGTATTTAACAATCTTTGCATAACTTCAGCCTCCTGGCTTGGAAACTGTGAAGAGATTTATCAACCCCTCTCAGAATCACAACCAGCAAGAGTGTTCCTAACCTGGGGGGGTGCAGGCATCAGCTGGCGACTGTACAAATGTGGAACGTCTTTTAGTTGGCATAGGCAGAGCCATCTTCTGTTCTTTATGCTTTGCCAGTGCTGCTTGAACTGCCTCTGTGTGGATATCTGCAAAACGGAAATTACCACCCTTAGTTTTGCAAAACTCAAAAACATAGTAGGAAGATTTTTTATATATTATGTAGTTTAAAAAGGAGTTATTCACATATATTATAGCCACCATACTGCCCTGCCCTCACGCCGTCTAGCCAAGACCTCACAGCACCTTCATAAACAATGAATTAAGCTTTTCCATTCCGCCTATGACATTTCAATTTTACTGATGCAGAAAATAAAACAGTGGTTAAGTGATTTGCCAATCCAGAGCAAACAGGTGGAAGAGCCAGGAACTTTGGTTCCAAGTATCCTGCACTAACCATTAGGCTCCTTTGTGTCTCTAGCAACTATTTTGTAGCAAATTGCATTTCTGTAACCCTTTTCCCCCCAAACTCCATCCCAACCTGCTTGTCTGTCTTCAACAGTTACATCTTGTTTTTCAGACTATGAGCTTTGGTTCAGAGTGCTGTCTTTTTCCAGATCATCTTTGTACAGCACTAGCACCGCAGGTTACCAAACTGGTTGGTCACCAAGAAATACCATAATGTCTTGTTAAATCATAAAAACGCACCGGTGCCAATGCTCTACAGAACTCACCAACTTTGAAGTATTTTAAAAGATCGGACACATCCTTTTAAAAAATAAATCTGATGTAGTTTAATACTTTCCACTGTGCTATGTTAGAAAAATCCTACCAAACGCAGCTGGAAACAAAACTGAGTCATTTCATTTTAAACATTACAATACAATGGATCCTTTAACTGAACAAGCCTGCCCTGCTTTGCGCATTCAGTACCAGCCTGCCCAAAGTTTTAACAAGAACTTCAGAAGAATTACTGCAATCATTCAATGGCAAGGCCAGGGAACCAGCCCATGGATTCAAGGGAACAGTCCACACCCCAATGCCACAAAACCAAACATAAGTTTAGGAATCAAATATTTTACCACAGAACCAGAAGAAGAAATAAAACCTTGTAGAATTTGTTGCCCTCAGAGGAAAATAAAAGGGAAATAAGAGACATCTGTCAGAAGAAGCTGTCAGAACTGCACTTATTTTTTTTAAATAAAGTCAAATGTTTATTTGGATTTATTTTACTACAAATCAATCTAAATACAAAACAAAAGCCAGATAAATACTGTTTTCACCCATCCTCTGATGGAGGTCAGAGATTCTTCACTCTTTTCGGGGTACTTATGGGAATAATTTCAGAAAAGTAGCAGGGAAAAGAATTTTGGAATCCTGGAGACATGAATGGTTCCAAAGTGACCTTGGGACTCTGGTGCCAGCTCTCTTGGCATACATCACTGGATTGGTAATCAGAACTATATTATGGGAGAGGAAAGCCTGCAGTGGGGGACACAGTCAATTGAATCATTGGATTTAGCTGTTGGCACCAGCCCTTAAGAAACCTAAATAAATCACAGCACAACACCACACAAAAAAATACTGCTGCTATTTTTTCACTTTTATAGGGCCTTCCATCTAAGAAGCTCAAAGCAGTTTACAAAAGTGAATTAAGTTTCCACAATCCCCGTGAGATAAATATGTTCCCTTCACACAGATGGTGAAGTGAATTAGGCCATGTCTACATGATGGGTGTCACAGAGGCATAACTACAGAGCTGTAGCACAGACTCAGGCCTTGTTTACACCACAAAGTTGCAGCGCTGGTGAGAGAGTTATAGCGCTGCAACTTAGGAGGTGTACACATCTGCAGGGCATCACCAGCGCTGCAACTCCCTGTTTGCAGCGCTGGCCGTACACCCGTTGAAACTCGGGTGTAGAGGATCCAGCGCTGGTGATCCAGCGCTGGTCATCAGGTGTAAACACTCACCAGCGTTTTTCTTGACCTCCGTGGAATAAACAGGTATCCCAGCATACCAGAGGAAGCCTCTCTGGTAATCAAGCAGGTCTCCTTCCCCGCGGTTTGCAGGGGGGTTCGGGGAACGCGAGAGCAAACCGCGGGGAAGCAGGTCTCCTTCCCCACGGTTTGCTCTCGCATTCCCCTAACCCCCGTGCAAGCAGATCTCCTTCCCCGCGGTTTGCAGGGGGGTTTGGGGAACGCGACAGCACACCGCGGGGAAGGAGATCTGCTTGCACGGGGGTTCAAAAAACACCGGAGCAAACCGCTGGGAAGGAGACCTGCTTGCACGGGGGTTCGGGGAACGCGACAGCAAACCGCTGGGAAGGAGACCTGCTTGCACGGGGGTTCGGGGAACGCGAGAACAAACCGCGGGGAAGGAGACCTGCTTGGGGGGGTGTTCGGGGAACACTGGAGCAAACCGCGGGGAAGGAGACCTGCTTCCCCGCGGTTTGCTCTCGCGTTCCCCGAACCCCCCTTGAAGCCGCCCAACAGCGCTGCAGTGTGGCCACATCTAACACCACTTGCAGCGCTGGTTGCTGTAAGTGTGACCACTCTGCAGCGCTGGCCCTATACAGCTGTACTAATACAGCTGCAACAACCAGCGCTGCAAAATTGTAGATGTAGACATACCCACAGACTACAGCAAGGGAAGGGCTTTTTCTCTTGCTGTAGGAACTCAACTCCCCTTGTGATGGTAGCCAGGTCTACAGCATTGTTCCATTGACCTAGCTGCATCTACACTGGGGGTTAGGTGGGCATAGCTAGGTGCTCAAGGGTATGCATTTTCCTGACCAACAAGTCCAGCTTCAGACTGTGAGTGGGAACTCGACTCCTGCTTCTACACATACCCCACCCCCAGTCATCGTCCTCCTGAGCAGTGGAGGAACTCAGCAGGACAGGAGTCAGACTTCTCCAGCCCCCTGGAGGCACTCGGAACATGTGAGCACAAAGGAGACAAGTTCTTAGCCTCCAGGGCAGATGTGCCTGTCTGTCTGTGATTCCAGGAGTGTGGAATGCAGCTTATCTAGGGAGCAGCAGGTAACTAAATGTCACTGATCTGAACTGGACTTTGGTTGCCCTGCACCGCTGAACGCAAATTTTGTCCTAGGTTGGTAGGTGGCTACAGCTAAATTAATCACAACCATAGGCACCAGCTTCTTCTGGGCCCAGGGAGTGTGCGTGCTCCAGGCCCCGCCCCCACCTGCCCCCTTCTCCCAAATCCCCAACCCTACCCTCCTAGTTCCACTCCCTCCCTTGAACGTGCCCTGTCCCCGCTCCTCCTCCTTCCTCCCCGAGCCTCCTGCACGCCAGGAAACAGCTGATCGCGGTGGGGGGGAGGTGCAGAAGGAGAGTGGGGAGCTGGCTGCCAGTGGGTGCTAAGCACTCACTAATTTTTTCTGTGGGTGCTCCAGTTCTGGAGCACCCATGGAGTTGGCGTGTATGATCCCAACACTATTCTGCCAAGGATTTCAATGCTGACTCTAAGCACTCAGCCACTCCTCTGAGGGGCTCTGTGGATATATCTACACTGCAATTAAAATCCCACATCTGGCCTTTGCCAACAGACTCGGGCTTGCAGGGCTGTTTTATTCAAGTGTGGGCTTGGGGAGAAGCCTGAGCTCTAGAGCCCTGCGAGGCCAGAGGGTCCCAGAGTTTGGGCTTCAGCCCAAGCCTGAACATCTAGTCTGCAATTAAACAGACCCCTAGCCAAAGCCCTATGAGCCTGAGTCAGCTGGCATGGGCCAACCACTGATGTCTAATTGCAGTGGAGACATATCCTAAGGGAACTCAGTCCTGGGCCTACTCCTCACTACCGATAAACTGAACTCTGGCATTATCCAATCATTGGTGATCAATCAGCGAATGTGCTGGGGAGCTGGAACCCCTCTAGCTGGAGAAAAGGAACCGGCTACTCTCAAGAGCTCTCTTCAGGAGGACGCACTGGACATTTCAATTAATTTAGTTTTTCTATAGCGTGTTTATCTGCTTGTCACTCACTAAAATGGATTAGCGCCAAGTAAAGTTCTCTTCCGCTAACTAGCTTAACTCAATCCAGGAACCCACGAGGTAAAGAGTCATTTACCCTCCCTGATCAGCATCCTTTGTTCCTTGATTTTCATTAGGAACTGTAGGCCCCTGAGCACCCCTGGTTTCTAGATACACTATAAGCAAGACAGGACTTTCAGCGATCAGATCACTAACTGGCTGAATCACTCAGATCACATGACCTGTATTCTCCCACTGACAAAGGTCTCCGATATGTGATTGTTATATACTTACCAGATCGATAGCGTTCATCTCTGGCTCCTCCAGATCGAGCTCGATGATACTTGGATGAGGATGGTGCTGAAGTTGCTGCTGGAGCAGGTGTCTGATTTCTGGGTTCCTTTTGTAATGCTGGATCAACCCCTGGAAAACAAATCCACAATTCTTTCAGAGATTAAAAAAAAAACGACCCACAAAGCCACCTGCTTTTGGACAACATTAAAAATCCATTGTTACCTGCTAAACTATCCACAGGGAACAAACAGGTTCAGCACAGTGTGCTGCTGAAATTAAAGTGCCTGCTGAGCTGTTCAATAAGCATGTTTAGGTCTCATCTAAACTGGGATTTAGCCACTGGTGCAAACCCCTAGTATAGGCCATGAGTTACAAAGTGTGATCTGTAACAGAGCAGATTAGCCTGGTTTCAGCAGTACTATATCCTTGTGCTTTTTAATAATTATACATCTCTCCCTTGAGATTTAAACCTGCTTCTTCGAGGAGGGGAAAAAAAAAACAAAAACAGAAAACCACAGTTCTCCACCAAGACAGATATCTAAAGAATTAATTTTGGAAGAGAATTATATACAAGACAGTCTGATCTATTGCAACCATTTTATCATCATAATTTTCATAACACTTAAAGAAAACAGTTTCAGTTATTAGTGAAGAAACTAGCTAAATAAAAGTCCTAATTACAGCATGTTATCTATAATTCATGACATTCTCCAGCATAAGTCCTGCAATTTTACAAGAGAAAAACTTTCCACTGCAACCAAATGTGTCACAAAAGAGCTTTAAACATAGTATTGCACCCTTCCTTTAGGGGGAAAAAACCTCTAAAAATAGCTGAACGCAGTCTGAGTGAAGAAAAAGCGATCGAAATAAGCTATTTTTATTGATAGGTCACATACAGTAAACAGGAAATTGATTCTTTCACAAAGACAGCTTGCCTTGTAGAACTAAAAAAGAGCAAAATGGTTTGAATTAACATGAAAGACTTGAAAATATAGTTCAGTGTTTACAGAATGAAACTGGGGGAGAAATTCTGGTTCCACTGAAGTCTATGGGAGCTTTGCCATTGATTTTAATGAGGCTAGGATTTCACTCAGGGAATCAGGAATCCCGGCTTCTCCCACCATTGACCCACTGTGAAATCACAGGCAAGTCACCTCACCTCTGTGTGCCTCGGCTCCCCCATGTGTACAGCGGGGATTATAAAGGATCATATGCAAGTGCAAGACAATACATTTCAGTAGCAGTTCCTTATTTGACCCCTTTTGCCCAGAACTACAATCAGGGTATATAATTTGCATGTCAAGCATATATATTGCTCATGAACGTGCCAACATAATTACTCAAGACTGAACAGTCCATGAATGCAGTGCTGTAATTACAGTTTTCTTCTGTCATTTAAGCTACTAATTAATAGTCAGAGAGAGTATCAGATCAATGTTGCATGAACAGAGGAGGATTTACAAGAATAGATCAAACTGTTTTAGTAAGTAAACAACATGATTCCAAAATTAGCTGGAAATCCCAAAAGATAACATTTATTTGTAACATGGTGGTTCAGTCAGTGTCTGCAGAATTTGGATGCGAAAGTTTTGGGAAGTATCAAAGTTAAGGATTGGCAAAATTTTTGGAGTCACTCTTCCACAACTTTATTTTTTGTTACTAAACAGTAACAAACAAGTTTTATATAAGTTAAAATAAAGGCTCAGGTATAGCCTCCATCCAGAAATTTACATTACCAGAAACAAAACAGTTACCAAATGAGTACCATAACAGATCATACTTCAATAATGACTTTTATCTTAGGATTCTGCAGCAATTTACAAAGCTTTAACACACACACCCCACACTATGAGGTAGACAAGTTTTCAATGTACATCTGGGGAAAGTGAGACCAAGAGAGGGATAAGTGACTTGTCCAATTTCACAAACTATTTAATGGCAATGATGAAACAGACGAGGCAGCCAAGATACTTATTACCTGTCATATTGCAAACCAGCACCTTAGTGACAGTATATTTGTGTATCCCCTCACTGGCACTTCAATACCATGGTTAAGGATGTGGTATGAACCTAGAGCTTGTCTATACAGGAAAGTGTATCGGCACAACTATATTACTATAGTCATACCAGTATAACCCCTTGTGTGGACACTCAAATGCCCAAATAAGAGGAGTGGCAGGAGGCTTAAATAAGTGCACGGGGCATCCTGAGCGTCTCAAATGAAAGGACTAACTGAAGGGGCAAGTTTTATTTTCACTTAACCACTTGCTGGGCGTAGAAGCTAAGAGCATCAATCATCAATAAGCAGACTGGGAAGGGAGGAGTATGGATTTGAGGTAAAGGTACAGGACTGGAAGCCAAGAGCTGGATTTAAATCTACATCTGTGCAACTTCTGTACCTAACATGCTTCAAGTCTACCAATTTGCAAAAGGGGGTCAGAGCATTCCTCTGCATCTCATGGGCCACAAGGCTATTTTAATTAACATTTGTGTTTGTAAACTGCTTGGAGAGCCTTGATTAAAAACGTTTCGATAATTTACAATTCAAAACAAGTAACAAAATAGCTGTAACAATGGATTGTGTGTACTAATATCGGGACTGTCACCAAACGAGAATGTCACCATTTTGACAACATAGCTGAATGCTACTTAACAGGGACAGTGACCCAAGTCTGTAACTCTCCAGCCCAGGCTGGTAGTCTTCAAAAGTGAAGTGTATAATGAGCCTGGTGGTTTGCCTAGTTCTCAGTTCCCAGGTGGTATACACCAGACACTCCCAGCTAACAACAACTGTCCCTATACAGCCTGTTTCATTAAGAGTGCCATCAAGACTGAACTCACTCCTCGTGGCCCTAGAAGAGGCGCCTCCATCTCAAGATGGAGATACGCTGGGGAGGAAGCTTGGACTATTGCTGCCTGTGCTGAAACCCTTCTGCACTGTTACTTCGGTATCTTTCACAAAGCACCCACTGCAAAAATTATGGATTTAAAAACATTTAAACACTGAAAATACTGAAAAACCTGGAATATCAGTGGGAGAATAATTACTGTAGAAAATTTAATCACTCGATTAGAACAAGTCATTAGATTATGCTGTAAACCTTAGTAGTGCCAAAGCAGCACATGCACCTGTGCATTACCAGCCTTCCAAATAAAAGTCATTGTTTTATGGTGCCCAGTCCTTAAATTGGATCTATGTGGTAGATTATTACACCCCGGGAAGCCTCACTGGGACTCTGCAGTCATAGAAGGATCTGTGATTTGGACCATTATAAACACAGATCCAGAGTCTTAAATTGTAAGCTTCTCAGGCACAGATGGTCTTTTTATGCTTTGTACAGTGCCAAGCACATCATCTAGGCTTTAAGAAATAAACAAGCAATTTGAATGCCAATGACAGTCAAAGGCATCTTCCTTGTGTACCCATCTGAACAAGCTCCTCTTGGCCAAGATACAAATTACATTAAATGACAGACTGAAGAACTGCACTTTTACTTAAGACTCATCCATGTTCGTGTCTTCATCATGAACAGGGAGGTTTTATTCAGAGCCAATGAAGAGACAACTTCAACAACAAAGCAGCTTAAACCTTCCTGTTCACTTGACAATTAATTTAGGACTATATGTAACCACTAGATGTCAGCAGCACAATTAAACACTATTCTTTAAAATGAACTATTGAATACACTTTAATTTCTTGCTTCCAAGATGCAAAAGCTTGGTTTATTCCACAGTACACCACACTGTAGTCATGACAGTTCATTTACACAGGGATCAAATGTATCCCTAACTGACATGAAACCTCAAGATCTAGCTTTGTTTAAATATTGTGTTATATAAGAATGTGTATGAGTACAAATTAATATAAAGCACATAAGCAGGATTCAGAGATCTGGGAAGTACATATTTATAGTACATCATATACAGTTACAAAGCTCTCTGACAAAGCAGAAGTGAGCTAAGCTTGGCAGATGTTAGATGACTTTATTTAGCATTCCCTTCAGAATAATCCTGCTACAAGCTGCAGTTTCTGCTGGCAGAACCTGGATACACACAGGCACCGTGATGGTTGTATTTTATAGGGGTTTTATAGGATGCAGTTGATGTTTGAATTGCCATTTGATGCTAGCTGAACATGCTGCTCCCCCACTCCCTCCCTCTCAGTAAGGGGAAGGGACACTAGCTATAAAGTGATTTTATATAGGAGACAATAAAAAAATCATATGTGATCAATAACAATGCCACAAGAGCCAAGTAATAAAGCCAGAAACAGGTAGGATTCATTTGACAAAAGAGCAAACTAAGGAGGAGAACAGCAGGTTAGCCTGCTAGTCTATGTAAAGAATTGAACAAAAGTGTTAATGTTTGACTGGCTATTCCTTAAAATGATGCAGTATTGTCCAGCTATAAACCTATAAAAACAGTGTGAAAAGCAAATGTCTGTATGAGGGGTCTGCAGGTCAGCCTGGCCACCATTTCCTGGATCGCAGGGTGTGAGCCCTTTTTCAGTAGCAGACATGCAGCATCAGGTTCAGTCTAATTATTGCTCCTTCCCCTCCATAGCTGGAAGACTAAAAACGCACTGAACATACAATTTTGGCCTTTCTCCTTTCTACCCTATATGTTGAACATCCGCCTTATCCCACTCTCCATTCATAATCCTCTGGGAGACTTACTTCTTCCATAAGGCATACAAAAAGCAAAGACCACCAAAGTTGTCACCAGTATAGGCATAAAAGGATACTAGGGGAGTGCCGTCTTTGTGTCCCATTGCATCTCACCTTGTCTGTGTATCTGGGGTATAAGCTCTTTGGGGCAGGAACTGTGCCTGCTTACATCCTGTGCACAGAGCACACCTCCCATGCTCATTATTAACAATACTCCCTCTAGCAAGATACAATGTCCCGCCCTGGCAGCTGGAGGAGATTGATTTCTAACTGGTCTTTTCTGTGCCTATCTAGTGGTGATCCTTGTAATGGTAGGCAATGGAAAGCTAAGTCTATCTTTGCTAAAGAGGGAGGAAGGGGTGGATATTTTAGCTCACTCAAGACTCCATTCATATGCTTTCCGACCCCTCCAAACCAGTGTGCTCACCATTACATTATTCTTCCCAGAGGCCTCAGATTCTGAGGTACTGAGGGCTGTCTACAGTCACTCATGTAACTCCTTTTAGCACTGGGCCCATAATAAGGGCTTTCCTCATTTGTTTGCTGTTTACCTACAGGTGGTTAGTGTCAGCTGCACTCAGGGTAATTTGACTATGTTTTTGTATATTTCAGAGAGTGAGAACGTAAAGCCTTTGTGCAGAACAGTCAAAGATTATTTTCCCCCTGAAACAAAGTAGTTTGCATTTTAAAATATCCATCAAATAGAGCAATTCTTTTTTGCTTTCTGTTTTGCATTTGAGAACACTGAGGGTATGGCTACACTTGAAACTTCAAAGCGCTGCAGTGCGAGTGTGGTCGCAGCGCCAGAGCTCTCTCCTAGTGCTGCACATACTCCACATCCTCTACGGGTGTAGCTTGCAGCGCTGAGAGCCATGCTCCCAGCGCTGCAGCACTGTTTATACTGAAGCTTTACAGCACCGTATCTTGCAGCGTTCGGGGGGTGTTTTTTCCACACCCCTGAGCACGAAAGTTGCAGCGCTGTAAAGGCCAGTGTAGCCAAGGCCTGATAAATGCTGCCTTGCTTCTAATTTGGCAAACACACAAACCAAAAATATACAAACACTATAATCCATGGATCTATGTTCATTAAATGTTACTCCTGCATACCCAATCCTACAGCAATTTTCACAAGGAATATTCTGGACTAGTTCATTAACTTTCAGACTTTTATGTGATACAAGGACTACCAGGCAATTCAAGGAATGTTAACTGCATGCAAACTAATATGCACTCTGTATTCTCTCTCACTAAGAGATGTTGCAGAAATATGGGACTGAGTCAGAGTCCTAAAAGGAAAGCACATGCACATGCTGAAAGGAGAAGGGAGAGAAGTCCAAAATAAAGAATAACGCTCAGGGGCGGTACAGCACAAGAATTATTTTGAAACATGAGGTGACAAAAATTGTGATAGATTCAGACATCTGTTTTGTTTGCAGAATTCCTTGTTCCCCAAACAGACTGCCAATGAAAGATTTGCAAGCCTCTAATGCATGCTTAGCCTAAGTCTACATGACAATTCCCAATAATGCAGTTTCTTATTAACGTGAGGAGCGGGTAAGAACTCTAACTGAAGCAGACAAAGGTTCTGATAGTAAATCAGGGCTTGGTGAATATCATTTCCTTTATACATAAGGAGAGGATTCTTGTGTCTTATCCTTAGGAACTGATTACATAATGCATCATCTCAAATAGCAAGAAAACACAGTCCGCCAACAGTGTGGCTGGCTGAAAGAGTTGCTAATTTTGGCAACAAGGTTTTCCTGCATTTGCACTCCCTGAGCCCAAAGAGCTGTATATGCTTTGCCAGGTTTGCAGCAATCTGAGGAGGACAGCAGCTCATTAAGTTAAACAAGGAGGCAAATATATGCTAGGCCACAATGAGACTCAAAGTCAAGTGATGCATGAGGTGCTACGTGTGTCATTTAACAGGTCTCCTAATGCTAACAATGACCGTGTTTTTTAAAGAGCTCTGCAAAATATTGCAACTGACAGGGATAATACTAGAGGAAAACCCCATTAAGCCATGTAATGGATTTGCCATGCTTATGTGTATTTAGAAATCCATGTCACCCACTAATGGAAATAAATCCAATATCACTGGGTCATCACGTGGATCCACAGACTTCCAGTTATCCTCCCAGCAGAAGAGGCCTTTCCGACATACAGATTACTATGATATCACACCAGTTTTTCTTGTGTCCCTTGCACTTCTGACAGTGCATCTCACTTGACCCCATCCAGAACAATGGGCATCAGGACACACCCCACTAGGCCCCAATTTCTTACCACTATGCCAACCTAAATTCAGCTGTGTTCATTCTACCCTCACGTGAACATGTGCTTCCTGTTCTAAGAGAATTTTCAACGTCCCTTATCTGAACTGCCTTTTTTACCCTTCCTGCAAGAGTGCACATTTCGCAAATGACATCAGTGATAACCTTTCCCTTTCCAGCATCTACCAAGTAGGAGGTGATTAACCTCAATGAGACATAAGCAATCCAAGCAAATAGCAAGCTCCTATAAAGGCGAAGGCCAAATCAAGCCAAACAAGGCTCACGCAGTGGCTTGGAGCCTTCTAGTGGATACTCGTCTCCACAGATGGAAGGAGAACTGAAAGACGCAGTCGTTCTCTTATCCCCTATGGTGCATGTTTATCATAGCTGCAGTGTACTTTTTAAATGTCCTACAAAAGCATTCAGCCTCCACTGAAGGCTCAGCTCTGCCTCAGCAATGGGAGGTCCAAGCGTCAGCTCTACACCCACAAAGAAGTTAGGCCCCTTTTCATTTCACAGGACTGTTTGTGGCTCAGGCTAGCTGTTCCTTTTCAAGTCACAGGCTGCGGTATAAATATGAATTGAAGCTGTTCCCCTTCTCTCTATTTTGGTCCATGCAGCATTCACCTTAACATCCACAAGTAGCATTTCTGGAGTCATGTCTACACAGGCACACTCAGAAAAGCTAAGGCCAATCCTACTAAAGGTGACTTCATAACTTTACTCGATTTGCCTTACCTTTCCCAAATAGCCCCATGTGGACAAGCCTTTAATATGTTTGAACTGTGAAGTCTGTTACAATAAGATTCTGCAGCTGTCAGCAAATGTAGAGCAGCGAGTAAGTCCAGGATCATAGCTCCAGTCTGTTAATTTTTGCAAAAATGGATGTTACACTAGGAAAATGAGTTTCTCAAAGGACTAATGTTGTTGTTCTACCTCAAACAGGGAGGTAACTCACAGAGGCAGAGTGGCATAGTGGACTGGGCACAAGGATAGGAGCAAGGGTCTCCCTAATTCTGATACTGACTTGCTGCAGCGCATCCCTGTATCTCTGTGCTTCAGCTTCCCCCACATCTGTGAAATGGGGATAACATCTTACAGAGTGATGTGCCTGAGCATTAGTTAACATTTGAAAAGTGCTTTCAGAATGTAATACATTAATTAAGTGCTGAGGGTTGTTACAATTTTCTTCTGCAGACGAAAAAATGAATTCTCTTCATGCCATCACAGGGGAGAGTTGACTGTCACCTCATCAAATCTAAGAGAAATTTCTATCAAACAGCTGTCTAGTCAGGACCCCTCAGCAGCCTATGACAGTTTCAAAATGTAAGGCCAAAATAGGATTTTTGCTTATATTGCTTGCGTCAATGTATTAGGTTGGTAATGGCACACTGTGTCCATTTCCATAGCCTTTGTATTTCAATATTTACTGTAGCAGTAAGTCACTCCAGTGACTAATACTGGTGAGCAGACCTTCAGATGAGAGCATATTTGAGCTATTGTTGTATGAACAAAGGAAAGGTTAGAAATCTAACCAAGAGATAGCAGATTCTATACAAATAGATGATACACATGACAATGACAATTCTTTTGTTTTGAGCTCCAGGTGAATACCACCTGAAGCAAAAAGAATCAATGCCATTATGGGCATTCACAGTCTGCTCAAAGCAGTGCCTTGTAACCCCTACCCTTTTGGGCATCAGTTCAGCATCAGTCAATTACAGTAACAGTTAAGTCATGGAGCTCTCTGCCTGTCATACTGATTCATTCCTGATCAACTGCAAAAACCCAGAAGCTTTATTTGATTTTTTTTTAATAGTTCAAGACTTCCCAGTGTATCAATAGTGCAATTATTTTTGCACAGGTATCCTGCTATTAATTATCGGAGGTGCTCTAGGTCTTGCCCTAGAGAGGAGTTTACAATTATCCATCTCTAATTATCCTACGTTTATAGCCAGCCCCACTGTACGGAGCTTTGAATAAAAGAAAATGAATGTAAACAAAATGACAAGTGAATTCAGCAACTTTGGTAAATAAGGTACCAAGGCCCATTATGAAGATATTAATGCCTCTATAGCAAACATGAGGAATGGCTTTGGAGAGTATTTGTACGGCAGGACTTATGAACTGGCAAATTAACTTAGCACTTAAACAACTGCAAGACAGTTCTTTATAGTCTGCCTTTTGACAAAGGCCTCATGAAAGCTTCTGCATTTGGAAACTTCCTTTTTTCTCTAAATAATGTTTTACTTCACTTGAACATAACCATCTCAGATCACAAAAGCAGATGAAGCTGGAAACCCACGGCCTAGTCTGGCGAAGCAGCAAGAGCATATGAGTGAGTGTTTCTGTGGTGCTCAACAGCACAGATGTGGCATGCTCAAATACTAATGTGCTAATTATGGCCCAGATGCCATCTACACAGGCAGAACCTAGCACTGATGCAGAACCTCATGGACAATAGCGGGACTCCAGGTGAGTGTAAAGGGTCCAGCTGCAAGTTTGAGGCTTATATGTTAAATTTGGCCCTGTATGTTCTAAAAAGGAATCCCACATTTCATAACTCACTGGCTTGGCCTTGAACTCTGAAGATCAGTTTCCCATAAGAGTCATCCTCCAAGCGAGCCAGTGTCCATTCTGCTTCTGAGGTAGACAAGATGCCCTTCCAGCATTTCCACAGTAGGTTTTTTAGCTCTCAAACTTAGCCTGGGCCATTTCATCTCTCTTCTTAAGTAGTTCTAGCTCTCTTAGGGAAGAGCCCCCCACCCGCATGCACGCACACACCACTGATACAAACAAAGGGAAAACCAGGAAGGTGCGCAGCTCCTATTCAGAAAAGTGGACTTGCTGTGAAGCTTATGCTGCTGAAAGTGTTGGATTAACAGCTATGGAGACAAAGTGCTGTATATATCTGCAACATCACTGCAAGCTTCCTACACATTGTCCCAAAGGGACACTAAGAATCAGAGGGGAGCTTGGACTTCGCGGCCTGTTCAAGCCCTTGATTTCTCAGCTGATGAGGGAGCAAGAGCTGCCTGTGCTGGTGTTTTGTTTTTAAATGAGATCACATGGCCCAAGTGGGAAAGCTCTGAGGTGCCTGACATTTTAGACATGTCAACCACCCACCTAGTGGTAACGTTCAGGAACTTCTGACCTGGATATAAACCAGCAACCTAGAGGTGAAAGGCTCTATTGCCTATGACTCTACTGCTGCCATCTGGCCCCCTACAATGGAATTGTGAAACAGCTAAAGCAAACTAAACTGAGGAAAGGGCAATTTGGAGTTGATAGGTAAGCGATCCAAGCCCTCAACCTCCATCTTCACTTTATAAAACCCCTTTAATGACAAGACTGATGCAGTAAATCAAAGCTCTTAAACTGGACTGAGACACAGTACTTACCATGTGTCTGTGGGATGTATGGAGCCAGCAGCTTTGCCCTTTTCTTCTCATACCCCTTCTGTGTGATGTCCCCTAAAATCAAACAGGAAAGTCATGTTATCGTGTCCTTGAGGTGCTCTATTGCAAGAGGATTTTAGCTGCATGGCCCTGCCGCACGATAATGGGCTTTGTGACGTGTCACCATATGGGCAGCAGGAATGACTTATAAGAATCAAGTATCTGTCAAGGTTCTACAGTCTTATGATTTGCTCACAGAAATGAAAGATGGAAGCAGACTACTCGGTCCCTGCTAGATCAGCACCCTCAGCCACGTACCCTATTGTGCATTTTTCTAAGGGTCTCAGGTTTAATTTTTAATTCCGCTGAACAATGGGGCTTTCATCTCTCCCTGTGGAAGCAACTGTACAATATACACCCCTTCAAAATGGGGTGACTTGAATCAGAACATCTGCCTTAGCAGGATATCACCACTGTAAAAACCTAAAATGAAAATCAACTAGCTCAGGCACCACAGGACGAGGACCAAGGACAAACTCAACCAACCAGACACCAAGAACAGGGAACAGTCCCCCTCTGCTAAAGGGAACTGGGGGAACGGCAATAGCAAACGCAGAGCTTAGTCATAATAAACCAAGCAATGAAAGAGAGGCTTGCAGCGGACCCTAAAGAGAGCTGAGGATGGACTGTGAGCAGCCCATTCAAGAACGAAATGCTTCACCCTGATCCAAAAGTAAACTTAGAGACAGACCCACCTCAGGTGACTGAACTGCCCAGCATGGATGGGCAGATCACCAAGCATTTATTGTGAATGGCAACAGTTCAGTACTTAGGGTCTTATAAACCAACTCTATATTGTGTCTCCTGCCTTACTGATATCCAGTGCAGTTCACACAGGCAAAGGGTGTCTATTTACCTATCTATTTAATGGGATTAATACCACTAGCCTCTCAGAGTGCTGTACTACGTTAAGTGCTTAAAGATTCACAAAAAGAAGATACCATACAGAGAGCAAAGAAATAAGAAACCTTTTTCTAAAAATATGAATCTCTCTGACCCACTAGAAGTACCATCTGGCTGCTGTCTTTTACTTTAATTTCTTGCATTACATCTGAACTGCAGAAAGAGACTGAAACCTTGAAGAGATTAGAACGAAAAAGCCCTGAAGCATTTCAAACCTCTTTGTAGTTTGGCCCATACTTGTAAGCTCTTTCAGGAGCCAAAAAGGTTGGAAGTGATCAAACACACAGCACGGAGAAAAACAGAATTATTTGGTACTACGGAGTCTAGCCAGAACTAAGGCCAATATTTACATTATATCATATCGAGAAACCACTGACCACTTACAGCATTCTCTCTTTACAGAGATTTGTTGTTGCAAAGTAGCATATTATCAGACACTATCAACAGAACAGGGATAGCACAGGCAGAGGTACTGCAAGGTTTCCCAACATTTTCCCACCAGTGTTCTTCCACTCTGACTTGGAAGGTCTCACCTTAGAGGTGATGAAAAGTTCAGCCTATGTGGCCCTGTCCTCTCTGCTGAAATTGCTGCCCCAGGGGACTATCAATATCGATTGGGAAGGTGATTTTGTGGCATGGGCACCTGTTCACTATGAAATGGAATGAGATCACTTCATTTACACTGGAGGGTTAATCTCAATACCAGGTGCATTTCTTAAAGCACCTGGACTCAAGCCCCCAGCACTGAACACAATGCTTTATGCTGCCTGATGCACACACACACAAAATAAATTTTATCTCAACTTTTTTTTTTATAGCATTTGAGCCAAGCCTTGACAAGTCCAAACGAATCAACCGACAGAGAATTTAAACGTTCATGAAACTGAGAGGACAACCAAAGTACAAGTTTATAAGTGTGATTGCAATATGCAGCTGATTAACCCATGGGAAAGGTATATTAGTATAATAAAACTACACCTTCAGAAACAGCAGCACAGAGACAAACAGTGTTCTCTTAAATGCAGCTACAGGATTCTGGTCTGTTCAAAGCACTTTGATAGCACTGTGTTAACTGACAGTCAGTCACAAGTACAAGGGATCAACTGTTGGTTTTCCAGGAGATTCTTATCTATACATTTCTTGAGGCCAGCCTGTGTGTGACTGTGGGACCCCCCCTACTGGATCTGTTGGGTGGAAACGAGACTAAAGAGGCTTTTCCCTCCAAGCCTAACCCATTTGCTTTTGCTTGTAATTCACTATTGGCAATAGGGTGTTTTTTCTCTTTCAGATTTAATGGGTATCCTCTGTGTTAGTGGTTTTACACTGCATGTAACGAAAGTACAGACTGCAGGAATTACTTTGGGGCGGGGGCCACACACATTCTGATACCAGCTCTCCTGATTTAAGGCTTCGCAATTTGTAATGATCAGATTTCTTGTTAAAATCTGGGCAGGAAAGGATGGCTGCATTATAGCGAGTCAGTGGGATTCTCATCGTCTTCAGTGAAACACGCAAGAGTTCCAGCTAATAAACCACCCTAGAAAAACATGAAGAGGGTAGGAACTACTACTGAAAAACATGATGTAACAGACAGCATCATTAACCAACTGCAAGTTTAATTACCAACCAATCTGGAGGACCTATATAGTTATTTGAAGATGGGATAGTGCCGAGAACAGACTTACATACAAAATAAAAAATCTAATCCAGCACTGCAGAAACTGTCAAAAACGAGCTATCCCAGCTACAAGATCAACTTGACCTCTTGCATGAGAAAGATTTTATTTTACTTGCCCTTCACAGAATAACTCTAATGAAGAGCTGTGTAGGATCTTGCAGGGCTGGTTTAAAACAGTGGGAAAGTTCCAACTTGATCAAACTTAGGTAGCAGAAATAAGGCCGAGACACACTATCCTTGTCCTGTGGCGCTGTAACTACGAGGTCTCCAAGCAGGGAACTTTAAATCACCAAGTGCCCTGGCAAATGGGGTGAAATGAAAATCTCAGTGATTTCCTCTCCATATACCCTTATAAGATCAAAAACCATAATACCTAGTGTGACTTCCAGACCAGGACCCCAGAAGCAGATCTAGGCAATGGGGACAGTACTCCAGAGGGAATGAAATCCCCAAGAAAAATCTCATTCCCTTGTCTTTTGAAGTTGAGATTAAGGCCATGTCTACACCAGAGACCTTATCACTGCTGTAAGCTCCTAGTGCAGCCATAGCTCAAGTGGAACCTCACTGATGGAGCACTGCCTGTTGCCACCAGGAATCTCAGCAGACTGTGACTCTGGAGACAGGGAATAGCTGGGGGCCATTTTCCAGAACTCAGGGCTGCATTTTACTCACCTCTGGGCTGTGGCAACAGTGTTTGCCCTTCTGAAGTGAGCTGCTAGCCAGACATTTTTATTTTAAATCCAACCGACACTCAATGCTGCTCTATCAGTACATGCATAAAGGTTAATGTCACGCTCTGGAATGATGCTCCCTGGGGAAGGGAGGGGAAAGCAACAGAAAGACATTGGATTGATCTTGCAGCTTTCAGAAATACTGCAGAAAGATTCCAATAGCATTTCAGCTTGTGTCCCTAACAGACACCATGCAGGCAAACCAAGGATCAATAAAGAGATACTGGGGAAATTAAATATTGAAGAAATTACTTTAAATATCTGGAATTAAATAAATTTTGATTTTATTTAAAAAACCCACTAAAATTAGCTCTTTTGTTTGCAGTTTATTTGGGTTTTTTAATGAAAATCCTTTTGTGTGCTGAACATGAGCTATGGCAATTAGTTCATTGCCTTAAAATAATGAAGATGACAATGGGAGCCATGTTTTACAAGATTGAAACAGGAAATTTTGTGTTCCCCTGCACGCATCATAAACATCATCATAATAACAAATATAATCACATCACAATTTGTAGATCTGAAACATGAGTGAGTCTTTTAAGGAATCTGAGAAATGTATAAATAATTTAAAAAACTTTCAAGTGAAAAGACAATAAAAGCATTGGAGTGATATTGAAGTTCTATTACGCTGTTCATCCCACAGCACTCAAACCACATGGTTTCAGCAACTAGACTCGATGGTGACTAGCACTGAAAACCACAGTGGATATTTCAGGAATCACTTCAGCTATACATGCACACAGCAGCTGTTTAACACCACACAGGAACGTTATACAAGAGTTGAGGACAGGCAGTGAAGAACAATTCTGTATGCAATTGAAGCTACAAGGAGAATATAGAGAGGCAGAATGTCATTAACCCAAACAGGAATCTGGACACGACACCAGGGCTAATGCCTTAAAAAAATAAAAAAGGTGCAGAACCAATTTACTACAGGTGATCAAGATCCCTTTCAAGTGTCTTCCAGAATAAGACAGGATTCAGCATCATCATATAGGGAGTGACAGACCCACAAGCATCTGTTAGAATATAGATTTTCAGGCCTGCCTCTAAAGCCTATACTTTAAGAACGTGGGTGTATGTTTATCATTTAGCTAGTTACAGGGGTATAAAAACATAGAATCAAAATCACAGTCTGCCTGTGTCGGCCTCCTCTTACTGTGACAGTTTGAGGCCTTGTTCTTAGGCTAAGGCCTTTAGCTCATCCTCACATCCCAAACCAGTCACACCAAAATAAGGTGCTATTGGGTTGTCAGGAAGACGATCGTGTCCTGATTGTGCCCATCACCGCCAGATAACGAAACAGATCTTAAGATGGTTAAAGAAAACTTAGTTTGACAGCATCCTGTCTGGCAAGAAATCACTTATCAGTGGTTGTGAAACCCTCATTTCTGTATTGTTTTATCTTTATGGCCCCCACTTCTCTATTGTTAATCTGTCTGGTTCTCTAATTGTTTCTGTCTGCTGTATAATTAATTTTGCTAGGTTTAAGTTAATTAGAATAGTGGGATATAATTGGTTAGATAATTACAGAAAAAATAGCTGAGAATATTACTATATAAACTGGGGTCAAACAGGAAGTGGGGGGAACGGAAGTTGGAATATTTGTTTAGGGGGAAGGGGGAAGAGGGACACAGGCAAGGCTCTGTGGTGTCAGAGCCGGGAAGTGGGTGGCACAGGGTAAATGCTCTGCGGCGTCAGAGCCGGGAAGGGGGGCGCAGCGTAGAGATAAGCCCAACTGGTGTGAAGGGCTTTGGAATATGCTTGCTTGAAAACTAACCCCAATAAACATCGTATTGTCTGCACTTCGGACTTCTGGTCTTTTGCTGCTTGGGAAAGCCCTGTAACAGCATCTGCTTCCCACCCAAATAATTCTGTAAAGCTGAGCACAGTCTATAAATCCACTTAAGAACTGCTCCTAAAAACAACATGAGGCTTGATATAGAAATATGATTTAATTATTGTAACCAAACAAGAATTGTGCCTGCATTGATGTTACTAGTTCTCAGGGTGAGAGTCCCTTTGATAAATCACATGGGAGCAATTTACCTAAAACTGTCTGAAATCTCTTGTCCTCAAACCTAAAACATCCAAACTGGATCTGAATCTACTCAAAGCTGAAGATACAATAATAAAATGCAGAAGTGTTCTTTTTCCCTCCTGCCCATTCTGCTGATCTGCAGGAAATGGAAACAGTTGGATCTGAACATAAATAAGGATTTCCTCACAGAATGTGTCATAAATTGCAGCAACAGGAAGGGAGCAAGACAATAAGATTGCAATCTCAAGAACTGTTCCCTTCCATCACAGAAAGATGGTGATTTATGCAAAGGGAACTGGTAATAACTGCAAAGCTTTGAACCTTTTACAGCATAGAGTTCTTCCACATTGTCTGGGTGCCCTCAGTAACCCCACCCCTTTTCCCATCTGCACAAGAACAAGACAGTAGACTGAGGAGGACATATTTACAAAAATAAGTACAAACAAATTAGCTTTAAAAATGCTCATTCATCCCTAGGAAACAAGTTCAACAATAACCCATAATGCTGAGGCATATGTTTGGCCTTCCTCCCAACTACAACCCTTACTATTTATTTATATTCTATGTCGGCCACAGCCTTGCTTCCTCCATGTGCTAAAGGACATGCTATCTCTGATGGGAAAAGTCCTTCCTTCCTTCTCAGGAGAAAGCAAACCATCCATAACAAATCAGTTACAGTAAGCGTTTCATTTGCCTCTAATCATAGCACCAGAATCAACCAACCAGTTCCTGGATTCACATATACAATGTTCTTTCCTCATCCGTTTCATGATTTCTCCTCCCCTCCCCTCTATAGGCCTGATCCAAAGCACCTTGAAGCCTCTAGAAAGACTCCTATTCACTCCAATGAGTTATGGATCCAGGCTCTATAAGCACAACACAATACTAGACCCTGAACGAAATGAGTCTCCCTAGATTCCCACGCACTGTCGTCAATCCCTTATGCCCTGGGTTTTCGGTTTCCACATTCCATCCATGTGCAGAATGCTGCTGAACACCTTCACATGCACAAAAACACCTCAGCTGCATCCTTCCCCTCATCTCAACTCCTCAGGAACCCCCAGACATTTCAGCAGCCAAGTCAAAATTGGCCTCCTTGTTTTTGCAGCTGTTTTGTGGGCCTGTTCCAGCCAGCCCTACAGAATTGGGTCTCTGGCACCTTTTCCCCTCTGCACTGTCACCAGTGCTGGGGAAACAGCCTTCTCCTGTGCACCTTCTTTCTGCATTTCCCCCTCTTATCTATTCCCTGTCATTCCAAATCTCGATACTACTGCTCCCCCTTTGCTCACGCACCCGTTTCATTTCTTTCCCCCTCTGCCAACTTTCTTGTTTTGAATGAAACCTTGCAAAGCATTTCATCATAAGGTCTGTAGCACAGACACTATACAAAATAGTTAGGTATGGAAGCTGTACTACATTCTTCCACCCCAACAGCTAGCCAGTAAGTCCCAAATGAACAAATGCTAAATTGTTCCTTCACCTGCCTAAAACAGGTAATTTCTGGTGATTTACTGATGCGAGAAGACTCGCAGGTGGTCTCTCTCTAGATAAGTGCTCTCTCAAAGTTAAAAATCTCCATTTTCCAGGAGAATAAAATGACCCTGCAAATACTTACTCACAAGCACTGCCCCATTATGGGATTACCTGGGTGAGCAGGGTCTACTTGTGTACATAAGGGTTGCCTCTAACCTAGTCAAAGTGAGAAAGAACTTTGCTCCATACTCCTTGCTGGTCTCAGAGTTCAGTCATTCCCATCACATAACCAAAGAGATGCTAATTGCTAAAATTGTGCCTCTAGGCAGGCATAAATTTAAACAACCTAGGACTCCCTAGTAAAATGTTTATCCACCAAGTTTAATACACTACCACTAACACAAGCTAAGCATCTGAATTCAGAAAGTTTGTTCTCTTTCCTTCCTGGAGCAAAGCCTATCTGTAAATATAGAAGGAAAGTTCCAGTTTATTCAAGGGTTTATGGTTCTAGAGTTGAAAATCCTTGATTATAAACTGTAATAAACTAAAAGGAAACCAGTAATTTAGACCAACGGTGGAGTTATAATTTAACGAGAGGAGTCTCTGGATTCTGTGTGTGTTAAAAGTTGGGGGTTTTTTAAATCCAACTCTTTAAATATCCAAGATTTTTAAAAACCACCACCATTATGGTGGGACCCTCAAAAATAAATGCTGTGTTGACTCTGCAGCAAGAGACTTGCTAACACTGTGTGTTTTGACATCACTGATGCTGACAGTACCACAACACAGCATTTGGCAGGGGGCTACATAAATTTAAATTATTGCCGGAATAAAAATTATGCATAATAATAATTTTGGAACAGTAGGGATTTGGATTAGGTTTATGGGAATCAATATTTATCATACGGAAAAGAACACAATCAAGAAAAAAATATTCTCATCAAAATTATATTAATATCAATGATACCCCGCATATCTGGCAAAAGTGGGTATGTATCTTTTCTTACACTTTGGCAACACTTGCATAGCTTGTCATGCCAATAAAGTCTAATTGAAATTAAACTGAAAACTGAAAGAAAAACTTAATAGCTATAAAACAACTGGTTTAACATTCAGCCTTATTTCTTAGTTGTTAGAATACACTACGTTATCATGTAATAGCTGACACACATTTGCTTTGCTTTTTACAGTATTTATAAAAAGATTTTAAAAGATCTTTTTAAAGTAGAACAGCTTTTAAAGTTCCTTTTGATAGGATTTTTTTTCTATTCCTTCAAGGAAAAATAGTATTTACCTTCATTATACAAATCCATCTGCATGATCTGGCTCAATTTAGGGTACAACAGGGAAGGGATGTGATAAAAAGACAGGCCAAATTCAGCATTAGTGTGAGCAGGTGCACAAATCTGTGGATCAAAATTTAACAGCATGAACTTACACCGGGGTGGAGACTGGCCCAGTGAGTCACAAGTGATTAGTCTGAATGTTACACCAACACCAAAATCCTGCAAACAGAGGAGCCTTCAACTTCCCGACTAACACCACCCTGTGAGTCAAGGCCACTTTTTAGCAATGGGATTCGATGATCCACTCTAAACAGCGGGCCTCAAACAGTACATTACAAGGTGGTAACACCAGCTAATCCTGCTATGCTCAGACAATGCTTCTTTCAACATCCTTGTTCCCCTTCCCCCTATAGAATCAGAACACTGAATCATTCACTGTCTGTCTAACGATACCATAATCACTACAATGGCGAAATTAAGGAAAATAAATCACGTGGGGCAGAAGATCCTCCAAACAAAGACTCCAAACACTTAAATGTGTCCAGTAACATATTCAATCATCCAATGAGTTTGTCTGCTTTTTAGAAATGTCAACATTAAGTGCTTATTTACAGAATCCAGTGAAGTATATTCCTGTAGATGCTTTGTTACTGTAGTCAGTCTGAGGGATCTGAGAGCCCATAAGGATAACTTAACTGCTCTCTTCTAACAGTAAATATCATAATGGCTTACCATAAAAAAAGGAAGGAATCAGTCACGCTATTAACATCATTGCACCAATATCTCAGGGATCTCCCTTGTTTGTAAGATATCTTGACATATTGTATTTCTGTTTGCCCGCATCTGCCCCTGCTTTTCACTCCTATCTAACTCTTGTCCTGCAAGGGTATCTCTGTAAGGTTCTACAACCATTCCTGAAACGATGTCATTTAGCTCTAAAGACTTCGGGGACACAGTCTGTTTCAAAGAGGCTATGCAAAATAAAGTCTGGTTTTGCTGCAATTTGATACTGAGTTTCTTATCCTTGGTAGGAAAGAGATGCTGAATCAAATGGCAGAGCTAAAGCCCAAATACATACTCAGCAGGCAACCAATAGTTCTAGGCCTTGTCTAGATTAGGATTTACATAACACATTTAGCTAAGCTGAATGTAAAGAAGGAATACTGTCTTCAACACGTGCTGAATTGGTTGAGTTAAAGCCTCAGGGGAAGCTTAGGCTTCAATTCAACCAGCTTAGCATGTGTTAAAGGCAGCACACCTTGTCTGCACTAGATTTTGTGCACATTAGTTAGGACATGTTGGTTAACAGGCTCTAACACCATACCTTTTATCTAGCCTAGACAAGGCCTCCAGGGCTAAGTATGGTCCCCAGCAGGTAAACTGCAAATGAAAAGTTTTGTGCTTGTGACCTTTACTATTTCTTTATGATTCAGAATGCCAGTCTCATTCTTCTTTACTGTTTTTTTTTTTTTTTTTTTAAACACACGGGTCTTTACTTCCTCCTTTTTACTGGAGAACTTCAGCTACCTTTGGAAGTCCTAGATGCCAACATCACAGCTCAAACCTCAGCTGCAGTTCCCACAGTCCACAACTGAGGACAGAGAGGAAAAGAGTCTCAACTTCCAACAACAATGAGCTTTTAACCAACCTCGGGGACCATATTTAAATTGTTTTCTAACACAATGTTGGCTAGCTGTATGTCCACGACCACAACAGCCTTGTCACTACAGTTGTGTTTAACAACATCAGACAGTGCTCTACACAGCATGCCCTGGTCTACAACAGCCAGAGTGTTCAAAACAAGTTTACATCATTCCCTAACTTTGTTAAAGGCCCATTGTTGATGTAGCCTCAAAATTCCCACACCTCTTTCATCTGGGAGACCTGCAGGTTTGAGCTGTGATGTCACCATCAAGGTCCTCCAATTAGGATGACAGTCCTCCAGTAAAAAGAGCCTGATAGTTCATTCTTTTAAAATGAGACCTCTCTTATAGATCCTAAAGAAATAGTGACGTGCAGAAACATCAGTTTTACTTTGGCAGTTTTCTTTAAAAAAATCTCATCCTATTCCCATTGAATTCCATAGGAAAGAGCTCATGGACTTCAATGATTGCAGCAGCAGTCTTACAAGGGTCTGCTCATTAGTATTAGCATTATATTGACTCTTATCATGTATTAAAGCATAAGAAGATTATGACCGAACTATTTTAATTCAGCAAAACTGCAGCCATGCCTCTGCAGTGCAGACTTATGAAAGCATCTGTATCACTGCACAGCAAACATAATGGAATCCCCACAAAGATGGAACAACATTTAGAGATTTATAATAAACAAGTTTAAACTCTTCTAATCACACGTTTCCATTTAAAAATATGCTTTCAAGATTAGAGTATGCCACAAAATTTAATCTACTAACGTTCAGTGCTTCACAAACTGTTGTACTTGACTGGATCTATCAAGGTCATCATTAAGGCCAGAGGGTGTTCTTTACCTTAGTAGATTACACTGCCTTAAATAGTATTTAGTTATCTTACAATGAATTCACCAACTAAAAACTATGCTGAAGAATAAGAGGTTCTGTCTTAATCCCACAAAAGCATTTCAGAGTCTCAGCTGACATTACGTCCTTAATTCACCCCATTCTGGGTAGTCATCTTAGAAGCCATATGTGCTGTATCACCTAATTTGGTGAGCTAAAGACAGGGTTCTAAATGTACCTCAGAATTTCTTTATTTTAGTGTCTGGGGGTGAGGTAGGAATGATGGGGTCAGTGGATGGATTGAAAAATTAGATTTGAAATAACTCAAGGCATGTTAACATCCTTTGCTTCAGTTTTAACAATTCTATTCAAGCTCCCAAGCTTCCATATTGGATTCCTGGATTACTGAAGATACCTGTAAACTGTTAGAGAAATTCTGTGCACTTTCCAAAACATGAGTAAAATTACAGTATAACTACTGGAGACAAAGCAAACTGACTTCCCTGTATAAAGGAAATACAGAGACATTGAATACACATTATGCAACCCCCATTTACTGAGCCTCGGTTAACACTAGTTTGCTCCAAGATGTCACTAACTGTAGACTAATTCCCATCCCTCAGGAAGCACATGCAACTCTCTCCTCAACTTGACTGCAGAAGTGCCTGGCTCTGTATAGTGAAATGAGGGGAACAAACCTAATTATGGAACCTGCCATTTTACAAAGTCACAGTCTCCCAAGACAGTTTAAAAATATATATACACACATGTAACATCTATATAGCCCCCTACACAACACCATATGTTCATCTTATTTATCACAACAAAACACTATTTATCATTTCAATGTTCCTCTATATAAAGATTAAAAGATGTGCACCTGATTCACACTAGGCAGTGTGGCCTAGCGGAAACTTTCTGGGTCTGCTAGGGGCCTACTGAGTGCTGGGCAAGTGACTTCACCTCAGTGTGCTCCTCAAGAGAGATGTATGAAAAGCACTACATAAGAACTTGCTGTTATTTTACTGAATTCCCCATTTGTCTTTTATTCTAAAAATTCTCATCTGTTTGCTTAGCAGCCAATACTTATATTAACAACTTGGGTTTTATCATATCTCAAAACAGCATGTGCCTCATATCACATTTCATATATATATATAATTTTGCATATTCCAAAATTTTAGTTTTTTTCTGTACTGACTTATGCCATAAGCACACAAGGGTTGGATTCCTTTGTGCTACTAAAAAAAAAAAAAATCACCTAGAGATTTAGAAAACAAAAACAAGGCTCAAACTGAGGCCAAGTTGCAGCCTAAAGCAAATTTCTTATAGTAAATAGGGATTCCCAATGGAAGTGACAGAGCTCCTGTGAGCTGGCACCATTAGGATAGTAACATTCTTATCCATAAGAGCATGCCTGTTTTAAACAGCTCCAGATCGAATGGAGAGGAGCCTTCCATGTTCTCAGCAGTCCGTTTCCTTGAGAGCACTCACAGACAAGTTATTCAAATTGGTACACAGTCAAATAAACCACCCCTACAATTCATCCATGTGTAACACGAAGCAATCCCACGATATCTTTTTTAAAATGACTAGGCTTTGCCTTCCCCCAGACCCTTTCTTAGTGAAAAACCAGCATTGACTGAAGTTCACACAGTAACTTTTTAGGCTCTATTTTTCTCAACCCTGGTTAGTTTCCTCACACTTCCTGAGGAAGCTCTGTAGGACAGTTATAGTGGAATCACAACACTTTCCTTTGTTCCTCCTTTGACACATGCAGACTTTCTTTCTACCTTTGGTTTATTCCTGAGACATTATATTTAATTTGTATTATGGTAGCACCTACAAACCGAACCCAGATCAGGAGCTATAAACATACAAGATACAGTTCTCTGCCCAGAACACCTTACAGTCAAAACAGGTAAGACAAAGGGTAGGAAAAAGGAAGTAGTGTTTTTCCTTTATGGCTGGGTATTAAAGCACAGAGAAGCGCTGGGACTCTGCGGCAGAAACAAGACTGGGTTCAGCTCCTGAAAGTCCCAATGCAGTATGCTACCTACAAGACCATTCTTCCTCTGTGAACATGCTGAATATTTGTTGCTTTCACCTTCACATACATTAAAACAGGATACACGATTGCCAAGAAATAACTAAAGCTAGGGGCCTTAAAAGAGGCCTTCAAAGTTAGAACAAGATGAAGTGTTTAAAGTGAAGCATTTCTTAGCAACTCTGGAAAAAATTACACCTAAGAACATATGGGCGGGTTAAACTTTAATAACCCAATGATTATGAAAAGATTAAAATAATTTTGAAGTCTGTTTCAAATATTTAAATAGTCTCAGAAAAAGGTGTGTGGGGAACAGGCAGTATGCAAGGAAATTAAACCACATGGGGTTTGCCCCCGAAATTTCAGAGATAAAAGAAAAAAGTTTCAGAGAAAAAAAATCCTTAATTTCTGATGATGCTTTAAGAGCTCCTACATCCAGTGGGACAGAAACACAAGGATCTCACTCTATTTTGCTAGGAAACCCTGATTTCATAACTCACACAATGGAGGAATTTACAGTATAATAAATGTGCAAGGTTTTCAATTCACAGGTTTCCAAGAAAACTCTCTGGATGAGGAAGGTTCTAGTCAGATAGTTGATGAAAATGCTAAAAAGAAAGGAGACAAAGCTACAAGCACCTCAACTACCTGACAACAGCTTGTAGTCTGAAAGTTTGCTGATAAATCAAAAACTTTTGTGCCTCGTACCATTACAGGAGAGCACAGTTTGATTGAAGCTCAAATATTTCTTCCTCAAGAGGTTTGCAGGGTAGGAATACCATCCCAGATTAAAAGAAAAAGGTCTTGTCTACACTTGAAATGCTACAGGGTTGCAGCTGTAGCACCTCACAGTAAACACTACCTTTGCTGACGATCTCCCCCATCCGAGTAAGTAATCCATCCTCAATTCTAGACAAGGTTATTTCTTCCATTGGTTTAGCTTCTCCTCTCTTAAATGACTCAAAAGGAAGCCTGGTCAAATTCTTGAATTCTATTCTACAGCTGACATTTCACCCCATGGATACAAGGTCTGTACTACAACCAGAGAAATCGGCCGATGAAGAGAGTAACAAAGGAGTAACTATGGATGTCATCTTTTGTGAGACTTCTATCGCCCACTCTTTCAGGGTTTAGGGCTTGCAATATTAATAGAGCTCTCTGAAGTGTGTTTTAATGTTTCCAACACAGACCAGATGCCAAGGGTGTCCTCTGTGTAGTAGCCTGCGCTCTGCAGATCCAGCATCGGGCATGTTTGCAAAACTTCCAACGGACTCCGTGCTGTTCCAATGCCAAGGTTGGCTTTAGAGCTTTTTTCACAGGGCAAAGGACACAATGGGACCTGCTTCAACTTACCTTTGTGCCGGCATTCCAACTGTGCCACTCCTGTGGTTTTTGAGCTAATTGCGCTAACCCAGCAGCAGGAAGAGTTAGCATTCTTTTAAAAAACTCTTGTATGCATTTGATTTTTTATATTCAGAAAGGAGAGAACTAGCAATATTCTTAACTCTCTCAGCAACGTGGCTACTGCTGAGGAGTTAGTGCTGAAAAGTCGAAGGCCTGGGGAAGGTCCCAAGTGAAGAGAAGATTAGGAAGAGTTAACATTTGCCTGGGGAGAGAGGTAATACAGTACAACCGTTTCAGTGCTCTCTTCACTAGGCTTCTTACACCTGGCAAGAACTGCCAGAAAATAATAATAGCAGCTAGCTCTTACATATTGCTGTCCTTGAGGGGACTAGAACACTGTGCACAGGCTTAAGTCGGGGTCGTGCCATGCAACAAGAATTGAGGCACCCAAGGAGCAGGAACAGGAGGACAGGCTCTTCACCTGAGGTGCGCAAGTCAAGGTGCGAATTCTACCGAAGACTGGATGACTATGGAACTGAAGAAGGTACGGGCTATCACTAGCTTTGTGCTTGGGAGTGGCCAGCTGCTGTTTCTGAGAGTCTGGGGGACCACTGCAGTACTCATGCTCCCTCCCTCCACACAACGGCAAGAGATCAGACCACACCACAGTATGCAACCCTTACCAGCAATGTAAAGCAATATGGATGGAGGTTTTTCGAGGAGCCCTGGATTCTACCACCCAAGTGGCTGGAAAAGGATGGCATGATAACTACATTTGGAAAGGGGGAATGGGAACCCCCGCCCCCCAATGTACCTGATGTTTTAGGGTGGAAAGGGGAATGCCCCTTATCAACAGCAATAAGGCTTTCTCCCATCCTATCTTGATGTGGCCTTTGACTTTTTTCCCTTCTGTAAAGGAAATCTGAGCAAGGCAGACAACATTTGTTCAACTGCTCAACGCCCACAGGGAGGCAACTTGGGTGTTTAACTCCTTTCAGTCCTGCTAGGCTACAAATAGCTAAAACACTTATCAGTATCTGGAGACCCTTCAGCAACGGGATAGAGTGGTAAAATAACTTACACAGCACTTATTCTCCAGTCTCCCAAAAGAAAGCCAACCTGAAACACTGTGCAACTGAGATTTTTCTCACTGCAAAGTACCCAGCTGTGGAAACATGCTGTTCAGAAGCTCAGGCATTCCACCTTCTCTCGCAGGGCTGAGAGTGGCAGTACACTCAGATGAGATACCATAACGTATCTTGAGATAATTACAATTTTTACAGAGGGAAAATGCTGTTAAACCACGGCTGAATCAGCCAAGTATGAGCCAATAGAGGCAAACACTGGAAAGTTATGAGACAAAAGCAGTGGCACCAAAAAGCTAAGGTGTGGCAGGGCAGGGGTAAACCCCTTGAATGCCCTGCTAAAGGCTGGCTAAGCCCTGCTTTTTGGTAAGGTGGCCAAGTGCAGGGGCTCAGGCAGCCAGCAGAGGGCCCAGCTGCAGGCCCTAATGAGAGTGGACTCACAGCAAGGACCTGAGTTAAAGGCCAGCAGCTGGGCTGAGTAAAGGAGGGCTATAAAGCCCTGAGGAAAGCTCAGTCAGGAGGCTGGCCTGGGAGGAGATAGGAGGGCCATATCTAGGTCTCCTCACCCAAGGAAAGGAGCCTCAATGGCCTGCACACTCTAGGGAGGGTCTAAATGTGGATAACTGTTGGGGGAACAAAGAGGGGTTGCACTGTAAATGAAGACATAAGGGTGAAGCACCACAGAAGGAGAGGACTATTTATTTAACCAGCCAACACAGAGCACAGGCATGAGAGGGTAGAAGCATGTGCGGACCCTGACACAAGGTAATCAAAGACAAAACAAGTCCTAAGAATACATTTGGCAAGTTACAAAGGTGCAACATCTGCTCCCTCCCACAATACCCCCTTGCCTCCCAATTAACGGAAGTAACAAAGTGATTATCACAGGCCATGTCTACATCTAAAATTTTGCAGCGCTGGTTGTTACAGCTGTATTAGTACAGCTGTATAGGGCCAGCGCTGCAGAGTGGCCACACTTACAGCAACCAGCGCTGCAAGTGGTGTTAGATGTGGCCACACTGCAGCGCTGTTGGGCGGCTTCAAGGGGGGTTCCGGGACGAGAGAGCAAACCGGGAAAGGAAACCAGCTTCGCCGCGGTTTGCTCTCTCGGTCCCGGAGCCACCCAGCAAACCGCAGGGAAGGAGACCTGCTTGCTCGGGGTTCCGGGAACGAGAGAGCAAACCGGGAACGCCGCGGTTTGCTCTCTCGGTCCCGGAGCCAGCCAGCAAACCGCAGGGAAGGAGACCTGCTTGCTCGGGGTTCCGGGACCGAGAGAGCAAACCGGGAACGCCGCGGTTTGCTCTCTCGGTCCCGGAGCCAGCCAGCAAACCGCAGGGAAGGAGACCTGCTTGCTCGGGGTTCCGGGACCGAGAGAGCAAACCGGGAAAGGAAACCAGCTTCGCCGCGGTTTGCTCTCTCGGTCCTGGAACCCCGAGCAATCAGGTCTCCTTCCCTGCGGTTTGCTGGGTGGCTCCGGGACCGAGAGAGCAAACCGCGGCGTTCCCGGTTTGCTCTCTCGGTCCGGAACCCCGAGCAAGCAGGTCTCCTTCCCTGCGGTTTGCTGGCTGGCTCCGGGACCGAGAGAGCAAACCGCGGCGTTCCCGGTTTGCTCTCTCGGTCCCGGAACCCCGAGCAAGCAGGTCTCCTTCCCTGCGGTTTGCTGGCTGGCTCCGGGACCGAGAGAGCAAACCGCGGCGTTCCCGGTTTGCTCTCTCGGTCCCGGAACCCCGAGCAAGCAGGTCTCCTTCCCTGCGGTTTGCTGGCTGGCTCCGGGACCGAGAGAGCAAACCGCGGCGTTCCCGGTTTGCTCTCTCGGTCCCGGAACCCCGAGCAAGCAGGTCTCCTTCCCTGCGGTTTGCTGGCTGGCTCCGGGACCGAGAGAGCAAACCGGGAAAGGAAACCAGCTTGATTACCAGAGGCTTCCTCCTTCCACGGAGGTCAAGAAAAGCGCTGGTAACTGTCTACATTGGATTACCAGCGCTGGATCACCAGCGCTGGATCCTCTACACCCGAGACAAAACGGGAGTACGGCCAGCGCTGCAAACAGGGAGTTGCAGCGCTGGTGGTGCCCTGCAGATGTGTACACCTTCAAAGTTGCAGCGCTGTAACTCCCTCACCAGCGCTGCAACTTTCTGATGTAGACAAGCCCACAGACTTCCATCCAGATTGTTCAGCCAAGGACATCACTCCAGAGTCACAGACAAGGGCATGAGAAGAAACTGGCTGCCCGAGACAGCAAAAACACAGCATTTAACCTCTCAGCATTCACAGATATTAAAAGCAAACTATCAAAATCAAGCTTTCTACAGCACAAGCAAATGCTTATTTTAGGGCACTTTAATATTCATAGCATGATTATACTATCCTGAAAAATTACAGCAAACTAAGTCCCACATGAAATCTGCAGCACTGAATCAAATCTCAGAACTTCCTACCAAATTCCACCAGTAACTTGGCAAGAAGAGAGGAAGAAGGATCAGTGACCAACTCCTGGAAACCCCCATTGAATTTAGGTTGAGTTTGTTTTTGTTTGTTTTTTTAAAGGAATGCTAGCGTGTAGTCCAAACAAACCTCTACATTCCCTGATCTTGCCTTTATTCAGAGCCTGGTGGCCAAAAATACTTTCACAAATGTCCAGAATTGTTCTTTACTCTGGGGGAAGTTGGGGATTTTCTCAGCAGCAGTCTCCTGGCAGCTAAACAAAACAAACTAAGAGGACTCAGGAACAGTCACTTGCTGCTTATTCTAGGAGAGAGACAATCTTCCACATCTCCATTTTTCCCCTCCCATGGACTCTGCAGCAGCCTCACTCTGTTTTCAAGTGAAAAAAACAAATCTTGTTAACCAGAGACTTGTTTCCTTTAGTCCAATATGTAAAGAGTAAGGCATTGTTTTGTAATGCCAGTTACATTAAGTTCAGCTCCCAGCAACACTTGCAGAATTTCTAAGGTTCCAGCTTGAGATTTAAGACTGATATTGATCAGTTGGCTCCTGTCAAAAATTACTTACTAGCAACTCTCTTCAGCTCCTATGAAAATCCTACCCACTCATTTACATCAAAACTCACTCATGATCTGAAAATCCATCCCCTTCCCTTTGCCCCCACCCCCAAACATCACCTAGGTCTCTGTGCATTTAGGTATAAGTTTCATCTTTCCTAACCCATTTCATACTTGAAAGGTGCATAGGGTTGATATTTACAGTCACACAAACCAGGACATTTACAGTCACACAAACTAAGTAAATAAATGGCCCTCAAAAAACATGCTGAAAGTTTGCCTTTTCACAGCTTTACATTTCCCAGTCTCTCAGTTTAATTTGTTTGGAAGCCAAGTGCACACAAGAGAAGCTCTGTTTCACTCAGGAATTCTTGTCAAATCCTGGACAACATGAAGTCACTTGGGTGTCAGATTCAACCTTCTGAAAACTTTTTTTAAATTCTGAAGCCTCTGCTCCACCTAGCACAACACCTGCTAAAAGGCTGCCAATATGGGGTCTTACATACTTGTGATGTGCAAACTGCTTTCTTTGCAATTCAAGTTTTTGCCAGGCCAGTGAATTAACATTTAATTCCCTCCTCTCTTCACAAGGGGGAGAAGGGGAGAAAAGTCAGGGAATAAAATTCAAGACTGCTAGTGCACAAAGGCTATGAGCTGCAGAATTAGGGGAAGCTAAAGTGCCTACCACCTTCAAGTAGGATCTGCCCCCAAACTTCGCATCCTCTTAAACTGTGAAACTCATTGAACAATTATGCTATTCTTATAAAAGTTGTGCTTCTCATGGCATAGAAAGAAAACAGGAGTAGCTGAAGGGGCACTGAAACAAGCTATCGGAAAAGGAAAGGAGACACTCACCTTATTCTTAGAATATTTATTGAAAATGCAAAAGAACAAACAAATGCACTTTAATGCCAATATTAAAAGACAGGGTGTGGAACTAGATTCTGGACCACTCTAAGAAATGAGTTTTCCCACACATTTTTTTCAGTCTTCCTGATCTCTCTGTCGTGCTCAGAAAGGAGCAGTCAGAACTAGTGACATAACAGAATGGGTTTTAAATTATCAGGAAGAGCTTGACAACGCTACATTATGTCATCACATCTGTTGTATCTTTATAGTGAAACAGTACTGCTTTTCATGTTACGATGATGGAATGCCAATTGGAGGAAGCAGATGCTGGTAATCTTAGGGGAGGCCCTTATTGCAGTTAGATTGTATCATATTGAGGACAAGCAGTGAAAGCCACGAAAATTCCACAAGGGTTCTAACTGTACAGTGAGGGAGGGACCACCATAAGGGTGACTTGTCCACAGGAACGAAGTTGCTAAGTTTCATTTGCTGGCCCACAGTGAAAACAGATTTATCAGCAATGATAAATTACAAAATCATTACAGCGGTAACAAAGATGATATTGGTGAAAAACTAAAGTGAATAAAGTTAGAGAACACTGTACCTTTACACGGTGTTTTTCAGTCACCAAGCATGGTATCTGCCCTGCAGAGCACTCATGCAGGTGAACAGTACGAGACATGGGAAACTACAGGGAGAAGATAATCAGGGAAATCTTCTTCGGAGGGTTTCAAGTAAGAAGTAGATTTAATGAACTATTTGAAGAAGCATGCTTGGTGGACAGAAAAACTGAGAATACTTCAAAGCATAAGAGAACACATTAAATGTACAATTATTTTTGTTAGTCTACGTGTCAGAGAAATTTTAAAAAATGTACTCACCAATCCAGGGAGAAAGAAGTATTCAATCCAATAATACTATTGAAACAACAAGCTATACCTTAAAAATGCTCTCCAAGTGGTTTAAAGTAGTGTACTTCAAAGTGTATTAAGCTAAAGCACACAAAGGCACTTTCACCATGCAGTAAGTGTGTCCACTGAGGGCGTTAATGCAGAATACTTAGCGCACTTCAAATCACACCCTAGCTTATACCTGAGCTGTGTAGATAGCCCCTAAGCCTTTGTTGTCCCATTGCTGCTTCTGTTGGTTCAGCTCCACTGGTGGGAGCTCTCCCGTCAACTGGTACCAACAGCTAATGGGCATTTTAAGCTCAGTGTCTTTTAAATCTGCTCTGAACAGTTAGATAACATGGGACTTAAAATACTGGCAGGCCCCTCAGCATGGTCTACACTAGTTTCCCCACTGTAGCTACCAATGCTGGAGTTGAACTGGGAGAAACAATGGTGGAAAATTTGGGGCAAAAACGCCTTGTTTGCACACCCTGCATTCAGCTGGCAATGCACTCCTCATTAGACATGCTACTAGCATCAAGAATGTGCCTTGGGTGTCTTGGGAAAAGTGCCAAGAGCGCAGGGGCAAGGCAGAGCAGCTCAGAATGAACCTATCTACCCCTGGGGACTGCTCACCTCCCCCCTGCTTCTTCTGACCAGGAGATGGCTAATAAGGGAGGATAACTGAGAACCAATGCTTCAGTGTCTGAGGCCACCAGTCCTTGTCAGCTAATAGAAAGGGAATGGCAACTCATGTTCATCCCATAAAATAATTAAGGAGTTATAATTACAGATAACTGCTGCAGATTTTAAAACAATAACTCTTCCAAAGCGGAGAGGCAAGTGCAACAAGTATGATCACATTATGCAATATCAAGATTGTGAAATTAAGGCATTGTGGCAGAAGAGATGAAGATGTTACTGCGAGAAAAGGGAAAGCAGAAGTTTGGTGCCATACCCCAGAAAGTTCAGGGGTATGGTGGTGGGGTGCGTGTGTGTGAGAGGTGATGGAGACAACGTGCACTTCTACATGCACCACTGCCTGAGCTGGTCCCGCCAGTTCTGAACGACCAGAAGACCAATATTCAATATTCTTTGGTACATCCTATCCAGGAGGGGTTTAAGTTCTCTCCCCCTGTCAAAAGAGGGATTTGATTGTCATTTGTACTGAGGTAGGTCCAAGGAGCCCCAGTCATGGGCCAGGACAACACTGTGCCAGCACTGTACAAATATCAAGTCAGTCCACAAAGCTGATCACCATCACCTGGGCTTCAGGCACAGCTAACATCGGCAGAAACACCAAACTGTGACACTATGGTTTGTGGGGTGGGAAGAGAGATTCTCTGTATTACATATCCTGAAAACAAGTCTGATGGAGAAGCTGTGGTTCAGCAGACTAAACATGGAATGGCGAGACAGGAGTCCTGGGTTTTATTCCCCATTCTGCTGCTGACTCATAGGCTACATCTATACTATGATAAAACACTGAGTCTCAGAGCCCAGGTCAACTGACTCAGGCTTGCGGGACTCACACTGAGGGCTATAAAAAACGGAAGTGTAGATGTTCAGGCTTGAGCTGGAGCCTGGGCTCTGAGACTCCACCCCTCACAAGGTCTCAGAGCCTGGGCTCCAGCCCACGCCCAGACACATCCACACATCAAATTTACAGCCGCACAGTCAAACTCAGATGTCCCAGGCAAACCACGGCCATGTCACAGGTCTTTTATCACAGCGTAGACATACTCAGTGTGCTCTTTGACAAATCCCTCCACAGTTGGGAATATTATCTAGGAGTCTTGACTCCCACTGCCCCGTTTTAAGCACTAGGATAATGATGCCTTGCAAGCTCAGTAACTATATAGTACTCAAAGCATCCCACTTCTATTTGCTACAGCCTTCAGATCAGCCTACTGTTAAGAACACAACCAACATGGACACTGTGTCATCTCATCCACCTTCACCTCAAGGACTGACAAACACAGCTGATCTTTACCCTCTCACTGCTCAGGAAGGACTATCAAATGACACGATTTGAGAAGCACAAATCTTCCCTATCACTTCTGTCTCGGAGCTTGTTTAGACACAGTTATTAACTCAAAACAGGAATCACTTTGGAGTGACTGTTACACCGGCAACACACAGAGGGTATGTCTACACTGCAGTTGGAGGTGTGATTGCAGTTCATAGACACAGCATGGCTAAAACCAGCAATGCAACCATGGCCAGCACAGGCTTCAGCATGAGCTAGGAACACAAGTTCATACCAGGGTACCTTGGTACAGCCCACGTTGCCACGACTTCACTGTTATTGGTAACCCAAGCTAGCGAGATTACAGCTAGCACAGGTATGTCATACCTTCAACTGCAGTGTAGACATACCCTAAGTGACAAGTATATGTTACCTGACAGACAAGAAGATCTTGTCACTGGCCTGGGCAGCTCACTGTCTGATCCAGACAAATACAAGACAGCAGACAATGGCAAGCAGACATAGTGCAAAGAGAAGGCTTTGCAAACAGTTTGAGTTTCTAAGGAATTTGAAGGCAACATTACAGTGCCAGATATATTTGAGCTCAGTCAGAATTTCAAGCAATAATCTCAAGTCTTTCAGCCAGTGATGCCAGTTTTAGGGCACTGTGCGTTTATTGCTCCTGAAACCAGGACCATGTCTTTTCTCTCTCTCTCTCTCTCACGCACACACACCCCACCCAGCATGGAATGCTATCCCAGAAGTCACTACTCTCCCTCATTCAAATCCCTCCTTAAAACTCACCCCCACTTTCACAGGATCCATAAGAAGTGAATACTTGTTTTTGAAACTTAACCACCAAGATGAGTGCATGCAAAATGGATAACTACATGGCAGTGGCAAAGTCCTTGCTGCATAGGAGACTACAGGACTGGTCCCTTATTTCTGCAACCCCTTCTGGGCATGGATCATGTATTCCTATTTGGCACACAAAGTACTCAACATGCTTCTGGTCTCTAGAAAGTGGAAGTTTGGTTTAAATCAAAAAAGCAGGAGAAAAAGTGATCCAACATGCCCTGATGCACCCCACACTACAGTGTGAGCATACAGTATGCACCAGCAGCAGATTTGAGGCTCAGTGCTCAGGGCAGACAGTATTAAGCTTCCAGTTAACGTTTACAGCAGCAACCATTGTTTCTTGAGGAGTTTCACTGCTAAGGAAACCATACTGGCACTTAACCAGCAAAGCTAAAAAACACCCTATCGTTCTGTCAGCTACAATGTTCTTTACAAGAATATCGTGCGGGGCCTTTTTTGGTACACTGGAGAAGAGTCAATGTCTCAAAGTTTCAGGAGCACTTTCTTTAAATGCTGTATGTCAGGATGTGGCAGGAGCCTTCTTTTGTGAAGGCCTTTAAGCAGCAAGCTAAGATCAAGATAATGGGCAAGAGAAATGATACCAGTAAACATCAGAAGAACTACACATTGCTCAGTAATTTAGCTTTGGGTTGTAGACCTAGCACACGGCCACTGAACTGCAGGCAGAGCCGTTCCTAGGGTACGGCAAATGGAGGCAACTGCCCTGGACCCTGCGCTTTGGGGAGCTCAGCCCTTCGTGAGGAGGCGGGTGGGGAGGTGAGGAGGAGCCCCTTCTGCCCGCTGGCAGCCCTGCTGTTCAGTGCCAGCGCCTCCCCCCCTCCCAGCACCTAGTGCCAATCAGCTGCTTTGCAGTGCCTGGAGGTGTGGGGCGGGGGGAGGAGGAGCAAGGGCGCAGCATGCTCAGGGGATGGGGCAAAACTGGGCAGGGAGGGGGCAGGAGTGGGGCCTTGGGTGAAGGGATGGAGTGTGGGCAGGGCCTGGGCAGAGCAAACTCCCCCTCCGCTCCCCTTCCCCACCCCCTGGCAGATCGAAACTCTGCACTTATGTCCCAGGCCCCACACCCACCTAGGGACAGCCCTGACTGCAGGATACATTTTGTAAGAAAACAGCCATTTAAGACCAGAACCATGAGAAATGCATAGAGAAGCCATTTTAAAAGGGTCCCCCTCAGCATGTGCACTACTCTGATTACTACAGTTACGTACCTTTGCCCCTTCTGCACGATATGAACAAAAAAATACAGTTTACTTTATGGATTTGCCTCCCTCCCCTTGTTTTTTATCTTTACTGTTTCTCTATTTTATTTAGACCCATTGTACACAAGAGTCTTCACTGCTCAAGGGGCAGATACAATTAAGGCTGATAACAAAAAAGCATTAAAACCCTGTCCCGTTCACTTCGCCCACCAACACAACCCCCCCAAAGGGAAAGTGCCGAGGAAATGACATCTGATAGATGGTGTAGTGAGCCCTGAGAGCGGATACACTTAGCTGAGTCATACTCAGTCATGCTGAGTGACTGCTGGTGAAACTGACATCTTGATGGTTCTTCTATGTTAAGACTGGGAAAGAAAGTTTTTAGTTCATGCTGCTTTGAGTCAAGAACTGAATTTTTTTCTAAGGGAGTCTATTTGCTGTCTCTGCTGACCTTCCATTGTGGCTTTATGGACTCCTGTGTATGCTGGCTTGTTTCTTTTAAAAAAATCTGAGTTTTCAGCACAATTAAAGCATGTAAGATTGACCACAACTGTTAAATCCAATCAACAGACAATATCAAGACTTTACTCAAAGCCGAAAGATATTTTGGAAGCAGGCAACTATGCTGGACCTTGTCTCAGCCTGATATTTTGCAATAGCTAATCCCAGATCAATATTTTAAAAAAGCCAAAAAAACAAATCCCCAAACTTCTCTATGTCAGGATCAATGCACAGCCTTACAATATGGACACTTACCATATGTACACCAGTTTCCAAAGTCTTAAACCCTACAAACTAACAGACACACATCTTGGATGCAAAAGTGAAAGCATGTGCTAGTCAACACATCTTCTGCGTGACACACCATCCAACTGAGAGTCTGAAATACACCTTACTAACCTAATAATGACAATGCCCACAAGAGGAAGTAGGAAAGGCAGCGGATAAGCGAGTTAATTTCATCATACAGGTTAGTAGCAAGGATGACCTAGACATGTAGAGTATGCGTTGGTTCTTCATCAGATGAGGAACATTACTGTTACAGGAAGCTACTTAGCCTTTGTTAAGCTACAAAACAAGTTAAAATTTAACAAGGTCACTGTGTGGATCTGCCCACTGACACGTGTTGCTAGGTTCACATTCCAGATCTTCACACCGGAGGCTAGGCTAACAACTACAGAAGAAATGCCATATGGTTACTTGACAGGAAGATTCTGCATCTCATGCAAAAGCAGCAAGTCTCCATTAATTTTTAAATAGTTTAATAAAATGGTCTAAATAGAGTTGTTGCTACCAATTAGTTCTTATTTTGCCTGCTACCTTCTACTGTTTTAGATCCTCCTGTGCCTCCCCAGTTAACAGGACACTGGGGGATTAATTTCTCCTTGTTGCCAACAGTAGGTCACTGTCACACCAACTGTGATGAATGGGACCAATTCCCCTTTCTCCACCAACACCAATGGTCCCTGAACCTGAACATACAGACCTGAACAAGTGTGTTTTACTTCCTGTTTAACAAATTCTACAAGGAACACGACTATTACTTTGGGCATATTGGCTTTTCCTGCTGCAGTCTGCAATACTAAGTAGCAAGATTGCCTCTTTGGGGGATTTAAATATACTGACTTCTCAGGAAGTGTTCAGTTATTGGGAGAGGGGAAGCAGTTTGGGGAAGTTACAGTTAAGATCATTTGAGAATACACAGTCAGCAATTTGCCAAAAGAAGAAAAAAACAAATATACAGAAAGGTACAAAAACATCCACCCATTAAAGACAGGGATTAGCTTGATTGTTAAATCTTTGACAGCAGATTAATTAGCAGAAAGAAAACCTGCAATGGAACAGTGTTCTGAATGCACTTTAAATATGACACTACAAACTTTTAAAAAGTCAACCTAATGGATTTTTGAAAGCTAGCTTCTCAACCTAAAAAATTCACATTGACAAGCCTGCAAGATAAAACTTACGTTCTGTTTATTTTTTCACCAGCCAAAAAATCAAATAAGACATACCCTTTGTGATGCAGGGCACAAGAGTGAAAAACAGATCAAATTATTCCAATACACCTTTCTTCCTGCAATATTAACAGGAAGTTGGGGACAGAGAGATTCAATAAGACAACAGGACGATTCAGCCAAAACTAATGTGGACAGTTTCTGCTTTGTTTACAAAAGCAATGACTAAAAGCTTTGAAGCAGTTTACATGCAGAACAGCTGCAGAAATATCTCATCTGAATTCCTCTTACTCCTCCCTCCAGGATCTGGTCTACATGGACCCATATTTCTATAATAAAGTTCTTTAATTTTCAGAACTGCACAGCTGGGAAGCAGGTGGTGGATTACTTTTCTTTGACACATCAGATGTTGCCCGGTACAGAAGGCAGGATACTATCTTGGTGGACCAGGGAGGTGTTCCAGTACAGCCCAGCTTATATACCCAAAGAAAGGGCCACCTCTGGAAAAGCCAAGCAATTGGCATGATAAAGATTAAAGCCTAACAGCCTCATTGCCAGAGACCTCATGAAGCTTCAATTCGGGCAGGTTCCAACTAAACTGTCTCCTCTTGAAGAGACATGAAAAAAGACAACAGGAGGACTCGTGGCACCTTAGAGACTAACAAATTTATTTCAGCATAAGCTTTCATGGGCTACAGCTCACTGGCCGCAGTTCGCCACTCCAGGACAACAGGGGCTGCGGGAAGCAGCACAAGCCAAGGAACTTACTGGCTGCTGCTTCCCGCAGCTCTCACTGGCCTGGAGCAGCGAATCGCAGCCAGTGGGAGCCACTATCGGCCAGACCTGCAGCCGGGGCAGGTAAACAAAGCGGCCCAACCCGCCAGGGGCTTTCCCTACTCAAGCAGCGTCCCAAGTTTGGGAAACACTGTCCTAGAGCAAGATAGGCCGCTAAAGTCAAATGGAATGAAAGGTATAAACTTTTCAAACTCGGTCTGATCCTGCACTTACTACCTGGGTGTAACACATATTACTGCAAGCTATCCCACAGAAGGCAATGGGCCTACTCACGGCAGTGAGTATTCACTCCATTAGGCCTCAAGAATTTTCCCTAATTACTCCATGTATTTAAATCTATTTTAAAGACAAGTAATTGAAATGGCTCTGGCCCAGTGCTGTTCTGTGTCTTCCATCTGAGCTAAGACATTCACCTTTATTGTGGAAGAATGGGAACGTTCTCTTTCCATCCACAGCTGGTAAATATTTATGGCATTTTGGTGCATAGAGCTGTAATCTTCAGGAAAACAATTTTATCATGAAAAACTTAAGGATCAGAATACACTTTATTACTTATAAAACTGCTAAAAAATAGCAATATAAATAAACCGGCTTAGTTGAGTCCCAGAAACATGAAAGCGAATTGGACCACGTATACTGAAAGACCTGCAGCAGCAATAGTATCGGAGATCCACATCGTCCTTACTGGAGATTGAAATCAAGTTTAAATCCATTTGATCAAAGGCAAAGCGTATCCAGATTGAGGGAGTCTGCCTCTGCTGCTGCAGTGCAAGCATGGAATAGAGATGTGGCTGGCAATACAGCTTCTTTGAAACCTGCTTCCTCCCTCTCTTCCTTCCTCACTCCCGCCCCCCAAAAACCCTTTGGTCCAAAATAGACAAATCTGTTGACCTCCAGGGCCCATTGCAAGACTCCTCTATTTACCAAGGCTTTTGGTGAGGGAAGGGCACGATAGGGACTGTTATTTGTGGACAAAAAGGGGTCTTGTTTTGGTCTGATTTGACCTCTGCTTGCTTAGTCTTTGGAGTACAAAGCCGCTGGTTTTATTTTATGATTAACTCATGGCAAAGGCACTTAGAGCCCAAGACAGGCTTCTTAAAAGTTACATCCATTGTAAATCAAAATAAAATAAATTAAATCCCATGCCAGAGACTAAGTTAAGCTGTATTTACTCCAAGCTGTCCTTACATACACAACCACAATGGAGGAAGAACAGCCTGCCAAACATATTAAAAGCTTTAAAAAGCCTAAATTAGCACCAATATTTAGCATTACAAGCTGAAAAAACTGGGAGAATACGCGGTCTGGACCCATGTTTTCAAAGTCCCGTTTTCTGCATTTGTTTTTATTCTCTGTACTGTATTTCAAGGGCCTTTTCATCATTCTGGTTACAAGTGTACTGGGCGTTCTGCAAACACAGAAGTAGGATGCATTTTCTTCTTTTCCCTAAAATATCCAAGGCAATACTTTTCTTCAGATCAATGGCAGGAAAGGTAAAACACACCAACACAGATGGATGTACTTGTGCCTTGACTGATCTCGACTTTATGCTTCCGTCACAGAAATTTTGTTTTGGAAATTGCATTGCTAATACTACTGCTACATTTTATTTTATTTTTAACTGTTCTCCCATTTGCTTCCAGGAGAATCCCAAAGTTAAAGCTACAAAGATTGGCTGGTACAAGGCTAAACAACCACTTGGAATGACTTGTCAATTTAAGACAACTGAAAACTCCTAAGGCCAATGTACATAGCAGAGGGGCATTGCTGACACAGGATGGCATAGATCACATTGGTAGATGTACATTGGCCAAACCAGACAGTCTCTACGCAAAAGAATAAATGGACACAAATCAGACGTCAAGAATTATAACATTCAAAAACCAGTCAGAGAACACTTCAACCTCCGTGGTCACTTGATTACAGACCTCAAAGTCGCAATACTCCAACAAAAAAATTTCAAAAACAGACTCCAACGAGAAACTGCAGAATTGGAACTAATTTGCAAACTTGACACCATTAAATTAGGCTTGAATAAAGACTGGGAATGGATGGGTCATTACACGAAGTAAAACCTATTTCCCCATGCTAATTTTTTCCCCTACTGTCACTCACATCTTCTTGTCAACTGCTGCAAATGGGCCATCCTGATTATCACTACAAAACTTTTTTTTCTCCTGCTGATAATAGCCCATCTTAACTGATTACTCTCGTTAGTATGGCAACACCCATTTTTTCATGTCCTTGGTGTATATATATCTTCCTACTACATTTTCCACTGCATGGATCTGATGAAGTGGGCTTTAGCCCACGAAAGCTTATGCTCAAATAAATTTGTTTGTCTCTAAGGTGCCACAAGTACTCCACTTCCAACAATGTCAATGACTGGACACCTTACTGGGCATAAAATCGTACTTGCACTTCCTTATATAAAGACATTAATGCAGGGGTGATTTGAGTTACTGTTACGGCCCAATTTCTTCTCATAATATCCCACCTCACAACCGTCTAATCTTTATACCCCTATTTCCTGTTGGTATTTAATTGTAACATTGGGAGTGTTGAAGGGAGAACTGTGCATTTGTCACAGCAAAGGTGTTACATTTTTTAATGGTTAATTAAGCCCTATTCATGCAGAATGAATTAAAATGTAAGAGCATAAAAGATGTAAATTGATGGAGGAGTCAAAGGCCTTACTGTCAATCTTGGGGTTTGCCATAAACTGAATCCCAACCTGTGTCAAAACTGCCCAGAAACAGAGTGACAGAATCTGACACTCCTGCGCTAGCTGTGACTAACAAAGCCTTAGTCATAGGTACTCTGATAAGATTACCACAGTATTTTTTCACTGATTAATTAAACCATTATCTCATCATGCAACTGAGAGCTTAAAGATGCTAGCAATAAGAAGGAAGGCACACTGAAGGTACTTACTGAACCAAAAGCCTTCCGGGAAAATATTTACATCCTCAGTCAGAAAACACAATAGATAAGTGAAGAGCAAAACTATGTTTAAGGTTATTTACACTTAAGAAATCATTATTGACATGAGCCTACTCAGGGCTTGTCTATATCACAAAGTTGCAGCGCTGGTGAGGGGGTTACAGCGCTGCAACTTAGGAGGTGTACACATCTGCAGGGCATCACCAGCGCTGCAACTCCCTGTTTGCAGCGCTGGCCGTACTCCCGTTTTGTCTCGGGTGTAGAGGATCCAGCGCTGGTGATCCAGCGCTGGTAATTAAGTGTAGACACTTACCAGCGCTTTTCTTGACCTCTGTGGAATAAGCAGGTATCCCAGCATACCTGAGGAAGCCTCTGGTAATCAAGCTGGTCTCCTTCCCCGGTTTGCTCTCGCGTTCCCCGAACCCTGAGCAAGCAGGTCTCCTTCCCTGCGGTTTGCAGGGTGGTTTGGGGAACGCGAGAGCAAACCGCGGCGAAGCTGGTCTCCTTTCCCGGTTTGCTCTCGTGTTCCCCGAACAAGCAGGTCTCCTTCCCTGCGGTTTGCAGGGTGGTTCGGGGAACGCGAGAGCAAACTGCGGCAAAGCTGGTCTCCTTTCCCGGTTTGCTCTCGCGTTCCCCGAACCTCCGTGCAAGCAGGTCTCCTTCCCTGCGGTTTGCAGGGGGTTCGGGGAACGCGAGAGCAAACCGCGGCGAAGCTGGTCTCCTTCCCCGGTTTGCTCTCGCGTTCCCCGAACCCCGAGCAAGCAGGTCTCCTTCCCTGTGGTTTGCAGGGGGTTCGGGGAACGCGAGAGCAAACCGCGGCGAAGCTGGTCTCCTTCCCCGGTTTGCTCTCGCGTTCCCCGAACCCCCCTTGAAGCCGCCCAACAGCGCTGCAGTATGGCCACATCTAACACCACTTGCAGCCTGGTTGCTGTAAGTGTGGCCACTCTGCAGCGCTGGCCCTATACAGCTGTACTAATACAGCTGTAACAACCAGCGCTGCAAAATTTTAGATGTAGACATACCCTCAGTCATTAAGTCACTCAGTCAGAGCTTGATGAACAAGGTCTCCACGCTCCTTGCTTGTATACAAGAGATGTATCTGTTGCCTTTGCTGAAGGCAGAATATCTGGCAACCATCAAGTAAAAATAATCGGGCACAAAGTTCTGGAGAAATGCTTCCAGGAGAAACAGGTGGTACAGGGAATATTCTTTCTACAGCAGCAACTGGATTGATTATCTTGTCCAACAGCACCATTGACTCAGCTCAATATCTACTGAAACCCTCTTCCAGGCCTTCATCTCCTTTTATCTGATTATTGCAAGTCTGTGGTCTCCTCTGGAGTCCTGATCTACAGAATATGGTTGCCAGTCCCTCTCTGTATCACCCCAATCGTAGAACAACTTCACTGGCTTCCCATTCATTTTAGGATTCAGTTGAAAAATTCCCTTGTTTGAATATACTGTCTCCATGGACTCGCTCCATTCTGTTTCATTGCTCCCTTCCCCTCCAGTCTCCCTTTATTCTTTTAGCGATGGATTCCTCTCCTTGGTCACAGAGCCGGCTTCTCTGCACCTCCTGCATCTGCCTCTGCCTCCCTGAGACTCATTCAAGTGCCTTTTCAGAGTTCAGCTGCAAACCCACTCTCTTGCTTTGTTTAACTCCAAGGTATTTTTGCATTCCAAAAACAGATATGCTAGAAAATAAAGATGTATTGCATTAGCCATCCACTACTATACTTAATGAGCCATAATTGCTGGAAATTAGCCATTCTAGAAACAACTACTATGTATATAAAACCAGTGTATCAGTGTAATGGGTACTGACAGGGAAATGCTTCGATCTTCTTCATAAAACATTATATAAACTACAGGGCTTGCTTTCAACTATAGATTCTTTTAAATGGTCTTTTTATAGTAATTTGGAAAACTAGAGACAGCTCACGACAATTTTTAGGGGGGTTTAAGGCAGTGTTAACAGCATTAATTAAAGATGAGACACTCTGCCAAAAGAGATAAATTAGAGAAGTAAAATCCAAATTGGAAGCCTGCAATTTAGCTAAAATCCTGGAAAAAGCAGAATGTGGAGGATGGGCATGGATTTATGCTGCCTTCAGATTGCGCAAGCCACTTAACAGGCTCCTAATTATCACAGGAATCCTTCTTTATACAGCCCTGTGCTGCATCTTACACAACAGGGCCTTGATCCACAACTAGGTACTACCACAGCACAAATAATAAACTGTATTCCATTTAGAATTATGTTCAGGGAAATCAGACTCATTCACTCTTAGCCAATATGGTGCAGCACATTCGTGGTGCAGCTTTTCTCAATGACAAAACCACCTTGATCTGTCTACAACTACAATCCTGCACAAATGTTTTCTATCAGTGCCTTCTGGGAAAACCTTGGCAGATGTTCTATTCCACCTCAGCTGCCTCTGCAAGGGCAGAGAAGGATGTTTGGTGGTTACATCTTCATGGCAAAACTAGTGTGGAACCTGGTTCTAACCTAATAATGGTAGTGCCGTGCACAGAGAGGGGTAATTCATGTTAACAGCATTGTGCATGGACACAGACCACGTGTGCATCTGTCCATATTACAAATACCGTAAGAAACTACATTTCCACTTTAGGCCCATCTGTGCTAATCTACAAGTCATAGTTTCTCACTACAGGAGCTATAGTGCAAGGTCCCACCAATTTATATTAATTTTTGCCTACGGATTGCATGGTAATGCTATACAATGGTTAATGCAAGATTCAATCTTGCAGAGTATACAGGATTTAAACATGTTCCCAAATACTGCAGAAGTCAACATACAGCTCTAGTACAATTCGTACTGTTTGGTTCCTTTTTCTGGTGCAGAAATGACAATTCTAACCATATTGGAGGACAACCAGGCTGCAATAGAGTCCTACAACAATGCAGCATTTGTTGTATGAACTGGGATTACATTTATGCAAACACAAAGGTTTTTCCCTAATATACTACTACAAGAGCAAAGTTACACATTTACCTAAAAAAGGCTTTCTGCAACAAGATACTGTACACTCAAACTTGCAGTAGTCTCCGATGCTCCACGCGCTCTTGTCCAAGCCAAGTGATGCTGGACTCCATTTCAAAGGTCAAACTACTAGCAACTTCCCACAGAAATCTCACTTCAGCTCAACACAGAGACCAAGCAAAGATATGCATTTAATAACCATGCAAACATTGTTCTGCAGAGTTAAAGAAATCCTTGGAAGTTTCATGCACACTGCTTGCAGAATTCTGCATAAATGGCAGATTTATTTATTTTTTAAACCAGAGGACACCTGAATTTCCTCTACATAACAGACACTGGTGCTTTGTCCTACCTGCTTCCTCATTTTTTTTCTCATGGTGCCCCTGTTAGTAAGCAGCAGCAGAGAATTACTACCTATATCTCCTCTCCTCCCCCAAATCACTCCACCAGAACCTGAGGAGCAATCCTCCTTAGCAATGGGCAAATCATTTGCTCCCCAGTCTACTTCAGGCCTAGCATGTGCTAGACAGAGATCACTACTGCATTTTGTAGTTTTTATCTGTTTACTTTAGTTAATATAGTGTTGGCAGAGCACCTCTGTTCACCTTGTATAAAATGGTTTCTTCTCTTAACAAAATGCTGCAAAATACCACCTGCTTTATCTGTAATAAAGCAGCTTGCTTACTTACATAAGGCTCATTAACTTATTTATTAAGATATTCCCGTAACTCTCCCACCAACATGATACACATACATGAAGGAAACAAAACAGTGCACCCCACCCCATTTATCCCCTACAAGAAAAAGGTAGCGTCACCTGGATTTAACAGTCTAATAAGGTTAATCCTTAGCAATACTCTGGCACTTTCATCCACAGATTTTAGAGCACCTTAGAAAGCTGGGCAATATTATTCACCTTTTTCATCATTTATCCCTTTTGTAAAGGGGTACACAGTGCGGTGGCAGAATTTGAAGATGATACAAAACTACCCAAGATAGTTAAGTTCAAAGCAGACTGGGAAGAGCTACAAAGGGATCTCACAAAATTGGGTGACTGGATAACAAAATGGCAGATGAAATTCAATGTTGATAAACGCAAAGTAATGCACTTTGGAAAACACAATCCCAACTATACATATAAAATGACTGGGTCTAAAGTAGCTGTTACCACTCATGAGAGAGATCTTGGCATCATTGTGGATTGTGCTCTGAAAACCTCTACTCAATGTACAGCAGCAAACAAAAAAGGGAACAGAATGCTGGGAATCATTAAGAAAGGGATAGAGAATAAAATAGAAAATATCATATTGCCCCCAATATAAATCCATAGTACTCCACATCTTGAATATTGCATGCAGATGTGGTTGCCCCATCTCAAAAAAGATATACTGGAATTGGAAAAAGTTCAGAAAAGGGCAACAAAAATGATTAGCGGTATCCAACGGCTTCCATAGAGGAGAGATTAATAAGATTGGGACTTTTCAGCGTGGAAAAAAGACAACAAAGTTGGGATATGAGGTCCATAAAATCATGACTGGTGCGGAGAAAGTAAATCAGGAAGTGTTATTTACTCCTTCTCATAACACAAGAACTAGGGGTCACCAAATGAAATTAATAGGCAGCAGGTTTAAAACAAAGAAAAGGAAGTATTTCTTCACACAACGCACAATCAATCTGTGGAACTCCTTGCCAGAGGATGTTGTGAAGGCCAAGACTATAACAAGGTTTAAAAAAAGAACTAAATAAATTCATGCAGGATAGGTCCATCAATGGCTATTGCCAGGAGGGGCAGGGATGGTGTCCCAAGCCTCTGTCTGCCAAAGCTGAGAATGGGTGAAAGGGGGCAGCTCACTTGATGGATTCCCTGTTCTGTTCATTCCTTCTGGGGCACCCGGCACTGGCCGCTGTCGGAAGACAGGACACTGAGCTGGATGGAACTTGGGTCTGACCCAGTATGGCCGTTCTTACGCTATACACCACTGAACTTGGACAATGAAAGTCAGTGAAGCCAACTTCACTATTCTATTTTTAGTTAGTTTCACTTTCAGATTCTTAGTGTCGCAATGGTAAGTTAGACACTGTTCAGAATTTCTTTTAAAACCATTTTCCATTGGAATTAAGTCATTGAACATTTTCATTAGTCTTAGATTTTGTAAAAGTTTGTAAAGTTCCTTAATTTGGGGCCCAGTTTCAGTTGATGATTTGTGTATATTCACCACAGAAAGGAAGCAGGGGACTGGCAGACACTACTCCAGAGTTCAGTGAAGACAGCGTGGTTTTGTGTCTCTTCCCACAGACTTAATGAACAGCTTTCCTGCTGTTTTATTTTTGACTTAGGAGTTTAGTACTGGAGAAAGTGCCCAACTAAGAGTCCTGGAAGATGAAGATACTGAAAACTGAGCCCAAGATCTGACCATTCAAACACAGCAGCAGCAACCAAGGCCTGTAGATTTAATCTAGATTGACACGTAAAAGCGTGCAATAATTTCAATATGAGACGGCCTTCGCCTTCTTTCTGTACAGGGCCAGGAAAGCCCCTGGGGCTGTGCTAGGACCTACAATGAGCACAGGTTTTCTTTAGGCTCGGAAGAGTCTCTTAACAAAGGTTTTACACAACTAGCCAGTTGCCCTGCCCTAGCTGCCTTTTTCCTTTTCTCCATGCACAGACAAGGTAAAATGACTTTGAATATACACCCTACACAGAGGTGGAGAATCAGATCACAGGGAATCGAACACAGCCTCTCCCCTTCATGATGATGGTGACTCCCTGGAACATTCAGCATACCAAGAGCCCCTTTCATTCCTGCTTATTTAACACTATATAGCATTGGGCATGTTCAAAGTATGTTCAAACATTAACTGGCTAAGTGAGTCATGAGGAGTGATGCTGCCTAGGATTGCTTGGGGCAGGATGTATTGAGGGAGCAGAGACCCACCTTGAACCTGGAATCCCTATGCAACTCTTTAAACACCACTGATTCACTTGTAGGACGAGCTCTTGGGGTCTTACTCTGAGAACAGCTGTCATATTTCACTCAGAGGTGGCTTAGGCAATTTCCATGGGCAATTAGCACAGCACTTTCAGAGCTTTCAGGAGGAGCAGTGCTACATCAACAGAAGCTGATCACTGCAGGCCCCAGACTCCTGGTAGAGCAGCTTTGATGTGCAAGTTACTGCACTGATGCTAAGGTCTAGTTCTGGGAGACAAAACTTTCTCCTTTCCAGAAAAGAAATGCCTCTCAGCTTCCCCGCCCCATTCTATCCTCATAGTACCTTGGTCTCCTATATATATAGCGCCTGCAAGCAAAGCATTCCAAGGCACTTTACAAACTCAAACATGCATGTTAGCATTAGCCACATTTTACAGATGGAGATGCTGACTGACAGGGAAAATGACTTGCCCAAGGCCACATACTGCAAATCAGTAGCATAACGGGGAACCCAGTTCTCATGACTCTGTTTAGCTGAGAGATAATCCCTCCTCTACATTACTGCCTCTTTCCATTCTTCCAGCCCTAAAACATTTATCCACCCAGTTCTAATGCTACTTGCTCCTTCCCCAGTTTAAATCTTCAGCTCTCTCCTTTTCCCTTTCTGCTACATAGCTCTTCGTTCGTAATCTGTATACCAGCACTGTACAGTGAGTCCATCTCTCTCACACAATTCTATCTTTCAGCAAAAAGCCTTCTGTAACGCTCCCCCTAAAAGGATGCAATATACAACTCTACCCCGTTATAACGCTGCCCGATATAATACAATAAAGCAGCGCTCCGGGCGGGCGGGCTGCGTGCTCCAGAAGATCAAAGCAAGTTTGGTATAATGCGGTTTCACCTATAACACAGTAAGATTTTTTGGCTCCCGAGGACAGCGTTATATCGAGGTAGAGGTGTAAAAATAAACTATGGTTCCTGGTAGAAGAGAGAGTGCCGTGCTCTGTTGTGTCCATTTCTAAGATGTGAAAAAAGAGCTACCTTTGCTACAGGCTCAACACAGACCAGAGGGAGCCTGTAGAAAAAAGCTCCAAAAGACCTGTCAGAGCCTGAACCTTTATATATAACTGGCTGCTCTGCCCAGGTGTAAGACAAGAAGTTTCCTTCTCAGTCCAGGCTGCCCACAGTTCTATTTTCATGAGCTATCAGCACCATCACCATTAGACTATGGTATCAAAAGACTGAGCAGGATTACATTGCATAAGAATTACTGCAGGTAAGTGTGCATACAGGAGAAATCTCTACAGCTCACTCCTGCTAGAAGACCACACTTCACAGGCACAACGCCCACAGTGCAGCAGACAGAACAAAACCATACTGCACAGCAATTTAGGGGGGCACAGGGGAGAGGGGTTGCTTGGACAAGGACAGAGTAACATCCACGCTGACTAGGCAGTGCCCTATTTAATGGGAACTGTGACTGCTCAGCACATATGAAAAATCTGTTTTTAAGGTCTCATCTGAAAAATACCCACACTCAAATTTCCTGGAACTCAGCTTACCAATCTTGAAATATAAAGGGACAGATACACTGACAGGAATCATGCTGTTTCAAATCTAATACATTAGGGCATCAAATCGGACTTTAGGTGAGACCAAAAACCTAGGAACTCATTACTTGCCTCCATTATCTCCATATTTTGTCCAAGTACTTATAAAAAAAAAATCACACATACAACCTCATACGTAAGTGCACAGGGACTTAATAAGTGAAAGATCTTTTGATACCCAAGCCTCAGAGCAGAATTATATATTCATGTTTCTGCGGTGGTCTGTTTCCCCACTATCAGCATTTTAAAACAGTATTAACTCTGAAAGTTTACATTAGTCTGACCTAGAAGTAAGTACCAGCAAATTAACTCATTGATCATGTTCTACCACTGAATTCTCTCTCTCTCTGGTCAAAAATGATAATCACAACTCTGATGAAATGTTTAACAGTGGTTCAACTCACAGCTTACTTTGCAAATGAACCACACAACATTGTGATGTACTGCAAACTTGAACGTAAGAATGGCCATACCGTGTCAGACCAAGGTCCATCTAGCCCAGTATCTGTCTGCTGACAGTGGCCAATGCCAGGTGCCCCAGAGGGAGTGAAGCTAACAGGCAATGATCAAGTGATCTCTCTCCTGCCATCCATCTCTATCCTCTGATGAACAGAGGCTACGGACACCATTTTTACCCTTCCTGGCTAATAGCCATTTATGGACTTAGCCACCATGAATTTATCCAGTTCTCTTTTAAACATTGTTATAGTCCCAGCCTTCACAACCTCCTCAGGTAAGGATTTAACAAGCGAGGTGTATCAAATGCAAGCATAACAAACACTGCTCTACTGTTTAGTTTAAGGTTTCTAGGTGTGGTTGCAGCCAGGACATAATACAGGAGGATTATTTACATGTGACTCACTTGCTTTGTCTTCATCCACCTTGATGCTCAAAACTAACCATTTTCTGTATGTATGCAATGTAGTTGTAGTTGTCTCTGTTCCACAGTATTAGAGAAGCAAGGTGAATGAGATAAATATATTTATCTGCCCAAACCTGAAGAGATCTGTCTCTCACACCCACAGAAGTTGGTCCAATAAAAGATACTATCTCACTCACTTTGTCTCATTTTCTGTGTGCAAAATATGGCCTTTCATGAAGTATAAAAGGGACTCACTTAAGAATTTAAAAACAGACAAGACAAAAATTATCCCCAGTGGCAAATCCAACTGCAAGGCCTCCCTTTGTGGAATTCTAATTATATGTATAGCTTTCTAATCAATCTATGTTCCACCTCAAAATGTAATACAGCTGATAGCTTGAAAATGGTTGTGTAACTGTAAGACAGCCATGGCACATACAGTCCAAACATACACACCTGTTTCATAATTGGTCAAATTATGTATTACTTGTCAGCTGTTTTGTTAAAGAGACAGTATTGTCCGCCATACAGAACACAGGGCTGATTCAGCAGTTTTGAATTCTATTCTCAGTTCTGCCATTGTCTTGTGCAACTTTGAGCAAGTCACCTCACCTCTGCGCCCCTCCATTGTCCCAACTGTAAAATGGTGCAACTTTTTTCAAAATGATTTTTTACAAGCCAAGGATATAAGCATATATACCATTACTGTTACAAAGCATGTTTGATAACCCCAGACCCAGCGCCTTTTGAAGATGTAATATTCAGTTAAACTAAACTTTGTATAGTAGAACCTCAATTTTATGTACACTGACCTTATGAATGACCAGTTATAGGAACTATTTTTCCCAATCAGGGGACAGAGGGAGGAGGAGGGAATCACATAGTGAAAGTAATGTTGACTAAGGCCATGTCTACATCTAAAATTTGCAGCGCTGGTTGTTACAGCTGTATTAGTACAGCTGTATAGGGCCAGCGCTGCAGAGTGGCCACACTTACAGCAACCAGCGCTGCAAGTGGTGTTAGATGTGGCCACACTGCAGCGCTGTTGGGCGGCTTCAAGGGGGGTTCGGGGAACGCGAGAGCAAACCGGGAAAGGAGACCAGCTTCGCCGCGGTTTGCTCTCGCGTTCCCCGAACCACCCTGCAAACCGCAGGGAAGGAGACCTGCTTGCGGGGAACGCGAGAGCAAACCGGGAAAGGAGACCAGCTTCGCCGCGGTTTGCTCTCGCGTTCCCCGAACCACCCTGCAAACCGCAGGGAAGGAGACCTGCTTGCTCGGGGAACGCGACAGCAAACGGGAAGGAGACCAGCTTCGCCGCGGTTTGCTCTCGCGTTCCCCAAACCACCCTGCAAACCGCAGGGAAGGAGACCTGCTTGTTCGGGGAACGCGATAGCAAACCGGGGAAGGAGACCAGCTTCGCCGCGGTTTGCTCTCGCGTTCCCGGAACCACCCAGCAAACCTCAGGGAAGGAGACCTGCTTGTTCGGGGAACGCGAGAGCAAGCTGGGGAAGGAGACCAGCTTGATTACCAGAGGCTTCCTCAGGTATGCTGGGATACCTGCTTATTCCACGGAGGTCAAGAAAAGCGCTGGTAAGTGTCTACACTTGATTACCAGCGCTGGATCACCAGCGCTGGATCCTCTACACCCGAGACAAAACGGGAGTACGGCCAGCGCTGCAAACAGGGAGTTGCAGCGCTGGTGGTGCCCTGCAGATGTGTACACCTCCTAAGTTGCAGCGCTGTAACTTCCTCACCAGCGCTGCAACTTTCTGATGTAGACAAGCCCTGAGAACAAGTTGAGGTCCCTTCATATTCTAAGGCCTTCACTGAATTGGAAATCACTCTGCAGTGGTTTGAAGGGCAAGAAGAAAGTGATGCAGTGCACCGTACAGCAACTTATGCACTGTACTTCAATTGTGAGAGGTTCCATTTTATGAACTCATCAATCCCCAATTCATTCATAAAATAAGGGTTCTACCGTAAACGTATTGAGTAAGCAGGAGGTCCCAGTCATGCTTTCACTCAGATCCTGCTCCTCGCTCCTCCTAAAGTAACAAACTTATCTCTCATTCTGTCCATCCAGCTCTGATCATCATTGCACAGCATATAAACATGTACCGGAAGACATCAAGATTATTTCCAACCCTTACGAGCAACACTTACATGCTCTTCTCCCAACAGTGACAAAGCACACTGTAAACAGGAATTTCAGCATTGCTACTCAACACAAGACTGTGCTAATAACAGATTCTGCTTTCCCCTCAGACAGCATAAATGACTACAATTGTTCTGTGTAATTTTGCTCAGATGTAAGCAGAAATGTTCATGCCATCCCCCCGCCCCCAATGCTCCTTGAATTTTTATTGGCCAGTAAGGGCAGTGTATCAAAGTGCTCCCAGTTTCCAGAGCAGAGAGACAGGAATACAAAGCTTCTAGTGGGAATTACAGTGAAGTGTGCTAATAAGGACACAATGACTAGGCAAAGAAAACAGTCTTATCAGGATGTCCATATTGACTCACATGCATTTTCTTCTGTTCCCAATGGGCAAGTTAAAGTCTGTTTATAAAAAATTCAGAAAAACTTGTTTCTTACCCAAATGGCCCCTAATTAGGAAACTACTTCAAAGTGCAGTTAATTTGGCACTCTCAGAAGTGAAGGTCTGGCTGCATTAACAGCATAGATGGGGCCCATGGAACCTTCCCTACCATCAGTCTGGACCCACTATTTTCAAGAATGGTGGCTACCAGACAGACCAAACCATGTTCTCGGGAGCTTTCTGGACATACTGCCATCACGCGCTAGGGCACAAAGTGGGGTTGATACCAGTGCAGGCAATTTAGCTTTGTTGCCAGATTAAGCTGCACCAGAGCAGAAGGTGTATGTAGAGGGATCACATAAATGCAGCGACACCAATGTAGTTAGACCAGCACACATTTCCTTTAGGCAGACAGAGCCACAATTTGGGAACTTCTGTTGTAAATCTCCCCTATGCTCTCCAAGTTTCTTTCCAATAACAGGATGGACCAAAGTTTTTGAAAGCTGCTAGGGCTGAAGTACAGGGACAGTGTCCTCGTTAGGAACAGAGGATGGGAACAATGTCCCAGCCAGTGCCTTTTGATTTCTGCACTATAGACCCAATGCTCAGTGTTAGCCCTGATCCCACAGGCAAAATGGGAGCACTGTACCCATGAAGTCACCCAGCCCCAACAGCTATGGCCATCCTAAAGGAAAGCATTATTCCTGCATTAAACATATGTTTTCCAAGGCAGCTAAGCCATCCTGCTGTTCTGATAGTGAGATTACAGATGGCCTAATTTTATCAGGCAGGGATACAATTCTTAGTTGTTTTTTTTCCCTCTAGGGACACGGACCGGGGAAAGCAGGTTGCTTGACTGCTGGGGATCTCTTCTGAAAGGCTCCAGACTGATCACTGATGCAGTAATTTATATGCTGGGTTTCCACAATGCAAGGCCTGCATGCCAAGTTGTCCAAGTCTCCCACTCACCCTCACAAGAGTTCAAAGATATTGCTGATCCTGATGCCAGTGTGTATAATCCCCAATTAGCAGGAAAAAAAAATTAGAAAAATTTCCAGGCAAGGGAAAACTCCCATTGACTCATGTCAGCATTGAACAATAAGCTGTTTGAACAGACAGTCTAAGGTAACAGGGAACAAAAAAGTGCCCACTGGCTAGAACCTTGCAAAAAATAGGACAAGCCAAATTTATTATCCTGCTGATTGTTTTTGGTGTAAACACTGGTACAGGATGCAGACAGATGTAAGCATCTCAGAAACTCAGGCCATGTCTACATCTAAAATTTTGCAGCGCTGGTTGTTACAGCTGTATTAGTACAGCTGTATAGGGCCAGCGCTGCAGAGTGGCCACACTTACAGCAACCAGCGCTGCAAGTGGTGTTAGATGTGGCCACACTGCAGCGCTGTTGGGCGGCTTCAAGGGGGGTTTCCGGGAACGAGAGAGCAAACCGGGAAAGGAGACCAGCTTCGCCGCGGTTTGCTCTCGCGTTCCCGGAGCCACCCAGCAACCGCAGGGAAGGAGACCTGCTTGCTCGGGGTTCCGGAACGAGAGAGCAAACCGGGAAAGGAGACCAGCTTCGCCGCGGTTTGCTCTCGCGTTCCCGGAGCCACCCAGCAAACCGCAGGGAAGGAGACCTGCTTGCTCGGGGTTCCGGGAACGAGAGAGCAAACCGGGAAAGGAGACCAGCTTTGCCGCGGTTTGCTCTCGCGTTCCCGGAGCCACCCAGCAAACCGCAGGGAAGGAGACCTGCTTGCTCGGGGTTCCGGGAACGAGAGAGCAAACCGGGGAAAGGAGACCAGCTTCGCCGCGGTTTGCTCTCGCGTTCCCGGAGCCACCCAGCAAACCGCAGGGAAGGAGACCTGCTTGCTCGGGGTTTCCGGGAACGAGAGAGCAAACCGGGAAAGGAGACCAGCTTCGCCGCGGTTTGCTCTCGCGTTCCCCGAACCACCCTGCAAAACCGCAGGGAAGGAGGAACCTGCTTGCTCGGGGTTCCAGGAACGAGAGAGCAACCGAGGAAGGAGACAGCTTCGCCGCGGTTTTGCTCTCGCGGTTCCCCGAACCACCCTGCAAACCGTAGGGAAGGAGACCTGCTTGCTCGGGTTCGGGAACGAGAGAGCAAAACCGGGAATGGAGACCAGCTTGATTACCAGAGGCTTCCTCCTTCCACGGAGGTCAAGAAAAGCGCTGGTAAGTGTCTACATTGGATTACCAGCGCTGGATCACCAGCGCTGGATCCTCTACACCCGAGACAAAACGGGAGTACGGCCAGCGCTGCAAACAGGGAGTTGCAGCGCTGGTGGTGCCCTGCAGATGTGTACACCTTCAAAGTTGCAGCGCTATAACTCCCTCACCAGCGCTGCAACTTTCTGATGTAGACAAGCCCTCAGATCTTGTAAGTTTGGAAAAGCATTATGCATATGTATTACAAGGCCTTTTTTAATCAAATAGGAAATACTCAAGAGTGGCAACAGAGATTAGTTTCTCAGAGAATACTCAGGAGTTGCAGACTTTTATTCGGAGTGAGGACTACAGGCATGGAGTCTGAACCACTACTGATGTTGCTTTCTTAAAATGTAGTGGCAAAAACCATGTAGCAGATGGAATGCTGCTGTCTGCAGAGCATCCGTTAGCTGTAATTCAGTGCTTCCCTCACACATGGTGCATATAGGAGGGAGATTTTTCAGTTCTAATTATACAACTATAATGAGACATTATCCTAGACTGATAGCTACTCCTTAATTCCAACAATTTGGGATTTCCAGTCAGCCCTAATTAGGAATTGCTTTAACTGACCCAATTCAGACAATTAGTGCAAAAGCTTCTGTGTGCAGACAGGCCTCACGTTACAGGCAACACTCAAGTTGTAACTCAAGGTTAACTGTACAGTGAAGACCAACCCTGTAAGTCACTGCCAACCTGACTCGAGTTCAAACTAGCAGCCAGAGGTGACAACCCTATTGCCAAAGCCCAGATCCATCTAGTTTCTCAGGACTAACCTTTTCCTAGTGCACCTGTTAGGACAGACCTCATTTCTTATATGGTCAAAATAGTACATTTAATAATACATATAAAAGCTAGGTATTATTTGCTGTCTTGACTATTTAACATGCAAAAATGTTTTGGCTCACATAATGCATATTCCATTACACAGAAGGCACAAGTGACAAATGTATTACTATCATAATAGGTTCACTTACTAATAATTATGCACATTAACTTGATGTTTTTGTAGGTGGTTTTGTTATTAAATGTTAAAGTCAAATTTAAAATGGGATTTTATATCTGTGCTTGTGCATTTGGTAACCAATTGCCACTTACCGGCAGTTTCAGAGAATGTTCTTTATAAACTTCAGAGATACAGTTTAAAGAAAATCATGGTAAGACAATATCGATGAATATTATAGTTTGACACAAGCCAAACAAGAACGTGGTTCACTTCAGCTTTTGTTCACACCTCTGGGACTCTTCTCTGTGATTTGAATCTGACTTCTGGAACTCTCACTCTGAACAAACATAACCCAATCGCAAGCTTCAGGGCATAAACTAATCAGATACACGGGGTCAGGAAGAACCTCTTAACCTTCTCTCTCGTTACTTGTGAGTTAGAAACACTATGGGTCCTCTATATATATATATATATATATATATATATATATATATATATAATATATATATATATTCACACACACACACCCCTTTTCATGAAAATCTGGGTATTGTCCATGACTATAGGCAAGATACAGGGTTCAATAGACCAGCAGTCTGACCCAATATGACAATTTTAACATCCATAACACTTGTCTCTCAAAGTCTCAGCAGGATAAAATTTAAAACAGCAAAGTGATGAACTCCTGAACCCCAGATACTGAAACCCCAGCTATCTAGGGCAGCATCCCTGGGACAGGCTTTAAACACAGAAATGAGTCAAGTTAGCAAGTCTGCCAAGCACATCTATGCAGCCTGAGCATCCTGATGAGCTGCAAGTACCAGTCATGCTAGAGGCAGTAAGGATCACAAAGACAAACCAGGAATCAGTGCTACCAGATGTCCCCCATCTCAAGAGAGAGAAACTGGCTCTAGCTACAATATGGTTCCAGAGAAGCAAAGTCCTGACTCTCATCATCTGGAGCTGCTAAAATAAAAGGATTTATAAATTAATACACCAGAAAGGAAGGGTATGGGGAGGAGTAGTCTCTCCCTCCTCGTCGGAGCTGCAGCCTAAACAAAACAGCCATTTTTCCCTTTATCCAACCTACAAAAACCCTACAGATAGAACTAAAAACAGCAAACAAGCATGCTGGATAGAGAAGACAGCCAGACATTCCCATGCCCACTCCCAATCTGATCGAGTTACTAAATTTATGGAAATGGGATACAGTGCCTTCTGCTTCCAGCATGAGGTGTTATCATCTGATGACCGCTTGCTGGCTCCTACCTGGATTCAATCTGTGCTCTCTGCCCAGTTCTTAGTGGGAAGGTGTCTGCATCGCCAAAAGATACCACCACAAATCGGCCCCCCAGCTGGCAGTCTCAGACACAAGAAAGAACTGAATGGACCATAGAGACTAAGCTCCTCTCTCCTCCAGGTCAGGAGTGAGGCATGCTGGGTAAATTTTGGGGCCACTTATCCAGCCATTGCGGTATCTGTTTTCAGGGGGTGGGAGAAGGAAAGATTCGGTCCCCAGGGCTGACATTTTGGCATCTTTCATCATAGAGCTGACGTTCACTACAAAGAAAAGTGAAAACAAAAAGAAGAAACTGAATCTGTGCAATTTAGTAATGAAGTCACTGCCTGGGATTATTTAGTCTTCAGGGAACAGGCAGTAAGGACTCCTGATTTCCATAACCAACTCTGCCACTGAGTCACTGCATAACCTTTGGAAACTCGCGTCATCCATCTCTCTGTGACTCATATCCCCACATGCATAAGACAGGGCCTCATAAAGATGATGCGAGGATTAATTAATGTTTGCAGAGAACTGAGAGATGCTCAGATGAAAGGTACTTCAAGTGTGAAGCATTTAGAAAGGGGTATTAAGCGAGTTTGTCTTCATGTAAGGACCAGGATGTAGCACAGAAAGTTACTGTAGGGGACTGTCAAAAGTTTGGTTACAGACAGGCTCATCTTCTGTGCCAGAAGACATTAATGTGTCGAGTTCACAGAAGGAAAAGGGACCTATTAAGTCCCACAGCTCCGTTCCCTCAGCCTGTGTAGGATCTCCCCTTAACCTTGACTGCTGCCTAAAATCTCCCAGCAAAGGTTTCAAATCTCCCCTCCCCTATTTCAGCATGGCTCAGTATTTAAAAGACCTGGTGTATTCTTTCTCCCACCACTCTCAGTCACCCTAGCTTGGATCCTCCTTTCCGTCCTTGCTGTTTACACCCTTCAGACATGTGTTGGTAGTAACATCTCCCCCACAACCACAGTCTGGCCAAGCTATGTGTGTATTTAGTTCTTTCAATCTACAGTCTGTATTCTTAAATCAATCTCTCCAGTCCTTTAATGGTTTTCATTGCTCTGCTCATCTGCATGGTATAACTTTCAGGCGATCTTTTGAACCTTCTTTTTGATTACTGGTGATGGGGAATATTTGTTTCTTTGCTTCTCCACTGTGCATTATTTCTTAGCTGAATTTCCTCTTTCTAACTGAGCCACGGACACTGGCTAAGAACCACGTGTAACCATGTTTGTGTCTCTCTTTCCCAGGTTATAAGGCCCAAGAGAATAAAGTACAATCAGAACTGCAGGCTCTTATCAAAATCTTCTTTAAACCAACAAAGGCGAGAATATTACTCTCTGGCTTTGCATAACACACCCCAGGATGTTTATGCATTTCAAAGCACTGCTTCACAACTGTCCTCCCTTTGTAGGCTGCAGACAGGATGAACATGTCAAAGCCACATGCAGATTTTTCAGCAGATTTGGAGACACTTGTCAGTCTTGCAGGTAAATTAAAGAAGCAGGGTAATCACAACTGCCACTGAATCAGTTCTGTCTAATGCAAGACACATGGTTACAGTTACTGCATACATGTATCATAAAAGCAGTATGGCCCCATAGCTAGGACACAGATTATTCAGGAGATCTGAGTTAGGGCCTCGTTGTGTGACTGCCTAATTCACTTAATCTCCATGCCTCAGTTTCTCCAGCTGTAAAATGCAGGTAATAATTCTCACCCGCCTTTCAGACTGAGGGATGGAAATTGCTAAGTACAATTTATTAGATATGAAGAAAATCAAGATTTCGCAGTGAATTTTGATTTCTAATGGAAATGACGACCCTATTCCATTAACTACAGTCATCCTATGTTTCCCCATGCAGTTCTACCAATACATCTCCATCTCGTCCTGCAGAATCAATCCCTGCCCCCCCCCACTCTCCTGACATCTCTCAATCCTGACCTGCAGCACCACTTGTTATTCCTTGCTCTCTAAAAACTTAAACATGAAACCTTACTCTGCAGATAGACAATATAATCTTGATTCCTCAAGGAGAGACAGCTTTCCCTAAGAGGAATAAATAAAGGTGCATGAAGTCATTCACAAAAACACCCACGCTGGAAGTTACAGACCAGACAGCAAAATGTATGTTTAACCACAAAAGTAAACAGAAACCTTAAGTCCTTCAACAGCATGAAGCAAGCAAAGAAACAATGATCCTGCAGCACTCAGCTCAGAGCAAGTATAAGATCAGATTAAAGTGACACACACTGAATCTCTAAGAGGGGAATTCCTGCCTGTTTCTAAGGAGAGACAGGTCCCCCAGCTGCACATCTATTGCTTCCCAGATTGAACAAGCTGAAATTTACTACACAGACATCCATTTACTAGTTAAAAACAACAGAAATGACAGAAACCGAGGTCCAACAGCAACTGGCAGCCAAATAAGGCTCTTATTTATCATTATGTGACTTGACCATTTAATCCTCTGGGAAAGAGGTCAACCCATACAGTGCTGAGCCACAGGTGAGACTGTGTTTATGTGGGGGGAGGAAGGGAGGTTAAAAAAGCCAGGAAATGAAAGAATAATGACTAGGAGGTTAGTTGTGACTACTGCCTCTGATTGGCTTAGAAGTACACACACTATTATGCAAAACCCCTTCTCTCCAAGCCCCACCCAGACCCTCCTGCTCATCTCCTCCACCAGGTATATCTCACCTTTTAAACTTCAAGCTCCTTGGGGCAGAAACTGTCATTTTCCATTTATTTGTGTGGGGCACTGTACAAAGGGGTATAAATTGTGAGAGCCCTTTCAGAGACCGAGTGGGCAATTCCCTACAGACTCCTGAATGCCTATTCCTATATGCGCTCCTGAAGCCCTAACTCAGAATTCCTTAGCATTCCACTCCACCTTCCTGAGGTCTTACAGAGATCTGGCAGCCTCACCCAACAGAGACTCTGCCTGCCCCTACCAGCATCCCCTCTTCTGTCTAGCCATATGGAATGGCTTATGGTTCCAAGTCTGAAGCTCATGGGGAGAGAACTGCTGTGTGACGTAGGAGCTATGTATCTATCTGACCATGACTGCACCAAGAGCACAGGGGTTTTAAGCCTCGCTGTAACACAACTGGATCCCACCCATTCGGTAAACTCCACAGTGACTCAAATTACTGTTCTTTAAACCTAGTCAATTTTGTAGCACTGGCAATCATGGTCTGTGATGGTCACACTCTTGCTTAAACACTATTATTGCTAGCAAGGTTCTACCAGTGACCACGATGATGGGGACTGGGATTTCTTGTTGTCCAAGTCCTGTTTTCAAACTGCTGTTCGCCACGCCTTGCACTGTTGGGGCTGTCTCTACACTAGCACTTTCTTTAGAATTTTACACAATGGGAGTGCTAATGTAGACGAGCCACTGGCACACTTGCCTCTGCATCATCTGCCCCTGCACAGAGCAGGTGTAGCTGTCATGGTGGTTAAAACACCAGCTGTCTGTCTACACTAAACATTCTCACCATTGGGAAGCATGAAGAACAGTGTGACAAGGCCTAGAAGGGCTGGTGTGCAGTTTGGGTTAGTGTTGTCTTGTCCACACTAGTCAGGGAAGCTTAGTTAACAGCAACTGTATTACAACAAAACTGTAGCTAGTACAGCTGTGACTTGGCATGGTCACCCAGAACAAAAGCACTGGGCATCATTTGCGAAGTTGGGGGCCTAAATAAGATTCTCAGTGGTGCTGAGCGCCCACAGCAAGAGCACATCATCACTGAACATCAGGCCACGCGCTGAAGCACCTAACGTCAGATATGCAAGCAGGAGAACTCTGAGCCTGCACTTAAACACTACAAGTTGTGTCATGTCACAGGGTGGTATTTAACAGTTCAGCCTCGCCTATGTTATAACCACATTACGGAACAGTGTGACAGCCTCGCAGTTTGTATTATATAACATGAATCCACTTGACGTGCATGATAATTACAGGCCTAGCACAGGCCTCCCTCTCTAGCTGACCCAACTCCTCTGGAGCTCCAGATGAAGGAAGCTGCTTCCCTGTAACTGTGTCTCACTGATCATTTGAAAATGTGTCCTCCCCCCCTGCCCAAGCCTCTTCATATCTTGCCCCCTTTGTCCCTCTAACATAGCTGGGATGGAGCTTGCATGAAAAGAAGCATGAGAGAATTTTGCCTAGAAAGAACACCCCCAGCCTCAATGTTAGAGTGTTTTAACACTAACATTATTAGCTCAAAATGGAATTAACCCACCAAATGTTCTTCTCCCTCTTAAGTCATACATCAACCTGCTCCTGAACATACAGTAGAACCTCAGAGTTATGAACACCGGAGATACGAACTGATCAACCAACCACACACCTCATCTGGAACCAGAAGTACGCAATCAGGCAGCAGCAGACACAAAACCAAAACCAAATACAGTACAGTACTGTGTTAAACATAGACTACTAAAACAAATAAAGGGGAAGTTTAAAAAAAAGATCTGACAAGGTAAGAAAACTGTTTCTGTGCTTGTTTAATTTAAATAAAGATGGTTAAAGCAGTATTTTTCTTCTTCATAGTAAGGTTTCAAGGCTGCATTAAGTCAACGTTCAGCTGTAAACTTTTGAAAGAACCACCATAACGTTTTGTTCAGAGTTACAAACAACCTCCATTCCAGAGGCGTTCGTAATTCTGAGGTTCTACTGTATCAGCAACTGAGCAGATTAGTCAGTCTGGACTCTGGAATTCTGCAGAGGAGCACTTCTTGGGGAGAAAAGATATCCCCTCTTCCCATGAGACCTGGGAGTCCATTACAGGCTCTCCCTCCTGTATAGCTGGACCAATGCAGAAGGGAGCAAGGATATGAGGGCCTAAGGGTGTGAGAGACTTTCTAACATGGTCTCCTCTCTGCCAGGACCAGCACCAACTCAGTCCACACAGATGTAATATATGGGTTAATTACAGGTTTAAAGTCAGCTTTTAAGCATAATGCTAAGATATAGTAAGATACAGGTACAAAGCCCACAGGTCTGTAAAATAGCAGTTTAAGCAGTTAGCATAGGAAGTTAGGCCTGTAAGTCTTAGCAAAAGAAAGCTGACCAACAGTGACCCTAAATCACAAGATAGCAGCATACGATATAATTTTGCAATACATAATTCTGCTGATGTCTAGAATAAAATTCTGACAGGTATCCTCAAGAAGTCAGATGATGCCAGTTAAGGGATGAAGTGGGAGCACTTTCCACAGAAATCCAGGAGAATATTTTAAGTACAAGCATTCAGAGTGGCCCCAAAAACACATTCCAGGTGCAGCAGCACGGCTGGCAGAGGTATAAAACGGAGTGCCCATTTCTAATGGAAACGTGAAACTGTTCATTCTTTTGAGCTTCAGTCAAGGGGGAAGGGGGAGAAGCAGATCAATAGCTTTTGTTTAAGTTAAAGTGCTGAGGATATTATCTCATCAAAGTGCAGCAGATGGAAATTCAAAATAGTACTTCACATCATTAGTGAGGCATAATATGGGTGTTACTGAGGGCTTGTCTTCATGTACAGCAGTGCAATGCAGTGGCGCTTTTAGCAAAGACACTCCTACACTGACAGGAGAGCTTCTCCCACTGGCATAGCACTGTCCACACAAGGGGTAAAGTCAGTATAACTACATCACTCAAGGGTGTAGATATTTCACACCCGAGCAATGTAGTTACAGATACAGGTCTGCAGTATAGATCTGGTGTCAGAGGCGGATAAAAATACCAGAAAGGAGTTGGAGGAGAAGGAAGAACAATATGTAAGTACCTGTGGGTTAATGACATATTTAAAATGGTTCATTTATTGTTTATAACATAGTGGGTTGATATGGGGGGAGACAAGGTCCCTTCTCCAAGGAACTTCGATTGTAAGAGATAGAATAAGACTTGTCACTGGAATAAGATGGAAGAGATGTGCAATGAAATGCTAAACAAATGAAAAAAAGGCAAAAGAAGCTACTCCTTTCATTAACAAGGTGAGTATTTCTAGTAACATTCATAGCAACAGATTTACCAGCAGTTCTTACTGCCACAAGCAGATCAGAAGCATTGATGACATATTTGAAGATACTTATGCCACAAGGCACAGAGCAACAACAGCGCTATTCTCTGAAATGTCTTCTAGTGCTTTGCCCATAAGTTTTAAGGGTACTGAGGGATGGGGCTTCTGACATTTCCATTTTGACCATAAGGGTTCAGTCAGAAATGATCTGTAGAGTACAGAGGTTTAATTAGTCCTATCGCTTTCGCCACAGACTGTTCCTTAAGGAAGCCTCATAATTTCCATTTTCCATATGTATTTAAGATAATCTTTCTTTTCCATTTTGCAGCCCACATGCTGATGCAGCATCTCTTCCATGCATGGTGCCAGATTAGGGTTAATATTGCATTTTCTTTGGCAGCGTTATAAATACCCCATACCATGTAGGCTAACAGTTACCTAACATTGTGTGCAAAAACAAGCCATAAGAGGGGACCTGAAGAAACCCAGTGACAACAGCACAACATTGTCCTCCACATTGTGTCTCCACAACACATTATACCAGGAATTAAACAATGCTGCGCATTCCCCATGCATCACTTGATGTTTATTCGCACACTCTCCACAGGTTCTGCTCCTCTCTCCTTTCAGAAATGGGGAGAGTTAACCTGTTGTTGTGCCCTATTCAGAAACCCCACTAGAAACACCCAGAAGGTAAACAACCACCTCACAATGAAACAGAGATAAAAGCAGATGCAAGGAGAAAGAACTGGATTCCTTTTGTTTACACAACCACAGACTGGTTACCCTCAAAAGTTATTAATGCTGCCTTTTTAATACAACTCTCACATGCAATGCTGTTCACTATGCACACAGACCCAGGATTATGCTGATCAAAGTAACAGAGAAACTCATATTTAAGTCTCTAATCTTAACTCAGCAGAGGGATTTATTTTCAAGAGATGCTGAGCACCCTCAAAGGTGCTGAGCAAGTCAATAGGGGGTATAAGTGAGACCCCAATTGTCTCAGAAACAAGGTATCAGTTAAGGGACATTTTCAAAAAGCTTTAGGCTGCTTTGTCAGGAAGGTCACTGAGCCTGTTCGCTTCAGAGAGAGGAGCAGGGCCTTAAAGTCCGTTAAAAATGTTGTGATTAAGCCAAATCTATATTAAAACAGTAGCACTGCTCTAGTGCATAATGACAAAGCACTTAACTCCTTTAGACTTCTCTGAAAATTCCTTCCTTAAAAATTAGCGTTATTCTTATTAATAATCATGTTTATTACAGCAGAGCCTAGGGGCCAAGAATGGGGCTCATTGTGCTAGGCACTGTACAAAGAATAGTAAACAGTCCCTGCCTCAAACCCTTGACAACGTAAACAGACCAGACAGACATAGGGTGGGGGAGGGGGTATAACACACACACAGAGCGAACAATGCAATATCAGACTTGTTAGTACCACAGTTTGGGGGTAGGGGCAAGGAGGGGTTACTGAGGAGACAGGCTTTAATTGAATGTACTATTGTAACAGAACCAAGACACAGTTTTTACTCTGACCATATCCCTTTATGCAGAATGTTATTTCTTTACATATACTGTTTAGACATGAGAATCTCATTCTTTTAAAAAAAGCAAAATATAATACGAGTTAAATGCCAGCTGCAAAGATGTAAGTGGCAAGCAAAAGATTCTGCAAAGACACCAATATTCGAAGTATGCAGAACCATAAAAAAGTATGCAACCAATTCAAGCAACTTATGGCTTCATGCTGCTTGAAGCTGCAGTTTAAACAGCCTCAAGATCAGAAAGTACAGTAACAGGACAAGATTTTCAAGGAGCATGATAGTATGTATCAAAAGGTTAAACTATGCAAAGGGTTAGCCTTTTCCTTAATATCACTACAAAACACAAATGCTTTCCCAGCAGCAGAATGTTCCAGTAAATTTTGCAATTAAGAGTTCTTCTACACAAGATGTCCTTTTTGATGCCCTTGGATAATTCCTCAGTACTTCACATTGTCAAACAGTCCATAAAGGTTAACACCAGACAGGATTACCGCTCTAGTTAAATGCTTAAAGTGTTTCTGAACGGTATTTGGCAAAACAAAAACCAGCTATTAACAGGCTCCTAACAAATGGCTTCTACTGAGAAGTGGTGTCTGCTGCTACAGGACACTTTTTATCCTGCAAGATGCTGAGTGCCAACTGCCAACCAACTCTATGTGAATTTAGGGTGGTAAGCACCTTGACTAATCAATCATGAAGATCCTACTTTGTGAACAATTCCTTCTTGTTCGTTGATTGCTCTTGTAGAGAAAGGGAAAGGACAGACATGTCGTAATTTGATTTTACATAGATTGTAAAGCCAGAAGGGACCATTATGACCATCTAGTCCAGGGGTTCTCAAACTGGGGGGTCAGGACCCCTCAGAGGGTCGCAAGATTATTACAGGGGGGGTTGTGAGCTGTGAGTCTCCACCCCAAACTCCGCTTTGCCTCCAGCATTTATAATGGTGTTAAATATGTAAACAAGTGTTTTTAATGTAAAAGGGGGGGTTGCACTCAGAGACTTGCTACATGAAAGGGGTCACCACTACAATAGTCTGAGAACCACTGATCTAGTCAGTCCTCCTGCCAGCCAAGAAACGTTAATGATTCCTGAATTGAACCCAGTAACTTGCACTGGACAGAGCCTTTCACAATCTGTAAAATATAGCCATTTCCTTCACCAGACTCATCTATCCACCGAGATTCCAACACGTCTCTTGCCCAACAAAAACATTCATGTACAGCTCTAGAAGACGACATTTACAACACAGCCATACTGATGGCAACAATCTAGATACTAGGGCGCAGAAAACACCATATGCACATTTAAAGAGAAGAGGAAATGTCACATTCATGTCTGAAACACAAGTTAAGGTTTTGTTTTCAATATAAACAGGAACTTTGTGTGAACTGATTACGGCTGCATGAAACAACTTGCTTAAGTCATGTGGAGAGAACATTAAGCTGTATTTTTTCCATTGTTATCCAAAGCTTCTCTCCCCCTCCCCCACCATTGATTTTCCCCAGTCTCCTCTCCCCTGAAAATCCTTAAAACAGCTTTTAAAATTCATGAGGGCAGCAAACAAAGAGGAAAACATCTGTAAGAACACCTGAGAATTGTCACTCCCGAACTACAAACAATCATCAGTTAGGGCTTAAATAAGACCCATGGGGCACTGCACATATGCACCCTTGGAGGCTTGGACATGATTGTCCCCTAAAGTTTATTCTCTGGGGCTTTGGAAGGAAGAAATCATCTTGCAAGCTACCCACAACTCCCCTCAGACTTCTGCAGAAAAACAAGCAGAGCACTGTAAGTCAGGAACATCAGACACAAGCTAAGAGATGAAAATGTAAGGGATGTTTGACTACATCTCAAAGATGAAGATACTGCAAAGACTTGCCACAACAAACATGCTGGCTGTGTACACAGGAGAAATTGGGGGACAGACAGGCTACCTCCATGGGGAGTCACCCCATTAAAGAGCCTGGATGGTGAAATCTAAAATTATGCATGCAGGATGGGCATACCACTGGGATTCACCCCATTAAAGACAGTTTGAGAGTACCAAGAGGAGCACATCCAAACACCAGAAAAAGGGACACACATTGGGTCACCCCACTATATAAGATAGGCCCAGCTAACCCTCCGCCTGAGCCCACAATCCAGATTGTCTGTGAGAAGGCAGAAGGGAAGCTCACAAGTATCTGCCCACCCCACGGAAACAGACACAAGCAGGTTTTAACACATGAAGGGAATTCACCCCAATTAAACCCCCACAATTCCTAGCCACCCGGGGGCTTCCCCAACACTTCCATCCACTGCCCCAGCAGCCTGAGGGCTCCCCAAACCCAGACCAGTCACCCTCCCACTGGCTCCCCCAGCAGCCAGGGAGAACAGAGCAAAGAGATTGAGAGGAGCGAAGAAGAAATCACCCAAATCTCTTGTGAGAGGACAAGACGGAAAGGATGAGGAGACTGAAGGGCTAGTAAGGGGAGGAACCCCAGATAACCTCCCAAGGGACCAGAGAAGGCTCCCTGCCCCACATCTATCCCCCCCCTTGCCACCAGCCCAACCCTCAACTTCCATCCTCCAGCCATAACCCTGCCTCACAGCTATCCCCCTCAGCCCCACCACTCATCCCCGCAGCTCCTCCCAGCCCCACACCGACCCCCCAGCCATACACCCAACTTAACCCAACCCCAGCCATACACCCTCCAAACACACTTTCCCCAACCCTTCCAGCCCTAGTAAAACCCCCAACTTCCACCCCGCAGCCATAACCCTGCTTCACACCTATCCCCCTCAGCCCCACCACTCATCCCCGCAGCTCCTCCCAGCCCCACACCCACCCCAGCCATACACCCTCCAAACACACTTTCCCCAACCCTTCCAGCCCTAGTAAAACCCCCAACTTCCACCCCGCAGCCATAACCCTGCCTCACACCTATCCCCCTCAGCCCCACCACTCATCCCCACAGCTCCTCCCAGCCCTACACCCACCCATCCCTCACTTTCCCCACCCCTTCCCAGCCCACCTACCCACCTCACACCTACCCCCACCCCCAACTTCCACCCCCCCAAGCATCCCCCTCAACCCCACCACTCATCCCCACACTATCCTCCAAGCCCCTCCCTGCCCCACACCTACCCCAGCCCCATCCCCCAGCCCCACTCCTAGAGCCCTCAGCCCCACACCTACAGTATAACCCAACCCCAGCTATACACCCTCCCCCCACACTTACCCCAACCCCCCAACCATACACCCAACCCCCTGGGCATACACCCAACGCCCCCCAAGCCCCACACCGACCCCCCAGCCATACACTCTCCATCCACACTTACCCCAACCCCTGCCAGCCCCACACCGACCCCCTCAGCCATACACCCAACCCCCCCAGCCCCACACCGACGCCCCAGCCATACACCCAACCCCCCCAGCCATACTCTTCCTCCACACTTACCCCAAACCCTGCCAGCCCCACACCGACCCCCCCAGCCACACCCAACCCCTCCCAGCCCCACACCGACCCCCCAGCCATACTCTTCCTCCACACTTACCCCAACCCCCCCAGCCCCACACCAACCCCCCAGCCATACTCTTCCTCCACACTTACCCCAACCCCCCCAGCCACACACCGACCCCCCAACCATACTCTTCCTCCACATTACGCCAACCCCCCCAGCCCCACACCGACCCCCCAGCCGTACACTCTCCCTCCACACTTACCCCAACCCCTGCCAGCCCCACACCGACCCCCCAGCCATACACCCAACCCTCTCAGCCCCACACCGACCCCCCCAGCCATACACCCAACCCCTCCCAGCCCCACACCGACCCCCCCCAGCCATACACCCAAGCCCCCCAGACCCACACCCGACCCCCCAGCCATACACTCTCCCTCCGCACTTACCCCAACCCCTGCCAGCCCCACACCGACCCCCCAGCCATACACCCAAACCCTCCCAGCCCCACACCGACCCCCCAGCCATACACCGACCCCCGAGCCATACACCCAACCCCCCCAGCCCCACACCGACCCCCCAGCCATACACCCAACCCCTCCCAGCCCCACACCGACCCCCCAGCCATACACCCAACCCCTGCCAGCCCCACACCGACCCCCCAGCCATACACCCAACCCCTCCAGCCCCACACCGACCCCCCAGCCATACACCCAACCCCTCCCAGCCCCACACCGACCCCCCAGCCATACACCCAACCCCTGCCAGCCCCACACCGACCCCCCAGCCATACACCCAACCCCCCCAGCCCCACACCGACCCCCGAGCCATACACCCAACCCCCCCAGCCCCACACCGACCCCCCAGCCATACACCCAACCCCTCCCAGCCCCACACCGACCCCCCAGCCATACACCCAATCCCTGCCAGCCCCACACCGACCCCCCAGCCATACACCCAACCCCTCCCAGCCCCACACCGACCCCCCAGCCATACACCCAACCCCTGCCAGCCCCACACCGACCCCCCAGCCATACACCCAACCCCTCCCAGCCCCACACCGACCCCCCAGCCATACACCCAACCCCTCCCAGCCCCACACCGACCCCCCAGCCATACACCCAACCCCTGCCAGCCCCACACCGACCCCCCAGCCATACACCCAACCCCTCCAGCCCCACACCGACCCCCCAGCCATACACCCAACCCCTCCCAGCCCCACACCGATCCCCTAACCGTACACCAGCCCCCGCCCCACACTCCTCCCCCCACCTTCGGAGAGCTCCAGCTCCAGCTCGGCCAGCTGCTCGCGGATCTCCCGGGGCAGGGAGCAGGCACCCCCGCCTGCCGGCTCGGCCATGGTGGGGACGGGAGGCCCGGCGGGGCCCGGCTCAGCGCTGGGGGCTCGGGATCCCGGGCGCAGCAGGAGCGGCCGCCGCCTCCGCCATGCTGAGCCCCAGCGCCGCGGTCACATGGGGGGAGGGGCTCGGCGCCGGCGCCAGCGCCTGGCTGGGCCCGGCGGCAGCGCCGCGCGCCCTCCGCTGGCCAGGCCCGGAACCGCACCTGGAGACGGGGCCGGACACTGGGCCGCGCGCCCCCCGCCGGCCGGGCCCGGAACCGCACCTGGCGGCGGGGCCGGGATCTGGGCCGCGCGCCCCCCCGCCGGCCGGGCCCGGAACCGCACCTGGCGGCGGGGCCGGACACTGGGCCGCGCGCCCCCCGCCGGCCGGGCCCGGAACCGCACCTGGCGGCGGGGCCGGGATCTGGGCCGCGCGCCCCCCGCCGGCCGGGCCCGGAACCGCACCTGGAGACGGGGCCGGGATCTGGGCCGCGCGCCCCCCGCCGGCCGGGCCCGGAACCGCACCTGGAGACGGGGCCGGACACTGCGCGCCCCCCGCCGGCCAGGCCCGGAACCGAACCTGGAGACGGGGCCGGACACTGCGCGCCCCCCGCCGGCCGGGCCCGGAACCGCACCTGGCGGCGGGGCCGGACACTGGGCCGCGCGCCCCCCGCCGGCCGGGCCCGGAACCGCACCTGGAGACGGGGCCGGGATCTGGGCCGCGCGCCCCCCGCCGGCCGGGCCCGGAACCGCACCTGGAGACGGGGCCGGACACTGCGCGCCCCCCGCCGGCCAGGCCCGGAACCGAACCTGGAGACGGGGCCGGACACTGCGCGCCCCCCGCCGGCCAGGCCCGGAACCGCACCTGGAGACGGGGCCGGGATCTGGGCCGCGCGCCCCCCGCTGGCCGGGCCCGGAACCGCACCTGGCGGCGGGGCCGGACACTGGGCCGCGCGCCCCCCGCCGGCCGGGCCCGGAACCGCACCTGGCGGCGGGGCCGGGATCTGGGCCGCGCGCCCCCCGCCGGCCGGGCCCGGAACCGCACCTGGCGGCGGGGCCGGGATCTGGGCCGCGCGCCCCCCGCCGGCCGGGCCCGGAACCGCACCTGGAGACGGGGCCGGACACTGCGCGCCACCCGCCGGCCAGGCCCGGAACCGAACCTGGAGACGGGGCCGGACACTGCGCGCCCCCCGCCGGCCGGGCCCGGAACCGCACCTGGAGACGGGGCCGGACACTGGGCCGCGCGCCCCCCGCCGGCCGGGCCCGGAACCGCACCTGGCGGCGGGGCCGGACACTGGGCCGCGCGCCCCCCGCCGGCCGGGCCCGGAACCGCACCTGGAGACGGGGCCGGGCTCTGGGCCGCGCGCCCCCCGCCGGCCGGGCCCGGAACCGCACCTGGAGACGGGGCCGGACACTGCGCGCCCCCCGCCGGCCGGGCCCGGAACCGCACCTGGAGACGGGGCCGGACACTGCGCGCCCCCCGCCGGCCGGGCCCGGAACCGCACCTGGAGACGGGGCCGGACACTGCGCGCCCCCCGCTGGCCGGGCCCGGAACCGCACCTGGAGACGGGGCCGGGCACTGCGCGCCCCCCGCCGGCCGGGCCCGGAACCGCACCTGGAGACGGGGCTGGGATCTGGGCCGCGGGCCCAGCCTCGGTGTCCTTTTTTCTTTGAAAGCTCTTGAGCTGCCTTGCACCCCTGGGGGCCCTGCCCCTCCCCGCCACGGCCCATGCACCCCCAGCGCCCGGGCCTGCGGCCCCAGAGCTGCAACATTGGGTTCATTGCACCCACTTTAGGTGGCCAGAGAGAGGTTGTGGAGCATCACAGAGATCTTCAGGGCCCCTGCAAGGAGATTTGGGCCCTAGGCAAAACTTCCAGCTTGCGCCCCCCACCGGAGCATCGCTTATTATAAACTTTCAAAAATTCATGCTGCACAATGTGGCATTGTTAATTAGAATATATACAAGGGGGTCGAAGGAGATTATCACAATGGTCCCTTCAGGCCCAGGGGAACCTGTGAGCAAGGAGGAGGCTGAGAAGGCCCCCAGCTCGCAGTCTCTAAACATTCCCAGGTTCTGAGTACTTCGCCCTCCAGGGGAACCCGGGGCAAGGAGGGCAGAGCTGGGCTCTCCCAGGGAGCAGGAGAGGATCTCCCTCAGGATCAGGGCCAGCTCCCCACATTGGCACAATGCTACCAGGGGGTTGTCAGTGTTCGGAAGCAACACCTGCACCAGCCCTTTCCCCTCCATCACTCTGTGGGGTTTAGTTTCACTTTCCCTCACCCAAGGAGACAGCTGCACCTAGCCTCAGGTGTGGCACATTGTAGGGCAAAGCTCACCTGAGCTCAGGACTGAGTCCTGCCTCCCCCAACGGCTCCAGCCCTGGGCCCACGCAGCTGTCTGCTCCTTGCTCAGCCACAGGCTCTCATTGACTGTCCTGCGTGGCACCCCTCACTATGGGGGCAGGTTTGTGATGGAGGCCTCACTCTCCACTTTTTGGCACCCCAGGAAGTCTCCTAGTTCACCTAGTGGTTACACCAGCCCTGCTTCTGCCACCTTTCCATGGTGCAGAGGGTGGGGTGGAGGGAACCACAGGCTTACCAAAGCCGCTAGGTTTATGGCTTATTACTGAAGTTAAGATTTTGTCATGGTTATTTTCAGTAAAACACATAGGCAGGTTATTGGCAATAAACAAAAATTCACAGAAAGCTAGGACCTATCCCTGACTTTTACTAAAAATTAGAGGGAGGACTGAAAGAGAGGGCTGACAGAACCAGCCTCCAGTACTTTGGCAGGGGCTGAAGCCAAAGACATCATCAAGGTTTGTTAGTTACACCATCTGTGATCTCTATATCCTTATTTACTACAACACTCTGTACCCCCTCCCCTTTTTTTTTGTCTGAACTTCACCTTGAATGGTCGCTTAGTTTAGCATAACTTGGTTTAGCTGAGAATGTGAGGGAGATTCTCAAACTGCAGCCATTCTTCTCAGGTGACAAATCTGAGAAACTCTCCCAGACTGAGGTGTCATTATAGGAGGTTTTGGAACAAATTGATAAACAGCAATAAGCGTATGGACACCTGCGTGCCACTTATGAATATGTTGTCCAGCACTGGTCCTAAATGATCTGGAAAACAGTAAAGGGGCAAATTCTGAAGATGATACAAAACTACTCAAATAGTTGCATCCAAAGCAGACTGAAGATTTACAAAGGATCTCACAAAACTGGGTGACTGGGCAACAAAATAGTTTAATATTCACTGTTGATAAATGCAAAATAATGCAAATTGGAACAAATCCACCTCCTTTTTACATATACGAATATGAATGATGGTCTAAATTAGCTGTTACAATTGAAGAGAGCTTAGAGTCATCATGCTCTGAGGGCTTGTCTACATCACAAAGTTGCAGCGCTGGTGAGGGGGTTACAGCACTGCAACTTAGGAGGTGTACACATCTGCAGGGCATCACCAGCGCTGCAACTCCCTGTTTGCAGCGCTGGCTGTACTCCCGTTTTGTCTCGGGTGTAGAGGATCCAGCGCTGGTGATCCAGCGCTGGTAATCAAGTGTAGACACTTACCAGCGCTTTTCTTGACCTCCGTGGAATAAGCAGGTATCCCAGCATACCTGAGGAAGCCTCTGGTAATCAAGCAGGTCTCCTTCCCCGGTTTGCTCTCGCGTTCCCCGAACCCCCGAGCAAGCAGGTCTCCTTCCCTGCGGTTTGCAGGGGGGTTCGGGGAACGCGAGAGCAAACCGCGGCGAAGCTGGTCTCCTTCCCCGGTTTGCTCTCGCGTTCCCCGAATCCCCCTTGAAGCCGCCCAACAGCGCTGCAGTGTGGCCACATCTAACACCACTTGCAGCGCTGGATGCTGTAAGTGTGGCCACTCTGCAGCGCTGGCCCTATACAGCTGTACTAATACAGCTGTAACAACCAGCGCTGCAAAATTGTAGATGTAGACATACCCTTAGAGTCATGTTCTCTGAAAACATCCACTCAATATGCAGCAGCAGTCCAAAAAACCAAAAAGGTAATGTTGGGAATAGATAAGACAAATACCATATTGCCTCTGTATAAATACATGATATGCCCACATGTTGAATACTGTGTGCAGATCTGATGTCCTATCTCAAAAAAATATATATTGGAATTGGAAAAGGTGCAGAAAAGGGCAACAAAAAGGAGGGAGGGGTATGGAACAACTTCCATATGAGGCGAGATTAATAAAACTGGGACTTTACAGATTGGAAGAGAGACAACTAAGGGGGGATATGATAGAGGTCTATAAAATCATGACTGGTGTGGAGAAAGTAAATGAAGTATTATTTACTCCTCATAACACAAAGAACTAGGGGTCATAAAATGAAATTAATAGGCAGCAAGTTTAAAAACAAACCAAAGGAAGTATTTTTTCCACACAATCTACAGTCAACCGGTTAAACTCTTTGCCCATGGATATTGTGAAGGACAAGACTAACAGGGTTCAAAAAAAGAACTAGATAAATTAATGGAGGATAGACCCATCAATGGCTATTAGCCAGGATGGGCAGGGATGTAAAATCATGCTCTGCAATGTCTCTAACCTCTGTTTGCCAGAAGTTGGGAATGGGCGACGGGATAGATCACTTGACGATTACCTGTTCTGTTAATTCCCTCTGAAGCACCTGGCATTGGCCATGTCAGAAGACATGATACTAGGCTAGATGGATCATTGGTCTGACCCAGTATGGCCATTCTTATGTTAATGTATGCTAACTGTTCGACCTCTTATCTAGCTGTGATACATAGAGTACCTTTCCCAGACCTAAAGCAGAGCTCACTGTAGCACAAAAGCTTGTCTTTCACCCATTAATATTGGTCCAATAAAATATATTATCTCATGCATCATCTTTTTAATACCTGGGACTAACATGGCTACACTACAGCTGCAATTAACAGCTTTGACACCCCTTCTCCCTGCTGAGTCCCACACACCCCTCCACATCAGTTGCAGTAGTAGCAGCCTCTGTCCTGTTTGCAACTCTCGACCTGGAACAGAACAAACAATAGGGGCCAGGGCAGGGCCAAGAGTGTAAACATGGCAGCCATTTTTAGGGAACAGGCCTGTGACATTACTGCACTATGGCTGTTACCAATGCTGAGTGTCCAACAATTGCTCCTACCAGCTACCTATTTCTTCCCTTTCTTGCTCGGTATTGGTCCCTCCCCACAATGAGGAGCAACAGAGCAGGGGACAAGCTATTGTAAGGCAATCAAGTGAAGCAGCTTCCATTTGTTACATTTTGAAGAGGTGTGCCTGGGGAGGGATGCTGACTTGACTGCCCCTTACCCCCTTGGACAGGTAACAGAAAGTCATCGAGCTGTCACCACTCAAGAAAGATCTTGTAGTCATCATAGTTAGTTCTCTGAAAACATCTGCTCAATAGCCCACAGCAGTCAAAAAAGCTAAAAAATGTTAAGTCTCATTAGGAAAGGGATAGATGAGACAAAATATCGTAACGCTATAAACCATGGTATGTCCACACTTTGAATACTGAATTAAATGTCATTGCCCTGTCTCAAAAAGACACATTAGAATTGGAAAAGGCATAAGGAAGGGCAACAAAAAATGATTATGAGGTACAGAACAGCTGCAATATAAAGAGAGAAGACTGGGCCTGTTCAGATTGGAAAAGAAAGCACTAAGGAAGGATATGATAGCAGTCTATAAAATAATGGTGTGGAGAAAGAACACAAGAATTAGAGAGGACCTGATTAAATCAGTAGGCAGATTTTTAAAAAAATACTTCTTCACACAATGCAGTCAACCTGTCGAATTCGTTGCCATAGAATGTTGTAAAGGCCAAAAGAATAACCCATTTTTTAATCCAGTAAATTCAGAGAGGATAGATCCACCAATGTTTATTAGCCAACATGGTCAAGGACACAAGCCCATGCTCCAGGTGTCCATAAATCCACCCAACTGCCAGAAGCTGGAACTGAACAACAGGGGATGGATCACTCGAAATTGCTGTTCTGTTCACTATCCCATAACCATACGGCACTGAGTCACCACTGGAAGACGGAATACTGGGCTAGATGGATCATTGGTCTGACCCACATGCCCATTCTTATGTTCCCACAGCCCATTCAGACTGGCATCACAGCTGACAGTACTAAAAGCAGGGGCTATTGGTGCTAGTTACAGTAAAGTATCCATTCACTAGACATTGGTCTGCGACCACCTTCTGTGGCATCAGTAATAAAAGCTCAGGGGGCCTCTGCAGAATAGCGCTGCTTAGGGCTCTTGTGATTGATAGGTAATAGATAGTTGTCTATTCCTGCACAGGCCAGCCAACAGAATGTATTCAAAGAGGAGATTAAGGTTTGTGGCAGCAGCAAGCCGACACTGTCCTCCACATCTAGCACTGATGGACAGTAAGATTAGTTCAGCAGCTCCCAAACTGTATTGGTTCACACACCACCATAAAAAACGGTTGTGAAATTAACTGATGGAACATCAAGCTCATTTATTACAACATGGAAACCCCTGCTTCAGTCATAGGCAGCTTTCTTCTAGTTCATTCTACTTAAAAATTCCCATTCTATAGGGTCTTCTTAGGTCAATTACCACTCCATCCAGGGCCCTGCATGCAATGTGAACAGTTCAGTGAAGCTATAGGTTCTGAGTACTATTGAAAGTCAGGCCATTACGATGGCTGAACTGAGCTACAGCTGACACATTGGTTACCTTGTCACACAGATGTGGCATGTAACTACAAATGGTGAAGTGGGGCTTCAGAGCACATGAAGCTGACAGAACCCATCTTGAGGCTCTTTGGAACAAGACATGCTTCCACTGAAGGGCACACAGTTGTGGAATCCCTTACTGCACTCATGTCTTGTTCTAGAGCACAACACAACTCATGCCACAATTGAGAGGCCTTCCCAAAACAGGTGAAACAGATTTTCTTTCTTGGGTTTCTCTCTCTGAGGGAGGCTCACGAAGACTGAAGGAGGGACTAGCAAGAGCTACCACATTGATCAGTATGCTAGAAATACAGAGATAGGAGCTTACTCACACTTTTGTTTTACCTGCCATTAATGACCTCTTGCTCTCAAATACGGGAAAGGAAGAACTTGTCCATCTGCAGTCAACACATCATTCTGGAGTCAGGTGCTCACTAACTTTCCTTTCCAGAATAAATCTGAACTAACGTGCCTTTACTATTTTCCTTCAACCTTTCCATCTTAAAAAAAGAAATCCATCTTCTTTTCTGTAACATGAAACAATACTACTATCTCAAGATGGCACGGATAGGAGACATTATGCAATGTTTAAAGTCATGTATGGAAAGTAGTATTAGAAGCCATTTAGGATCAGAACAGCATCTCATTGTGAAAGAAAAGACAGAAGGATTGCTTCTTTAAATCAGCTTTATTTTTCTAACTTTTATTTCAATTTCCCATAGCACCTTGGCAATGTCAATGTCAAAAACAGAAATACAAATACATGTATTATCATTTTAACATTTAAAGCATGAACCTGTTTTACAGAAATTGTTTTGGACAGTTTTGACAATGGACAGAGTAAAGAAGCCAGATAAAGTTGCGTTTTTTCTTCTTTTACTGAAGCCCTACCACTTTGGAGAGAGATCATACATGCCAAGGGAATGTCAGAATTGTCTGGGAGGAGCGAGATGTCAATATAGTCACTTAAACTCAATATATTATCTGCATATTTTGTATTTTATAAAAATTAGAACAAAAGCCATTTGTGCACAATCTGTTTACATGTGAAGTTTTTTTTTATATTGTAACCATAACTGAAGCGCCATAAAAATAAAACTCTGGTTCTTAAATATAAAATTGAAGGTTGTTACAGGTTAGTTTGCAGATGGATTTTTCAGAAATAATCTTTAACTACTTTCAAGTCCTCCCAACAGTATATTAAAACCAGACTCATTTGACCTCTTGAAGTGTCTATGAGAGGGACACTTAATAGAAGAGCCACCTAAAAAAAACTAAAACAAAATCATGTACCATCCTAAAGGAAGCTCAGACTAGATGTAATATATATACAAACAAGAAGAGCATGATAAATCATTCAGATTAATGGCAACAATCTTATTTCAGAAGGAAATATCAAAAATTAGAAACCAAAAGTCTATTTGCATATCTGTTGCAATCAGGATTTACAAAACAAACTCATCAGAAGCAAGTTTTCCTCTTAAGTGCATTTCTGTTGCATCTTGTCTGTAATACAATGGTTCATTTTAGATGTTTAATATATTGCCTGTACACAGATTTTATCCCAAGTGAACCTTCACTTGGGCAACAGTAAAAACAGAGGACATTTTCAAGATATTTAAGTGGATATTGACAAACTAGTAAGGCCATAGCTATTTAACTACAGTAAAGCATTGATTAAGTCACTTAATTGCTACTGATCTGCCACAATATCATCCTTGTTCTCTTCTGGTTAATAGGATGGGTTACTTTATTTTACCTACTGCTAAAACTGCACCATCATACTGTGCCAAGCTAACTTGGTTATTTTTTTTTTTTTAAACAAAGATAGCAGGAATGTAAGATGCTATAAAATTAACAATTTCAGAAATTAAACAAACTTTTGCACTTTTTAATTTTACAATCACATGCAAATAGTCCCTCCTTCCCCTCCCCAGAAATACCAAAAAATGGCCCAATCTTTTCCACAAATAAAGTGGAAGAAGTTTAATTAATGGGAATACATCTTTGTAGCTAACAAAATAAAACAGACTAAATTTTGGAAACAAGTGACAGTTTGTGAAACTAAAAGTTATTTGAGATCTGCACTTTGTGTGTGCATGTTTTGTTTTTGTTTGTTTGTTTGTTTTTTTAACTACAGTCAGCAGGGTAGAAGAATGCACGTTTGGCTGATGTGGCTATCAAGGAGAGAGCCACTGGGAATCCATTATCTTCAATAGCTCAATGAACTTTTGTGGAACAAAAGCCAGTTTTACCTCTGCTAATAAGATGATGCACCTCAACTGAGGTCAATGGAGATGCACCAGCAGTGAATCTGGCTCCGAAATGGTCATTCTGTCCTTGTTTCCAATTGTCTGCCAAACAGGACAACTTGGTGGGTAGAGGCAAGAATTTGCCTGAGACTATATCTGAAGAATGAGAAGTAGCAGCTAGCCCATCTATGTTATGTATTTGCCATGCAATACAAGTACTGCAGGAGAACTTGCACATAAAACTATTGTTTTCACAGCCTTTATATTTACTTTATTATTCCCACCCCAAACCCTTCAAAACAGACCAAAAAAAAAAAAGTGTCGATGGCGGTAGGGGAAGGAGGGGAATCCTAATGTTAAATCTTTGCACACCAGTATCAATTAGTTTAGTTATGGTGAGCTCCCTAATCTGATAGAGTTAGAATATGCTGGAAAAAGCCAACAAGTTTACAGATTTATTTGCATACACTATACAAGACCATAACCTGTTGCTGGAAAATGCACATTTAAGACATAAAACATTCCTTCCACATGTCAAGTTTTTCCAATCACCTTACAAGAAAAGAGATAATGCTGTAAGGATTTTTTTGTACATCTAAAAGGAAAAAGCTACACTTTACAACTGTCAGAAATACTCAAGTTCTATATTTCAGCTCAACAGGCTCTATGCACTGATTTAAAAGCAGATGCCCACATAGGTAAAAATTAACATGCCAGTACAGCCAAGCTAGGCCAGAGACTGTACATTTGCAAAAGCCTCTGCCAAAGAGCTCTTCCTCTTAACTGCAACCAGCTTATGGCTGCTATTAGAATTGCAATACATGTTCACTCTGCGATGAGAGTGCACACTATCCAATATTGGTGACTATTATACAGAATACAAGTTATTTTCCAGTCTGAGTGCAGTAATTAAGTTTATAAAATTATTTATAAAAAGCAGCTTCTTTGAAATTTGATACATTTCACAGAGCTCTTGACAGTTTAAATATTTAAACTTCTTTGTATCATTCCCATCAAATGTAGCATTATCCAAGTAAACTGAAACAGGTTTGTAAGCATTTTTAAACTATAGATTTGATCCATGATTTTGGTAAATTAAACTCTCAAACCCATTACAGGCAGTTTAAAAGTGAGTAATGATTGTTTTTATATAAGTAACATGCACAAAATGAACAGTTAACTGCATAAATATATGACTCATGAATCAAATCAAACGCAACTGCCAAACTGAGTAATAAGTTAGAGAAATGACAACTCTGACTTTATATATATTTATAAAAATAGACACAAGAGTTCTCAAAGCAGTTGATGGAGAATGCCTACTAAGTAAGAAATCACCAAGGATTACCTGGCTAAGAAATCAAAAGATGAAATTTCACAGTTAATGTCATTTTAACTGCCACTTACATACCGTAAACGTCTTAGTAATATATGCTAGTGATGCCATTAGAATGAATGTATCACAACTGAATATTCCAGTGTTCACAACTTACATCTTTAAATTCGTACACTTCCTATTCACTTTAAAAAAAACCCAGGTACAATTCTTACTACCGCGAGCTACTTTTCTTAACACTTTATACAGAACTAAGAATATGGGCATGTTTATTTTGGCAGATTAACGTATTGTATTTTTCCTGATTCCTTCAGTCCTTTACGGTAATTACTAGCTTATAAACTTAACAGCCTACTACGCAACAGTGTTGTGAATTTAGTCAAAGAAATCTCTCTGAAACAAAGTTAAAACCTCATGGCCTTTGTTCCACTTTAAACTGTTAGTTCCAAGTAACTGAAAAAAGTCAGGAGCTACTATCTGCTGTAGAGTTTCCTCGAGTATTTGTACTATAAAGCAGTGCTTAACACTAGACCAGAGAACCAATGTGAATCACTACATGGAAACCTGGCCATGCCCCCAAACTGTTGAATGTCTTAAAGGAAATAAAAAGCCTTAATTTTAGACCCATTTATGGCTTTAAACCTGCCCTCAAGACTCCCACCTGCAAAGCAGAATTCCATGAGTGGAATGAAAGCTGAGGCTCTTCACATATGAAACTACCACCATCTGCTGTGCAGTCTTCCATTAACTGGGCCTGCCTCAGGAAAACATACCAGATAAATGCACACACGTCTGTAATAAAGGGGTTAGAGAAAGTAGCACTTAAGCAATAAAAAAAAAAATTAAAATGCTGCCCTCAATTGGCAGAAAAAAAGGGAAAAATTAAAAATCCCAAACATGCCCCCACTCCCTCTTCTTGTGTCTAGGATACTGACTATTCTTACTGTCCTTATGGTCTGATCAACAATCAGATCTCCAGTAAAATCAGAGTTTAAAAAACATTTGCTCAATGAAATATTAGTAAGGTCAAAAGACTAAATTTCAAGCTGGAAACACAAAGTTCTACTACAGTAGTGCATTCAGTTTTTATCATCAGTGACTAAGTCATGACAAAACAGTATCTGGCTGCACTCACGCAACTCAAGCACGCCGACCAAGCATCTTAGTTGTGGATCTGCTTTGCAATGCGAGGCCATTAATGGCATACATATCATCCTACAAGCCAAACGTTAAAGAGGTTTAAAAAAGTAAGTTCTAATTTTACAGAAATGCTTCTTTTTTTTCCAAAAATAATATTCTCTTGCCCTCTTCCTTCTACACTGAGGGACGTTATGTCATTTCATTTTTTCATCTGGTCAACGCACTAATTTCACAACCTCAAAGCTGATTTCAGGCAGGAAACACTCTGTAAATTAAAAAACAAAACAAAAAAAAATACAAAAATTATAATCTCTATATATTTATATTGATTGGAATCCTCCAGCATTTGTGAAATCACTTTTAGAGATGAATTTTGGGACCCTCCCCACCTTCTCCCACTCAAATCATATACTCCGATTCAGTATTCGTGTTCCCCGAATACCTCCCCTTTATAGTCCATCTCCTTTGCTGCTCTTTAGTCCACAGCTCAAATTAAATAGAGAAGAAGAGTTGGATGAGTTTTACTTTGGTGATCGGGGTGGCAGATACTGCTCCTTGCCGATACGCCGAGGTGCTCCCTGAGGTGAAGATCTGCGTCCAAACTGGCGTCTCTGTTCCCTGATTTTTCCAGCAGCTCCCCTGGGAGGCCCATTGCCTCTGAACCCAGAAAGATCCTTTACCCGGCCTTCAAGCTTCTCATGGGCCTTCTCTGAAGCCTTCTCAGAAGTACTGTTTTCTTCATTTTTGGCAGGGGGAGCTACATTGGTACGAAGCTCCCTAAGTGGCTGAACAGGAACTGGAGTTGGCTCCTTTGGGGGTTTCTGGCAGACTTCAGCGTAACTTAGCTTGCGTGGCTCCTTTGATGCCAAGGGTAGAGAAAGAGTAAAGTTTATGCATTCTGCTAAGAACAACCTATACCTGGAAAGGGCTCTTCAAGAATACCCCAGGCACACTGTTAAAAGAACACAATGCCAGAACATGCTCTGTATATTGAGCCAGGCTGGTTTAATATCCAGTGGCAGCTCAAAAATCAGAATCTATATGAAGGTACCGTACCATGTTCTGCTCCCCCCCCGGGGGGGGGAGGAGCAGAGGGAGGGAAGAGAGGAAAGCAGCCCCCTTGGGACTGTACCATGATCTGTCCTGGGGGCAGAGCAGAGAGAAAAGTAGCCAGTTTCCCTAGCCATCAACCTCCAACATGTGGAGGTCTGTTTACTAGAAAGTACTGAGATCTCACCCAAGGCAGTTGATCTTACCTGTATTGTCACAGTAAGCACTGCATTTCCATTGGTAGAGGATGAAGTGGTATTTGTCCTTGATGGCTTTGCAGCACTGAGGGGACGTACAGACACAGGTGGGGAATTGTGGCTATTAACACCTTTCTGAGCAGAGACCTCCTCTAGCTTCTTGTCTGGCTGAGTTGTGCTGATAGATTAGACAAGATAGTGCAACATTAAAATCTGTTTAAAAGTTAGTTCAGTTTCCGGAATGCCTTTTTCCTTTTTTTCAAGTCACTGAAGCAGTTTTAACCAAGTAGGATGCCCAAGGTCATTACCACCAGGTTCTGAACAGCAATCAGCTTTTCAGAGTAACAGAGGCCTAGTTACTAGTATAGTATAGAGGGGAGACTGGAGATAATGATTCCTTAGAGCAGAAGTAACCAAGACTATCCTTCACACTACACAACATCTTATTTTAAAAAGATTTCTCAAATTAGCCAAGCGAATTATATACCTTGGGGCTGGAACCTCAGCCCTGCTTGGTAAGCTCACACTTTTGACAGGTTGCTGGACTGGACTCTGTGGCTGCTCTTCTTGAGCAGATGCAGGACAACTGACCGCCAAGTCTTTGCTCTCCTGAAGAGACAAATGGAATTTTAAAATTGCAGAAGGACGACAGTCATTATGCCAGTACTTGCGTTTTAGCCACCACAAAACTTAAGTCACCAGCCATCAAGAATTTAAAGTTATTTTTTTTGATAGACAGACAGACAGACACACACACACACACACAGTAAGAGTTAAATAGAATATGCACATGGCACTTATTTCAGTGGAAATCTTTTACACAGAACTGCCAGCTTTACATCAGGTGAAAAAACAGGGGACAGATAACAAACAAGGCCATTGCCTTCTGTACAACCGCAGAGACCAGCAGCAGCACCACTGCAGGTAAACAGATTGTTCCAAAACCCACCCCTACCCCAGACTCCCTTTATCTGATCCGTACTTCAGAAGCCACCACTGCTGATCTGGCTGCTTTTATTTTGAAATACAGAGTGCCAACACTAAATCTGGAAAGAGGAGTGGTTATTGCACAGGTTCCATTAGATACCACCTGGAAGTCCGTGAGCCCAAGAACAGAAGCAGAAAAGGCTAGAATATTATATGTTTAGACCTGCTTGGGGACAGTGCTGTTTACAGCTCTACCAGAATAAGCCTGAATAATTTTAAGGACATGTGGAGGAGGGAAGTTAACCATCTTGATGTGCACTCCAGAAGTAGAAACAAGTACCTTCTCTTTGCCAGTTCCTTTAACAATGTCAGACATTCTGCTTTCCAGCACAGGTTCTCCTTGTATTTTTGCTGTACTGCCAGGCAGAGGAGGGAAATTTGATGCTAGTAAGTCAAACTTTGGTGTCTGAGTCTTTGTTTCTGCTGAAGGCTGAGGTCGCTAGAAGAAAAAAAGGTCTGTTAACATACGTTACATAACCATACCACCTTGTGTTGTGAGCCTATAAAGGTCTCAAGTTAAGTAATGTCCAAACAGTTCTTGAATGGAAGTCTATCAAACATCACATCCTGCATGATGAAATCTTGATGATTCAGGGATTGTATCCTTCCCTCAGAGTCAGTCTGCAGCCCACACCTGATGGTGGGTGTCAACACAGTGACATCTTTCAGAAGAGAAACTCCATATTGCTTTAATAAGAACTGGGATGCTTCCTGGCCAAATGCCAACTGCAATGGTTTCATTTTGCCTCCCTATACTTGTTTTGCAGTTTCAGTTCAGTGAAATCTATGTTACTGCCCATCTAGAGCATAAAATGACTACAGACCTGCTCTGTAACTCTTGTTCCTCAAGACACGGTACACACTTCAGGAGTCTGTGTGTCAGTGCATCAAAGCCAGAGAACTTTTTCCCATAACTGTACCTGCAATGGCAGCACATGCTGCCTCAACACACTCCTTCTGCTAAGCAAAGATAAGGCACGGAGCATCTGACTCGCCCCTGACCTCAGCTCTTTCATACCTAAAGCCAGCATCTGAACTGATTCTGACAAAGAGGGGAAGAAGGGTAGGTTGGGGAATAGTCATGAGTAATATCTCAAAGAACAGGTATGTAACCATTTTTTCCATCTTCAAGTGCTTGGGGTCACTTTAGGTGACTCACAAGCAGTTCTCAGTGGATAAGGGTATTGAGTCTACCCGAACAAGGACCTCAGGCTTCTCTCCCAAATTCAGCATTGTTGCTGGAGGCCTGGGAGAGAAACAATGAGTGGTAATCAACTGAACCAAAACTGAAGACCAGGTAACAGCTCTGCAAATGCACAGAGTTCATATAGAATATGCTAAAATTATTTGATGTACAGAACGTTTGCAATATTGTAGACGAGACAAACGCAGAAGGAAGTTAGGGACAAGATGCTCTCGGAGCAAACGGTTTTCCCTTTCATTCGCTCAGCAAAGGAAATGTATAACGGAGGAGATAAAACTAAACTCCTTAGTCCAAGCAAAAAGATAATCCATCATGAACTTCTAAGATATGTAGCCTCTATCTGTGTGAGAGCGAGGCTTGGGAAAGACTGGCAAACAGTTTGATTCAAATGAAAATCTGAAACTTTAGTGAGAAATTTGGGGTACTGATGCAGGGCAACATTGTCTTTGTGAAAAATCGTACAAGGAGGGTGAGGCCAAAGCTCAGCAAACTTCCTAGCTTAAGTAATGGCTATTAGAAATGCCACATTTCGTTGAGCAAGGAGACAACAAGCATGTGGCCATGGAGTCAAAAGGAGGTTTCTTCAATCCTGTGAGAACTAAGTCTAAATCCTAGGACAGAGTAGGATCTTTAATAGGTGGGGAGAATGTCCGTCCAAACCATTTAAAAATTTGACAGAGCTGGAAAACACCGACTTGTCATCTACAGGTGTGTGAAATGCTGGGATTGCAGCCAGGTGGACCCTCAGATGTGTAGAAACTGGAGAGGGTCCAGAGAAGAGCAACAAGAATGATTAAAGGTCTTGACAACATGACCTATGAAGGAAGGCTGAAGGAATTGGGTTTGTTTAGTTTGGAAAAGAGAAGACTGAGAGGGGACATGATAGCAGTTTTCAGGTATCTAAAAGGGTGTCATCAGGAGGAGGGAGAAAACTTGTTCACCTTAGCCTCCAATGACAGAACAAGAAGCAATGGGCTTAAACTGCAGCAAGGGAGATTTAGGTTGGACATTAGGAAAAAGTTCCTAAGTGTCAGGGTAGTTAAACACTGGAATAGATTGCCTAGGGAGGTTGTGGAATCTCCATCTCTGGAGATATTTAAGAGTAGGTTAGATAAATGTCTATTAGGGATGGTCTAAACAGTATTTGGTCCTGCCATGAGGGCAGGGGACTGGACTCGATGACCTCTCGAGGTCCCTTCCAGTCCTAGAGTCTATGAGTCAGTGAACTACTTGAGAGACTTCTCTCTTTTAAGCCAAGCAGAAAACACAGAATAAAAGACTACATTTCCTTCATGGGTTTCTATTTATGTCAGGACCAAATAGAGAACCTCCTCTACTTTGTAAGTAAAGTGTACTTGGTAGAAGCCTTACTGACCATGGATCAATCAATAGTCCAGGTATGAAACCCCTGGACTCTCACCTTTCAGAAAGCTGCTACCATCACCATGCACTTCATGGAAATTTTAGGGGGCCACAGCCTGACTAAATCGAGGGACCATGAACTGATAACTAAGAACTGCTATGACAAACCTTAAGAATTTTGTGTGGCTCTGGCATACAGCTACATAGAAGTATGCATCCTTTAAGTGGACATTAGCAAGAAAGTCAGAGAAAGGAAGAGGATAACAGAAGACAGGTAACCATACAAAACTTGATTTTCTTAGGCCTGGTCTACACTACGCGTTTAAACCGATTTTAGCAGCGTTAAACCGATTTAACGCTGCACCCGTCCACACAACGAGGCCCTTTATATCGACATAAAGGGCTCTTTAAACCGGTTTCTGTACTCCTCCCCGACAAGAGGAGTAGCGCTGAAATCGGTATTACCATATCGGATTAGGGTTAGTGTGGCCATAAATCGACGGTATTGGCCTCTGGGCGGTATCCCACAGTGCACCATTGTGACCGCTCTGGACAGAAATCTGAACTCAGATGCAGTGACCAGGTAGACAGGAAAAGCCCCGCAAACTTTTGAATTTCATTTCCTGTTTGCCCAGCGTGGAGCTCTGATCAGCACGGGTGGCGTGGCTATGCAGTCCCAAATCCAAAAAGAGCTCCAACATGGACTGTACGGGAGATACTGGATCTGATCGCTGTACGGGGAGACAAATCTGTTCTATCAGAGCTCCGTTACAGAAGACGAAATGCCAAAGCATTTGAAAAAATTTCCAGGCTATGATAGAGTCCACAGCACAGTGCTGCGTGACAAGCGTAATGGAAAGCCAAAGAATCAAATGGATGCTTATGGAGGGAGGGAGGGGGTACTGAGGACTCCAGCTATCCTACAGTCCTCAGCAGTCTCCGAAAAGTATTTGCATTCTTGGCTGAGCTCCCAATGCCTGTAGAGTCAAACACATTGTCCGTGGTAGTTCAGAGAATAGCTCATCAATTTACCCCCCTCCCCCCTGTGGAAGAAAAGGGAAAAAAATCATTTGATGACTTTTTTCAGTGTCACCCTATGTCTACTGCATGCTGCTGGTAGGCACGGTGCTGGGGCAATGAACAGCAGCATCCCCTCTCCTCCCTTCCCCGGTGGGGGGCAGTACAGTGCAGTAGGACAGGTAACCGTCCTTGTCATCAGCCCGTGAGTGCTCCTGGCTGGCCTCAGGTGAGGTCGGCCGGGGGCGCCTGGGTAAAAATAGGAATGACTCCCGGTCATTCCCAGTAGATGGTACAGAATGGCTGGTAACTGTCTTCATCATAGCAACTGGGGGCTGAGCTCCATCAGCCCCCTCCCTTTCATGTGTAAAGAAAAGATTCTGTACTGCCAGGAATACCATAGCAGCAGGATGCTGGGCTCCTCCCCCCCCCCCAGTTTAATGTCCTGCCTGGACTATCATAGCAGCTGGAGGCTGCCTCCCCCTCATTTTATCTCACTAACAAGTCCGTGTTTCTTATTCCTGCATTCTTTATAACTTCATCACATAAATGGAGGGACACTGCAATGGTACCCCAGGACGGTTGGGGGAGCAGGGAAGCAACAGGTGGGGTTGTTGCAGGGGCACCCCCTAGAATGGCATGCAGCTCATCATTTCTGCGGGATCTGACACAGAGCAGCTGTGCTCTCTGGTACACTGGTTCTCTAGTACACTTGCCCCATATTCTAGGCAGGACTAACTCTATTTTTAGATACTATAAAGGAGGATTGACCCGGGGAGTCATTCCCCTTTTTGTCTTTGTGCCCCCGGCCGACCTCAGCCAGGAGCACCCATGACAGCAGCAGACGGTACAGAACGACTGATAACCGTCATCTCATCGCCAATTTACAATGGCACAGCAGATGGTACAGAATGACTGATAACCATCTCTGCTATCTTGCAAAGGCAAATGAATGCTGCTGTGTAGTGCTGCAGTACCGCCTCTGTGAGCAACATCCAGTACACATACGGTGACAGAAAAAAAAGCTGAACAGGCTCCATGGTTGCCGTGCTATGGCGTCTGCCAAGGCAATCCAGGGAAAAAGGGTGCGAAATGATTGTCTGCCATTGCTTTCACGGAGGAAGGAAGGAATGACGACATTTACCCAGAATCACCGACAACACTGTTTTTGCATCATCATGCATTGGGGTCTCAACCCAGAATTCCAATGGGCGAGGGAGACTGCGGGAACTATGGGATAGCTACGGGATAGCTACCCACAGACTGGATCTCTTGAATACATCCAGTCTTGTGAGAATGATACGTGAAAAGGGATGGGGCATCAGAAAAGGGGACAGAATTGAACTGCAAGGTGTAACTCAGTCCCTTTATTGCGTGCTGCACTTTGACAGGTTTTGCAAGATACCTACAGTCATAAAGCACAGCACATAGTGATAGCAGTTGCTATCACACAAGCCCATGAGTCCACCATCTAATGCAGCCTGCAGAGATAAACAAAAGGGTTGCCAAATTATAACATGAGAAGCAGCAGCGTCTTCATAGCAGGCGAGGTGAGCCCTGTATAACTATAGAGAATAGTATGAGAGCAGCAACATTAAAATTCTAATCTGCAATGGCTACCTGTTGGTGAGCTCTGCAGACCAGTGTGCTATACTGCTGCGTTCTGGAAGAGGAACAAGATGAATCTATTTTCTTAGTAAAAAAGTTACAAACAAATGAACTGCCACACAGCATCTGTATGAATCCTACCAAACTCTGCCTCAGTGATATCTTATGGCTGGGCCCCCCCCAGTTTATTTATGCATTTCTTCTACATGCATTATTTTAGCAGTCCTGAAACAACAGCATTGGCCTGAAGGCCTTGCTAAGGCAGGTGCTGATCAGACTATTCAACATTTTCTGTCCCCATAAAAGCCACAAACCAGGGTCTGACCATAAATGCTAAATAACTAACTGCCCGTAAGCCTAACTTCTTGCACTCCCTTTGAATAGGTCACCTCAGGTCCCAGTCAGGCTTCAATTGAAGCCAACGGGACTTTTGACAATTACTTCTATGGGAAGAGGATCAGGTCTTCAGCATCCTATTATAAGGGACAGATAATAGGAGCAAGTTGCAATGTGTTCCACCTAGTGATCAATGTGGACCAGCACACTTTTGGAAGAGCACTCAGCAACAAAGTATCCTACAGGATACACCTCACAGAATATTAGGGTTGGAAGGGACCTCAGGAGGTCATCTAGTCCAACCCCCTGCTCTGTTATTAAAGAGATAAGACAGGCTCATTTAAAAAAAAAAAAAGAAAGGAACAGGAAGTAATGGCTGGAACCAAAAGACTGATATATTTTCACTTGTCAGGCAACCATACACATTCTATCTTCACAGACTCAGACAGGAGCTAGTACAGCCCATAGGATTACTCTGCTAGCTATTTTCTGAATTAATCCATTTTATTCTTATATTTTATCAGTATTAATTTCAATGAATTTAGGATGTGTTGAGGCATATGATATGTGTTTCCTAATATACATAAAGTAAGTTTTGCTGAAATGCAAGCAGCCTACCAGCCCGTATCTGGTAAGATCCGCTTAATAGCTAAAAGTATCATCAGTTAAGAGTAAATCAGCATAAAAGCTGATAACTTTTGGCATAGATGGAAATGGTCCCTGAACTTTGGGGAACCAAAGGGAGGAACTATACACAACACTGAGGAGGCTTAGCCGGCATCTACAACCGGTTGCTAACAGCAGAGTAGTCGCCAAGAGAACCTTGATTGGCAGTTTTTGGAGTGAGATAATCCTTATTAATATATAGAGGGTAAGTGTCACAATCCACTAGCCTACAGGATAAAGGTAGCCATACATTTCTTAGGGTACGGAAATAAGATTTGGGTACAGTAGGTTGGGCCTGAAGTACAAAGCATCAGGAGTCTATAAAATATCTTGTAAGGATATAATAAGGAGCGCTTCTTCTAGCTCTTTTGGGGCTTTTTAAAGCTCTTCTAGCTCTTTAAGCTCTTTTAGTCTTTAGCTCTCTCTTTTCTTTGTTCTTCTATCTTCTATCATGCTATCAGCTCAGCATGTGCAGTATAGTATTACTTAGCATTCTGAACCACTTGGGAAGCCAGCACCATGGTGTAATCCGGCATGCCAGGAGCGAGGCTGGTCCTTCACCTCCTATTACTGGGTCCTCAAGGAAAGGTGACAGTATGTTAAGTTAAGGTACTTAGAATAGAAACATTACCACCAGGAGTTCTGGAATTCTTTTACTGTTTTGCAGGCATAAGTTTAACAGAAGAATAATAAATGCTATGAATCTCAATAAAAGGTTAATCAATTTGGTACTGTCCTCAGTGTGTTTTTGCCAAGCACCCCAAGAGTCCCTTCCCGATTTAGAACTGAGTTCTTGAACCCCGTAGTCTGAATAGGACAAGAACCTATATATCTTCTGGTCAGATGCGATCAGTGGCAAGCCATAACAACTAACCCATCAAATTCAGGTCAACACTAGAGGGAGGGGGAGGTACATGAAGTGGTAAAGCAGAGCCCATTTCACTGCCTAGATCCCTCCCCTCTACCCATCCCCACCCATGAAATAATGAAAATGGAACTTACTGAAAGACGCTCATCTTCTCGTCTTCTCCGACCTCTGAAAAAGTTCCTCCTTTAAAGGAAAAATGAGGGAAGTGAAGACAAACCTCAGCAAGCGTATTAGTCTAGTTCCTAATGATATCCCCATAAGGGAGAGCATGCACCTAAGTGCCCATTCTTCTTCCTATGGCTGATGTAAAAGTCCATCTATAATTGTGCCTATTTATCAGACCCAAGACACGCCTCTTCTCCATTCTTAGGGGTCTAACTTTGTTTCTCAGTGCATTAACTTATTTTGCAGACTGAATGGGTGTCTTTTCTGTTACAAGGAAAGGTCTTTAGACCTACTTTTTTAGGACATAATGTGCCTGCTGGAGATTAGACTTTACTACAGAGAACAACTGTTACTTTGGAATTTTTGGTCAGCAAATTGTTTAGAAAGAGTCAGAACCCCAGTATTAACAGACACCAAAAATCAACTGGCTTTATCTCAGAAGATAAATGTATGAAGCTCCCAGCCACTAAGACTGGAGAACTTTGGGACTTGCTTAAAATTTAATATAACCCCAAAAGGCCATAGTTTTACTTAATGGATTGTTTGTATTCTGTAGGCCAGTCATAAATAGAGTTGTGGTCACAATCTAGTTCTTACAACATAGTGAAACCTGTCTTTGCGCTACCTACAAGCTATTTGAATCTTAGAACAAAGCCCAGAGTTAGCACAGCTGCCTTGAGAGAGAGAGAGAGAGAGAGAGAGAGGGGGGTGCCAAGTGAGTGGTAGGGGAAGGGGGAAAAACACTCTCCATTTGCTTTACGTGTGAAGTTGTTTCTAATGTTTTGCTCTGACTACTAACTGAAGGTAATTGCTAACAAGCACAAGCTCCCCCCACATTCACACTATGAACCAGGAGAGACTTGCGGCATGTTTTACAATAATGAAAAACAGAAGCCTTAAAGTCCTAACACTACACTCAGATTGTAAGTGTTATTAAAGAAAAACATTTCTGTACAAACTCCGTTCTACATAAACCATTTTTAACTTCTACAAGGATATCCCTATTTACTACCAGCTGTATGGATTTCCTACCATTACAGCCTGTAAAAATGAATGGCGAGTCACAGTTTTCAATCTCACTTAGAAAAGTTCAAAATGTATTATGCTCAATTTGCTTGTTTAATTGAATAGCAATTCCCTCCCTAGACCACTCCACTGATAACTGAACAGTTGTGTTCAGCACCTGAAGTTATTTTGGCTTATGAAAATAAATCCAAAGCTAATTCGGCAATCTTCTCCCAACACTATGGTTCAGTGTTTCTCCAACCACACACTGCTTTCACTGTAACATATGGCTCTCATTGCTGCAATTTTTTACCTGCCCCTGCCAATACTGTAGTCTCCATTCTGCTCCATCTGCGAGGTGGGATAATCCTTCTGAGAACAGCTTTGTTCCTGGTGTCCTGTTAATGTATTGGTATGTCGTTCCATACCAAAACTCCTCACATTGGTTCTGTTCAGTGGTCCATCCCCCATCGACACCGTACCAACCACAGCTGTACCCTCTGCACAGAGTTCTGAGCTGCTTGATGATCGGAAATGAGGCTTCACACTGTATGAGATACAATAAGACGTTGTCATCACCACAACATAAGGACCAATAAGCAGAGTTCTCTCCCAAACAAACTAGAGCACTTTCAATAATATGATCTAAAGTAATTAAAAAAAGAGAATCATTAAATGTTACTCCTCCATCATTAAAACAATATCCCACACGGTACCATGCACCCTTGCCATGACTTTATGGTACAAGGACAAAATGCTCCATTGTCCAGCTCCCAAAACATGTAATTAGGCACCCTCAACCCTCTTTTCCTCAGTAATCCCGAGTAGTCTTCCAGAAGTCCCAACTGACTAAAAAATTCTGACTATAAAGACAAAAGAAACTCCTTCAAAAGCTCAAGAGAGTTAGGCAGCTAACACGCTATCACTAACATACAGGTGAAACAGAGGGAGATGGGCCGTGATTAGTTTATAGCAACAAAGGAGTATAAAAAAAAAGGTGGTATTTGCCTATGTGAGAACAGGAACAAATACAGACACTTAATTCCACCACACTCAGTGTAACCAATTTGTTACTTCAGTGCCTACCTAATGACAGTTGCACATATCGTCTGCAAAATACAAGCAGATGATTCCAAACAAAGTATTTCAGACAACACAGGAGCATCCAGTTCACAGCTAAGAGAAAGTTTCCCCTTGGAAAGCAGACTGAGTGACAAGTAATATAATTTTTATACTAAATGTTCACCCTATCTCACACGATCTAAACAGACTGGATTCCCTTCTTGCAATCCCCCACCAACTCTCCCACACACTTTGGCTTCCTCCACTGTCTTCACCCCCCACCTGCATCCCAGGAAAATCTCAAGAACCACCACCAGTTTGGAGCACAGGATTTTATTTACACCTCTACCCTGATATAACGCTGTCCTCAGCAGCCAAAAAATCTTACCATGTTATAGGTGAAACTGTGTTATATCGAACTTGCTTTGATCCAGTAGAATGCGCAGCCCCGCCCCCCCACAGAGCGCTGCTTTACCACGTTATATCTGAATTCATGTTATATTGGGCCGCGTTATATTGGGGTAGAGGTGTATTTTCAAAAATCTATACATCCCTGTGACAAAGAAAATGTCCAAGGGCAGTCTCCAAACGCCAGGAATTCTAGACTGGCTAGTAAAGAGATAGATTCCCTTCTACTATGAAGTTCTTTCAAGGATCTATCTTCCTTTCTCTTAAGCAGAGGGGAACCAAAATGTCTTCAGCAAGTTACCATCTGCTAATAGCAAACCATGGAACCAGAAATGAGAGACAGACAGATTAGTAATCTAATCCAGATGGTGCAAGATTCTTCCCTGTGCTCTATACTATATCTTCCAATGCCATTTTAAGTGACAAATGACACAATTTTGCCACTACTTCCTTTGGATGGCTCCTGCACAGCTTGGTTGATCTAATGGTTAGGAAGGTGCCTCTTTGGCTCTCAAATGCAGGAAGTATATCAGAAAAGTCATCCACCCTTCATTTTACACCTCAGCAAACCATGTTTGGAAGAACAATTTTCTCATTGTTCTGAAGCCCAGCCTACCTTGACAATGTCATTCTCATGCTACTGTCCTCACATCCACAAGACAAGGAAGTTGATTAAGTCTGACAACAATTTGGGAGTTTGTCACAGGGTGTGAACCTTTCACTCCTGCACACATGTTGCAACATTTCAGGCCCAAATAAATGTGATTGATTTAAACTTTAAAGAAAAAACAGCCAATATTTAATATTAGACTAGACTAGCGACTACCCACATGATGAGATAAATTAAGGTTAGCCCACAGGACAAAAAGCTATACAGGGGAAGCAGCATGTTACCTTCTCCCTGGAGGAAGTTTTCTGGGATTGAAGGAGAAGAGTAGTCATGTTGAACAGAGATCGCCTAGTATTTCTTACCTCCAACAAACTTTATGAAACAATCCTAAGCCCCCCAGTAAGTAGCTTTTCTCCATCAACAAAATGAGGCAGAGGCAAAGAGACTTAAAGTGACAATCAGTTTAGGCTCAGTGATTTTATTTATTTATATTTTTAAAAATAGAAGAGTTTATCATTTTTTGATTCAATGATTAAACATTGTCTGGTCAGATTCATAAAATTTAAGCCCAGAAGGAACCACTGGTATCAATCTAATGTGGACTCCTGTACAAATGTTAAATTCTATTTCCTTCAATTCTAAAGATTCTTCTGCAACCCAAACACTACTACACTGTGCTATCACAAGAATTCGTGAAGCAGCCTAGAAAGAGTGAAAGTTGTTTATTGCGCAAACTGAAGGGGGGGGAAGAGACATACACAGTATTAAAAATATAGAAGATTGAAAAATTTACATCTAATGTATCAGCAGGTCTCAGTCCTTTCCAGACTGAAACCCTATATTACAACAGGAAAAAAAAAAAAAAAAAAAAGTCTCCCACCATTTGCTAATCCATCTGGTCTATTCCAACACATTTCACAGGCCCATGCTGAAGAGGCATAAAAAAAGAACATGAACTTTTAAAAAGCATACCAATTACCAAGGAGGGCTGAGACTTTAAGGAACTCCTTGACATGTCACATTTAAAACAAAAAAGTATACAGAGCATCTTTTACATACCAGTTAGGGACAGTTCAGGGAAAGAGAGGAATCCCTGCTGCTTGGGACATGTAAAATTAAACTGGTACATGGACAACATGAAATAAATGTTCATTGGCAGTGAGGCTGCTAGAGCACTTAATAGGTTTTAGCATCTACAATAGGCATAGAAAGCAGATCTTAGTTAAGTCACTTAAGTCTGCCATTTTTTAAACTCATTCAAAGTGAAGGAAAAGTCAGCCCTCAGATCTCATAATCTCACCTGTCATTGAGAAGGCCACATAATCTTGGTCTGGGCAGAAGAATGAAAAGTACAGGAGAAAAGTGCAGAAGATAGGAGAAAGCAAAGAGAAGAAAGGAAGCAGTAAGAAAGTGAGCAAGGAGAGTGAGCATGAAATGAGAGATGCCCAGACTTTTGAATGTTAGACCTGTTCTCTCTGAGCGCGATATTTGATCATCACTGGGCCAACATCTCACTTATCTTGCTAGCATCCCAGCTGAGAGGGAATATTTCTCAGAGGCTTCCGCTATCCTCCTTAAATATAACATTTGAAATCCTGGAAACAGGTTTTAAAGTTGCAATGGCATAAAGAAAGCTTCACACTAAGATAACACCGATGTAGGGAAGGCTAGAGCACATCCTAGACAAAACGTGTTTGGAACCAGATTCCACTGTGTGCGCAATAAAGCTACCTCCATCTTGCTACTACCTTGAAAAATCAGAGCTCCATTTGTGGAGAAGAAAGGAGCTCAAATAACTCAACTATGTTTCTCTACTAAACAAAAGGTTTATTACAGTAGAGACTCTCATTTAAGAGAGTCTTAACCCTTTACAATTCCTACTGTTCTGAAGGGAGTTTCTCTTCCAGAGACTCCATCATGCAATAGAATTCCCACAATAAAGCAGGAGCTACCTAGGAGTAAGCATGTGTTGTAACTTCTTGTCACCAATGGATATGGAGCTCTTATCTAGAGCCATTATATTATTTGGAATGGCTTCTGGCCAACCCTGGACTCAGTAAGAAATTAGATGACTTATCTAATAGTAAAAGTTTACACTATGCTTTGCGAAGATTCAGGACAGAACTTCTGTCTCAAAAGCCTTAAGAACAGGGGCTGATGGTGAACTTAGGGAACCTTTGATTAATAGAATAAGAAGGTCTAAATAAGGAGATATGTCTCCTTCAACTATATGGACCAGTCCCTTTGGTCAACAGCCAAAATGAGAGAGAGAAGCACTTGTCCTCTTGAGATATCCCCCTCCTTCTTTGAGGGCTGGATATCTCAAGTTAAGTCAGAGAAAACATTACCTTTGAGGAAAGATTGAAATTTGGTTTATTTAGCCTGGAGAAGAGAAGAGGAGGACATAAAAGTTTTCAAGTACATCAAAGATTGTTATAAGGAGGAGGGTGAAAAATTGTTCTTGTTAACTTCAGAGGACAGGACAAGAAGCAATGGGCTTAAATTGCAGGAAGGGAGATTTAGGTTGTACATCTCCCTTATTGGAGGTTTTTAAGGACAGGATAGAGAAACATATGTCAGGAGTGGTCTAGTTATTATGCAGTGCTGCTTGAGTGCAGGGGATTGGACTAGATGGACTCATGAGGTCCCTTCCAGTTCTACACTTCTATGATTTTATGTGATTATGATTGCACAGTGCTGATGCCAAGTATACTTAAATCTTTCCTCCAAGGAATCACAAGGGGGCTTGCCCCAAGAGGATCTGATAGGGTTGCTTTGGCTGCCAGCCTAGAATGGAGGCTGACTCAAGATTGAAGGACAAAGAGCACAGTTTCAAAAGGCAAAAATTATGTGGATTACTTCCATTTGGTAATTAGGAAGTGGATATACTTGCCCATCTACAAGGTTTTTACTCTTACTGTACATACTAGCTGGGCTGGACAACAGTCAAAAAATCTAGGGCTACAAACACAAGAAATCCTATAAAAATGCTCCATTTAAGTTTTAATAATCAACGGGACGCTGATAAACAGGCACAGCTCTAACACAGCTCAGTGGCAGTTGTGCAGGATCTGCCCCCATTAGAAAAAATTCTCTTTCTAAATTTAGCTGCCTTGCTTGTCCCAAATGAAGCAATAAACATTTCACTCTGCTCCTGAAGACCCAATTTCAAAGTCCATCCTCCACTGATCACATCAATTTATGGCCATGAACTTTAACTTCATTACCAAATGTTTACAGCGCAAGCGGTTGTCAAGTGAAGTCTCAAACACAAAAGCGATTACTGTGCTCATCAGCCTGCTTGCTGCATTCAGTAGGAAAGCCTGCAAATAAAAGTTTCCACCCACACAAGGCAAGAGTACTATAGTCTTTTGTAATTACAGAGCATTGCTCCAATGACACACAAGGTTGTTTTCCTCCTCTGCAAATGAATGTATTTGAGTTCACTCTAAAATTATATCAGGAGAGAGACTGACGTGGTAATGAATTACAGTGATAAAATTGCTGAATGCTGAATTTATCTAATAGTAAGAGCCTGCATCTCTGAAGTTGTACAAGGTGAGTGGCTCCACAATGTTAGTCTCACTACAGAAGCTGAATTTGTCTTGTGGGAGTTTCTGTTTAGGAAATAAGGCAGCCATGAGTTAGAAGCACCAGTTTTTAAGAGGAAGCTATCTTGGTTTCAGACTTATGTGCCTCTTAATGGTAACCTCTTTGAAGCTTTCAGGTGAGTCCTTACCTTTGTTCTCTCTAGCATACACAGATTTGTTATTGTATGGCCTCACGAACGTTGGCCTGGATTTTATGCTAAATTTAGTTTCAAAAAAAAGTCTCCTTGATCTCTAAATCTAGGTGGAAAATGATTTAGATCAACTACAAAGCATTACGCCCTTGGCACTAAGCATTCCTTGACGACTCATTAAAGTTCTGGAAACTGCAAATTCTAACATCACAGCCAGCTTCCTGATTTTTTCTCTTACCGGTTTCTATGGAATGGGCGACCTATGCTCAAGGAAGCAGCATTCATCTTATATGATCCTGGTGAATTAAAGCCATTCACGAATCCACCATTAGGAAAAGGGGCCTGCAATACAGAGACAAGAATATCAGGCTGTCAAGAGTTGAACCAAATCTAAAGATAAAAGAAAAGATGCTCATGGTTGTTTGGCCCTTTCCTGTACTGCTGACATCAACTTAACTCACGGCTTTATCCAGAATGTTTTATACCTCAACCCTGTGACATCACATGCCATTCTTACAATCCCTCATTCTTAAAAAAAAAAAAAAGAACGAACAAACAAAAAAAACCACACTTCTCCCTAGGTCTACAGCAGGGGTCAGCAACCTATGGCACACGTGCAAAAGACGGCACGTGAGCCAATTTTTAATGGCACACTGGAGCCTGCCAGGACTTCAGCATGCCATTAAAAATCCTGCCCAGCCCGGCCTGCTCTCCTCTGCCCTCTGCTCCCCCCATGGGGGCAGGGAGCAGAAGCATAGCCGTGCACACGGGGTGGGCAAATGGCCCCACTCTCCTGGCACAGCAAGCTGCGGGGTCTGCACTCCCCGGCCGAGCGCAGCAAGCTGCCGCCCCCTCCCTCGCCTTCTCCCCTCCCCTGGAGCCCTGCTGCCGCATGCAGTGCTCTGGAGGTTGGGGCTGTGCACTCCTGCGAGGCAGCGTTTGGCTCCACGGGGAGGCATACACACTCCCTACTCAACTGGAGCCATGCCGCGGCCGCGCACAGCGCTCTGAGGGCCGGGGCTGTGTGCTCCCGCGGAGCAGCGTGTCTGGCTCTGTGTGGAGCCTCAAGGTAAAGGGCCCAGGGCTGGGGGGTTGGATAAGGGGTGGGAGCAGTCAGGGGACAGGGAACAGGGTGGATTGGATGGGGGGTGAGATCCCGGGGGGGGTCTCTGGGGGGGGGGGCAGTCAGGGAGCGGGGGGGTTGGATGGGGCACTGGAGTCCAGGGGTTTGTGAGGGGGCAGCGGGTGGATAGGGGTCAGGGTAGTCAGGGGACTGGGAGCAAGGAGGGTCCTGGGGTGGGGGCAGTTAGGGTGGGAGGTCTCTGGAGGGGGTGGTCAGGGGACAAGGAGCTGGTGGGGTTGTATGAGTTGGGAGTTTGGGGGTCCTGTCAGGAGGCAGGGGTGTGGAGAGGGGTTGGGGCCGGTGAGTGGAGGGGTTGGATGGGTCAGGAGTTCTGGGGGTCCTGTCAGGGGGCGGTTCGATGGGCCATGGGAGTCCTGGGGGTCTGTTTGGGGATGGAGGTGTGGATAAGGGTCGGGGCAGTCAGGGGACAGCTAGGGGGTAGGGTCCAGTCTGTGGACAAGGAACAGGTAGGCTTAGATAGGGGGTGGGGTCCTGGGGGGGGCAAGGGTTCCAGGAGCTGGTAGTCAGGGGACAAGGAGCAGTGGGGTTGGGAGTTCTTAGGGGGGCAGTCACCCAGCCCTCTCCTCTGTGCCCTGACCCCCGAGCCTCCCCCCCACACACACACCATGCCCTCTGCCCTGAGCCCCGCAAACCACTCAGGACCCTGCCCTGAGCCCTGTACCTCCTTCATACACACCCAGCCCTCTGCTTGACTCCTTCATCCCCCCCACCCCCCAACCGTAGCCCTGACTCTGGCACCCCCACCCATACCCAGCCCCCTCTCTGCCCTGACACCTCCAGCCCCCAGCCCCGACTCCAGCCCACCTCCGGCCCTCTGGATCCTGACTGCTGGCCCCGCATAGTCCGCTGCTGGTCTGGGGTTCTGGCTGCTGGACCCTTGCCAGCCAGGGTCCCGGCCGCAGGCCTCGCTCAGTCCGCTGCTGGCCTAGGTGAACAGAACCCCAGACCAGCAGCGGGCTGGCGGCATAAGATCATTTTCATTTTAAATGAAGCTTCTTAAACATTTTGAAAACCTTGTTTATTTTACAATACAACACTAGTTTAGTTATATACTATATAGACTTATACAGAGAGACTTCTAAAAAATGTTAAAATGTATTACCGGCACGCAAAACCTTAAATTAGAGTGAATAAATGAAGATTCGACACACCGCTTCTGAAAGGTTGCCGGCCCCTGGTCTATAGTTTGTAAAGCCTCTTCAGTCTCATGATCTTTTTGTCCAAGAAGTGGCAAGAAAATCTCTCTCCACCTCCCCAGGTTTGCTTGGGATAAACTGAGTTTACACCAGAGGCCCCTGAGATTTAACTGATGCTGGTGATAGGACAGGGTGCCTTTTAGAGGCTTATCTTATTGGATCTGGACCATCACCAGCTGAAGCCAACAGTCAGTAATCCACAAACACATGGAAGCAGTGACCAGACTCATGTCTCTTGCAAGACTCAGAGGTCAACCCAATCAACACAAGCCAATTTGTTACTCAAGCTCTCAGAGTAGATTTTGGGACAATATTCCTAATGTATTCCCCATCAGTGTTGATAACAAAAACCCTCCCATTTTATGAAAATTGGCAGCAGTTACTTACCAGTGGTGTTTCAAAGTAAGGTGCAGGGTTTGGAGACCAAGTCGGAGGCACAAGACTGTAAATAGAGTACTGCTGAGGACTATATACAGGCTGCATAAACAGTGGTGAGGCAAACTGTGCTTGTGTTTGAACTGGCTGAGTATACACACTGGAATCCACTACCCGGTAGCCATTTTTAGCAAAAAATGTGTTGATGGCTTTTATCCTTGCCTGTAAGAGAGATCAAACCAAGTTACGTGTGCCATATGGGGAGAGCAAGAGGAAAGACATGAGTTTTTTCTCTCTCTTATTTTTATTATAATGTAAGTAAGGAAAAACTAGGTTAACTGCTGACTACAAGCATAAACTTTGTGTGACAGACTATGTTGCAGTGTTGGTTATCCCTTCTTACAATAAAGTGCTAAAATAAAGGGTGGGTATCTTAAACCAATGGATCACTCAAAGCTTTAAACTTTATGTTGCCTTCTGTGGCAATAACTGGTCTATAATCCGAGACTAACTCAGAATTTAAGCAAAAGTCAGTGCTGTGGAAGATGCCAGATTGACAACCGTAGGAACTGAAGTCCTCACTTCTCAGCAGATTAGGTAAAGGACCAAGAGCAGCAGGCAGGGCAAGCTTCCCCCACACTGCACAGCCAGGTTGTCTAAATGTCATTCTAGAGGAGCGAGCTCTACAAAATGAAGGGAATCAAAGTCCTTACTCCCTCTGCTGAGTCTTACAGACAAGGATGCCAGTCTGGAAGCTTGAAGTGCGTACACGTACACGTACACGTACACGTACACACACACACACACACACACACAGAGTAGAAATTGCACTTGGGATCACTCACCACACACACTTAAATTGGGTTCAAGCTAGTATCCTATAGAAGAACGGCTTGCAACCCAAAACTAATTTTTAATAAGTTTACAGTGCTGGCCAAAGAAAAAGATCTAAGATTTTTTCCTGAAATCTCCCCATACTCGTATTAAATAAAAAGAGTCTTACCATTATTGGCTTGCCCTGAAAGGTTTTTACTTCTTCCCTTAAATATTTAAATGCCTGTGTACATAAAAATACATTTACTGAAAGATCATTTTGGTAAAACTGCACTTCAAAGACAGTCTTTAGAAACTGACTAATATAAACATAGCTAGGCCTGAATTCAAGTGGCATTATATATTGATAAGTTTATGACAAATTTTACAAGAGGAAAAGCGATTGTGTTATTCAGAGCATCAGTTTGTGGTTCCTCATGCAAACCAAGCTGCAATGTGTTAGCGCACACATCTTCCTGCCTTGAACCATCTTTCTTAAATCCTAACACAGACATGACCATATCATGTTGCTATCAAAGAGTAAATATTTGATCTCTGTTGCAAGGGTTAAACAGAAGAGTGCTTGCCTTAAGTATGCCACTGCAATGGCATTTCAATATTTGAGTGTGACACTGAGAAACCACACCAAAAGGGAGAATTTGTACTAAGACAAACCCTGGTTTGTAATATTATGTTGCCTTCACTGCAAAACACCTAGTTTTTCCTATGGCAGCAAAAAAAAAAAAAAAAATCATTGCCCATCAAGTTATTTACAGGGACACTGATTTGGCCTTTTTTTAAAAACTGCTCACTTCTCTGCTTGTTCAATGAAAAAAGCTTCAGTTTCATTTTCCTGTTCAGGAAATTTCGATACAGTTTTGCTTTCAGATTCTCATGCAGTAGCACAAAACTGCAAGGTTTAGTTGTGGTGACTGCAGCAGGATGTGCATTTGAGAAGAGAGTTTTCAACAGAAAGAATACATGTATTACTCTTCAGCTTTCTATAAAAGTCCAATTGTACCCATTTGTCCCAACAGTGCAACTGGAAGAACTACAGAAATTAATGTGATGCCCATGTAGATTGTTCTCCCTTTCAACTAGCTCTAGTTTAAACAAAGCCAGCATTTCAGATACAGGATACTAGATCCAGTATCCAACAACATTTCCATTAACTAGACACTATTATTTGTCAAGAGTAGTAAGAGACCAAATAGAAGCAGCACACATGGTAAAAGAGGAACAGAGCAGAAATGTAGTCCAAGAAGAGCAGTCATCCCTAATCACCTGAATTTCTCTATCAGTTAAACTGAATTCAACTTTGTAAATAAGCTCCTAGCTCTCCAGGCAATAGGTGCTGCATACATGGGTGGCAAATTTGTAGAAATTTTGGTGGTGCCCAGGACCCGCCCCCCCAACTCCGCCCCCACCTGCCTAAGGCTCTGGGAGGGGTTTAGGGGGGAGGGAGGTCTGGGATGCAGGTCCTGGGCTGGGGATTAGGTGCAGGAGGGGTGCAGGCTTTGAGATGGAGTTTGGGTGCTGGGTGCAGGATCTGGGCTGGGGCAGAGGGTGGTGTGCAGGAGGGGGTGAGGGGTGCAGGCTTTGGGCTGGGGGTGGGGGTGCATGCTCTGGGAGGGAGTTTGGGGATAGAAGGGAGTGCAGGGGTGACGGCTGTGGGGCTGAAGATGAGGGATTCATGATGCAAGACTGGGCTCAGGGCTGGGGCAGAGGATATGGGTGCGGGTGGATGAGGGCTCTGGCTGAGGATGATAGGTTCATGCTGCGGGGAAGGGCTCAGAGCTGGGGCAGAGGATCAAAGTGCGGGGGGATGAGGGCTGGGGATGAGGGGTTCATGATGTGGGGAGGCTCAGGGCTTGGGTAGAGGATTAGGATGGGGGGATGAGGGCTCTGGCTGGGAATGAGGATTAGAGTGCGGAGGGATGAGGGCTCAGGGCTGGAGCAGAGGATTGGGGGGGGGGGATGAAGGGTTTAGGGTGTTGGAGAGTCTCAGGGCTAGGGCAGAAGCACAGGGTAAGCGCAGCCTGCCTTGCCATTAGTGAATGGCGGGCACTAGGACCCTGCGGCAGCAGACGGCAGTTCTGCCGGGAGCACAAGCAGGCAGGGGAGAGGCGCACACTGCTTTTTGTCGAGCAGGGATGCGGCGGGGGGAACATGCAGGGGGAGGGGTGGCAGGCGGGGGCTGGGACCTGCTCCAGGCAGGGACACGGGGGGAGGCCCACGGGGGCCGGGGCCCAATCCAGGCAGGGCCGGGGGAGAGACCCAGCTCCAAATATTGCTGAAGCATGGCCCCCAGCCCTGAATATTGCTGGAGCCCGGGCACCTCGAGCCCATATAACCTGCCCCCTATGGCTGCATACATTAATATATTAAATTAACTCTCCCTTCTGGCATGTATTTTATCATGCACCAGATGTGCTGTTCCCAAGAATAACAGGGAAGGTTCAATTAAAGGATAGAGATTGCCTTCAAATTGAATGGAGTCTTACCTGTTGTGCATCAGTATCTGACTGGAATGTAATGTACCAGTTGTTATTGTGAGCAAACTCACAGCTTATCACTTTGGGACAGTTTTCGTTTTTAAACAGCGCCTTAACCTCCTGAAGAAAAGGAAACTTGTTAGGACTGGGTCTCCAAAACTATCATTGCAAACCAACTGGGAGATTTAACGTCCACTCCCCACCAGGGGAAGTTTTTGTTCTACATCCTGAGTTACTGAAGGCTCATCCTGTAGCCAGGAATATGTCCAACCTCCTAGCTGAAGCATAACTCCCACGTTCACTCTCTCATTACTAGATTGGCACTAGTCCAGCTGAAGATACAAACATTAAAACGTTGGTATATTTGGGGGGAGGGATAGCTCAGTGGTTTGAGCATTGGCCTGCTAAACCTGGGGTTCTGAGTTCAATTCTTGAGGGGGCCACTTAGGGATCTGGGGCAAAAATCTGTCTGGGGTATTGGTCCTGCTTTGAGCAGGGAGTTGGACTAGATGACCTCCTGAGGTCCCTTCCAACTCTGACATTCTATGAGTCTATGAGATACTACATGGATATGTTGGTTTATGTCCTGATTCATGCATTCTCCCAGATAACATTTTCCACTTCCAAACACTGAGATCCCCACTAATGCCCTTCAGAACTGCTCTTAATCAGCAGAAAGTGTCTCTTACAAGGATTCTATCACCCATCCCAGGGGGCTGAATATGCAGCTGATGCAGCAGCACTCAAGCCTTGCCAATCTGCGTAGGAAGGAAACGGTAAGCAGGCAGGTCTATGTCAGAGCACAACACAATCTTAGGTTTTGTTATGCAACACGGAGTTTTCTTCAATATCAGACATGCATATAGGTACATTCCCAAAGCTGACTTTAGAAAGTTTAATTCTTTGAGATTTCTACCTATATGACAAGTACATCTGTGGAGTTCTCTAAGAGAATAACATCAGTCTTGCACTCATGAGCTACACAGATTAAAAAACAAAACAAAAAATAGTGGGCTTTTTGGCGAGGGGACCATGGGATAAAAGAAGATATTGCAGCATTAAGCTGGCAAGGAAGCTTTATGAATAACTGGCTTCGAGTTGTATGCAATGTCCTCTACCTTGAATGGTCCCTTAGAATATGCGTTAACTACTTATGCTAAATCATCTTTTCCACCTTGCATTTAGCTGTGATGCTCAGTTGGAGTACCTTTCCCTGACCTGAAGAAGAGCTTTGTGTGGCTCACAAGCTTGTCTAACTCACCAACAGTAGCTGATCCAATAAAAGATACTGCCTCATCCACTGTGGCTTCAAGTTAGCCAGATTACTTTGACAGAGGTCCTTCTGAAGCAAGATTCTTAACTTCCAGAAAAGTAACAGTTTTGCAAGAAGTTGCTGGTGTCACAATGGGTTACAGCTTTTAAAAGGAGCAACAGACTTCAGGGATTTACAAGGACAAATCTGTTCATCTAGAATTGCATTAGTATTGCTAATTTAAAGTACCACTACACAAATGCCTCAAATTACAGCTCTAAAATTTTCTTTAAAAAATTCATTAACTAACAGCTCTGTCAGCCAAATATCAGCAGGCATTTTATTATCCTCTTTCTATCATCATAATGAGCTTGGCTCAAACTGGATCACAGTGAATAAGAAATGTTTATTAATGTTTGTATCTGCCAAAACAACCCTCTGACTTAATGCAAAGTGCCTGCTGTGAAAATTTTTGCCTGAAATCCAAGTTATTCTCTGGACTGATTTCTCACTTTTGGATCTGAAAGGAAACCAATTCAACCTGCCTTCCACATGAGCTCAGATAACTCCATAGTCTTCAGTGGAAGAGAACAGATTTCATGTAACAAAAGAGCATTTTACCGTGTTAACAACATAATGGAAAAGAACATCAGTGGAAAGAGGGATGGTCTTTGGATTTCACATTGCTTCAAGAAAGAAAAGACAAGAAGCTGTTTATAAGAAATATCACTCAGTTGAATTAAATTTTATCTACAACTTAAGTTGCCAATCAGTTTTCTAAAAAGCACATTGCTTCAAGCTGCAACAAAAAGAGCTATGTTTTCAAGTCCCAATATACTTACTGTAAACCATGAGATTATTTTTTACCTCTGTAGGTGTTGTTTCAGGGATCTCACGAAGAATAATAATGCATCGCTTATGGTTTGGTCTTACTTTCTCCCCTCTCTCATCTACTTGTACCATAGAGGAAGCTAAAATTAAGATACAATTGGACATCAGTAGCTGTAAGACTCGCTGCAATACACACAGAACAGTCAGCAACAAGATTCAAATCAATTAATATTTTGACATATTTGCAGGCATTAAGGATCTCCTTTGGTTAGGATCTAATTTTTCACAACTTGGTCCGTGTATACATATTGAAACAACAATTCAGAAGCCTTTCCTCAGAGTAGCCAAGTAAGGGACAAAAGGGAAGAACGTTTCAAATTCTGAAACTGTTTAGAATTCAAATATCAAAAAACACAACAGTGGCAAATGAGCATGAGACGGACTGTAAAGTGTGCTTTGAATTTGGGAAGAAACATGACTGTTTCATTGCCTACATATACTGTAAGAGATCCTGACATCTCTTTAGTTACCTGTAGAGATTATAGACAAAACAAGTCTAAAACTGTGCTGAATCTCAGTCTCAATAGGTAAGAGGCAGAGGTGTGTGAAAAGTCAAAGTAAAACCTAAATTTTCAAATCATATTTGGTAGTTAGGCGTTTAAGCTTTCACCAAAAGCAGTATTTTCCCCAACTGGCACTGAACTTTATTTTTATAATAGGTGACTGTCTCCATTCATATTGTTCAGTTCAGAAACAAATACCACTAAGGGAATAAATCTGCACTTCTCGTACAGTGAAGTGAGCAGGTCTTTTGGCACCACAAGGTCTGTACTGACTGCTATGGGCAACCAGAGTGTATTCTCAATATTAACAATGGAAATCATGTAACTAATCTTGTATTGTAAGACCATGAACTGTAGCTAAAAAAATGTTATTCAGCTTTTTTTTTAAATAGCGATCACATATCAACCCTGCTTCTCGGCAGATATTGGTGGATAATTTGAGTAACTGAATGATGAGTTTTTGAATCATCTGGAGTCATGAATTCATTTACACGTGCACTACACAATGCAATATACACATTTTCCTAATATTCAAAGGCACTAAGCACTTGCAGCTCCCTAGATCAAATGCAAGTTGTGGATGCTCAGTACTTTTGAATGAATCAGAAAAAACACGCTCCCAATTGAACAGAAATTAATTTTAGGGGTTTTTCTTGGCATCAGACATGCATCAGGAAGAGCTGACGTTTTTGAATTTCACACTTACATGTGAAGGGAGAAAGTTCCAGGAGCCTGATAAAACAAATCTTGTAAAATCTGTGTCTTTGGCTGGTAACAAGAGACAGATGTTTGAATTACCAGTCAATAATGAGAGAAATCTTAAGTGTAGGCATTTCTCCACTTGTGAGCGGGTGGGGAAGGGGGAAGTGATAGAGTGCAAGAGCTTAAATGATCTATTATTCCATCAATGTGAACATAGCTCAATGTTACATGGACACATCAAAAGGAAATGGATACTGCCTCCCATTCCAATTCAGTGTTTCGCTGCCTACAAAACTAAACTAAAGACAACAACAAATTAGAGTAAGGGGCTGGTTTGAACTCAGGGAAGGGAGTTAAGTTTTTGAAATTCTTAAGTAGAGTCCTACTGAGAAATTTGGATGGGAACAGGGAAAAACATTTATGGATTCCAAGTAAATGTTGCAAAGCAGTAGATTCAAACTGTTTTACAGAAGATGTGGTGTGCAGAGTCAGTACCACAGGAGAACTACCCCTTTCAGTGAACTTTCTACATTAAGTCAGAAGAGCAGACTTGTCATTCTTTAGATTCAGGGAGTAAGATTTTTGCTTTTGGTTAACAAAACTCAGTCCTTATGAAAGCTCTTTCTTTCAAGACAAATTTGAGGAAGTTTACTAAATACAAGATACAAGAGACTGGGGTAGCTATTCTTATATGGATCCGCTTTGGACAGCTTGGTTTCCTCCAAGAAGAATTAATCATAACCCAATTTTTCCATGAACAAAATCTGTAGCTATATGCCAGAGACCAGTCCCACAGAAAGAAGAACAATACAACTGGTTTCTTTAAAACTGAAAGCTCCTTGTATTTAGAGCTTTCAGCAGCACATTTTTTCTACTGATCTAGAAAAGATTTTAATATTAAAAAAGACACATACATCTCAATACTTCAAGAATAAGGTCCATATTGGTGGTCAGCTTCTTAATTCCTTCCATGTTGGCAATTGTCCATATTGGAACAAACTGATCACTGTCCATTTGAGACATTAAGTAAAGATCCTTAGAAAGGTTCTCACTAGAAGAGAATAAAAATATACATTTTAGGCAAATTCTAGGCATTCGGAAAAAAGCTTGGAGTGATAGGACAACTACTGTTTTAAGCTTTAAAAAACAAAATAACCACCATTCTAATCAAGTTGCACATGCTCCCACAGGTTTTCACTCTTGGGAATAAATGCAAACAGAATCAAGGCAATGAAAATAAAGTGAAAGGGTAGCTGAAAGGTGTCGGAGGCTAAGTTGCTGGCGTATTACCCTGCCTGTACAACATCCATCCCAAGGAGCTACTTACCAGTATGCAATTAAGTAGCCTCAACCTCCTAGATTTGTGAAATAAAGAAAATTAGTCTTCACTAAACAAAGGACAACATTGCAGGGTCAGGCTCTGTCCGAGATGGCTGGCTGGCTTCTTTGCCCTTGCAATGTTTCAGCGGTCCCAATCAGCACCAACAGAATTATTGTGGCACATCCACACAGCACCACTTACAGGTCTTTTTGGACCACTGCATTCTGGAACCCCTCCCACAGCACCCAGGACTTGTTGGAAGAAATAGTGGTTGGATAGTTTCCGGAAATGAGCTGCAGGTGTGCATTGTTAGATGGAGTTGGCAGGGCCAGCTGAACTGGTTCAGCTCCAACACTTCTAGCTCTTGTCCAAAATTAGGAAGAAAAGACAAGCTGCAGCAGAACTAGAGGATCTCACCTTAGGCATTACGAATGACCAACGCAACCAATACTTGCAGCCATTGTGTGAACATGACAGGCTGTACATGCACTGTAAACCGAGAGCGTTCCTGTCGGTGGTCTCTGTTAACAGCTTTCCAGAGAGTGTAGCCTGTTCCCAAGTTTGCTTTTCCAGCAGACTCTGGGCCAGACTCAAACCTGGCATAACCAGATTTACTAGTGGAGCTGACCTGATAGTTGCAAAATTAGTTGCACCCACTTGCACTTATACTATCAGTTACTCAAAGGATTACATCCTAGATGAAGGATACACCCATCCTACCGCCCCTGACAAGTAGCAGTTAATTCCATAACCCTCTTTAGAGGGAGAACAACATTCTTCCCTAGCTTCCAACTCCACAGAAGTACTTCATTTTATGCAGCTAGGTCTTTGAGCTGACCTAGTTCAGCAGAGAATCAAGATCAAGACCTGAAACTTTAACCCTGTGGCTTCACGGCAAAACACAGTAACTGCATCTTTCATGCTAAAAGGATCTTCTGCAGATGTATATACGTACCCCGCATCCAATACAAGTTGACCCAAGGAGGCTGCCCTGACATCATGACAAAATGCCATCTTCCCTGGAGCAGCATACATTACTCAGATACTGCCTGCTACCCCAGCAGCAAGTGAGATCAGGATTTGACCTCTGATCTCCTGGTTTATAACCTCCTTTTCACAGTAAAAAAAAAAAGTAAGACCCAGAGCATAGGATATATGTAACCAAAACATGGGGTCCTTTAGCTGCAACTTTCACAAAGCATTTAATAGATGCTGAATGAATTCTTCACACAATACCGTGAGAAGCAGAATTCGAGTCGTTTCTTCAAACATTCTTTCAGGTCTTCTGTAGACACGGCAGAGCTGCCTTCACCTGAAAGAGGCACTAAATTAGCATATCCCCACTGGATCCCAATCACGTAACCCAGAACATAATTCAAAAGTGAATTTTAGTTGTGCAAAAAGTGAAAAAATTGAATATCCTCCAGTATAACATGAGAGGAATGGAAGTTTGAGATATACGGCTCTCCAATTGTTTTATCATTTTGAGTTGAGCTATTTGTTCATGTATTTTTGCCCATTTGGATCTCTTCCCCTGACAACAGAAACCTTCAAGAGAGGATTCAAAGTACAGGAAAATTTTAACTTTAAAATGCTCTCTTAAAAGACCAGTTAGCATTCAAAAGAGGACTTTAAAAAACAAGGACCACATTTTTAGAACTATGTGGACAAAAGTACATATGCATAAATTACCACTCCAATGTTTATGCAAGTAACTAATTAAAACCTTTGTGTTAGGGAATACTGATTGCGCATACAAACATAGTACTTGTTCAGACATTTGTGCACATACAAATGCAGTTCTTTGATTGTAGCTCAAATGTTAAAAGGCTTCAAGACATGGACACAAGGACCAGACTAATCTCCATACTCATTTTTACATCAACATCAAAGGGATATGAACATACTGGATTTCACTAGAAAAATCTAAAATAAGTTTCACACACAAGACCATTTCTCATCATAACAGCAACTGACAATCTTAAAATCAATTAATGAAAATGCAAGATGAAAGTGGGACTATTTGTATATGATTTTAGTAAACTTTCTCCTCGTGTTATAGACTGTTCCATGTAATAAATGCAGCCACACACATGAACCTTCCCGCAGCAGGATACTGGGGAGACACACACTAACTTCGCTGTCTTGGTGACCAGAACACTAGGATTCATTCCAAATGTGGTCCAAAAGTCCCTGCCCCAACCCCCATAGGTCACCAAAGTGAGAGATGAACATAAGCTCACCTGATACACTGCAGAAGGTAATTAACACTGTTTTCAGAGCTGAACACATTCCTCCCATCATCAATAATGCAAATCCAAGGAAACAAGTAAAGCCATGTTTATTTCTCCTTCCCAATAGAAATGTTTACTTGCATTCACAGAAGTCTTATCACACCAAAAGGGGTGCACAAATTAGTGTATACACACACACACATTACACTCCACCCACCACCGAATCAACTCCTCTGGGTTAGATGATGGCAGGAAAAAAAAGTTTCCATGCATGCAAAAAACATCTTCACATGAGATGTTGTCCTAAGAGGGTATTGTAAGCAAAGGAAAGCAAGATCTTGAACACATCCTGTTCATTTCAGGGGGAGTGCATAAGACACTGTTATCCTGCAGAAAAAAAAGTTTGATTCTAGATGAAGAAGGTTGAGAAATCTTATAAAGTCCTATTCACTGCAAAGGCTAAGTTTATTAAAAGTAACACACTGCTCACAGGATAATATCATAGAAAAGTTCCTTAACACTGCTATTTGATGAGTGAATGGACACTGTCTTCTGGATCTCAGATACCTGTTGCTTCCCTTCTTCCCTCCCTGCAGCTCCACCCTGAAGTCCCACTGTGAAGGGTTCTTCAAGTCTCTGTCCCAACTACACCACACTCTCTTCTGCCCTCCAATACTACTCCCTAGCAATGTCTTTGGCAATGCTATTAAAAGTAATTTTCTAGGCTGCAGAGGCAGTAGAAGACCTGTATTTTGAGCTTAAGAGGCTCTATTAGTCTTTGCTTAAATAACTTTCTCTCTCTTGTACATTATGTATTAGGTTAAGATGAATAGTCATGCGATAATTATTCCACTTGAAAGCTCTACAGAGCAGCTTTGTTTCTGCTTTGTTCAGTGCCTTGACTCTTTATGCTATAAGTGATAACCGATGAAGAGGAGACAGCATTTGTGCATTTACAGCATGAAAAATTGCATTAAGCTGTGGACTTAAAAAAGTCTAGAAAGAGAAAGGCAGATCACATTCTGGGTGCGTGAACATTAACAGTGAGAAATCCCTTAAGACTATAAGAGTTAAAGACAACACACAATATAAAATGCTACTGTAGCTTGAACACTCACCAGAAATATAAATTTGGTATCCAAGATCCTCAGTTGCCAGGGCCATTCCATTTGCAGCTGCTTCCTCAATACCAGTGCCATTTCTTGTAGTTTCACAAGATGGAGAATACATCACTTCATATTGCTTACAGCTATCCTCCACAATCTCTACATTACCTGGCAAAGAGAACATGCCCAATAAATAGAAAGGACACATCAGTTTAAGCATATTTTCCATCTGAAAAATGTATTGTCTGCCATTGTTACAAAGAACATCGAAGAATATTGTAACTGAAAGACTCATTTTTTAGTTTGTTTCTTTGTATATAGGCAGTTTTTCTTTGTTTCCCTTGTTTGTACTAGTGTCTCAACGTTTCTGTAAAACAAGAAAATTTGGGATAGAATGGAGTGTAGTTTCTGTTTAGTATCTGATGTGGTTGGAGTGGAACAGGGGAAAGTTTACTTGCAGAAGGACTGATCGATCAAATAGGTCTTTTCCAGGCCTACCACAACTTTCATTAACCAACTCAAAGTCGCATTAGCGGTAAAGGACATTATTGGTGAAATGCACTTAAGTACAGAAGAAACAGCATGAAGACAAGTAAAGGCACATTTGGAGAAATATGCTTTAGCTTTTTTAAGCAGCATAAAGGAGTATGAAATATTTTTAGCCATTCAAAAAGATAAACATGAAACCACCAAGATTTTTTTTAAATTATTTATTAAACAAGAAATATCTTTTATTGGACCAACTTCTGTTGGTGAAAGAAACAAGCTTTTGAGCTTACACACACTGTTTTCCAGGAATTTAGCCAGTCTCAATTATTTGAAGATCACGCTCTGTATCCTTTACCAACCTATAATCTAAATATCAATTTGATAATCTTAATGCTGTATAGATTTGGACTCATGAGGTGGATTCTAGTGTTACGCAAGTCTGATATTCCATATAACAAAGGGGTGATCTCTTATCCAAAGTAAGACCAAACAGGCTTCAAACAAATTCACACAGAATGCCAGCTAATGAATTTAAAGTTAGATATTTCTGAACTATGTGAAACAGTGACCTGATCCAAAGTCCATTGGCTTCTATGAGCTTTGCATCCTGCAACCTTAACTGCAAGTTAAATGGCCAATTCATTCAACTCTCAGTGACACATATGGAAGTTGGAGATGCTGAGCATCTCACAGGATGAGATCATTAGATTAAGTTCTTTGAAGTAGCAAGATGGCATCCTTCTACCTCCTAAATTATTTCAACTGTCTAGAACTCTTCAATGCTACACAACAGAAAATCTGAGTTAACCTTGGAATTATTATTGCCAAGCAAATATTTGCTTATGATTGCTGTAAATTAATACACATTGCTTCCACTGGAAAATAAAATTACACTAGGTTTTCTGTGATATTTAATGTTTATATATAAACCTTTTCACTATACATTTACAAAAATTAAAGACATGGTTCTTGCACTGAGCTAAAGAATGAATACACTTGTTCTGGGAGCAGAGTTTTTAAAAATTCTTATTAGATTTCTTTTTCAAACTGTTGCCACACTTAACCCCTGAGGCCTTATTATTATTATTATTGGTATTTAATAATTTGCCCCCATAATTTCCTAGTTTTGGGGTGGGAAAAGCATGTGAGTTTTTAACCCATTTTCACCTGAATTTCAGCTTTTTTGGACCTGGGATTTGGGGAAGTGGATGGGGCCACTCACATTTGCAGAGAAACCTAAAGCAAGGATAGGGAGCAGGTCGGGCTAGAAGAACTAGAGAGAGAATTGCATGTATTCTTCCCCTACTCACAGTAGCGCATTAAATCAAATGCGGCGTTAATCCACCCTACACTACCTTCTGCTACAGAATCCCTCTGCACCAGAAAGACTCCTGTGCTGTGACCAGCTGGAGAATATGTCTGAATGGCTCTGCCAGAGATGATAGGAGAGAGTGGGGCACAGGGAGCCAGGAGAGATAACAGAAGCACAGGGCCTTGAGCATACACCCCCCAAGTGTATTCTGATCTCCAGGACTCTGTCAAAGCAACGTTGGGGAAATGCAGTGAAGGAAACCTCAGTGTTCTGTTACTACGTGCCTCCTTCTGCAGAAGTGACCTCACCAGTTATTACCACTTACCTGGAACTCTTGGCTTGACACCTTTGGCCATCCATCCCATAGGGGTCGGTAGAGTTCCTCTGCAGGACTTAGTCACCTGGTACTTAGCTACACTCAGACTGAGAACTTCAAATAACTGACAGCAAATGGACAATTTTAGACAAAGGAGATGTTGTGTTTATTCTTCTCTAGCAGCTGTCTAGAGACTCCATGATGCCAGAGCAAAGCTAGACCTTGCTGATAGACTGACAGCAAAGCCTCTCCTTCCCAGGGATATTCTCACCTGCTCTCACAGGTGAGCAGATGTCTTTAAGGCTTGGCATTCCCACAAGGTACTGATACACAGCAGCTGATATGGAGATTGATTCACAACCTTCCTATTCTCCTTTAGCCAGATATTTGACAGGAATGTATTTTAATTTCTGAGAAGCTGAACATGAGCATTGTTTCCTTAGAGCTTTTCCATCTTACTCCCCATCACATCCCTGGTCTACAGGGGTTTTATCTATTTATTATTAAATGAGCATAATTATATTGGTTCATATTTTTTTTCCTTTTAGTTTTTTTAAAGAATTATACCATTACAACTTCTGAGTAAAGTTACCAGTTTAAATGTGCTTTCATCATTATAACCACTTTCACACTATAGGTGTTGCACAGCTTTAATTATGTCAATACAGCTTAAGCAGGATGAGTGTGTGTGTTTACACAAGACATTTATATCACGGGAACAGGCCAATATTCAAAGCTGTTTAAAGATAAGATGGTAGCACATATAGCTGCTAATTAAATAGTGTCAGAACAGAAAAAACATGAAGTAAATCATGGTAATTCATTTCTTAGCACTAAAGAGCTGGTGTTCAGTTTATAGGATTAAATCACATCCAATTTACATGCAGTAGCAGCACTCAAGACTACAGTGTAATTCATCATGGCAAAATGGTTGGCTGCCATGAATGGAATGTTTTGCTCAGTAAAGGACTCATGCTGGAAGAGCTACTGATTTGTAGAGGAGTAAGATTCCTGCCACCAGATGATTCTTCACTTATCCTAAGATTTTAAAAGGCATTTGCCAGTGTCTGTCTACACTTATATAGCTGCAGCTGCACTGCTGTAGTGCTTCACTGCAGACACTACCTATGCCAGTGGGAGAGTTTCTCCTGCCGGCACAGGTAATCTACCTCTTCAAGAAGTGGTAGCCAGGTCTACAGTAGAATTCTTCCATCGACTTAGCTCTATCTCTCAGTGGATTTTTCACAGCCCTGACAGATGTAACTATGCCAGCATCAGTTCCCAGTGTAAACCAACCCATCATTTGCATATGGACACACAGATTCACCCAGAAGTGTTTTACCACCTGAACTTTACAAATAAATAAAAAAAAACACAAAAAAAACACAAAACACACAACACACACACAACACACAACACACAACAAAAAACACCCACCTACCTTACGGACAGGTAGATTTAACAAAGTTAGTTAAGATTTACACAAGTATAGTCTAAGCTTTAAGCAAGCAATTGCCTTTTAACTGCTCTGCAGCATACATCCAGTTGAAATGTAACTGTGGAATAGCTCCATAATCTATCTGGATTGTGTGTGGCCCTCAGATCTCATAATCTTTCTGTTCACAGGGTCAAGTATATACTAAAGTGCAGCAATGGTGAGAAAAAGCAACAGAGACAAAGCAAGAAATGAAGAAATAATCAAAACGGGGGGGGAGGTGGAGACAGAGTATAGAATCCATTTCTGCACATTTAGCAGCTTGTTTCCCTCGTAGCGCGATACTTGGTCATCATTGGGCCTCTTAAGTATTATAGGGGGCCATAACACACTGTTCCCTTCTTGGATTACTTTTCATATCCTGCCTGTTCTTCCTCAGTACAGCTTTAGGTACCAACTCAGAGTCTTAAACTAATGTTCATTCAGATCAGACCTTTCTGCAGTCCCTACTATTTACTGATGCAGTTAATGGGCAGTAAACGGCTTCAGAAATCTTGTCATATTCAACCCATGTTGGCTCCTACATCAGCCTCTAGAGCTATTCTTTCAAGGACAACATTGGTTGCTTCTTACTGCTGGATTTAGGTTCATACAGAATATGCACAATCCAAACTAAGCAAGGGATTAAGTCATCATTTGCGTTTAGACACTCACCCTCACTATGAGTTCCTGGTGCAGCAGCTGTTTCTTGCCACAAATGCTCAGTGCCATTGGTCACTGGTGCAGCTTCAGTGCTTCCCTGTGGATCTTCTTGCCACACTTTTGCATTTGGATTTAAGCCAGTACCTTTTGATGTTACCTGCTGAAGAGACAAAAGTAAATTATTTGCAAAAATAATCCAAGAAGAATGAGAAAGTAATTAGGGCAGTTATTACGGCGTGGCATAGTGCTTTCTTTAAGACAGTTAAATAACCAAAGAGGCAGAAAACAGACTCTCTTTCACCTTCCAAGAGAGAACAGGTTCTTAGACAAAAGTCAGGCTGATGGAAAAATTAAGTCCCTTGACAGTTTATAGTATCTTGTTTCCCATTTCATGATGGCCCTCTTCTCCCCTTTTAACCTCCATTTTATGAGTAATTTTTAGCCATGCAGTGACTAGGGCAATGGCACTAGTATGGGGATTTTTTGCAAGTAGAGGTAAGGGGCCAGATGCATGAGATTGACAAGTCAAGGTTTACACAAAATTTCTGATTGATCCATAATCCCCCACCCCTTTGGCAAAAGAGGGGGAAATCTCCCCATTCCAACCTCTTCCTTGAGAGGGATGGAAGGCAGCCCATTATATGGCACTGTGCTCTGGAGACAGGGAACCTGTGGTGTGTGTGGAGCGAGAGAAGTGTTCAGCCATGCAACTCAGCCCTGACAAAGCACCACCTCTCAGCTAGGCAAGAATAAAGTTGTTTCCTGCAAGCATTTCTGCCCCTTAGTCACAGTTAGCAGCTCTCTCCCACTCAGGCTACGTCTACACTACAGGATAAATTCAAATTAGCTTAAACAGATTTTATAAAACATATTAAAAAGTCGATTGTGTGCATCCACATTAGGCACATTAATTCGGTGGTGTGCGTCCATGGTCCAAGGCTAGCATCGATTTCTGGAGCGGTGCACTGTGGGTAGCTACTGTAAAATACTGAGGCCAATAACATCGATTTGCCTCCACACTAACCTTAATCCGATATAGTAATATCGATTTTAGCGTTACTCCTCTCGTTTTGTAGGAATACAGAAATCGATTTAAAGAGCCCTTTAAATCGATATAAAGAGCAGTGTAGGGTGGGCGGGTGCAGTGTTAAACCGATTTTAACAGCGTTAAATCGATTTAACAGCGTAGTGTGGACCAGGCCTCAGAGTAGGAAACAAAGGGAGAAATTTATTGTGGCACCTGGAAAAGTTTTCTGCTCAGCCACAGCCTGCCACAACTCCCATGAGGTTAAATTTTGATACTGTGAGACAAAAAAATTAGAATAGCTACTTAAGTGCTGAACATCTCAAGGAGATATTCCAGTTCAGTGACTGGAAAACAAAATATTGACAGGTAAAGTTTCCCGCAGCAACAAATCCCCCTGTCCAGAGTTATGGGATGCACAATGACTTCAAGAGATAGGAAATTAGGAAGGCAGCAAAACTGAGTACTAGTGCACAGATACCATATCCGAAGGAGCGAAGGAAGCCAATACCGAGTGTCTGAAAGAGGTTATATGGAAAACAAAATTACTTCCTCACAATTTTCTGTTAAGGCATCTTCTCTACGTCAGTGAGTTTAACTGCAAATAAGCCTAAAATCTTGTAATGGTTCCCAAGAGTTTCAGTGATATTCCCGTTGCCACATTACCACCTCTTTCCACACTTCTCCTCACGCACCACAACTCCAAGACAAAAAATATCAGAATGGGTTTGAACGTGTTCCTCCAGCTGTTAGAAATGCAAGAGCCTCGATCTCAAAATTCCCAATCAAGAATTTCCTTGAAAAAGAAACAAAAACAAAAAAACAGAACCAAAAAACCCACCCACCTACAAGTCAACTGTCACCAAACATTTACTAAAGATGTCTTAATTCATGCCAACAGTATGATAGCGGAAGAGAGAGTTGCGTATCTTTCCCTAAAGAACCACAATCCAAAAAAATCAGGAAGTTGGACGTATCAGAGTTTAGCCTTCTAGAGTCTCTGGCATTAAGAAGTAGCTTAGTACTGTGCCTTGAAAATAGGACAAGGATAAGGAAACTGTCTAATTAGTCATAGGAATAATTCTATTTATCTCTGCCAAGGTTCATACGAAGCTCCAAAGCACTTATAAATTGAAAATAAGATAAGTTTATGGCATTAAGCTACATGTAACAATGTCCCAGAAATATAACGTTTTCAGTAGGTTTATGGTCAAGGGAGAGACAGTGATTGCCATAGCTGATTCTGGAAAACGGAGGACATACTTCAAGGTAAGAAGAATTTAGAACTAGAAGTATCAAGTTTGGTTAGAGTCACAGCTAAGTTTTCCCCTTTCATGAACGACAGGCAGAAGAATACAGGAGTGGGGGGAAGGAAAGTGAGAACCAGCAGCAGAGACATGGTTAACATGAGTGCATTATTAAGATTTTCCTCCTCACTCAATCCTTTTGACTTTATGAGGAGAGGCTGAGGGTACTGGGGTTATTTAGTTTGCAAAAGAAAAGAGTGTGGGGGGGGGGATCTGATAGCAGCCTTCAACTACCTGAAGGGGGGGGTTCCAAAGAGGATGGAGCTCGGCTGTTCTCAGTGGTGGCAGATGACAGAACAAGAAGCAATGGTCTCAAGTTGCAGTGGGGCAGGTCTAGGCTGGATATTAGGAAACACTATTTCACTAGGAGGGTGGTGAAGCACTGGAATGGGCTACCTAGGGAGATGGTAGAAACTCTATCCTTAGAGGTTTTTAAGGCCCGGATCGACAAAGCCTTGGCTGAGATGATTTAGTTGGTGTTGGTCCTGCTTTGAGCAGGGGACTGGACTAGATGACCTTCCGAAGTCTCTTCCAACCCTAATTCCAACTGTTCCCCTAGAAGGGGATAAGACTTCTGAGAACCTCAGAAAGAGCCAAATAGAATATTTCACACATGTAGAAGTCAATGTCAAAGCAGCATGCTCCTGTCTACAGCAGGAGAGCAGAGTCAGGATTTATGAACTCTACAAGTTCAAACTGAGCAACACGGCCACATTTAGCTCATCATCTGTACATCTCAGTGAATCCCCAGGTAGGACAGGCATAATGTTTACTTACTTGACAGGTGTATTGTGACCTTAACATCCAAGCATTTTCACACATACACAAGTGTCTCATCTCTCAATAACCAGTCACATGAATGTTGCTGTTTGTAAAGAGGATGAAGCTTCTAAATTCAGCATGCCGAACAGTGGTGCTTGAAGTCAGACAGTAAGATCACTCTTCAAGGAATGTTTTTAGAAGCTTTCAAATTATAAAGGAGCATTTCCAAGTCAGACAAAGGCTTTGCAACTTTATTAATATGCTTACTGTAGCATCCAGAGTCCAGGCACCAAAAACAGAACAAGCTGTCAGCATGGGGAATGATTTCTCCCCCATATAGTTAGATGGACTTGTATCAGAAGACCACCATCCTTGAAACTGGTTTGTTTCGAGTATATCCACTCTGCTCAGAACACATGGATACTCCAACCTCCATGGAGCCAGGACTGCAAGTGCCTAATCTCTCAGCTATGTTGATTTGGATCAGTGATTTTTGGTCATGCATGCTACCAAATACATGCTCTTTGGTCGTTTCAGAGGTGGAAAGAAACTATCTGCCAGAATAGCAAACATGCCTGGGATTATTCTATAAATTGCACATATGCCAAAATTTAATCTAGAGGACACTTTTTTTTAGATAGTGAATTGGATCATCAGATATGATACTCAACAAGCTATCTCCCTAATTTCCAAGGATGAGGTCTGGCTAAAAGAGGGCCTCATTCATCTCATTGCCATGATGCAAGATTTCAGATGGTAATGCTGTGGACGAACAAAGCAACAGCCAAGTTTATTTTTTAAACTGAGACTCTACCTGAATGTCCATTTCCAACTAAACACTAAAAGGACTCGGAGAAAATGATAGGTAGTAAAATGATGAAGGAATCAGATCTTGCCTTCTTTTATATGGGGCTTCCTACTTCTGTTGTTCAAGTCTCACTTTCAGGAGAGAGGCTGTGCTAATAAACGAGGTCTGCAATCAGATCTATTCACATCCAAAAGGCAACTAATTGTGGTACTATCTTGTACTCTATGACCCAACCCTACGTCCAATGAATTCAGTCTCAAGACTTCCGTTGACTCTGAAGGGTCACGATCAAGCTCCCAGTGTATGCAGTTTTTCTGAAGCCAGAGTGTGGAATGCAAGTACTCTCATTCCACCCCATCAAATGCCTTTTTAGCAGAGAGTTTACAGTATGGACTCTTGCTTATTCAACTGAGCTTGATAGACAAATAGTACTGTTTTTCAAATACTACTGGTCCCATTTACCACATGAAGCCTTTTTGTTTCAGTCCACTGAAGTATTTTCACAAAGCAGTTATGACACTGCAGCGAGACAATGATCAGTAAAACTAATATTTACAAAATGACAGAGTTGGCCTGCTTGAAAGCTCTGCTCAACAGAACATTAAGTCTACCAGGAAGCTATCCAAAACCAGAGACTTCCCAGAAGACATGCTCTGGATAGCAGCCAGTATGTCATTCCAGGAATTCCCTCTGATCTGGAGACAGATTGTTGATAGTTAGGGATACTTTGAACGTTAGGTATGGCATCTGTCTTTTCTTTAGACTGATGGAGACAAATACCAGTACTGGAACTCCTTGCACATGGCCAGGGCCAGTTACAGGGGATGCCTCTAACAACACTAAGAAGCTTTACATCCAGTTTCACCTGCTCACTAACAGTTTGTCTGCTTTAACGCTCCAAGGAGTAGGCTTGTTCAGCTTTGGATGTGAGAAATTCAGAGGAGATCAGATACCAGCATATTCATTTACCCTTTCAGCTTGAAATAAAAACTTTATCTTATGGAATGGTTTTGTAGTTAGTCTCACAAAACCTAAACATGAGCACTCAAGCTGTGTGTTTCAGTCTGTGGTCCTTTCCAGAGTCGAAAATAATAAACTCTCCTTAAGAGAGATTAGAAAAGTTGACCGACATCACTTATGGTATCCTGGAATGTAAGCACTGTATTTCTTTTGCATTTCAATAAATTCTCTAAAGACAGACTTAATTGTGAAAGCCAAACTAGTTTTACTTAAACCTCTGGTCATTTTCCTATGTATTTAATAATTTCTCCTGCTAGGTATCTTCTTCAAAATAATTTTGTTTAACAGATACTTGCTCATCCTACTTTATCCTGCAGAGCAGTCATAATGCTGAATTTGTGACATCAGTGTTTTCCTTGGCAACAGACTGGGAGTGCAAGACTGGGGCTCCCCTTTAGGAACAAACATTTTGTACTTATATAGCAGATCTTTTCAGCTGAGACTGTCAATTTTACAGCTGGGAAAACTGAGGCAGAGAAAAAACAGTGATTTGACAAAGGTCACATGATAAATCTATGGGAGAGCTGGGAATAAAACCCAGCTCTCCTCAGCAGAATAATCTGAAACATTTATTGGGGGGCGGGGAGGGAGGGAGGGAGAAGAGAAGATGCTGGCAAATCAAGTTTCTTTCTGGAAGACTGTAGCCCTTTTCTGAGTTATTTGGAAATAAAAGAGAGTAACGTAGCATTGAAGCAGATAAACCATGGCTGATATTCCCAAACAGAGCTCCTTTCCGCTCATTGTTACAGGACATCTTGTTGTCAACTAAGGAGGAATTAGAAATAAGCAAGTACCCTGAACATGCCAGGAAACTCTCAGAAAATAAGTTATAATATTAACAGTTGTGTGAAAGCTGATTTGACTGAACACAATGGCTTCTCCATTAGTCAAGATGGCCACCGACTGCCAAAATCTGGCTTTATAAAGCACTTTATAAAGCACTTTTAAGAGATGACGTAAGAGGTGCTAGATAAAAACAGATTCTGTTTATTTTTATGACGACAAGGTTTTCCAGGAGAGGGGCATGCAGGATAATGCACACCATGTATGCTGCAGTTTTTAGGACAACAAGCAGAGCTGCAGATTGATTATATTCTGCTTAGAGTATGAGATTTTTTTAACTGCTTGTGTCATAACCCTCATATAAGCCTGCATGAGTTTTGTCTTATTGCCACAAAAAGAAGAAGGAAGCCCTTACACACTGAATGGTGCTACTCAGGCATATTCCCTTCATGCTGTCATGTTTCTACAGCTATGAAACATCACTGAGGCACCAACTAGGAGAGATTGCCTTATTACATTTTTTAACTTTCCCCAACAGTTTAAATAGCTAAAAATACACAAATCTAATATTTCCCAGTAAGAGAGTAATGTCATAACCAGAATTATAGACTGTAATGAACACTGAGGTGAAGTAAAGCTGCTGAAACTCAAATTAGAAATATCAAATCACAGTTGTGATTGTACTGTGAGAAACTCAAAGCATTCTTCCAATGTACTAACATTGTTTATTTAATGAGAACAATATGCTTGGCCCTGCATGATCCACACAAATACAGGCTCTGTAACGAAGAGACATGGAACGTACTTCTGCACAGACGTCATACTATTACATGCCCACAGTTCATTCTATCAACAGCTCTAACCCTACACACCAGGTTGGAAAGGTAATATATTTAGCACCAATAATTTTTCAAGTTACAAACCATACCAAGTATCAGACAGGTAGCTGTCTTAGTCTGGATCTGTAAAAAGCAACAAAGAGTCCTATGGAGCACCTTATAGACTAACAGACGTATTAGAAACATAAGAACGGCCGTACCGGGTCAGACCAAAGGTCCATCTAGCCCAGTATCTGTCTATCGACAGTGGCCAATGCCAGGTGCCCCAGAGGGAGTGAACCTAACAGGCAATGATCAAGTGATCTCTCTCCTGCCATCCATCTCCATTCTCTGATGAACAGAGGCTAGGGACACCATTCTTTACCCATCCTGGCTAATAGCCATTTATGGACTTAGCCACCATGAATTTATCCAGTTCTCTTTTAAACACTGTTATAGTCCTAGCCTTCACAACCTCCTCAGGTAAGGAGTTCCACAAGTTGACTGTGCACTGCGTGAAGAAGAACTTCCTTTTATTTGTTTTAAACCTGCTGCCTGTTAATTTCATTTGGCGATCCCTAGTTCTTGTATTATGGGAATAAGTAAATAACTTTTCCTTATCCACTTTCTCCACATCACTCATGATTTTATATATCTCTATCATATCCCCCCTTAGTCTCCTCTTTTCCAAGCTGAAGAGGCCTAGCCTCTTTAATCTTTCCTCATATGGGACCCTCTCCAAACCCCTAATCATTTTTGTTGCCCTTTTCTGAACCTTTTCTAGTGCTAGAATATCTTTTTTGAGGTGAGGAGACCACATCTGTACATAGTATTCGAGATGTGGGCGTACCATGGATTTATATAAGGGCAATAATATATTCTCAGTCTTATTCTCTATCCCCTTTTTAATGATTCCTAACATCCTGTTTGCTTTTTGGACCGCCTTTGCGCACTGCGTGGACATCTTCAGAGAACTATCCACGATGACTCCAAGATCTTTTTCCTGACTCATTGTAGCTAAATTAGCCCCCATCATATTGTATGTATAGTTGGAGTTATTTTTTCCAATGTGCATTACTTTACATTTATCCACATTAAATTTCATTTGCCATTTTGTTGCCCAATCACTTAGCTTTGTGAGACCTTTTTGAAGTTCTTCACAATCTGTTTTGGTCTTAACTATCTTGAGTAGTTTAGCATCATCTTCAAACTTTGCCACCTCACTGTTTACCCCTTTCTCCAGATCATTTATGAATAAATTGAATAGGATTGGTCCTAGGACTGACCCTTGGGGAACATCACTAGTTACCCCTCTCCATTCTGAGAATTTACCATTAATTCTTACCCTTTGTTCTCTGTCTTTTAACCAGTTCTCTATCCATGAAAGGACCTTCCCTTTTATCCCATGACAGCTTAATTTACATAAGAGCCTTTGGTGAGGGACCTTGTCAAAGGCTTTCTGGAAATCTAGAGTACGTTATGTCCACTGGATCCCCTTGTCCACATGTTTGTTGACCCCTTCAAAGAACTCTAATAGATTGGTAAGACACAATTTCCCTTTACAGAAACCATGTTGACTATTGCTCAACAGTTTATGTTTTGAAAGCTTATGCTCCAATACGTCTGTTAGTCTATAAGGTGTCATACGAGCTGTCACTTTATATCATACCAAGGTAGCATTTTTAAAAAGTGCCTCAATACTCCTATTACTAATTATCCCTGTGTGCATGAATTATGAATTTCAGTTGTGTTTTAACCAAAAAAAAAAAAAAAAGTTTACAATTACCAGCTAACCTTTCCCAAGAGCATCTTGATCTCAAATACAACCTTGTTTTGTATATATGGTATAAAGTTGCTGTGCCAAATACTGCTGAGGTACATCAGTCCCAAACTGGACTAACTGCCTTGAACTCCAGTGTAGCAGTAGAATTTGACCAGTCATATGAAGATAACAGAAGTTAATCATGGATGACATATAGCTTATCAGCAGAAGGGAAAGGAGTAGATCAAACAAAGCAACTAATATTAACCAAGTTATAGCATAAGACTTGTTGAATCTTCAGACAGTCACTCCCTGGCTACACAGATTCCTACTTGCTCAAGCTAATTTTAAGTCTAAGCCCTATTCCTATTATGGTGCCCCATTTCTGTCAAATTATTTTAATTCTAAGATCTGCCTCAAAGCATTTGCTGCTCAGAAATAACTAGCTCCTCACCTATAAATTTAACTTTTTTACCCTGTGGTCAGTTACAGGTATAGATAGCTGTTCACAACTTTAAATAGTGTTTGTTATCAGCCTGCAGGTTTGAAGAGCAACTGCAATCTAACCAAAAATGGAAAAAGGGGAAAAAAAAACCCTAAATCAAAGCACTATGGCTCTGTGGTAAGATCATTTTTCCAAAGTGACACAAACAATATTCATTCCAAAACTTAAATGGCTTTCTTCAAGAAAGTTAGGGGGTTCCCCAGTCCCTTTCTTTAAGCATTCTTAACCACAGTACAAATTTAACTACTTATCTGAAATATGAACAAAACTACCATATGATAAACTAATAGTACATGACCTGTGAATTAACCTCAGGTCAATTATTCCGAACCCTAGTATACTAAATTCTCTAACTAACAACAAAGAATCTTGTGGTACCTTATAGACCAGGGATTCGCAACCTTTCAGAAGTGGTGTGCCGAGTCTTCCTTTATTCACGCTAATGTAAGGTTCCGCGTGCCAGAAATACTTTTTAATGTTTTTAGAAGGTCTCTTTCTATGTCTATAATAGATAACTAAACTATTGCTGTATCTAAAGTAAATAAGGTTTTTAAAATGTTTAAGAAGCTTTATTTAAAATTAAATTAAAATGCAGAGCCCCCCCAGACTAATTGCTAGGACCCAGGCAGTGTGAGTGCCACTGAAAATCAGCTCGTGTGCCGCCTTCAGCACACATGCCATAGGTTGCCTACTCCTGTTATAGACAGATGTATTGGAGCATAAGCTTTTGTGGGTGAATACCCATTTTATCAGACTGTTGCTTTTTGCAGATCCAGACTAACATGGCTACCCCTCTGATATTGGGCTCTATATTTAACGCGAACATAGAAATCACAGATCTGTATCTAGTCCAGTCCCCTGCACTGGGACAGGACTAATTATTATCAGACCATCCCTGAAAGGTGTTTGAAGGGTTTTGAGAGCAGATTAGACAATGATGGAGATTCCAAATTTGTTCCAGTGCTTAACTACCCTTACAGTTAGGAAGCTTTTCCTAAGACATAAAACAAATCTCCCTTGTCACAATTTAAGCCCAATACTTCTTGTCCTGTCCTCGGTGGTTAAGGAGAACAGTTTATCACCCTCCTCTTTATAACAATCTTTTATGTACGTGAAGACTTATCTCCCCCCTCAGTCTTCTTTTCCCCAGACTTAAACCCATTTTTTCCAAATTTTCCTCATAGGTCAAGTTTTCAAGACCTTTAACCATTTTTGTTGCTATCTTCTGGACTTTCTCTAATTTAGCCACATCTTTCCTGGTGCTCAGAACTGAACTCATTAGCCTTATCAGTGCTGAGCAGAGTGGAAGAATGACTTCTGATGTCTTGCTTATAACACTCTTGCTAATATATTCCAAAATATTTGCTCCTCCCACCAACAGTATTACATTTAACATGAATCAGTCTGCTCCACTATAACCTCCAGATCCCTTTTTGCAGTACTCTTTCCTAGAGTCATTTCCCATTTTGTATTTGTGCAATTGATTATTCCTTTCTAAGTGCAGTACTTTGAATTTAATTCTATTCATGTCGCACCATTTTTCCAGTTTGTCAAGATCATTTTTAATTATAATCCTGTCCTCCAAAGCGCTTGCAACCCCTACCAGTGTGGTATCACCAGCAAACTTTAGAAGTGTATTCTCTCCATTACAAAATCATTTATGAGGATATCAAATAGAATCAGACCAATGAAATCCCTGTGGGACCCCCACTCCATATGCCCTTTCATCTTGGCTGTGAACCTCAGATAACTAGTGAGTACAGTTTTCAAACCAATTCCACACCCAACAGATAGTAGGTTCATCCAGGCTACCTTTCTCTAGTTTGTTTATGAGACTGTCATGTGAGATAATATCAAAAGCCTGACTGAAGTCAAGACACATCACATCTACTAGTTCCCCCCCATTCACAAGGCTTGTTACCCTGACAAGTAAACATATTAGGATGGTTTGACATGATTTGTTCTTAACTGTTACTTATCACCTTATCATCTTCTAGGTGCTTACAAACTGATTGTCAATTATGTTAATTTGTCTTACAGTAAATTAAGTCAAACCAATCTGGAACATTTAAACAAAGTGCACTACAGACTATGAAATCTAAACAATGGAATTAAGTTTCACTAAAGTGATGCAAAAAGTGTTTGCTAAACACATTGATCTTTCAGTAATAGTAGATGCGATATCTGTTAGAACCAAATGATCTCCATCCAAATACACAATCAAAGGACTTCATATACAGCCAAGGGTGAAGAAACACTTTACCTAAAAGTGTGGGTCTAATTTATTTGGTGGTGCAATAAAGAAGCAGTCTACTTTGTCCATCAAGGCTACAAACCACAATAACAACAACAATAAAAGCATAGTTGTAAGTTTTCAGATTCAAAAGAAATGTTCCTTAATGTGCCATGTGTATTTAGGTTCAAAGTACAGAAACACTATACACCTGTATGTACTAGGTTTAGTTAATGAAATTATATAGTCTTTAATTTTACCAAAATATGCATTACTTCCATTTTTTTCCAATTCAGTTTACTAAACTGAAAAACTAAGCACAGCAGCTGAATTAAGGAAAACCAGGAAGTCCACTGAAACAAGGAAGCAGCCAGTTTCTCAGTGGCAAGTAACTACATTGCGAGTCTATGTAATCTTCAGAAAAATGAGAAAGAGCGCAAGTCCAAGAGTACAAATTATAATCTTAAAAGAGAATTAATAGTTTATCCCTTTTCTACTCTATACATACTGTTTTTTCTAGGATTAAATGTTTCCTATATGTTACTTTACAAAAGCACTTCCACAATTCCCTTAGTCTTCAAAATGCTTTGAATACATTCGAAAAAAAAAAAGATTTGAATTAAAAAAAAGTTTCAACTTGCTGTAATTAGTTCCCATCAAACCATATCAAAATATACAAGCAATTAAGAGATCCTGCTAGATTTGATTCTTTTTCACCACAGTTGCCTTACAACCTGTGGAATACAACCCTTCCACAGGCTCTATTAATGGGCACAGTTAGCCAGTGCCAAGTTGCTAAGTTGCAGCTTTGCTAGTTTGACGTTTATACAATGCAAAGAACAATATGCTCTGGAATCTACTCAAAGCATTAGCCAGGCAGAGAAAGCAAGGGATCAGCTGATTATATTGCACACAAGCCATGGCAGCCTCTGCTTTAAAAAAAAAGGGGGGGGGCGAACGAAAGAACAAAACAAATCTTTGGATTTTAAAATTTTAAAAAACTTCAATGGTTTCTCTCGCCCACCGTGTAACCTTCACACGCGCCGCGCCATGCACCAGGCAGCCACCAGGGCAACTTTTACAAAAGGTCAATGCGGTGCCTTTCAAGACTCCCCCTCCCGCTTTCCCTCTCTCTAGCATGGCACCGACAGCCCGGCCACTGACAGAACCTCCCGGGGACGAAGAGATGGGGCGAGGTTTTCTTAACCCCCAGTCCGCCCCACCGTTCACCTTCGCTCTCAAACTGCCCCTCTCATCTCAGCCCCCTCGCTCCTGTCACCCCCCAAAGTCCATTCATGCGGCCTCCTGGGCCCCCCGGCTCTCCCCACTCACTCTCCTCGAGGTGACTCCACAGCCCCTTCCTCCAGGCCGGATTTGCTGTCTCAGGTCCGGCCCCTCCCCCCGGGCCCGGCCGGCTGGCTGGCTCAGCCGCGGCAGCAGCGTGTGCGGCCTGGAAAGTCACATGGCCCCACAACGCGGCCGGCCGGCCTCGCCGCCTCCCCCCAATCCGGGCCCCCTCCTCACCTCCACGAACAGCAGCATCCTCCTTCTCCCGCCTCCCCCCGAGGCCAGCGGGCCCGGGATCCCGGCTCGGACGGCTCCCCGCTCCCAGGCAGGCTCCGGCAGCGCCAGCGATAAGGACACTCGAGCTCCGCCTCCGGCTGCTGCCGCCAGCCAGGGCCCGGGCCCCCGCCCCTTCCAGATCCTCCGCCTCTCCCCGGCAGCCACCGCCTCTGCCGGGTCACCACCTAGAAGTCCTTCCGGGGTCATCGAAGGCAGTTGGAAGAAACTAGCCAGGGTCCTCTTGGGAATGTACTATTGCCCGGGCGGGGGGACACAGCAATCTAGGGGAATGAACCATTCTGCGTAGGTGTCAGAGGGGGTATACCATTCTCTACGCTCTTGGGATTGTTATTCCGAGGGCATGTACCAATCTCTGAACAACAGGGGGAAGGGAATCCGTTGGAGTGGTCCTCTCCTTGTTTGTGTGTTGGGGGGAACGTGCCATTCTCGACGCGGTGGGGGTGCACGGGGGGATGTACCATTCTGTGTGCCCCTGAAGGGGCCATTGTGCCACCTCAGAACGTGCCCAGCACAGAGCCATGAGGTAGCATCCAAACAGCGTGACCTCATGTCAAGGCTGCACAGAGCAATTAAAGGGCCCCAAGGTGGGATCATGGCCCCACAGCATGCTGAGCCTGGGGCCATGGAAGTGGATTTCAAGTAGCACCAACCTCAAGCCTTCAAAACCGTGAGTCAGGCCTTCAGAATCATCAGACTGGCTTAAAAACAATACACTTGGGGCTCTTCTGGTTCATGTTGGCCCTCTTTTCTCCACAACCGTGAGATAAAGGCCAAGAGTCTCACAGTAATGTCAGGACTCCAGGGTCTGAGGCTTCAAGAAGAATTCCAAATATTGTGATACCTGTAACAAGTCACAAGAGTTACAACACTGCATCACATCAAGGTCTTTGAGCCTCAACCAGAGCAATAAGATGGCGAAAAAGCTGGGTCATGTACTCAAACATCACTGTGACCCACAAGATGTGGCTCTGTTTCATAGTCCCCGACAGATGTTTTGTCACCTTTTTATCAGAGACAGAGGAGCTATCCCCCACCCTCAGGAGGAGAAAATTAATCTATCCAGAGTAACAGGTAACCTGTGAAAAAGACCAACATGAATCTCCAATTCTGAAAGAAATGGACTCTCTCAGGCTAAGCTCTTTGGGGCAGGGACCTACCTTTTTTATATATGTCCAGGGGCATAATTGAGGAGCAGGCATTGCCCCCCCAACTCCAGGCCTCGGGCAGGCACATAATTTACACACGTTGCCACATGCAGCCTTGACCTGACTGGAGCTAGCTGCCCCCCCATATATAGAAGTCAAACTATGCCTGTGTATATGCTTGTGTATTACCTAGCATCAGGGGGATCTCTGATCCATCAATACAAATAATTTCTAATAATAAACACGCACACGCACATGCTTGCACACACATACACAGACAGTTCTCTCTCCAGTCTATTTTAGATAGTTCTATACTGCCACCCATCACCTTAGTATCTGAGTGCCTTCCACATAAAAGCAGTATTAAACTGTGAAATCCCAAATGCACTTTGTGAAGACTCTGGCATTTCACCCTTTATGGGGTAAAAATTCCAAAGCTCAGGGTAGTGTTTATTAATTTAATTTGATTAATTTGCTTTCTTTTTGTAATGTGGAGGAGGGGTATAGGTTGAGGTTTTGAGGTAGAAGAGGGTGGTTATTAGCAATAAGCAGTGCTGGTTGAAATTTTGTAATTAAAAAAATGGCCTTTTTTCAAAACCTGACGTTTTCTTTAACATTTTTTTCTTTGTTTCCTTAAAAAAAAAAAAAAACTTGGAAGACAAGACATTTAGTCTGTTTTTAGTTTATAATTTTTTTTTCAAACCTTCTCTCCCTTTTTTCCTCCCTTGTTCAGTGGTAAAATACAAAAGGATGAGGGAGTGAAAGGGGGAAGAGGAGAGAAAATAAAAAGGGGAAAGAATGTCAGGGGAAGAATTACTGAAAATAAACCCCAAACCCCAAGATGTAAAACAAACATTTGTGAAAAACTTTTAATATAAAAAAAACTGTTGATTTTTTTAAATTGCATAATGAAAAATTCAGCAAAATTGTGTACATTTTTATCTAGCCCTCCATTTTAGGACTCTTGCACCTATCTTTGAGTATCTGGTATTGGTCACTACTGGAGACAGGATACTGCAGTAGATGGACTCCTGATCTTGTCTGGCAATTCGTAGGTTCCTAATGCTCTTTTCCCATAACTCATAGGAGGCCATGAGAGGCCTGTATTCTAAGGATTATCTGCTTTCCCCACTCACACACCATAAGGTGGCAAAGAGCTTTAATTCTAATTCTTTGTATTTGTAGGATAAGATCAAGAGCAGGAACAGATGAAACTTTGGAGTGGGAAATGGAATAGTTCACTGTGTGGAGTCCTGAAAGTGGGTGAGGGTAGAAGGAACAAATGCCAGCATTTCAATTTAGAGAGACAAGGTGAGTAAGGTAATATCTTACTGGACCAACGGTGAGAGAGACAGGCTTTCAAGCTTACATAGAGCTCTTCTTCAGGTCTGAAGTGCTCTGTGTAAGCACAAAAGCATGTCTCTCTCACCAAGAAAAGTTGGTCCAATAAAAGATATTACATCACCCATCATGTCTCCCTAATATCCTGGGACCATCACAGCTACAACATTGCATACAACATTTAAATTTGCCAGCTTGGTAGGGCAGTGAGTTCTGCTAAATAAAGAAAAATTTCCAAAGAATACAAGAAGGATCCAAGAACAATGATTTCCAGCCACAATATTGCACTGATAATCAAAGTATGGTCCATGGGCACTTGTGGTGTCCTTTCCTGGTGGTCTGCAGACTGAAATATTTTATAGACAAAAGGTAGGAAATTGGGTTTGGGAGGGGAAGTGAGTCCATGAAAAGCTTTTTCTTAAATAGCCTTACAAAGCATTAAAAGCTTGAGCACCAGTTATGTTAGGGAATCCCTGCAGCTCCTCTCCAGGAATGGCTTCATTTGAAATTACTCTGACAAGCAATTCTATTTTTAAAATGTCCAGCACCACTAGAGTCTTGTCCCTGGAACCACTCACATGTGTCCCACTGAGGACTACTTGTGCTTGAAGTACATAAATGATAGAAAGATTATTGGACAACTGCAGCTCTGACCTTCTGTAGTACAGCCAGCAATGTAACCTTCTACCAGAAAGCTGTACTGACCGGGATATAACTGTTCTAGAGACTTCTCGTTAAGCTAGGGTGACCAGATGTCCTGTTTTTATAGGGACAGTCGTCCCGTTTTTTGGGACTTTTTCTTATATAGGTGCCTATTAACCCCCACCCACTGTCCTGTTTTTTCACAGTTGCTGTCTGGTCACCCTGTGTTAAGCATTCCTGTTGAAATCTCTCTAGGGGTTATTTAATTAGTAAATCCTGTTTGGTAGGTGTCTTATCTATGTACATTCCATTCACTGTGCCTGATGATATCGGGATAGAACCAGAGGAAAAGTTATTATGACATCACCCAGACAAATAGAATATTCTCATCTCTTGGTGACAAGTCCATTTGTCCCTCTGTTGTTGAGCTAACAGCCAGAGAAACTGGACCTCCAACTACACCTCTAGAACAAGGAAACTAAACAGGCTTACCCTGTGATTCAGTTTGGAATTGTCAGAAGTTTATTCTTCGTGCAGGAAAACTACCAGGTTCTAAACATGGTAGTGCAGGAATCATCATCATCATCATCATTAGGAAGCTCATATGAATCTGAAACAAACTCAGAACCTGAGCTTGAAGCTGCAGCCTCTAAATTGGAACTCATTATCAGTCCTCTTACTGAAATCCCCCCCTCAGTGAAGAACATACTGGAGAAAATTGATGCTGCCCAGCTCGACAGAGCCAGGAAGGTACATCTTGACACTGAGTACCTGATCTTTGGGTCTGCTGAATGCCTCCTGTGAGTAGGATGCAAGGGAGACTAGCCCTTTGTAGGAGAGGCATCAGAGATAGGTGGAGGTCTGAGATTTTATGCTCCACAAAATATTCCCATTACCGTTAGGGGTCTTGAGTTGCTTTCCATTTTAGTGAACAGCTCGTGTTCACTGCCGGTTGGTTTTATCAGCAATTTGAGGAGCAGAATATTTACTTCCTGATATTTGTCATTTAGAAATAAAGGGACATGATCCTGAGAAGTGTTAAGCACTCCCATTTGCAGTGCTGAGACCCTCCCTAGCTAGGTTCTATTCCTAACTCATCCTCTGTTATATGTTACTGTAGCACCCAGATCTCCTAACTCAGATCAGAGCCTCATTGTACTAGGCAGCACATAATGGGAGGCAGCTCCTGCCTCAAAGAGTTTACAATCTGAATAGAGAAGTCAAACAAAGGTAGGCAAAAGGAAGTATTATCTCATGTAGAAATTTCAGTGACTTGCCCAAGGTCACACAAGGAGTCTGTGGCAGAATGAAACCTAGCTCTCCTGAGTCTCAGTCCAGTGGATTTGCTTACCTAGGCTTGAGCTCCTTGCATGTAGGGTGATCTAGAAACAGTATTATTAAGGCCTCATCCTGTCTCTTTAGGAGGTTTTTAAGCAACTGTTTGTAATTCTGGACAATGTGAACCGGGTATGTGACCGCTTCAAAGGGGACGAACGGATGGACCCAGAGATAGAAGAACAGTTTTTCCTCTCCGGCACTTGGGCTGAGAGGAAACGGCGGGCACTTCTACTGGACAAGGTAGTCATCCTGCTCAACACCAGCACAGCTCAAGGGAAAGATTTAAAGTTTGTTCTGGAATCATTAAAAGAATGGGGTAAGTTAATGGAGACAAATGGCCCCTGGGATGCTCCAGAGTACAGGCAGCTCTAGAGCTGTAGCCCTAAACTTTAGGGATGTCTGGAACCATGCTCTCCACCTGGCCCCTATATCTCTATCATGGGGTCAGTCAAAAACCTGGATCCAAAAGCCTCTGAACTTTGGGGAAGTTTTGAGCTGGAGTCCAACTTCATAGTTTGATCCCATTGTGATATTTGGGTGATCACCCAGTCTGGTAAGGGGTTTGGTCACCACCTTCCGTTATAATCTTGGGGTGCTTTAATGCTGTGGTGCTATGGCTCAGATCCCAGACACCAGTAGTTGGTATATTTTTATAGTAAATGGCCGTATGCAATCGGTTTATTTAACTGCTTTTTTGGGGGAGTTAAACTTCTTGTTCTCTGCAGGGGGTGTCTGGACCCCAATTGTCACACCTATCTCTGCTCAAACCCTGCAGCTATATAGTGGGGGGTGGGTCTGATTTACAGGACCATCTTGAATTTAACCTTTAGAATACCAGGAATCAGGTGATTTCCCCTCATGGTTCTCCACTGAAGGATCTAAGATGAATTATATTAGTTTTTAATACCTGTCACACTCTCTGTCCCCAAACATGATCCCCATCTCCTTCTCACCAGCAAGGGGAGACAGCCACTTGCCCGCCTCCTTAGCCCTCTCAGAGGCCCTTACTGAATGCCCTAAGACTCCATCTCACAGACTCCTGCTCCCTGCCCACCCTACAGCATTGCTGTCCCCACCTCCCTATATATTTTCCTGTGTTTGTGTGATATGTTACAGTGTTCACCAGACCTCCTTGTGCAGCTTTGAGACCCTTCTGTGGCCATACCTGGCTGTAGAGACATATCACGTATGAATTGCTAACCATCAGGCCAAGATCTTTTGTATCATTTAATAAGGGTTTGATTTTCTGCTGGAAGGTAATTAACATGAGCTTCATTCCCCTTTTTGCTTTGGCTCTTTTCAAGGTGAAATGTTGTCAGAAGGCAAAGAACAAGTAGGAGACACCTCCACTGTCCAGTGGGTCAGTGATATGGAGACCAAGCTGCTGACCTCCCTTGATTATACAGAAGGATGTATAATGCAGCTAATCAATCTCTGCACACCTCTTGTGGAAAACAGAAGGAAAAAGAGGGGGAAATCAAGTATGTGTTTCAAACATCTTGAAATAAGAAAAGGAAAGGAATTAATATTTCTGATTAATTTGGACGAACAGAGATCTGATGGATATGTAGCCAGATTTTCAAAAGTGACCTTCAGGCATGAGGCATTTCAATATGCTTTCCATCCTAGTGTACATCTTTATTGTGAGCACCCCAGTGTTTTCCCAGTCAGAGGCAAACTGAGTAGACAAGCTAGATACAGAGAGGATTATTATCCCCATTTTAAATATGGGGGACTGAGCAGTGAAGAATCTAGCCTAATGTCACTAGGGTGACCAGACAGCCAGTGTGAAAAATCAGGGTGGAGGTGGGGGGTAATAGGGGGTATATAAGAAAAAGACCCAAAAATCAGGACTGTCACTATAAAATCAGGACAGCTGGTCACCCTAAATGTCACACAGAGAGTTTGTGGCAGAGACATACATTGAACCCAGATCTTCTGAGTTTTATCCCAGAGCTTTAACCATAGGACCATCCTTCATTTCATTATAGACCTTAATTCTTTCTCCTTGTGTGTCTAACTTTCCCAGTTGTTCCCAAAACCGGCATGTGGAGAGCATGGCGAGAGAAAGTTGCACAGAAACCTCACGAAGCCCAGCCCTTGAGCCCTGAACAAATGTTAGAAGATGAATCTGTAACTTTCTCCAGGACGTCTGAGCTCCTTACCATGTTACAGGAATTTGTAGGTTCTATACGGTTCAACAAAGCAGAAGTTGTTGTTGTTAAATATATAGTGACAATGGTGGCCAATCTCACCAAAGCCTTCACTCTGCTAACCAAACAGTCCCGTGGCCTGCAAGCAAAGTATGATACCTTAGTATCCCAGGAGTCCAGGAAGCAGGAATTTCAGTGTGTGAACCTTCAAAAGGAAGTACAGGTGCTTAATGAAAAAAAGGCATCCTTGGAGGCTCGAGTCCAAAGCATTGAACACGAATACAAGATGCTTTTCATAGAAAATGAAGCAATACAAAAAGAACTGCACAAGGTGAAGGAAAAAGCAGCAGTAAAGATAGAACTGTCTTTAAGAGACATGAAATCTGGGGCCAGGGCTTCTTATGAAAGGAAATCCCAGGAAGATGATAAACATGTGAGTAGGGAAAAGGTTGCAAATCTGTCAGCTGAAAAGCTGTCATGGAAATCCCAGGCAGATCTTGCTAAATCCCTCAGTAGGAAAAGAGAGGCAAAGGTACCAGATAAAAAGCAGCTTCAGAGACCATTGGTAGAGAAAACAGAAGACACCAGTGACAAACAAGATGCAAAGCTTCTAGATAAAAAGCCAGCACTGAAAGCCTCAGTAGAGAGAGGTGAAGGCACCAATGACAAACAGAAAGCCCTGGTAGAGAGAACTCAAGACACTGTTGTCAAATGGGACGCAGTCATCCCAGTGGAAAAACAAGAAGAGACTTCAGAAGACCTGGCTGGAAGACAGCATGAACAACCTCTGGACAGTGAGCAAACAGAGGCTGCTGACAAATGGGATGTGAACCTCCTGGGTGGAACCCAGGAAGTTGTTGAAGATGTCACTGGTGAGTGGCATAAGATCCTACCAGATGAAGATGAGCTCAAGGCTGACAGTGAAGAAGAAATTGAAAGGCTTCCATCCCCAACAGAACTCCCATACCCAGGGGTATCTAGGAAAGGAAAGCAGAGGAGGAAGAAGGAAAGCCTGTACACTGAGGAGACATGTACAATAATGCCTCAGAGCCCTATCAGCAGAAGCATGCTGGACTCATCCACTGCACTGTATGGATTTAATTCAGCTCTCCTGGGTTATCTAGAGCAGAAGATGGAGAAGCTATGGAAATGTCCCTCTCCTGGGAAGAGACAAGCAGAGAGGATGCTGCCCAAGGACCCAGAAGCCCAAAGGCTCTACATGGCCTTGGAGAGGAAACTGGAAGAATGCTTCTCAAAAATGAAGATAAGATATTCCAGCAGCTTAGAGGAACAGAAGCTTCCAAGGAGCCTGGAGCTGACTGAAGAGCATGATGAAGAGGCAAAGCCACCCTTAGAGGTTCTTCCTGGGATCCTCATTCCAGGGAAAGAAGTCCCTGGTTCCTCCATCCAGTTGAATGACCCTGACAGTCCCTTTTTGGAGTCCAAAGTTCCTGTGATCTCACAATGGAGACTTCCTGCAGCCCTGTTGAAGGAACCTAATATCTCAGCACATTTTCAATTTCCCAAGCAATGGCAGCAGCAATGGCAGCAACAGCAGCAGGAGAAATGGCAGGAGGAGGAACAGGAATGGTTTAAGAAGATACAGAAGCAGCAGCAGTATCAGGTGCAATGGCAGTCACCACAGCCTGAGGAGCAGCTCCAGCAGCAGCTGCAAGGGGTAAAGGAGAAGGTAGATCCGCTGCAGCAGGAAGAGCATCAGTTTGAGGAGCTGCAGCCACAGCAGGAGCCACTGCAGGAAGGGCAGAAAGAGAAGCACAAGCAGTGGAAGAAGCAGCTGGAGGAACAAGCAGAGGAGCAGAGTCTGAGGCAGCAGCAGCAGAGGCTATATCAGCAGTGGCAGGAAGAGCAGCAGAAAAATCATGAGGCGCAGCAGAGGCTGTGGCGGCAGCAGGAGGAGGTGCAGAGACTGTGGCGGCAGCAGCAGGAAGAGCGTCAGAGGCTGTGGCAGCAGCATGGGGAGGAGCAGCGGGAGCAGCAGAAATTGTGGCAGCAGAAGGAGCAAGAGCATGAGCAGCAGGCAAGGTACTGGCAGCAGCAGGTGGAGGAGCATGAGGAGCAGCTGCATCTGTGGCAGCAGGAGCAGGAAGAACATGACCTTCACCTGAGCCAGTGGCAGCAGCAGGAGGTGAAGCAGCAGGAGCAGGAAAAGCACTGGCAGCAGCAGGTGGAGGAGCATGAGAAGCAGCGGCAGCTGTGGCAGCAGGAGCAGGAAGAACATGACCTTCACCTGAGCCAGTGGCAGCAGCAGGAGGTGAAGCAGCAGGAGCAGGAAAAGCACTGGCAGCAGCAGGTGGAGGAGCATGAGAAACAGCGGCTGCTGTGGCAGCAGGAGCAAGAAGAACATGACCTTCACCTGAGCCAGTGGCAGCAGCAGGAGGTGAAGCAGCAGGAGCAGGAGAGGCTATGGCTACAGCAGTTGCATGAACAGCAAAAGCTGCTGCAAAAACAGATACAGCAGGAGCAGTACCTAATCGCAAAGCCTAAACCAGTTCCCAGGAGCAGAGAACCTGGGACCCTGGAACACTTGACAAAACAGACCCCACTAAGGCCAGGGAGAGAGATTGCAAAGGAAGAGGTCCTACTGTGTGAATATTTCAAGGCTTCTACCCAGCAAATGGTTCCCACTCAGAGCAAAGTATCCCTGCACTCTCAAGCTCAGTCTACTGAGGAGACTAACTGGCTCCCGACGCTGGCTCAGAAGACCAAAGGGAAGAGCTTGGTGCCCTCCAGTATGTCAGAGAAGCGATACTGGGTGGATGTGGAGGCTCAGAGGGAGAACTTGGTGCTGCTGGGCCAGGCGACCCAGAAGTGCAGACTACCCCCACACCTGCACATGCAGGCGAAGGAAGTTATCACTGAGACCCTGCACACTGATGTTGAGAGGCTGGCTCTCCTCTTCCACAAATACATTTCCTTCTGCCACCTCCAGCATGTCAGGTACCAACATATGCAGACTACTGTTATCCATGTGGGGCCAAATCCTTGCTAAGGACCTGTTCCTGCTGCCATCAAAGCCAATGTGAGCCTGTCCATTGAGTTTAATGGGAGCAGGACTTTGCTCAGTCTTTACACAGGCAAAATTCCTATTGAAGCCAATGGTACAAATCCTGAGGGCCTTACTCAGACCACAGGCCTTGTGGCAGTTGGGGAATAAGTAAGGTGCAGATACACCTAGTTCATGCTCCCTGCCTTCCCTGACATGCCACACACGCAAAAACACCCTGGAATATCCCTCTACCTGGGGCTCTGGTGAAAGGGCTCAAATAACGTCTTGCACCATCTGCACCAGGGTATTCTCCAAAGAACAGCTGCTTTGCAGCCTCTTTGTTCGGCTGTTCCTCAGGGCAGCCAGGATGGGGTCCAGTTGATCAGATCCTGACTGGTGCTAAGCATGTGTAGCATCCATTAAAGTCTGCTTCTATTGAGCTCAGTGGTCAAACTCTCACTGATCTCAGTCAGAACAGGATTGTGCAAAGTGTGCTCAGCATCTCTCAGGATTTGGCCCTAGCTCAGCAATAGACAGACCGTTTCCCTTACTTCTATGGCCGTTCTGGGTGGTTGGTGCCTCTTGGTATTTGTCCCATAACCAATCAGATTAGCCTATCAATTCTCTCTCTATATATATATTTTTTTAGGGTTGGAAGATAAAGTCTCAAAGCACCACAGAGGAAACTCCACATGGTCTCATCACCCAGTGATATGAGTGGGGTTTCCATGCTCCAAAATATTAGGGCTGAGATCCATTGTGCAGATCTGACAGAAAAACCTGGCCTCAATATTACAGATGGGTCAAAGCCAGAACCATTTATCCCACCCCTAATCATGAATTTTGGGAAAAAAGGTAGTGATGAACTCAAGCCACAGCCCTTGGATTTAGATTTCAAACACCCCAAAGGTCAAAAGTTTTGGATACAGGGTTGTGATCTGGACCATCTCTAATTAAAAGAGATGCAAACAAGGTACTGCAACATCTAGAAATTAAGATAATAGGACATTAGAAAACCTGGGATGGCTGGATGTATGGCTAGACAGAACCCTAAATCCAAAGCACCCCTCAGTTTGCATATCCTTCCCCACTCCCCTGCTAATACAACACACACCAAACGATGTAAATAGGTTCTGTTGTGGAGAAGAAATACTTCTCATAATTTAATTCCTTTTCTTTCTATTCCAAGACAAACCTTAATGTCCAGATTGGAAGCTGCCAGAGCTGTAAATGATGGTGCTGAGGTCCGGAACTTGTATACATATGTGGAGAGGGTGGATGCTTACCGGAAAAAGGTGCTACAGTGCTGGGTGGCCAAACAAAAAACAGCAGAGCAGGCACGTCGACACTGCCTTGGCAAGATGATTTCCTTGTTTGCCCAGGTTAGCTTTTGGGGCGACGTTTTCTTCTTGGTTCCCACAGATGATCCTGCTGACATCACTGGCGTAACCAAGAGAAAAGCGTGGCCCTTGGTTTTTATTGGTCACTTTTGTTTCTAAAATTAGAAATATCCAATGGCATAACAAGATAGAAAAATAGCGTGTAAGGGGCTAGGATGAAATTCTCCCCGTGCAGAAATGTCAGCGCAAGGCCTATGCCAAAGGCCCAAAGGGCATAAGTGGGACTTAAGTAGTGCATCAGCCTTGCTCTGTCTGTCTGCACAGGAGTGGATGTCACCTTTACTGATATTTCCCATCTATCCTTGAATCCTAGTCTTCCAGGGAGTGGGGAGGGTGTTGAGGATCAATTGTGGTTGCAAAGAAGAGGGCTGGTCCAGAGATTAGGGCACTAGTTTCAGACTTGGTTCAAGTCCCTGCTCGGCCACAGACTTCCTGGGTGACCTTGGGCAAGTCACTTAGCATCGCTGTGCCTCAGATACCCATTTGCAAACAGGATAATAACTACCCTACAGGGGTGCTCAGAGGACAAATACATTAAAGATTGTTAGGTGCTCAGGTACTATGGTAATGGAGGCGAGATAAATACTTCGCCTTCAATTGAAAGGAGCTGGAGAAAGGCAAAATGTTACTATGCCTGATACTGAGTAGCATGCTAACTGCCTGTAGCCTCCAGAAAAGTCAACAGGAGTTGTGGGTGCTTGGCAGCTTTCTGGGATTTGAAATAATTAATAAATCCCTGTAAAAAAGGTTAAAGTGCCACTTTCTCCTCTTTTAAATCCCTCCATAAAACCTACCTCTGCCATGATGCCTAAACATCACTGTCACCTGGCGAACTGAGGCTTCTGCTTTTATTTTATGCTAACCTTTGTTTTATTGTTCCCTCATCTCATCAAATCCACTCCCCATCCCATTTGTCTGCTGTGTCCACTTGTTGCATCCTAATAGCTAGATTGTGAGCTCTCTGGGGCAGGGATTGTCTGTTTGGTACTGGCCTATAATTACTATATTATCTCTACTAGTCTTTTACTAATGATTACGAACTCCAATCCTTATGGTCTTACTCAAACTCCTACTGGCAGAGGATTTAGATGTTGTTGTTGTTATTATTATTTATTATTACCAGTGTACAGATTAATTGCACCTGGTTCTCCTCTCCCCTAATCCAGTTTTACCCCTGGTAGCCCTTTTGATTTCAGTCAGGTTATTTCTGAATGTGAGTGAGAGAAAGGAAGGGGAAGCACTGGCAGCAGGACGACAGCTTCTTTTCTTTTTGTTCCATTAGCTCCGACTGAGTGCTGAACTCCACCTCAACAGCCCATCCCCACTCGTAATCAAAGCAGTGGATGAAATGAAGGAGTTCCCGTCCTCAGCCCATGCTAGATCCAAATCCCTTGGCTATCCAAGCCCCCTGGCAAGTGTGAAGAAAGTCAGAGACTTTATGCATCCAGCTGGAGTCAGGTATATGGGAGTCTGGAAATGTTCAAGGCAGCCCTTATTAACACACCTTGCCTTGCTACAGCCCCAAATTGTGGTCTGATGCTCAGGTCCTCTTTATGGTCCTGATCCTGTGAGGTGCTGGTTGCCTCCTCTAAGAGGCTGAGCACCTACAACTCTCACTGACTTTTGAGAGTGATCAACTTCTACCAGGATCAAGCCCCAAGAGCCCCAGCATTCGACTTGTCCTCTCCCCCTTTTCACTGTCTCCCTCTTTCAAGACCTCCAGCCAGAGTAAGACATACCCTGTGTTCCCATGTTGGCTGTTTCAGCTTTTTCCCTTCCTCTCTGTACTTGCTCTGTGGCTACGCAGAGGACTTCAGTCTCCAGGGCTGCCAACCACCTTTTGAAGCCCAATCCTGCTGAGCACCCTCAATTGCTACTGAGCCAAGTCCTGTCATTGACTCAAGCAAACTCCCTTTGGAGTCTAATCCTGAGAGGCACTTCTCACTTCCATCTCCCACTGAAGTTCTTAGAACACTGGACCACTTATGTAGGTGCTTAAATATGGGTTTAAATGCCTTGTTTGTACATTCTGGGTCGAGTCAGGAGCCCATGGCTTGGCCCATCACATTTATTACTGTGTTAATAGGTTTGTAGCTGAGTAGTTTTTATTGCTTCCAAATGACTGCGTTCTTGTTCTCTTGCAGTGAACAGGTTTGTGGCCAGATAGAGTCAGTGTGGAGGACCGATGTCATCTCTCACAGTTTTCCTATTGTTCCAAAACCCCCTGTGTCACTGGTCTGGTCCCAGGCTGGTTTCCCAGATATCCCTAGATTTCTGGAACTGGATGTGAGCTCACTTAGGAGCAAACCCCTTAAGTCTCTGCAGACACGGTAAGCAGCCTTACATTTTATTTTACCTTAGTCTGCAGGACGAACCATGTTATAATAATATGACCGTGTCAGTCTCTAATTTCCTCTTTCCAAAGACCTCACCAAGCTTTGCAAATATTAATGAGTTAAACTTCCAGGTGAGTTAGGGAAACATCTGTATTCCCATTTTACAGATGCGGAAAATGAGGCACAGAGGGAAAAGCAAGTCAGTATCAGAACCTGAAATAGAACCCAGCTCTTGTGATGCCCATCCAGGTGCTCTAACCATTAGACCATCCTACACCTCTCTGCATGATGAATGGGATTTCTTTTTTGACTGAAGCCACTCGGTCTCCTTGGTTTTATGCTGCAGAAAGAGCTGTATTTAAGCAGGGGCGTGGGCAAAGGAAGGTGAGAGGGCTTGTGGGGGAGGTGAGGGAGGCAGGATGCAAATGTGCTATGAGTGGAGACCAAGAAGGAGGCCAACATACTATTTTCAGGCACAACATTAGAGATGTAAGAGTTCCCTTGATACTTGCACATGGCTACACCTATCAGAGTAACCGGGAGTAATGGGAGCACACTGAACTAACAACATACCTTAGCATTACATATTAATAACAGCCCAGCTAGCTCCCCACCGCATGGCATGTGCATCCACCTCCCATCCACACCACACTGCTTGTGTTCCCCTACAGCCAGATGTCGCTCTGCCCTGCTGGTTCGGTGTGTGTTTCTCCCGTCTGCCAAAAGCCTTGGCAAAGTGCTGATGTTTCCTTCTTCCAGGAACTTCTTAGAACTTTTGCACAGCCTGTTGCTGCAGGTTCACATGCTGCTGGTGCTGGCTTCTGCTGGTGGTGCTCAAAGCTACCTGAGCAGGGGACAAGACTAATTCCTGTGAATGGGGGAGGAGCACCCCAAAATGTGATGAATTACCACATTTTTTTAGCTGAGAAAGGCAAGCCATTTGTTCCCCATGACCCTCAAGATCTAAAAAGCTTGCATGGATTAAAAGGACCAGCTATGCTCATGCAAATCCAGACAGTTGCAGGGCTCTGGGCTCCAGAACTGTCTCCTCTACAGCCAACCTGGCCTCTCTGCCTCCTTCTGTCATGGTCAATGTCACTTTGGCTTCCATGGCACTTCTGCCCCTCCCCATAGCAAGCCAAAGACCACAGGGCAAACCCCTAAGGCTAGGCAGGAATATGATTAAAAAAAACCTTTCCCCTCTCACAGACAAGTAGAGATGCTCGTTGAATCCAGGGCCAAAGCAGCAGATGATATGGGGCAAAAATGTGACCCATATGTCTCATGATTTGTGCTCACATTGCTGCCACCTTTGTCTGAGCTAGAGCTGAGTTAATCTCCCTTCCTGTCTCTCTTCATGAGTGGCCTGTAGGTGTCACTGTTTAGTCACACAAAGCTTAAAGCATCCTTGTGTTCAGAATCACACTGACTGCACCGAATTTGTATCCCCAAACTTTAACCTTGTTTAATTGCTACACACACATGCATGGAATCTCATTACATTTATTCATTTAAACTGATCTGATGATTCAAGGATACAAGGGAGTTGAGTGGAAAGTACCTCCAGAAGAAAACAGCAGAACTGGGCTCACCTTCTCCAACATTCACCAAGTGCCTTTTATCCAGACATTGTTTACAAACCGTATGGCCACCGTAGCCATAGAATCCAGTCACCTTTGAGGTGGAGGGCAGCAATCAGGCTGTACAGAATTAGGTATGGGGCTTGGGAAATATTTGGGAAACCCTGACTCTTGTGAAAAGTGCCAAGATCTTCTTGGCCCTACTCTGTTTAACATTTGTATCAATAACCTGAAAGAAAACATTAAATCATCACTGATAAAATTTGCAGATGACACCAAAATTGGAGGAGTGGTAAATAATAAAGGGGACAGGTCACTGATATAGAGTAATCAAGCTGGGCTCAAGCAAACAATATGCCTTTTAATATGGCTAAATGTAAGTGTATACATGTAGGAACAAAGAATGTAGGCCATACTTACAGGATGAAGGACTCTATCCTGAGAAGCATTGACTGAAAAAGATTTGGGGTTCATAGTGGAGATAATCAGCTAAATATGAGCTTCTAGTGTGACACTGTGGCCAAAAGAGCTAATGTGTTCATTGGGTACATAGCCAGGGGACTCCCAAGTGGCAGGAAACAGGTTATTTTGCCTCTACATATGGCACTGGTGTGACCACTGCTGGAATACTGTGTTCAGTTCTGGTGCCAGCATTACAAGAGGATGTTGATAAATTGGAGTGGGTTTAGAGAAGTGTCAGGAGTTATTAAAGGATTAGAAAACATGCTTTATAGCGATAGACTCCAGGAGCTCAATCTATTTAGCTTAACAAAGAGAAGGTTAAGAGGTGACTTGATCACAGTCTGCAAGTACCTACCTGGGGAACAAATATTTAATAATGGGCTCTTCAGTCTATCATAGAAATGTATAAAAAGATCCAGTGGTTAGAAGTTGAAGCTAGATAAATTCAGACTAGAAATAAACTGTAAATTGTTAGCAGTCAAAGTAATTAACCATTGGAGCACTTTACCAATGGTTGTGGTAGATTCTCCATCACTGACAAATTTTCAATCAAGACTAGATGTTCTTCTAAGAGAGATGCTGTAGAAATTATTTTGGGGAAGTTCTCTTGCCTGTGTTACACAGGAGATCAGACTAGATGACCAAAATGGTCCCTTTTGGCCTTGGAATCTATGAATCTATAATGTCCATACAGAGCAGGCAGTATCCATGGATTCAAGGCTTCCTCTGAAAGCTCCCCACATAGTGAAGTGTATGATAGCCAGGTCACCTGCCTTGGAAGGGGCCTGCAGAGTCCTTTGGTGTTGGAATCCATCATTCTAGTTATTTCAATGTTGATGCTCATATTACAAAACTGTGGATAAACTTTCTGAGGGTAATGAGAGTATCAGTCTAGTGGGACTGGGAATGAATCTTACCAGTTGCAAGAGGCAAACACAGTAGAAAAACAGACATGCCTAGCTCTTATGCTCAGATCTCACTGACATTCTGCATACCCAGCTAGAGGGGCAGAGGGAAGTGGTGCTTCTTTGGTGGGTTTTACAGGGCAAGAAATCTGAGGCTTTTCTCCGTTAGAGGTTCACACACTGGTAGAGCAGGAAAGGATCCCACAAACTGGAGGGCAAACTGGGAGGGACTGAGGAGTTATTTGGGAATTATTTGGATTTTGTGCTGGGGAAAGATGCAGATGCTGAATATGCATTTCAGGACCAGTTTTTTTTATATATATACACACACAAACCGCTACCTCCCCCCAGCCCCGCCCCTCAGTGCTTGGCCTGTCTGTGAATATTGCCTGCAATTATCATAAATTCTCAGTGGGGGCAGGACCTGAGTTACAGTGAGTTGAGTAATCAAAGTCCATTTGAGTGATTAGTTTCCTGCCAGGCTGTGGGCTCCAGCTGGCACAGTTCAGTGGAAGTTTCACTGACCACTGTCTCTAAGACATGTGCATAAGAATGAGAGAGAAGCAAATTTAAGTGAAATAAAAACAGCACAAAAAATGATAGCAAAATATGCAGACCATGTCAAATATTATTGTCTGGCTCTGTCATGGCATCCAGCGGACACCAAGGGGATTTCTGACTGAGTGTGACCTTAGATTGTCAAGGTGGGTGAGGTAATATCTTTTATTGGACCAGCTTCTGTTGATGAAAGAGACAAGCCCTCAAGCTACACAGAGCTCTTTGTCAAGTCTGGGAAAGGTTCTAAGAGTGTGCTAGCTAAATACAAGATTGAATAGATAGTTTAGTATAACTAGTTAGCACATGTTTTAAGGGACCGTTCACAGTGAACTGTAGGATTTGGCTCTGTGAGATTAAACTACCTTTCAGAGCTTGATTTGCTGTGACATTTGAGGTGCGTCTTTACAGCCCATGACTGTCTCCCAGCCTGGGTCTCATGCTAGCGCTCTAAAAAAAGCTGTGTAGACAACAGTACTTTGAAGTTGTGGCTCAGGCTCTGAAGCTCACCTCTCTCCCTAGGCTTCAGAGCTTCAGGCCATGGCTACACTGGTGCTTTACAGTGCTGCCACTTTCACGCTCAGGGGTGTGAAAAAAACACCCCCCTGAGCGCTGCAAAGCGCCAGTGTAAACAGTGCCACAGTGCTGGGAGCACGGCTCCCAGCGCTGCAAGCTACACCCGTAGAGGATGTGGAGTACGTGCAGCGCTGGGAGAGTTCTCTCCCAGCGCTGGCGCTGCGACCACACTCGCACTTCAAAGCGCTGCCGCGGCAGCGCTTTGAAGTTTCAAGTGTAGCCATAACTAGCTTCTGCCCAAGCCACAGTTTCAAAGCACTCCTACACAGCTGTTTTTAGAGCGCTATTGTGAGCCCCTTAACCCATGTCTGTTGACTTGAGCTGAGAGGCTCGCTTCCACAGGGTGTGTAGATATATCCTCAGTGATGCTGTGTACCTAATGGCTACAGCCTTGGATTGGGATCCTGTTCTGTGTTCTAATTTAGTGTGCACACCAGATGTAATAAGGCTTATCACTTTTCATCTTCAAGGCACTTTGCAAACATTAACCTATTAATCCTCACACACCCGCTGTGTGGTAGTTAAGTATTATCCCCGTTTTACAGATCTGTCTTTGTCCACAGAATCTGTTCATGAATTTCTAGTGCACCCTCTACCACAGTGTCAAGGTATCAAAATAATGAAGAAACAGAGTCAAGAGAGGTTACAGCCTGATTTTCAGAAATGCTGAGCACCCGTAACTCCAGCTGAACCTGCAGGTGCTCAGCATTTCTGAAAATCAACCCCTAAGTATCTAAGGGCGTTGATGTCAGCACTAGGATTAGACATCACCATTTCCTAATGTCCAGGCCTTCACTCTGACCATTAGACCATCCCATAGTATTTAAAGGCCTGACTCTGTAAGGTGCTGAGTGTTCTTAGCTCCCAAATAAACCAGTGGGTGTTGCAGTCAATCAGCACTTTTTAGGATTGGTCCTTTTGTTTGTAGATATCAGTCACTAATGCCCCTAGTTCTTACATACATACAATCCCATTGACTTTAAATGCAGCAGGTATGCAGGACTGGTCTCTGCATAACTATTAACTAATTAGTATTTTGTAAGAATAAGCCTGTCTTTTTTTGTCTTTTTTTTTCTTTTTAGAGTCCAGAACCTTCCCAGATGGAAAACATATGGACACATCTAAAAACTCATGTAAATATAGGATAGTCCAGATGCAGTTTAATGCACAACAGAAATTTATGTGGAAAGCAAATAAAGTATATTTTTGTGTTTATTTCATGGCCATGTGCCTTTACTGTAAGACTGCAGTTTATGTTCCACTCTGTTGAGGCTGGGATTGTCAAAGGCTCCTAAGGGAGTTCCATTGAATTCTCAACTTCCGTTGAACTCCAGTCCTTCCACTGAATTTCTGTTCCTGCTCAGAAATGTGCCCCTCCATCCCTCTGGGCCTTCTCTTATTAGCTGAATAAGGGGCTGCAACAGAAACAATTGCACCTTCTGCCCATGTGTGTTATAGAGCAAAATTCATGTGCACTATATACTAAAATCAAGAGGTTATATAGTGAAGGGGACTGAATGGAAAGGTGAAAAGTTGTGCTTTTCAGGCAAGCATTAGCTTGATATAAATTTGGGCTGGATTATAGCAAGCTTTATCTCATTTTGGTGGATTGAGGTGACAGATAAGGGGAGGAATATCAATGGCAGAGCCAGGGCTAGAACTCAGGAGTTCTGGTCTCCTAGCCCTGCTTGGCTACTCTGTCAGAGTCACACTTATTTGCATAGAGGTGTGGCGTTGTGTCATGTATTCCTTAGTAGAGGACCTGGAACAATAGCATCTTCAAGACATCCTGACTACTGTGCTAGGGAAGTATGGTGATAAGGCTTGTGACATATGTATTTGAACCAAAAGCAAAATCTTTCACAGTCGTCAGAACCAATTGACTTAGGCCACGCATAGCTTTTTCAGCACCCCTCACATTCATTTTGCAAGAGGAAACTCCACCTCAAAGGAGCACTTGGGGCAGAGCATCAGGAATTTGCTTCCAAAAGCAGCCAAAGTTAAATACTGTAACTACCAGGCACTCTGACAAATGCAAATGACTAATAACTACTGTAGTCAAGAGGCCTGGAGTAGCTGAGATGGGATCAAGATAAATTACTGCTGGGTGTGTGATAGAATCACACTCCCAGCAGCCCTGAGGTTTTGGCTGCTCCCAGACACAGTGGAAATGCATCCCTCCCAACCCTGCAGCTACTTATGTAGAGGTGTTTTCCTAATGTTCCACTTACATCCGTGAATATAAGAATGGCCAGACTGGGTCAGACCAAGGGTCCATCCAGCCCAGCATCCTGTCTGCCGACAGTGGCCAGTGCCAGGTGCCCCAGAGGGAGTGAACCTAACAGGCAATGATCAGGTGATCTCTCTCCTGCCATCCATGTCCATTCTCTGACAAACAGAGGCTAGCGACACCATTCCTTCCCCGTCCTGGCTAATAGCCATTAATGGACTTAACCTCCATGAATGTATCTAGTTCTCTTTTAAACCCTGTTGTAGTCCTAGCCTTCACAACGTCCTCAGGCAAGGAGTTCCACAGGTTGACCGTGCGCTATGTGAAGAAGAATTTCCTTTTATTTGAAGTGCAGCCAAGCACTGACATCTGGGATCCAAGCTCTTCCAGGAGTCTCTCCCCATCTTAAACCATGCAGCTGAGTCTAACGTGGGTCACGGTGTGAGCTGAGGTTACAGATGTGTTCTGCCTGCCTCTGGTGAGAAGCTCAGGTATGTGGGCTGAGAGTGCAATATAAATACCTCCACAGTAGGGCAGCTTATACAGCCTCTCCTGTTAGATGAACTGTCAGATCTACTCAAGGATGCAAGTGGCTTTGGGACAGGGACTGTCTGTTATGTATGTGTGCAGCACCTCACTGCACGGGGCCTTTAGATGCTACTGCACCATAAAGGTAATAACAATAACTATCTACTATGTGGGTTTGTGCCTAGCAGCCCGCAGAGGAGGTAAGACCTGATAGCTGCACAGCTAAGCACTCCTTTAGCTGCAGTGGTCAGGTCCATTTTTCTTGGAACAGAAGGGTCTGAGTTCCGTCCCCTGATCAAACTTGTGGCATGCATGTAGCCACGCTGTGCAGTATGAATGATACGAAGTAGCCTGCATAGATTGCACCGGAGAGGTGAGCCCACAGTATTGTCTCTCCTCATCCCCTACTCAGTTGTGTGTGCTAGTGTAACCAATTAAGCAGCTAGAGCTTCTCTGGTGAACACAAGGCAAGGCTGGAGCTGCTGGGGGTTAGAGGGTACACGCAGTATGGAAGGCAATGGACACTGACTGTCTCTCCACCTGGTATATGGGTACAATTCCCAGAAAAGGCTGGGGTCCACAAGCCTATCAGAAACATCTGGCTTGAAATCTCATTTTAAGGCAGGAAATTAATTTGGATGTTAAGCCATTTCCTTTCATCTCTATGGAGAGCAACTCTGGTGGCACGACAGCTGGAGAGCAGTATTTGGGAAACCCTGATTTTCATTAAGTTGCAGAGAAGAGAGAGAGAGAGGTCATGGAAAAGCCAGGGATGCCCTCACTGCCCATAATGCAACTTAATGAAAAGGAAGAGAGGTTTCTGGAGTGGGAGCAATTTACAGCCAACAATTCTTATTGCTCTTCCCTCACCCTTAAATTCTCCTTTTTCCAGGTTCTTACATGAGACCCATTTCCAGCCTGTCAAAGAGCCTTTAAGGGGTTCAGAACTCAGCTCTGACCTGTGCCTGGTTTTCCGCCTAATTCATGGGACTTAGAGAACTGAGTGCATGTGATTGAGAGTCAGGGTTGATGAGAGATACAAGCAGCAGTTTGTTCTCAGTGGGAGAGGGAGCTGGAAGGAGTATCCGAGTGCAGGAGTCTCTTGTGTCTGGCGTGTCATGTAACTGGAGTCTAGAGAAGGATCAGCAGTGAGTCCCTGCTGGGGAGAAGCAGGAATTGCTTGGGAAGGATTAAGCCTTAGGGAGTGGACTGATTTGGTGGGAAGAAGCCTTGAGGGAACTGAAGAAAGGTGGAGGCTCAGAATGAAAGTGTTGCCTCTATCAGACTTGAACTCCACTTCCAATATTAATAATGAGACCCTGGATGGGGGGACTGTGTGGAGCTGTACAAAGTGTGATTATACTGTAGAGTGGAGCTGAGGTAAGGGCTGTTGTAGAGAGAAGCCGCACCATCACACAATCTCACAAGGGTCGTAACTATAGCAAAGGTTTGCACAAAGCCTGTGGGAATATCAGCTCAGTTTTTGGATCAGAGCTCCTGATGGATCATATGGTTGCATTTTCACAAACTTCTATTACTGCTGGAGTAAATGGTTCACTTCCCAGGCAAAACCAGTCCCACTGTTGTGAGGTAGGTAACCTTGGCAGTCTTAAAGCTGATGAGCAGTGATTACAGTCTTATTCCAACATACTTTAGTACAAGGCAAACAGTACAGAGGTCTGGCTCTGAGAGACAGCCCGGCAACAGCATTGAGCAGTCAATCCACTTTGTCAGGCTCTGGGTACATCCAGCAACCTGGCAGTGCTGAAGTGTATATTCTGTGGCAGACAAATTCAAATTAATGGGTTTTCTCATCTTCTGCTCACTCTCTTCCCATACCTCTGGACCACTCTCCTAAAACCACCACAAATGTACTAAGGGTTCTCTTTATCTGTTTAAAATGTATCTGTATAAAAAGTCTGTATGGAGAAAGAGTGAGAGAATAATGAACTGGCTGGTGTGTATGTTCCCTATTGGTCTTTGCTGGATGGAATCAGAACAGTTCCATCCTGTGGCATAGGCTCCGTCCTGCTAGCAACTGATGGAGATTCTCCCTTAGCACAAACTGGGCTTTTGGAGCAGGAGGAACAGAGCTCTGTCCCCACTGCTGTTGTGAAATTCCAAATGGTCACAGTGTGCAGCACCATGACAACAGTGAAGTGCTTGTTATTCTGTGGGTGTAATTGACACCACTTTATCTATGACAGAGTTATAATGATCTCGTACCAATCCAGATGGCAAAATGGCTGCATCTTGGACATGAAAATGGTAACTGATTTCTACCATGGCTGTGTTACAGTGTTAACGCTGGCTACAGAGTGTGGGGACAAAGACCAAATGGCAGCGGCAGCATAACAGGAAGCATGCTGTGTTGCTGCCCGTGCTGTTCCAGTTCTGCCTCTGACATACTTCAGTCTCTCGGGCTGTTAATTCAGCAATGGCACTAAAACAGAAAAAGCAAGACATATAGAGACAGTGGGTTCACCATCAGTCTACTAACTAGGACAGCCAGTGGGAGTTTTTCAGTATCAAACACATCAGGAGCAGCTCTCCAGTGCTCAGGAGTCAAGGCAGCTACAGCATCCCTCTGCCTTCTACTTAGGTTTCATCCAGATCTGAGAACACTGAGGGAGGGGAGGGGGAGAAGAAAGTAGTGAATCATGTCAAGAGGGAGGCGTTGGGGGTGGGAGGGACAGGAACTGAAGTTACCAGATGCTGACTTAGCATGCTTTTCCTCTTGGACCTTGCACAGTGAGCAGCCAGGAGGGACATTAATGTTTAACTCCATTTAAGCTGATTTGATGAGGGAAAGGTGAAGTGTATTTCTCTCCCTGGAGCCACTGTGCTGCTTGTACCACAGATATGAGAGCCTGGTGATTGGGCAACAAAATGGCAAATAAAATTTAATGTGGATAAATGTAAAGTAATGCACATTAGAAAAAAATAACCCCAACTATACATACAATATGATGGGGGCTAATTTAGCTACAACGAGTCAGGAAAAAGATCTTGGCATCATCGTGGATAGTTCTCTGAAGATGTCCACGCAGTGCGCAGAGGCGGTCAAAAAAGCAAACAGGATGTTAGGAATCATTAAAAAGGGGACAGGTAATAAGACTGAGAATATATTATTGCCATTATATAAATCCATGGTACGCTCACGTCTCGAATACTGTGTACAGATGTGATCTCCTCACCTCAAAAAAGATATTCTAGCACTAGAAAAGGTTCAGAAAAGGGCAACAAAAATGATTAGGGGTTTGGAGAGGGTCCCATATGAGGAAAGATTAAAGAGGCTAGGCCTCTTCAGCTTGGAAAAGAGGAGACTAAGGGGGGATATGATAGAGGTATATAAAATCATGAGTGATGTGGAGAAAGTGGATAAGGAAAAGTTATTTACTTATTCCCATAATACAAGAACTAGGGGTCACCAAATGAAATTAACAGGCAGCAGGTTTAAAACAAATAAAAGGAAGTTCTTCACCAGCCCACAGTCAACTTGTGGAACTCCTTGCCTGAGGAGGTTGTGAAGGCTGGGACTATAACAGTGTTTAAAAGGGAACTGGATAAATTCATGGTGGCTAAGTCCATCAATGGCTATTAGCCAGGAAGGGTAAAGAATGGTGTCCATAGCCTCTGTTCATCAGAGGATGGAGATGGATGGCAGGAGAGAGATCACTTGATCAGTGCCTGTTAGGTTCACTCCCTCTGGGGCACTTGGAATTGGCCACTGTCGGTAGACAGATACTGGGCTAGATGGCCGTTTTTATGTTCTTATGGTGGCTTCATGGACTTCGTCATACAACATAATCCGAACAGCACAATCCAACTGATAAGCTCGAGAAGGGAAGTGGGGAAATCAACAGCATTAACACTTTGGCCTCCATTTTCACGGTTTACTGGCCACACAAATACAGCTGGAGGATAGCCAGACAAACACTGTAAAGAATAAAAGTAAGGAAAAGCTCTCTTCACTTGCCAGCAACCCACATTATCAATGATGCATTCAGAAACAGGCCCCCAGAACCACCTGCATCCCAGCCTTCTCTGGCTTGTAGCATTTACAGTGTGGAGATTGGAGCAGGGCTCACGGGCTCTGCTGCAGGACCCGTTTCTGTGGCTTTCTTCGATAATGTCTGTCTCTGGAAAATAGCTCTCATTGTGCTGCAACTGGAAAGCAGTAATTGGGAAGTGCTGATTTTCATTTAACTGGAGGGACGAGGAGGACAGGGGGAAAGTCAGGGATGTGTTCAATGCAGTAGGCGAGGTCCATGGGGTGGGGGTGAAGGTGATAATGTAGTGTCTAACCAAGATACCCTTCTTCCTTGGATTGTTGGTCACTTTTTCTCCACCTTGAATTCTTCTTCCCAAGGTGAATGAAATCTTCACCTGACAGTCAGAAGGCAGATCTAGTAGATAAAGCGCAGGATTGGGAGAACTCCAAGTTCTGTTCCCAACTCCGACACTGACTTACTGTATAACCTTTGGCAAGTCACTTCCCCTTCCTGTCCATCAGAACACCCATTTGTGAAATGGGAATAACGTTGACCTGCCTCTCAGTCAATTATTGTTACTGAAACACTCTGAGATCCATAGGTGGAAGTGCAGAGGCAAATCGCTGCGCAGGATTGTAATCTGTGGCTAGCTAGGAGCCCTCTGGGAAAGATACAGGAAAATTAGCGAAAGTCCAGAGGAGAGCAACAAAAATGGTTAAAGGTCTAGAAAACATGACCTATAAGGAAAGATTGAAAAAAATTAGTTTGTTTAGTCTGAAGAAGAAAAGACTGAGGGGGGACATGATAACAGTACGTAAAAGGTTGTTATTAAGAGAAGGGTGGTAAATAATTTTTATCCATTGAGGACCAGGCAAGAAGTAATGGGCTTAAATTGTAGCAAGAGAGATTTAAGTTAGACATTAGGAAAAACTTCCTAGTTGTAAGGGTAGTTAATCACTGGAGCAAATTAGCTAGGGAGGTTGTGGAATCTCCATCATTCTAGGTTAGACAAACATCTGTCAGGGATGACATAGATAATACTTAGTCCTGCCTCAATGCAGGGGACTGGACTAGATGACCTACTGAGGTCCCTTCCAGTCCTACATTTCTGTGATTCTGTGCATGTCACAGTGCCACTTGACACAATCTCTTGGAACTTTGCAATGACAGAAATGGAACTCAAATTCCCCTTCTCCAAAAGCAAGAGCCCCTACCAAATGAGCTACAGAAGAATCACCATTAGCTGATAGCAGAATACAGCCTATGAGGGTACTCTTCAGTACTTACGTTGTTTATCTTTTCAAGTAGAGGCCACACACCAGCCAAGTCCTTGCAGCGTGTTTCTATATTTCCTTTTTATTTGCATAAACCACACATTTCAGCTGAAAACCCCTCCATGAAGGTGTTTGCACCATTCACTCCCACCTTGGTCCCCTCCCCCTACACTGCATACTGTACACATGGACAAGGGATTAATAGCAGAGCATAGAGAGATGCAGTGAACCACTGGGTTAAATGGAGATCCAATAAATGGAGATCCAATAGCCATTAACAGTGAGTTGAGACCTGTGGCATTAAGGAGGTAGTAGTTTATTAGAGATTTACTTCAGCCTCCACTATAAAATGAAATGCGTACACTGGGAAAGAAATCAAAAGCTATGCCTGTCAGGCAGATCCAGCCTCTTTCTCAATCTCTCAGGAGGGCTGAGTGGAAAGGAATTCTGTAATTCATCATATGAAAGTGACAGTATATGTTAGAGTTAACAAGCCCATAGCAAGAAAGCACATGACAAAGGATGATTGGAGCAGACTGGGGAACCTATCTGTCCATCCTTGCACTGTGGTTCTGAAATGTTCTGTGTCTGAGGGAGGCTGGAATTCTTTCCCCAGGATGTAATAGTGGCTTTTGCTTTATTAACCTCTCACATGACTGGATATCTTAGACCAAATCCTTCATTTGAAGGCCTAATTCTGAGGCTCTTTACCCTGCTCTGCCAGTATAATCATCATTTAAACCCATTTTAAGACCCTGCCCCTATACAGCTAGAGAAGTTGTAAAGGGGACTTTGGGGATGGCTACACTTGCAGCTGTACAGCGCTGCCGCGGGAGTGCTCCCGCAGCAGCGCTTTGAAGTGTGAGTGTGGTCACGGCGCCAGCGCTGGGAGAGAGCTCTCCCAGCGCTGCAGGTACTCCATCTCCTTGCGGGGATTAGTTTACAGCGCTGGGAGCACCGTTTACACTGGCGCTTTGCAGCACTGTAACTTGCTGCACTCGGGGGTGTTTTTTCACACCTCTGAATGAGACAGTTGCAGTGCTGGAAAGCGCCAGTGTAGCCAAGGCCTCAGTGTATATGAGAATCGTCCCCTAATTAGCATTTATTCAATCAAACCTCCTAAAATCTGCCTTGAGTTACATCCCCCGTAAATCTGGAGTAACTCTAATGTTACTTTAGATTTGCAGGGTAAATATGGGATCAAGATGATTGTGGCAGATACGGGGCCAGCTTTCTGCTCTCTGTTATGCCCGAGCAGCTCTGCCACAGTCAAGAATCTGGCTTGTGATAATATACAATGACTTTTGTATGTATTGCAATCAGTTAACTGGTTTGACTGTAAAATACCACTGAACTTTTTCTCAATTGATTTTAGCTGATAATATTAAGATGTTGGTTAATTGGTTCAGATTGCATTCCTGTAAGGAACGGTGGGCCGGTGCATACTCTATTTGCCTGAGTGTGTACTGAATAAAGACACTAAGATCTGATCCTGTGCTTGCTCTTTTATCTATGCTCCATAAAGAGTCAGTTCTAACTTCTTATACATGTTTTCTGGAGCACTATGTTAACATCCTGCCTAGAACCTCTAATCTTCAGTCCCAAATCTGCACATGCTTTTCTGACATATGAGCTGTATGAGATCTCTCCAAGTCCTGGGACTTTTTATACAGCCCTCCTGACTGCCACTGTAATGGCTGTTTAGCTTGTTTTTCTGTTGCCTTGGCTCCATAAAAAGAGGAATGTACATACTGATAGAGACTGCTTAGAATTAAAGTACAATTCCAGTTTAGTCACTGATTAAACCAGCGTTGGGAGGGACTTTTATGAAGTTAATTGACTGGGTGTAGTTCTAAGAAACAGAAAGGGCATCTGGGTGTTAGGACTGGCCATATCACTGAATGCTGCCCTCAAATCATAGCTGCCCAATTTTGCAGCATGCTGAGACCGTCCTATAGGGAACTGAACAGCCTCAACAACTCATTGGGAATCAATTAAAGGACTCAGCCTCCATCACAGAGTGCCAGCATATGTCAGGATTGACCCTAGGTGAAATATTAAACAGACTGTTGAGACAAAAATAAATATTGATCTTGATTCTCCTCTGCCATGCCAATTAGGAAAAACTCTACTGAAGTTGATTGAATTCCACTGCTCTAAGAGTAATGTAAGAGGAGAATCCAGCCCAATTAAAAAAACAAACCCTGTTGCTGTGTTACTGACTATACCTGAGATTGTTAATCCAGAAAGAATGGTTAAAATCTCACTGAGTTTTCACCATTTATGGTGATGTCATAAATAGATGGCCTGTTAGAGATTAATTAAAATAATTTATTAAAACAAATAAACATCACAGACACTTTACATTAAATTACATTAAAGCATCCAGTGCAAATTATACATAGATCTCATCTAGGCAACCTTGTGCCTTGTTATGGCTGCCTCCTTGCACCCCCCTCACCCCGTTCTTGTTGTGGGCCGTGTCCCTTGTCACATCTTGTCCTGATTTAGGTCCTGATCCTGCAATCAGCTCGAGGCAGATCTCTGCACCCTCATGGAGTTCTCTTGAAGTCAATAGGGCTCCACATGGATGGAGCAGTCTACACATATATTATTATCAGGATTGGGGCTTTAGACTGTAAATTCTTTGGAACTGGGACTGACTTTTACTATATGTTTATATAATGGCCTGGGTTCCTAATTCTTATTGTGGCCTCTGAATGCTACTGTAATGCAAATAAGTAATGTGCTAAAAAGGTCTGTTTATCTTTTACTATTTGAGCAGTGAAACTAAACTTGTCAATTTCACTTTCTGGTTCTTGAGCACTATCTCAAGTACCTTCTGTTTGGATTCCCAACACTGCAGGGGAATCCTTAAATTAAAGAGAATTATTTTAATTACAATGCTTAAAAATAATTTTTACATTTTTATATTTAAGGAGAATCATGGACTACTGCACTCAGGGGAGGGGGTAAAATGGGATCCAGTGGGAGCCACCCCTCCTCCCAGCATCCCACTGGATCCAGAACTGTGCAGGGGAGCCCGCCCCCCATTCTTGGGGCACTGGGACCCAGATGGTACCACCCCTCCCTCCATGTGGGCCTTGGAGAAGACAGCAGAGAGGAGCCACCAGAGACTCCAACCAGTAGGGACAGAAGCAGCCAAAGCAGGGGGATCTTTGGTCCTGGGGACATGTGGAGAAGTTTCTACAGTTTTGACTGGACTTCCTATGTCCTGTGCTTCAACTCCCCTACACCTTCAGTCTCTTCGCTTCAGCTTTACTCTAGACCTGATCCTATTACCCTTCTCTCCCCTGCCCTGTCTCCCTCACCGCTTCCCTTTTCTTCCCGTTTAGCTGATCCCCTCCTCAATAAACTTCCCCGCCCCAAAACAGTGATGGAATTTATATGCCATTTGCTGACATCGCATTGTTCACTCTGCAGGGGTGTTCTACCCCTTCTCTGATCCTGTGTCTGTCTTGTCTATTTGGACTGTAAACTCTTCAGGGAAGCAACCACCTGTTACTGTATGTTCATAGAGCACCTAGCACAAGGGCCCCCCCCCTTGGATGGCCCTTAAACATTACCATAATATACATTATTAATTATTTTTATTTATTATTAATAATAATATAAGATGGCTGCATAGATAGATGCAATCCCCATGGAATTTTTTTTCTTAAATTGGAGTTGTTTGTTGAAGTAATTAATATAATATTATTATTAATGTAACCTTTAATTAAAATACATAATTACAGAATTACCATTGAAGAATGTATAAATTAGAAAGACAGGAAATGACCAACTAAGGTAACTTACATAAGCATATTATTTCCTTTACATTTCGTACATTTAATTAATAAGATTGACTTGAGCAAGTTTACCTTACAGATTCCGATAACAGCTGAAACCTTCCTCCATCACGACATTCTTACAAATGCTTTCAACATATAGATCAACCCGTCTGTGTGTGTGTGTGTAATTGGTGATGTGTCTATCTTCTGTGTCAGAGTTCAGGTTGTTATTGGACCATGTAAGGTGCACATATCAATACTGATATTACTGTAATTAATGTAAACTAGTTAGTAATTTCCTGTCTTAGTGATTCGGGTGTGTAATGGTCTGTATTGTGTCTGAGTTACATTCATTTCTTCAACAACCTTAGGTCTAAGTTAACAACGATTTTTGTTGGGGGGGGGGATTTTCTTGTGTTTGCAAAATAAATATAAGGATCCTTGAAAGCTTCAGTTGGGTTGGCACAGGAAACGTTTGCCCTATCTAGCTCCCACTAGTGCTACAGAAATAATAATAATTTGAGGTGGGATTTTCAAAGGAGTCTGATGACTTTTGCACACTCAGAGTTGCACCAGTTCAATTAAAGATGTGATTTTAAGCGTATTTGATTAAACTGATGCAAAAAGCTCTGAGAATGCTCTTATTTTGGTTTAAGCAGGCTTATAGCAATTCAGTTTAAGCTGGTTAGGAACAGTTTTAAGCTAAAATGAAAGAACCTGCTCTTAGGATGAAATAAGAGCATCCACACGGGTTTGGATCAGTTTATCTAAACCAGTTAAAATGTGTGTGTAGATGAGGGTTAGAGAATCAATGTATGAGATTATAATGCTAGTGTAGGATGTCAGATTAATAGTCCTGGAGACAAATTTGTCTCTTTATCTGTGGGACAGGCATGCATGGAACACAGCAAGGCAAGCTCCTCTCCTCCCCCTGCACTGCCCGTAGTCCTCAGCACCACTCTGGCAGGACCACTTCTAGGTAGAAGAGGGGACTTTCCTCTCCCTGTCTACATTCAGCCCTTGGTTTCTTCTCTTAGGGTATGTCTCCACTGCAGTCTGCAGAGTTAACCCAGGTGATCAGCACTTGGGTTAGCCTGGTCCTGATGTGAGCAACCCCTCTGCAAAGCACACTGAAGTTGTTGCATCCACACTGGTGCTGCATACACTTGTGTGAGGCATTCAGACATCTGCAATCATGTTCTCTGCTTCTTAGCATGCACTAAGATGTGTCACTCTATAAATTATTTTGCAGTGTATTGTGGGAGAACTTATCTGTCCTTCGTGGGCCTCTCTGTGGAAGTGCCCTTAGCTCACCAATCCAGAAAAGCAAGCCACTCCCTGCTTGGCATGCTCTAGACTTCTGTCCATGGCTTCTTTTCCAGCCAGTGGTAAGGGAATAATAACAAGTCAGAATAATGACCTGTTCCAGCTGTTGCCATTAATGTAATTCTCATTTTGGAACTAGGAGGCAAATACAGGGCATGAGACATGTGGGGTCATTTTGGCAGCAGCCTGTTGCCCTGAGAAAGTGGTGCTGTGCCTTGCTAAGGAGATCATGCAGGCTGCATGCAGACGTGGAGCAGTGAAGACAACTGATGTAAGTTTTAATAGCTTTAAATCCTCCTGTGCTGAATGGTAGTTTGGGAGCAGGGCTACAAGCACAGAATGATTGAATCACATTGTCACATAGACCTGGGACAACCAGCAATGGACCCAGAATTTCTGCACGAGGAAGGCCACCTTAGACTCCCAACCAGGATGCCTGTGTTAGGGAGATTAGGAGCAGGGCAGACTAAACTTTATTTTTATTATTGATTTGGGCCTTTCCATTTATAACCCACAGAGTATGAAGAACTAGAGCAAAAGAGCAGCGAAAGCTATGCCAAGGTTTTTATATAGATAAACATCTTGAGGAGCCACTCTGCTGGCTGAAGAGAGAGCACACACATACCATGCTAATGAAGATACACAAAACTGCCAACATCTCAGTGTTTAGTACAGGGAGAGGAATGCAGATTATCTTGTTTGGCTGCTGGAGAACTATCTACTTACAAGCAGAAAATGAAGATCATCCAGCTGGCTAAACAATCACTCAGCCTCAGTTTTCTCTGATGTGCAGTTATTTTTTCCACTCTGAATGCTACCTCCTCGAAGCTAATGAACCAATAAATAAAAGATGGGAGATCATCTTTATCCATGGTTACTACTATCAGGCATTAGAGCAGCATTCCTTATGGTTGATAGTATTACTATTTATTTGTTTTATGGTAGCATGTGGAGCCCCACTCTTAACTTCATTGTGCTAGATGCTGCCACAGAGTTGCTGTGCAGAAGAGTTTATGATCTAAATAGGTAAGACAGACAAAGAATGGGGAAAAGGAAATATAATTATTTCCATTTTACAGGTGGGGAAATGGAGGCAGAGCTTGCGTGATTGGAAAACAGCTGTGTAGCTCAAAAGTTTATCTCGCTCACCAACAGAAGTTTGTCCAATAAAAAGTTATTACCTCACCCACCTTGACCCAAGATCACCCAGGGAATCCATGGCAGAACTGGGAATTGTGTTTTGATTTCCCCAAACACAGTTGTTTATATGAGGGATTTGCATGGGGGCAGCTATATTGGTACAAAAATTCCCTAGTGCAGGCAGGGCCTCCTCTGCCTCCTGGTGCTGCTGACTCCAGGTGGCTTCACGCATTTTGGTGCAAAACCATCTATCATTCCAGGGCCGCTTTGGATCAGGATTGGGGCCATGGTGAGCAGAGCTAGGCTAAGGGGACAGTCCATGGATCCAGAAATCCTCCTGTTAACCCTGGTGACCCTCTATGAAAGCTCTCTGCCAGGCCTCGTGTGCCAGGCTGCAGGCACCCAGGAGACACTCAGCCCTCTGCAAAGGGAGAGGAACAGAACAGGGAGAGATTAATGCGCATCGGCAGAGAAGCTTTGCCAAGGAGGGTCGAGAGGAAAAATGCGCATGCGCACCTAGGGAACGTGCGGTCGACGTGGGCGCATGCGCGCAGGAGGACCCGAACAGGGAGACGGGGCGTGGCTAAGCCGTCTGGTTGGGCGTGGCTAGCGGCAGGAGGGGGTGTGGCCAAAGCTCCCCTGGCGGAGCTCCCAGCGCTGCTGTAGGTGTCGCCGCGTCTCCTCAGCAGCGACAGGTGCGCGGCGCTGGTCCCGGCTCGCCGCCCGGCACAGGTGGGTCGTTGCGGGCGCTGGGGCCGCCTGGTTCCCTCAGGGGTCCGGTCCCCTGCTCGCTGCGGCGCCTGGATCGGCTCCGGCTCCGGTCCCTGGGCGGGCCGGTTCCCCCCAGACACCCCCGGCCGGCGGGTCCGGGTCCGGGTCCGACCCAGGCCGCCTCCCCGCGCAGCCCCTGAGGAGCGGTGGCGCCAGGGCCGGGTTGTGGGGCTGGGGCTCCCCGGGCCTGCACCTCCCCCCGCGGCTCCTGCCCCCGTGCCCTGCCGGCAGCCGCTCCCCTGCCTGCCTGGCGAGCTCCCTTGGCGGGGCAGGAGCCTGGCTCGGTCCCCTCCCGCAAGCACCTGTCGTAGGGGTCCCTCCTACGGGCGCGGGAGGGGAGGCCCTGCGGCAGGCGGGTCTGACACCTGCCAGAGCCGCATGAATACGCACTGACATACGCCCTTTCAACCGTGGGTGTGCCTGCCTGGAAAGCTGGATCAAAACTTCATGCCTGTTTTATGCCCTGGATTCATTTCCTGCCCCACCTGAGTCCTGGAAATGTACTCCGTGAGCCATACCAGGAGGAAGCCGCTATTCCTGGTCACAGTGGGAATTTTCTCTGGAGAGAAAGCTGGATATGTGACCCTTTGCTTGCTTTAGCTAGTTCAAAAAACTGAAAGATTGTACTGCTCTAAAGCTGTGCTGTTATAGTAAATCAATGCCCTTAGGAGCTTTTGCTTTGCAAAGTTCTCATAACTGCATAAATCTTGGCTAGATTTGCCACCTCCATGTTCAAAATGAAACAAAACCGAAATGGTTTCTTCATATTGTTACCCTCTTTGGCCTTAAGTGGCTAAGCTTAAAAAAAACTCTGGAGTCTAGTAGGTGGTTCTAATTGCATATAGAAATTGGTGATAGTCAAGTATTTCTTTATACATTCGTCATAAATAAAGAAGAGTGCATTAAAGTCCTGTGTCTCTGAATGCAAAAAAGAATCAAGAAGCAGAAACCACTCTTTTTTTTTTTTAACTCAGCCCCAAGCAGCCTGTACCCCAACCCAAAAACTTCTCCCCAGGTTTCTTCAAGGGTGAGCTACATTCTTTCAACTGCTCTTTCCAAATGTCTTTCACTCTCTCTTTTTCCAGTTTGTCTGTTGTGCCTTCCCATACATGTACCACCTACCCAAAACAGTACTCAGCAAAAGCTCCTTGGTGGGTTCACATTTTTTTTGTTTTAGGGGGCCAGGGGTTTATCCTTAGAGTAATAGTAATTGAATGGTGAGTTCATGCCTACCAGTCTCAATGAGGTTTTAACTCAATCCATAACAAGGTTTCACTGAGCTCATAATATAAATTGTCTGATCACCTGTGTTTATTTTCTCCTCTTCTGTGCCATGCAGTATTGAAAATTTACCAGTGAAATTTGTTTGCGCCCATCTTTCAAGGAAATGAAAGGTGTCTGATGGCATCTTGATATGTTTGTGGAGAGCCTGTTTTATATAGACTGCTAACAAATGTTTGGTAATGGGCATGGTATAGTCTTCACATTCTTTCAGTATATTCCCTAAATACTAGGTGAACACTCTGAAATGCAATTTAAGGGAAAAAACAGTAATAATTATTTTGCCTTTACAAGCCTCTCACCACCATTAAAGAGGAAAAATGTTTAGGGTTATCCTGCCTTCTCCAGCCTTGGTACAAATCTGGGCCACAGTATCTTTGTGTGCTACAGTGTTATGGTTGTAAGTCACATCCTAATTTGATAACTTTACACAGAAACTACAAGGTGGTTATTTCAAGTGACTTGTTCACGGCCACCTGTCCTCCTCAAGTATGGACTTATTTGTTTGGGGTAGGAAGGAATCAAGGAATAGTTCTGAATTTTGAATTGAACGGTTAGAAAACTGAAAACTTATCTTAAGAAAACATTCAGACTGACCTGCCACAATCCCAGGAAATAGTGCGGTTAGCATTTTGTCCTGTTCTGGAATATTATGTTTGTGGTGTCTTCAGATGTGTTGTGGTGTCTTCAGATCTAATTCTGATTACAGACTTTGATCTTATTCCATTAGCTGAAAGAATAGACTGTATAGTGAACCCAAAGAGCCTTATTCTTTCAGAATTTCTCAGGTGGGAGGTAACTTTTAGTTCAAGCTATTACATTATGGTAATACACAAATGATATTATGATCTCTGAACTTCTTGAGCCGTGCACCTTCTCTCTTTTATTTATCCTGATTACCTGCAAAGAATTTTTAAAATAGGCTCTATAGAGAGAGAGAGAATTCTGCTGTTGTGGTGGTAAGTATAGAATTTTCTATAAACAGCATCATAGCTGGTATCTTTATCAGCTTAGGAGCAGCTGTACCTCCATTGTTCTTCCTTGGGCAGTAGGAATATATCTATAGTTCCTACTGTATCTACTTTAATAAACTTCTGTTAGAAAGTCAGTAGTTCAACAGGTATATCTCTCTGTATTTTTAGCTTGACCAACTTGTAAACTAGCATTCAACCAATTAAATTAAACATTAATTTTTTTAGAGGATGGTCTTCTGTTTGTCCTTTTTGTGATGTGCAGTGCCCCCAGTGGTTCAGTAGAACGTGACACAAATCTATTTATAATAATTGGCCTGATATTTCTTAGGGTGACAGTATTGGTTAAAAATGTAATTTTTACATGTTCAACTTTGAACTGAATATTTGAATTGTACAAGCAAAGCCTATTCCAAAAGGAGCTTGAATCTTAGGCTATGTCTACACTACCACAGTAAAGCAACCTATGCTGCGCAACTCCAGCTCCATGAATAACAAAGCTGGAGTCAGCGTACCTTAGGTCGAGTTACCGCGGGGTCTACACTGTGGGTGGAGTTTCTCTCGTCGACCTACATTATTCTTCTCATCAGGGGTAGAGTACAGGGGTCGACTGGAGAGCGATATGCTGTCATTTGGCGGGTCTTCACTAGACCCACTAAATTGACCACCGGTGGATCGATCTCAGAGCCTCAATCCGGGCTGTAGTGTAGACTTGCCGTTAATAAATGTGAAGAAGCTTAATGAAAGGTTATGGTAGCTACTGCTAGTTCAGTGTGCTATTGGCACTGAAGCAATAGCTTGGTAGCTAAACAGTTAAGAGTCTTGAGTCTCTGAGCCCCAGGCAGAATCAGGTATCTGTGCTATTGCAGATGTCTGAGCTTTTTACCAAAGAACACTTTGTATGAAAATAAGTCAATTATTCAGTATGTTAAATGACATCTCATATTTGAATGTTCCTGCTGATTTAACACACACATTTATTAGATCACTTGTCTGGTCTTAACAGCAAATGCTTGTACTACCTCAGAGTCTTAAATAAAGGTTTTTACATCATATTTAAAACAAGAATTGTGAATGCCATTCCCAGAAAGTTGTCATTCTGAGCAGTAAATATGTGGGACTTAGGTGCTATTATTTCTTAGAAAATGGCTTCAAAGGCTCTGTAGATCAGAAAACTGGCAGGGAGATGTTTGTTTCTGTATTCTGTGGTGCCAAAGTTCAGAAAAATGGTGTGGTGTTTATATCTCTTGTTTGTTACATGCCCAGCTATTGAAGATTTTTCCTCATAGGATGACCTAATGCAGGAGTGGACAAACTTTTTGGCCTGAGGGCCGCATTGGATTTAGTAAATTGTATGGAGGGTGGTTGGGGAGGGGGTCGTGGCCCAGCCCCCACCTCCTCTCTCCCCCCCCCCCCCAAGGACCCATGCCCCATCCAACCACCCGTTCCCTGATGGCTCCTCTGGGACCCCTGCCCCATCCACACCCCCTTCTTCTTGTCCCCGACCGCCCCCGGATCCCTGCTGCCCCATCTAACCCCTCTTCTCATTCCTGATGCCCCCCCGACCCCTGCTCCCATTCAACCACCCCTTTGCCCTGTCCCCTGACTGCCCCCCCGGGACTCCTGCCCCCATTCAACCCCCTGTTCCTCTCCTGACCACCCTGACCCCTATCCACACCCCTGCTCCTTCACCACCACCCTGAACTCCCCTGCCCTCTATCCCTGGCCCCTTACTGCGCTGCCTGGAGCACTGGTGGCTGACGGCGCTATAGCTGTGTCATCCAGCTGGAGGCAGGCCACGCCGCTGCCACCATGCAGCACAGAGACAGGTCAGACCGGGCTCTGCAGCTGCACTGCCCCAGGAGCTCACAGCCCTGCCACCCAGAGCATTGTGCTGGTGGTGGAGCGAGCAAGCTGTGGGCTTGTCTACATCAGAAAGTTGCAGCGCTGGTGAGGGAGTTACAGCGCTGCAACTTTGAAGGTGTACACATCTGCAGGGCATCACCAGCGCTGCAACTCCCTGTTTGCAGCGCTGGCCGTACTCCCGTTTTGTCTCGGGTGTAGAGGATCCAGCGCTGGTGATCCAGCGCTGGTAATCCAATGTAAACACTTAACAGCGCTTTTCTTGACCTCCATGGAAGGAGGAAGCCTCTGGTAATCAAGCTGGTCTCCTTTCCCGGTTTGCTCTCTCGTTCCCGGAACCCCGAGCAAGCAGGTCTCCTTCCCTGCAGTTTGCTGGGTGGCTCCGGGAACGCGAGAGCAAACCGCGGCGAAGCTGGTCTCCTTTCCCGGTTTGCTCTCTCGTTCCCGGAACCCCGAGCAAGCAGGTCTCCTTCCCTGCGGTTTGCTGGGTGGCTCCGGGAACGCGAGAGCAAACCGCGGCAAAGCTGGTCTCCTTCCCCGGTTTGCTCTCTCGTTCCCGGAACCCCGAGCAAGCAGGTCTCCTTCCCTGCGGTTTGCTGGGTGGCTCCGGGAACGCGAGAGCAAACCGCGGGGAAGCTGGTCGCCTTTCCCGGTTTGCTCTCGCGTTCCCGGAACCCCCCTTGAAGCCGCCCAACAGCGCTGCAGTGTGGCCACATCTAACACCACTTGCAGCGCTGGTTGCTGTAAGTGTGGCCACTCTGCAGCGCTGGCCCTATACAGCTGTACTAATACAGCTGTAACAACCAGCGCTGCAAAATTTTAGATGTAGACATGGCCTGAGGCTGTGAGGGAGAAGGGACAGCAGGGGAGAGGCCAGGGGCTAGCCTCCTAGGCAGGGAGCTCGGGGCCTGGGAGGACAGTCCTGTGGGCTGTAGTTTGCCCACCTCTGACCTAATGAGTAGTAATCCTGATGAGTTACTGTTTAGATGACAACCAAATTAATGTCTAAAAATTCTAGTAACTTCCTGTGAGTGCAAAAAGATACAACACTGAACAATATACATTAAACCTGAAAGTGTATCTACTGCCTATAACTGTTGACCCGAAGAAGAGCTCTGTGGAAGCATGAAAGCTTGTCACTCTCGGTCCAATAAAAGATACTGCCTCACCCATAGTGTCTCCCTAATATCCTGGGATCAACATGGCTACAGTGTAGGTTATCATCAGAAATATAAACTGATAGAAGTGCATATTTTAGAGGCATATATTTTATTTTGATTTTTAAAAAAAAAAGATTTGGGGTAATGAATTGGTGGATTGGTGGGTCATTGATGGGTTGACTTAATTGGTGTTGGTCCTGCTTTGAGCAGGGGGTTGAACTAGGTGATCTCCTGAGGTCTCTTCCAACCCTAATCGTCTATGATTCTATGATCAGTGTATACCTCTGCTCTGCTTCAGTTGATTTTACTTTGTTGGTCCCACTGCTCAGCTCAGATGTCCCTTTTGCTATTAACTAATGAGCTGTAATAGCAGATGTTTCTTTTTGCAAACACATCAATATAAATGTCTTTAAAAACAAACCACTCAGCCCTACCTTGAGGCAGCTAACTAATAGGGAATTGAATCTGTGTATGAATATTTTCTCTATATCTTCCACATATATATGGGTTTTACTCTACTATGGTAAATATAAGGTTTTAATTTACAGTGGCTGTGATGCAAACAGTGAAGTTTAGCTATGGCTGATGGACCATTTTCTACTCCACCTTTTTGTAAGTTGTCATGAAGACTTGCCAGGTTCCAAATATTCTCATCCGCCCTTCCACAATGATGATAAAAATGCTAGTTTACTAACCCATTTAACTCTCCCCCCAACACTAACTCAGCTCAAGATGAATTTTGCAAGGCTGTTTTAATAGGTTATCTTAATTTGAGTGATTAGTGTATTCGACAGTTATAATGCTATTTCAGAGTTCTAGTATCATTACATAAAACAAACTAAAATATTCACTAAACCTGTAATCTTGTAGAGACTTGTATGTTCTTAACTTCATGTATTATGAGTAGTCATATTCAAGTCAGATGTTCCTGTGTCTGAGCTAGTTTCCTCTTCATGTGGCATTGCAGTGGCGTGGCAGGGAACCTGCTTTTCTCAGTTCAGAGAAGGCTGTGGTACCAAGCTTGGGTCTGACAGGAACCATGCACCCACCTGGTTCCATATATGGTACCATCTTACTCCAGAACTGTAGTTTCCATGCCAGTGAAGGCTCATTAAGTGAAGAATACTCCAGAGAGAACTTCAGATCTCCTCCAACAAATTCAAAGGAGGAGTAATTGGGGTGCTTTCCTTACCTCCATCCCAGGAGCATGGTTCTGTAACCCCTAAAACCTGTTTTGATGATTTTCATGGGATAGTGTCACAAAGTGATAACCCCATTGGCATAGCTAGTCATGCTTGGGAGACTCATTTTGTAGAGAATCTCTTACTGGACTAGGCTAATGGGTTAGTCATAGGGTCCTTTGGATCCCTTGTAGAGAAGGCCTTGCAGTTGTTACAGATTTGACTTGAGTCCCTTTCCACAACATGCATGAGGAATTTCTCACTGTGGTCTGAGGCAGAATACAGTTTATTGTCCAAGAGGAACGTTTCTTAAATCCTCGTTCTTGCTATTGCAACTCTTGGTTTATAAGACTAGTCAACCATGTTGGACAAAATGCAAGGAAACTCAGAACTACAGTACCATAAATACAACAAAACAGTTGAAAAGCTAAAATAAACACTTTTAATCTTTGATGCTAACAATGTAAATTATTTACAGCCAGATTTGAATGAAGCAGGGAAGAAGTTGGTTCCATGGCTCCTCAGGCAGATAAAGGAGCTGATGAGGCAGGTTATTTATGTACTCTCCCTATGGAATGTGTAGTTTGAGGGGATTTCTCATGCTTCCTATCAGGCAAATACTGCTCAAAAAGGTTCCATAACCATGCAGCTGGGCACATGACTTCTACAGTGGGACTGTGGAGGCATACATTTGGAGTACAGACGTTGCTGTTGGCAAGTAATCCCTTTATTATCTACACTTCTGCAAGTCTATGGGTGCCCTGTCTGTGTCCTTTAGATTGTGAATCTCTGGGACAGAGAATGTGTGTGTATTGTGCAGCACAGAGCATGTTTGTACAAAACAGATAGTAAACTAATACTCATAGTAGCCAATGAATATTGCTTTCTTGAAGTGGTCTGGAATGAATTACCCAGAATGGGCTAGGAAGTAGCATGGATGCTTTAGAAACATGATGAATCTTTAAACAAAGTAAGATATTGGAAGGTGTTAATAAACCTGTGTTTCCATATTCTTAACATCTTCATGGCAACTTTCAGTGTGTGTACACTGTGTAGCCATTCAAGATTAAGCAGGCTACTTTGTTTCAGTTTTGAAAAAAATTAACAGCGATTGCTCCCATTATGGAAGAGATGTTTGCTGGAATGAGTCATGATTCTTTTAACACAGAGGTGACTGTAGGTAAAGGAGTGGTATCTGAAATGTAATGCGTGTGTTATCTGCCGTAAGTCAAAATTATTACTATCAAAGGTAAGTGAACAGAATGTTCGTGCTTAAAACAAGGTGTGTTGTTTAAACATTCTTGTTTACTTTCAACGTCCCTTGCATATTCTTTCTGTTACAACAGTGCAGCATCTTAATATCAGTATCAGCTTGGTAACAGGATTTTCCTGTAAGTGATCTGACCTTCAACAAATTAAAAATTACAAAAGAAAAGTCTTTGTATGCATCTTAATTGCTTAAAAAATGAATTTATTCCACTCTTGTCACTATTCCACCGAATTGTGTACACAAACCAGGGTGAAGATGCAAAATTACATAATAGAGTTAACTGAAAGTGATATACAGCTTCCTTACATGCTCCCTATTTAGAGCATGTCAGTCATGTTCAGCCAACATTAAACAGCAGACATAATCCTGTGAAGCACAGGTATGTTGCATTACATGTAAAAGTGCAAGGTACAAAGCATGGAGAAACTGATCCTGTTTTAACAAGCATTTCTGTGTAGTTAAGAGAGGGATATATTAGCACGTGGTTTACACTTACACCCAAATCTCAGCTATGCCTGTTCACTGTCCCTTGTTTACTTGGCATTCTTGGAAGGAAGGGAGAGATTAACTGGTGACTAGAGACTCGTCTGCAATTAAATTTTCTTTGGTTATAGCCATACATAAACAGGCATTATTCCCATGCAAACGGTGGCCTTGTCTGCCTGTGCTGCAGTTTGCACAAAAGCAGCTGCTCAGTGATGGCTGTAATTGAGGAAAATCTCTTGGTGTAGACAAGGCCTTGTTAATGTGATGGAATGTATCTAGAACTTGTGCACCTTTTAACCTCCACTTACAGTGGAGCACAGCAGCCTTGCTCTAGCAAGGCCTTAATGTCTGTAGACATTTAATGCAAAATTATTTGTGTATGGAAGAATCTTGCTGCTAAGTGGCTTGCTATCAAGTGGGCTTCACTACCTGCTTCCTTTCTGTGCCAGAAAGGGCTCTTACAGGTTGGTATCACTGGTTTTTCAGTGTGTCATGAGACAAGACTTTATAAACAAGCACTTTGAGTCACTTTTCATCTTGTGAACACATGCTCTGTCTGCCCTAACTATGCAAAGATGTTTCAGAGTACATAGTTTGGAAAGTGTCAAGAGACTGACATCAGTAATATCAAATCCATGCAGAACTGAAATTAGTCATAAGCCCCTTTGTGACCCTTTTCAGGGATTTGAAACTTGGCCCTTGAAAATTTCAGCTGAACATAGAAAGTCTCTGAGGTTTGGCACAGAAATAAGTTACACAGTAATTCCTTTATCTCCCCCCCTCCCCATTTTTTTTTCACTTCTACCATTTGAGGACCCAGTAGTATGCTTTTTTGTTTTTTTGTTTTTGTTTTTACTGTTTGATATTGTGGCTAATAGGAAGTTTTGCTTTCATATGCAAACTCCAGTTTTGGCACTGGTTTGTCAGTATGTGCTGTCTTGGATAGTACAATAGTCATGTAGACCTTTCGGAACACTGTGCCAGTGAAATTGAAATGGACTGTTCTGAAGAACCCTGTCTTTGGTGGAGACACGTCCATGAGTAGTGGTTACCATCTCCAGTACTTGAAGTTGGAAAAAGTTAGAATGTATTGACTTATCCACCTACAGATTTGTAAGTGTTGTGCTCAAACTGCATCAGGAGTGTAGCCTGAAAAGATTAATCTGAAATCCATCCAATGACAGTGCAGCCTGGATTTGCTGTGCTTGCAGAGTGTCTGTTTTCAAACCAGGAAGTAATCATGAGTGCATCGTATCATAAAGTAGGTTATCATCCTGATACACATTTTTCCCTATTCTGGGTCCTTTTTTGCATGGATTAGAAAAAAGTCCCTAGAGAAGTGTGCTAGTTCTCTGCCTTTAGTTGAGGTAACACTGTCAAATCTTCTTAGTGCTTCCATTTCAGGTGTGATTTTACTCCAAGACTGGATCTGTGGAGCTATATTCTGAGGGCTCATCAGAGTCTAGTAAATAAATATTTTTTTCACTTGTGAATGTTGCAAATTAAAAACATGAAACTGATGAAAAAAATATCAATCTAGGCCGTATTTCTTTACTGTAACACTATAAGGATCCCTCTGTCAATTTATGCTCCCATAAGATATGGGAGCAATCTTCAGACATGTGAGAAGAGATGTTGCCTTAAACAGTGTCACCTTGCAGTGTCTCTAGCGTGATCAACTGATATTCTGCTCCCCAATATCACAGAAAGGAGAAACAAGCAACATGCCTATTTTGAGCCAAATCATTTGTGGCGTTATCATGGGGCTCTCAAAACTGTTCCTAAAAAATAAAAATAATTGGATGTGCATAAATTCTGGTTTCTCTCTCTCTGAGCACTTTCATGCTGAAGAGCTGTTCAAAACCTTGTCCCAGTTTACAGGAGTACAGAATGTTTAAAGCCATTCCTTTAGGTAACTGGGAGCTGTTTAATACCAAGTTTGCAGACCTGTCCATGAGGAAGGACTTGTTCCAACTCGCAAAGGAAGCGGCTGCTGCATTAAATCTGAAGACCTTGACAATAAATGAGCAATGTTTGCATAGGAATTACATCCTCTTAAGTTTCATAACTCTTACCTTTTTGCATAAATGCCTGAAGGTTTGTTTTAGAAACCAGAGTGGGAAATGGCCGACAGGGCTTCCTGGAGCTTATTTGTGCCGTGGAGCCTATGGATCTGAATTGCAGAGGGGTTCACATTAGCATCCTTTTCGCTCTGAGTTTGTCTTCTCTTCCCATTCTGTTGCAATGGTCAGTGTTTTTACCAGTAAAATAGATTAAAGTTCCTTGAAGATGTTTTATAATCTAGAGCTATTGATTTAGTTTTTTATTCACTTGATCCAAGGAGCCTGCAGTGACTTTTACTTGGCAACAATGATATGAGACCTGCTTGTAGTGCCCAAATAAAGACTGACAATTTATAGCCACTCAGTCCAAATCCTTTTTGGATCACTATTTCATTTTGAGTACAGTGAAACCCGGCTATAACGCGATGCTTGGGGTCCAAAAAATTCCATCGTGATAAATGCGGGGTTGCGGTATAGTGGGGTTTCAAGCTGGTCAGTTGAAGTCAGTGGTCCCCAATGCGGTGCATTGATGTGCACCGCCCAGTGCCCAGCAGGGGAGAGAAGCCACGGCCCCGTGCCTGCCGGGGACAGAGAATTCCGAGGCTGTGGGCGCTGGTGCTCTCTGTCCCTGGCAGGCGCGAGGCCATGGCTTCTCTCTGGCTTCAAGAGTAGCTGCAGCCCCATGCCTGCCGGGGACAGAGAGCACCAGCGCCCGCAGCCTCAGAGTTCTCTGTCCCTGACAGGCGCGGGGCCACAGCTTCTCTCTCCTGCCATGGTCTTGGGGACCACTGGTATTAGGCCTTAAAGGGGAGCCAACTTATGATTGCATTATATGCAATTTCGTGTTATAGCAGGGTGCGTTATTGCGAGGTTTGACTGTATTTCTTTGCTTTGTTTTTCATAGATATTTCTGCTTTCACAAGATGGAGCCATCTCCATTTAACAGAAGACAATGGACTTCACACTCTCTGAGAATCACTGCCAAAGAGCTTTCTCTGGTCAACAAGAATAAGTCATCAGCTCTCCTTGAGAGGTTCTCCAAGTAAGTGATCTAAAGCTTAAGTTCAAAAACAGATGTGTAGCCTAGCAGCTGACACCTTGCGAGCTGATGGTGGCAGTTCCCTGTCTGCACTGCTTACCTTTTTAAAATTCAGTTAAACCCCATCCTCTGTGCAATAACATACGCATAGAATGTTCTTCAGACTGTTGGCAAATCCTGATGCTTTAGCCATAGAACTACAATATCCCTTTCTGGCTGCCATTGTCAGCATTAGCACCCCCTCCTGCTGGAAGAGAAGGTGCAACCTTCACGGTTGATTCATAATAGTCTGTTAGGCATCCATAGTTGGGGTTTAGTAGCTACCACCCATGGATTTACTCTTTCATCAGAAACAGATCTTGGCAACCTTTACATGAGATGCAAAGTTCACCAGTCCTACATTTTCTCCAAGGCGTGGTGGAAAGTAGGAGCCCCTGTCACAACTACAGCATAATTCCAGTTTGAAGCCCAGTCTGACAGTTGTCGGTGATGGATTTCCTGATAGGAAACCCAAGGGGTTAAAAGGGCTAGTCTAGAAACAATATTTTCACAAAGGGTTCTTCATAGATCTCCCCCTTAGCTTCTTCTAATCTTTCTTTATTAGAGGAGTGTTCACTTGCAGAGAGGCAAGGTAGACTGTGGAATCTTACATTGGTTTCCCATTCAAAGAATAACGCTTTCTTGTAACCAAGAAAGAAGGCAGCCCTACTAAGCAAACATTTACCTTAAGTGTGCTTGCTGGACTGCATGTCATTGGTACCTGAGAAATGTGCAGACCGCAGGTGGAGACCTTCAGTGTAAGTTGGGCACCTAACTCTCTTAGGCTGCTTTGAAAATCCCAGCCTATTTTAATAGTATTGCCTGGTATCAGCTTCTGTAATTGGTAATGGGATGTGTGGAAGCCTCAAATGAGAGGCTGCTCCTCTAAATTATTTTTTTTAAATACTTGATCTCTAGTCCATTCCTGGAACATGCTATTTTGTCCTTTAGAAGTGTTGAGTGCAAGGAAGAAAATGCTTGTTATGGCTGTAGTCAGTGATTCAATTGCCTCTAGCTGTGATTTTGAAATCGAGCCTGGTCAATTTGCTAAACTTTAATAATCCTTTAAAATGACATTTACTGGAGTAATTCACCACACTATACTTTAACCAAGCCCGGCTTCCCTACCCTCATGAAAGCAATGGCAGGGCTATTTAGAAAAGGACACTTCAGTTCCCACTTGGTTCACCAATCTTGAAATCCACAGCAGGAAACATAATCCTACTACAGCTCTTTCAGCTAAATCTACTGCTTTTAAAACCATTTTTGTATCCCAAAATACCATGCAAACTGCCTGTCTTTTAACTTGTTAAGTTTGTGACTAACTATTAGTGAAATTGAGGGGCTGTTAGTGCAGATTTAAACCATAGATTGTGCAGACTCCTTTCCAATACTGGCACAATACCTCAGTCCCTGCCTGCAACATCCATGTCTTTCCAGGCTGCCTTCTCCTTCAGTCTTCTGATATGTTTTTCCAGTGCACCTCACTCTTTGCCTGGGTCTCAGGCACAACTCTGGCAATGAACCTTGTTTCACCCATGCACTTGCCCTGCCATTTCCAGTCCCGGGCTTATCCAGCAATGGCAGTCAGTTGTACAAAAATGGAGAGATTTCTCATAAATTTGGATGAGATCACCATGTTAATTGTTACAAGTGGCCAATCAGGATTTGAGCAAAAGCTTTCAAAAGGTGCAAAACTAATAAATAAATCCAATATGCTAGAACCTCACCATCTTATCTTACCTTGTAGGTTACAACTGTAGTGTACTCCTTTGAACAGCAGAGAGACAAACTTGTTACCAGACACACTGAAATCAGTACTTCATTTCCATGATGGATACTCTTTGGGTATTGCTAGTGTTCAGGGGTTGTGATGGGCAAAAGAATCAGCAAAAAATGAGATAGAAGAGATGAAACTTACTCTCCTAGAAATGAAACACTAAATTTGGGGAATATAATTGTCCCCCTCTCCCAATGAGTGGCTATTGATAGATTATGTCCAAATTCTGCTATACTACCAATGGCTGCAGCTCCCTTGTCTCCAGTGAAGTTACACTCAGATATGCAGGGCTGGTAATCTTGGCCCATTTTTCCATAAACCAATCACATTCCTTGTACAGGCATTTCCTTATTTTGAAAAATCAATTAAGGTTTTTAATTAACTCTTGGCCCTGCGCAAGCCTGAGCTCCTGGTTACACAAATGTATTTCTGCCACATGCTCCATTGTCATGGAAGTTAGCTACCTGGGGCTGTCGGTCTTGCCCAGAATCAGGTGTTTTCAGTGGCTTTTGCTCTGCACACACCTCATTTCAGCAGCCAAATAAAATAGTCTTGGAGCACCAGCCTAACTGTTCCCTGCCAGTCTTTCTGCTCCCAACTGAGCTGTTTGTTGGCCTTTTTTCTGAGGATCAGGTGACCTGCTGATGATCATGTGATGCCTGACATCCAGTCAATCACCTGGGATGCATCTAATTAGTCAGAGGTGGTGCTAAGCCAGCTCCCTTAAAGGGCCACCCTCTGATGCACCTTCAGTCTGTTTTCTCCAGTGCATCTTTGTGTCTCTATCCAGGAAGAAGCAGAGCAGCAAGGGACTCGCCCCATTTGTTGCTCACTTCAGTTCTGTGTCTTGCCATGGAGGAACAAACTTGGAAGCTTCGTAGCACAATACACTCTAGATCGGGGTTTCTCAAACTGGGGGTTGGGACCCCTCAGGGGGTCACAAGCTGTCAGCCTCCACCACATACCCCTCTTTGCATCCAGCATTTATAATGGAGTTAAATATATAAAGAAGTATTTTTAATTTATAAGGGTGGGTCACACGCACAGGCTTGCTGTGTGAAAGGAGTCAGCACTGCAAAGGCTTGAGAATCACTGCTCTAGATCTTCAAAGGCTTAGACCAGCGTAACTACATCCATCAAGTGCAAGCACTTGTGTAGTTTTCTTCTGTCCTTCAGAATGGAAGCTGCTTGTGCAGCTCATGGAGTAGGAGAGCAGCACAGGCTTTCTGCTGAGACTAACAAAGGAGGCATAGGAGGGAGAAACCTCCCATGCAAGATGCATAAATCCAGCACACAGTGTAAACAAATGGCCTGATACAAAAATCAGTGATAGAGTACAAATATAGGCAGGGTGGTAAGAGATTGTTTCTTCTACTGGATTTGGCCACCAGATAAGATTTAGTCATGGGGGTGGCACCAGCAGATATTTCAAAAACTGAGTTTATAATGTCCTTTCAAATCTGCTACTGTGTCACTAACTGGCTGTAACTTGCTGACAATTTGGCTTTAAAATTAAACCTCCAAACAGATTTGTGATCTAACTTTAAAAAAACTCTCATATATGACATGTTCAGAGGCTAGAGAATAATAAGAATGATTTGCAAAGCCTAAGAGATTCATAGATTCGTAGACTCTAGGACTGGAAGGGACCTCGAGAGGTCATCGAGTCCAGTCCCCTGCTCTCATGTCAGGACCAAATACTATCTAGACCATCCCTGATAGACATTTATCTAACCTACTCTTAAATATCTCCAGAGATGGAGATTCCACAACCTCCCTAGGCAATTTATTCCAGTGTTTAACTACCTTGACAGTTAGGAACTTTTTCCTAATGTCTAACCTAAATCTCCCTTGCTGCATTAAGCCCATTGCTTCTTGTTCTATCCTTAGAGGCTAAGGTCAACAAGTTTTCTCCCTCCTCCTGATGACACCCTTTTAGATACCTGAAAACTGCTATCATGTCCCCTCTGTCTTCTCTTTTCCAAACTAAACAAACCCAGTTCTTTCAGCTTTCCTTCATAGGTCATGTTCTCAGGACCTTTAATCATTCTTGTTGCTCTTCTCTGGACCCTCTCCAATTTTTCCACATCTTTCTTGAAATGCGGTGCCCAGAACTGGACACAATACTCCAGTTAAGGCCTAACCAGCGCAGAGTAGAGCGGAAGAATGACTTCTCATTGTCTTGCTCACAACACACCTGTTAATGCATCCCAGAATCATGTTTCCTTTTTTGCAACAGCATCACACTGTTGACTCATATTTAGCTTGTGGTCCACTATAACCCCTAGATCCCTTTCTGCCGTACTCCTTCCTAGACAGTCTCTTCCCATTCTGTATGTGTGAAACTGATTGTTCCTTCCTAAGTGAAGCACTTTGCATTTGTCTTTATTAAACTTCATCTCGTTTACCTCAGACCATTTCTCCAATTTGTCCAGATCATTTTGAATTATGACCCTGTCCTCCAAAGCAGTTGCAGTCCCACCCAGTTTGGTATCATCTGCAAACTTAATAAGTGCACTTTCTGTGCCAACATCTAAGTCGTTGATGAAGATATTGAACAGAGCCGGTCCCAAAACAGACTCCTGCGGAACCCCACTTGTTATACCTTTCCAGCAGGATTGGGAACCATAAATAACTACTCTCTGAGTATGGTTGTCCAGCCAGTTATGCACCCACCGTTATAGTAGCCCTATCTAAATTGTATTTGTCTAGTTTATTGATAAGAATATCATGCGAGACCGTATCAAATGCTTTACTAAAGTCTCAGTACACCACATCCACTGCTTCTCCCTTATCCACAAGACTCGTTATCCTATCAAAGAGAGCTATCAGATTGGTTTGACACGATTTGTTCTTTACAAATCCGTGCTGGCTATTCCCTATCACCTTACCACCTTCCAAGTGTCCGCAGATGATTTCCTTAATTACTTGCTCCATTATCTTCCCTAGCACAGAAGTTAAACTAACTGGTCTGTAATTTCCTGGGTTGTTTTTATTTCCCTTTTTATAGGTGAGCACTATATTTGCCCTTTTCCAGTCTTCTGGAATCTCTCCCGTCTCCCATGATTTTCCAGAGATAATAGCTAGAGGCTCAGATATCTCCTCAGTCTGCTCCTTGAGTATTCTAGGATGCATTTCATCAGGCCCTGGTGACTTGCAGGCATCTAACTTTTCTAAGTGATTTTGAACTTGTTCTTTTTTTTATTTTATCTTCTAAACCTATCCCCTTCCCGTAAGGATTCACTGTGTTAGACATTCCTTCAGACTTCTCAGTGAAGACCAAAACAAAGAAGTCATTAAGCATCTCTGCCATTTCCAAATTTCCTGTTACTGTTTCTCCCTCCTCACTGAGCAGTGGGCCTACCCTGTCCTTGGTCTTCTTGCTTCTAATATATTGATAAAAAGTCTTGTTTCCCTTTATTCCCATAGCTAGTTTGAGCTCATTTGTGCCTTTGCCTTTCTAATCTTGCCCCTGCATTCCTGTGTTGTTTGCCTATATTCATCCTTTGTAATCTGACCTAGTTTCCATTTTCCTATATGCAATCTGTTCTTAGGTTACTTAAGCATCTTTCAGCATCAGGCCCCAAGAAGGCAAGAGAGATCTAAGTGGTGTGTTTGATTCCAATGATATGATGGCAAGAATGTGACTGCAAGACAGCTGGAGTTGTAAGGCTCCTGTATGGTACACTGGGGAATTCAGAGGCAGAATATAAATGTACCCAAATAGGAAACAGGCTACCATCCATTGCTTCTGAAAAGTAGAACTTTAATTACTATAAATAAAGTTGTTCGTCGCTACAACATTTTGGTGGGAAAACCTATGGCTTTTTTACAATTTATTTGGGCTCTCTTTTAGTCTTTGCAACCAATTGAGCAAGGTCTTTCACAATCTCTTAGCTTTGGTTCTCTCTGTCCAGGGCAATGAAGTGTGGGATGACTGCTGGGTGTTTTAATGGCTTTACTAGTCAATAGGTTTTAAATTTTTTTTTTTTCCTGTAAGAGTTGTATTGCTCAAAAGAACATGTCACTGTACCTTGTTACATTGTTCATATGCTTTTGTGTCTTACCATTTTTTCCATGACAATCAACTGATAAGTGTTTTGAAATCTCCAGTTTTTTGTTCATGAGGTCTGGAAAGTATGTAATATCCTTGTTGCAGGGTGAATGTGCTCCCACCAAAAGATTTGGAACTTTGTAGTCCAGTTAATTTTTTTCTTCCACTTTCCCAAAAGGTATCAGAAAGCAGCTGAAGAAGCTACTGCAGAGAAAAAAAGAAATGTAAGTATTTATGATCCTTCTGGAATGAGAAGCATCATGTAAATTAGGGTGACTAGCTGTGTTACACCTTTCCTGAGACTGCTGCTCTTGAGGGAAGCTGAACAACCCATACATGCGCTGTGGCTTTTTTGTACCTTGTTTGCAAGAATACTTGGCTCAGCTGCAGCGTTTGCCTTTTTTCACCAAGGGCTTGCTTTTGGCCTGTCTTCCCCCACTGGATTGACTGAAGCACAGGAAAGTCAAGTGACTTGCCCGAGGTCACACACTGAATCATTGGTTCAGTTCTAAGTAGAAGCCAAGATGCAGCTGGCTCGGAGTCCTCTGTTCTAATGACAAAACATGAATGGCCACCTCTGTTTTCTGAGCTGTAGGCAGTTGTATGGTTTCTGTGCTTGTTTTCACATTTCTTATCTAAATTTTGAAGCTTAAAGGGATGCTGTCAGCTTCCAATAATTTTAATTTATTTTCCTTTCTAAGTGCAGGGTCCCTTCTCTGAAGTAGATTTTTAAATCATTTGGACTTACTTGCCTTGGGGGAGGAGAGAGCCATTCTGTTTGTCTCTGCTATTACAGTTTCACTTCCTCCCACTGCTCTGGGATCAGGGGACTCCGGTGGGTGAGAATGCTCTAAGATGGCAAGTCTGCATTTACAAGCAGAATCTCTGCTTAGTCTTCATTTAAAATGTACAGGGTTAACTACGGTGTCCAAAAGGAATGAGCAATTCCCTCTCCAAGCATGCTTCCTCAGTCATAAGTGAGCAATTCGATGGCACACTTAATAAGTATTGCATGCCTTGTCTCTGGGTCACTGTAGCCAGGGCAAGAGAGACCAGGCAGGAGCCTGTTCAATGCTCCTTCATTCCCATACTGCATGATCATCCAAAGACTTACTGAGACCTGACAGAGGTCAATGATTCTTGCTTAAAACATTTACAAACCTATTTATAAGAACAAGTTGTGGGGTGCTTTGCAGGATGTAATTTCTCAGCGTTAATAAGGAAGAATGCCAGCTCACTACTGGAAGCTATTGCATCACTTGTACGGGCAGGGCAAAGCAGAGCCTAAGCACAGAATGACTCATGGTATGATGCATGTCAGAACTCCGTATGCAACAGTGCACCCGGGATTCAAGGCAACTTTAGCTGCAGGAACTTCAGTGTCTAATTTTGTTCTGAAAACCCTTCACGTGGGGGACCTTTGTTACCTCTTTAATACATTGTGCCATTTTCCCTACAATTTTCATATATGCTTTAAATACAGTGAGCAGATAAACTGATCTTTTCCTGAAGCTTAAGTGGATTCTAGTTAGTTTGTAGAGAAGCATTCAGAATGTGACTAGAAGAGTAATGGGGTGAGAGACTTAAATCCCAATATATCTGCTAATCCTGTTTAATTCTCTAAAGCCTTGCAGACCTGTTCTACCATAAGTAAAACTATCTGCAAGTAGGATCCATAAGGAGCAGACCACAAAAATGCAGCGCTGGCAGGTATTGGATGTGAATTTGCTAAATGCTGGGTTCTGTTGTTTGTACATGGGGTAATCACTGCTGAGCAGAAGTAGTCTGAAGGTACTTGAATCTGAGGGGTAGTATTGCTGTGGGTCAGTACCAGCTAATCCAGAATATGTTCTGTTGTCTTATGGCAATGGTGTGGCAATGCTTGTAGGATGTAACTTATGTGCATGAGTATGTGTCATTCAGTGATCAGAGTGTTACCTTTAGTAGAAGAATTAAATATCCCACTATATGATCAGATTTTATAAATGGATGCAAAAGAATTGTAATGTTTAATTTGTACTGGGTGGTCTAAAATATTGTGTTTAGAGGCCTGTTGGCACTGAAATGCTGCCACTAACTGAAAGTAGAAAAGCATAAATCCAAAGTAATAGTGGTTTCTGAAAGATAATGTTTAGTTCTTGGAATAGATAGTTAATTGTTCTCCCTGCTTCCCTTAAAGCAGATGGAAAACATTGCAACATTTGGCTTAGCACCCCCTACATGTGCCTGCTTTTCCCATTGTTAACATAAGTCTCTCGTTCTAAAGTCTGCTGGTGTTAATTCTGTTAGATTTCCTTAGTGTGTGGATTCAAGCCTTTTGTGTCATCTTTAACTCTCATTAGACCTCGATTCCCTTTTTTTCCTTATAAGGCCATCCTGTTTGATCACTTCCTGCTTCAGTTTCTAGCTTTTTTTCTCCCCCCATCAGATGCTTTCTCCATGTGGCACAGTTGTAACTATTCACAGCTGTCTGAAAGAGCAGCGGGCTAAGATCAGCACTGAGTCTTTACTTCCTTTTGTACAGAAAAGAAGTGCTTTAATGCTTCATCAGGCAGTTTGACTGGCATTAACTTCTTGTTCTTTTTAGAACACAGAAAATCTTCCCCCTCATTTTAAAAGGGGGAGTCTGAGTGTGTTAAAGAAGAAGTGGGAGAATCCAATATTGGAAACAGAGTCTGGGACGGAAGCCCTACAAAGCAACTGTACTGAGGTTAGGCAGAAGGTCGCCAGCCCCAGTGTTGGAGTAGAAACCAACCCTGCTTCTAAAGCAGAAACTGACCAAACATCAAGGGTCTATTCAAAAGCTCAACCCCGATCACCTTCTGGAGCCTTTGGCCAATTGAAATATCCAAGTGTTGACAGCAAGGAGTCTAAGATCTACTCACTGGAGAGTGATAAAATGGAAAATTGTGTAAGAGAATCCAGACAAGAAGTAGGCAAACCTGAGGCCAGTGAAAACCCGGACTCTTCAGGGAAGATAGAGAAATATAACATCCCACTAAACAAACTAAAGATGATGTTTGAGAAGGGTGATGGAGCTCAAACAAAGGTAAGGATTATATAACTTCAGACCTTAATTTTTAGCCTCTTAACTGCCTCCTGGGCATCTGAGAACTCTCTGCAGGGGGTGGTGCAGAGCTATTAACTGTACAAATGACAGTTTTATTCATTACTGAAGCTGAAAAATGTATCTTGAAGTGGTTGGTGCTAAAGAGCTGAAAACTCTATGGATGTCACGGACTCTCCATGTATGCAATCTTGTAACTATGTTGGTCCTAGGATATTAGAGAGACAAGATGGGTTAGGTAATATCTTTTATTGGATCAAATTCTGTTGTTGAGAGAGACAAGTTTTTGAGCTTACACAGCTTGTCTCTCTCACCAACAGCAGTTGGTCCAATAAAATATATTACCACACTTACCTCAAGTCACTGACTCTGTGTTGCAGTTCCACAATAGCAGGGAATTCTTCTTTTAACATGTTTATCTGGGATGGATAGATTATTTCTCTCTCTCTTTTTTTTTTTTTTTTTTGGTTGGATCCAATCGAAAACACAGAATGGACTGGTATTTGAGTAAATTATTTTTTTTAAAACAAAGTGGGGCTGACTGCTCAGTGCCCACAGGAAAAATTAAGAAGCAGCGAGTCATTTAAACGTGAGTTGTTTTTTTGTTGTTGTTGTTGTTTTTAAAACTATTAAGATCCCTTTGTGAATAGCTTAACACACACTGCTGTGGGACAGGAAGGTCTGCCGAAGCACAGGGAAAGTCTAAGGGCTCACTTTTTATATTGTACTGAGCTGAAATGCCATCTCCTTTGTGCTAAACTCTCATCTGTGTATCTTAATGTTTCCTATCAAAGAAAATTCTCTCACAGGGAAAATAGCTAGATGAGCTCACGCCTTTACTAGTTTTGACTTGCAAACGCACAGGGCTTGCATTTTCCTACAGTTGCTCATGAAATTTGATCCTGCATGTGGACTGCAGATTTTGTCCCCAGGGAGAATTGCTTAACTAGAAAATGAGTTGCATATGCCAGTGACTTACAACAGAGTCCTGGGGCCTTGATGCTGGTGGATTCTCCAGTTTTCTCAAAATTTCTTATTTCTGGCTTTGTTTTACTTGTGATGGTTTTATTAGATTATTCAATAAAACAAAGCAGTCTTGGACAGTGGAGGTATTTACTTTAGATATGAAATAAATGGGGGCTTGGGGAACAGAATCTTTGGTTTAGGCTGAATATTTGGCCTGAATATAGGCGTTCAAAATGGTTTCTCAAGTAACTGTTTAAATCTGAGTTCTTAGTTCTCATTAAAATTTTTAAGAGCTGCCTTTGCTATTGACTCCGTCCCTAAGGTGCTAATTACAAGGAACAGTGACTTTGGAGATTTCTTCTCAGGAAATCATTCTCCAGAGCACATGAAAACGCAGGAAAGTACCAGTTTTCCAGCCAAACTTGAATAACTGTATCTGAGCATTGGGGGAAGGAAGTGTTTTTGAGCTGACCAAAGTACTCGTCTTTAACAGCTGGAATTGGTAACTGTATGTCATAGATAAGTCATTATTTTAAACTTGGTCACAGCAAACTGGCTAATTCAGAACTGCTGGGGTCAGTTTCTGTAAGTCCTGAAACTTTGAGGAATTCGTCCTTTAAATTCCATTCTTGCCCACTCAAAATTCATCTTGCACATGCAATTTCCCCCCTCAATCAAACTTATAAAGTAAGATGTCTTAAGTTTCTTAAAATGAAGGGGAAAGGCCTTTGTTGCAACTAAAAAGCACTTCTGTAAGTTTTCTGGCCTTGGAAATTTTAGGGGATATGAGGGTGATATCATGCAGATTGTCATGCAGCATAGGGATATGCTTTAGTTACATTAAAGTAGGGAACAACTGGAGAAGCAGCTCAAGTCTGGGTAGTTTCAAAGTGCAGTGTGCTCAGTTCTGTAATTCAACATGGATAGCTCCTAAATTGTTGGTCCTGACTGTCTTTGCCCCTTATGTCCTCATCTGCATCTGTTTGTAGAAACTAAACTATCCAGACTCTCAAAACTGAACAAAAAAATGGCTGGATTACATTTTGCCCAGGGATGCTGCACTGCCTGCACAAGCTCCAGTTCTTATTTTCTTTTCAGATTTTGATCCAGTTTCTGAATCTCAGAAGTAAGATGCATGTTTATTGCATCTTTGGGAAGAAAGTACTTCTAAGCACATCAGTAGCAGCCTGGCTGAGAAGTGAGAGTGGGACTCAAACTGATGCCTGAAGCAAAAGACCAGCTTTCCTTTATTACTTATTGGTTCTAATGTCTCAAGTCTTTGGCAATTTCAAAGATGCTTCAGTGTGTCGCAGTGACTCACATCAAATAAGACACACAAGTGCAAGTAGTTAAAGAAAGTTGTCTTAGGGGGGAGGGATAGCTCAGTGGTTTGAGCATTGGCCTGCTAAACCCAGGATTGTGAGTTCAATCCTTGAGGGGGCCATTTAGGGATCTGGGGCAAAATCAATACTTGATCCTGCTAGTGAAGGCAGGGGACTGGACTCAATGACCTTCAAGGTCCCTTCCAGCACTATGAGATAGGTGTATCTCTATATTAAAGTCAGGGAGCATAACCTAAAACATTCCATTTAAGCATTAAGATACAATTGTCCCTTGGAGTTGTTTTGAGGCAGGTACTTGTTCTTTTTGGCACTGTTAATCTAATATGTAGTGACTTGTATTCTTATGTTGCTATATAAATTAGGTGTGGTTTGCCTAAAGCAAGATGAGTTGTTGGGCAAAAGACCAAATGGAATGGCAATGCTGCACTTGCAGCATCTTTCATCCAAGAAACTTGGGGCTTTTCAGAAATTAGTAATTTGTTTTTGTTGCAAACCCCATTTTACAGATGGGGAAACTGAGGTAAAGCAAAGTATAGTACTTTGCCCAAGATGTCACAACGAGTTTGTGGCAAGTGCCTTACTGAATCAGATGAAGGTATTCCTCCCCAGTCCTTCCTCTCTTCCTCCCCCACAAATGCATATGTACAGTTGAGGAGATTTGGCTTGAGACGTTAGTACACTTACGTAACTGCATAGCTACAGTCATGACACTGTCTACTTCCAGTATTTGACTCTGATTTCCTGCTGCAATGAATTCCAGTTTGACAATATACTGAGTAAAGTGGTATTTCACTCTATTCTAAACGTATTGCCCTATAACTAGTGTCCATTTGTTCCCATGATGGCATAAGATGAACAAAAGAAAGGACTATACCTCTCAGACTTTGAATCACTCAACTCCCTGCTAAGCAGAACCATAGTTACTTCAGTTACTCTAGATTGTAAACTCCTTGGGGGCTGTGACCTCCTTGGGGGCTGTGACCAGGTTTTGCTCTGGTTGATAGGATAGCCAATACAGTGTGCTTTCATGCATAATGGAATGAATCCTACCACGAGGGAGTATTTTGCCCAATTTGGTTTCAAAGCATCATGAAATAATTTTACCTTAAGCTTCAGGAAACCCTAGCATTTTATTTTATTTCTGTTGATGTGTTTAGTCTACATAATCTCTGAGCGAAGATTTCAGGGAAAGTTTGTTCAAATCAGTTCCAGTCTGCTGACAGGAAGGAGGATGGGTTATGTACGGAGGAGGAAACCACTCTTTAAGGAACTCAAGGAAGCTTCTAGACTTAGGCATCTCTGTTCTTAAAAAGGATTGTTTGTAATTTAAATGACAATGGAATCCAGATATACTCAAGATTTAGTTATATACATGAGAGCTTCTGGTTTAAGAGAACTGCTGTTCTTTAGTACTTCCAGATGAATTTACCTGACCAATTAAACTTTCTTCCTGGGTCATATTGTGCACTTCTAATAACTTGTTTGTTCCACCTTCCTTTCTGCTAACCACACCCAGTATAAAGAAGCATGAACGTTGTGTTTAACTTTGCAAACTAGATGTCAGATATGTCTCCAAATTTACGCTAGTAGGAACTTTCAATAGGCTAGTGCATCTGAAGTTCACCTTCGCCCCTACCCTTCCATCCCCCAAAAGGACACTATTCCTTAGCAGCACTCTCCCAAAAATCTCAGCCTAAAATACTCAGCTCTGTGTATTTGGAGAAAAGAGAAACTGTTGTCTATATTTTAATCTCAAACTGTAAGTAAGGTTTTAGGCACTTCAGAGTGTTGGCTCAGTGTAGTAGTGATGGTGGAACACAAGAAGAATGTGCAAGCAAGTCTTGGAGCTGACTGTGAGGAGTCTGCAGATTCCTAGAAGTGTGTAGGCTCTGCTTGGGTGCATCTATCAGCACCTTCACCAGAAGGAAAAGTTTTCTTAGTAAAATGCTTTTCCAGTAAAACAATGTTATCAATTTTCTAAACGATAGAAATATAAAATTTCTTTAACCTTGCCAATGGAAAACAAGGGATTTTCCAACTGTGTTTTCCTTTCCTGGTGAAGATCCTCTGTTCTGTGTGCTAAAGAGGCCTGATTTTTCACAGAGATTATCTTATAGTACAGCTCTGTTAGTATAAAACTGGAATTTCTATCAGTTTGGTGACCAGAAAATGAGAAAATTGTTGGAAGCAGGAAAATAAATGTGTGGTTGGAGTGTTTTGCCAAATCTCTGCCCCCTTAATTTCCAGTGGGCTCTGAGACTTAACTCTTCTTGGGGAGAAGAGAGCTCTCATCTCCTCCTGCTGTTTTTAAAGGTTGACTTTCAGCTGTGAAAACATCCAGTCTTGGTGTAGGCCAGGGGTAGGCAACCTGTGGCACGTGTACCAAAGGCGGCACACAAGCTGATTTTCAGTGGCACTCTCACTGCCTGGGTCCTGGCCACCAGTCTGGGGGGCTCTGCATTTTAATTTAATTTTAAATGAAGCTTCTTAGACATTTTAAAAACCTTGTTTCTTTATATACAACAATAGTTTAGAGAACTATATATTGTTGTGTATATATATTATAGACTTACAGAAAGAGACAGTCTAAAAACCATTAAAATGTATTACTGGCATGCAAAACCTTAAATTAGTGTGAATAAATAAATGAAGACTCGACACACCACTTCTGAAAGGTTTGCCGACAAACAGGTGTAGGCAAACTAAACTCTGCACACCACAGAGAATTCAGAGGAGCTGTTGAAACTTTTCTATAATTGTTGGATTTATTTTTTATTGTGCACTAAAAAGTTTTATAGGGAGCCATTTGAGAGTTGATTGCAGCAAATACGTATAAAATCTGAAGGAGCTGACCAGAGAATGTCTATGCTGCTCGTACAAAACACCCTAGCATGAGAATGGCCATGCTGGGTCACGTCGATGGTCCATCTAGCTCAGTATCTGCCTTCTAACAGCAGCCAGTGTTGGATGCTTCAGAATGAACAAGGCAGTAGTTGAGCGATCCATCTCGTCGTCATTTCCCAGCATCTGGCAGTCAGGCTTAGGGACAGCCAGAGCGTGGGGTTGCATCCTTGACCATCTTGGCTAATCGTCCTTGATGGACCTATCCTGCAGGAACTTCTTTCTTCTTTTTTTGAACCCAGTTATAGTTTTGACTGTCACAACATCCCGTGGCAGCAAGTTTCACAGGCTGACACTGAGTTATGTGACCAAGTACTTCCTTTTGTTTGTTTTAAACCTACTGCCTATTAATTTCGTTGGGTGACCCCTGGTTCTTGTGGAAGGGTAAATAACACTTCCTTGTTCACTTTCTCCACACCATTCATGATTTTTATAGACCTCTGTCATATCCCCCTTAGTAGTCTTTTCAGTTTAAAAAAAAAAATCCCAGTCTCTTCAATCTCTCCTCATGTGGAACCTGTTCCATACCTCTCATCATTTTTTGTTCCCCTTCTCTGTACCTTTTCCAATTCTAATAACTTTTTTGAGATGGAGCAACCTGATCTGCACATGGTATTCAAAGTGTGGGTGTACCGTGGATTTATACAGAGGCATTGTATCCAGCATCACAGCCGTGTTGTTGGTGGTTTATCCTGGAGATCTGAGGCTATTTCTGTCCAGCACCAACCTATTGCAGTCAGCCTGACTACCGGACCTAATCTGGGGGTCAGTCTGACTCTGATAAGTTGTGCTTATTGATTGATATCAAAGTAGCAGATGACTTCAGTTACAAGTTTTCATTCTCCTTTGTAGTTACTGAATAGTAATGCTGATGTATTCAGGGCTGGTGTTTCCATTTAGGCGACCGCGGGCACCAGGATTTGGGAGCGTGGCATTTTGGCGGTTGGGGGATCCTTCCGTGCTCTGGGTCATCGTCGGCAATTCGGCGGGTCCTTCACTCGCTCTGGGACCTGCTGCCGAAGTGCCCCGAAGACTGGGAGCGCAGAAGGACACCCCCCTCCCCCGCCGCAGAATTGCCGCCAACGACCGGGAGCATGGAAGGACCCCCCGCCTAGGGCACCAAAAACCCTGGTGCTGCTCCTGGATGTATTGGTATCTTAAAACCTATTTCAATTTCACATCTTGATTAAATGATTGTTACTGCGCTTGTTAACTGTTAATTTATAAACTGGTATGAGTGCTTATATATCTCCTTCCCTGGACATCTAACTTGTAGGTTATGTACTGGAGATCAGCATCTAGCACATAGCATTCTAGTTGTTTTTCACAATCAAAAGGCATCTATGGATGTGTCTGGAGAGGTAGGTATCCTGTGACCAAACGTGATATTGCTTAAATAGGACATCTGCTAGATTTGTTTAGTCCAGTAAAGGAGATTTGCTAGAGTCACCTATGCATCTCAAAGGATTATGCACAACAATCTCTGGCTTGTCCAGACCGCTCATAAGTGGTTTTTGTTTTACAGATTTTTCAGGACCAGAGTAGGACTGCAGATAACAGGAGAATCTCTGAAAACAGCTTCTCTTCAGAGGACCTTGACATCTGCTCTGGAGAGAGGAGCCATAATGCTTCAGGTTGGTAGTCTCGAGCCATTTGGGCCTGTGCATTAAAACAACTCCCTTTTGTGCATGTAACAGTAGGGGAATAACATTGTCTGTCAGAGGAAGGAGATAGAACGCCTTCCATCGGAAGCTCGAGGCAGTGTGGCCCTTGAGTACTGGACTGGGACTCAAAGGAGCTGGGTTCTTATTCCCTACTCTGTCACTCTCCAGCTGGGTGACCTTGGACAATTTGCTTCACCTGTTTTCCCCATCTGTAAAATGGGAATAACGATACTGACCTCCTTTGTAAAGTGCTTTGAGATCTACTGATAAGTGCTAGATAAGAGCTGGGAATGATTGATGATGATTATGAACACTAATAAACTAAGCTTTTTTTACATAATATCTTTGCACCCCGTATCTTTCTCCGGGATCCTACAGAAAAACTGGGGCATGGGAGAAAACTTCATAACAGAGCTAATAGAAGCCATATCTCTTGATTCCTAGTCCCATGTTCTATTAGATGGTGGTGGTACTTGTCTTGGAAAATAAACTTAATTTAGAAACCAAAGAAATAATAAACACTCTTCTCCCTAATTCCCTGCCTGCCAGTATTTCCCTTGTGACCCAGTACTGTGAAATTCTTCATGTTGCTTTAAATCCCTCCAAAAGTTAGGCACCTGCTGTGGAATTCTTGACTCATGAACACTACCTTGTTATTATCCAGGTATCTTGAAATAGCTTTTGTTAGAAATATAGCTTTAAATGCAACTCCTATGTTTCCAGCCTATGGCTAGCATTGAACTTTACTTCCTAATGTTGCAAACAATATCCTTATCTGAGCCAGGCTAGAGAGAGCAATTAAAGGTACCAATTCTTACCATTCTACACCCTGTTAAAACATTATGCCTTCTAAATTAAAATGAATTTTTCATTTTGAGGCTGCGTTAGTTAGTGAAAGGTCTCTTCATTTCTAGTTCTCCACTTGTGGTCAAAACTATTTTGTAAGTGGACCTTAACTGGGAAGCTAGTTAGTTGAATAATCAGAGGTGCTGGGCCCTTAAATCTTTTCCCTGTCTAAAATAAAGGCTGTAAGATAGTGGTGAATTGATGTGAAAAAAGGATGGCTTGGTAATCCGTGACAGAGCACTGGGAGTTGAGATCTGGACAAAATGCTTAATATCTGTTCTTCTGTCTCCTCTTATGTAAAATAGATAGCTCTTGCCCATCTTGCCGGTATGATGTGAAATTAGGTTTAGTTGTTTTATGAAGTGTTTTTGTTTTGAGATCTTCAGATGGAAGACACCATGTAAATGGTATATTTGGGGATTTATTAGTAGTGGAGGGCTAAGCTTCACCTCTCCCCTCCCTTTTATTTTTTTAAAATAGCCCTATGTTCCTTCCCTTCTCCGTCTCCATCTCCTCCCCCCTCCCCCCACCCCCCCAAAAAAACCCCAAAGAAACAAACCAAAATCTGGGTACATTAGTGGTGTAATGAACAGTCTTGCATTACCATTCTTTTCTGGGTTAAATAAAATTGAACCCATTTGTTCTCCTCAGCACTTCTCACCTGCCATCTGCTTGATAATGCCTATATGTTCTCCTAAGTACAGATTGTTTTTACCGTCTTTACTGCTGAGGAGTTTACTGGCTGGATTGTGCCAAAGCAGATGTTAACTGCACGTTCTGAGGTGCTGCTTTTAGGATTCAGTTGTATTTGCAAGGGTAGACTGATACTCCTGGTATAGCATAAGCCATGGGGTAGAACATCTCTCAAGTCTGGGATTCCCGTCTGTTTTGAGAGTGGAGGAAGAAGAGAGCTGAATCTCTTTAAACAGAAGATTTTGCTATTCAGTGCTTCAATTATGAAGGTTACTCTAATCATATAATGTCCTTGTTCCAGATCACCTGGTCTGTAGCTCTCCAACACTCAACCCAGACAAGCCAGAGAGTAGAAGAAACCTGGAGATGCCTCACTTAACAGAAACTTCAATAAAGGATAGACTGGCAAAGTACCAGGCAGCTGTGTCCAAGCAAGGCAGCTCCACAGGCCGCGTGGTACGTGTCTGTGAAGTAGTGGGTGTCCTACTGGTGTAGCCCTGAGGCTAGTAAATGGTTCTGATGGAAATTAGGCTATTAAAATGTAATGTTCTCATGTTTGATGAGAACATAGTATTCATTGTCTCATTTGGAATTAAAAGCTGTCTTCTGCTCTGAAGAATTGAGAAAACTGCAGGAAGAGATGTGTACTTGCCCGTTCCTGAAGTAATCTTAATACTTTCTAAAGACTCAACTGGTGACATGCTATCTGAAGACCCTCCTTTGAAATGCAACTGGAATCTTTTTCTTTTTCTGCATGTCTGTAGCACTCTGTATCTGAGGATCTCTGCATGCTTTAAAAACACTAATGAAATGTAATCTTATCCCTGTGATTTCGGGGAAAGTGAGACACAGTGAGATGAAGTGACTTACCCAAGATAATACAATAGAGTTCAGATCTCCTGACATAGTCCTGTGCTTTATAACCAGCCATCTTCCCCTTTGCAACCATTCCTCTTCACATCCCTTTTCTCATCTATTCATATGAACTCAGCACAGGTAAGAAACAGGCTATTACAAAGATCTGAGCTGTCCTCGTTGGCCAGATAACTGAACAGGAAATGAGAAGCTAGTGAATCACAGCAAACTGTACTGTAGCTAAAGAAACAGCAAGAGTCTAAGCTTATGTACCAGAAAGGGGTGTGTCAATTGGAACCATCAGCTGCTTTGTTTAATGTTAGAGGCTTTTGTTGAACTTGTGTCCTTTCTAGCCATACATTCCACGTGGATGACTATTCTAGGTAGAGAAAGTAGATGGGTGACTCTTTGGCCCCCAGTGTTGAAGAGTCTCCAAGTTCAGCTTGGCAAGTGCTTGTGGTTCTTAGAAGTGTCTATATCTAGAGATGCATTTTGAATCTTGCTGCTGGAACACCCCAGCCCAAGCTGAAGGGATTTCTCCATGCCATATGCAGTGTGGGTCTAATTCTCAAGACTTTGGACAGTACCTGAAGTAAACTTAATGGCATGAGCTGAAAGTAATTGCAGCCAGTGTAATAAATCTGCTTAACTGCTAATAGCAGATTTTAGATCATGCTTCCCTGTGTTACATTGTTTGTTAAATTGTCTTTTCCAGTTTGTAACAGAGATGGCTGGGGTTCACTGACTAAACCATTCCCTAGAAGCCAGCAGCCAGCCGTTTAACAAATGGACTCCTTTAGGTTTTGTTCACTGTGAAGTCCAAACCACACCAGCTGGAACACTAGTCTGGCTTGATGTCCCATTGTGAGCAGAGCTTATTTGAATGCCCCTGCTGTCTGAGCCTATGCTATATAGATTATCACCTTCAGTCACTCCCAGCAGAATTCTATTGTGGCCTCTTAACATTGATTGTAGCTAAGTGTGGATGCAAATTGCTACAGCAATGTTTACAATAATTTCCAAATAAGCCAGTTGAAGCTATGGCTCTTATTCCTTGGCAGAATCACTGAAAGCTATCTCCCCACTATGAATTCCTTGTATTCCCCACAGTCAGGGAGCTCAATGGATCTTGCTGGTGTGGAAGTGTGCAATGTGTACATTCCTACTTCATCCTGTATGTATCCAGCTGAAATACCGGTAAAATCTTAAAGCAAGGTCCAGGCCTATATATGCTATAAAACAGAATTATTAAATTATTTTTGGGGAGAGAACTCTTTTTTGAGGGTTGTCCGTGAAGACAGCACCTGATCAGGACCAAGGGCTTGTCTACACTGGCAACGTTAAAGTGCTGCTGCACATGGCTTGTGTAGTTGAAGCAGAGCGCTAGGAGAGAGCTCTCCCAGCACTCTTTAATAAACCCCCCCAAAAACCCACCTCCACAAGGGGCGCAGCTCCCAGTGCTGGGGCACTGTCTACACTGGCGCTTTACAGCTCTAAAACTTGATGTGCTCAAGGGGGTGTTTTTTCACACCCCTGAGCAAGAAAGTTGCAGTGCTGTAAAGTGCCAGTGTAGACCAGCCGTAAGGATACTGTATATTTTCTTCTGTTGGAAGTGTGATGGCATAATCCCTTCAGAACACTGCAAAGGATACTTGGAAAAATTACTTCTATTTAAAGACCTGTCATATTAAACACTAGGGTTCCAAAAAGATAAGGACTAGCATATAGAGCCGTATTTTTTTTTTAAGGCCTTTTGATGTCCTATGGTGCTGGTGCTGGGCAGCTTCTTCCCCTGCCGCAGAAAGGCTGTCTCATGAAAGGCATGAGCATTGCGTTGCCACAGAGTCTACTGATTGATTGGCAAAGGAAACATGAGGTTTCTCTGGGGTTTTTTAGATGAAAATTTGGAAGACTTTTCTGTAAAACTTTCCTGAAATGAGACAAACTTTGAGAAAGATGAAGGTCCAGTTTGTCACCTGGCTGGTTGACGTGCATTGAAGCTAGGGCAGAACTCACTTTCATAGTTCATTAGAGAATAATACATGTTCCTTGCCCTGAAGTGCTTATGACCTAAATAAAACAAAACGAGGCAGCATTTCAGGTAAGGGAAGATGTGGAATTATCCAGAGTGACAAGAAGAAAGAAAGAACAGTTGGCTTTAAGGACAGACTCGGTTGGTTCTTGGTGGAAAGGTATTTTGATACTGTGATGATGATATGGAATAAAAGTTATACTCCCTTTATTATCCTACATTTCCTCTCCCTCGGTGTATTTCACTCATCAAATATTTGTAGACTCCCTTCAGTCATCAGCTGTGTGTTACAAGACATAGTATTCACAAGACTTCTTTTAAGAAGAAGCATGGAAAGTTCTCACTCTAAGGGAAAAAGGATGTCAACACTCAATTCCTTTGTTCTATAGAATGAGACTCAAGCCAGTGACAGTGAAATCAGGAGTTACAAATCTGAGCAGAAGGAGAATGTGCCACCAAGTCCTGAGGACTCCGTTTCCCATCAAGATGGGGATAAGGTAAGATGCACTCATATTGATTGAGGATCAAGAACTCTCCTTGAAATGGAACTGCTTCAAGACACACAGCAGGCATCTGGAAATTGAGCTGTATTGGCTGATACAAATTATTTGCATGCTGTGACACTCATGATTTTGAGATGATCAAAATGTAGGATGGTAATTACAAACAGGCAAGAGAAATCTTAATTTATAAGACTCTAAATAAAGTCCTTTGTGTGCAGAATATTTAGCTATTTTTTATAACTTTGTCTAGAGGGGGTTGCGCTTGTCTGTCAAATATAGTAAATGTTCTTGATGTGGCAGAATCCTTGAATTTCATAATGATGGCATATTAAGAACATGGGAGGAAGAAGCATTATCTAATAGCAGCAGCAGACTGGAAGTGGGGCCTCCTGTATCTCATTTCTGACTCTGCCATTCCTGAGTGACTTTTGGGCAAGCCACTATACTCTTCTGTGCCATTTTTCCCCTCTCTGAAATGGGGACAACATCTTGTAGATGCTTTGCTTGCACACTTAAATTTCTGGTAAAGTGCCTGGGGAGCCTCAGATGAGAGAAGATGTGTACATGCAAAGTACTGGGTCACAATGACTTGAAAGTGGGTCTCTGCGGCATACTTGCCAGATCTTGTTTAATGTAACTGGCAACCTGATTAGCTTTTTTGTTCCTGCTATTTAAACTTAATTTAAAAATGAGTATATAATTACTGTCCCCTTATTCACACAATAAGCAAAGTCTCAAGGCATCTGTGACTTAAATTGGGGGATGGTAGAAGGGGGATAAAAGTAGCCAAACAATAATAATTCAGATACTGAGCATTACAAGCTTTCCGAACACATGGCAGCCTAATGCTGGGAGGGCTTTTAAACCTTTCCGCACTTCCCTCTGCAGGCAGCCAGACTGTTGCTTTCAGCTTCTTGCTGGGAACTGAGTGAGTCTTCACATTTTAGCTGCTTGTGGGGTGGGAAAACAGCCACCAAGGGGAGCCTCTTAAAAGGAAACCTATTAAATAAAAGCAGTTTCTCTTAGACTTTCTTCTGTTGAATGGGAGGCTTGAATAAAACCCTCTCTCTGCTAGCTCTTAGAGTGAAGTTACTTTAATTTATAGGCACTCCTTTAGTGACTGACTTGATGTGTAATATGAGCACAGTGTAAGAACCCACATTAAATAGACTGTGTGGTAGTAGGATAGTCACTTTGACATCACTGCAGGATCAATCTAGTGTCCCTGTCCAGGGCACACCTATTAAATGGCAGAAATTTCTGGAGAAAGAGAGGTTCAACAGAACCTCACTCACCTGTACACTCATAATTCAAGTGCAAAAAACCACTGCTCCCCTCATCTTGTACATCCCAAAGATTCAGTAACAGAGTGGTTAAAAATTCTTTGTTATGGGTACAAAGTAAACTGTGGAATGCTTATTAGGCAGTATCATAAAAATTGAACTAGTCAGATGAACAAAGTATGTTATCTGGACTTGTTTACTTCCTCATTAATTTCCAAAGTGCAATCCTTTGCAATAGGACTTTCAGTCATTAGTGTGAATGAGTGAGGTTCTGCTGTTAATCTGATTATGGCATTTTAGTTCCTCAATGTGTAAGTATATTTAAGCTATATTTTATTTAACATATAGAGAGAACCAGGTTAAAATAGCCCTCTAGAACCCGCATTGAGCTTTTCACCTGGTATGTAAATTATTCCATACCTGAACCAAGTTTATACTAGGCTGTGTTAACAGTTCTGTTAATGAAAATCTTGTACCTGACAGTATTTATGTGTGAGCTGAGCAGAAGGCATAAAACAGTGAAATTTGTAAATTCTTTTCTAAAGAAGGATGTAGAAGACAGACCAAGCATGTTTGGTCTAAACTGGGAGCATCACAGCTTGTAGTTTTAGGGGAAGAACTTTCAAAATCAGTCACTTAAGCTCCTATGTATCCTTGACTACTTAAAAAGTGGCAGTGAAGGAGGCCCTGAAGAAGGTGAGAAATCCAGAACATGTTTTGTAGCCAGTGCTAACATCGTTGAAGTTCTTAACTTAGGGTGGTCATTGGCTAGTAAACAGGCTTTTCTGTTTTAGTGTTCTATTAATTGCCCATTGTTTTGCTACTCATGTTGGGAGGATCCATTTATAAATTTGAGTCTAACTGGTGAGCCCAGCTGACTTTCATATGGTTCACAGTATAGACTCATAGACTCTAGGACTGGAAGGGACCTTGAGAGGTCATCGAGTCCAGTCCCCTGCCCTCATGGCAGGACCAAATACTGTCTAGACCATTCCTAATAGACATTTATCTAACCTATTCTTAAATATCTCCAGAGAAGGAGATTCCACAACTTCCCTAGGCAATCTATTCCAGTGTTTAACTACCCTGACAGTTAGAAACTTTTTCCTAATGTCCAACCTAAATCTCCCTTGCTGCAGTTTAAGCCCATTGCTTCTTGTTCTATCATTGGAGGCTAAGGTGAACAAGTTTTCTCCCTCCTCCTGATGACACCCTTTTAGATACCTGAAAACTGCTATCATGTCCTCTCTCAGTCTTCTCTTTTCCAAACTAAACAAACCCAATTCCTTCAGCCTTCCTTCATAGGTCATGTTGTCAAGACCTTTAATCATTCTTGTTGCTCTTCTCTGGACCCTCTCCAATTTTTCCACATCTTTCTTGAAATGCGGTGCCCAGAACTGGACACAATACTCCAGGTGAGGCCTAACCAGCGCAGAGTAAAGCGGAAGAATGACTTCTCGTGTCTTGTTTACAACACACCTGTTAATGCATCCCAGAATCACGTTTGCTTTTTTTGCAACAGTATCACACTGTTGACTCATATTAAGCTTGTGGTCTACTATGACCCCTAGATCTCTTTCTGCCATACTCCTTCCTGGACAGTCTCTTCCCATTCTGTATGTGTGAAACTGATTGTTCCTTCCTAGGTGGAGCACTTTGCATTTATCTTTATTGAACTTAATCCTGTTTACCTCAGACCATTTCTCCAATTTGTGCAGATCATTTTGAATTTTGACCCTGTCCTCCAAAGCAGTTGCAATCCCTCCTAGTTTGGTATTGTCCGCAAACTTAATAAGCGTACTTTCTATGCCAACGTCTAAATCGTTGATGAAGATATTGAACAGAACCGGTCCCAAAACAGACCCCTGCGGAACCCCACTTGTTATACCTTTCCAGCAGGATTGGGAGCCATTAACAACTACTCTCTGAGGGCTTGTCTACATCACAAAGTTGCAGTGCTGGTGAGGGGGTTACAGCGCTGCAACTTAGGAGGTGTACACATCTGCAGGGCATCACCAGCGCTGCAACTCCCTGTTTGCAGCGCTGGCCGTACTCCCGTTTTTGTCTCGGGTGTAGAGGATCCAGCGCTGGTGATCCAGCGCTGGTAATCAAGTGTAGACACTTACCAGCGCTTTTCTTGACCTCCGTGGAATAAGCAGGTATCCCAGCATACCTGAGGATACCTCTCTGGTAATCAAGCAGGTCTCCTTCCCCGCGGTTTGCTCCTGTGTTCTCCGAATCCCCCCCCCAAGCGGGTCTCCTTCCCCGCGGTTTGCAGGGGGGTTCGGGGAACGCGAGAGCAAACCGCGGGGAAGCAGGTCTCCTTCCCCGCAGTTTGCTCTCGCGTTCCCCGAACCCCCACCCCGCAAGCAGGTCTCCTTTCCCGCAGTGTGCTCTCGCGTTCCCCGAACCCCCGTGCAAGCAGGTCTCCTTCCCCACGGTTTGCAGGGAGGTTCGGGGAACGCGAGAGCACCCTGCGGGAAAGGAGACCTGCTTGCGGGGAGGGGGTTCGGGGAACGTGAGAGCAAACCGCGGGGAAGGAGACCTGCTTGCACGGGGGTTCGGGGAATGCGAGAGCAAACCGCGGGGAAGGAGATCTGCTTGCAGGGGGGTTCGGGGAACACTGGAGCAACCCGGGGAAGGAGACCTGCTTCCCCGCGGTTTGCTCTTGCGTTCCCCGAACCCCCTTGAAGCCGCCCAACAGCGCTGCAGTGTGGCCACATCTAACACCACTTGCAGCGCTGGTTGCTGTAAGTGTGGCCACTCTGCAGCGCTGGCCGTATACAGCTGTACTAATACAGCTGTAACAACCAGCGCTGCAAAATTGTAGATGTAGACATACCCTGAGTACGGTTATCCAGCCAGTTATGCACCCACCTTATAGTAGCCCCATCTAAATTGTACTTTCCTAGTTTATCTATAAGAATATCATGCGAGACCGTATCAAATGCCTTACTAAAGTCTAGGTATATCACATCCACCGCTTCTCCCTTATCCACAAGGCTCGTTATCCTATCAAAGAACGCTATCAGATTAGTTTGACACGATTTGTTCTTTACAAATCCATGCTGGCTATTCCCTATCACCTTACCACCTTCCAAGTGTTTGCAGATGATTTCTTCAATTACCTGCTCCATTATCTTCCCTGGCACAGAAGTTAAACTAACTGGTCTGTAGTTTCCTGGGTTGTTTTTATAATATAACATTACTTTTGCAGGTTTTCTTCAGGGAGAAGAGTCTGGGTTTCCATTCCAATCTTTCTGAAGATGGCACCAGTAAGCACTCATTTGCCTAGCCCAATAAATAGAGTGGGCAGGTGGATGGCAGGATGTGTTGGCACTGTCGTCTTACCTGCCATGCTTATGTTGAGATCAGTTTGCCCTTAGAACCCATAGCTTCCGGAGGAAGCATCAGGATTCCCATTTAATCACAGGGATATGCTAGTCAAGACTGGATTCCATTTAACTTTATGAAGCAATCTGAGCATAAGAACTCAGATCCTAACTGTAAGCATGCAGGATTCACCCCTGCAGCACCTCCTGCTGGTCTTCTCAGGGAATTAGCTCTTCTAGCATCCTGGAGCACCCCCTGCAGGCTGATGATCCACCTTACCACTGACCCCTGCATCCCTCCCAGATCCAGTGCCCTGTTATCAGGGGTGCTGCCCCCTGGCAGTAACCCCTCAGTCTTAGGGTCTCCCCTCCCCAGGGAACACCCACCCATTAACCCCACCTCGCCTCAGGGTAAGGCTACTGCCAGTCACCATCTAGCCCCACTCCCTGGGGCAGACTGCAGTATACACCACTCATCACAAGCAAGGGTGGATTGGACCTGCTGCCTCTCTCTAGCTGAGCTGCCGCTCTGCAGCCCCAGTGCTGGTCTTAGGCCCTCAGCTAGGCCCACAACCTGGGAGTTTTCCAGGCTGGAACTCCCCAGCTCCTCTAGCCTTCCCCCAGCCCTGCTGCACTCCCAGTACCCTGCTCAGCTCCCTAGTAGCCAGGCCCTTTTCTCTCTACAAGCAGAGAGAGAATCCTGAGATTCTGGCTGCCCTAGCCACCTTATAAGGCCTGGTTAGTCTGTTTGGGGCATGGCCCCAGCTGCAGCCACTTCCCCCAATCAGCTGGGGCTTTGCTCCCAGCCCCAGCCCTCTCCTGGGCTGTTTCAAGCCCCTCAGGGCAGGAGCAGATAATCACCCTGCTACACTAATACACATATCCGGAACCCAGTAGGTACACTAACACACATAATGGCAGGCCACTCACATTATCTAGGTGCCGCCTTGTAATTTTGTAGCACATATAAACCAGTTGTTTGGTTAAAGTGGACATTGGTTCAGGCCCTGTAATGGTCAGCCTTGTCTTATAATCTCCCATTTCCAGTGGTTTAGAAATTTGGCTGTAGAATTTACTGATTATGAAACTTGTCATATGATAGCCCAGAAGGAGCAGATCTTGTTAATAAAATTGGGACTTTTTAAAAAAATGTTTTTAAAGATTACTATATTCAGAAGTAACAATCTTATTTCAACACTTGAAACCCCTTCAGATTCTTGGGATTTTTCTAGTAAAAATCTTGTGCTAAAATCTCAGACCAGCTCAAGACCTGGGAATATTTATCAGGTTTATAAACTGGTTTGTAACTGTAGTGCTGAGACAGCTTTAATGCTTGCTTTATAAAGGGGTTAAATTTAACCCCAAAAGTGCAGTTCTCCCACCATTTGGACTTAGTGTTCCAGAGCCAAATACAACAAGCACTGTAGCCAACAGATTACTCAATAAATATATTAGCAGTAGCTGATTGGCTAAATTGCCTTCCAAAGGTATTTATGCACGTTTATAGCCCATTAACTTCAAGCTTAACTTTAGGCGTGTGCTTAACCATTTTATTAAAGTGGAGCTGTATTTCCCAGAAACGAGGTTAGTGCATACTGAGAAGCTGGCACCTATCTCATTCCCTCAACACAGCCACTCAATCATTTGATAATTTCAGTGCAGAAAAAGATGAGTAAATATATTTGCTTGCTCTGGCACTAATGCTTTAGTCATACACGTTCAGGAACAGACAGACCTTTAAGCCTTTCTCTGACATAATTACTACATGGTCTTACCAGACTGAACTTCCTAGGAGTTTCTTTTGGTTTTTAAAAATGAGTTGAACAGAACTTTCCTTCCCCTCCCTTCTCCAGCTGAACTAAACTCACAGAGTGAGACTGAAGCCAAGAGACATGTCTACACAAAACAGCAGAGCTCTGATTCCAAACCAGTCAACCAGACTGACACCTCTCCACCAAAAGTAGTGAAGGTACAGTAGCTATTTATTTCCTAAGCACCAGCAACAGTTAATACTTAAGCAAATCTGATTGTAACATAGACTCATTCCAGCCTATGAATCTGTGTTTGCACTCTCAGGGGATCTTATGCTATTGATCCATCAATATCCAAACTCTTCAGCAGAAAGCTCTTAAACTCACAGCTTTGCTCTGTGGCAGGGGTAGGCAACCTATGGCACATGTACCAAAGGCAGCATGCAAGCTGATTTTCAGTGGCACTCGCGCTGCCCGGGTCCTGGCCACCGGTCAGGGGAGCTCTGCATTTTAATTTAATTTTTAATTAAGTTTCTTAAACATTTTTAAAACCTTGTTTACTTTACATACAACAATAGTTTCTTTCTATATTATAGACTTATAGAAAGAGACCTTCTAAAAACGTTAAAATGTATGACCGGCACGCGAAGCCTTAAATTAGAGTGAATAAATGAAGACTCTGCACACCACTTCTGAAAGGTTGCCGACCCCTGCTCTATGGTAAAATCTTGAAAAAACCTCACGCTGGAACTAACTCCTGACAGAAAAGAAACTGGATATAAAGGAACTCTGCCCAGTGCTCAGCACAGGGTTTTGAGTTCTGAATGGAAAAGCATCTCAACACAATTGTAATTTAGTTCTTTAAAGATAGAGTTTGTGAGCTGCCTGCTGACAGCTGCCATATTGTTAAAGGGGCACTGTTCCAGTGACAGTGTGGGAATACTAATTTGCTTCTGGGATGGGAGGAGAAGTTTTGAGTACAGAAGTCTGGATGTAGGTCTTGCATTGACTTAAGGAAAGCCAAGAGCTTGTCAGAGTTCCTAGAGATTTTCATGTAGGTCCTGATGCTAATCTTTAAAACCCACCCTGGGGCCTGGCTGTCTGCCTTCCTCCTCGCCTCAGCCATGATAGCAGCTGCAATCAAGAAGGTATTCATAGCTGAGGGAGCTCAGTGTATAACTCCTAGGAGCTGGAGTCCTGGCATTCTCAGAGGCAAGCCCTTAGATGTGAAATTCCCTTCCACTGGAGATCTGGATGGGTCCAAGTTTTATCATCTTTAGAGCCCAGTCTGCTACTCCTCTCCTTACCCAAGCCTTCCTTCGGTATTGATGACTGTAGACCTGCTCATGACTTCCTGGGATATAAACAGGCAAGAACAACCCCAATATAACTGTAGCCGAGGAAATAATGGAGAATTTTTGGACAGGGATTTATTTTCTCACTTCGAGGCACACAGATGCTATGTGATGAGCACTTTAATGATATCTCAATAACGTGAGGTGCATCCTCTTCACACATGCTGTCTGAAATAGGAAGTCTTATTTCTGTGCTCTGCCACAGACTTCCTATGTTACTCCTGGGCACATCACTTCACCGCTCTGCATTTTTTCCCTCATCTATAAAAGGATAGGTGTAGTACTTATTTTATTTAAGAAGATAGCAAGATTTAATTAATTAATATCACAGTGCTGTGAGCACCTCTTCTCAAATTGTGCACATATAGCACCTTTAAGATGGCAAAAATGCCTTTAGGATTGTATAACTTGGAAGGTATTCCAGTGTGTGTTCATATGTAAACTGCTTATCCTTTAAGTTTATGGTCCTCTGTGCTTATTTCAAAAGAATCTGCTAGCATGATAAAACCCAACTTGGATCTCTACCTTCATTAACAGTTGTTGCTGCAGTTTTTAGAGAATAGCCCAGATGCTGTTGATTTTTATGCAAGGTTCCTATTTCTCTTCCAGCTTCTGCTTCCTGTTCCTGGTTCCTAATCTCTGCTCCTGCCTTCTGCTTCCCTTCTAATGTGAGCTCAACTCTCAACTATCTCTCCAGCTCTCCTTTTTTTATTAACTGGGCTTCACTCTCCTCCTGTAGTAGTGCCCAGAAAGGAATTTTTTTCTCTGTGCACCCCAAAAACCACCTCTTCAGCAGACAAACAGGGGTCACTGTATACCCATGTAAGTGCCTCCTCTTAGATGGAGACATGTATTGCAATAACACATGCTAGCACTATGCAGTGCAGTCTTGCACTTATGCTGGCTTGGGAAGGATGATGACAACTTTTATTGGTAAGGAAGTTAGTAATGCCTTGTTCCTTTTTGTGGAAGAGTGGGTGAGTAGATCTTTGTCTGGGCTAGTAAACTTCAGTGGCGTGTTCTAGAACTTGCACTGACTCATACAGAGGTGAGAACATTGGTGCAAAGGGTCAGTGCCTTGAAGTTCCCTTTTAAAAATAAACAAATCACTTGAGGCACTGGGAGTTTTTTGAGATTTTCTATCAAGCTCTCAGCATGGATTAGTCCCTTAGTGTCCTTTCAAATACCTAATATCAAAGTTTATTTTTAAAGTTCTCAATCTAAGTGCATTAGATGAGAAATAATATATAGCAAACTGCCAAATTATGTGCAACATTAAAGTTGTGACAAACCAATTTAAATCAGCTGGCTCTGTTCAGCAGTCTGATCCTCATCTATCATAACCTTCAGTTCTTAACCATGTCATCATTTTATTTAAAATACAAACTAGACACCAACCCCTGTAACTGTCTCCTGTGATGTTGCATTTCCTGCTTCCATATCCCTTAACCATCATATCCTTCTCTTAAAGGCTTTTAGTAAACTTATAGTAAAACATGCCTATGCAGCAGAGTTGACTGTTATCTAAGTATGATTTTTCAGTACTCCTTTGACACTGGACCTAGGTAACTTTCTATTCTGTTGCTAGAAAAGCTGTTGCAATCAGGTCAGACCAGAAGAGCTAGCTTTTTGACTGGATATTCAATGTGCCATTTCCTCTTTATTAAGCATCCATGTTAAGTCACCTCTAGTAGGTGTGTTAAGGAGTGGGGAGCATCAGGTGACCTCTTTGGTGAACACAGAATATCACCTCCTTGATGCTGTCAGGAGACAAATTCTGAGGTTATTCCCAAGTAGACACTTAATACTTACTTGTATTGAGTTTATCCTTACAATATTTCTTAACTTATGGGATGTTGCCTCTGATGGAGTACACGCACTGTTACCGGTCTGTCAACATCAGGGTTAACTTTAGTTATGTGTTATGTAACTTTTGTTTATTGAAACTGCAAATCCCTAAAGCTGAGTATAGCCTAGTGCCTTTGCTAGAGCTCTGAAATTTTTCATATGGAGTTAGATACATTTCTTGCTGCCCTGAACTACTGAGACTAACTTTTTAGAAGTAGACTGTAGGAATAAATTACTGGCTTAATCAGAGTTTGTATGGAAAGTTGCCTAAATGAGCAGCCTTCATTCCTAAAGCCATAAGCATTTAGTAAAACTTACTCAGCCTAAGACTTTGAGCAAACTGTTCCCCTCCTGTCATCCTTTTCTCCCTCTCCCCCCCTCTTGTTTGGCCTTCTCATTACTTGTTCCCCCCACTGAGCTTCTTGTATCGTTGTTCATCTCACTCTGTGTGTGTGTGTGTGTGTGTGTGTGTGTGTGTGTTGTTTGTTTTGCTAAACTTGTCCCCTTTTGTGTATTCCCCGCTTCCTCATCTTTCCCTATCAGCAGGTTTGAGGCAAAGAGGCTAGGACATACAAGGTATTAAACACTGCAATTAAACACCTGTGGCTGGCCTATGTCAGCTGACTCTAGCTTGCAGGGCTCAGCCTGCAGAGCTGTAAAATTTTGGCGTAGGGCAGGCATTTGGCCTCAAGCAGGAACCTGAATGTTTACACTAAAAATGTATAGCCCTTGAACCTGAGTGGGCTGACACAGGCCAGTTGCAGGTGTTCAGTTTCAGCGTAGCTGTAGTCAGTCTCTTGGTAATGGTTTGACAGAGCTTATTTATGACCCATGTGAGATTTTAAAACTTCCACTGTCAATTCTTGACTTATTGTTTTACCTCAGAGGTTCAGGTGATAGGGGAAGAGAGAGGGAGAATGCAATCAAATCAAGACAATAGGTCTGCTTTACTCAGGTAGGGCACAGGGCACAAGTAGGGTTCAGAGCTGCTAATTATTAAATATTAAGTTGTTTCTGAGAACTCTGGAAGTCTTGGACAAAACCCAAGTCAAGTCTCCTCACCCACTAGTTCTGACCCAGTTAACAAGCCTTCTTTTCTTCTCTTAGAAGTTTCAGTTGCCAGTGAAGGAAACCTGTATTGTGTGTCAGAAGACAGTGTACCCAATGGAACGTCTCTTTGCCAACCAGCAGGTGTTTCATATCAGCTGCTTCCGCTGTTCACATTGCAATAGCAAACTCAGGTAATCTGTGCAGAGAATGAGGTATATGAGTGTGTCAGTCCTTTAGAAGGAAATGCAACCTTCCTAAAATATAACAGGAAGCTAAATATGATACTGTGCAAATGTTCATCTGTGAATACAGGCAGCTGTAGTCTAGTTGATTGAGCAAGGGCCTGGGAATCAGGTTCTACTCCCAGCTCTGCTGCTAACTTGCTGCATGACCTTGGACATGTCACTTGAATTCTCTAGACTAGTTTTCCTATCTGTTAGATGGGGATAATACCTACCCGCTGTAAAGATCTTTGAGCTCTTAAGAGGAAAGCCCATAGAAATGCTTTTTTATGTACTGGGTAGGACTTTTTCTCTGGTGACACCAGGTCAACACACTGTTTGAGATGTTTAATGCCAAGTTCAGTGATCTAGCTAAAATTTGGGCCTTAATCTGCAACTGATTGAGAGATGTGCAAAGTGCTAACACTTTATTTTCTTGCAGTCTTGGAACATATGCATCTCTACGTGGGAATATTTATTGCAAGCCTCACTTCAATCAGCTTTTCAAAGCCAAAGGCAACTATGATGAAGGTTTTGGGCACAAACAGCACAAAGAACTATGGGTAAGCAAAGCTGAGAATGAAGAGTCCCTGGAGAAATCTGCCCAAACTGGAAATACAGTAGAAGGCCCTCAAAGTCCAGGAGTAGAGGATGCCCCAATTGCAAAGGTGGGAGTTCTTGCAGCTAGCATGGAAGCAAAAGCTGCAGGTTTGCCTGGAAGGGAAGAGAAACCAGCAGAAACAAAGAAACTGAGGATTGCCTGGCCACCTCCATCAGAGCTAGGTAGTCAAGGAAGTGCATTGGAAGAGGGTATCAAAGTATATAAGCCTAAGTGGCCCCCAGAAGATGAGGTGTCGAAGCCAGATGTGCAGGAGGATGTGGACCTGGATCTCAAAAAGCTACGAAGAACATCCTCGCTGAAGGAAAGAAGCCGTCCATTTACAGTAGCAGCCTCATTTAGAACCATGTCTGTTAAGGGCCGTAAAACAGCGAATGTATCTTCTCCTTCCAAAGCAGATAGGGTCACATTCAAACAAAGTGAAGAACTAGAGAGTGAGGCAGTGATGGAAAGAAAGCGAAAGGAAAAAAGAGCTGAGAATGGGAACATCCAGAACACTGAAGAGAAGAATAAAGAACTGGAGGAAGAAAGAGGAAGGGAAGTGCCTGATATCATGGCAAACAGGGAAGAGAACTTGGTACAGAATGGTCAGGTGGGTATGGAGACAGATGAGGAAGAAAACGCCACAACGCAGCAGCCATCTCCAAATAAAGCAGTATTTGACTCCAACTCTCCTAAACATTTCAGCTTATTGAACACGGTCACTGCTAAGGAATTATCCCCTAACCAGAATAGGAAATCCAAAGATGATGTGTTCTGGGAAGGTGAAGATGTGGAAGATTTGTCTGTGGAAGAACAGATCAAGAGGAATCGTTACTATGAGGAAGAGGATGAAGATGAAGAATAAATTGGTCTTTCACTAGAAAACTTGCTGCAAGGTGCTGGGCCTTAAATTGGTGTATTAGCTTTGAACAAGCAGCTGCCCTCTGTGAAAGTGATGCTATCCTGCACGTTGACACATTAGGGAACAACAGAATGTACAGATATGAGGTAGAAAAGTACCCTAGAAACCTGCAAAGATCATATCTAGCTGTATGGAAACATGTTTGACCCCTTGGTGTGGGACAGCTGCTCCTACATTAGGTAATCACAATTTACAGCATGAGAACACAGAGATCTATTCTATACCATGGTCATTGTATTTTATTCTTTATTCCAGTAACAGTAGTTTGCAGGATTCCACTGTATTCGCAAAGGTGGTATTAAACACTTTCTGTAATACACTATTATTACCACTATGAATGCTACTGCAGTGCTTAGGGACCAATTCCAAAGGGACTTGCAGGCCTGCTTTAAAAATGGTGACTGAATGCACTTTATTACACGTAAAGGGCACAGCTGGGATGTTTTCCTCAAAAAAACACTAATTTTCTTTGTACTTAGTATCTAGCAACTAAAATATATTAAGTACACAGAATGCAATGTAATTCTTATTTGCTTGCTCTTGATGAGTGGAAAACTTCTTACTTTGCACTCTGTCCTTCTGTATACACAACTAATTCTAAACTGGAGTTAAGAGGTAGTACAGCCCTCTGGCTGGTTAATGCACCAGTGTGCCCCTTGCTGGAATAGTAGTGCAGATCGAACCCCATGATGACTGACGATACTCTTGAAGACACACCATCCCTTTCACAGGAGTCTGCAGGGCATTACTCTTGCATTCCATGTGCATTTTCTGAGGTGACTTTTTTTTTTTCTACTTTTAGATTTCATTCCCTCTTCTGATTCACTAATACTGCAAATAACTTTTGTAAGGCCTTTTGACAGTTATTAAACCCTACTTGTACCAAACTGCCAGAACTTTTTTAATAGTTACAACTGTGAGACTTACACATACAAAATCTAAGAAAACTAGACAAACAGTGGGATTCTTTCTTGGAACTGGTTTCTAGCAAAGCTTTTAGTACATTTTTAAACTTGACAGGATTTATTTTACAAATAATTTGAAAGGGGGGGGTGTTATTCCTACAGTAGTTTATTCTCTGTACTGTATTCACTTGAGAATTAGTCCTAACTATATTTTTATAGAGGTGTAAAATATTCTACTTTATTCCAATCTTGCTAAGTATGAAACATTTTTATTCAATAAAGCTTTGTAATTTACTTTGAACTCTAAGGCTGAAGCCGAATTCATGTTTTGTTTTAACTGCAGTAAGGCAGTATATAAGATGACCTTGGTTGAGAAGGATGAGTTCTCTTCTTTTAGTGTTGAAGTCTTCATAATGTGATTTTATACCACTAGGTGACACTGTTGGACCACTCTAGCCAGTTTGGCAAATGGCAGTACACATGCTCCTGGAACAGGGATTAAAAAAAAGGGATAGATCAGAAGGACAAACTTGTTTAACCCTTTCATTCTTGATTTTTAAACAATTCTTAGAGAAAAGGACTTGAAGGCACTTCCTTAGTTACATGTGCTGGTCTGGGGGAAACCAAGTGACTAGCGGTAGCTGTAAGTGGAGCTCCTCAGGGAAGGGGCAGACTGGGAAGGTCTGGGAGGAAATACAGTAGGGAGCTAACCAGCAGCAGTGAGGAACTACTTATGCAGTAGGAGGAGAAGTCTCGTAGGGCCGTTGTCTGGCTGGAAGACATTTAGCAGCTATAGACGTGTGGCGGCCATGCACAGTTGCATGAGATGCTGGCTGGCAGGAGTGTTGGGGGGTGAAACTGGATATTGGCAGGAGGAGGTACACAGCCAGGCTAATAAGCTGATCTGTGAGCTGTTAATCATGTTCAGACTATAGAGGTAAATAATGCATTTTTCTATTTCTTCTAAAATGCAACTGGGGCCTGATTCTCCCTCAACCCCATGAAAAATAAAAACTCCCATTGAAGTCAGTGAAAGCTGCAAGTGCTCAGCACATCTGAAAAGCAGGTCCTTGGCCTATGGAAGTGAAGAGCAAGTAAAATGTGCTGTCTTCCTGTTTCAAGACTTTAATACTTCAATTTGGATACTAAGTAGGAAATCACATTTGTTAGATGTGTCCAATACCTATCCCATGTGGAGCCAATACTAATTTATGACATGGATCAAGTTGAGGGAAACATGATGTAGCTCATGGCACAGCTAGCTGAGACCTTGCCATTATGCATCAGTGAATATAAGTGCCATGGTTCCCAAGATGAGAAGGTTCAGTTTCTGGGAAATAAGGCTCACTATTGCCCTATCTTGGCAAATGACACTATAATAGTTTCCCCCCTACAGAGGTTTATACCACCACGAGTGTCTCTTAAATGTTAAGTTTTTGCCAAAATTCTAATGTCTGTACCCTTTCCAGTCATAGTTTTGTATTAGTGGCTATCACCACAATATGAGTGCTTATATAGGCCAGTTCATTTGCATCCACGATAGTGCAGCCGCTATGAGAACTAACAGAGCCACAAATTATCTTCTACAGTGTACTCAGATCCTCACCCTAAGACACATTCACCAGATGCCCTCGTTGAATTTCAAAGCCTATTTGAGAAAATATACCAAAATAAGCAAATCTTAAATCAATGGCAAACTTCCACTAATAAACATTAATATGTTTTAGGCACTCCATTTGATTTTATATAAACAAATATTTTTGAGAACTCTTAAACAATACAGAGCATAGTCTACTCAAGTCACACTTCAGAACTGAAGATTTCTTCTGCATCCTTTATTTGTGAGCAACTGTATGGATTTGGCTGCAGAATTAGGTCCTCTCTTTATAAATGAGATGAGTAATAGTCTGAGAATTTTAGCTTTACATTTTCAAATTTAATCACTACTTCTATCTTCGAAGAAAATAGCTCCATGGCTGATGGTAGTTAATAAATTAAAATGCTAAGGAATTCTATCACCCTTTTACTGCTGCTCCAAAGTTTCAATAATGTCTTTATAATCCAAAGTAAGTCCACAAAGAGCATAGGAAATGCATCTCTAAATTCTCATTGGCTCTGGTGCCCTTGTTCCTTCCAGACAGTTGGTGAGGCTTGCTTTCAACAGGAAGAAGAAACTGGACCAGGTACAGGAGTGTATTGAAGGACTGGAGAACTCACCTATCCAATACTCTTGTCATTCAATCAAATAACTAGAGCATTGCCCAGTAAATTAGGAGGAAACAGTGTGGTCTAGTGGCCTGAACATAGGGCTGGAAGACAGGAACTTGTTTTCAGCCTTGATCGGCTAATAGCTTGGGACATGAGTCTGTTTCACCCTCTTTAAAATGGGAATAATACCTCTTCCAGGCAGTGAAGGCAATTTGTAATGCAATTTTAAACAAGTACTATAGAAGTTCAGGAATATGAATTCAAGATTTCTCCCCCTGCCTCTCAAATTAACTAGGTAAAATCCAACTGTGATTTAAGGGGAAATTGTTTTGCTAAAATATTTGTTCTTAAAATTACCAGTTTCTTTACAACCCCAAAAGGGGGAAGAAAGAAAGCAAAAACATCTGTTTGTCCATGTCCCCTTAAAGCATTTTCAAAAAGGAGAGCACCATGAAGGTGCTCAAGGGCAACTGGCTGATCATAAGACTTACAGTTCTAAATTCAATAAGTTAAATCTTCCTAAATCTTCCTTGCTCAGGTGCGGTTGAGTGGGAGTACTTCCGACATCTCTGTATTTTTATTCTAAATCTCACCTCAGTTTAACTCTTCTATAAACCTAGCACACCAGTTCACATTAAATCTCTGGATGACCTGTTAATGCTGCAATGCCACTCATACCTACTGTACGCTGGCAGCTGCCCACTCAAATACCCTCACTCAACCTCCTAATTAGCTGAGCTAGTGGCTTTACCACCCACATGGGCAAACAGGTTGGGAGTAAGGAGGTGGTTTTGTCTCCTCAAAATCCAGTAAGTGAATAGCTTTATGTCACTTCCAAAGTCTCAGGACCTCTATTGAGATTGCTCCAATTTTTCTAGCAGTTCCATCCTACCAGCTTTGAGGAGTTAAACATTATAAAACACAAAGATTGCTAATCAATTATTTTTCCAATATATCCAGTGGCTTTCTGACCCTATGAGAATCCTGTTAAAAAACTACTGTCCTAGTTTTCAGTACACTGTATCTTGCCTTGTCTCTCCTCCCAAGTCTTCTAGAGTGATCCCTCTGTTACCCTAACTTGCCTGTTGCTACACATGCTTTCTCTGAAGCTCATCTTAAACAGCCTCCCTGTATCCAGCTCATTTCAAATCACACCTGAGAATCTTTAATTTGTGTTATATTTGTATCTTTTCACTTACTCTGTCCAACTCTTCACCTATTGTAGACAATTAGTGACTTAAGTACTTGGTCATCTAAGGCTCACAAAGTGAATGAGACTTAAGTACTTGTCACTTTTGAAAACTCTTCCTATCTAATGCTGTCAGATATAATTCAGTAATGCATTTTGTGATAGATGGGGATAGAAAGTGGTATCAAAGCTACCATTATCCAAGCTGTGGCACACAATACAAATGAGCTGTTTTATTGTCCAAGAGGTGGAGTTTAACCCACAACTAGGGAGGCTAAATGGTTAAAATAGGGGTACACCTTAGCTCTATTGGAAAAGATCTGTAGGACAACTGTTTTAGGCAAACTGCTGGTTTGATGTGGCATGTGCTTCCTGTGTGCTTATACACACACGAGTAGCCAAGTGTGATGTTATCAGTAATTGTATTGACTCTGTAGAAATTAATGTTAAGTTACTGATGTGCATAGGTGTTCTAAAGGGGAACCAGGATTTCTGCCTCAATCAAAGATAGCTTTCAAATTAGCTTTGAATAGTAAACTACAGACTGCTACTGGGTCTGGAAAGTGGGATGTGAGCGAAAAGTGGTGGGGAGCGTATGTGCTCTGACAGGGCATTATCCTTCCCACTGGAGCGACTGTTGTTTTTGCAGAAGGGTAAAGTCTCAAACGGCCTAGTTTGGAGGCCTGGGGCCTGGCTGAGCTCGCCCCTTGTCTCCAGCGATCACTCGGGCTCCTTCCCCCCGGGTTTCTGGTCTGAACTCAAGCTGCCGGGATTCTCCGCTGCCCGGCTAAAGGAGGGTGTCAGGCTGCGGGGCACGGCGGCTCTGGGCCCCACCGCCGACCCGGCTGCTGAAAGTCCCGTCAGCGGAGCCGCCCGGCCCCCGCTTTCCACACGGCGCTGCGGCCGGGAGCCGCTCCACAGGGGCGGGTCACTGGGCGCGTCCCTGCCGCTGCCGGCAGCCAGGACTGGGCTGGGTGGAGCCGGGCTCTGGCCGGCGGGGCTGGTGAGCGGCCGCGGGCCGGGAAGAGCCCAGCTCGGGGCACGGCGCAGCCACAGGGCCCAAGGCGCGGGGGTCACCGCCGGGAGGGGGAGCGAGCCGCGGATTGCAGCCTCCGCACACAGGGGGCGGGGCAGGCTGAGCGCGCTCCCCCCCCCCGGCCGGCGGGGCCCTCCAGCGCGCATGCTCGCGGCCCGAGGGGGCGGGGTTTTAGTCCTCTCAGGGTGCACGTGCGGGGGCTCCTGCGCGGCGCAGGCGAAGCGCCGTTTTCCGGGGCGCGGCCCAGGCATGAGGCAGCTGCCTCGAGGGCGCACGCGTGGGCGGCCGCAAGGGCCGGGGGGCGTGGCCCCGCGGGTGGGCGGGGCTCGGCCCCGAGCGCCGCCCTGGCCCGTTGGCTGCTGCCGGCGCGGGGAGGCGGAAGATGGCGGCGGCCGCGGCGGCGCTGCTCTCGGCCTGGTTCTGGAACGAGCGGTTCTGGCTGCCGCGCAACGTCACCTGGGCGGACCTGGCGCGGGAGCCGGGCGCGGGGGGCGGCAGCGGCGCCCAGTACCCGCAGGCCGGGCACGTCCTCTCCGCCTTCCCGCTCGCGCTGGTCATCTTCGCCGTCAGGCTGCTGTTCGAGAGGTGAGCGCGGCCGGGGTCCCGCCCCGCCCCGCCCTGGGGCCGGGCTGGCACCGCGCTCCAGAGCATCCCGGCGACCGGAGCGGAGGAGCCCCCAGCCCCTATGGCACACACACCCCCGGACTCCCGGCGACCGGAGCTGAGGAGCCCCCCAGGGCTTCCCCCCCCGGACTCCCGGGGACCGGAGCTGAGGAGCCCCCCAGCCCCTATGGCACACACACACACTCCCGGACTCCCGGGGACCGGAGCTGAGGAGCCCCCCAGCCCCTATGGCACACACACCCCCCCGGACTCCCGGGGACTGGAGCGGAGGAGCCCCCCAGGGCTTCCCCCCCCGGACTCCCGGGGACCGGAGCTGAGGACCCCCCCAGCCCCTATGGCACACACCCCCCGGACTCTGGGGACTGGAGCTGAGGAGCCCCCCAGCCCCTATGGCACACACACCCCCCGGACTCCCGGGGACCGGAGCTGAGGACCCCCCAGCCCCTATGGCACACACACCCCCCGGACTCTGGGGACTGGAGCTGAGGAGCCCCCCAGCCCTATGGCACACACACCCCCCGGACTCTGGGGACTGGAGCTGAGGAGCCCCCCAGCCCTATGGCACACACACCCCCCGGACTCTGGGGACTGGAGCTGAGGAGCCCCCCAGCCCTATGGCACACACACCCCCCGGACTCTGGGGACTGGAGCTGAGGAGCCCCCCAGCCCTATGGCACACACACCCCCGGACTCCCGGGGACTGGAGCTGAGGAGCCCCCCAGGGCTTCCCCCCCCGGACTCCCGGGGACCGGAGCTGAGGAGCCCCCCAGCCCATATGGCACACACACACACCCCCGGACTCCCGGGGACCGGAGCTGAGGACCCCCCCAGGGCTTCTCCCCTGGACTCCCGGGGACCGGAGCTGAGGAGCCCCCCAGCCCCTATGGCACACACCCCCCGGACTCCTGGGGACCGGAGCTGAGGACCCCCCCAGCCCCTATGGCACACACACACCCCCGGACTCCCGGGGACCGGAGCTGAGGAGCCCCCCAGCCCCTATGGCACACACACACACCCCCGGACTCCCGGGGACTGGAGCTGAGGACCCCCCCAGGGCTTCCCCCCTGGACTCCCGGGGACCGGAGCTGAGGAGCCCCCCAGCCCCTATGGCACACACCCCCCGGACTCCCGGGGACTGGAGCTGAGGAGCCCCCCAGCCCCTATGGCACACACCCCCCGGACTCTGGGGACTGCAGCTGAGAAGCCCCCCAGCCCCTATGGCACACACACACACCCCGGACTCCCGGGGACCGGAGCAGAGGAGCCCCCCCAGCCCTATGGCGCACACACCCTGGACTCTGGGGACTGGAGCTGAGGAGCCCCCCCCCCCCCCCCCCCCGACCCCTATGGCACACACCCCCTGGGACTCCCGGAGACCGGAGTGGAGGAGCCACCCCGGCCTCTATGGCACACACCCCCCGGACTCCTGGGAACCGGAACGGAGGAGCCCCCCAGCCCTATGGCACACACCCCCCGGACTCTGGGGACTGGAGCTGAGAAGCCCCCCAGCCCTATGGCACACACCTCCCGGACTCTGGGGACTGGAGCGTAGGAGCCCCCCAGCCCCTATGGCACACACACCCCCCGGACTCCCGGGGACTGGAGCTGAGGAGCCCCCCCCAGGGCTTCCCCCCACCGGACTCCCAGAGCTGAGGAGCCCCCCCCCACCATGGGATGCACTCCCCCCCCCCCCCCGGACTTGGAGCTGAGGGGCCCACCCCAGACTCCCAGGACTCCCGGAGCTGAGGAACCCCTCCCCCCTCCCAGAGCTGAAGAGCCCCCCCGTGACCCCCCCCGGACTCCTGGGGACCGGAGCTGAGGAGCCCCCCCCAGCCCCCTCCCGACTTCCTGGGGATTGGGCTGGGCACCGCGCTCCAGAGCATCCCGGGGACTGGAGCTGAGGAGTCCCTCCAAGCCTCTATGGCACACACCCCCCGGACTTCCGGGGACCGGAGCTGAGAAGTACCCCCCCCCCGTGACCCCCTCCCCAGACTCCTGGGGACCGGGCTGGGTGCTGGGCACTGCGCTCCAGAGCATCCCCAGGACCGGAGCTGAGGAGCCCTCCACCAGCCCCCAGGGCCCCCCCCCCCCCGGATTCCCTGGGGACAAGGCTGGGCACCACTCTCCAGAGCATCCCCAGGGACCAGAGCTGAGGAGCCCTCCCCCAGACCCCCATGGCACCCCCTGGGGGCAGGGCCCGGAACAGCTCTCTAGTGCATCCGCACGGACTGGAGCTGAGGAGCCAGCCCCCCCCCCCCCCAACCTCTAGAACAGTGGCTCTCAAACTTTTTAACTGGTGACCCCTTCCAGCCAGCAAGCCTCTGAGTGCGACCCCCCCTTATAAATTATAAACACTTTTTATATATTTAACATCATTATAAATGCTGGAGGCAAAGTGGGGTTTGAGGTGGAGGTTAAGAGCTCGCAGCCCCCCATGTAATAACCTCGTGACCCCCTGAGGGGGGCACAAACGTCTGTTCTTTGAACCCCTGCTCTAGAGAACTGTCCCTATCTCCAAGAACATCCCTAGGGACTAGAGCTGAGGAATTGGCCCCTCAGTGCACTCCCTCCCATGGGGAAAGGGCTAGGAAGAACTTTCCATAGAATTTTCCAGCACCTCACAGGGTATGCTCCCAGCTGGCCAGGGAGAGCTTTCCAGAGCCCATATAGGCCTGGGTGCCCCACAGGATATGCCTAGAGCACCCTGGGAGTAAGGTTGGGGATTGGTTTCCAGAGCATCTTCCAGCCCCACAGGAACCAGAGCTGTGCGTCTCCCGCCCTTGGGGGTTCCACCATTCATCTATTCAGAGGACATCTTCCCCACTAAACTCAGGTGCCCCTCAGGCTCCCAAATCCTCAGGATCAGAGACCTGCATCTTTAGATGTTGTATGTCAGGGAATGGGAGAGGTACCTCTTGGTGTGGTACCTGGGGATATCTGCCTATCAGTAAAGGCCAGACAGTGATATTTCCTTATGTACCAGAAATATTGTGAGTATTAATAGCCATGAGACCCTGGGAGATTTTCAGCTATATGGTAGTATGCAAGCCTTATTTGTGTGTGAATTGCTATCCTCTGACCAGCCAGTTTGTCTAATGCCTTCTGCAGTTCAGAAATACTGTTATGATTCTGAGCAGGGTGACAGATTGACATTGGTAGAAATTGAAGTCCTCTTTATCCACTGGAAAAATATAGCATGGGCAATAGCAGGGCAAGCTTCCTCCACTCTGCTCTTCCAGTGTATCTCAAATCTGAATGTACGCAGGTTTCATTCAGTCCTTGGCCCCTTTTCTCAGACTGCCAGTGAGGGAGCACGGTAGTCCCAACTGTGGCACTAGTTTTTGTGATGAGGGACACCTATCCATGAGAGAGCTGATGGATACCCACCAAACTCTCTTTGCACAGGTCACCAAACAGCCTTTGGGTACCTATGGGTACATCTACACAGCAAAAAAAGACCTGGAGTAATAAGTCTCATAGCCTGGATCCGCTGACTCAGACTCACCTGTGGGGCTAAAAATAGGAGGTGTGCCATGTTGGGGCTGGAGCCCAGGCTCTGAAATCCAGTGAGGAGATTGGTCTCAAAGTGTGGGCTCCAGCCTGAGCCCAAATGTCTGTTTCTATTTTTAGCCCTGTGAGCCTGTGCCACCTGACTTGGGCTTGGAGGTTTGGTGCCTCAGAGTTTTGGTGGTTTGTTTTGCTATGTAGATGTACCCCCCAACTCTCGATCATTGACAACATGGCTGCAGTTTGACAATGGCTATCCCATAACGCTTTCATCCTCTCATTAAAATACACTTATTTGCTGCCAATGTGCTCTTGTGCAGCCCTCCGAGCACAGCACGTATGTGTTTGGAATAATCTCTTGTTTTCACTACTACTTTCATAGTTTTGATGATCTGAGAAGATGTAGTTTTGACCCTTGTGTTATACAGGGGTTCTCAAACTGGGGGTCAGGACCCCTCGGGGTTGTGAGGCTGTTACATGGGGGGTCATGAACTGTCAGCCTTCACCCCAAACCTCACTTGCCTTCAGCATTTATAATGGTGTTAAATATATTAAAAAGAGTTTTTAATGTATAAGGGGGGTCGCACTCAGAGGTTTGCTATGTGAAAGGGGTCACCAGTACAAAAGTCTGAGAACCCCTATGTTATAAAGAGTGTACTCTGACATGTGAAGACACGTGAAGATTTTTAATGATCTCTTCATCCAGATGTCTTGTTGGAGATGCCAGGTTAGCTGTGTCAGGGACATACTCTATGAAATGTTCAGTCCACACTTGCTAATATCACATCACACAATTTTAAATGTGTTTTATCTCTGGATTCTGGATGTGCAAATTAATTTTTTTGCTAATGCTCTGTGAACTTGCCATTCTGTGGTGCACGTCCTAGATTTTGAATCTTCTTTACGTGCAGTTCAAAGATGGATGTGGGGCTTGTGGGGTTTAATTCAAAACATTTATGCAAAAGCGCATCTGCACATGTCAATGTGTGATTTAGGATATAGAGACTTCAGTTGCGTTTACCACTTGGCCTGCACATGTGTTTGTCAGGCTGAAGTGCTGCTTCTGTATTACAGTTGCTAATCTCAAACTGTTGTATAGGTTGATGCTATTTAGCAGTTCTCTTGTTCATTCTCAAAGCTCTTTGTTACAGCTTTATCTACAATGAAGAAAGGGAGAACTAGGGGTGTAGGAACAGCATCCTGTATAAAAACACACAAAACCTGAAAGCATAGAATATTATTCATATTAGTGTCAATGGCATGAAGAAAGGGAAATGTTCTGAACAATATCCTAAAGTAATTCTTTGAGGTTGCACCCAGTTAGGATTTAAAAAACACACACACTACACTGTTACAGTCTGAGGCTTTCTCACTGAAGGATGTGGGGAGTTGTTTGCCCAATCCCATTTAGTCTATAAAACATGAAGCTTCGTCATTTCTCATGATGCTTGCTTCATGTACAGAAAACCATATTTAAGTTTGCATGAAAATAAAATGGAATATTACATAACACTAGAAAATGTACTGCAGGGAGCTGCTTTGAATTTGCAGAGAAATTCACAACATGATCTAGGGCTTTTCCGTCTTTGAAGTCTGACATCCAGATCTGTTGATGCTTCAGGCTTGTGATGATTCTGCAAAGTACTCTGAGGATTCAATTTTCTTTTATTTCAGTGCCTGTAAAACTAGAAAAATTGTGATTGTAGGCTAACCCGGGATGGTTTCTTCAGACAAGTGAAATGCAATTGCTTGCTGCTGTCCTGCACTTGAATATTTTGAGTGCTTTGTCCATCACTGCATCTGACCCAAAGCTAAAGATAAAAAGTGGTTAGCTCTGCCACAGTTTCCTTGTAAAACTCACCAGAGGGCAGAAAAAAATAGGTGACTTGCCCACCTGGTCTGTTACTTTTGTTAAACTCCTAGTTCCAAGCAAATAATTGCACCCTATGTTGCATTTTGATGATGGGGGCCCTGCATATGGTTTAAAAAAACATTGGAATCTCTTCTCATTAGGGTTTCAGATTATTCATAAATAATAAACTTGAAAATGTTCATTCTCATGTGGTGCATGAGTTCCCTGATTTTCTCATTGTACAGCCAAGTGCAGGTGAGATTTTATGCATAGGTGACACAGAAAGGAGGTGTTTGGCATTGTTTCCCAAAGGGCTTTTACACAGGGAGACAACAGGTTGCTTTGGTTTTTTCAGTAAATAGTTAGATAGAAGACTGATTCATGGTAGTTAATTTATCTGTGCAACAAGGCCAAAACCTTTTATTTATGAAAAGGGCTGTAGAAGGAAACTGACTAGGGAACGAGTCAGTTTCCTTTTGCAGACTTTATATGTAAAGTGCTATGGGTGTTGAGCCTACATAAGTGATCTAGGACATCAAAGAAGGGTAGTGGGTGAAGGAGAGGAGCAGAAAAAGGAAAAATAGAATAGAACAGTAACAGAAAAAGCAACCATCTTCCCTTCTGTCTCTCCCTCCCCTTCTCCCTCCATCCTGCCCTCCCCCCCCCCCAAAAAAAGTGGGGGAGACAAGCATCCCAGAATTCCTTTGCTCTGCCTTCTGATGCTCCTCTTATGAAGCATCATGCCATCCAATGCAAAGGACCTGGGGGCACAGTTCCCATCTTAGTGTGCCCGGGCTGGCCCTGGTCAAGTGTCCACACTCAGTAGCAAACAATGACAGGAAATTTTGTGATGGAATGTTCCCTGTTGCTGGGGTCAGGATGGAATCCCTCCTCCTCTTCCCATGCACAGCACTGAATAACTGGCCCAGGATATTGGTTTTGGGGAGAAGTGCAGAAGATTATAATTTTCCTTTGAAGCATCAGGTATTAGCTGCTGTTAGAGACAGAGTACCACACTTGATCTAGTACAAGGGCTTCCATGTTAACACTTCTTTCATCATCACCATAACTTCTGGGTTATGTTTCCTGGCTTTGTGGTTCATCTACATCTGAGAGCTTTTCTATATCTTTAATGAATGTTTTCATACCTCTACCCCACTGTATGTCAGGTTTAGTTTGTATTTTGCAAAAGCATATTGTCGGAGACACCGGTCGTGCTGATGCCTAGCTTGTTTTTCTAAACTTTCTGCCTATTAATTTCATTGGGTGATCCCAGGTCCTTGTGTTGTGAAGGGGTAAATAACACTGCTTTATTCACTTTCTTCACACCATTCATGATCTTACAGATCTCCATTATATCCCCCCTTAGTAGTCTCTTATTTAAGATTAACAGTTCCAATCTTTAATCTCTCCTCATGCGGGAGTTGTTCCGTACTCCCAATAATGTTTATTGCCCTTCTCTGTATTTTTCCAATTCTAATGTATCCTTTTTTTTTTGAGATGGGGTGATCAGAACTGCAGTCACCATTCAACGTATGGGCTTTATATAATGACATTGTAATATTTACTGTTTTATCCATCCCTTTTCTAATGGTTCCTAACATTGTTTTTTGACTGCTGCTGCAAATTAAGTAGCTGTTTTCACAGAATATCCACAATGACTCCAAGAACTCTTTCTTGGCCAATTCAGACCCCTCCATCATTAGTATAGTTGGGATTGTTTTCCAATATACATTACTTTGCATTTATCAAACCTTTCCTTCTCCCACCTCACCACTTAGAACATGTCATAAACATTCACATTTATCTAATAAAATCCCATTGTGCACATACCACCTTCCAGGCCTTGGGAATTATTAAATCAAATGGCTTCCTCGACACACAATTGGCAGTAACACTGATGACTCAGAGATTGAACTGTATTTGCAGTTCTTTTGCTTTCTGTGGCTTTCTTCTTCCTCCTCTCATTCCCTCATTCTTTCTTCAGCGTTATGAGGAAATGTGGGTTTTCTTCCTTGAATGGTTTGTTACAGCAACACACAAGTTTCTCTTCTAACTGAATGTCATCTAGATGCAGAGAGCAGTTTACAAAGAGATCTGTGACTCTTTAAGTTGACTGTAAACAAGGAGGTGCCCCTACTGAGCTGGGACCTGCAATGTATTCTTCCTATAATTTGCTCACACTGATTACTTCAGAGTGCATGTAAACTGCTAGGTACTCTTTCAGTTCCTCCAAGGAGCTAAGGGGATCTGCAGTGTGTTCCTGTCTGGATTTTTGCTTCACATAAGGCAGAGTGGAAAATTAGTGTCTTGTAAATCATTTACAATCCTAATACAGTGAGATTATGAAGGAGAGAGTCTGCACAGAGGCTCAGCCTCTTATCTTGAGAGTGCAATTTGGTAATTGGATCCCAACTGCTGAAAGGTGCATCGATCATAAATTTTATTATCTGGGAAAGTTTTTTGTGTGTATGTCTTTTCTTTCAAGTTGGGGTGGAAACTCAGCAGGCAAAATAGACCGTTGCCCTGTGGGAGGTTGGATTTGGGAAGGAGAGCTCGCCAGAGAAGATATTTGTTTTCTTCAGGAGGAAGAAAAGACAGAAAGCAGAACACTCAGACTTCTCAACCTCCATTTTGTCCCCATTTTCTGCCTTGGTTGTCCATCAGGCAGACAGGGAAGGTGGTTGTTTGGATATTTTTGGGAGAGTAGAAAGTTAGACTGTGCATTTGGGTGAGAACTGAGTGAGCAAAATACATCTCCAATGGGATGAATCACAGTGCCTTATTAATTCTGAGAGTGCTTCCCTGGCAGGTTGCAGAGTCGGTAGGACAGCTCATTTTGAGGTATTTTGACTTGCCATTGACTTTTTAAAGAGGTATATTGATACTTCCATCTCTCCCAGTTCTGGAATCTGTAGCACCTGTGTTGCTGCAGACTGACCTGACCTAGTCTGCATTCACCTTGTGATATATGTCTCCTGTAGCGTTAGGGTATGTCTACACTGCAGTGTAAGCTCAGGGTTAGTAGAATTTGAGTTAGCAGACCCTGGGTTTTTTAGCGTTGGGCTTGAGTGTCTATGCTCATTTGTAATCCCAGGTTAGGAGTTGTTGAACTCTGGGTCCCAAACTGTGTGTCCAGCGTATCCCCCTGGGGTCCAACCACCCATATCCTAGACTTCCTAGTGCCCTCCCAATATGTGGTCAGTAGCCTTTTGTTGGAGGGAAAGCTTGACCGTCCAGCAGATGAAGATAGCCAGCCTATGGGATTGTGGAATACTTTTAGTGGACTCCCAGATCATGAATCCAGTGGGGCTAGGTCTACACTGCAAAGCAACAGGGTTAGAACTCTGGACATCAGCTTGATTCAGGCTCAGACATTCCACTCCTGTGGAATCATGGGATCTGGATTAGGATGATTTGTGCATAGATGGAAGGAGAGGTTAGGCTTGAGCCTGAGTTCAAATACTAGGCTTATGTTGCTGTGTAGACATACTCTTAGAGAGACACAGAATAGTTGTTCAGATACTTTTCCACATGCTGAAACTTCAGGCCCCTGGAATGCTTTTTGCCAGTTTTGGGCAAGTTACTAACATCTAAGTTTCCCTGTCTTTAAAATGGTGTTAGTGATACTTGGTACGCTTTGGAATGTACTTTGAAATCCTCTAATTAAAAGTGCTGTTCAAGTTCAAAGTATGAAGATCACTGCACTTGTGCTCTGCAGTGATCTGTTGTGGATGCCATCTCTAGCTGTGGGTTGTTTGTTGCATATTGTAGTATGGAGCTTGTAATATACAGTTTGCTAATATTTGTCAACAATAAATGCATTGTACAGAATTTGACAATCCAATTCACAAGTACAGATTCCTGATATCTAACCTAAAAACTAAGTTGCATTGCTCTCTCCATAGTGAGAGTTGGTTGCGTATTAGATTTATTGCTTTTGTGTTCAGCCTTCAAAGCAATCATGCTCAAATGAGTGATAAGTAATTCAGCTCAGGGAATGTTCTGTGGGTTGTAAGCAGACAGGAGTTCTTTGGGAACGGTGGGCAGGAGGACCAGGGGCATTTCTAAAAAATTTAATCTTGATCTTTCATCCAGTCCACATGATGATGATTTTAGTTAAGTTTCCTCCACTTAATACCTTACAGCTGTGCAGCAGAATCAACAACACAATTAGCACACACAAACAGAGTATCAGAGGGGTAGCCGTGTTAGTCTGGATCTGTAAAAGCAGCAAAGAATCCTGTGGCACCTTATAGACTAACAGACGTTTTGGAGCATGAGCTTTTGTGGGTGAATGCCCACTTTGTCAGATGCATGTGAACAGAGAGACACCTCCATTAAAACTCAGTCAGTTGACTGGACCTGTAAAAGGTGAGAGAAAAATAACAAATATGGGACAAACAATAGTTAAATTAAAAATCATTGTTTGTAGTAGAGCATCATCTTGAGGTATTTAAGTGTGAAAAGTTGGACTGAGAGAGGTCTGAGGGGTGGGTGGGAAAGAGTCCCACATCCACCACAGGAAAGATGCATCTGCCTACCAACCTGAGATGCAATGGTGAGAAAAGTGAAAAGCAGGCCTTTTAAGAGTGAAGCATGATTTTGGGTGACGAACTTGAGGTACCTTAAGAATTTCAGAAAGTGCTGAGCGCCTGCCCTCTAATAATCAGCTGCCTTAAAGGTGTGTCAGGATGTGTGCACAAAATCACTAGTCTCTCTTAAAAAAAATCTTGGCCATTATTTGACCCCCTGGGTCAAGATTCCAGGAGAGAGTCTTTAATGTATCTGAGGCCTATAAAGTTTAGGGCTGTAAAAATGAAACAAAAAGAAAATGTGTCAAATTACAGTCCTTCTCTCCACCTTTATAGGCACCCAATGTAAAGAATGCAGGCCCAGTATTGCTTAAACTAATGAGCAGACATGTTGCTACCTTTTGAGCAAGCTGCGAGTGATGGAGGTTCCTTGCTTAGAGTTGCAGTAATCGTCTTGAAGCTACATGCTGCTGTTACAAGGTTGTAATGGGATACAGTGCTAAGGTTGTGCAAATTGTGCATCTGAAAATCCACTCTTGGTGCCCAGGGAACATTCTAAAGTGACATCATGATTTTTGAGCTTGCTCCCACAGAGTCCCCTTAAGTGGGAACATACAAGGATGTTCTCTATATCTTGACAACCTCTACCCAGTAGCAGGACTGATTTTCTCAGGGTTGAGAGAATCTTATCCAACTGGCAAAACAGAGACCGTACTTGGAGCCATAGAGCAAGAAAAATATACCAGCCTTCGGATAATATTTATTCTACTTTTAATTATGGTTATGCATCAAATACGCCCACCCTGGACAGGAAATTGCTAGCAACCGCCATGTTGGAAGACAGTTGTTGGTCGCAGTGTTGGTTGAAAACACTGTTACTAGCAGAGTTAATAAAGATACAGTAGAGACAGAGCCCAAATACACTCTCTTAAAAGTGATGATGAATTCCACAGCTGTCACTGAGTTTCCCACCTGTTTCTTAGGCTTTGTCTACACTATCTTGTTTTTAGCAACACGGCAGTGCCGCCATAGCAGTGCTGCTAAAAGGTGCACAAGGTAGCTGCAGTTTGTCGGCAGGAGAAAGCTCTACTGCAAACAGTCCACCCCCCCGCCCCCCATGAGTGGCAGCGGCTTTGTTGGCAGAAGAGTGCTGCTGCTAACAAAGTGCTGTTCACACCTGCGCTTTTCCTCGGTAAAACTTTTGTCATTCGGGGGGGTGTTTTTTAACACCCCTGAATGACAAAAGTGTTGCTGACAGAGTTCCAGTCTAGACAAAGCCTTAGACACAGCCTGCCTCTACTGCTGTCTGTACCCCCATTTGCTTGTGTTGCTTCTTATCCATGTGCTTTTTGCTATGCACTCAGCATTCCTTTATTGCTGCTATGTACGTTTTCTGTGTGCTTGTCTGAGCAAGCCAAGCTCTGTTACATTCATAGCCTGGAGCAACCTTTTATTACTTCTAAATAGTCATCTCACCTTTTGATTTTTTTTTTTTAATAAGCTGAGTTTTCCCTAGGCCATTTAGAAAAAAAACCTTTGTTTTCGAAGAATTCAACTATCCAGGAATATCCTGGTATGAAGTTTTGGTAACAAAATAACATGGCTGTCAGCCTAAAGTTATCACCCTCAAAACTTTTTATGTCCCAAGAAATAATTTTTATCCCTTATCTATGTATCTTTCTATTAAGAGGTAGTTAGTAATTTAATGGTTTGATTTCTCCATCTCCCTCCTCCCACCCCCATGCATCAATCTTGAGTTTTAATAATAATTCCACAACAATAGTGGTGAAAATATTTGAGACCCATGTAAGATTGAAACCAATATTTGTCTCCACTTATTTGAGCCCACGGGGGGAGGGATAGCTCAGTGCTTTGAGCATTGGCCTGCTAAACCCAGGGTTGTGAGTTAGGGATCTGGGGCAAAATCGGTACTTGGTCCTGCTAGTGAAGGCAGGGGGCTGGACTCGGTGACCTTTCAAGGTCCCTTCCAGTTCTAGGAGATAGGTATATCTCCAGTTATATTTATATATTTATTTATCCTTTTAAAAAGAAACATTCTGAATTAAATTTGGTTAGAGTTTTTTTTTTTAATACGTTGACCGACAAGAAACTGAGAGGAGTCAAGATCTTTAACCTTAGCTTTGGCTTAGTTCTAATCAAAGAGCTGCTGGTAACATACCACAAAATGAAATAAAAATGCTTGAGATCTTAAGGTTCCATGTATATGCTATATAGCCACAGTTGTAACTAGCTTTTTATTTGTCTAACATCGCTTCATCCCACTCAAGAGGACACCTGAGGGTGATCCGATCAGAAGGTTGGTATGTTCCAGCATGAAACATTGTTTTTCCATAAGAATTTGATATAGATCATGACTGCTCTGCTAGAGCCATTCTAAATTGGGCAAATACAAATAGCATGTGTTTGCCCTAATGCAGCTGCTGCTGTTTTGTTTTGTCCCATCCTAGAATACTCAAGGAGCTGACTGAGGAGATATGAGTCATTAGCAATTGACTTTGAAAAGTCATGGAAGACAGGAGATATTCCAGAAGCCTGGAAAAGGGCAAATCTAGTGCCCATCTATAAAAAGGGAAATAAGGACAACCCAGGGAATTACAGGCCAGTCGGTTCTGTACCTGGAAAGATAATGGAGCACATAATTAAGCAATCAGTTTGTAAACACCTAGAAGATAATAAGGTGATAAGTGACAGCATGGATTTGTCAAGAACAAATTGTGTCAAACCAACCCGATAGCTTTCTTTGACAGGGGAACAAGCCTTGTGGAAAGTAGGGAAGCGGTAGATGTGCTATATCTTGACTTTAGTAAGGCTTTTGATACCGTCTTGCATGACCTTCTCATAAATAAACTAGGGAAATACAACCTAGATGGAGCTACTATAAGGTGGGTGCATAACTGGTTGGAAAATCTTTTTGAGAGAGTAGTTATCAGTAGTTCACAGTCAGGCTGGAAAGGCATGATGAGTGAGGTCCCACAGCGATCAGTTCTGGATCACCAAAGTATCCACAGTTCTCTTTGCAGTGGAGGTGCGGTCACCACCGAGTATCACGTCCAGTTCTTTGTAGAGCCAGCAGCTTGTGGGCACAGCACGGGAGCGACGGTTTGCCTCCCATGCCTTGTGGTAGGCGTTCCACAGCTCCTTCACTTTGGCCTGGTCTACACTACGCATTTATATCAAATTTAGCAGCGTTAAACCGATTTAACCCTGCACCTGTCCACGCAATGAAGCCCTTTATATCGATATAAAGGACCCTTAAAACTGATTTCTGTACTCCTCCCCGATGAGAGGAGTAGCGCTGAAATCGGTATTGCCATGTCAGATTAGAGTTAGTGTGGCCGCAATTGGACGGTATTGGCTTCCAAGAGGTATCCCACAATGCATCATTGTGACCGCTCTGGAAAGCAATCTGAACTCGGATGCACTGGCTAGGTAAACAGAAAAAGCCCCGCAAACTTTTGAATTTCATTTCCTGTTTGCCCAGTGTGGAGCGCTGATCAGCACGGGTGGCTATGCAGTCCCAAATCCAAAAAGAACTCCAGCATGGACCGTACGGGAGATACTGGATCTGATCGCTGTATGGGGAGACAAATCTGTTCTATCAGAGCTCCGTTCCAGAAGATGAAATGACAAAGCATTTGAAAACTCTCCAGGCTATGATAGACAGAGGCCACAGCAGGGACTCAACACAGTGCTGTGTGACAAGCCTAATGGAAAGCCAAAGAATCAAATGGACGCTCATGGAGGGAGGGAGGGGGGACTGAGGACTCGAGCTATCCCACAGTTCCTGCAGTCTCCGAAAAGTATTTGCATTCTTGGCTGAGCTCCCAATGACTGAAGGGTCAACAACATTATCGCCAGTGGTTCAGGGAATATGTCGTCAATTTACCTCCCCTCCCCCCCCCAAAGGGAAAAAAATCGTTTCTTGCCTCTTTTCAATGTCACCGTATGTCTACTGGATGCTGCTGGTAGATGGGGGTGCTGCAGTGCTAAATAGCAGCATCCTCTCCTCTCCCCTCCCCGGTGGCAGACGGTATGGTACAATATGATTGATAGCCATCCTCGTCATCATCCTGTGAGTGCTCCTGGCTGGCCTCGGTGAGGTCAGCTGGGGTGCCTGGGCAAAAATGGGAATGACTCCCAGTCATTCCCTTCTTTAAGCTTTGTGTCCTGGAGATTCCTTCCTGGCAGATGGTGCAATAGGGCTGGTAACCATCCTCATCTTAGCAGCTGGAGGCTGAGCTCCTCTTCTCCCCCCCCCCCCTTTCATGTCTAATGGAGATTCTGGACTATCATAGCAGCGGGAGGTTGTGCTCCTCTCCCCCGCACCTTTTAATGAGTAATGGAGATGTCCTGCCTGGAATATCATAGCAGCTGGAGGCTGTCTCCCCCTCATTTTATCTCACTAAAAAGTCAGTGTTTCTTATTCCTGCATTTTTTATTACTTCATCACACAAACAGGGGGATAACTGCCACGGTAGCCCAGAAGGGGTGTGGGAGGAGGAAAGCAACGGATGGGATTGTTGCAGGGGCACCCCCCAGTATGGCATGCAGTTCATCGTTTCTGCAGGATATCTAGGGCTCTGACCCGGAGCGGCTGTGCTCTCTGGTTCTGTAGTAGACTTGCCCCATATTATAGGTAGGACTGACTCTATTTTTAGACAAAACATAAAGATGTTATGTTTTGGGGAGTCATTCCCTTTTTTGTCCATGTGCCCCCGGCCGACCTCAGCGAGGCCAGCCAGGAGCACCCATGACAGCAGCAGACGGTACAATATGACTGGTAACCATCATTGCCAATTTCCAAAGCAGCAGACGGTGCAATAGGGGTGGTAACTGTCTCTGCTACCTTGCAAAGGCAAATGAATGCTGCTGTGTAGCACTGCAGTATCGCGTCTGTCAGCAGCATCCAGTACACATACGGTGACAGTGACAAAAGGCCAAATGGGCTCCATGGTTACCATGCTCTGGCGTCTGCCAGGGCAATCCAGAGAAAAAGGGCGCGAAATGATTGTCTGCCGTTGCTTTCGTGGAGGAAGGATTGAGTGACGACATTTACCCAGAATCACCCGCAACACTGTTTTTGCTCCATCGTGCATTGCGATCTCAACCCAGAATTCCAATGGGCGGGGGAGACTGTGGGAACTATGGGATAGCTACCCACAGTGCAACGCTCCGGAAATCGATGCTAACCTTGGTACATGGACGTATACCACCAAATTCATGTGCTTAGTGTGGCCGCATGCACTCGACTTTATACAATCTGTTTTAAAAAAACGGTTTCTGTAAAATTGGAATAATCCCGTTGTGTAGACATACACTTTGACCCTGCACGGCAGTGTGTCCCAGTCATGGCCCCTTTCTGTCATGCATCGTGAAATCTGTCTATAGGTATCATAATTCCTATGGCTGAAGCACAGCTGGGATTGGACAGCCTTCTCTCCCCAAATGCTGATGAGGTCCAGCAGCTCGGCATTCTCCAAGCAGGGGATTGCCTGGTGCATGGAGCAGGCATGAGCAGCTGGAAAGATGCACTGAGACCACTGCACGTGTCACTGAGCAAACAGGAAGGGACTTTAAAAATTCCCAAAGAATTTAAGGAGTTGGGCTCACAGTTGGTCACCTTAGGGCAGGGCAGTAGAGTTCAAACCGATGACTAGAGAGGCAAGAACAGGCATTGTGGAACACCTCCCAGAGGCCAATCACAGCGCTGCAATTGAAAGATGGCACAACAATGCTGTAGCCCCAGCACAGAAAGCTGTATGCCTCTCATTGGGTGGGTTTTTTTACAGCGCTGCAACTGTGCAGTTTCTGCGCACTAAGTGGCTTGGCAGTGTGTACAGCTCAGGAGTTGCACTGCAGAAAGCTGCTTTACTGCACAGAAACTTGCCAGTGTGGAGAAGGCCTAGGTATTTTCAAAAGTAATGGCACTACAAAGGCTTCAGCACTTAGGCCTGGTCTACACTACGAGTTTATCTTAAATTTAGCAATGTTAAGCCGAATTAACCCTGCACCAGTCCATACAACGAAGCCCTTCAATATAAAGGGCTCTTAATATCGATATCTGTACTCCTCCCCAACAAGGGGAGTAGTGCTGAAATCGGGATTGCCATTTCGAATTAGGATTAGTGTGGCCGCAATTCGACGGTATTGGCCTCCGGGAGCTGTCTCACAGTGCACCGTTGTGACTGCTCTGGACAGCAATCTGAACTCAGATGCACTGGCCAGGTAGACAGGAAAAGCCTGTGAACTTTTGAATTTAATTTCCTGTTTGCGCAGCGTGCAGAGCTGATCAGCACGGGTGACCATGCAGTCCCAGAAACAAAAAAGAGCTCCAGTATGGACCGTATGGGAGATACTGAATCTGATCTCTGTATGGGGAGATGAATCTGTTCTATCAGAACTCTGTTCCAATAGAAAAAATCTCCAAGGCTATGCTGGACAGAGGCCACAACAGGGACTCAACACAGTGCTGCGTGAAATTTAAGGAGCTGAGACAAGCATACCAGAAAGCCAAAGAATGAAATGGATGCTCATGGAGGGAGGGCAGACTGACGACTGTAGCTATCTCGCAGTTCCTGCACTCTCCGAAAACCATTTGAATTCTTGGCTGAGTTCCCAAAGCCTGAAGGGTCAAAAACATTGTCACGGGTGGTTCAGGGTATATGTCGTCAGCCCACAAACCCCCCCCCCCCCCAAAAGCAAAGGAGAAAAATAGTTTCTCGCCTTTTTTCAATGTCACCGTATGTCTACTTGATGCTGCTGGCAGACGCAGTGCTTCAACACTACACAGCAGCATCCCCTTGCCTTGTGGACGGCAGACGGTACAGTATGACCGAGGGTGCTCCTGTCTGGCGTCAGTAAGGTCAGCTGGGGGTGCCTGGGCAAAAATGGGAATGACTCGAGGTCATTCTCTTCTTTAAGTTTTGTCTAATGGAGATTCAGTCCTGCCTGGAATATGATGCCAGCTGGAGGCTTCTGCCTGAGGCTGCTCTCCCCAGTCAGCAGCACTGCGCGGTCGCACCTGCTCCTTGCTACCAGGGATCACAGATACTTGTACCTCTACAGTTTGCTGCAAATAAAAAAATTAAGCTGCCGTTTAGAACTGTCCCCCAACACACACATCCTGGGACATTTTTTATTTTACCAGTATCAGTCAAAGGCCCACACACAAATGTAGATTCAGTCCTGCCTGTGCTTCTATCATAGTGCTTGTCACAGATTCCCATTTTCATCTATAGGCTGAGGAAGTGCAGAATGGTGGTTCACTCTACTTTGCTGTAAGCCAACCACCCTCCCCTCCCCCCTTTGATCTCTGTTTGCAGAGGCAATAAAGTCAGTGTTGTTTCTTCATTCATTCATTCTTTATTACTTCATCACACAAATTGGGAGATAACTGCCACGGTAGGCCAGGAGAGGTGGGAGAGGAGGGAAGCAACGGGTGGTGTTGCAGGGGCACCCTCTAGAATGGCATGCAGCTGATCATTTCTGTGGGATGTCTGGGGCTCTGACCCGGAGCGGCCATTTGCCTCTCTGGTTCTTTAGTAGGCTTGCCTGATATCCTAGGCAGGACTGACTCTCCATTAGACAAAACTTAAAGAAGAGAATGACCAGGGGAGTCATTCCCATTTCTGTCCAGGTGCCCCCGACTGACCTCACCGAGGCTGGCCGGGAGCACCCATGACAGCAGCAGATGGTACAGTAGAGCTGGTAACCATCCTTGCTAATTTGCAAAGGCAAAGGGATTCTTCTGTGTAGCACTGCAGTACCACATCTGTTAGCAGCATCCAGTAGACATATGGTGACAGTGAAAAAAGGCTGAACAGGCTCCATGGTTGCCGTGCTATGGCGTCTGCCCAGGGAAAAGGGTGCGAAATGATTGTCTGCCTTTGCTTTCATGGAGAGAGGATTGACTGACAACATTTAACCATAACCACCCGTGACAAATTTTTGGCCCCATCAGGCTTTGGGATCTCAATCGAGAATTCCAAAGGCTGGGGGAGACTGCGGGAACTATGGCATAGCTACCCACAGTGCAACGCTCCAGAAGTCGACACTAGCCTCGATACATGGACTAATTAGTGTACTTAGTGTGGCTGAGTGCCCTCGACTTTATACAATCTGTTTCCAAAAATCAGTTTCTGTAAAATCGGAATAATCCTGTAGTGTAGACATACCCTTAGTTTAGACATTCACACCTATGTGAGCTTTTGTTTTTCAGGCCCTCCTTTGTGAGTGACATACACTGACTAAAGGCAGTGTCTATGGTATGGGTGCTACAATGGCACTGCAGTGGAGCCATAGTGTAGACTCTCCATACAATGATGGAAGGAGGTTTTGCAGTGCTGCACGAATTCCACCTCCCTGAATGCCGGTAACTAGATCAACAGAAGCATTCTGCAGCAGGGGTAGGTTGGCATGACTTTGTTCAGGGGGTGACTTTTCCACACCTCTGAGCATCATAGCTATGTCAACCTAACTTCTAAGCATAGACCAGGCGTAATGTTCTTATTTAGTAGCTCAGCTAGTGTTGACGATGACGATTGTAGCGTATGCAAGGGTTTGTTTTCACTGTCATGTTAACTCTAGTTATAATTCATGTTGCCTCCAACTTGAATCTTCTCAATTTACAAAACCCCTTAACCTGAGTATGGTGATGCTTTTAACTATAGGTGGCTGTCCCGTCAGGGGGTACAGAGCACAACTTGTCTTCTGCTAACACAGTCACTGTGCCACTTCAGTTTTATTTAGCAGTGTTGCTAGTCTCACTTGCTATTTACACTTGAGTTAGCTCTGCAGTGAAAAGGTACCCTATGGCTTCAACATCACTTTAGAATTTGCCCCGTTCAATTAATTTGAATATTTACATTAGTGTTTTTACTGCTCTCTGTTCTTGCTTAGAGTTTTTTTTTATTATCTGTTGATCTGTGTTAAAAAAATAAGCATCCTCTCTGGACCAGAGGAAATACTGCATTTTAGGCTTTATTTATAAAACAGAGGTAGTGTTTATTAATAATCACCTCTCCTTAGACTCTGCAGAGACTCTTAGACTGTAGGGAGGGAGCAACATTTTAGCTTCCTGTAAGGGTGCAGACTCACCGCTGCGGTGCCTCCTGCTGGTCGTCATCAGGAATTAGTTCATTTTCCAGCCAGGAGCACCCTTTGCAGGCCGGTGATCCACCTTACCTCACCCTGGCCCCCGTGTCCCTCCCAGGACCCAGTGCCCCTTTACTGGGTTTCTGCCCCTCCTTGCAGAACCCCCTCAGTCTCAGGGTCTCCCGCACCCACTATCCCGATTTTGCCTCTCTGTTCAGCTACTGCCAGTCCCTGTCTAGTCCCCGCTCACTGGGGCGGACTGCAGTGTACGCCACTCATCATAGACAAAGGGGGTTTTGGACCTGCTTCCTCTGCCTAACCATGGGCTGTCCCCTGCAACCCAGTACCTAATAGGCCTTAGCAGGCCTGCAGCGTGGGACTTACCTAGGCTGGAGTTCCCAGCAACTCTGGCCCTTCCCCAGCCTTGCTCCAATCCAGGTCCCATACTTAGCACCTTGCAGCCTGGCCCTTCTCCCTCTACAGGCAGAGGGAGACTGACTAGGCTCCTGGCTCAGTGCCTCTTTTAGGGGCCAGCTGAGGCCTGATTAGGGCGTGGCCACAGCTGAAGCTGCCTCCCAATCAGCCTAGTAGCTTTTCCCCTACCACAGCCCTCTCCCAGAGCTGTCTTTAAACCCCTCAGGGCAGGAGCGATTGACCACCCCACTACACTCCCATATCTAGAGTTCTTTTAACTCAGTGACAATTCTACATACCTCTTCCAGCCAGGAAGTAGCAGAGGTTCAGGGGCTGTTTACTTTTTCCTGGTGCTTGAGCTGAAAGGGAGAGTCATGAATAACCCCTCTTCCTGTTGCGAAAGCTATTGTTCCACTTACTGTGATAGTTCAGAATCGTCTCCAGATTATATGTGGCGTTTCAATGCATGTTTTCAAATTAACTTTCTCTAGAGCAGTGTGTGGAGAGGAACAGGAAAGATCATAGAAAATAAAACTGGAAGGGACCTTGAGAAGTCATCAAGTCTAGCCTCTTGCTCTGAGGCACGATCAAGTAACTCTAGAACTATCCCTGACAAGTGTTTGTCCAATGTGCTCTTACACATTGAACAAATGTTGGGAGGGATAGCTCAGTGGTTTGAGCATTGGCCTGCTAAACTGAAGGTTGTGAGTTCAATCCTTGACGGGGCCATTTAGGGATCTGGGTCAAAAATCTGTCAGGGGGTTGGACTAGAGGACCTCTTGCGGTCCTTTCCAACCCTGAGATTTTAAAAAAATTATTTTTTGGTTGGAGGGGAGGGATAGTTCAGTGGTTTGAGCATTGGCATGCTAAACCCAGGTTTGTGAGTTCAATCCTTGAGGTGGCCACTTAGGGATCTGGGGCAAAAATCAGTACTTGGTCCTGCTAGTGAAGGCAGGGGGCTGGACTCAATGACCTTTTGAGATCCCTTCCAGTTCTAGGAGATAGCTTTATCTCCAGTTGTTGTTGTTATTATAAAAACCTTTAGTGATGGGAATTCCACAACCTTCCTTGGAAGCCTATTCCAGAGCTTAAGAACTATTCTTATAGTTAGTTAGAAAGCTTTTCCTAATATCTAACCTAAATCTTCCTTTACTTCTCATCTTACCTTCAGTGGACACGAAGAACAGTTGATTACTCTCTTTATAAAAGCCTAACATATTTGAAGACTTGTCAGGTCCGTCCTGTTAGAAGTTACCATTTAAGTAATGAAGAAACTCTGTTTTTTGTTTACACTTGGTGACCTGTTATCATATGTTAGAAATAAAACCTCTTATCTATCAATAAAACTAAATTATTTTGGTAGATTGGAATCTCCACATTGGGCAGGAACAACCTGAAATTAATACCGTACTCTTTCCTGTTCATGACAAACTCTCTCTCTGAGATTGACTCTTCTCGGTCATCCTTCTCTTCTCTGGCGCAAGAACACCTCTAAACTGGAAATCTTGTCCCTAGAGGGAGGGTGGTATTAAATAGACCAGAACTGAAGTGGATATTTATTGAATCAGGACAATACCCCTGCATCGGCGGGGAGAGGTTAAATTCAGTAGTGTCTGTAAAGTACTTGGAGGCCTGTGCTGGCAGGCACTATATTGATGCAGGCATGTTTTGGTCAGAATCTAAATATTAGTACTCTACAAGAATGATGTTCTGAAGGATGCTTTGCTTCTTTGGGCACCAAATGCATCATCTTCATATGAAAAAGTCGTGTGTCTGCACTCCTCTTTCAGGCCAGAAGGTGCTTTTCAGAGTGTCACAGCTATGGAAAGGACAGTGCTCAGAGTTGAAAGGGGCCTACTCAAGTTTTCAAGATTAACTACATGCCTCTCCCTCTCCATGACTTTTTAGGTATATATTTCTACCCTAGACTTTATGAGCAACTTCTTCCATTTCTTTCTTCCTACCATTTTCCAGGATTATGTGGCTTCTGTTTTAAAGAGTTATGGATTATTGGGAGTTGGTTTTAAAATGCTGGTGATGTATCCCTTTATTCACTGGACTCTAGGCTCTTTACAAACTTTAATTCAAGCCTCACAACATCCATGGCAGGCAGAGCTGGGAATAGAAACCAGGTTTCCCAATCCTGTGTCTTAACCACAAGGCCATCTTTACCCTCTTCTTCCTTAAGGAGTACTCTCAAATTCTCTAACATTTGTCCCATATGTTACAATTATGTAGCCATTCAGAAGTATTTCAAACTCTAGTTCAAATAAGTTGGTTGCTCCCTCCATTTCTAGAGGTAGTTCTTCCAGATCTCAGGTGACAAACGTTAGTGAGGAAGCTTGTCCTGCTGCAGCCGCACTAGTTCTGTGAATGTGCAGCAGACCCTGGTCTGCAGGGCTCCATCTAGCATCTTTCATAAGCACTAAAACCCTCCGCTGATGAGAATAAAAATGCTATAATACAAACTGACCAAAGAGACTATCCTGTAACGCTCTGCCCCATCTGTTCTCACTGCATTACTCTGTTCCTTGGCATTGGCATAAGGAGATCCTGGTGCCATCAATTTATACAGTACCAGTTTGAAAAATGTTGCACTGGGCACAAGGGGTGCATCTCTTGAAAAGTGTTTGGGTAGTATGGACTATTTTGTGTCCATTCAGACCCAAGATAATTTAGTCATAGAGAAGGGGAATTAATTTCTTATTTTAATCGGACTCTTCCTTTTGGACTTTCAGGTTTATTGCCAAACCATGTGCCATAAAGCTTGGCATTCAAGACAATGGACCTCACAGAGTTCAGTCCAATGCAATTCTAGAGAAAGTGTTTACATCCATCACTAAGGTAAGTCACTCTTCAGGTTCTGCGAGAGGTTCAGGCATATAAATGAGAACTGGGCCTCTTTTCTTTTGTCACCGTAGGGAAATACACTTGCAGCTCACATAACTCTCTGGGAATTAGTGTACAAAAAATACCGGTTTCTCTTGGTAACTTTTGCTCCTTGCTTTAGTTCACACATGACTGTGTCCACCTCCTTTCCTGTTTCCTGCAGTGACTTGAGTTCTGTCTGTGTTTGAGCCTCAGTATTGCAAGCAGAAGAGTGGTCTGATGTGAATGAAGTGAGAATCCAGGCCTCTGAATTTCTGTACAGGGTGTAACTCTCAAATTTCCAGTATTCACTCTTTCCTTAGAAGTTACCACTCTCTTCCTTGGGGACCATTCTTGTGCTGGTCTTGCTAATCAGTCCCACAGATGCCTTCTTCATATTACTTCTGCAGACTTGGGTAGCTTATCACTACAGAAATCTAGTTGTAGAAAGAAAGCAGTTCAGTAATAAATGCTAACAGAGTCCGGTTGAGGGATAGACCACTGAATGTTGGCAGTATATTTTCTTCTGGTTATTCTTTTGCAAAAAAGGCGAACATCATTCTGGGACGTATTAGTAGCAGCGTTGTAAGCAAGACATGAGAAGTAATTTTTCCACTCTACTCTGCGCTGATTAGGCCTCAGCTGGAGTACTGTGTCCAGTTTTGGACACCACATTTCAGGAACGATGTTGACAAATTGGAGAGAATCCAGAGAAGAGAAACAAAAATGATTAAAGATCTAGAAAGAATGACCTATGAGGAAAGATTGAAAAAAAATAGGTTTGTTTAGCCTGGAAAAGAGAAGACCGAGAGGGGACATAACAGTTTTCAAGTATGTAAAAGTTGGTTACAAGGAGGCAGGAGAAAAATTGTTGTTCGTAACTTCTGAGGATAGAACAAGAAGCAATGGGGTTAGGTTGGGCATTAGGAAGAACTTCCTAACTCTGAGTGGTTAAGCACTGGAATAAACTGACTAGGGAGGTTGTAGAATCTCTATCATTGGAGATTTTTAAGAACAGGTTAAGCCAACATCTGTTAGGAATGGTCTAGATAATACGTAGTCTTGCCATGAGTGCAGGGGACTGGACTAGATGACCTCTCAAGGTGACTTCCAGTCCTATGGCTGAGAGGAATCATAGAATCACTCTTTCATTTGAATATCTGCCTGTTATGTTGTTTCACTATTGAATGACCTGAATCCTGCAGATTGTCCATAATTTCTTGAATACTGATTGTTAAACTGATAAAATCACAGACTCCCGTGTAAGGAAATAAAATAGAGACTTCTGTATTCAGATATGGTAACATTGCCAGGTGTTCTGAGAGAGACTGTTCTTAGTGAGTGCAATGGAAGATGTTAGTGTCCTCAGTAAAAACTAGTCTCGTTGAAGCTTAATGCAGTCTGTTATGCAGCCTGAGTTGAGATAAGTAGAAGGAGATTTGTGGTTTGCCCGTGTTAGGGAGAAAGCTCATGTATCAGTGTCTTTGAAAGTAATGCTGAAAATGAAACATGCACCCAGGAGTGGGGACTGCGCTGTTCAGAACTTAAACAAAACTTAATTAGCCTGGACTGCTACAGCTGTTACTTACTATGGGCTTAGATCTGAGGAATCAGCATAGAGGATGACACTGACGTGGAAAAAATTTACCACTTCTTCTGAAACTAGTGTTCTATAAAACAGGCCTTATGACTTTTCCTTTTAAATGAGTGCATCTGCACTCCCAATGCAGAAACATCCTTTCCAGGTAGCCCAAGCCCCTAAAGTCTACATGAAAGGGAAAATGGGTGTAATGGAATTGCAGGAAGGTGGCAGTAGTTCTAGCACTTCACCCTTAGAGCAAAGATTTTTCTGTCATTCAGATTATATTGAACAACATGTGGTGGCCCTCTTTGCTAGTTCAGCACTCTGCATATCAGTCCGGTTTTGTAGGTAAACGTAAGTTGTGAAACCTATTTAGCTTCTTTTGGTTGTAGCAGTTCTCTGGCAAAGCTTATTAAAAGGACTAAAATTAACTTGACCTACCTCAACAGTGGTCATTTGTAAAGGTTTAGTTCATTTTGTCTGCTCTTCTATACTAACTCATGTCACTATTTAAAAAAACAAAATCTATACCAGTGAAGACCCCAGTCAGAGATTGAGGTAAGTATCATATTGTACATGTGAGAGAATTCTGTTATATTTGTGAAGTTACAAACAGCAATCAGCAGAAATGTCAACATCTGTGTATTATGCCTGTGGAATTCATAAACATTTAAGATTGGCCAAATCTGAGCCCTTATTTCAAATCAAGAGATGTTGTCATGTCATGACTATGCACTCCTGCTATTCCTAGGGGGATTCAACTGACCATTCATATCAGTGGAAAGCTCAGGTTTTTTTATGCAGGTTGCTGCTGATAGACCAGACCAGCTTGCTAAAAATTCCCTATGTACTATACTGTGGAATGCTATTTACACAGGAAACAATTTACCAGCTACTAGTGTTACTGTTCTTTGTTGCTGTTGGCAGAATTGGAGGAGAAATAGGGAGGGAACGTTGAACCCACTTACTTTTAAATAATGTATCTGAATTCTTGTTATGGTGGGCAACGTGTGTGAAGGTTAAACGTGAATAAATTTTTTTTACTGGTTAGAGTTCAACAGATTTCTCCTTCTAAAATTGAATTTTTATCAGATGACACTTTTCCTAGCATGATTTTTTATTCACTGTCTCTACATCTCAATTTTGTGACAGAGGTCAGGGTTTAGAGGGGAAATGTCTCTGTGGAAGACTGGGGAGGCAGAAGAAATGTCTGACTTTTGTTTTATTTCTTCTCAGTATCCAGATGGAAGAAGGTTAGAAGGTTTGTCAAAGCAGCTAGACTGGGATGTTCGAAAGATCCAGCGCTGGTTTCGTCATCGTAGGAACCAGGACAAACCCACCATCCTCACTAAGTTTTGTGAGAGCATGTAGGTTTGTGCAGAACCCAAAATATGGCCTCAATTCAAGCTCCAGCTGCGTGTTGTATTTTTAAGTGAAATTTTTGAATTTTTAATGTAATTTGGTGTCTTTTGGTGCTATGGGAAGTGTAAAGATGTGCATGTCTCTCCTTGTCAGGATACAATGTTGCATGGGTTTTTGTCCCTTGTGTCCCCTGCAGGTTGTCCGTCTTTGGACGCCACTCAGTCCTCTGAGAAGCAGCTAGGTCAGCCTCCTTTCAGGCGAACAAAATGTCCAGCTGTAGTCCAAAGTGCAAAAAAAACCCCTACCCTGTAGGCCTTGTGCTCAGCTTTTCCTGAAGTTCCAACTGTCTTTACTTATCAAGTACACTAGCCTCCAGCAGTCTCTGGCACTTCAGCCTTTCCCAGGAGCCCCCTTTCATGTCTTCTCTCTGCAGCTTTTCTCTAGACTGAATTCTCTCAGCCTATTGATAACTCAACAGTCACCCCGGCCTTATCCCCTGATCCTTCTTTAGTCCCACCCTCTCTCGCTGACAAGTAACTAATTAGTGCCCAGGTGGAGTGACTGTGCCTAACTGGCCCTTAACGCTTTCTCACAGGTGATGGGGGTTCACCTCATCACAGGGAGAAAAATGCCAACCTAACAAGTTTCCACCCAGACAATAGAGAGAAAATTAGAATGGTTTTTAGCATGCTGTTATATCAATTCTCTCATAATCAACAAAGTTGATATACAACGAGGAGTTCCACTCCATAGACTGCTCGACTATGATGCGAAGCGTTGCTATCTGGTCCGTGCATGATCTGTTCTGCCGGAAACCTGCCTGTTCATCTTGTAGCTGTGGATCGATGGCATCCTTCATTCTCTCTAAGAGGACTCGGTTGAAGACCTTCCCTGGCACCGACAGGAGTGTGATTCCTCTATAATTCGCACAGTTGCTAAGATCTCCTTTCTTGGGGATTTTGATGAGATGTCCCTCTTTCCAGTCTACCGGAATCACTACTTCTTCCCATATCGAGAGACCCTCTGGAAGCTTCTTCGGCACTACGGCAGCCCAGCAAAGGTGGTCAACCTGATCAAGAACTCATATGACAGTATACACTGTAGAGTGATCCATGGAGGGCAGCTTACTAACAGCTTCCAGGTGCAAACTGGAGTCAGGCAAGGATGCTTGTTGTCACCACTTCTCTTTCTCCTCGTCATCGACTGGATTATGAAGACATCCACTTACGAGCGTAGGAACGGAATCCAGTGGACGTTGTGGACCCAGCTTGATGACCTGGACTTTGCTGACGACCCTGCGCGCCTTTCGCACAGTAAACAGCAGATGCAAGAGAAGACCAACGTAGTGGCAGCCACGTCATCACAGGTTGGCCTCAACATTCACAAGGACAAGACCAAGATCCTTAGGATTAACTCCATCAGCAATGACCCAGTCACACTGAATGGAAGCCCCTGGAAGAAGTGCAGTCCTTCACCTACCTAGGTAGCATCATCGACCAGCAGGGTGGCACAGACGCAGACATCAAAGTAAGGATTGGTAAGGCAAGAGCAGCCTTCTTACAGCTCAAGAACATCTGGAGCTCTAGAGAGCTGTCTTTGGCAATAAAAATTCGACTGTTCAACTCCAATGTGAAATCAGTCCTACTGTATGGAGCTGAAACCTGGAGGACAACCAAAACAACCATCAGGAAGATCCAGACCTTCATTAAAGCTGCCTCAGAAGGATTCTCCAGATCCGCAGGCCAGACACCATCAGTAACATCCACCTCCTGGAGAGGACCTGTCAACTCCCAGCAGAGGAAGAAATCAGAAGGAGAAGGTGGGGTTGGATAGGACATACACTACGTAAGCAGCCAGCTAACATCACCAGACAGGCACTGCGGTGGAACCCCCAAGGCAAGCGGAAAAGAGGCCGTCCAAGAAACACCTGGCGACGCAACCTTCAGGCTGATAGCAAAAAAATGGGCTATACCTGGAACCAGCTAGAGCGAATGGCCCAGGATAGAGGTCTCTGGAGATCTGTGGTTGGCGGCCCATAACCCGATTGGGGTGACGGGCATGAGTGAGTGAGTATATCAATTGATATGTGTGCCATGAAAGACCAGGACAGCTTTACAGGAATATTTATGGTCTCAATGGCCAATGATCCCTTTCTAGGAGAGGCTTGCATAATGGACCATCTCTCATGCAGATGGTAACACTTCACCTTGTGTATTCAACTGAGTAACTCCCTTCAAGACAAGGGTGAGCTTTCTGGACAGTCTGATTTCTTAGACAAGACACTTTCCTGAACTAATTTCATGGCTTAGGCAATGGCACATGTTGACTTGACAGTTTTTGGATTCTTGTTCCATCTCACTCTCACTTCAGTCCATTATGTTGCTCTTTGCTTCTTTCTGTCTAGGTCAGGGGTCGGCAGCCTTCGGCACGCAGCCCATCAGGGTAATCTGCTGGCGGGCCACGAGACATTTTGTTTATGTTGACTGTCTGCAGGCACAGCCCCCCACAGCTCCCAGGGGCCGTGGTTCACCGTTCCCGGCCAATGGGAGCCGCAGGAAGCGGTGGCCAGCACGTCCTTGCAGCCTGCTCCACTTCCTGCACCTCCCATTGCCTGGGAATGGCAAACCGCAGACCCTGGGAGCTATGGGGGCCATGCCTCTGGACAGTCAACGTAAACAAAATGTCTCGCGGCCCGCCAGCGGATTACCCTGACGGGCTGCGTGACAAAGGCTGCTGATATCTGGTCTAGGTACTTACATGACCCCCGCCCCCGTTGCTGTAGTTTCTGAACACCTTTCCCTGCTCCTTCTGTGGTGGTTTCTCTTTCCCAATCACTTCCTTAATATCCTCATGTAATTCTTACCCAACATTCCTCCCCTCTTCCCCCTGCAAGTAAAGCTTTGTATACTTAAAGGCACCAGATATGAACCAATAGGAATGGGAGGAGGATTTCCCCTATATCTGCCTTAATTGGCTTGCAAGTGTAGTTTGAAACATGTTATGTGTTCTAGGGTATCTGCTATATGTCTGCTGTCACATTTCAGGGCAACTGCACCTATTTTTCCCTTTAGTTGTCCAGCAGTGGCACCCACTGTCAGGCTTGTGGCCCCCTAGCCAGTGCCTTTCTTGGGTGGAGATCCTCATCTGTCACCTCTTTGACCAAAATATTTCCAGGCTGAAGAGTTCCCTGCCTTCAGTGTGTGTTTTTTTTTCCAGCCTAAGCAGGCCCACTTAGATTCTTCCTTTAGCGTTGGTACACAGTGAATTGCAGACAGTTATAAGTTACCACGCAGAACTTCCTATGCAAGTCTATTTAATTCTTAGGGTAAAAGCACTACAAAGAAAACATTAAAATCAATAAAAGTACCTACTGGCATGCTAATAAGCTTACCAGAGATCACCCCAACTGGCTCTAACATGGCATCTGGCAGGTGAATCCTTCAGACCCCAAAGGGCTCTCTTTTGTGGTCCTAAGTGCATAACAGCTTTAGCTCAGAACTAGCACTCAGTCTTATGGGGCTTCAGTAGGCCAAGTCCTTCCAACCCTTTCCTAGGATTAGTCAGTCCCCTAGAGAAGTTGCATACAATTCCACAATAACACACACATGATTTCACTTTAAATACAGTGGACCCCAAAGTATTGAACTTAATTCAGTAATGTTAATCTCTAATTCCATAAGGTTTGTCCAGGGTTTTGTCATATATGTTGCACTAGATCACAATGGTTTCTTCAGAGTTCTTGCCTTTGCCAAGTTGTACATCTCAGTATGTACATATGCTTTAACCTTGGTATGTATTTCCAAGACAATCTGTAGAGGTTTTTTTGGAGCTATGCCGTTTGTATGATTCTTATATAAATATTTTTATTTTGATGGACAGATATTCCAAAGGGCAATATTAGTCAATTTGCCATGTGTGGAGAATTACACATTAGTGGGTGAAAACTCCACTCCTGTAACTGCCAAATTCGGCTCCATTTATAACTATTCCAGCTTTTGCTACACAAACATTAACCATACAGTGTTCATTTAATTTCAAACATTTAATTTTTTTCCTTTCTCATTTCCATTCCCAGGTGGAGGTTTACGTTTTATTTAAGTATATTTTCTTATGGACTCAAATTTATCTGGTCGGTGAGTTGAGTTTGTGTTTTCTTTCACTGCTTGCTCTGAGTGACATAATATGGGACTAAAATAGCAAGAGTTCAGTGGCCTTAGATCTTCCTTATGCTTCCTAGTCAGGACCCTTGTGTATTTTAATTTAGAGTCATGTCTTCACAAAACAGGAAAGGCTGTCAGAAATGCTGGAAGACTCTCTTCTCTGATGCCAAAACAGGATGGGCCTGTCCACTCTTAAGCAGACTCTATTTTCTCACTTGCAAGGACATAGACAGTCCAGAGAGATGGATCTTTGCACAGAGCTCTGCAAAGCTCTACATTTCCATTTTGAATTTTTATGTGCACAATGACATGTGGTTGCATGCAAAAAAATGGCTTTCATCTATGTGAAATCCCAGAATAAATGTAGCTTGGACCAAAGAAGCAAGGTGAAGATCTTTTGAAGTAGTATTGTGGTAGGGATGGCCAAAACGAGAGCATATGGGGAGAAAAATGCTAGTAGGATAATCTCTTCTTTTCACTCTAGTCACCATGGTTTTGGGACACGCGACAATGCTGGTACAACTACCCTTTTCAAGTAAGATATATATATATATATATATTTACTAATTCATGGAGGATAGGTCCCATCAATGGCTATTAGCCAGGATGGGCAGGGATGGTGTCTCTAGCTTGTGTGTGCCAGAAGCTGGAAATGGGCGATGGGGATGGATCACTTGGTGATTCCCTGTTCTGTTCATTCCCTCTGGGGCCCATGGCATTGGCCGCTATCAGAAGACAGGTCACTGGGCTAGATGGACTTTTGGTCTGACCTAGTTTGGCCGTTTTTATGTTCCTATGTGTGATGCTCCTGTTTTCTGAAGTGTCTCAGTTTTGAGAACTGAACCCTTTGCATGGCTCCAATGCTGTTCCATGTGAATAGTGTCACATGAAATTTGTGAGATCTAAATGCCTCTAACTGCCGTAGAGCAGATGCAGCACAGGCTGCAACAAGGTAACCTTCTAGTTCATGAGTTACTGCTCTGCTCAGGAAATTTCACCTCTGAGTGTGGGGGCGGAGTTCTCCCCTGGTCCATGCAGTTCTTGGCCTTTGAGCTAAGACTGCTCACAAGGGGGTAGTCGTGATGTGGTATTTTTCATGGTGTAGACACTGGTTCATTAAACCAGACTGATCACAAGCTCATATATTTTAAAACAAAATTCCCTATCTGGTACTTAGATTATTAAAAGTAGAGCAATTTTACAAATGTAATTATATCAGTCACCATTAATTGCAGTTTTCTTTTTGCCCTTCATTCAGCTCAGATAATTGTAGACAGCCTTGTTCTTCTACTCCAACAGGAGGCCACAGCTCTTAGGTTGCAAACAGTGAAAGGGAATTTTATTCCTTTAAAAATAAATCTAAACCATAGACTTCTGTTGATTCAACCCATTTTTTTACAAAACATAAATTTGGGACCTTTAACTTACCCCCCTCTACCTCCACTCCTCCAGAAAGCTGGGGCCACAAGAGAGGTGGGTTGATTGTTAGGGGTGGGGGGGGGAAGTCTTTTAATGCAAAATTTGGAGTACTTTGCCTTTTAATCAAGTGTTCTGTTTTGTGTTTTTTTCCAGCCCCTAACATCCAGTCTTTACTATTATTATATCATGGAGCTGGCCTTCTATTGGTCTCTCATGTTTTCTCAGTTTACAGACATTAAACGAAAGGTAAGAGAAGCCAGAATTTCACTAAATACATGAACAGACAGAGCTAACTGACTAATTATGTCTCTCTGGCTAGTAAAAACTGCTTAAATATAGGTATAACTGCATTTTCCTGGCACTCGTCTCTTTTCACATTCCACTTCCTTTTGTAGACCGTACACAGACAGGCCTTTGGGGATTATCCTGATAAGCAACCTGGCAGCCCATCCCTATCACTCTGCAGAGGGAAGATGGGGGAATCTATCTATATATCCTAATAGAACAGTTGATTCAATCTTTGTATAAAATATATTTTAATTAGGAGACTTACAGGAAAATGTAGAAATAAAATGCTCTAAACATAGGTGGCGAGACTAGAATAAAGTTTTTTAGTTTTGACAAAATAAAGGACTAATACTTTCTGTATTATTCTACAGGGAGCATGGCTTCCCTCTGTGATTGAGCTAACCTACTTCTCACATGCTCTACAAAATTTTATAACCCTAACCCTAAGTGATTTAGGAGCATAAGCCCCGTTTTCAAAAATTACTTGAGTGCGCAGGAGCCTAAGTCCCACTGAAAGTAACTTAAGCCCTTCAGAAAACGTCACCCTGCACCTCTTCTTTCAGGCATGGCAAGTGATTTTGGAAATTCCTTGAGTCTCAGTTCATATGGGGAAGAGTCTCCTTGCTGTTCCTACGGAACGTTGTGTGTCTTCCAAAACACCAATGATCTTTCATTCAAATGCATTTCAAATAGACTTCTCTTTCCTAAGCTCCAATGTCTATACCTCTTAGGCCTGGTCTACACTACGCGTTTAAACCCATTTTAGCAGCGTTAAACCGATTTAACGGCGCACCCGTCCACACTACGAGGCCCTTTATAAGAATATCATGCAGGACCATATCAAATGCCTTACTAAAGTCTAGGTATACCACATCCACCGCTTCTCCTTTATCCACAAGACTTGTTATCCTTTCAAAGAAAACTATCAGATTGGTTTGACATGATTTGTTCTTTACAAATCCATGCTGGCTATTCCCTATCACCTTACCACCTTCCAAGTGAGGAGGCTAGATGCAGCTAGGAAATAAAGATGTAAATAGCATTTTTTAAAAAGTAACCATTTAAACTATTAAAATTCTATTAGTTAAATGTTTAACCGTTAAGATGTTCACAACGTAGGTAGGGAACTGTGGGTGTGAGGGTGCTGCAGCACCCCTGTGTTTTATGCGGAGCTCCACTGCCGCCAGTGCCTAGAATACCGGCTGCTGCTCTGGGCAGCCGGGACCCTGGGCACACAGGGCTGGCAGGGGAGTTTAATCATTAACTGAATACATTATCCATAAGACTGATGCTTATCGGTTAACATTTTATATCCCTACTAGGGCAAAAACCTTGTTAAACCTGCCACAAGGGCCCCTCCCAAAGTAAAATGTGTTTCTTTCCATCAGAGTTCAGTGATAAAATTAATCTGTGGTTTGGACTCTCCATGACTTCATTCACACTGGGGATAGGACCCTTGCTAAAAGACTTTTCATTAAACTCTGATGGGGCTCTTAGCTCATTAGGAGCCACTGATGGACTTTGACAGCTCCTTGGAAGTGGGCTGCCTGTATGAGTAAAATTATGTAAGAAATGTGCCCAAGTTTCTAGAAGTTGGGCACATTTCTAGAAACTTGGGCACAAGTTTCTAGAACTATATCAGCCCTCCTTCCTGCTGGCTTTTTCCAAAGGCCATGATACTCGACCCCTTATTGTGAAGGAGGAAATGTCAGATGCTGCAGTCTCATTTTAGCCTGATTGCTGGCACCTACATTGGGCACCTCATCCAGCGTCCGTCTGTTTGAAAAAAGCTCAGCTGGTGGACCCTTGCTTCAATGGTAGACTGTGAAATTGCAAACTATTCCAGTAAAAATCTGCCCATAGAAAACAGTGCCAGACAAGACAGAACGCTTTCACCTTCCTGACATTCCTTAGGTCAGGGTCAATGAGTCAGTAAACCCCCGGCCCCCCTCCCCTTTTTTTTTTAATAACTACTTGGGTCACTATTCCCAAAGAAGCTAAATCAACGATCTAAACAGGTCTTCTCCCGCAGTCAGATATTTAAAGCCCGGGTAACTGGATCTACTTGCCTTTTGTTTCTGTGGGGCTCTGAACTGTCAGTTCTTTTGGTTGGCGATACTTGCTATTAACTGCCCCTCAAGTGGCTGTCATTCCCTCTGTGCAGCTAGCTCTTGTTGACTAGGTTGGGAAGTTGCTTGGCTACTCTTCCCTGCACCCTCATGAAGAAGTCTGGTTCTAGGTTAGCATGCAGACTTTTCCTTTCTTGATTCTGATGCTCAGTAGCTGAGTTGCATAGCTGAGGATTTCAAGTAGTGCTGTCCGTGCTGGTAATATTCAGAACTTGCTTCATGTCCTGGACAAGTGAGGAGCTTGTTGAGGCATCTGATCTCTAAATAATCATTTAATTGGCATGCAATGAGGGAAGCCACGTGTCCCAGGCCATTCAGTATTCAGAATGTGTACTTGCCCCATACTGGCATCTTGTCACCAAATGACTGTCTCCTCGTCATCAGGAAAGGGAAGACAGTTCCTTTCCAAGGGCTGTGCTGGGACTGGTCCATGCTTAGTGCGGGTTCAACTGTGATTAAATTGGTTGGTGACTCCCACACTGTAGGGTTAGCAAACAGTAAGGGAAGAAAGAAGTAACAAATGAACCTGGAGCTTAGAGTTATGCAGCTTCAGGCAACAGTGTGAGTTCAGTCTTGATGTTAAGTTTGGTGGCTAGGGAAAGGGGGAAGAATGAAGGATGTGAATGAACAGCCCCACTGTTGTTCAGCTGTACTGAAGTAGGGAAGAGAAGAGTACAGCATGGGACTAGTGTCCCTGTGTACCATGCTTACCTGGCAGTGCTGGTGCCCACCTTCACTCTCGCAGTGGGACAAATGGGCTGTGCCCCAGAGGAAGAAAAGCTGACAGCCAGGTAATGTTAAACAGTGCAAGAAGAATCTTGAGCTCCTGGAGCACATTCCCAGTGTATTGTGATGCTGCACAGGTCATTGCAGTGAGTGTCTTCTAGTCTCCAGCATGTCCCTGGGTGTTACTTGAATTCAACTGAAGAACTCAGGGAGACCCCCTCAGAATTACTTTAATTCCTCAGCCCTTCCCACTTTCACTCTGTTTGGTCATAGGGCAATAGGAAATTCAGGGCTTGTCTACATCACAAAGTTGCAGCGCTGGTGAGGGGGTTACAGCGCTGCAACTTAGGAGGTGTACACATCTGCAGGGCATCACCAGCGCTGCAACTCCCTGTTTGTAGCGCTGGCCGTACTCCCGTTTTGTCTCGGGTGTAGAGGATCCAGCGCTGGTGATCCAGCGCTGGTAATCAAGTGTAGACACTTACCAGCGCTTTTCTTGACCTCCGTGGAATAAGCAGGTATCCCAGCATACCTGAGGAAGCCTCTCTGGTAATCAAGCAGGTATCCTTCCCCGCGGTTTGCTCCGGTGTTCTCCGAATCCCCCCCCCAAGCGGGTCTCCTTCCCAGCGGTTTGCAGGGGGGTTCGGGGAACGCGAGAGCAAACTGCGGGGAAGCAGGTCTCCTTCCCCGGTTTGCTCTCGTGTTCCCCGAACCCCCCTGCAAGTAGGTCTCCTTCCCCGCACCCCCGAGCAAGCAGGTCTCCTTCCCCGCCGTTTGCAGGGGGGTTCGGGGAACGCGAGAGCAAACCGCGGGGAAGGAGATCTGCTTGCTCGGGGGTTCGGGGAACGCGAGAGCAAACCGCGGGGAAGGAGACCTGCTTGCTCGGGGGTTCGGGGAACACTGGAGCAAAACCGGGGAAGGAGACCTGCTTTCCCGCGGTTTGCTCTCCTGTTCCCCGAACCCCCCTTGAAGCCGCCCAACAGCGCTGCAGTGTGGCCACATCTAACACCACTTGCAGCGCTGGTTGCTGTAAGTGTGGCCACTCTGCAGCGCTGGCCCTATACAGCTGTACTAATACAGCTGTAACAACCAGCGCTACAAAATTGTAGATGTAGACATACCCTCAGGCAGGGAGACGAGTCTGAAAAAAATCATGTCTCAACTTTAAACTTTCTTGACACTTTTTTAAAAATCCTTAAAATTATGGATGTAAATGGGGGTACTATAAATGTTTAGAATGGAGCCACAAAAGGTTCCACAGGGACTGTTTAGAGAAATAAATGAGAAGATATTTACTTGAAGGAACCAAGCCTCTTTGGGTTACTTGTTTAAACAGTGAAGTTTGATTGAGCAGCAATCATGTTTAACTAAACCTGGTCTCGATCCATTAGAGGGGCTTATACAGAAGAGCCTTGCTAAGGTTTGATTTGGGCAATCCCGGGTTTCATTGTTAAGTGAGATTAAATATTGTGTGGAGGTTTAAAACCCAGGACAGAGAGATCTATTCCTAGTTCTGCAATTGACTTATTTGTGTCTCATTGGGCGAGGTATTTTACCTCTGAATTTCATTTTCCTCATCTCTGACACTGTTGTGGGTGGTGTGAAGCTATGCTCAATGTTTGTAAAATGCTTTGAGAGCTTTGGATAATAAAAAGTCTCATGGGCTACTATATTTACATTGACTGACTATCACTATCCATAAAATAGGGACGATACCAAATGCAGTATGTATATGTCAAATCTCCATATTGTAAATTCCGAGTGAGTCCTCATGGGTACCTTAATGCCAAAGCAGGTCAGTTGGATATAGGATGACTATATGTCCCGATTTTACAGGGACAGTCCTGATTTTGGGTCCTTTCTTATATAGGCTTCTATTACCCCCCCACCCCATCCCGACTTTTCTCACTTGCTGTCTGGTCACCCTGGTTGGATAAAAGTTGGTGCATTTCCAGGAGCTGTGACATTCACCTGCAGTTGAGCAGCAATCCAAAAGATGTGGGAATTATTTCTACCTTTAGAAATCAATGACAAGATTTCCAGTCTTATCTTTACAACTGAATGCCTTGCTGAACAGGATGAGCAAGGGGCAGAGACTGTAGCAATGATTTAAAAAAACGATCCATGTGAATAGCAGAGCGATGGCTGGTCATGATCACTAAAATCTAATTCCACTCTGCTGAGTTTTAGGCATTGGCTTAGTGTTTGTCCTTGGAAAACAAACTCACAGTTGAGAGGAACCAGCGGTTTATCACTCTTGCTCTATAACGTGATCTATAAAGTAGGAAATTGTCCCAATTCTTGTATTGACTTTGTCGTCCCCCCTCCCCCTCCCAAAAAAATTAGTCTGTAGTTTCTGGATTTGTTCTGTCCTGAAATGCAAAGTCAAGCATGCTACAGTAGATCTTGCAGCTGCAGAAATGGAGAGAGAAGCAATTGGGGCACTGTTTTTTATTCATTTAATAAGAATTTAGCACTACAAAATTGGATTAATTTACCGCTTGAAATGCCTTTACAAAGATGCAAATACAGGATGTAGATATTGAGGGGGCTATGTCAGAAAATCGGGCCCATTTTTGTGCTGTAGAATTTTAATGGACTGAGTTGCTGTTACTGTATTGCCGGGCATGCCCTGGTGTATGGATCATGCATGGCCTCTGCTCACCTTACTTCTGGTGGACTTTTCCCAGTTGATAGCAGTAATATCAGGTCTATTTCTTATTACTCATGTCAGCGATTTCTAGAGTAGCTCTTAGGGGTACATCTACACGGCAGTCAGAAACCTGCAGCAGCAAGTCTACAGACTACAGCAGTAAAAACAGCCTTGTAGGTGTTTTGTCTTGGGCTGAAGCTTGGCCTCTGAAGTCCACCCCCCTCCTTGGATTTCAGGGCTCAAGCCTGAACACAGCTATTTATAGTGCCACACCTCAAGTCTGTAGGCCCAGGCTCTGTTACTCACTGCTGCTTGCCGTATAGACATATGCTAGCAAGGCAGTCATCCCAAAGCAGGGAGAGTCAAAGTGCAGGCCAGATGTTGGCCTCTAGAATTTTACAGTGAGGCCTGCAGATGTACTTATCTTTGCTTCGGAGCTGCAGCCCAAGGAGACTACTGTAGGCCCCAGCATGCAGTGTTTCATCTTGATTGAAGCAAAACTGTTATCACTATGCAGCATGCTGGGGCCTGTAGTCTCTGTTGTCTGCACCTCCCAGTAAAGATGATTGTGGCTGAAATCTGCTCTGCTTTTTGCAAACAAGGAGCTTGAGAGTCTGACCTAAAGTTACCATATGGCCCTTTTTTTTTTTGGTCAGTCCTGGTGCCCCCGTTCTAAGCCTCTGTGATCATTTGGCTGCCAAAGATCCCTCACATTCATCTTCCCCTTTCAGGATTCCTGATCATGTTTGTCCATCACTTGGCTACAATTGGACTCATTACGTTTTCCTATATGAATAACATGGTGCGGGTTGGAACTCTGGTGCTATGTCTACATGATGCCTCAGACTTCCTCTTAGAGGTAAGTTGCCTGCTGCTTCTGTCTGAGCTTTGCATCCCTAATGACAAAGGAGCACACTCCTTGAGGCAAGGGATAAAACCTAGCCTCTCACCCCTCACCTTCTCCCACACAGTCCAGGCTGGATGTCCCATAAACACACACTGCTGATTCCATTCTGTGGCTTTTCCCCCATGACATCTCCAAGTTGATAATAGTCCCTTAAATGTTCCAAACTCCTTGGTGACTTAATGGCTTGAGTGCTCCAGAACTGTTTTCCGTGTGATCAAATGATTGTGTCGGGTCAATGCTGTTTTAACACTGTTTTTCTCTCAGGCTGCAAAGCTGGCCAATTATGCTAAGTACCAGCGCCTGTGTGATGCCACCTTCATGCTCTTTGGTGTTGTGTTCATAGTCACTCGACTGGGTATTTACCCTTTCTGGTAAGTACCTGGATCTTTCTGAATAGGGTCAACTATTTTTTCCTTCGCTCCTCTAAAGGCAGCCTTTGTATTGGGGATCCTCTCACTCATTACAGCCAGCCCCTCAGGGCAGCATGAAGGTACAGCCCTTCCCAAGAGTTGCTCAGGAGCAGAGCTTTATTTGTGAGTGGTTTCTTCATGTTTTGCCATCTACTTGTAGGGCACCTCTAGAGTGAGCAGAGAGTCCAAAAAGTGCAGCTGAATGCCACCCCCAACTGCAGGGTGAGAACAATGCTGATCAATTGCAGCCTACTCTCCCAGCCAGTAATTATAAAAATCAGGCTTGTCTACACAGGGAACTAAGATGAATAAAATAAAGGTCTGAAGTTAAAGCACCCCTAAACCCTTTGTGGATTTGGAGGGTTAAGCTTCAGTAAACGCCACTTTACTTCTAATTGAGAGCATTCACCGAGCAATTTAGTGTGCATTAACTTCACACCGTTAGTAAATTCGTCCAAACTTTCCCGAGTGTCCCTGTGTAAACGAACCCATGGAACCAAAGGTGCTTTGTGTCTTGTGATTTTTAAGATCTTGTAAAAGTTGAGATGCCAGTGAGGCACATCCTTCTTGAGGCAAGGTTCTGTTCGTGACCCTCTGCTTTATGGTCATCTGAGGTACCTAGCTGGTCTCGGAAGACTGTCTGCCCCGACTCCATATTCTAGCTGCATAGAGCTTGAAATAGGTATCGGGGTATTTTTGGATTTAGAAATCTTAGCTAAGATGTTTGTAATTAATCATTCCTGAATGAGATTCCCTTTCCCTCAGACTTGGTGGGATTTTTTTTTGCTGATGATTGTATTTGTCCATGTCTTGGTTTCCTTGGGAAGGTGTCTTGTAAGGTCTGCTACGCCTTGAGTTTGTCATCGTCCTACATCCTTATTTTGTAAACAGCAGAGGCCTACTTTCCCTCTCTTAGGGATATATTTCTGGGGTAGGATAAGCGTCTATTTAGTTTTAGTTTTGTCCCTGTGGCAGAGGCACCAAGGGCCCGTGGATAAGCATCCCTATTTATTTTTGTATAGTTCCAAACAAATATAAAGGGGTCTAGATAGGGAAAATGTCGGTCACCTCTGCCTGCCACAAATTATGCTCCCTTCAGAGGGGCGGGAGTTAATGCTTTACGCTGACGAATGAGGCAATCCTCTCTGTGCTCTTCACCCCATTGTCTGACATGATCCAATGTGCTCTCTGGCATCACCCTGACACTCAGTGTGTCTTATAAATCTTTAATGTGGTTTCCACTGGCTGTAATGTAATTCCTCAGCTTCATATGGAGAACTTGTGAGTGGCTGGTTGCATCTGAAGGTGCTATGCTGTTCCACTCAGTACAGGTTCCCTTCCCTGATCAGTGATGTAATGACATGAAAACTGCATGCTGACTCCACCACAAGCTGGTTCCTAGGTAACCATTATTTGTTAACTGCAACTAAGGCTCTGGATTCCCTCCCTGAAAAGTTAATTTCTCACTTTTTCAATAAATGCTGAAAGCAAAGTGATCTTTGCAGAGATTTTTTTAAATCTCCCCTAGTGACTACTTTATAAACAGTCATCAGACTGCTCTATTAAATTCCTAAAGTACTGCCAATAAATCCCAGTGAAGAGAACAATGCCATAGCCATCTTCAAGGAGGCACCTGGCTTTGACCCACTAGTTGGTTTTCAATTCCTTTGACTTGAGAGAAGGGACAGAGGAAAAGGCTAGGAGCAAGGGAACAGCAGCTTCACTGTCAAAAATTCTTCAAAGCCCCCTAGTGGCAAAATTCCTTCCTGACCTTTACAGGTGGTCAAGATCAGTTATGCATGTGAATAAGGCTCATCTCTCCACTCAAAGCCATGTATACATCCCAGACAGCATTGGTGATCCAAGCAATTGCCATCTCTTCCTCTGATGCCATTGTGGATGCTAATCATACCCTGGAGAAAGAGGATGGGAAGTGGATTTTTATACTTAACCTAAATTCTGAGTCTCCACATCTTCTATTGCTGCATAATTCAAGCGATTTTAACCCAAGTCCAGTTTTAGGCCTTTCTCTACTGGGCAAGGGACAGATTAGGGGCTTCACACTGAAAAGAGGAAAGCAATAGAAGTTTAAATGAGACAGAAACCTATTGTTTATCTGCCCAGTCCGCTCAGTTCAGAGTTGGAAACTGGGAATTCTAGTCAAGCAGCCAATCTAACAAGCTCCTTGGTTTTCTTTCAGGATCTTGAATACGACCTTGTTTGAGAGCTGGGAGCTAATTGGCCCTTATCCTTCATGGTGGTTGTTCAATGGATTGTTGGTAACCCTGCAGGTTCTGCACATCATCTGGTCCTGTCTCATCATTCGCATTGCCTACAAGGCCCTGATGCGAGGAAAGGTAAGGGTGCCTGTGGCTGGGCTGGCTCCTCTCTCACATAAGTGCTGAAGGGATCAGGGCATCTGTTTGAAAATCAGAGGGAGCCTTCTGCATTGTTCGATGAGGCAGTGCTGGCTTCAAAGTAAAGGGCAGCAGGTGTGCTGCTTCTGTAAGTGACTCACTTCATCTAGGGATGTCCTGGTCAGTTAGGCTTGGCAAGCTGTAGCACCAACGTGGCCCAAGTATATACATAGGGAAGCACACACTTCTTGATGGTCTGGCCATACAAGTGAATAGTGCTGTCTGGCCTGATCAGATGCTTCAATGACATCATGCAGTTCAGTTTAGTTTGTGCATTGCTCTGCTTGTTCTGGTAACTTGATCCAGGCTTTTGCATTCCCTCTTGTGGCAGCTTGAAGACCAGTCACTCTGGAGTAAGAGGCGGGGAAAGTTGTGCTCCCTGGTTTAATCTAGAGCTGCCTAGGAGCCTCTAACTATCTTGGGGAAATTGTCCATGTTACAAAATCCAACCTTACTGACATCTAGGATGACATGAACTCAATATCTGGAGCTCACTACAGTAATAACCCAGGACTAGAGCTGCCTGTGCATATCTCAACAGTGCAACAAGGTAATCCAGGTGAGGTTGGCAAGGGAGCTTACTAGAAACGTAGTGGGACCTGCTGACAGTGGGCTAGTGGGACTCTGTTTATAGTGTTTAGTTTCAGTGTGCAGAACATTCTGGTTAGAATGAATTCCTGATGGAGAAGGGGTATGGAAGAGGGAAAGATGCTGCAGGCCCAGTTGCCTCAGTGAGGAGGTATGTATAAGTGTAGTTCGGTTAGCGTTTGTCCTACACTGTGCTCTCCCACTTGGAGCTCGTGCCTGTCGCGCCACTTCACTCTAAGATAAGCATTTCTTGGCCTGTCTGCTGCCCCAGCCAACTCATAGAATAAAAATATAAGGGCTTGGAGCTTGGCTCTTGGAGCTGCTGTCCTGTCACCAGTACATGAAAGCCTAGATGAGCTGTTAGTGGTGTGGACTCTGATTCTAGTGCTGCTTTTTTGAGTTATACTGGAGTTCCCAGGACTCTTGCCAGGCCTGCTTATGGAGGGGCAACTCTGCTTCATCAAAGACATGATTCTTTGGAACAGAGTGCTGCGAAGTCCTTCCATATGCCTTGAAAGACATGATGGGGAGGCAGCCTAAACTATCTCCTTCTGGCTCTGATGGACATCCAGGGAACAGAAGGAAAATTTCAAGCTGTGGCTTTTAGGTAAGTGCTCTGTGAAGGGGGATGCTTGTACCAGACACAATCCGTGGGCTTCTAGCACAGTTTATTTTCCCCTGCTGCTGAGGATTTCCAGGCAGCAGGGTAGGTGGAAGAGACAAATCCACAGGCATTTGACTAGTAATAGGCCCTGAGTAGCTTGCTGTCAAGTTCTTCCCCATTAATTCAATGGTTTTAAGGCCAGTGGCTGAAGGCTGGAGTACTTTGATTATCTTAGATTCTGCTCCCCATTTTTACGTATTTGTGTCATGGCTGGAAGCAGCTTCCTTCAGAGCCAGGCAGTGCTGTCTGATCCTCCACCAGAAGGGGTAGCTAGACAGTAACACAGTGTTTGTGCCATCCTAGCTGTTTGGGAACTAAACCTGAATCCTACTTGTGTCTGCATTTTCACTGCCTCTAGACTATTGGGCTGGTCTATTTGTAGGGAACTTGTTTAGCCTAAAGGAATATTTGAAGCAGAGTTCTCTGGCAATGTGTGTTGGGGGGAGGGCCTGCTAAGGGATGGGAAGGAGCATGTTGCAAGGTGTGTGTGGTCTACTATCATTTGTTACTGTCTTCCATGGCTGCTGCTGCTAGTTTCCCACTACTGTATTTGTCTGTGTAGCTATCCCCACACCTGGAGGTCTATATCTCTCTCCTCTCCTTACTTTTCTCTCCTGACCAGGTGACCTAGCCAGGAAAGGACTAGACCCTGCCTCTGTATTCTCCACTCTTTTTTCTCACTCCTTTTCTCTGTGCCAGATTGGAGCTGGACAGTTTCATCCCTTGCATGTAAGTGTAATCTGTGCTTTTGCTTGTAGAGTGGACCACATGTGTGTGTCTTTCTCTCTGAGCTTTAAGACAAATACAAAACTGCGAGTCTCAAAAGCTGTTTGGCTTCAGATGGGCTGCATTCTGCAGCTTCCTTTAACCTGCCTGCCTCACTTTGAGTTGCTCCAGGTTAACAAGGTGTGGTTACAGATCACAGGAAGCTAAGGTGCCGGTTTGTCTAGCAGTGAGAACAAGGAACTGAGAGCCTGTTCCCAACTCTGCCATAGCCTGGCTGTGTGACTGTCATTGGCCAGGGTATAAAAAGGTGACACCTGTTTCAGTGTTTGTAACACTCTGAGGAGGTCTGTGGATGGAGGGGGCTGTAGCAACACACAGAATTATATTTAGCTCTCACTTAAGAAAAATCAGATGGTGGGAAAAATCCTTTTTTCAAATGACTGTGGGACTAAAGCAGAATAGTATCTAGGGGTTTCTGCTTCCTCTCCCTGGTCAGTTGAACTCCTAAAATGGGGTTTGGTAGGGGAAGATAGGGAACCTCCAGCTGCAGAGGGATTCTGCACCTCCTAGATTAAGCTTGCACATGCAGCTGACCTGTTGAAACCCAGCCTGAAAATCATTAACTGGTACTGCCTTTCTGCCAAATTTTTCCATTTGTCAGGAAACTTGCTCTGAGTTCTGTTTTGAGTCTGTATGCCCAACTCAGAGTAGGCAGGGCTGATCCTGAACTTTGCTGGAATGTTGGTCACTGAGAAACTGCTTGCCCACTGCATACCTGGGGGGTGTTAGTTCCAGAATTAGGGGTACAGGGAGCTTGCCTTGGGCTGTGCAAGGGTAGGGCAGTGCTATGGCAATGGGGAAATAAGGAGACAGCTCACCTCTTTCAGCACCAGTGGCTTTCTAGCTGTGGTATTTAGCCAGTTACTGGGTTAGTTGTGTCTGATTAAATTTGAGGTGGTGAACTTTTCGCATTGTTGTTTGCAGTGTTGTAGCTGTGTTGGTACCAGGATGTATGAGACAAGGTGGATGAAGTAATCCCTTATTGGACCAACTACTGTTGGTGAAAGAGAGAGCGCTTGAGCTCCACAGAGCTGCTCATCAGGTCTGGTCATCTCTGTGGAGCCTGAAAGCGTGTTTCTTTCACCAACAGAAGTTAGTCCAATAAAAGATATTTCATCACACACCTTGTCTTTCACATTGTCATGTATCATTTGGTATTATGCTAATAATACACTGCCCCCTTGTGGTAAACTTTAAAGAATGATTACCATGAAATTGCATGGTTGACTTCTCCAGTCTTCAGACTTTGTTCTGAAATTGTACATCAGACACTCTCCCTGGCCAACACCCTGTAAAGCACGGAAAGAGATTTTGGAGGATTCTAAGCTTCACATGCAAACTAGAGAGATCCTATGATCATAAGACCTAAAAGTGGCCATCTGTAGAGATGTAAATTATAGAGCCTCTCTGGTTATAGATGCTTTCTGCTTTCCTAGTGTCATTTGCAGGACTATGAATTAACCTTTCCCTTACAGACCACCATTCAAATGTACTGTGGCTCACAAATTAAGAGGTTGATGTGTACACCCATTCCTGAGAACAGGGGTTCCCAAAATGTGGTAAAGATACCACTGGTGGAATATGTGCTTGACATTTCATCAGTGTACTTCACAATAACTTTACAAAGATGATACATGAATCAATAGTTTGGGAACTGATGCCCTAGATAACTAACCCACCATGTAGTTCTCTGTAAAACAGAGGCTCTAAAGAGGGAGACATCTTATGCAAATTGTGATGTGCTAAATGGAGCCAGTTCCTTTTTGAACTAAAACATCAGTACGCTTTAGAGGAAACCTTAAAAACAAACACAAACTCATCTCTTTTAGCAACTAAAACCGATGCTGCTTCCCACCTCCTGCTGATTACCAAAAGGTGTCTGAGCCAAGCTGGTAACTCATAACAGTGTTAGAAATATTTAATTTGCCATTTGGAAAGGCCCCTTTATAATCTGTGCTATAACTTAGCTACTTGAAGAAGGATCAAGCAGCGAGATATTGCTATGGGCTCCTTCCATGGATCTGGAAACAATAATACTGAATTAGAAGTGCAAAAGTTAGCTTGGCCAAGGCTGTACAACAAATCAAGAGTGCTGGAAAATAACATCTCCTGACTTGATCCCCTGTTCTGAATTCTGTACCTCGCTCCCTATATGTGGTTGGAAGGTCCTGCTTGTGAGGTTCAACTTTAAATAATTCCGGAATCTAATACAGGGGGGCAACTCTGCACTGGTTGATCAGATAGACAAGAAACCTCTAATGGCTGTTTCCTGTGAATTTGTAATCTTTCCTCCATTCCTACCTTTGATTTTAAACTTTCAGGTATCAAAAGATGATCGCAGTGATGTAGAGAGCAGCTCTGAAGAGGAGGACATGACTTCAAATAGTACAAAAGGAATCTTCAGCACTTCAAGCAATGGTGCCAATCGGATTAATGGTCATGTGGCTAGTGCCCAATGGGCAGAAGAGGAGTAAGGCCAGAGGAGGTCTCCAGCAAACACAGACTTGTCTCTAAATATCTAGATGTGTTGCACTCCACATTTCTAGGTGATCTTTAATCAAGATACCCCTACCCTCAAAAAACATCCATCAAATTGGAGATGGGCACAATCCAGACCAGTCTAAAGTTTCACACCACAGAAGGGACTGAGCCAATTACTAGTGCAAAAACAAAGATGCAAATTTCACTTTTTAAAGAAAATATGCCATTTTGTATTTGTCTCCTAGTCCCATCTCTCATATTATTTGCAGAAGTATTGTGTGTATGTGAGACAAACTGGTTTTTACTAAGATCAACTCAAGCTTGATGGGATGGACGTTGACTGTGGACTGGTTACGGTACCATTCCAAAAATGTTTCTTGACCCAGTGCAAGTTCAGTATGTTTTCTGATGCACTCCAGGATCCATTTAGATTGTGTGGTCTAGTATCACTCAGATACGTCATGCTGTAAGCTGCCCAGGCTGTAGCACAGACGTTTTTTTTTAAATCATTTCTAAATTATCAGTCTGCTGTGACCATGTTACAGCCATGCATTGAATCAGATTGTGATGGACAAAGCATGTTTTAACTTGCCATTTGGATGCTATGTGCTAAAGAAATGATAGTTTATAATCTGTGCTGTTAGGATGGACCAAGTGGTATTTGCTGCCTATTGTGGTTCTGAATGCCATCCAAAGTCTTTAAAATGTTGCACTCCTGACCCTAATGTAGAAAAACTATCACAGCACATGCATATCTGCAACTCATGTGAACTTAGTCTTTTACAGGAGTTATGGGATGTGGTTGGTTATATTTATAAGACAGGACATAGCCAAAGATGAAGCAATGCTGGTGGGTTATATTAACTTTCCACACAGGCAGAGGTTGCGCCCCTACCTGTGTGTTTTTTAGACAGAAGTGAGCACTGCTGCAGCTGCCTTTCCGCCTACTGACTTTTGGAAATCAGGACAGCAGAGGCTTTCACTTCTTTCTTTACTCAATGGTACTTCAGGGGCATGGAAGACACTGTGTGTCATAATCATGTGCAGGACTCAGAAAATTTCTTGAGTCATTTTATACAATTGTTTTACTCTTATCTCTGATTAAAAAAAGCTTCAGAAAGCTTGTTTGACTTGCATTTTTACTGCATTTCTTAAGAAGGCAGCTGCCCCTGCTTTGTAACCTTCTCATCTTGACATATTGAGCAAGTTTAGCATATAAATAACTCTATACACTGCAGAAAGTTGTAGTATAGCTCTTCTGTCGAGTTGCTTCTAAACTAGTGAACCCCCTAATACCCTAGGGAGCATGGTACTGGAAGGAACTGCTGAATCAAATGAGTTTTAATCAAGTGTCATGCTCTTCACACACACTTGGAAAATTATTCACTGTGTACAAAGCTTGACAAATTACCTTCATGAATATTTTCATTAGCCCTAGCTCCAATAACTTCTATTCAATGTCCCAAATTGCCCCAAAGTTAGTGTACCTTCCTGAACTCCCTTCTTGTGCTGAACTTTCACTATGCATTCTACTCAAGTATATCTATGGCAAGAGAACCCTGTGTGTACTGGATATCAAACTTACATTTATCAATGTAGAGTTCAAATTTGAGTGTTTTAAAGCAGACACCTAACACCTATTTATTTTCTTGGAATAGACTTCGTTTTAGTTCATCCATTCACAGCAGGTAGTAATCCAGTTTTAATTTTCTTAATACAAGTTTTATCTTAAATCCCTGTATCCTTACACTTGTCTAAAGTCTCCATCATCTTAGCTTACTTTGGTTAAGTGGAACAACTGTTTTCTTTATGGAAGATAGTATCTGCTGCATGTCTAGTATTGCCAAATGCTTTCAAGTAGCCTTGCCAAATCTACTTCCAACATACTTCAATTACGATTTAGGGAAACTCTGAAGTTAACTGGCAGCTGCTGCTTCACCTGTTTTATAGCACTGTTACTAGAGTAACAGTGCTATAAAACAGCCAAAGTCTTGGTGTTCAGACCAGAACTCTACAGCAAACTGTCCACAATTCTTTTTTTCCAAATAAAGGAAGCTTCTTGTAGAATTTGCCACTTTTAGTCTCAAGTCTGTCCCCAGAACTATCTAAATTTTTTTAATACAGAGATATACCTATCTCAGAAGTGGAAGGGACCCTGAAAGGTCATTGAGTCCAGCCCCCTGCCTTCACTACCAGGACCAAGTAGATTTTTTTTTGCCCAGATCCCTAAGTGCCCCCCGCAAGGATTGAGCTCACAACCCTGGGTTTAGCAGACCAGTGCTCAAACAACTTGAGCTATCCTTCCTTATTGAAATGAAACTCTACAAATTAAGCTTGTGGAAGTGAGTGTCTGGCAATAGAGAGGAGGTCCCACAACTGTCAAATTCGTGCATTTCTGGACAGTTTGACTGGAAGACTTTACTGTGGATATCAAACCAGTGGTTACAAAATCTAATCTGCTTGGGAGCAGGACTCAGTCCAAAGCTGTCCCAGAAATTTGCTCTCAGTTGAGCTACACTAGGAAATTAGGTCAGTATACTATCACTCAGCAGTCTGAAATCACACATCCCTGAGCAATGCAGTTAAACTGTCTACAACCAGAAGTTTAGGTTGATGGGAGAATTCTACTAGGCTGCATCTACATTACAGCTGGATCCACACTCTGACATTGATCCACATCAGTTAATTTAATGGGTCTAGTGAAGACCCACCAAATCTACAGCAGATTCCTCTGTATTATGCCAGATGAGAAGAGTAAGATAGATCAACAGGAGAGTTTCTCCTGTAGACTCCTCACTGTATAGACCACAATGGTAACCGACCTACCTAGACATCTGTTGGGAAAACAACACAGCAGTGCACAGATTTTCCAACACGTTGTCGTCTTAAATTGTCTCCATCCATTCTATTTCAGAAGGTGGAGAAAGCTACTGGAGGGAAGGCTTTACTATATTTCATTTTGATAAATAGCAGGAACTGGTTGAGAATTGAAAGTGGAAGACAACGTGGGTGAAAATGATCATGATCTAAGAAATGAACGGTCGGGGAGGAGACAGCACACACTAAACACAATGGATTTCAAGAAGGGAGACCTTAAACAAACTTGGGGAGTTGGTTAGGTAAAAATCCCATGAAAAGCAAGTTTAAGGGGGAAAAAATTGAAGACAGTTGGCAGTTTTTTAAAGAGACATTATTAAGGTACAAGAGCAAACCATCCCACTGCATAGGAAAGAGAGGAAGTAGGGCAGGAGCCCATCCTGGCTTAACCAGGAGATCTTCAATGATCTAAAACTCAAAGTCTGACCAAGTTTCCACTTTTTGTAGAATTACAAAGCATGAACATAAACAAATGAGTATGTAGGGACTGCTAAGGCAGAAAAGCCAAGGCAGAAAATGAGATCAAACTATCTAGGGACTTAAAAGGAAACAGGAAAACATTCTACAAATATATAAGAAGCAAGAGGAAGACTAGGGACAGAGTAGACCCCTTACTCAACGAGGAGGGAAAGACAATAATAGAAAATGTAGAAATGGTGGAAGGCTTAATTATTTCTGTTTGTTTTCACGAAGAAGGTTGGTGGCGATTGGATGGCTAACAGTGAATGCCAGTGAAAATGAGGTAGGATCAGAGTCTAAAACAGGGAAAGAACAAGTTAGATGTCTTCAGATCACCAGGGTCTGATGAAATGCATCCTAGAATACTCAAGGAACTGACTGAGGAGATATCTGAGCCATTAGAAATTCTTTGAAAAGTCATGGAAGACAGGAGATATTCCAGAAGACTGGAAAAGGGCAAATATAGTGCCCATCTATAAAAAGAGAAACAAGTACAACCCTGGGAATTACAGAGAAGTCAGCTTAATTTCTGTACCCAGAAAGATAATGAAGCAAATAATTAAGCAATTTGCAAACACCTATAAGATGATAAATAACAGTCAGCATGGATTTGTCAAGAACAAATAGTGTCAAACCACTCCAATAGCTTTCTTTGACAGGGTAACAAGCCTTGTGGATGGGGGGGAAGCAGTAGATGTGGTGTATCTTGACTTTACTAAGGCTTTTGTATACAGTCTTGCATGACCACCTCATAAACAAATTAGGAAATACAACCTAGATGGACGCTACTAGTAAGGTAGGCGCATACTGTTGGAAAATCATTCCAGAGAGTAATCATCAGTGGTTCACAGTCATGCTGGAAGGGCATAATGAGTAGGGTTCCCACCAGGGATTGGTTCTGTGTTGGTTCTGTTTCATATCTTCCATCAATGATTTAGATAATGGCATAGACAGTACACTTATAAAGTTTGCAGACACTACCAGCTAGGAGGGGTTGCAAGTGCTTTGGAGAATAGGCATCAAAATGATCTGGACAAACTGGAGAAATGGTCTGAATAGGATGAAATTCAATAAGGACAAATGCAAAGTACTCCACTTAGGAAGGAACAATATTTTGCACACATACAAAAGTGGAAATGATTGCCTAGGAAGGAGTACTGTGGAAAGGGCTCTGGGGGTCATAATGGACCATAAGCTAAATATGAGTTAACAGTGTAACGCTGTTGCAAAAAAGAAAAAATGCAGTCATCATCCTGGGATGTATTAACAGGAATGTTGTAAGCAAGACACAAGTAGTAAATCTTCTGCACTGATTAGGCCTTAACTGGAGTATTGTGTCTAGTACTGGGTGCCACATTTCAGGAAAGCTGTGAACAAATTGGAGACAGTCCAGAAAAGAGCAACAAAAATGATTAAAGATCTAGAAAACATGATCTAGGAGGGAAGATTGAAAAAAAAAATTGGGTTTAGTCTGGAGAAGAGAAGACAGAGGGGACATAACAGTTTAAGTACATAAAAGGTTGTTACAAGGAAGAGGGAGAAAAATTATTGTTGTTAACCTCTGAGGATACGCCAAGAAGCACTGGGCTTAAATTGCAGCAAGGTTGGGTTAGGCTGGACATTAGGAAAAACTTCCTGTCAGAGTGGTTAAGCACTGGAATAAAAGGAGGTTATGGAATCTCCATCATTGGGGGGTTTTAAGAGCAGGTTGGACAAACAGTTGGCAGGCATGGTCTAGATCAGTGGTCCCCAACCTTTTTTGTCTGGTGGGTGCCAGACGACGAGCCATGGAAGACAGTGATGGCAGATGAGCATCCACTGAAATTCTGCCAAACGGCAATGCCAATAGGCATTGCCTCTGAAATGCCGCCAACAGGCAGCATCATCCAGAGGCGTTGCCGATTTTCAGCAGTATTTCGGCAGCGACACCTCTGGATGACACAGCTTGTTGGCCGCATTTCAGCAGATGCTCATCCACTGGCCAGTACGTAGGTGCACTTAAGACACCCTGGCAGACGTCAGGGTGGGGACCCCTGGTCTAGATAATACTTAGTCCTGCCTTGAATGCAGGGGACTGGACTAGATGACCTCTTGAGGTCCCTTCCATTTCTCTGATTCTATGCTGACTCCTGCTATGTTATTTACATAGCTTGCGTAGCGTAGGTCACTTTACCGCAGTAGTGTAGACATAGCCCTATTGACCTAGCTACTGGCTCTCAGGTACGTGGATTACCTTCGCTGCCTGGAGAACTCCTCCAATCAGTGTAGGTAAAGTCTCCATTGATGCATTACAGGGGGGCAGCTACAGTGTTGTAAGTGTAGACAAGCCCTCATCTCCCTCAACCTGCAGCTATTCAGTTTGCTGGCCTGGGAGAGGAGAACTAAGAAGGGATCAAGGCAGACATCCCCCCCATGAAGGGTTTTGAGTAAACCTGTGTACTGATGTTGATTTAAACGACTGACTTCTTCACTCAGGTGGTTCTAGTCACATACTGACGAGGAGAAATAAGTAAGAGATTTAATTTTCACATGATGATAACAGATGCTTACACAGAGTTACTTTGTAACCTCTCGCTAGTGCAGAGAGCCAAGGCCCCTCAGTGTGCGGGAGGAAACCCCCCAATGCTCTAAGCTTGCCCGCAGCGGTGGTGCAGACGGGGTGCACTTGCTACCTGATTACTGCAGCAGCAGGGCTCGGAGCCGGCCGGCCGGCCGGCGAGCAGGGCTCAGTCCTCCACGACGCCCGTGCTGGGCGGGCTCTGCTGGAGCTGCCGCAGGGCTCTCTGGCGCTGGAAGTAACGGTAAGCTCTGGCGCTGCAGAGGTAGCCCCCGTAGAGTGTCAGCAGCATCATGGAGCCGGAGAAGGCCTTGTACCCAGCGTCCGCGAGCTGCCTGGCGGAGACCATCCTCGGCCCTGGAACACACAAGGCGGGTCTCGGTCACGGGCCCGCGGGGCCCACAGCCCCCGGCGCGCAGGGAGCCCGTGACGGCCCCGGCCCCGGCCCCGCAGCAGCCCGGGCTGCCAACGGCCGCGGGCCCCCGAGGGGCGGACACTGACCGCGGCTTCCCCCGCCACGAGCGGCAGGGCGGGGCCAGCCCCCGCGCGCCCCTCACCTGCTGCCGGGGGCGCCTCAGAGACGTGGGGGTCGGTTGCTGTTCCGGGTCGGACTCCTCGCGCTCACCCCGTGACCTTTCCCAAGAGGAGGCGCCCTTCCGGTCACGTGTTCCGAGCCTGGCGGCGGAAGTCAGATGCCATAGCGCTGCATGCTGGGGGCTGTAGTCTCTGCGTGTCTGCCCCCCTCACGCTGGGCGGGGGGCGGAGCAGACGGGGCGGCACGAGCGGCAGCCAATGACGGTTGGGGGGCCCCGCCCCCGTGCGTGTCTCTGCGCGGGTCATTGGCCGAGCCTGCACCAGGGCGCCTGGCACGTCCCCCAGGTCCGGCGCCTGCAGCCCGCGCCCCCCCCCCCCCGCTATTTATAGCCCCCGCGCTGACCCCGCCGCCCCCTCGCTCGGGCTATTTGATCCGGCTGGAGCCCCGCGCCAGCCGGGGGGGGGGAGGAATCGCCTCCAAACTGCCCCCCCCGCACCAGGCTCCGCTGCTGCTCTAGGCGCGACTCGCAGCGGGAGCTGCCGCGTTCCTGGGGGCGGGGCGGGAACTCGCAGCCCGCGGTGCCCTGGGCTCCCCCCCCCCCCCGCGGAACCCGGCCGGTGCACGTGAGCTTGTCTCTCTGCTCCAGGGGCCCCGGTTGGGCTTTCAGCTACGCTGCCCCAGCTCCCCGTTGGGAGTCAGGGCCTTTATCCCGCCAGCCCTGCTCTGCAACACCTCCACGTGCTCTCTCCGCTCACCTCCCACCAGGACCTACTCCCCGCGCCCACGGGTCTCTCCCGTCCAGTCGTGTCCCGCGCTTTCCCTGGGTCTGCAACCCTCCCCTACTCACCTGCCACTCTCATTAGACGTGAGAGGACAAGGGACTTACATTCCCCTCGGGAAAGTTTGCACAGCAGCAGGTCTGATGCTGGAGAAGTTGAGGAGGCTGCAGCCTGCTCAGCACCAAACTGGTGTCCCTATCACAATAACAGTGACAGCACGTGTGGCACCCACCGTTGCCATGCTGCCCAGGAAGCTGACTGAGGCCTCCAACGGGTCAGCGGCAAGGAAATATGCTCACTGCTCCTAGCATGCTAGTGCTGGCTTCACAAAAGTTTGCTCCAACCTGAAAGTCCCTCACAGCCACAGATAACTGAAGTGCTTAGGCTGCTTCCTTGCTTGCTTCATTTCTGGGTCCTGCTGGCGAGTAAAGGTCTCCCCCTGCACCTGGGATCAGAACAGAGGCACTGGAGTCTGCACTTGGAGCTGCACTGACACCCAGAGTGCCCTTTGATGTCTGCTGTGTCTGCAGAACATAACTCCAAATGGCAAAGGGGAGACTTTTTATAGCCAGCGGCTGGGCAGGGTGGGGGAGCTTTTCCTCAAGAGCAGTGAGGCTCTCGGAGACAAGCTCTGCCCATCCTTGCCCCAGGGGACCTGGGCTCTGTCACGCCTGCAGTGAAGTCTGATGGTAGGACCAAGCTAGCCACATCTCAGGCACTGGTAAAGCTGCTCAGTGCTTGCACATCAAGTTCAGCCCTCCTAAAAAGAAACCCTCCACCACTAGATGTGACAAGGTGACCTGGGGAACACAGGAAACACCTACCTGTGAAAGATGCTGCTGCAGCCACATCCTTACACACACCCTGCCAGCCTGGCATCAGGCACTGGAGTAGCTGAACCACTGTGATCTGGGGCATGCAAGGGCAGGGTGTAAGGAGACATCATTGTGCAGGGGAACTGGAGTGCAGCTTATGGGGTGGGGTGAGAAGCATTTCAGAGACCGTTCCCCCTTGCAATGGGCCTAGGCTGGAGTAATTCAGAGGTTGCTCTGGGGGAGAAGCTAGGACTTAGCTGTGGCAGGGTGGGAGAGGCCCCCTGCATATTAATACAGGAGGCCTCTGACAGAAGCACCTCATGCAAAAAGATCTGGGCTTCTTGGATCTCTCAGATCTCCAAGGCAATAAGAGCAGACAGCCACCCTCAGCACCAGGAGTGGTGTCAGGGTGTGGGAGTAAGGTTCTGTCTCTTCTCAGTAGCCCCAGCAGGATAGGGGCGGGGGCACATGAGGTGACTGAAGCTGGCAGCCTTCTATACAGTCAGTTCAATCTAAAGGTCAGAGGGTATCTGGAGATAATGAGCATCTAATAAAAGCACAACAGTGACTAGTACCAGCAGACTAAGTTCCTCTGGCTGAAGCTTGGTGGGAGGGGGACTGGAAAGGTCACTTAGGACAAGGTGTGTTTTACAGGGAGGCAACCCAGCTGGAGGTACTTGGACAAGTTTTGCTAAGAGGAACCAGTGGTCCTGGGGGAGAATGGCATGGAGAATAAAGCCACAAGGAACACACCAGCAAGAGAGCATGTCAGGGCAGCCTGGGAGAACAGGCTCTGGAGTTACAGCTGCACATGCTTCTTACTGCAGGGTCCCAGCCCTAGTCTCCCTCCCCACCAGGACTGGCACTAGGGGTTTGAGCGCCCTGGGCGGACAGCAATTTCGCTGCCCCGCGTGCTGGTCCCGCAGCTCCGCTGGAGCTGCCGCAGTGGTGCCTGCGGAGGGGCCGGTGCTCCGTGGCTCCGGTGGAGCTGCTGCAGTCGTGCCTGCGGGAGGTCCACCGGAGCCGCGCGAGCAGCCGACCATCCGCAGCCATGACTGCGGCAGCTCCACCGAAGCCGCCTGCTGCCCCCTCTGGCAAAACGGCGCCCACCATTTATTCTGGCGCCCTAGGCGATTGCCTAGGCTGCCTAAATGGTAGCGCCGGCCCTGCTCCCCACCCATGGGTCCCACTTATGGAGAGAATCAGAAACAGGATCCTAGTACTCTGCCCAATCACTTCCAGGCAGCAAGATCTCAATTGCCCCAGCTCCTTTGGGTCCATCCCATCCAGCGGATGAAGTGCAATCACAGCAGTCGGCCAGGGTACCAGTTAGAAACCAGACCCTGCAGCCAGCCCTGCCTCCCCTATGAGCTCTATGCCTTCCCTCTGGGGTACAGCACAGAGCGTTTAAGGCCAGATGGGACTGTGGAGGATGCACTAGTCTGGCCTCGCACTGGCTCTAGGTCTAGCCAGCACCAGCAAAAATGGAATGAAGCTGCAGAAACTGGGGGCTGAGGTCCCCCCCCCCCGTCCATATATTATTTTAAGTAAACTATCACAATCGAAGTACTTTCATGTTCAGCCACTCGGAACACCAGGCAAGTCCAGTGCTTGGTTGGGGGTGGGGGGAGAGGAGCATTTTGCTCACTCACATCCATGAGCCCAGCCTGGGGCATTGGGAGGCCACAACCTGGTGAAGATGTAGCAAGGAATTATCTGGCTTTGTAACAGGGTTCAGACAGGCTTGTAACAGGTTTGCTACCGAGGGGCCATTTTCAAAGGCATATAGGGCAGTCAGGTGCCTGATGCCCACTGAAAGTCTACAGGGACCTCAAGTCCCCTTTGTGCTGGTAAATGGCTCCCCTCCCCGTCCCACACCCTCCAGGTCAGGGGTTACTCCAGGGAAATGCAGCTCAGTTGACACCTGATGGCCCCCATTATAGTGGACAGTTTCAGCCTCCCCAGCTGGGCCTGACAAGAGCCCACAGGCACAAATGAGAGGAACACCAGGAAGAGTGCAGCCTCCAAGGCACACAAGTAAAAGCAGAGACAGGCCTGAGGCACAGACTCCAGCTGCTCTGGGGCCAGGAGGCTGCCCAGGTCCAGCCCATTTCTTGATTAAAAGCAGCTTGGCCCAATTGCTCAGGAAGGTGCAATGCTAACAAGATTCACAGCCAGCAACCCACCCAGGTAGGGGAGCCCGCTGCAGTTCTGATTCAGGGACTTGAGTCTCTGGTTGCAATAGCCAGACAGGAGCTGCACAAAGCCCAGAAGGGAGGAAAAGCTACATGGGACACAACAGGGAGTTGTGAGGCAGAATGACGCAACAGTCACAGGGGAGGATTCAGGAATTTGTGTATCCAATGGGGTTTGCTTTGAGCTGCAGAATAAAAGGCCAAAGAAATTCCTTTAGTCTGCAGTGGACACAGCCCTGGGAAGCTGCCTTTTGACATCTGTGGAGTTACCCTGGCACAAAAATAAGACATTATCCTCACCAGCTTGATGGGGTCCTGGCACTGTGACGGTCAGGACTAGGCTAGAACCAAGGCACTGGAAGAGACTTTGTGGAACAGGGTTTCATGTGCGAGTGCTCCCTATGCCCTGGGGCTGATTATAAAAAGGGGGATTGTTGATCCCTTTTAAAATCATGAAGAGTTTGGCTGTGGACAGATAAAATCTGGCAGGTGTCCGCCACGAGGAAGGTAAGCTAAAAAAAATAGTGACAAGGTACCACTGCAGCAGACAACAAAGGACGTTTGCCCTGCCAAGCAGTCCCCTGTCAGGGATGCAGCACGCAAAAGTAGACTGTCCTCACAGCCAAGGCAGCCTCCACATGCTTCATCTACAGACAACTCACAAAGGAAGCCCAGAAGAGCCGCACATAAAGAGGACCAGGTGCATCACTGAGGTCATGTCCTCCCCAAGGAGGATATCCTGGGGACAAGCAAATTTTAGATGCCCCAGAAAAGGAGGGAGTTTAATTTGGTGCTTCCATATAGAATCAAGAAAGCATCGACAGGCAGAGGGCTAGCCAGTCCTAGGGCCATGGAAGAGACCCTCCCCCTTCCTTACCCATGGTCTGCCATGGCTCATGGAGGATCCAGTGTCTCTGTACATGAAAGCTCATGCTGCACCAGTGGCTCTCCTCGTCTCAGCGGTTCAGTGGACGGGGCCTAGTTACATGTGGGCAGGATGGTTCTGGAGGCACTTGATGAATTCAGCGACAGGTTTGTCCTCGTAGCAAATCTGATACACAGCAGTGAAGAGGGGGAACCTATGGGCAGATGGACAAAGTGACACGGTACGCAGCACTGATGATGGCAAATCCATCTCTATACATACAGAATTTCAACCTCTGGAGCATTAGCTGCAGGACAAATAGGGATCCCTGCACCCGACATCTTTTGCTTAGCAGCACACAGCAGTTTGGGGCAGGAAATGAAGGCTAGTGTATCCAGCCGAGACTAGAGAGGGTACACAGAGGCCGAACACACCTGCCATTGATAGAGCACAGCCCCCATCCTGACATTAGCGCACTAACACTCAGTGACACAAAAGCTTAACAACCACAGACATTTGGTGCTTCATTCAACAGGTGACACCTCCTGCAGCACAGCACCCACCACCCCTCTGCTAGACATTGGGCTAAACACCAATCCGGGGGGTGGGGGGAGGGAATGTCTCCTACTGAATCAGAAATATAACACATTGGTTTTCCCACATATCTCCCCTCCAAGTGCTGAGCCAAGATGGCCCTGCTTAGCTTACAAGATCTGCACAGGTACATGTACTGGCTTTATACAGGCAGGAGTCAGAACCTTGGCAGATGGTCTCTTCTGGGTTTAGCAGTTCTACCTGGCTTGACATGTGAGAAAAGCAGCATCACCCGCTCTTATTAACCACCATGGCTGGAGTGGTTGGAGGAGACTGGAGCTCCTGTCCCCACATCAGACAAAGAGGGTGCAGTTTTGCAATCCAGCATGCAGAGCAGATGATGTGCCAGCCCAACGCAGGCTTGTCCTCACATGCACCAGGCACCTACCCAGGCAACTCATAAATGAGGAACCAGACTAGAAGGCAGGAGCTGGTGACAATGGCAGACACTGCCTGACAACACTGCGGCCAAGGAGCCTCAGAAAGGTGAACTCCAAAAGAGATACTGGCAACAAGAGAGACACTGACGCAGGGACAAAGCTCCAGATCAGCTAACGAAAAATGAGTTGCTGTCACCATCCAGCTTCCTAACGAGTGGTTGGCTGGGATTTCACTGGAGTTAGCAGATTGACCCTCTGTCTCCACCAAGGACTGTGATCTCTGGGGCAGACAATCCAGGCTCTGAGGCAGGTCCACTTCTACTACAAATGTGGGTCCAGAACTAAGGCTTGGGCTGTGCCAGAGAGCCCAACCTGCTCGTAGGTGGGCTCCAAGGGAGACCATGGGCAAAGCTGAGGGGAGGGGCAACAGCACTCACTTCTCTGCCAGGTTTTTCTGTTTGAGGATGTGGTTCAGCTCGGCAGCCGTCTGGGGACCCTGCAGCTTCTGTCCATTCAGCATCTCCTTCTCCAACTGCTCAATGGACTAAACAAGCCAAATATAACCCAACCGCAAGGTGAGCTGGGCCCATTCACCTGCAGCCGCCGACCCCCAGCCTGTCCTTTCTTCCCCAAGTCAGAAGGCCTCATCACAGGGGAGGACCAAATGGGCTGCAGAGAGCAGCAGCTGCCTGGATCTGACCTATGGGCTCACAGCTGTGCACTAGGACTGTGTCAGGGCAGAGCTCTGGCCAGTTATGGGTGTGGAGGGGTTGCACCTTCCTCTGCAGCGTCCAGCACTGGCTGAGCCAATGCAGCAGGGATAGTGAGTGCTGATCTGATTCATTAACGAAGTTAGGCCACCAGGTTCTGACCCACCAGGACAGGGCCCCTCTTGCTACAGCCCATTTACTGCCCAGCTCCATTCCTCCTCCCCCACGAAAAACCAGACTGCTCAGGTCCATGATGTCACCAACATTCCCCACCCTGGCACGCACCTTCCCAGTCCTGGCAAAAGCCTCGGCCACCCTGCGGTTCCTGCCACCATAGCAGGTGGTGATAAGGTCGGCGATCCCACAGCTCTCCAGGAAGGTGGACGAGGTGACAGGGCCTTTGCAGAAGAGCTTGGCAAAGGTGATCATCTCCATCAGTCCGAGGCGAATCACAGCTGCCTTGGTGTTGTCCCCAAAGCCCAGGCCATCACAGAAACCAGCCCCTACAGCTACGACGTTCTGTGGGGACAACAGCCCACAGGGGCCTGTTACCAGCAGGGATCACTCTCTGTCAGTGTCTGCGTGTTCCTGGCACATCAAGGCACCTCCCTGAGGGCCCATACCTGCTCCTCCTGTTCAGAGCCTGTCAACTAAGCAGGGCTGGATCAGGCCAGCACCTGGATGGGAGACCTCGGTGGCATCCTTCCTACTGTGTCCACTTGCCTCAGCATGGGCAAGCTGCTGGACTTGGTGTAACACTGAGGCCTCCCCATTGCTCCCATGATGCTTTGTGTGAGTGGTGATCCAGCCAAAGTCAACTTGGGCCTCTCCATTTAGCCTCCCTGAATGCCCTGCAGAGATGGCAGGCCAGGCCCATTGCTAACCCGATGCCCTGCCCTTTCGTGCACCTTGAGGGCCCCGCAGATCTCCACAGTGTCAGCCTCTGGTACCACGGTGATCCGGAAGTTGCGCGTCTGCATCAGCTCCTTCAAGATTTGCCCATGCTCCAGGTTCTTGCAGCCTAAAGGGTGTGTGTTGGGGGGGCAGCGTTACTGGCAGAGACCCTGGAGAAGGATTGTGCCCACCTCCAACCTGCCCAATAAGGGAGATGAACTCATGCCTCCACACTCCTGGCAGCTCTGCCCCTCTTGCCAGGTGTTAGAGCTGGGGCCTTGCAGAGCAGTGGGGAGGGATCTGGTTTTATTGACACTAGGGCAGCAGAGATGGCACATGGACGGTCCAGCCCCTGCACCTAGGCCCCACAAAAGGACTCCAGGGTCCTACTGGCAAAAGGAAGCAGAGGTGCCTTTTCTGGAGGATTCTCTCCTCCAGGACACAGCATTAATACAGGAACACAACTCCAGCTGCTACACATGGCATCTCACCCTGATCAGCTAAATGCAGGGCCTAACAGCCAGGACTCCTGGTTTCCGTTCCCAGCAACCCAGTTTGACACATCATAGCAGCCAGATGAGGGAACTGACACACAGTGGGAACAACAGTGACCTCTGTGGGGTGCAAAGGGAGTGGGGGGGGCTTAATGCTTGTGAAGTGCTCTGAGACTCGCGGAGTGGATGGTGCAGAAGGACAGCGCCTGAGCCCTACCCTCCAAATATAAATTAAACCCAAGCTTTGCCAGGCCAACAGGCAGAGCGCGCCAACCCCAGCGGGGTCCCTTTGAATTTCATCCAGCGCCCCGGAACATATGCAGACAGGAAAGGCCTCAGCGTGTTGACTTAGGAAAGCATCATCAGGCAAGGAGCAATAAGCCTGCTGCAGCACTCCTGCATGGATGCTGGACAAACACAAACTGGCTCAGTTGTTAGCCTTGGGATATCATGGGAGACAGATGGTCTGTCAAGAGCTGACAGCAGCAAGGAGTGTGGAGCCATCAGCTGTTGCAGTGATAAAGGGAACCACAGCCTGGCTGTTTGACATTACGAAACCCCCAATGCTGCCCGCCCCGCCCCAACCTACGCCCCTTGTCCCTCTGCTCCAGGCTTCAATTCTTACCCTCACAGTGGCCTGACGAGTGTTACTGGAACGTGAAGCAGTTGCAGAGCCCTGCTGCTAATTCAACTGGAGGCAGAATCACAATTTTGACTTAATAAGGCACCTTTACCCAAAGCATGTCTGGCGTGACTTTAACATGATGAAACCTAATTAGGGACAACGCAGGCTTGGCTTTCCCTGCCTGCTGGTGAGTTGACTTAATGCCACCTTTATGTGTGAGTCACTTAGCTCCTTGCGGGGGCAAAAAACACGAACACACACACATGACAGACCCCCCAAGGGGCTAAGCACCTGCACTGGGTCGCTGCTTCTCCGCTCTAATCCTCCCACAGCTCCCCAGGAACGTGCAATAGAGGCTTTGATCTCTACAGCCATAACGGCAGTTGGCCCCAAGCTGCTCTTAATACACTGTGACAGATGCTGCAGGAAACAATCGTGCCGACAGGATGCTTGGTATTTGTATGACCGTAACCCTCACGCCGCCTCTCTGGCTCGGGGGGAGGGGGTCCCTGGTGCTGGGCAGTATACAAATGCAGGGTGAGTAGAGGGAGCTGTTATAAACGGGGCTCACCAGCTCTGGTCTGTATGAGTGAGACATATTTCTTAGTAATTAAAACAACACATTCAGCAGGGGTAGAGACTCTGAACACAGCAAATAAGCCAGAGGGAAGAGCTGTCACTGTAAAATATAGCTAGTAGCAGGCAAAGACCCAGGACTGGAGGAGTGTCCCAGAGGGACAGTGCCCACTTTAATAATGGACCAGGAGAGGCTGTGATTTTCAGACATGGGGCCAGGCTCCTACACCAACATTTAGGCATGGGCAGGACCTGGGTCCATAGTCAGCAGCACCGATTGCCTTCAACAGGGCTTGGTCCCCCTGAAAGCCAGGCCAGTGCAGGGCTCGAAGACCCTGACTCCAAGCATCCAGGTTTGAAATTTTTGCCCTAAATTAATAAAAATCCATGAAGGTAACATGGTATAAGACCCATCCCAGCTCAGCCTCTTAGTTTTCATGCTGCAACACTGCTCCTCTGCTGCCTGCATTTTGCCTGAGTGGACAAGGACATGGCTGCTACACATGGCTGGAAAGTGCCACATTCAGGCTGCACTGCTAGATTGATAAAGTAATAACCCCAAAATACTTCCCAGGAGACCTGACCAATTCCAAGGCTCTCTGGTGTATCCACCAGGCTATAACTGACATGCACCCATGCCATGAAAAAGGGCCTCAGTCCTGCCAGTTCTTGGACTGATACCGTCTGTGTGGTTGTGTAGCACCCAGTACAAGGGGGCTTTGGCTGCTAGGCACCACCGTGATTAGGACTAAGAGCATGATGGGTTTACAATGTTCTAGCCCCCACCCCCCTTTGCAGTGTCTCGTCTGCTTTTAAAGCCAAAGCCACCTTTGACTCTCATGAACAGAAGAGCTGCCCAAGCCAGCCAGTCATTCTGTTGATCTTGGCTGCTTTCTATGTTTAATAAACAGGCCATACACACGGCCTGTCATCAGCTGAGCTTTCCAGCTGCCCTACTGATAATATAAGACTGGGAGAGTGTCACCAAAAGGTCCCTTAACATGGTGCCACAAGGCCTCTGCTCAGTTTTCCCTCTAGGGCTCCAGCCCCCTCAGCATCATGAGGCTTGTCCCCCTTGCCCGTGGCGCAAAGCCAGAAAATCCAGAGAGCTGGAACCCAGCAGATGTCTGTCTCCAGCACCAGGACTAAAGGGCCTGACACTGGACCTGCGATGAGGGGGGTCTAGCACCAATGCCCAGGGATGACATGACCCCAGCCACACTGACATGATGACATGATCCTCACACACCATGGACCTGGGCTCTGTGTAGCCAACAGGCCCACACATACAGTCATGCTGGTGAAACTGGCTGATGCTCAAAGAGCACCCCCTCCACCCCCGACGGTGCAGGGATGGGTGTGGGAGGAAGAGTCATTTTTCTAACACCACCCAACTAAGCATCTGACACCTGCTAAGGTGCCCTCCCTACCCCCACCCCAAGCCCTGTGCCTGGAGTAGGCAGCAGGCAGGACCCCTGCCCTGGGAGGGAAGACCGGCAGGGCCCCTGAGTAGGGTGGAGTATTTGAACCCCTTGTAACCCTGCCCCCCTCCCCAGCTCCAGGCTGACAGGGAAACAGGGGGAGTGGCGGGGGTGGCTCATTACCAATGGTCGTTTCGCAGAACTTCTCCTCTGCCACTTCGTTGGCAATGTTGGCCCCCATCAGGACGCTCATCTCGATGCCCAGCCATTCATGGATAACGTGTGAGATCAGCTTCAGCCCCTCTGGGCCCTCATCCACCCCCTGCGATGCAACCGGGAGCAGTGGTTATTCCCCCAGGGTGTTGGATGCCCAGTAACTCCCAAGCTCGCTCAGTTGCATTGCACTCTGTGTCCCCTGTGCCTCATCTGCATTAAAGTCTGGCCCGTGGCCCACCATCATGCCTCGGTCACCCACCTGATGAGCTCTATTAGTGATCATAGTGCCCTAACCCCCATGCCCCAGCTCTATTATCCCTCCACCAATCCCAAGGACCACCCCCATAGTCTCCCTTCATCCCACACACCCTCCCCCAATGCCACAGCAGTATTCTCACACACACACACACACACACACGAGTACCCTGCTCCTATTCCTTCTGAGTTACTCTGCTTGCTGCTCTACCCTCCATGCCATGACCTGAACATGCCTGCTCTACCCATGAAACCCAGTTTCCAGGTGAAAAATCCCTTAGACTCTTCCCCCCCCCCACCAGTGCCATGTCCACCTAGAGACTTGTTTAATTAATTAATTGAGATCTGGCCCCCTCCTGCTATTACGCTGCTCCTTGTCCACCTAAAGACCTGGCCCCCTCCTGCTACCACCAAGCTCGTGCCCTGCCAGCCAGTGCGCAGAGCCGCCCCCCACAGTGAGCCAGGCTCAACATCTAGATGCTGCTTCCCCGCTCACACCTTGATGAGCGATACCCCGATGGTCTCCTTCTTCACATGGTCTTTGAGCTGCTCACAGAGTTTGCCGATGAACTGGTGGGGCACCACAAAGATGAGGATGTCTGCCCCAGTTGAGGCCTTCAGCAGGTCTGGCACCGCCACCTGCAGGGGAATGAGCTCATCACCAAGGAGTTGTGTCCATTGTCACTAAGCCGCTACCTAGTGCCAAGAGGGGCCTGTAAAACCCTGGGCATTACTAGGTAATGTGGTGGGAAATGGGGACTGTCAGAGGCTCCCCATGGAGGCATGTTCTCCAAGTACATGGCCCACCTGAAGGCAGGAGCCACGTGAGTTTCTCCCCTCAAGCAGGGTCTTTGGGGCAGGGTCCAGTGAGGCAGCTGGGGCTTGAAGATGGCAGAGCACCACCTCGAGGAAGGCTCAGCCCCATGTCCCGGACAGGAAGAGGCCACCCAAGAGGCCAGGGAGGTTGGGGTGGGGACAGGAGATGAGGCTGATGGATGGGGAGATCACACACCTATCTGAGGGGTCTTAGTTGGGTTTAACCCCGCTTCCATGCTGGCACATGGTTCTGTAATGGAGGTTGCTGCCCCTAAAACACCACAGACCCTTAGAGAGAAGGGGGCTCTTTGCAGGGCTGACACCCTAAAGCACAACCAGACATGCAATGCCATTCCCATCCAGTATGGTGTGAGGAGTGACTAAGGTGCCCTTTGCCTCAGTCAAGGTTGCGGTAGAGCGAGCACCGTGGGTGAGAAGCAGGTAGTCAGCCAAACAGCAGGGAGGGTTGGGGGGGGCTCCATGGGGTAGGAGCAGCCAGGGGCCACAGTGCAGGGCGCACAGGGCAAGCTCACTGCATGAATGAGTAACTAAGCACAGAAGCCATTCCCTCCGTGTCCTGGCCTCAGGGACCCAGATCAGTTAGCCGACTCTGGAGCAGATATTTATTACCTCCATCACCAAGGAGACAAGCCTTTGAAAACAGGCTTGCCCTCCTTGATCTTCACTCTGCTGGGAGAGAAACAAGCCCGCTCCTCTCTCCACAGCTGCATTTCAGGGCTCTGCAGTGGTGTGGAGGGAGAGGGAAGCATTTGCTCCCAAGTTCTCCCCCCCTCGAAAAAAAATCCTCTCAGCAGTTTCAACAGGAGACATGCCTCTGCCTCTTCCTAGCTTGTGAGGTCATGTGACTGTTAGGTGCTGGTGAAAAGCTGCTGGGTCCCACCCCAGCACTGACTGCATTTCAGTGGCCCATGAAGATGTTCTTGGGGTACAGGCTGGCATGTGCTTTGGGCAGTGGAAAGGGATGGCTTAGCAGTCTAAGCATCAGGCATGGAATCACTTCTTTCCAACAGGATTAGCTTGTGCTTCCCAGGGAGCCGAATGGGAGATCCAGGCAGCTTTGGAACCTGAGACTCGCTGCTCATCAGGACTTCGCTCAAATGCAGTGTTGTGCAATGCTCAGTTGCTGCCCTCCAGGCCAGAAGTGGCTGCAACACCACAGCCCATGTGCTTTGGAGCGAAAGGTGCTAGTGAAACACCAGGAACCTTCTGTGCATCTCCCCAGCCTATGCCTGATGTGACTACAGAGCCTGCTCACTGGTGAAATAGCTTCTGCTCAACCTTGCCCCAACCCCCCAAAAATATTGGACTCACCACATTGGGTGGCAGCTTGTGCCCTGGCAGGTATTTGACGTTCTCATGTTGCATGTTGATGATTTCCGTGAGCTTCGTCCCACCCACCTCCTCCTCAAATACCCACATGTTCACTGTGGTCTCAAACTGCTCCAGCTTGGCGGCATTGCTGCCCACGATCTTGGCGATGGCTGAGCCCCTGCAGAGAGCAGAGGAGGCAGATGCATGGGGGGGGGGCAGGGGTCACAGAGGGGGAGCCCAGTCAGGCACTGGAAGGGGCAATGGGTCCTAAGCAGCAGAATCTCTGAGCGGGCTCTCTCCCACATGGCCCTCGCAGAGCAAGGCCCCCTGCTTTGCCCATGGTCACAGAAAGGGGACTGGATGCCAGTCACCTGCCCTGAGTCTTTTCCATGCCTGGAAGGAAACCTGGTAGTGGGGAGGGCTGGCAGTCTCGCTGGGTACTGGTCCCAGAGCCCCCAGCATGGTCACAGGGCACCCACAGATCAACTGCTGGGGGGGTGTCAAAGGAAGAGGCCAAAGGAGCCGGGGGTTACCAGGGCTAAGGACACTTGGGGGGCACGGCATGGGCGGGGCCGCTGGCTGTGTGGGGAATAACCCCGAGCCCAGGGGCAGCAGGGCAGGGACACGCAGCAGACGGAGCTGCGCAGGGCAGAGCAGAGGGGACAGGCAGGCTCCGGCGGGGCAGAGCTCGGGCTCCGAGGCAACTGCAGCGGGGCGCAAAGCCTTCGACCCCGGCCAGGCGGCGGCACCGGGAGCCCCCGCCCCGGACGGGAATCCCGGCTTCGCCTAGGGCCGCACCAAGCCAGGCTCCGGGACTTGGCTCCATGGGCGGCAGGAGCCAGGGCGCTGCCCCGGGGCAGGCGGGCTGCAGGGGACGCGGCCCCCGGGGGACGCTCACCAGTTCCCGGAGCCCACGACACAGACTTTCCGGCCGCCCATGGTCGGCGACTGCGCCGCACCCCCAGGACGGGGGGCATATAACGCCCCCCCCATGCAGGGTGGGCCCCGCCCCCGCACCACGCCCACAGGGGCCGCAAGTCACGCCTCCCGCCTGGCAGTGGAAACACAGCAGAAGGGACAGGAGGGTCATTCCCTTCCCCCTCAACACACCTTGATCTTCCCCAGCTCTGCCCCTTTCTCACCTCCGCAAAGCGCTTCGAGGGCTATGGGAGACGAGCAGGGAGGATCGTTACTGATGGGGGCCCTAGGTAGCACAAGCCAGTCACAGCAAAACCTGGCTCAATCTCTGCTGCTGCTGATTCACTTTAGTGGCACAAATTATCAGCGCCTCAGAGCCAAAGCCACGAACATGTCAGAGAGCAGCACAGCATTTACACTGAGGGACAAACTGTGGAGGGAGCAGGGTTTTGCCATTCAGAGTACAAGGCTGATCCTGGAGCCAGCAAATGCGCTGGGGATGCAAAGGGACAACAAAGGCCATTGTAGGTTAGAATATTTCATTTTAAAGCCCAGAGACTGACGGTTGCCCCAAGGTAAGCTAATAAATAAGGCTGAAAAGCAGTGCAAGGTTACCGATGAGCTACTTGGGGCAGAGGCCTGGGAGGGTGAGTTAGAAGCACATGGGCTTTGATAGCTGAGGCAGCCTGCAGGCCTCAGTGTCAACATGCCCAATGAGGCATCTGAGAACAAAGCCGCTAGGGCTCAGAGACAGGAATACTGTTACCTTTCTCCCCTTTTAAAAAATAAATAATAAAAACAGTTGTTTCTCTCAAGCCTGAGGATCATTTTTCCTTTATCAAAGTGAAGTAACTTGCACCCAAGGTCCCAGGTGGCAGAACCAGGAAGAGGACCTCGCAGTGTTGACTTCCTCGCTCTGACCAATAAGCCACATGTCCATTTACATTTTCTTCATCAAACATTTATACTTTGCTGGAAGGGATCAACATACTGACTCTGAGAATTGGGCTGAGGACAGGATTTGGACACAAGAAATTTACACTAAGCCTAGTGCTGCCATTCATAAATGTTTGAGATATAGAAAGGTTGCCTTTGGGCAAGGCAGTTTCCCTAACCTGTAGCCAGGTATGATCTCTCCCTTACAGGAAGATGTGGGGATTCTCTCTAAAGCCCTATATAACCTGTAATACAAATGAGTATTGCTCAGACAATTTTAGTTAACTGCAGTTTCCTAGCAGCAGTGAGAGCGATCATTTTCATGTGTCATGCCTAATCCACATATGCAGTGTTAGTCCCGGCTATTAGCAAGACAAGGAGGGTGAAACTATCTTTTACTGGACCATCTTCTGTTGGTGAAAGAAAGAGAGAGTTTCGAGCTTACACAGAGCTCTTCTTCAGGTCTGGCACTCAGCTGGAGCCTATTGGTAGCCCAAACAAATTTTGGAGACCTAGACCTGAAGAGCTCTGTGTAAGCGGAAAAGCTTGTCTCTCTCACCAACAGAGGATGGTACAATAAATATCTCATCGACCTTGTCTGTCTGTAACGCCAATTCCATGGCTTTTTAGGTAGTTTTATAAAATTCAATATAAATAATTGGGGCCCTACCAAATTCATGTTCCATTTTTGTCAATTTCACATAGAATTTAAAAAATCACAAAGTTTGTGATTTCAGCTATTTAAATCTGAAGTTTCACAGTGTTGTAATTGTTGGGGTCCTGACCCAAAAGGGTGTGTGTGTGGGGGGGGAGGTTTGCAGTACTGCTACCCTTACTTCTGCGCTGCTGCTGGTGGCAGTGCTGCCTTTGGAGCTTGGCAGCTGGAGAGTGGCAATTGCTGGCCGGGAGCCCAGCTCTGACGGCAGAGCCACTGCCAGCAGCAGTGCAGAAGTAAGGATGACAAGTATGGTATTGCCATCTTTACTTCTGCGCTACTGCCTGCAGAGATGGGCCCTCAGTTAGCAGCTGCCACTCTCTGGCCACCCAGCTCTGAATGAAACACTGCCACCAGCAGCAGCGCAGAAGGGTAGCAGTATAGCAACCCCCCCCAATAACCTTGTGACCCCCCCCACAACTCCCTTTTGGGTCACGACCCCCAATTTGAGAAATGCTAGTTGAAAGCCATATGGTTCAGGGACAGACCAGACCAAAACCATGCGTCACAAATGAAATACTACAAATGTGTGACATCAGAAGAGAACTTGAGAGAGACAAGAACAGCACTGAGGAAGCTGATAAATACAGAGCGATTGGCAGAAAGATCAAGAAAGGAATGAAGGTGGCCAAGGAGATATGGATGAAAAACAATGCTCTAAAATTGAAGAGTGTATCAATAATAAAATAGCAAATGAGACTTCCAGGTTGTAAAAGATCTGACGAAGGAAAGATGGACCAAAGCCGATGCAATTCAAGACAAAGAAGGGAACAGTCTTACAGAAGAAAGGGACATCATCAATAAGTGGACAAACTACTGCTCTGATCTATACAACCTCCAGCCAACTAGACATCCTAGTGTCTTAGACAGCCCAGATTCAACAGAGGAGGAGGAGGAGGACTTTCCAATACTATGTGAAGAAATGGATACAGCTGTGAAATCACTCAAGAATGGAAAGGCTGCAAGTATTGACAACATCCCAACCAAACTGATGACATTTGGAGGAGAAACAGTAATAGATGTAGTCACCAAGATCTGCAACAAGATCTGGCAGACTGGTGAGTGGCCCTCCATGTGGACACAGTCACTAATCATCACTCTGCCAAAGAAAGGCAACCTGCAATTGTGTCAAAATTACTGGACCATAAGCTTAATTAGCCATTCCAGCAAAGCAATGTTGAAAGTCATATTGAACAGACTGAAGCCACAAGCACAAAATATCATTGCTGAAGAATAGACTGGCTTTTGTGCTGGAAGTACCACAGAACAGATTTTCAACCTTCGTGTTCTATATGAGAAGCACTTACAATACCAGCAGGACATCTACCACATCTTTGTTGACTTCATGAAGGCGTTTGACAGAGTATGGCACAAAGCTCTCTGGGCAGCCACGAAGTACAATGTTGGTTGTAAGCTTATTCTTACCATTAAACAACTGTGTGCCAAGGCCAGCAGTGCAGTTCTCATCAATGGCGCAATAGGAGAGCGGTTTTGCACCACTGTTGGGAGTCCAGCCAGGCTGCCTTCTTTCGCCCACACTGTTCAACATCTACTTGGAGTGCGTAATGACTGATTCCCTAGAAGATCACATATGCACAGTCACCATTACAAGGCGAACAATCTCAAAGCTTCGGTTCGCTGATGACATTGATGGCCTGGCAGGCAGCAAAGATGAACGTGCCAACCTTGTGAAATGATTGGATGACACCTCTGCAAAATACGGCATGGAAATCAGTGCAGAGAAAACCAAGCTGATTACAAACAAACATGATGGTATCAGCTCACATATCCCTGTCAGTGGACAAGAGCTGGAGACAGAGAAACAGTTCAAGTATTTGGAGGCAATCGTCACTGATGAAGGATCCAAGGCAGAAATTCAGGCAAGAATGGCGCAAACAGCAGCAGCAGTGGCAAAGCTAAAGCCAATTTGGAAGAATATCTCCCTGGAATCCAAATGGAAACTGCTGCACACACTGGTCATCTCCATTTTTCTGTATGCGTCCGAGACATGGACCCTTACGGCAGAACTTGAATAGAAAATACAGGTAGCAGAGATGAGATACTTCCGTAAAATCCTGGGCATCTCCTACTTCAACCACATCACTAATGAAGAGATCCACAACATCATCGCCCAATGCGCTGGGTCATATGAAGACCTCCTGGTGACCGTGAAGAAGCACAAGCTGAAGTGGTACAGCCACGTAACAAGATCTGACCTATCCAAGATCATCCTCCAAGGGACAGTTCAGGGGAAGAGAAGAAGAGGTAGACAGAAGAGATGGATTGACAACATAAACGAGTGGACAGGAATGGATTTCACGGAGACTCAAGCACTGACCCACAATTATCAGAGGTGGAGACAATTAGTTGATTGTTCATCAGTGATGGTGCCCCAATGACCAAAGTGGTTATGGGAGTGGTGATTATCATAGGGTAAAAGCACACAAAAGACTAGATTTCAGGGGGGAGACCAGAGTTCACAGTCCATGACATGTTTTTCATGGCCATAAATTTGGTAGGGCCCTATAAATAAAGTAGCACCCTCCAAATTCCACACAATTTTAAGGTGAGTCAAATTTGGACCATATAAACAAGCTGTCTTCCTTTTAAACGGGAGTGGAGTCTAGTGTTCCTGCTTGCCCTCTCTCAATGAGCAGAGGTCCTACTACACAGGGGGTTTTGCAGGTGCAAGCAGGAAGTCATTTCATCCCTTCCACAGTAGTTATGTGACAGGAGCTGGCTGTTACAAAACTGCAAACTGCCATTCGCCAGCACAGAAGGAGGGCAAATGGCTTCCTTCACAGGAGGCTTTTATTAAAATTGTGTGACATCTACAAGGATACAGTACAAAAAAAATTTTGGTCCATGAAAAACCATAATCAGTTAATAAAAACAGTATTTCTGCAACAGCTACACTTGCCTAGGCAATATCCAAGTATCCTTCACTATTACTTGCTCCGAGGAGCCGGTAGTCTGCATTAACCTGCACCGGGACTTCAGCCCCTGGTGCTATAAACGGGCAATTCTTTAAGGGTCCAAAGACAGAAGGGAGGGAAGGTTGGAAAGTCGATTACTCACAGACAAGTAGTCTCTCTCTTGTGCGCGCGCTCTCTCTCTCTCTCTCTCATACACACACACACACACACTTACAGGGGCTCTCAATTTCATAGCAGCCCCTCAACCACACTCCAGGGTAGTTGAGGCTGTTTGTCAGTAACATGATTTTACAGCTAAAGTCAGGCGAGCACAACCAACTGGGTTCTGAGTCCGCTCACTTTACAGTCCCAAAAAGGAATCTGAGCAGAAATATTTAGCTCCAGGTGAAGAGAGCCCCCACCTCCGAACAGGCTCTGCCGCACACGCATGGTCCTGAGGGCAAAGAGCACAAGAGTGCCACTAAATTAATTCATTAGCAATTCATTCCATGTCTAGGCTGCTACTCTCCGCTGGAGAAAACCCATCTGCACATACTCGATCACCTGCCCTGTGACAGCCCCCGAGCCTGCTCTGTGCCCAAACATGGAAGACAACAAAGCAGAGGAGCCCTGACTTCTACTAATTTGCTCATTTGTTTGGGGCTGTTTGGTAAAGGCCCAGGCTGCATCCTCACATCCTCGGATATACGCAAGGGAGCATTCACTTCACCAAAGGCAGAGACGCAGGATCATCATCAGCCTGGGCCAAGAAATGACCTTAAGGCTTTATGCTCTGCATAATCCTACTGCAAGGACGAGCTGCAGTTGGTGCATTCCCTGCTCTCTGCAGCAGGAAGAACAAGCAGCCTTTGGCAAGACTGCATTGCTGCTCAATCCTGCATGTTAGAGTTACGCTTGCAGCTCCCTTGGCATGCAGTAGTGTCACCTCTTCACAGCTCCATCATGTCTGTGCTGAACCAGTGTTTCCCTCATGCTCCAGGGCTGAAACAGCCTCCTAGGGAACACGAAGGGAGCTTTAACTAAGGAGACAGACACAATGAGAAAAGCAATTCTCTACATAGCACAGAAATCCTCTCTTAGGAGAGGAGAGTCCTACAAGGAGGGATGATGCAAGAGCACCCCCATGGGGGGGGAGTGTGTGCCAACATGCAGGAGCTCTGCTCCTTGTGTCTCATGGAACCTTGGGAAGTGAATGGCCATGGGCCTCTGTCTGCATGACAGATCCAGAAGGGCCCATGCTGAGAGGCTTTCCAGCCCCACATTCTCTGGGGTGCAAGAACTAGAGCCCAGTTTTGGAGAAGGGGCTGTGGTAAGTTTCTGAACTCAAAGTTCTGAACCTGCAGAAACACTGGATATTGGGGGCATTACAGCCAAAGCAGAGACAAGATCGGCTCGCAAGATCTCTGAGACTGAAAGGTTCTCAGTGAGGGAGGAAACCAGGTAGAAGTGTGTGATCCTTTGAGCCTGTCTGCTTGCTACACCCCTAAAGCCCCATGGGGCTCTGGAGTCACATTGATACAGACACTGCCAGAGGTGAGTGATGGCTGCAGGTCTCTACGCCGGAGTGGGGGTTGTGTGGGCCTAAACAGTGAACTCTGCAGCACTCAGTCTCCACAAGTAGCTGTGATGCCTTCTGATCAGGGAAGGAGTAGGGCAGCTTATGTGTTGCGGATTCCCAGTGCCTGCTCCAGCTCCTGCCGTCTCTGCTGCACCTGTGGGACGAGAAGCCAGATCTCCTGCTTTAATACACTTATAGTGAATGGTAAGAGAGTCTGAATAACAAATGCTCCAAGCCTGGAGGGAGTGGAGGAACGATGAGCCCAAACCCATTCACAGCCCCTAGAAAAGAACAGGACTCCTTCCTCAGCTTGGCTATGTCTTTCCTGTTGGCTCCCTGTCCCAGCCTCCTAAATCCTGTCCTCAGTACAGCCCCCGGGTTACAATGTGTTCCACAGGCTACTGAAGGATGCAAATTGCACAGTAGGGAGGCTGCACTGTCTAGTGGTTAGATGAAGGGAATGGACATCAGGACTCCAGGGTTCTAATGCCAGCTCTACCAATCATTCACTGTATGAGCTGGGGCAAGTCTGTGCTCCGACGTCCCCATTTTGAAGTGCAGCCAATAGCTCTCTCCTCCAGGGCTATGAGGGAATTAGCGCATGTGCAAAGCACTTCAGCCTCTGACACAAAAGGCTAATAAAGGGCAAAGAATCTTTTTTTTTTTTTTTTTTTAAATACAGTTTGCTTAACAAGAAGCCTGTGATGGGGCAGTTTCAATTTCATGCAGGGGATTTTGGGGCATGGCTCCAGCTCTCTGCCAGGGCCCACTTCAGCTCTGCACTAGCCTGTGGGCTGTTCCTGTGCAGAGATCTGAAAGCAAAGGCCAAGCCAGCATGCATCCCGTGAGGGGGGGGACGGCCTCTCTTCACAGCTACATTGCACAAGGAACTCCTAGAAAGCAACTCCACCCCACCAAGCCCAAGGACCATGGTTCTGGCTGCGATTTAAAAGGGATGTCTGTGTAATAACCATGGATTTAAATGGGAAGAGGTTGGCTAGGTGGTGGTGAGGGCTAACACTAGTATCACCTCTGCATGACCTGGTTTTGATCCTAATTGGATCTAAACCAGCAAATAGTTTTGACAGGGTCTTTCCAGCCCTGATGAGTGTTTACTGGCAGTTACTCCTGGGGGGAATTCTGTGCCACTGTGCCTCTGCATTTATTTATTGATAAATAAAACTTGGAGAATTTTAAGTATTGTGCTCAGAATTTTTAGGCGCAGAATGCCCTCAGGAGTAGGCAGTACAAGGCCATGCCACAAAGTTGCAGAACTGTATCTGAAGCAACAGGACCTGGAACAGATGGGCTGTGGCAAATCCAGGTCCAAGGTGCACTGGTCAAGTTGTGTGTAGGTATCTAGGATTGGAATAGAAGGGTGCTTGAGATCAGGACTGAGATGCATCAGCACAACTAGGTGGTTGAAACTCCGTATGCCTGGCTGCACTATGCCCAGCTTTAGCTAACAGCATCTCCCTACAAGCAGCTGCCAGGTGTGGATGGATTCTCTCAAATGGGAATGCTCACCTTGGAGTAGAAGTATCTGCACACGGCTTCCTGAGCCCAGGGCTGGAAGTAGAATTCAGCTCTACGCTCCTCTTCTGGATTCCCAACAACATCAGTCATGGTCTGGAGGCACCAAAGAGAGCACTTACAACCCAGAGTCATGCAGCTGCTCAAATTACTCTCACAAACTTCCCCATGCCCTGGGCTATCCACAAGCACTGTCCCCGCGCAGACTCCAGCAAATCCTGGCCCAGCCAGTGCTGTCAGATTGAAATCCTGGCACTCAATTCCAATTTTCGGTGTAGCTACAGACCTGCAAATTGTGCCCCTGCATGTATCTCAGCTGCTAACTGAACAAGAGTCTGATTGGATGGACAGAGCCTCTGTTTGCCTTCCACACAAAAAGGAAAAAATCTTTTTACCTTTAGGTCTCGGCACTGCGACTGGAGCCAGTCATTGATGAAGCCTTGGGGGTCACGGGCAAAACTCAGCATGAACTCACGTTGTGTCTTCAGCTGATTAATGGTTTCTATTGTCTCATGGATCTGAGAGAGAAAAATGTAGTAATGGCGTATTGCTGAACCAGGTTACGAGGCCAACCCAACAGAGAGGCAAGACAAATCAAAAGTCCAGCATGTTCAGATAAAAATTCTCATATTTCCTGGTTGACCCAGATGTGTAACATATACCCCACCCTACATCCCTCTTCCTGTAGAGACAGGGTGGTAGGTTCAGCCAATGCACTGACATGCAGACTCAGGACATTTAGCACCTTTCATCCAAAGATCATATTGGGCTTAATTACCAGGAACTACTGGCAAAAACACCCCCCCAAGATATAGCTTCAGATTGCTCCATTGTAACGAGATAGGCGAGTCACTTCATTCTGTGCCTCTAAGATCTCAGGTAGACGACCTAGGAAGAGGATCCAGCAGTCCTGACTCCCAGTCCCCTGATCTAACCACTAAGCCAGTTTCCCTCTAATCACTTTCAAATCTATTTTCTTGGTAAGTAAAAAGATTGTCACTATCTGATTTGGTATTGCAGAAATGGTGCCACCCTGGCAGAAATTTTGCCCTCACTGTTCCAGATCCCAAATATAAAGCCACTAGATGAATCCATATTGAAAGCTGCAAAAAAGCTCTTGTAGTAAGAAGAGGCCTTGAGATATAAACCTGGGTATCAAAGGCCCAGTATGAGGCCTAAGTCCTGAACTAAAGTAATGGTCAAGACTTTGCTAGCATAAAGCAAAGTTAAGCTGTGAGCCAGAGGCAGGCCCTGCTCACAGAAGCTGGCAAGGAAAGGGCTGATGCTGCAGAAAGAGATGTACCTAAAGGTACTGGACACTAGATATCAGAACATTCGCATACTTGTACACTCCATACAGATAACAAGGAACAGGCTAACCCATCCCAATGACAGGGGCAAAAGGCTAATATGATGGATAGAGTTGTTTTGTTTGAACTAACATGTACAAGGTGAGAGGCGGCACCTTACTACATACAGGGGTTGCACCTCATACGTCAGGAGTGATGTGTAGCTTGTTTGTACCTGTGTATAAGAATGCATCCCTGGGGTGGTGTCTTTGTCTGGCTGAGGGGGCAGTGGAAAGTCCCGCCACTGACTGAGCCAAGAGGCACTTTCTCATAGTATGCCCTGAATTAGACTAAGAAATCTATAGGGAACTGCCATAGTGTCCATACGGCAATAAACCTGGCCGACGTGCCTTCGTACCTTACTAGACTCTGTGGTAATTGAGGGTTCTCTTCGGGGCTGCTGTGTCAGCTATCTTCGAAGAGCTGGGACAGCACACAGAGGGAACACACGCACGCAGCCGAGCGATACCAACATTGAACAGAGCAGAGCAGCACACCAGTAGCATCTGACAACAGCTCTCTCCTGCAACACTATGCCAGCCAACCTCATCCCAGCACACAAACTCTAGCTGGAAGCGCAGGATCCAGCTCCTACCTTGTTATCCAGGGCAGCGATTTCCTGCTGGCTGGCTGTGGACAGCAAGAAAGAATTCATCTGAGTTTTAAGAGTATCATCCACTTCCACATCGATGTCATAGCAGGCGGTTTTTTTCTGGTCGTTTGGGTCAACACTGTGGACATCAGCAAGAGAACACCCAGAAAAAGTGAGAAGCCTGAGTCAGTGTATGAGTGCATCCTTACTAGCACCTCCAAGCTCCACAGGTTGAAGGGTGGGGGTAGGGAAGACAATATTAATGTATGCATTACATTTGGTTTTCTGTAACAGAGAAAGGGGTCAGCAACCCCGAGGAGCAGGAGAACACTTCATCTCCCTAGTCGCACATCATGCAGCAGCACAGGGGACCAGGAGCTTAGTCTAGACAAGCGCAGTGCAAAGGGTCAGAGCTCAAACATAAGAGCGCGGGTGCACAGTATGGTGGTCAGTGGTCAGTGTTGGCAGGAAAGAAAGCAGGGATTTACAGAGGGGTGGCTTGGTGAATGGGAAAAAGAGGTTGTTGAATTCATGCAGGGCAAAGTGAATAAAGACATGGAAAGATGCAGAGGTGAGAAAGTACAGTCAGTTTCAGTAGCTGCTGAAACAAGGAGCATCTCCCCATACAAGTCTCTCTAGCTCACTTATCTGCCCTTCCCAACAAAGAGTGCCTCAGGGGCCAATCTCACCTGATCACATGGTTAATGATGATTGGTTCTGGGGGCATGAGCAAAGCATGCAGCCTTTGAGGAATCTCAGAGAACTTCATCCGTTGAGACTCAAATATCTGCAAGAGAAAGAGGGAGTGGGGTGGAAAGGGGCAGCCTGGAGAATCTCTGGTTCCCGGCAACAGAAGCCAAAGCTGTCTCCTGCCCCAGACACGCTGCCCCACCCTAAGTTGGATATACCTTTACCTGCTGGAGATATTTGTCACAGATGACATACTCCCGCTCATGGGGATCTTGTAGCTTATGGGTCTTGATGTACTGCCACAGTGCCTGGATGATCACTGGGCGGGTCTGGGTATGAATCCCCAAGAGACGAGCCAGGCGGGGGTCCAGTTTGAACTGTGGTGGCTGAGGAGACAAGAGCATGACAAAGGTGGGGGTAAAGATGATGCAGCAACTACAGATAGAGTTCATCCAAGTCACAACTCAGATGCTAAGGCACTGCTCACTCCCCACCTGCATCGTACCAGCTTGCCTACCTGATAGTCCAGCATCAGGAGGACAGTACAGCGCACATTCACGTCCCCAGGCCTCTTCACCTGGAAGCCATCTGTCTCCTGGGTAGTAGCAGTTCTGTGCCACTGGAAAAAAAAAACGAACACAGCAGGGGAGGTGGTTTAGGGACACAGACTGCTAGGTCATTCCCTCTGCTCCTGCTCCTTGCCAGGCACAACATTTACCTGTAATTGCCCTTTACTGATGACACAAACTCCTCCCCAGAAAGATCCTGCCCATTTGACAGCATGTGATCTCTGCAATGTGCCCCGGACTCTACAGACAGTTGTGGTGGTTCTGACAACACCTCTAAACGGAGGCTGGAACTCTTGCAGTGAATAGTGTGAGGAGGGTTCATCAGAGGAGCACACAGCTCATAAGTTTTAAAGGTCAAGAGTCAAATGGCTGCAAAGGGGCTTAATTTATTTGGCATGGATCACGTTGCAGTCCCTAACACAATGGGCTTGGATGCAACAATTGTTCAATACACCTAGAAACAGCTGATAGCTAATGCCTCTGCCTTACACCTGCCTTAACAGAGAAGCTGTCTTAAACTCTCCTTTCAAATAAGTATGTAAGTGTATTCACGTGCTTGAAATTCCAGCTGTGCTGCAAACAGGTAGAACATAGAATGTTGGGCTTTATCATGAATGATTCCCAACAGCATGGCCAGGTTATGCATCCACCTCTGCTACATTCCCAATGTGGGGGAAGTATAGCCCAGCAGTTTGAGCACTGGCCTGCTAAACCCAGGGTTGTGAGTTCAATCCTTGAGGGGGCCATTTAGAGATCTGGGGCAAAATCAATACTTGGTCCTGCTTGTGAAAGCAGGGGACTGGACTCAATGACCTTCAAGGTCCCTTCTAGTTCTATGAGATAGGTATATCTCAATATATTATTTTTATTTTATTATTATCAGACTTGCTCCAAGTACGGGTAACAAAGGAGACAGGTATTTGTGGTCTGTGTCTCTGCACTTCACAGGAGCTTCTTTTGCCTAGAGTTTCACATACACTAATTGTGCAAAGCTAAGGGACTCTGATACTGTTCTTATTCATCAGAATGGCGCAAAGGGTACAAACCGTTACCTTCTTACCCAACAAGCTTCAACCCCTCTGAGGGAGGTAAGCATTATCATCATTTCACAGACAGAGAGGTGAAGCGATTTGCCCCAGGGCTTCTAGCAAGTCAGTAGCAGAGCTGGGCTCAGCACTCAAGAGTTCCTAGCTCCCAAAATGACATGGTTGCCAAGATTCTGAACTCCATTTGGAGATGTTATAACAAATCTATAACAAAGTATAGCTCACCTCCACTAGGTGATTGTCTGGGCCATACAGGTCCTTGTCCAGCTCGATCACCAGAGACTTGAAGAAGGATGAGAATTTCCTTTTCTGTTTGGTGGCATCATATTTGGACAGAGCAGCCTGCAGCAGCACAGAAAGGAGGCAGTCAAGGCCAGCAGTGGAGCACACCCAGCACACACAACAGCACTGATGCGAACTGAACCCTCCAACTCCCATTTACTGACACTAAATCTACGCCTCCCTCCAAAACCCCAATATGGAGACAATGGCATGCTTGCTCGTTGCCTTGTTCTCTTTGCTGTTTGTTCTATCCCTTCCCCACCTCCATCCTCTGTCATTCATCCATTTGCCTTTCCACTAGGGGCAGGGACTGTGTCTTTCTAAGGAATCCAGGGTTACCAGAAGCTAGTCTCCCCACACGCTACAGTAAATAGGTCCCTCAAGGACATACACCAGATCAGCTGTCCAGCACAAAGCGGAAGAAGCCCAACAGCACGGAACAGTTCAGAAATGAAAAGTAATGGGATTAAATTCTGAAGTGCTGGGACAGATTTTACATCCAATACGGATGTTCCATGGTAATCCCTTGCCAATAACCATAGCACAATGCCATGTTTGACTGGCTTCCTGTGAGGCGGATTCAAGGCCTCCTACAGATCCAGGGCAGTCACATTAATGAAGGAAGATTAAAGTCCAGGAAGCCTAATTCCAAAATTGCACTACAGTTACTGGCTCAAGAGCTAAGAAGGAACCAAACTACCCATAATAAACCCTGATCCTTCCCTTGTGTTTGCAAATCCAGTGTCGACGCCAATTCCTCACGGCAAACTAGAGACTTTTTTGGGAGGGGAACGAGGTCTCAAACTTGTTATGTGCAACCTTTGTGTCTGCTTTCAGAGGTAGGGAAGGCAAGTGCCACAAATCTGCTCCCACCATCAATCCTCTTACCTATAAAGAGCTAAGTATTATTATTGTAGTGTCCTATCTCAAAGGGTGGCCAACCGATTTGGCCCTCTTATCCTCTCCTTGGTCTCATCAGACTCCTTGGGCAGGGACGAGCGAGAGAGGATACATTCACAGAGTCCAAGGCCAGAAAGGACCATTGTGATTATCTAGGATAGAGGGCCCCTAGTTCCATTCTCAGACATTAAGTAAAAGCAGCAGAGTCCTGTGGCACCTTATAGACTAACACACATTTTGGAGCATGAGCTTTCGTGGATGAATACCCACTTTGTCGGATGCATCCACAAAAGCTCATGCTCCAAAATGTCTGTTAGTCTATAAGGTGCCACAGGACTCTTTGCTGCTTTCACAGATCCAGACTAACACGGCTACCCCTCTGATACTAGACATTAAGTAGTTGGTCTTCACCTCCAACTCTAGACCTTTGAAAGCATCTTCTTTGGTCACAACCCAACAGGGTTTAACTCCCACACCCATTTAGCTAGCTCCCCTTATCTGGAGAATTATTGCTGCTCCCTCGCCCTTCCCAGAGGGGCTGGGTGCCTCACACTCACGTCCTCAAGCAGCCGCCCTTCCACCCGGAGCTCCCACGAGGCAACAGTCCCTTCCCCATCTTCTGCGTCCGACTTGGCTGGATTGAAGGTGTTGGAGATAAAAATGCGCAGCTTTCGCTTTTGCTAAGAGGAAAAGTATCAGCTAAATGTTAATAGCAAAATGCAGAAGCCAATAAACATGCTCAGGCCACAGCCAAAATGAAAAAACCACAGGATCTGGACTCACTTTCACCTCCTGCAGCTGAGAAACAGAGTGCCAGACAAGAGAGCAAGCCAGGCAAAGAGAGGGTCAGCAAGCACTCCTGACTGCACTCTGAGGCTAAAGTCCAGGATAGGACATTGACCCTCAATACATCACACTCTCAAGAGCCTTTACAGACCCACCCAAATGCCATATAAGTCACAGGTCTCTAGGCACCCCAGCAAGAAACCTGAGCACTAGCCTCCCTTACCTTAATGGGCCGTTTCAAGGCCTCCTGGATATCCAGACGTTTCCTCATGATCGTCTGGTCCAGTTTCCTTTCAAATGCCAACAGATCCATGTAGGCCTGAGACTCTGGTACCAGTTCACGAATCTATGGCAAAGCACAAGCCAATCAAGAACGCTGCTTCTCTCCCCCTGAAACCGCTTAGAACTCAGAACTACAGCAGCGGAGGCAGGAAAAGTAAAAAACCTCACTCACCCTCTGAGGTAGAATTTTGTCAGCCATTTTCTTTTTCTTAGCACTGTTTAAAGAAGGATACACATATTAAGATGGCAACCAGTTTGTCCTTCAAACAGTCAGAACACAAGAAAAAGGAGCAAGGATGTGGGTTTATTCTCAGATTTGGGACTCTGCTATGAGGGGCACTTGCTTCTTGACATCTGTCTCAGTCCAGTCCTCCTCTCCTTCAAAGGCTGTTTATTGTGACTGTCAGTCTCTGTACAGACACTTTCCTTACCCACCCTTCCTCCCCATGGCCACAGTAAGATTGAAACTCCAATACTGCAGAGCTCAAAAGCACCTGCAAGACCGAGACCACATGATTATTTGAACATTTCATGTCTCCCAAGAGATAAGGATAGCTGGGGTTGCCTTGAGTTTGGAGAGGTGTTTGGTTAAATATTATTTTGATATAAAGTGACTCCCAGGCTTGATTGAATATTAAGTTGGGTTTTCTAACATATGTTTTTTTAAGCCAGGAGATACTGTTGAGTAGTATCAAGTGACAATGACATTGTGTTAAGAAATAAAAAAAAAAGACTCTTGCATAGGAGCTGAGTATTATTATCTGAAGCTCCCATCACCCAGTGAAGTAGCTGCACAAAAAGTTTAAGTCAGTTTGAGCCACCCACGCAAAACAATTGAAGAAGAAAGTATAAGAGCGTGCTGGCAGCAGGAAAGGGACAGAAGTCCTAGATGTAGCGACCCAAACAACATAGCATTGTGCTGATCTCCGACATCAGCAGCAAGTGTCCGAATTACTGAATATTGGCTAATCCATTTTTGCAACGTAGCCAACTAGCATCCAAAGGAGTTTATTTGGATACAATGAATGAGAATTTATGATCTGGTCCCTATTTTCTGGAGGGTCATAAATGGCCTATTTCAATTTAGATAGTGTTTTCTCTATGAACATTTTTCTTCCTTAACCATCTCAGATCATGTCTGCTTGATGTGAACACTAGAATCTTCCTGGCACTTTTGTAAGGGGTGGTGGGGTGGGTGCGCTGGTGTTTTGGAGAAAATCTGTGTCTCTATTTAGCAATGTGCTGTGCACTGGTTCGCTCCAGCCTTCCACCTCAGAGGTGGCTGAATTTTAGTGGTATTATAGTTCTACAACTTGTGAAGGACTTTGGTGTCCTTCATGAAGAGGCACTAAGTGGTCATAGAAAAGATAATCAAGCTCAGAACGAGGTGAGAAATCTGGCCTCTTACTTGTGATTACGATTCTGGACCGCTTGCTGCTGGACCTGCTGGATTTGCTGAGGAGCTGGCCTCTTTCGAGACTGATCCATACCAGATTGGGCCATTCCAGGTCGGACTGAGGGACTCCCACCATATCCTGGGGGACCCATGGACGGTCCCTGAGGAGTCATGCGGCTGCCTGGCAACATACCAGGGCGCTGAGGAGAGAAACACAGGGATCTGGTCTCCATCCGACCCAAACTCTGAAAAGATGGAGACTGCCCAATAAAGGGCAGTTAAGTCCTAAGCACAAGTGGGCTACCAAGCCACATCTGCTAAGCTAAATGTGACCCCTGCTAGCAAAGGGCCACGTGACTCATGGGCTTCCTTGAGATAGACTCAGATGGATCACTACAGGGCTAACAGCTCCAGAAGTGGATGCTTCCAACCAAGAATGAATGGGACTAACACAGAAACCATAACCTGCAAAACTGGCTATGAGAGAGAGTTCTTAATCTCAAATACCTCTCCCCACTGCAGGCCTTGTGCCCTAGCTGCCGCCTACAATTTTCCTCCATGCATTGAATCATCCCTCCAACTGCCATCCCCACAAGATACTCCCACTCTCCCCCCTCCTAACCTTAATCCCTACTTCACTCATTTCCTCTAGGCTGCCTCTCCTCTCCCTTCCAATTCAATATTCTCTTTAGGGTCACCTTTTTAACGGAGAGTAACCCTTACTCAGGGCACCCCTGATTTCACTGCAGGGTGACCTCTTTCACTCCCACCCCGTGGTACCCCCAGTTTCACCCAAACATGTCATCCTTACCCTCAAAAACACACACAGCCCTCCCCAAGCACCTAGGCCCCATTTCCTCCCCACGTCTCCCTCGCCCTGAGCCCCAGCTTGCTGTCATATCATCCCCGAGCCGCGTTCACCCCAGAGCCTGTAGCCCGGGGCTCCCCTTGCCGCGCTCAGGTACATCCCACCCCAGACAAAGACAGGTCCCGGCCACCTTCCCCTACCTGACTCCCCACCTCAGAAACGCTTCCCCCCTTGTAGCGTTCACAAGGCGGCGCCCAGCCCGGAACCCCCGCCCCGCCCCCTCCCCGGCCTTACCGGGTAGGCGGCGCCCGGCAGGGGGGAGCGGTAGAGGCCTTGGCCGGGAGCCGGGCCCATGCGGACGGGGGGCCCCGGGGTGCCCGGCCCCAGCGCTCCGGCCCCCCCGCCGCCGCTCGGAGTCACCGACTGGAAACCCGCCCGCGCCGCCATCTTCTCCCAGCACAAAGCGGGGGAGGGGGAGAAGAACCGGAACCGGAACCGGACACCGATCATAGAGCACGTGGGGCAGAGCGGCGCCAGAGGCACCATAGAGTGCCCGGTGAGGGAGCAGGGAGATGCTGGGGACGCAGGCTGCCTCCCCCTGCCGCATGGAGGCCGGCACTGCAGGCAGCCTAGAGTCCCTGGGGAGGGACTGGGGCAGTGTCCTATTGGCATCCAGCGGGGGTGGGCGGGCGAAGCCCGCCCACTTCTAAAGGGCCTCCCCCAGCCTAAGGGGAGGACCCACAGGTCTGGGACACCAAATAATTACGGGGGACAACTAATGAAAAAAACAGGATCGGGAGTGAGGTCATAGGGCTAAACGAAGGGAACCCGATGGGGACACTGAGCAGAGAACCCCGGACAACGCCCACTGCTCCTCGAAGGCGTCAAGGGAGCCAGTGGACGCCGCCCAGAGGAACTCTGCCCGGATGCGTGAGCAGACGGAGGAACGGAAATAGGCCCTACAGTCGCAGGAAATCCCGTCGGCCAACCTCCTCTCCCTGGTGTTGTAGATGGTCAGTTTGGCCAGGGCCAAGAGGAGGTTGAGAAGGAGATCCCACGACTTCGTGGGGCCATGGATGGGGAGCGTGTAGATAAAAAGGTGAGGGGAAAAGTGCAACCAAAAACGCAGGAAAATATTCAGGAGGAGCCGGAACAGAGGCTGCAACCTGGCGCACTCCAAATAAACGTGCGCCAAGGTCTCCTTCTCCCCACAGAAAGGGCAGGTGCTAGGGACAGATGTGAACCGCGCCAAGTACACGCCCGTGCTCACGGCTCCGTGAAGGAGCCTCCAACTGATATCCCCGGCGGGCCTCGGGACCAGGGCAGAGTACAAGCTGGCCCACCGGGGCTCCTCACCCTCGAGAGGCGGCAGGAGGTCCCGCCATTTGGTATCGGGGCGGGACGCGAGGGTGAGGCAGTGAAGGGTATGGAGCACGAGCGAGTACAGATGTTTCCGTGGCGCGGTCTGGAACAAAACCGGCTGCAGATCATGCAGCCGGCTGGCAGTGAAAGGGTGAGGGGGCCGATTGGGTCCACGGGGCAGGGGCCCGATAAAAATGTCCACGGGGCCTGGGGTGGAGGGTGGGCGGGGCGTGCCCTCTCGCAGGACCCGGTCGAGGTAAGCCCGAGCAGCGGGCAGTAAAGCGGCCTTCACCTCCTGAAGTACGCGCTGGGGAGTACGAGGTCTGGAGAGCCCCATGCGCTGAGCGAGCGTCAGGGGATCCAGCCAGTCTCCCCGGTCGTAGTCCAGGAGGTCTCCGACCCTGGTGACTCCCACCGAGACCAGCCTCTGGCACACCGTGGGGGACTCCGCCACCTGCACACGAAGCTGGGGATTGTGTAGCAGGGGCTCCGCGAGGAGGTCAACCCCCATGGTGGCTGCCATGGCGGTGGTGGTAGGGAGACCCACAAAGGAACACAGGCTACACCAAACACCTGTGGCCACAAATACACAGCAGTGCATGGACTATACTGCCCTTCCTGACTGGCTCAGCCCCAGCCCCAGCCCCAGCCCCAGCCTTGTAATTACACCAGAGAAATCCACCGTGGGTCAGTCTGCCCGGCTCAGGTCCTGGCCCCTCAGTGTGGTTGGGATGTGCATCTCACAGAGGGCAGGGTGATTGTCCCAAAGGACCGTCATTGCCACATGGGCCCCAACCCCTGTCATGGCACCTGGCTGCACAGCCCAGCTCTCTCCTACCTGTATGGCGCTCATTTCAGGGCTGTATCATATCACAGCTCCTGTGTCTGCTGGCAGCACCAGCAGTGAGCGAGTGGTAACCATGAATTACTGCGGGAGAAGGGGGCAGAGGTGATGCTATCTCTGCCTGTATTTATACACACAGCATGATTAATCCTCACCCTGCAGGTTCACGGAGGCCACACAATCCACAGGGTGAAGGCACCAGAGTGCCAGCAGGGGTAGCATGGCTTGTGCCCCCTGCGCTCCAGCCAAAGTTGGCTGCCTGCGGGTCCCACAGTCCCCAACAGGGATAAATCAGCTAATGCCTTCTAATCCACTCTGCCTCTCAGGCTGCCGCAGTAATGGAGCTATAGCCTGTTTCTCTCCTGAGACAAGCAGCTGGACGTGTCCACAGTGGAGTCTTAACTGAATGAGATGGGCCCCAGGAAGCCAAACTGCATTAGTGCCAGAGAGCCTCTCAAAGGGACACTTGGGACCCTCTAATCTGATTGGCTCTGAGCCTGGAATATCCGGTGGCAAGTTTGCCAAGTGCCATTTAATTAGGTAGGAGGCTAATGCAATGCTGTTCTGTAGGGGCAGGAATTCCTCTGTGGATGAGGTGTCCTGGGCTTGGTGGGCCTGTTTCTATACTCAACTCAGCGCCCTGGTGTGGGACTGCAGAGCCACACCATGGGAGGTGCCATAAAACCGAGGTTCTAATCCTTGTGGTTTTGAAAGGCCCTATGATGCCATACATGAAAGACAAGTTATCAGCACCTGGACAAATTCCCTGCTGTCTCCCTAACAGCCCACTGCAGTATCCATCCACTGACTATTGACTTCCTCTTCACTTCCTGTCCTAAGCTGCTGTGTCGCAGCTATGTTCTAACCCAGAGGAGGCCAGGTCTTGGCAGTGGGAAGCCCATCCCTGCATAGAGACTGAGTATCTGGGGCCTTGTGGTGAAAAGTGCCCTTTTATCAGGCCTGGAGCCTTTATGTCAGCACATCAGAGCGGTGTTGGCCTCAAGGCCATTTCACAGAACCTCATGTCTGTCAGCAGGAGCCTGAGCTTCCCACACACGTGACACCACCAACATGCCACAGCTCTACCCTGGAGGGACTCGCCTAAGAGTCAGAGGAGAGGGAAATTCCTGTGGCCCATTCAGCCCTTGGCCTCTCATGGAGCTACCAACAAGAGGGCTAAGGAGGGCCCATCTTGGTGGTTTTTGTGATGTCAGAACTAGGCTGCAACCCAGTAAACCCATTCCAGGGCATTGGGTAGCGATAGGCAGGCAGGCTGAGATGGAGGGCTCACCAGCTGCCCAAGTCAGCCATTTGTGACCTGTGCACCATGACATGTCACAGACGGGCTAGGACCAAACCCCAGATTCCTTCAAGTCTGGGGATATTTAGCTCCAGAACTGGCCTTTGCAGCTGGCCAGACTCCCACTCCCAGCCCTCCTGAGCCCTGGCTATGCTGAGGCCTGAGAACAGGCTGCGGTGCAAAGGATGCATTCTAACCAGAGGTACTCCAGGCACCAGTGCAGCAAGCACATGCCTGGGGCAGCAAGCTGCGGGGGGGCGGCCTGCCGGTCGCTGTGAGAGTGGCAGTCAGGCAGCTTTTGGCAGCATTCCTGCGGGAGTTTTGCTGGTCCCACGGCTTTGGTGGCAATTTGGTGGCGGGTACGCCGAAGGCGCGGGACCAGCAGATCACCTGCAGAAATGCCACTGACTCCGTATGACCAGCAGACCGCCCGCAGAAACGCTGCTGAAGGCTGCCTGACTGCCGTGCTTGGGGCAGCAAAAACATAAGAGCCGCCTCTGATTCTCACTGCATCAGTACCCCACTGCCACTTGGGCATGCCCTACCCCAGCCATGGCCCCAGGTGGTCGTTCAGCCATTGGGCACCAAGTGCTGGGGGAGCAGGCTGGCTTCACGTGTCATGCAGAAGCCGTGAATGCCAGCAGCACATTGCTCAAGGCTGCAGCACTGGGCATATTAATTCCTTTGCTGTTAATGAGGTCCTGTAATTGTAGAGGCCTTGTTTTCCAGCCATTTAGCTCTGGACAATGACACAGGGTTTGTTTTGTCACCATCTGCTAGGAGGCAGCAGTGCCCACTCTGAGCGTACACATCACCAGAGCAAACCCAGGCTGGAGTCCTCCCTATGATGCCCTGTGCTGGAAGGCAGAAGGCTCAATGCGTGGCTAGTATGGGAAGGGAGGGGCCTAGGATTTCACTGCATTGGGCTCCAGCTCCTGCCCTAAATCTCAGTGTCCCAGCCCCATGCCTGCCCATTGCTGGAATGCAGGGCCCCTGCACTTACCCTCATTCAAAGTCCAGTCCCAGGATCCATCCTTGCCTGCTCCATGCTGAAATGCAGAAATGTGTCTGAGGCCTCGTAACAGGATTCCCACTCACCGCTAGTGTGTCCGCTCATGGCTACATCTGGGAAAGTAGTTCTTGTGGCACTGGGTGCCCGCTTCTGCTCTCTGCTCAATCCGCATGTCCCTCTAGCCAGGCCCCTCCCAGGGTGCAAAGTCCACCAGGACTAGTGGCTAGCAGTGGAACCCGGGCCTGCCTGCCACTCCGGATTGTAGCCTACAGGCCCTATAACCACCAATCCAGGATTGCTCAGTCCCTGTCCCTTAGCTCATTCCTACCCAGCTCCTCTCTCTCTTCCCTTGCCTGTTTGTGGGTTTACCACAGGAGATATACTACTCCCTGGCTATTTCACCCCTTTCTAGCCTCTTGCTAGCTAGACTCTTACTCCAGGGCAGGATTTTTAGGGCTTACTCACTCCCCGGACTTCTTGCTTGTCCCTAACAAGCTCCCTCATTCCAGAGAGCAATGGCAGATTTCTTCCCCTGCCATTCCCTTCTGGTTTTATAGCACTGCCCTAGCCTGTCCGCACCTGGGCTTCACTTGTAATTAACCCAGGTCGGCCTTCTCACTGGTGACGCCAGGTAACCTGTCTGGCTTCTGGGGCCCTCGCTGGCCTATCAGGGTTGCACATCCCTTCATAGGCCTGACGCCACATTCAGGCCAGTGAATGCTGTCACACAGTATGCACTATGGCCTTTAGCAAACCACACTGACACTCGGACAATGCCAGTGTGCAGTGGCCATTCCACTGCAGTCCCCACAGTGCTGCAGAAGTCTTTGAGCCCCAGCCAGGCTTTGCTCAACGACTAGTTAATTTAGGTTCATTAATTCCCCATGGAGCATGTGGCTTACACTACTAACTATTTTGTTCCTATTCAAATACATCCCTCCCCAACCCCCACCCCCACCCCCACCCCCTGGCAGTGCAGTGCCGTGCCGTGCCAGATCTGGCCCAAAAAGAGCAGGCTGGGAGGGAGTCATGACTGCAGCTGACATGCACTGACATTCATTCTACCAACAGCCCCTGGTGTTCCTCTGCAGCCCAATCTGAGTGAACCGTGTGAGTCTGGCCGTTCTACACTGTCTCCAGCACATCACTGGCCATGTGTGCTAAGTCTCCCTCAGAGACTGGATCCTGCCCTGCATTATGGTGCTAGACAGCCAATTGTTGCTAATACAGCCCAATTAAACAGGTTCTCACCAGGCTCAAACTTTCCACACCAGTTTGCCCTCAGGCAGCACACAGAGGTGAAATCCTGAGGAAGCTGAAAAGAGCCCATTGGAATGGGACTGCTCAGATGACCTTCCTGCCTGGTGGTGCTATGTAATCAATGGAGATTGGCCCCAGGACAGTGCAAGATTGGGCCGCCTTGCTCCTGTAATCTCACACCATTTAAAGCCTCCCTCCTAGAGGCTTTGGCTCAGGAAAGCACTTAAGCACATGCTTAACGCTAAGCATTGCAGTCAATGGGACTCTTACACACAGCTGAAGGTAAGTATGTATGTAAGTCACTCCAATTTAAGGCCAACACTTCATTCTGCAGCAAGTCCCCTCTTTGGTCCTCAGTTTGAGATGCACAACATGAGCCCTGTGGGGAAGAAGATGCTGCCTGGGGTGCTTCTGATTTCCTACCCACAAGGATAGAGTCCTGGAGCCCAGCTGGGGAGAAAAAGGCTCAGTATCTATCCTTTATCTCATCCATTTATAGTATCCTTTATATCATTGTTAAGAGTAGCAGGTATTGATATACAATGCATTTGTCATCTTATTGTGCTTCCTATGAAAATGTGTGTACATAGTACAGATACCAGAGATAATTCAACACTTTATACACTTGAAGGCATTCAGAGATCAGTAACAGAAAAATGGCACAATATCAAGGCCTAAATGCTACTGGATGGGTATCTACACTGATATGCCGCATACAGATATATATATATATATATATATATATATATATATATATATATATATATATATATATATATATATATGTACACACACACATATATATATATATATATATGTACACACACACATATATATATATATATATATATATATGTACACACACACATATATATATGATATATAAAATGAGGATGACATAGTAAAAACAGACAAATAAAAAATGATAAACGGGTGAGCATCAAGGTCAAATCCAAATCCAAGCCCCATCTTTAAAAGCTTTAGAGCGTGAGAGTGAAAATAAGAAAGAAAAAAATAAAAGGAATGAAACTGCCCTAAGGAGCCATAAGACAATCTATGGATGTGGCTGACCCGTCTGTCTTTGGGCGAGTGCTCGATACAAAGGCCTGACCCCGGTTCCTAATTTTGGTCAGGAAGTAAAATAATAATAATCATAAAGTAAATAAAGATTAGAAAAATGACATTGCAAAAACTCTTTAAGCTAAGTAGCACGTCAGCCCTGCAGAGCTGTCACATGGTGGAGGGTGCAGGGTGGGCATGAGAATTCTGGGGCTGACCATGACAGTGGAACAAAAGGATGGAGGCAACCCAGGCAAGGTCTGGCTCTGGAGTCCCTGGCCTGGCTGCAGAGGGGTTTGGGTTTGTTACACACAAGTCAAACTGACCTCACAGCGCCTCTCCTCTATGTACCAGCATCCCATGGAGGGGCTATGACTGGGCTGGCTCCGCCCACGCAGCCCAGCCTATGGGCAGTAGTAGTAGAGACTCTGGGACACAAAGGGCCAAGGGTGGCTGTGAATGACAGACACTGCTGAAAAACCAAGCCCAGGGCCTGCCATTTTCAGAACCTGCCAGTGATTTGGGAATTTCATCTGGAGAAGTGCAGGGGGAGGGTCTGTGGGTCATTTCCAAAGGGTGGATGTCTGTGAGTCCCCAGAGGGTTCTGCTTGGTGGAGGGCTTGGCTCAGCTGATATTGGCAGAGCTGAGGGCACAAGCAGGGTCGTGTGGACAGGATCTGTCCTGCTGGAAGCCTCCTTCCGTGGGAAGTTAGCTCAGCCCATGGGCACCAGCTTCCCCAGCCAGCTCTGAGCCACGGGCTTCCCTGGCATCAGGCTGTTCCAGAGGATGCCTGGCTTCCAGGTGACTCCATGGCAGATGGGAATGCAAAGCCCTACATTTCCTGGGACAGCACCTGCCTGGAGGACATGTGACTGGCCTAGGAAAGCTGGACAGGTGCCTTTTAGAGAGGCATGGCTCCCCCCAGAAAACTCCTGGGTCTGACTATCCATAGTGCAGCTCTGGAGTGTGGGCTGTCTCGGGCAGGCTCCCGATCCCACTTGCATGGGAAGTGGCAGCACGATCAGTGTGAAGCTTCATCCATCAGCATTTTCTCTGCCTGTCATGCTGACCCTAGTGCTCCCATAGCACATCTAGCCCCAGCTGCCTGGCTTGGCAGACTTATCTGGAAAGGACTGTGCAACAGTGGGGGCTTATGGGCCTGAGGGGGATTCTTCCCTTTATGTGCCCTATTAGCTATGAGGCTTCTGCCTTAGCGGAAAAGGAGGCTGAGGCCTCTTAGGGTTTTTGGAAAGTCCTCCTTGACCCTGCAGCATGGCTACTATACGGGCCTCATTCCCTTCCCCCTCCCGAAGTTACAGTCTTTGGCACTGTCCACACACAGCAGCCTCTCTGGACGCCTCTGGATTGTGTAGGTTCCAGATGTGAGAGTTTGGGCAGGAGACTTCTTTGGGGGTGGAGCATGTGAAGGAGGGTGGTGGTGAAGGGAGGAAGATGGCTGTGCTTGTTCACAGATGGGGCCATCATTACCCCAGCTCAGTCCCCAGAACACCAATCGTGGTCATGTTGGAGGGGACAGGAGCCAGGGGAGACCTGGGGACATCTGCCCTTGAGCTGAACCCACCGCCAGGGAAGGTTCCCAGGGACCATCATGCTCAGAGACTCAGTGCCAGGGGCAGGGGACTAAGTTCAGAGCAAGTCTGTGGCTGCTGAATCAGCTGCAGTGCACATGGGACACGCAGCAGAAGCTTCTGGGATCCAGCTCTCACCATCAGCCTCTCCCATCCACACTGGGGGTGAAATGCTGAAAGAGGGGCCCAGGCAAACATGCTGCCATAGCAGTGGGGCCCCTGGCTCACCAGGCCCTGGGGGCTCCCACCTTTGTGGAGGTGATGCTCCAGTACGAATAGATTCCCCTGCTCTGTGGAGAGCTGGCTGAAGCTGAGTGCAGGGACCAAGCCTCCCCGTGCTCGCTCATAACCCTCCCCCACACCAAGTCTCTCTCCAGTGCGATGCGTAGCTGCGGGATAGACATGGAAACCAGGTAAATGGACAGGAACAGGGAACATGGGAGAGGGGTTACTTCCCCCAGTGTGACTGCAGCCAAACAGCTGAGTCTTCTCTTTTTAGTCAAAAACAAACTGAGGAGCCAAGGAGGAGTAGGCCAGGTCCTGTGGTGCAGCCCGGTTCGTGTGTAGCTCCAGCACAGGCTGCAGAGTCAGAGCGGTGGGGGGTGGGGGGTGGGACCAGAATGTCTAAAAGTCTCTAACCTATGGGGAGGTGGGGGAGCAGCTGGCGCTGAGTCTGTATCCAGGGTCAGAAACCAACCCAACCGCCTGCCACCTGGCCCTAAACCTGAGGCCATCACTCTTGTTAATGTCCCACACTCGCAAGGAGCAAGGGCCCCTAGGTGTGTCCCCTCCATGGATGCCCCCCAGGGACAGGGGCCGCTCTCCGGAGGGCTTTGGTAGTGTATGTTGTACATCCGGACGTCAGTTAGCAGGTGAAGTCCTCAAACGTGCCCCGGGCCGGGTGGTGAGGTAGAATGTTGGCTGCATACGTCATCCCGGCTGGGTGGCCCCTTAGGCTCTCGCAGGGATTCTGGGGGCAAGCGAGATGAGGGAAGGAGAGTTAAGCACAGCAGGTCCCGAGCGCAGGGAGAAGAGCAGATGATACAGCAACAGCATCATGCAGTGCCTTGATAGAGGCAAAAGTCCAGCCCTCTGGTAATCACAGAGACCAGAGGCTCTGGCAGCATTTGAGGAGCCCGGAAGCTCAGGGGATGTCCCCAAAACACTTAGTGCCCTTGCCCAGGGAGCCCCAGAGCACAGGAAATCTCCATATATCTGGCTGAGTGACACCACCTCCCGTGAACAAAGACCCTGTTTAGAGATGGGCTGCAAGGTTTGTGGCTCTTCTGTAATAAGTGAACCAGCTCCCTAGGTCCAATGCCCTGGAGCTTGGCAGACCTGTGCATCTGGGTCAGAACTTTCTGACTTGGGGTCATGGCCTCAAGAGAACCACAGTTGTCAGCTATCTTCAGCAAGCCAGTCGGCACTGAACTCTAGTGCCTAAATACCATAGTGACTGGCACACTAGCAAGACCTGGGCGGTTTTCTATCCTCTCCCTCTCCAAAGGCTGCCAACTACCACTCCAGGCAGTCCCAGAGGACAGGGGTAGTGGGTACTGGAGCATGGGGCCCTAAGCTGGCATGCTCAATTCCCTGCTGTGGATCCCAGCCATGTCCTTTCACTGCAGGTTGCTCCCCAGCAATCCCCACAGCACAAAAGTTGTTCCCACAAGCCACTTTCTCAGCAGCCTATGGCTTTGGGGGTTCCTAACTTTGGTTGTCAAGGCAGCCAGTCCTCTCTTAGCCCTCCTTGCTAGCTCAGAGGTGAAGGAGCAGGAAGAGACCAGACAGCAAGGATGCTAAAGGGAAGGATTGAGATGCATGCCCTCTGCTTGGGGACCTTGCACAGTCTCTGGTTACCCTACAGCAGGCTCTGGCCAGTGATATGGGTCTGCCCTTCTCACAAGCATTCAGCAGCCTCCAATAGAACCCCCAGCCCCAGAGGGCTCGCTGAGCGGTATGGGGGGAACTGCAGGGCAGAGTGCTGCCCTCCCAGCAGTGTAGGGGTCAGTGGGGATGTTGAGGAGTCTAACTGAGGCATGGCCCAGGCCACAAAGAGAAGGGCAGGTTCAGGCACTTACATGGCGTTTCACATCGTCCATGCTCAGGGCGATGCCCTTGTCTGTGTTGTTCCTTTTGTGATTCTTTTGGCACTTGGCCCGGCGACACAGCTTGTACTTTATGACCTGAAAATGAAAGCAGCTCCTGGGTGGGATGGTCTCCTCAGTGACCCAAAGTATCCTGCGCGCTGAGGAGCCGGGGGACATCAGAAGCACCAGTTACAGGGGGGCAGTGCTGAGGTAAGTCACATGATGAGGGACTGGTGGAAACTGCACAGGCCAGATCCTGCTCCCAGCCACAGCACAGATAAATCCAGAGCGACTCCATGTTCTGCACTGGATGCAGGGTAACTGAGATCGGAAACTCACCCACAACATATGAAGGGGCTTACAGCTCTCATGGGCAGGAGGGATTTGGCTCCCAGGGGATTGGCAGGAGGCGCACGAGGCTGGCAGCAGCCTGGGGGAAGATTTCATGCTGAGTGGGAAGGGACTGGGAGGGCAGAGGGGGTCTGGCGCGTGAGACCAGGCAGGGAGCAGGCAGTGAAGTGACATGCAGAAGTGAAGGGGAGGAAGGAGCTGTGGGAGAAGCAGTGTGACAGGGGTTGACCTTAGGGGAGCATCTTGGTGCATCATGGGGGATGGTTCTTAACCCCCACAGCAGAGTGGGGTTCCTGGTGACCCCTCCTTCACTCACCTCATAGGCATAATCGAACAGCTCCAGCACGGTCAGGATGCTGGCCCCAATGAACAGCCCCATCTGCCCACCAATGTCGCCTGGAGACGAGAGGGATGAGAGCAGTCAGGGTGGGCTGGCTGGGAGTGGGTGGGCCGTCAGCCACACAAGGGCTCAGTTATATAGTGGAGGACAGGACAGCTGAGGAAAGGAGACCAGACTGAGGGAGGGAGGGAGGGAGAGGAGAAGGCAGCAGCTCCACCTGCCATAGCGGCTCATCCACTTGTAGTGAGAGGCTGGATCTCTCCCCGCTGAGGTCACTCTAGTGGTCTCTGATGAGCCTGTGACACGGACACCTCCCACCTCTCGACCAGCCAAAGCTGGGGGCCTCTGAGGATCCTTGATCCTGACCCCAGGCTGCAGCTTGGTGAGCTCTGATCTGCTGGGCTGGTGAATCTACGAGCTCAGCGACCCTCCACAAGGGCTCAGGACCTGGGTTCTGCACCCTGCGATGAATGGACTCACCAGTGGCCAGGGCTCTGTCTTCCAATGTGAGATTCACTAGGAAACCCCAGGGATGAGGCCAGGAAGCCAGGGAGCCTGCAGCCATGCCAGGATTTTCCCAAAGCACCACGGTCCTGTGCTGCAGGTTTTGGCTCTGTGTCCCCAATAAACACCCCTCAGTATGGAGCCAGCAAAGCCCCTGGCCCTTGGGGATGGCTATACCGAGAGGCCAAATACTCACAGCTCCCATTGACCCTCAGCCGCTCTAGGAATCAAGCCCTGACTCTCCCTTGGCCTCTTAAGAAGGGCCTGGGACTGGCTGTCAGGCTCTGCGTAGGTCTTATGCAGACCTGCCCCATTGACTTATACCAGCAGCTAGACCAAGGGGGATCTGCCTCATCTTTGGAGTACCAAGGCCCAAGAGTTTCTCTAACCAATGCAAGGGATAGCTGGAGCAGGGAGGTTCTGGAGGAAAAAGCCTTGGAAGAGCCAAGTCAAGAGGGATAAGGTGTGTGAGTAAGCTTCTCTCATTGGCTCACCCACCTGCCCTACAAGGGCCTGTCAGTCAGGACTTCACACCATCTTCTACTAGTGACAAATTGGATGACTCAGTGCACATGCACCCAGGGGATCCTATATAATTTCTGCACTCCATGAGCCCTACTCCCTCAGCCGGCTAGAGACCAAACCCCAATGGCTCTGCACTGAGATGAAATCTGCTCATTAAATGGCTCAATTGCTATTTTCCAATTAGTTTTTTCAAAAAGCCCTTAGACATCTGCACTTGGGTCTGCAGGAAGGAGTCTGCTGCAGAGAAAACAGATCAGGACAGGAGCTTTGGGGAAGGGCTGGTACAGATAATGCTACTTCTTACTCACTGAAATCTGGTTTATCTGCCAGACATAGACCACATGGTCCCCCCCATCTGCATAGGGCGGGGTGGAAGGTAAATCATTGAGCTGAGCCAGCTGCCACGGGCTAGGTTCAGAGGTGAGGTGTGCGAGGGGGCGTGAGTTCCATGCTGAAGGTGGGCACACAGCCATCTGAGCTGGGGGCGATCATGCTCCCAGTCATCCCATGTGATGTTCTGGGACTGGTGCACCAGATTTATCCCAGTGCCGCTCACAGCAGTCTGTCCCCAAAGGGGCGGCAAGAGAAGCAACAGCCCTGTGTACAAACAGCTCCCACAAACCCCCACACTGAGCCTCATCCTGGTCCCACTGAAGCCAGTGAGAGTTTTCCAATTCACAGCAGCAGGATCCAGACTCAGCTACCACATTCCAATGTGCAGTGTCTCTCAGCTCCTTAGTGTGCGATGCCTCTCGCAGCACACATCACCATGTGCCTGGCCCTAGAGCCATGGAATTACCCTCTGCTCCACCTCTCCCCTGCACTCAGCACCAAAGACCCTGCTTTCACAGAGGACTCCACAGCTCATGCCCACTGGGCTGCTGCAGAACCAGGGTCTCTGACTGCCCTCCCTGCTTCAGCTTATCTCCAGGCATCACCAACAGATGGGAGGGAGAGCCACAGCCCACTGGAGGTGACAGGCATCTGGGGCTTAGTGCTGGGGGAGTCACTGGAGCTGAATGGACCCCAAGCACTCAACTAGCGTTGCTCAGCAGTGACCACAAGGCCTGGCTCCCTGCCTGCTCCTGAGTATGGGGGGGAAACATGGCTCACCCAGCAAGCCAGCCACCTCATAGGCCGCCTTCTGCTCAATTGTCTCATAGTTCAGGGCTTCAAAGAAGATATCCAGCACCAGAAAGTTCTCCCTGCAAGAGAGGATGGGAGTGTCACTGGATGAGACTGGCTCTGTGTGACAGCCTGGAGTCGTTGAAACAAATTCAGCATGGACAAAATCAGCAGGAAGCCATGAGACCAGGGAAAGGAGGCCAAGCATTAAGAACTGGCACCAGGCGTCCCATAGATCTGGAGACTGGGCAGGTGCCCAGCGGGCCAATGGGGAATTAAACTCTTGTGGCACTGGCAATACGTGCAGCGTCTTGGTTCCATTGGCTCTGCCCCCAGGGCTGTGGCGCAAGCCTCCTCCCCAATTACCCAATGTACTGCTCCGACTTGTTGTATTTCTTGGCCAGGTACTTGGCTGAGGCCTTGCTGGGGATTTTCACCATGGACAGCTCCTTGCCAAAGCGGGTGACGTTGCAAGGCATCTCACAGACACAGTAATCGTTGTCCTTCTCCAGCAGGAAATCTGGGGGGTGGCAAGGGTGAAGGGAGATGGGCGGAAAGGAGGGGAATGGAGAGAGAGAACAAAATAAAACAATAGCAGCTCATACTCTAAAGGGGTCTCTCAACATTCCCCAGACTTCAAAGACACCCCTGGAAGGTGCCACTCAAGTCGCTTAACAGGAGAAGAAAGAGGGGGACAATTTCTGGAAAATTTCTAGGACCCTCTCCTTCCAGTTCCCACTTGTAAGCCGTTCCCCTGCCCTAGTTAAGGCTCTTGGAGGTCAATAGAAATAAAACAAACACAATGCGCTAACAGAGCCAAATCAAAGTAGGAGAAAGAAAATCACCATCTGAAAATGATGCAAATAGAAACAAATGAAGGGGGTGGGACAATCAGTGCAGGGATCAGAGGGAGGGATAGGGGAAGAGAGAGGTGAGAAATATGGCACACGCAATCACATGTTACAGAAGAGTCTTAGGAGTCTGAAGGATTAATGTCAAGGGGGGACAGGGTCTGCTGCAGCCAAGCCACCATCATTGCCAGCCATTGGCATGGCCTAGCCATGTCTCCATTGCTGCCTGCCATGGCTGAGCCTCCATCATCACCAGCCATTGGCAAGGTCCCATGGCCAAGTCTGATGTGGCAGTAGGGTCCTTGACAGGTGTGCAATAGGAGTATAAACCACAGTAGCAGAGTGTGGGTCTTTCTTCTCTAGTGTGTGGTTCATATATGAGAATAAGGGTCTACCTGCATCTGCCAGCAAATGGAGCTACTCTCTAAGTTCAAGCAGTAAAAGCTTGTGCTTTTAGCAGTGAATGGCCAGGATTCAACCCTGAAGACAGCTGCTGGTGATGGTCACAGGCAGGGGTGGCTCCAGGCCCCAGCACGCCAAGCACGTGCTTGGGGCGGCAAGCCGTGGGGGGCACGCTGCTGGTTGCTACAAGGGCGGCAGGCAGGCTGCCTTTGGCGGCTTGCCTGCGGAGGGTCTGCTGGTCCCGTGGCTTTGGCGGACCTCCCGCAGGCACGCCTGCGGAGGGTCCGCTGGTCCTGTGGCTTCGGAGGACCTCTCGCAGACACGCCTGTGGGAGGTCCGCTGAAGCCGTGGGATCAGTGGACTCTCCGCAGGCAAGCCACCGAAGGCAGCCTGCCTGCCGTGCTTGGGGCGGCAAAATGCCTAGAGCCACCCCTGGTCACAGGAGCACAGATACCATCAAGATGAAGACCCAGGAGAAGTCTCAAATATAGCCAGGGTCTTCTTTGTCCTTTAGGGCCTAAAAAACTAGTTGCACCCCAGAGAGATTGCTCCATCCATGCACAGAGAGCCTGACAGGACCATGGCTCTGAGCTTCCGTAGTAGAAGGTGTGGCACCGCACCCCAGAGGCAGTGGAATGCATGCCTAGATAGATTGAAGGGCCTGATTCAGAGGCAGATAGAGTCCTTTGGTGCTACACCCCTTCCTGATGTCTAGGGAACCTGCCTGGGGTTGCTGGCCTTCTCCTTAGAAACTGGAATGAGGTATGAGTTACAGTAGGGATAGGGACCTTCCTTCACACACCCCACTGCTGCTGGGTGCTCTCCTCGCCCCTTAATATGCGTGGCACAGCGAGAGCCCTGTCCTCTTGGAATGGAGAGGGCCCCAGTGCCCCACTCTGGGCCAGTGGCCAAACCTGCAAAGGGAGAGAGGGGCAAGGCAGTCTCACCCAAGGCTGGGTCCGCGCACTCCTTGTACTGCTCGGGGGTGCAATAGGGGGCGTCGCCTGCAGGGAGACAGAAGAGCAAAATTTCAGTCGAACCTCTGTGCTAGGGCTGGATTTAAGGTGAAGAGGCTGATCCAGTGGGTGTGGGAGTGGGAGTGGGTAAATGACACCAGACTACACAAGCCATTCATCTGAGCCAACCAAGGAGGGGGAGAAACTGGACTACACAGGCCACTGGTCTGGTTTGGTATGGATGGGTGTGTGTGGAGGGAGAATAGTGAGCTAGATGAGCCATTGCCCTGGTCCAGCATGGGTGTGGAGGAGAGGGGTACAGCAACAGCTAGACCAGCAATCTTATCCTGAGTATTTATTTTGCTGCTCCTTGAATCTGTGTGTTGTTTCCTATCCTGCACCTATCCCCCGCCCGCCCTGGACCAGGAAACCTCTCAGTGATCTCAAAACCCTCCCCCTACCGTCCCATCAGGATCCTGAGCAAACAGACAGTCTTGACTTTAACCCCTTACCTGACTGTGTACAGAATCCCTGCCAGAGAAAGCAATCAGCCAGAATAATGTAGGGTCTGTGATTTTGTATGTTAATTTCCATGCCTTACTTGCTGTGGCCTGTTAGCAAGTGACTAGTCCCATCAGTGTAAGACCAGTGCTAAAGCCCTCAGGATAAAGGGCTAGTTCCATGAGAGGGGAAGTGACTCCCAGCGATGGAGGAACAGAGTAGAAGGTTCAATCCACATCCCCCGGGGAGACTGCTGCCTGGTCCCCCCACCTGCCCGCAGCAGCACATGCCTGCCTCAGGATTTATTTCCTCCAAGCCGGCCTTGGATCTTAGACAAATACTGGGCCTCCCCAATCTTGGTAGTGCAGTAGCTGCCATTCAAATGCACTGTCTGGTCTGATCTTCACAGATGGGCTTGGTGAGGGGTCGGTGAGCAGCATGCTCCAGAGCCAGAACCCTCCATGGAGACCTCCAAACCCACTGGAGAGGTACCTTCAGGGGCACTCTGGGGACCCAGCATTACCTGCTTGCACACCCCAGAGGAGTAAGTTTAACCCCCAACTCCACTGCCAGAGCCCACGTGTCTGCCCATCTCCCACGGTATCCTGGCTCCCGCACTGCCTGGATATATTTCTTGATAGGCTGAGAATTGAGAGGAATTTGGGGGATTAAATTGGAATCCAGCCTGGAGCCACGGAGCTGTGCTGGAAGTGCCAGAAGAGCTGGGATTTAGGGGAGGGGGGCTGCATTAGACTCAGGCCAGGGCTTCATTAATTGCAAAGGCTGTGCTCTGAGAGCAGTGGGTCTCAGCTCATGCATTGTGAGGTGCTGTTCACCATCAGGTATTGTTTGCCTCAAAGCAGGGCATGGAACATGACAGAGCAGTGTCCTGTTGGGGCAGGAATCCTGGAGCAAAGGGAGGGGGAGGGGGGCTCTGGACTAGATGGGTCATTGGTCGTCTCTGTTACAAGAAGTAAGATCATGGACTAGATCTATTAACAGTGTGTGGGCAGTGGGATACCTATTGAAATGAACCCTTGGGCTGATCCACGGCAAGAATGAAGTGGAGGGTTACTGGGTTAGATGGGTCCATTGGTCTGATCTGGGGCAGGGAGGCATTAGGGGGATACTGGGTTAGATGGGCCCATTGGTCTGATCTGGGGTGGCAGGGAGGCATTGGGGGGGATACCGGGCTAGATGGGTCCATTGGTCTGATCTGGGGCAGGGAGGCATTGGGGGGATACTGGGCTAGATGGGCCCATTGGTCTGATCTGGGGCAGGGGGGCACTGGGAGGATACAGGGCTAGATGGGCCCATTGGTCTGATTTGGGGTGGCAGGGAGGTATTGGGGGGATACTGGGCTAGATGGGTCCCTTGGTCTGATCTGGGGTGGCAGGGAGGCATTAGGGGAAACTGGGCTAGACTGGCCCATGGGTCTGATCTGGTGTGGCAGGGAAGCATTGGGGGGATACTGGGCTAGATGGGCCCATGGGTCTGATCTGGGGTGGAAGGGAGGCATTGGGGGGTTACTGGGTTAGATGGGCCCATTGGTCTGATCTGGAGTGGCAGGGGGGCACTGGGGGGATACTGGGCTAGATGGCCCCATTGGTCTGATCTGGGATGGCAGAGAGGCACTGGGAGGATACTGGGCTAGATGGGCCCATTGGTCTGATCTGGGGCAGGGAGGCACGGGGAGGAAACTGGGCTAGATGGGTCCATTGATCTGATCTGGGGTGGCAGAGAGGCACGGGGAGGATACTGGGCTAGATGGGCCCATTGGTCTGATCTAGGGCAGGGAGGCATTGGGGGGATACTGGGATAGATGGGCCCCTTGGTCTGATCTGGGTGGAAGGGAGGCATTGGGGGGATACTTGGCTAGATGGGTCCCTTGGTCTGATCTGGGGTGGCAGGGAGGCATTGGGGGGATACTGGGCTAGATGGGTCCCTTGGTCTGATCTGGGGTGGCAGGGAGGCACTGGGGGGATACTGGGCTAGATGGTCCCATTGGTCTGATCTGGGGTGGAAGGGAGGCATTGGGGGGATACTGGGCTAGATGGGCCCCTTGGTCTGATCTGGGGTGGCAGGGAGGCATTGGGAGGATACTGGGCTAGATGGGCCCATGGGTCTGATCTGGGGTGGAAGAGAGGCATTGGGGGGATACTGGGCTAGATGGGCCCCTTGGTCTGATCTGGGGTGGCAGGGAGGCATTGGGGGGATACTGGGCTAGATGGGCCCATTGGTCTGATCTGGGGTGGCAGGGAGGCATTGGGGGGATACTGGGCTAGATGGGTCCCTTGGTCTGATCTGGGGTGGCAGGGAGGCATTGGGGGGATACTGGGCTAGACTGGCCCATGGGTCTGATCTGGGGTGGCAGGGAAGCATTGGGGGGATACTGGGCTAGATGGGCCCATGGGTCTGATCTGGGGTGGAAGGGAGGCATTGGGGGGATACTGGGTTAGATGGGCCCCTAGGTCTGATCTGGAGTGGAAGGGAGGCATTGGGGGGATACTGGGTTAGATGGGCCCCTAGGTCTGATCTGGGGTGGCAGGGAGGCATTGGGGGGATACTGGGCTAGATGGGCCCATTGGTCTGATCTGGGGTGGCAGGGAGGCATTGGGGGGATACTGGGCTAGATAGGCCCATTGGTCTGATCTGGGGTGGCAGGGAGGCACTGGGGGGATACTGGGCTAGATGGGCCCATTGGTCTTATCTGGGGTGGCAGGGAAATGCTCTGAGCTGCACAGGGAGTGTCCTAGCTGGGGCTGGTTTGGGCTGTCCCTGTCCCCATTTGGGCTCACCTCGCATGTGCACCATGCGGCAGTTGCAGTTCTCCACCAGGTAGCGGGTCTCACAGTCAATGCGACAGGCCGCGATGCTGTAGGTGTCGTAGAACTCAGAGTCTCTGGTTATGGACTGGCAGTTACCCCAGGGCGGGGGAAGGTAGATCAGCTGGGGCAGAGCAGGGAGGAATGAGAACAGGAGCCCCACCCCTTCACTCCCCAGGGAATGCTTCCAGAAGGCTCTTGTTGAGCACCAAGGTGGACCAGGAACCGATCAGGCCACCAGAGGAGCAAGCTGACAATTCAGAGTATTGATTAACTAGGCCCCGCAAGCCCCTGTGCAGGCTCACTTTCCCCATTCTACAGATTTAAAAATGTCTAATTTTAGTAGCTGCTGTTTAACATCCTCCTGAGATATCAGTGGAATGGAAGGAGTGTTATCATCTGACACGATTATTTCATGTTTTTTCCCAAATACACAACAGAAACATTTATTGAACACTTCTGCCTTTTCTGCATTATTATTGATAATTCTACCATTTCCATCTAATAATGGACTATACTATTGTTAGGATTCTTTTTGTTCCTAATATTTTTTAAAAGCTCCTTATTTTCCTTAACTCTGCTGGCCACAGTTTTCTCCTTGTGACCCTTTGTTTTTCTTATCAATTTTCTACAATTTCTAGCATCTGATTTGTATTAATATCAACTTCCCCTTTGTTATATATTATTTTTAACTTTTTCATAGCTGGCTTTGCTTCCCCACTAAACCAGGTCTTTTTTTAATAATACAGCCTTCTTCCTTGAGAGTGAGATGGTGGTTTTTGGGGTATCTAGTGGAAGTGCTGTTAAACAATTCCCAATTATCCTTCATGCTTTTCTGATTAAATTCTTCCTCCCAGCTGATTTGGTTCATGATTGTTTGTTACAATTGTCATGAAGTGCAATGACATAAGAAGGGCCAGACTGGGTCAGTCCTATGGTCCATCTGGCCCAGAATCGTGTCTTCTGACAGTGGCCAATGCCAGAAGTTTCAGAGGGAACAAGGCCATAATCCAGTGATCCATCCCCTGTCATTCAGTCCCAGCATCTGGCAGTCAGAGGCTTCGGGACACAAAGTATGACCATCCTGGATAATTGTCATTGATGGACCTATCCCCCAGGAACTTATCTAATTCTTTTTCGAACCCAGTTATAGTTTTGACCTTCACAACATCCCATGGCAGTGAGTTCCACAAGCTGACTGTGTGTCATGGGTAGAAATACTTCCTTTTGTTTGGTTTAAACCTGCTGCCTATTAATTTCATTAGGTGACCCTGGTTCATGTGTTATGCAAAAGGATAAATAACATTTCCTTATTCACTTTCTCCACATCATTCAGGATTTTATAGACTATTATCATATCCCCCCACTTAACCCTCCAGGCTCCTGGAATGCTGCATCCACCCCTTCCCCCCGCTTAGTGTTTCTTCTCTGTCTGTGTCAGGCAGAGGCAGCTCAGGGGCTGCCAGCACAGAATGCCCAGCCCAGTGCTCTCCCTGCCTCTCACCCGCTGCTCCTGGCAGGACACAAAGGTCTGGAATCCAGGCGCTACCCCAAAGCCCAGCTGGTCAATTAAGGGAGGTTCATCCTGGCTGTGAATCTGCACTTTTATCCCAGCTTCAAACGAGGTCTCATCTGCAACAAAGAGAAAAGTGGGAGCTGAGGATCTGAGCGAGCTGGGGAACCCAGGCATCCTGGGGTGAGAACTCCCTGGAGCCCATTTTGTATCTGCAGGATACATACAGCTATTCTGTTCTCCCTCAGGGCCTAGCTTCAGAGAGGTTGTCCTGTCTGTAATGGAGCCTGGTGCAGAATTAACCCTGTCCCTGCCAGTGTGAAGAGCCCTTTCAGGCCTAGACAAGTAGAGAGCCATGGGACAGTCTCAGAGGGCACCAGAAGTTCCCAGGATGAGGGGTCCAATTCCGCACAGCTGTCACCTTGTTGCCATCTACAGCTGTGCAACGCAGGCATGTGACACACAGTGTGGTGTGAGTGAGGGGAGGGATCTCGTTTGGTCACATCTCGCAGTCACTTTGCACAGGTGAGAACGGCACCCCTAGGTCAGGGTGAGCCAGACCCTCTTGTTTCCCTGCATGGGTGAACAAAGTCAGGATTCCCCTTTTAACACTGAATATACTCTGAGCTAGCTCCACAGGCTTCAGTGGGGTTACTCCTGATTTACACCAGTGTGAGAGCAGAACTGGCCCATTCTTGGTGCTTTTCAAACAGGGACCTCAAACTACCTTGAAACCATTAATGAACAGAGACTCAGACCACCCTGGGAAGTGGGTATTATTCATCCCATTTTATAGACGGGGAAACACCACAGAGAGGGGGAGTGACTCAACCAAGATGATAGAGGTGAGAACAGAACCTAGGAGTCCTGACTCCCAGTCTCCTACTCTAGCCTCTAGACTCAAAGCACCCTGCCTCTCAGATCTGGGAACACAACCCAGGAGTTCTGACACCTGGTGTACCACTTTCACGCTCATCCTACCTTCCCCAGGGGGGTTGGAAGCAACAGATGGCAGAGGCGGGTTTCTGTCTGGGCAAGTCCCTCCTGCCCAGCTGTCTATGTAACTGTTCTGGAAGGATGCTGAGAAGGTGTGAAGGGGTGAACGTTTCACTGACAGGGCAGCTGGTCATGCCCATCTCCACAAGCGTGTGGCCAGATCTGCTCAGGTTTGGGGCTGTTCTCAGACATACTCCCTCCTCCACCCAGCTTTGCAGTGTGTGTGTGTGTGTGTGTGTGTGTGTGTGTGTGTGTGTGTGTGTGTGTCTATCACCTACATGACAATCTCTTCAGTGTCTGTCTTGGGGAAGAATTCAGTGCCTGTTCACTCTCCACTAGTCCACAACCCCAGCCCTGCTCTATATGCCCCTCCCTTCCCCACCCGCTTACTGCACCATACAGGAAGTGGGGGTAAGGGCTGGGGCTCCTTAGGTTTATTGCATGTGCCACCCTCCCGCCCACATTCCTTCCTTCCTTCTGTCTGCTTTCCCTCTCTCCTAGCCCCTCTGTTCTGTTCTTGTCTTCCCCACCACCCTCCCACTTCATGGCCCTGGGAGAGCAGCAGGCAAGTGGGTGGAACTATTTATAGACAAGTGCTACTTAATTTAAACTGGCAGGCAGTTGCCATGGCAAATAATAGAGGTAAGAAAAAGGAGGAGAAAAATAGATTGACAGCAAGAAAAATGGGAGGACCTGAGAAGATGAGAGCCAAGGGATAGGGTCATGGGGGTTGGGACTGCTGGAGACAGGGCATGGTAAGGGCCCTGCTCCAGGCAGACTTCGCATGGGACTTCACGGGAACTGGCTGCAAGCAGCTCCAAGTGACTGTGCCTGTCCCTTCTCCAGGCCTGTCTGACCCTCTTCCCCAGGCATTAGTATTGCTACTGTGGTGGTGCTCAGAGTCTTCAGCTGGACACTGCTGTGCCAAGCTGGGCCTCCCAAACCAGGCCAGGCCTCTCACGCACTATGAACAACAAGCCATGAAGAGCTGTCATGGAAATGCAGCTTGTGCAGGAGACAGAGACGGGGAGGCGTTGACAGAGTAAGGTTGAATGGACAGGTATCAAGGGAGTGGAGATGGCTCGCCATTGGGCTGTGGCAAAGTGCTCTAGGTGTGGAAGCAGAGGTGCCCATCTCTGCATGGGGTAAGGAGGGATTTGCAGACACAGCTGCTCCAGCCAGTGCTGCTCCTGGTCCTGTTACCTGTTTCCCCCCAGACAGGCAGGTACTCGTCTTGTTGAATGTCCAGCATGATCTCCAGGCCATTGCCGGTGCCACCCTTCATGGTGATGCGCCGGGGCTTCCCATCCTGTCCAGAGTTGAATGTGTAGCACTTGCCATAGCGTGTGAAGACCTGAGGGGGACAGAGATGGGAGGGGACAGTTAGACACAGCTAGCTGGCGGGCTGATGCCAGACCCTACCACAGAGTCACCAATCCATCCTCCACATACCCCCCATTGCAGGGTCACCAATCGGGTATACGTCTGGGGTCACTGACTGGGGACTCCCCCACCCCCACTACAGCGGCACCATTCAGGGTCTGTTGTAATAACTGGGGCCTTATAATTCTACCCCAATTGTGAGCTCAACTGTGGGAAAGTTATAAACTAGTCCCATCGCCAATATCCAACATTAATGGGAAATGGGGCAAAAGGAGACAACAAACTGGATCAGTGCAAACCAAAAGGTCAACTGAGATTGCCCCAGGAGTGTGTTAAAAGCACATGTGCTAAACAAGAGATGTGCAGGACTGGAAATCAGTGGACCAAAACTGGTGTGTCAGAAATTAGGCTTAACTGGTGAGCACAGTAATGAGGGGATGGGCTATTCCACTCATTATTGCCTTTTGGGGGTCCTTAAAAAACCTTTGTGGTGACTATCAAGCTAGCTGCCTGGCTGCAAAATAGGTGGATTCAAGAGGGACCTTTACCATTATGGCTACCATCCTCACCATCTCCTAGGACCTCGCATCGACTATGACACTCTTGGGCCTTTGCCATCCTGACCCGATGATGTCCTGACCAGAGAAGGGGACCCAGATGGCAGCACCACCTCCACCAGCTCTAGCTAACTCTCCACCACCACCCGGGCTGTGAGACTTTGGTTCCTGCTGGCACCCTTTCCCTGTGTCTGTTTGTTTTGTCAAAGCAGGGAAAGTCCGTAACTCAGAACTGGACAGCAGACCTAGCCCTTTCTTTCCCACCAAGGATTGTCCAACAAAATCAAAAGATTCTAACCAATATCTCTCTCTGAGAAAGGGACTGGATAGGTTCTGATTATGTTTGGTCTGGATAACCACTCAGTTGTGATTCCAAAAATACTTGTATCTTGTTCTGATACCTTTTCTCTTGTGAACTCTGATAAATACATTTCCAAATGTTGGCATGAATTTTCCAGTATGTTTGGCCACAGGACTAAGCAGGTTGAAGTCTCTACACTCAAAAGCCTGGAAGCAGTGACAAGGGGCGGTCTCCAGACTGAACTGTCTCGCTTGGCCCCTTAGCCCTATTAACTTCAGTGGGAATTCAGTGCCCCACAGTATCAGGCCTTTGTGGGTCAGCTTTTGTCCCAGTCACTTCAGCATCACAGGCAGCTCCCACCCCAGACAGCATCTGGGCTCACATCACTGTCCATGGCATTCCCTGGGGACCCTGCCCCCATGTCCCTCATGGGGAGCTCCTGTGCCCCCTATGCTTCCTCCTTGGTATGCATTTGCCATAACCCCCATTTATCTCCCCAGGGCTCCTCTCCTCCTCCCACCACCATTGCATTCATCTCTTCCTGAGCAGCTGGGCACTCCCCATCTCCTTCATGTCACCTCCCAGGTGAGACTCTTTCCCTCCTCAGACTCATGGGTTTCCTCCCCTGCCAGCCCTGTCCCCAGGGAGCAGAGATGAAGCCAGTACCATTCTGCAGCTAATATCACCAGGAGCCTTCAGAAGTGGCGACAGAGCTCCCATCAAAACCGAGATAGGGAGCAAGAGGAGTGGCAAGGTGTTGAGATCAATTCAAAGCTAAGGGGAACCAAGGAAGGGAGTTAATCAAGCATGGACAAGCCCTGTGAGACCCACAATGATGCAGGACAGGCCCTGCTAGGTCTTTCTCCAGCCTTCATTTCTAACGTGCCAAGTGATGGGGCTCCCCTGTGGGAGACTGTAGCTGTGCCTGGGGTGTCCCAGTGGGGGCCAGCTATGATCACTCAATTAGGGTGAACTGCAAAGAATGGGGGCAGACAATCCCCATAAAGCAGGTGGAGATTCCAATGCTCACCAAGCCAGCTGCTTTATGACCTTACTGGTTACTCAAAAGTCCAAACAACACAGTTCCCCTTAAAGTGATCCAGACTCAGGCCTCCACCCAGGAACCCATGTCAAATATGATGATTCCTGAAAATCTTATTTCATCATATAGAAGAAAAGTTTCTACCAATCCCAAGGGACTAGACACATTATCTTCCAGGTTATTGAATAGTCCAGATCTTACCCAAATACATGCAACAGCCAATTCTTATTAACTAAACTAAAATTTATTAAAAAACAAGAGAGAGAGAGTATGGTTAAAAGATCAATATACATACAGACATGCGTTCAGTTCTTAAGATTCAGATTCATAGTGATGGTGAGCTTGGTACCTGCAAAGAGTTCTTTCAGAAATTGTTCATAGGTTACAGTCCAATGTCACTGCAGGGTGTTCCAGTTTAGGACTGGAATCTCAGTCCTTATGGCCTAAGCTTCCCCTGAATGAAGCCTCAGGCAGATCTGAGATGACAGAATCAGGACCCAAGGATCTTTTATACAATTTCATGTTGTCTTTGACAAGTTGGGAGTTCCTCTGGGAACAAAAGGTAATTAGGATGACTTTGAAGGAGGTCCATCACCAGTACTTAGCTATAGAATTAAGTAAGACAATTTGCTTGTTCTTCCACCATTCACAGATTATTTGCTGTACATTTCAAAGAGAGATGAATACAGAGATATCCTATGTTTACAATTCATTTAAGTGCTAGGATTTCCTTTGATCTCTGAATTATCAGAATACAGCATAGACAGGGACTGTTGATTACACTGTCAGTCCTACTCATACATATGTAAATACAAACAAACACAAACATCATCCCTCCACAGGTCTTTTGAGGGTTGTTTATTTTGCAGGATGTTTAACCCTTTCTTGCCATGTGTCACAGTAGCCCTCCCTGATAATCCCCCTCCCCCACTAACCCAACAACTCCTCTCTGCCAGTCTCTATCTTGCTATGCAGCCTGTGTCTATTTGCCCTCCCCCAACTCCCTAGAGCAGGTCCTCCGTGTCTCAGGGTGGGATGGGGGGCAGGGGCTCAGCTCTGCCAGTCATAGAATTCAAGGATGGGAAAAGCCCCAGGGATCCAGCTGCATTAGACTCTAAGCAATGGCCCTGGAACAAGCATGGAACAGACGAAATAACAAATCCACGGAAACCTGCTCAAACCCAGGCACTGCAGGCAGGACCCCTGTCCAGAGGTGCCAGGCCCCAGCCAGCTCTCAGTTACATTTGGTTTTTTAATGTTTCCTTTGCAGACACTTGGCTAATGGCCCCATTAGAGGTGTGGGCAGATAATGAATATAAAGAGGAACACAAGGAAGGAGACTGAGGCTCTCTCTTCAGTGGCTTTTATGGAAGGAATGAAAAGTGGTTTGCACACATTTAGGTGCCTCACTGCCCTCCCTTCCTGCACAGAGCAGGGCACACCTCTCCCCATCGCTCAGAAGGGAAACAGGCCCAGGGAAGGGAGGGGGCGTTTCTAACCTTACACAGAAAAGGAGGCAGAGCCAGGAATGGAATCATGTCTCCTAACCCATAGCCCCATCCAGAACTGGACCCCAGCCCCCTATGCTCTAACCATTAGACCCCAAACCCCTCCAAGCGGTTGGGATAGGAAAAGGGATCTGGGCTCCCAGTACCTCATGCTCTAACCACTATTCCCCACTCCCTTCCATCAATGCTCGACTACTACGCCAACCTGCCCTTTCAGAGCTAGTTGTTCTCAAGCTGTGCGGCTTTCTTTGTTCTTCATTCATGTTCCTGGACTTCCCGGTGTTCACGGGCAACAAGAGCAGGTAGTGGATGTGGTTAGACGACTAGGTGAGTGGCAGGGCCAGTGAGGCTAGGAAAGTCAGCACCCGTGCAGGCATGACAGCTGCCCCAAGAAGATGAACCACAGCCCATGATGGAAATTGGTCTGCTCCAGGAAGATGGTGGGAAACTCCTGCAGGGAGCCTCTGTCCCTGACAGCTGGATGCATGCTATGTCCTGGCTCACATACCTCCTGGGAGCCCCTTAGGGAAAGGAGGGAATGTGAAAGAGGCAGGAAGGTGGAGAGGAACCAGAGGCAATGTTTGTGGTTGGGAAAGTCCAAACCTGAAGCAGGATCTTGCCTCCTTTCCTCTCCTCTGCCTGGCTTTGCCTTTCCAGCATCCCTTTTTCTGGGTTCCTTCCACATTTGTTCTCTGCAGGCGGCTCACTGCTTTGCTCCAAGGCAAAGTGCAGAAGGAGCCCCTGGAGCATGGGGTCTGGAGGCAGCTGTTTCTCCAGGGAACCCTGCTGTCTCTGGGAGCCCAGCATGGGGCCAGCAACTCCAGGGAGGAAGGAGGGATCCTGCCTGCAGCCTCCCTGGGCAGCAACTTCCAGCCTGCTGGCTCCAGGGTGCCTTATGAAGGAGGGATCATCATAGGGAGTTTAGCCTTCAATTGCAGATGTTCTAAAAAGGATCTGGGTATTGCTGAGGGCAACTCTGTTGAGACCTCTGCTCAGTGCATAGTTGGAGCCAGGAAAGATCTAATTCCTGCTTCCAAATCCCCACCTCAATCCAGCACCCTTGCTCTAATCCCTGCTCCTTCAACACCTGCACCTCAATCCAGCACCTCTGCTCTAATCCCTGCTCCCAGATGCTCCAACACCCCCACCTCAGTCCAGCACTCCTGCTCTAATCCCTGCTCCCAACACCCCCACCTCAATCCAGCACCCTTGCTCTAATCCCTGCTCCTTCAACACCTGCACCTCAATCCAGCACCTCTGCTCTAATCCCTGCTCCCCGATGTTCCAACACCCCCACCTCAGTCCAGCACCTCTGCTCTAATCCCTGCTCCCAGATGCTCCAACACCCCCACCTCAGTCCAGCACCTCTGCTCTAATCCCTGCTCCCAGATGCTCCAACACCCCCACCTCAATCCAGCACCTCTGATCTAATCCCTGCTCCCAGATGCTCCAACACCCCCACCACAATCCAGCACCTCTGATCTAATCCCTGCTCCCAGATGCTCCAGCACCCCCAGCTCAATCCAGCACCTCTGCTCTAATCCCTGCTCCTCCAACTCCCCTATCTCAATCCAGCGCCTGTGCTCTAATCCCTGCTCCCAGATGCTCCAACACCTGTCACCTCAGTCCAGCACCCCTGCTCTAATACTTGCTCCCTGCTTTTCCAACTTCCCCACCCCAATCCAGTGCCCCTGCTCCCAGATGCTCCAACACCATCACCTCAGTCCAGCACTCCGGCTCTAATCCCTGCTCCCAGATGCTCAAACACCCCCACCTCAATCCAGCATCCCTGCTCCTCCAACTCCCCTACCCCAATCCAGCACCTCTGCTCTAACCCCTGCTCCCAGATGCCAGACTCTCCAGCACTCCCAGCACATACCATATTCGCAACTGGCACTTGCAGCCAAACTCCCCCTGCATTCCCTGGGATAACACCAGTCCCAAATCCGTGCTTTCCTGGTCCCCCATCTCCAAAAGGGGCCACAAGGACCATGCTTCATAGGATCACACTAACACAGATGGAACACATAGGATGTTCTAGTGCCATCTAGTGAACTCCCACTGTAAACTTGCATCAAGTCACAGACGCCCCCTAAAATATGTAAGTGCAGAGTGCCCCCTCTCCCTCCAGCTTCCAGACTGCGTAACTCTTAGGTTTGCCCACCGAGGACTGCTGGGCAAAGCTGCCCTCAAAACTCCCCTCCCTCATCCTCTTTGTCTCTGGTGAATTCCTGGCAAGCGTATCAGTGTCTGCCTCTCCCGGCTACGTCTGACCTTGCCCAGGAGGCTCAGCTATTGACCAGCTACCTCAAGTGTCTGCTTGGTCCATGGAAGGGGATCACTCGGGCATGTGCAGCGTGGCTAAATGGAAAGCAATTTGTGAGAGGTGAACAGGGAGGCAAAGGCATTTAAAAAACTATTCCAGATGACAAGGAGCAGGTTCATAGTCAGGACAGAGACATGCAGGTCCCTGGGAACAAAAGAGAAACCTCCACGGATGAGTAAATCCAAACCAAAGTCATGCATCTTGCCTTGGTGGCAATGACTCTGGGTGCTGAGACCCCATGTCTTTGCTCACTGTCCCCACAAGATCTGCCATGCTTGGAATTTGCCTGGCTTTGAGAGTCTAAGATTTCACTGTTTAAAAACAACAACAACAAAAGTGTTTCTAGTCTTTCTGGTTGGAAAGGAATCGATGCAGCGACATGTGCCAGAGCCTACAAAGAAAACAACAGAACTGAGAGGTGTGAGCGATCCCATTCAGTGCAATAGGTGGGTTAATGCTGAAATTTAAAGATGTCTGCTGAAATGGCAGCATGGTTAACAATTTAATTGCTGGTAGATTTAGTAGCAACATCTAGCTAATGTGGTAATCCCACAATTCCAAACTGCCCCACCCCAGTCTCCCTATGCCAAAGCCCTCAACTGCCCCTCCTTGGATGCCAAGACCTCTGGCTTCCCCATCCCAACAACATCTCTGATGCAGTTACATGCAGTCAGTGCTTGGGGAGAAGGGTAAAGATAATGGACATTAACAGACACATAAATCCCCAAGGGGCTATGCGGCCCCTATTGCCCAGGGCAGGGGTGGGGCTTGCTGCCTACGGTGTGGAGGGTAGGGACTGCTGCACAGAGTGTGACATTTATGACCCTGCAACCCTGAATCTCCCATCTTTCCCAGAGAAGCCAGGGCTCTGTGGTAGGATTTCAGACCCATGAACTGCCCAGCACATGGACCCCTGACTGCATCCCACAGCCCGACCAAGAAGTTGATTGTGGTTGTTTGCAGGGATAGAATCTCAGGATCTTCTTTAAAAGCACACACCTGGGCACCCGAGCTAAAGGGGACTCTCCAGTCACTGTTATTAACATAGAGACTATGAGACACAGCTGAGCTGCTCTGATTCCAGCCAGCAGAGGGCAGTGGAGTGCAGAGACACTGATTTTTTCCAGGACTGAGTTCCAGTTTTGCAGTCCCTCTGTGGGTGGGGCTTAGCACACCCCAGAGCTGGATGCCCATGAGACCCTGAGGCTGATGCAAAGACAGAGCTTCTATATGACTGAGCACATGAGAAAGTGCATCTCATCCACCCCACTGATTGTGTTTGGACATGGCCTAGCCTGTTACTGCTGATTGTACCTGCATTGGCACAAGAATGCGCTGAAGGAGCCCGACCCCAGTGCTGCCGCCATGGGAAGACCCCTGACTGCAGTGAGAGCCTGAGGGGCTGAGATGCCATATCTCCCATGGACGGCCTATAGAAAGGTGGGAGGAGAGAGATGTTTCTCCATGGCACTCCTATAGAGAGATGACAGGCGATAGCCCTGTAGGCACTTCCCCCATAGACAGAAGGGCAGGGAGTGGGTTCCAGTCCCCGCCAGCCTGTGGGGATGGGGCCCAGGAATCTCTGGGGAAAGGCTCTGTGTATCTTCCGATACCAGTTGGTCCTTCTGAACTTCTGCCTTTGGAAATGGTAAGTGTTGTGATTCTCAGGGCATAGGCTCCCCACTTCTACAGGGCCCCCTACAAGATGTTCCCTGCCAGCCACCCCGGGACATCAATAGCCCTGCTCCAATAGGGTCCTGCACCCAATGCTCCCTGCCAGCCACCACTGAGCCCTGCTCCAATAGGGCCCTGGACCCAGTGCTCCCTGTCTGCTACCTCTGGGGTATTCTATGGGGCTGCCTCCCTGCCAGCTGACATCAGGCAGCTGACAAAGAGAAATAAGATTTCAGTCACTGAACTTGCCCCAGGCGGGCAGCTGACAATCGCTCCCTGCCTTCGCTTCTCCTGCATCTCTCCCCCACCTCTCCAACCCATTTACTGTTAGTTCAGGTCATGATTTCTGTCTGTTACACATGGAGCATTTTAATTACAGCAAGCCGTTTGCCTGCCACGCAGGGAGCCTGCGGGCCCAGCTGGCCAGAGTCACAGCACCAAGGGAGTGGCATGAGACATATGAAGGGCCAACCTGAGCCAGGGCCCTTGGCTGCCAGAGCTGAGAACTAGATGCTCATCCTAGCAGCTAGTACATCTGTCTCAGCAGACCCCCCACTCTGGGGCAGACAGTCCCTCCTCCTCACCAAACCTGATGGAACTGGTAGTGGTGGAGGGGGAATGGGGCCTCAGCCCCCAATGAGGGGCTACAGCAAAGGCACGTGGGCTCCAGTAGAGGCAGGGGAAAGAGCAAAACAGCTGTAACAGTCCTCTATGCTGCAGGGAGCCGTTTATGGGGCCACAACTGCACTGAGAACCAGGTCTTCACGTGGAGCAGGAGCTCCTTAATGGTGGAAATTAAGCCAAGAGCAAGCTGGGATATCTGAGCCCCGTAAACATAGTGGGTCCCAATCACCGTTCTGCAAACATCACTCAGCCAGATCCTTGTGTCTGTTCAGGTTCCCCAGGTGACAAGGTTCCTGCTGGAGCCCAATAGCACTGCCTGGCCCCAGAATGGCATTGTCTGTGCCCATGGTAACAGGGCCCAGTGCTGTTATCACCATGTGGACCCTGCACAGCGGAGAGACAAACAGGCTAGCTAGGACAGGCCCAAGGACAGAGACCAGCTGTGGGACCAAGCTGCCCAGCTATGAGGGGCCCCTTGGCTCCCTGCTGGGTTTGTCCTTCCTCACATTACTGAGGGGGCAAAAGCTCCTGGCAGGAATGGGGCTTACTCACCACGGAGAAGTCCTCTGGCCCACACTCAGCCCCTTGGTAGCTGCAGTTCAGCAGCATGTCCTCCAGCTGGTGGCAAGTGCGGTTGTAGAAGTTGTACATGTTCAGGGGCTGCTCAAAGGCCTCAGGGCTGAGCTGGGCCAGGGGGAAGCCTGGCTCCGTCAAGTTCTCAGACATCAGGGGCGCAATGTAGAGCAGGTCCTCCTGGCTGAGCTGCGAAATCCGCAGGAGGTTGATATTGCAGAAGGTGATGGCTGGAAAGGTCATCTCGGGGCTATTCTGCTCATCCAGCAGCGTGACATGGTGGTACTCCAGGTAGTAGATGATGCGGTCAGCCACCTGGTAGAGGAACATGGAGAGGGAGAGCAGGAAGGCCAGTGCCCAGAGCATCTGCCGCACCCTGAAGCCGCCCTCCATGAAGATGTGGCTAGCTCCGTGCAGTGTGCAGCTGCTGGCAAAAGCCACAATGTCAGCGGCCGTCCTCTCCTCCTCCTCTTCATCCTCCTCCTGACCGTAAAGGAACTCGTCCACGCTGTCTTCTCCTCTCCCCATAGTCCCGTTGTCTCCACGCCCCTCCTCACTGGAGGAGAAGGAGATGGTGCAGAATATCTGGATGGGCATCCTGCAAGGGGGGGGGGTCCTGCCCCTCCTCAACCCTCCTTGTTCCACTGCTGGCCAGGGGGTCCTCAAGGGCTTTGGTCTGACCCTCTTGAGGGACAAAGGAAGAAAGATACGAGAGTGGGAGAGAGAGCTAGGGAGGACAGAGGGAGAGGAAAGTTGAGTAAAAAAGCAGGGAGGAGAGGGGGAGAGAGAGGAAATTAGAGTGACCAGATGGAGACAGGGGGTGGCAAAGGGAGAAGTGGAGACATGGAGAGAAAAAGGGAAGAGAGAAGAGACTGGAGGAGAGAAAGGGACAAATGAGGCATTATCGGAGAAGCAAGAAAGGAGGGGATGGGAGGAAGCTGAGTGAGCAGGAGTTCTGCAGCGCTCCCACCCAGCCCAATGAGGAGCCTAGTCTGGATTGTGGCTGGCAGGGCAAAGAAGAAAAGTGTTGCTGTCTCCAAAAGCTTTGCTGCTCAATTTGCTAACAAGTTGGGAGCTCCCAATCCCCTGAGCTCTGAGCCGAGTTGCAGCACTCCTGTGTGTCTGCGCGCTCTGGACGATCGTATGCGCGTGTGTGAGCGCGGAGCCTACAGCCCAGTGCTGCAAGCAGCCCGGCCAGCAGAGACCGGGCCTGCTGAATAATTGATCAGCATTCCCTGTCCTTGGAGCCGGAGGTGATGAGGGCTGGGGGGAGGAACGCAGTCCAGCCTGGAAGCCCCTGAGGGCCCGATGCACCCAGACCCCATCTTCCCAGGGCCAGGTTGTTTCCTGAACCCATGTCTCAGCCTGTTCTAACACCTCACAACTGTTTATCAAAAAGTGTCCAGAGCCAGAGAGAATATGGGACCCACCGCGCCCAAACCACAATGTCTGGAATTCAGACTACAGAGAATACGGGACCCAGAGACCCCAAACCACAGCGTATGAGGTTCATACCGAAGAGACTCCTCTGGTCATAAACCGATCAAGTTGGAGCCTTGTGCTGGGAAGCTGGATTTCTATTGCCCTTGCAGGACACAGACCATCTCAACCAGGCCCTGGACCTTCCCTGTGTACAGGGGCTTCCCAAATCTGCTACAGTCTCAGGGTGTGGGGCAGGAAGAAGATGCTGTTAGGTGAGCAGAAGAGGCAGCTGGCCTGAGTCTTGGAGAGCAATTTTAAAGTGGATCCTAAAATGAATGGGGAAGAAAGTGCTGGAGCTGCTAGGACTGAGGTGCTTGCGCTGTAAGGGGGTGGCAGCAGGGCCTGGAGAGCCGGCACCAGGAAAGCTGCAATAGCCCAGTTGAGAAAGAAGCTCCTTTTATTCTGATCTGCAACCTCCCTCATGGCAGTGCCTCCTCCCACGCAGAGCCTCGCCTGTGGTTTGCCTTCCCTGCACTCAGACCATTAGAAGGGGAGTCTGATGGGGCCACAGAGTAATTTCCAGACCATTTCTTGCACCGCAGTCGCTGCTTCCTAACCCAAGAGGGACGGGGAATGTTTAAACAGGCAGCACTTGCAGGCCTGAAAGAGCAGGCCGGGAAACTGGCCATTTGGGTGATGCCAACTCAGCATAAAGTGGACACAGCTCATCCCTCTGGCTTCACTGCTCGTGGGCTGCCTCCCCTCCTTAGCATCTGGGTAAGAGAGCCAAGTTCTCAGCACACCCAGTGGGAGGCCTGCACCCAGAAACCTAGTCCTGCTTTCAACTCCAGCCCCGTGGCAAGGGGGAGAATGGCGATGAAAGCCTTGGCTCTGGTATAACCTGAACATGCATGTGATCAGTGCTGCCGTTCTCTGAGCTGGGCCAAAGAGAGGGCTCATCTACAAACAGGGCTCCAGCCAAGGGGAGTGTGAGGGCTGCACCCTCAAGCACTGTCTGTGAAACAAGAAGGTCTCCTTCTGTGCCTCACTTTCCCCATCTGTGACACTTAGAATATGAAGGTGGGAGCTGGGCTCTAGCTCAGCTCTGCCATGGACTAGCCTAGGGCCAGATTCTCAAGAGAGCGCAGCACTTGGCAGCTAGCCTGTTCACAGTGATGCATGTGGCGGGGATTCCCCCTTGTCTCCTGTTTACCCTGAGCAGGTTGCACCATTGCTGGAGCCAATTCAGCAGCCACTGTTCATGGGAGGCCCTACCTAGGGATGACCTAACCAGGCACTGGCAGTGCTAGAAGGGATCAGCAGGGGGAAGATAGGGGGATCCAGAATGGCTGGGCATGGTTCTCTGAGTAGCTTTGAGCCAGGTTCCAGTTTGCCCCACTCCCAAGGACAGGATTCCTCCACTCAAAGCATAGCTGCCAAGGTGCAGAGATGGGAAAGGAGGTACTAGGAGCCCATTCCCTTTCTTTACCGGCCTGGGGGTGTGTGCACATGTTGGGGGGAGAAAGGATGGCTCAGGACTGGCCTGGAAGTCAGAAAGACCCAAGTTCAATTCCCAGCTCTGCCACAGACTCTCTGTGCCCCACTCCCCTAGCTGTACCATAGCCTGACCCTGCCTCCCTAGGGAGCATGAGAATAAATCTGTTACCAGCTGTGCAGCACTTGGACACCACAGTAACCGGGGCTCAGTACAGACCAGAGATAAGGGCTTTACCATGCCAAAGGTAGGTGTCTGCTCAGGGTGGGACATGTTCTTTATCGAGCAGCCACGCCTTGCCCAAAGCACTGGGCTCGTTACAGCGACACTGATGCCTTAGCAGCACAGCACCTTAAAGGCCTGTTGGAGGAGTGCTGCAGAGGATGGAACAATCCAACACCCACAAACAGGGCAGGGGTGGGGATTTAGTACTTCTTGTAAATAACTGAAAGGAGGACTCCCTTAAGAGGACTGGAAGAGCCAAAGCTATAATGAAAGCACTTCATCATCAGTGGGAGCCAGAAACCAGCCTTTTTACTCAGCTTAAACAACTCACAGAGATTTACTGCTTCCTTGGGCAGCACTGGATTTACTGCTCCCACACCCCTTGTGCACACTGAGGGAGAGAGAAAAGGGGGTCACCTGGTCCTGCAGGGAGCCCAGCCCACACAGTCCCCAGTCCTATGCCTTTCAAGCACTGGGCACAATCCCAGCACAATGTGCCAAATTCTCCTCTGGCAAATGCCAGCCCCACCCCACTGATTCCACTGGGGGCTGCCGGGGGGTGAGCAACCTTCTTCTGCTAGCCCCAACAGGCCCAGCTCACCCCAGGGGAACTTCACTGATGACGCTGCCCTAGTGAGTCGCGTCCCTCAGACTCTGCATAGGGCTTCCACTGTCTACTAAAAGGTGCTCTCAGCCCAGACCTTGCTGCAGCCGGGGCCAGAGGCAGGTTTAATGGCCCTCCCCCGACACTCCTTGATTTATTCTTTGACCCTTCTCCATCCCCTTCCCTCCCTTTGCTCACTTAGCACGGAGGCTCAGGTTACCCCAGACAAGAGGCACGCTGACACCCGAGCCAAGCAGGAAGGCGAGTGCCTGCAGCACTAAAGTGACCCTTGAAACCTGAGCCAGGCATTATGGCAGAAATATTCTGAAGGCAGGTTCCAGCAATTAAAAGCTCTTAGCACTAATGAGCCAGGCAGGGCAGCAGGGCAGGGTCTGTGCCCCCTTGCCTAATTAGTGTCCCCATTCCAGGTGGGGTGGGAGCTCTGTCAGCTCCTGTATTAACCTTGGCACAACTTGTCAGCTGGGAGACGACACTTCAATGGTGTCTGTCTCTTGGGTGAATCCTGACGAAGCTAGGCCCAGAGTGTGTCCATTGCAGCGCCTCATTGAATGTATCTACCCTGAGTTCAAATGCCCCTGACTGTCCTGCACCAGCTGACTGGGCTCCTGGGCTACAAAGGTGCAATATAGACATTCGGACTGGGCTGGAGCCTGGGCCCCAAGCCAGAACGTCCACACTGTAATTGTAGAGCCCTGCAGCCCACATCAGCTGACAGGGGCCAGCTGTACATTTTATTGAAGTGTAGACACCTTGTGAGGCCTGATTGCGGTGTACTGAGCACCCTTGACTCCCATGGGAAGGCAACGGAGGGCTCTGGCTGCCACACAGAATTGGGCCCTCAGTGAGGGGTTCTGTCTTGAACTAACCACTCCCAAGGCCTCTTTCAGCTATGTGTCCTCCAGGAACTAAATGATGCCAGGCTGCCGCCCACATCCACACACTGGGCCACAGCCCAGATTTAAGGACCCATGAATCCTTGTCTTGAATCACACGCCCCAGACCAGTTCACTGACAATACCATTATCTACGATGTGCTGCGTTGCACTATTTCTGCCTGTGTTTCTGGGCACGTGCACATGTGCTGTACAATGTGGCGCAGCAGGTAATTACTAGGGCCTGTGTAGCAAGAGTTGCATGGCCTGCAGGGGAGGGTGTTGCTGCAAACCCCAGTCTGTGTTATCCATGAGCCTTGGGCTGCACGTGCATCTGAGTTCCTAATTTAAGCTGCAGAAGGCTGGATCTCTGGATCCTTCCAGCTCTTCCCTTATCAATAATTATTGTTACCCTTTTTCAGGTAAGGCATGGGGGGGGCAGGGGGGAGGCACGTGGGAGATGTTAAAAATAAGACATGGAAACAGAACCAGTGCAGAGCTTGGGTGCTGCACCAGCTGGTGCCTGCGCCAGCCAAGTGCCTGCGTCTGCACTTCTGGATCCACTTCCATTCCGAGGTGCAGATCACTGAGCCAGTGCCCTGGGGGAGGTGGGGAGGGGAAAGGAGGCATATCCTGGGAATCACTGAGCCAGTCCCCATGGGTCCTTTGGGGCCAGGAAAGAAGCAGGACAGCTCGGTCCAAGGACAGCTACTACCTTAGGAATGCGCAGAGCGGATGCTGGTTCTGAAAGGCTCCAGGAGTTGATGGGACAGGAGAGAAGCAGCAAAGTGTGGGAACCAGAGGAGGCTTTTCTACCTCAACTTCAGCTTGAAAAGGCTGAATCTCTGCCTTTATCAACAGACTTCCAGTTCTCAGGGCCTGGCGTGAGAAGCCTGCGGGCTTTCTTAGAGTCCATAGGTGGATGGGAGAAGCCTGGGACCAAGAGTCCTCAGGGAGGGTGGCAGATGGAAGGGGCCTGCAGTCCCCCTGGGTGGGTGGGAGGAACCTGGGGGCCTGGGTCCCCCAGGATGGAAGGGAGCCTGGATCTGTGGCTGAAGTAGCCTCAGGTGAAGAGCTCCAATGACCTGCACACACTTGCATTGTTTGTCACTGAGCAGCCAGCAAGGAGCTCATGAATCTCCACGGCACTTCCTTAACTCAGCCACTATCTGCCCCAAGAAGGGAGGATGGTCCAGTGGTTGCAGCACTAGTCTGGTGCTCAGGAGATCTGGGTTCAATTATTTTCTTTGCTACAGATTCCCTTTGTGATCCTGGGCAAGTCCCTAAGTCTTTCTGTGCCTCAGTTCCCCCTATATGTGACAGAGGTGAGTAAAGAATTGCAAAGATTTTTGTTATTAGGGGACATAGAGGCCCCACAGCTAGAAAGAGAATCTTGGTCCCTTCTGCTGTCCATGCCAGGCCTACGTTTCTGCCGCGCCCCTCCTCAAGCTAGTTGGGATTTCAGTCATGATTTCTCCCTCCAGGACTTGGAGTAGTTTTGGTCATGCAGCCTGCTTTGTCTTCTTTGCCAGCATGATGACGATCAAAGCCATCGAGAACTGTCCCTGGCCCAGCTCTGACATGATCCTGTTGCTAGCATGTCACCAACTGCTGGGCTCCATCCCCCCTGCGGCGGAGAGCATCAGTAACATGAGTTAATAAGATGTTTCTCTCCCCCCTTCAGGAGGGAGTATGGAGAGGTAACTCCCAGCAGCTGCTTAATTCATGCCCAGCCTTGCTGGGAGACTGAACAGGAAACAAGCCCTCAAGGAGTGAGTGGTGGGAGAGCCTGGGAGGAGAGCAGGGCTCTGGAGCCACCCAGACTGAATACACACTGCTCTGTGCAGACCAGGCCGGGCACTGGGGCACAACACCAGCTACGTTTGCCTAGGGAAACCTCCCCAAAGCTACGGTGCTTGACCAGTTCCTGATCTGCCACACTTGTGCAGGGGCACCCTCAGACATTTCCCCCAGAGTATGCAGCTCCAATCCCTGCTGCAGCTGCTGGCCCCACTGCCTCGTCTGCTGAGTCCATGGCACACTCAACCCCCACCTTGCAGCCTGCCCCCTCCAGGTGCAATGTCATCCCCTTTCCTGAGAGGAAGAGGGAGAGGCCAGACCAGGTCCTGGTGCAGGAGTTGGTCCCATGTAGCAAGGAGGAGCAATGCTGGCCACCCCACTGCCCAGTATGCCCACTTAGGGTTGGCCCTGTGGCCCTTCTAATGTGATGGAGGACCACAAGCCAAACCTGACCAGCGCTGCAACCTTTCCCCATGTGCCCAGGGATCACAACACCACTCACTCAATTTCAGGAAACTGACGCACAAGGGCGGGCAGTGATTTGCCCAAGGTTACATACAATCAGCAGCTGATTTGGAATGAGGACCCAAGTGTGCTGGCTCCTAGGTCCCTGTTTTAATCATTAGACTCCACTGTCCTCCCAAGGTTGGGAAGAGAACATAGGAGTCCTGGCTCCCAGATTTCTGCTTTCCCCATTAGGCCAACTCTATGATGTGCTCTGAGCTACCTGTGCGATTCTGATGAGCTTCTCCATGCTCAGGGGATGTGCTACCTTAGGGGTGGCCAACCTGAGCCTGAGAAGGAGTCAGAATTTACCAATGTACATTGCCAAAGAGCCACGGTAATACATCAGCAGCCCCATCAGCCCCCCACCCCAGCACCTCCTGCCCACCGGCAGCCCTGCCAATCAGTACCTCCCCCTCCATCCCTGTGCTTCCTGCCTGCCGCGATCAGCCATTTCACAGTGTACAGGAGGCTCTGGGATGGAGGCAGGGGCAGCTCTATGTATTTTGCCACCCCAAGCACGGCAGTCAGTCGATTTTCGGCGGCATGCCTGCGGGAGGTCAGCTGGTCCTGTGCCTTCGGCATACCCGCTGCTGAATTGCCACCGAAGCCGTGGGACTGGCGGCCCTCCCGCAGGCATGCCACCGAAGGCAGCCTGACTGCCGCCCCCTGTGGCTTGCCACCCCAGGCACACGCTTGGAGGTGGGGAGGAGCAAGGGTGCAGCAAGCTCAGGGGAGCGGGCAGGAAAGGGGTGGAGTGGGGACAGGGCCTGGGGTTGAGCAGTGGAAAGTTGGCACCTGTAGCTCCAGCCCTGGAGTCAGCACTTATGCAAGGACCCACATATTAACCTCTGAAAAGCTGCATGCGGCTCCGAAGCAACAGGTTGGCCACCCCTGTGCTATCTGCCTTCCCCCACTCTGCCTCTTGAGGTTGGGCCTCTGGAGCTCTTACACCCACTGCTGTACAAGGGCCTGGACATGCTCTGGGTCAGTGAGCTGTAGGGCAGATCCCCGTCACTCTGTTACTACAGAGAGTGACTAATGGAAGGCTCTTCCCCTTGCTCTGTCCTGCAGTCCTGGGCGTGACCAGGTCTCATGCACCAAGATGTGCAGGGTTCTGGCTAGATGCCACAAAAGGCTAGTGGATGAGGCCTTCCTTTGCTGCCACTCCCCTGGAACTCTGATCCCGGCCACCTCCTTGGAGTCCAAGAGACAGGGTTCTGCAGGGCTGGTGGGAAGTGCAGAGAAAGCAGGCAGATCTGACAGCGGCAATGGGACATTTCACAGCCTCTAATGCCTTAATTGCAGGAGAGATCAAAGCCTGGACGGAGATATTCATAGTAATAAACCAATCCTCAAGAAGGTGGGTAGAAAACAACTTGTCAAGCATCACCTTATCCCAGGCCTTCAAGCAGCAATCACACACCAGAGAACCACCTTTCAGAGCCAGACCAATTCATTTAATAACCAGTATCAAATACTCTCCTCCTCCCTTTGGTAACATCACCAAGATCCAATGGGCTAAGAGAGACAGCAAGATCCAGTGGCTAGAGCAGGGGACTGGGAGCCAGCACTCCTGGGTTCTCTCTGAAGCTCAGGAAAGAAGAGATGCCTAGTGGTTGGAGATAGGGACTGAGAGCAATGTCCAGTGGTTAATGCACTTCCTGGCCTTTTGAGAGCTGCTGATTAATAATATTCACCCTTCTTCCTAGCACTGCAGTTTTAGCGAGGATGAGTGGAGGGGAAAGCAGAGGCTCCCTGGATTCTGCTCAGGTGGGGGCTGGTGGGAGAAGGGCTGCTTCCTGGCTAAAATAAGCAGTAATGGGGTATGAAGGTTCAGCCTCCGGTCCCCGCATGCTCTGAGTTTGCTCCCAGTAATCGGTTGTGTGGAGCAGCTGGTCTCTCTTAACCTCCCGAGGAGCTGGAATCATCAGGATTCAAGTGAACAGCTGTCCAGAGTAACCAGGAGTGGAATCCAGGGAATGAATATCTGATGGGGCAGCACAATGACACCAGGAGTCCATGGAGTCCTGCCTTCTCAGGGGGCCACACCACCCTGGGCTCTAGCAAAGAACAGCCTGGAGTGTGCATTAGAAGGACAGCCCCAGGGTGCAAGGAAGGGGAAGAGGCACAGTTCAGAACACACCAGGCTCCACTTATCCCTAGACTGAGACACCTCCCCCATCCTGAGACCCCTGATCTGACCCTAACCAGGGGCTGGGGAGACACTGGTTATATTCCAGCACTGGCAATTACATTTGCCCTCCGTAGACTCCCCAACATCAATGTCAGGCAGATCTGAGATTCTCTTTTATGTTCCATCCTGAAACTGCCATGAGGCTGTGAAACAGCCAATATGCTCCAAACCAGAGGTGGCTGCAACAGTTCCTCACTGCATGTATGTATACATTTTTAACACACACTCACTCTCTCTCTCTCTCTCTCCAAGATTAGATAGATAGATAGATAGGTAGATACTTCTTTGGGGTGAAAGGTCCTACAATGTAATTTATTGTTGTTATGACTTATTATTTGCTTAAGACCTGCCAAACTTGGAGCCTGGTGCCTGATATGTCCCACAGAGCCCAATACCCAACATGCCATGTCACACAGAGCCCAGTACCCAAGATGTTACATGGAGCCTGGTACCCTATTCGACACATCACATGGAGCCCAGTACCTGACTCGACAAGTCACACGGAGCCCAGTACCACACATGACACATGGCATGGAGCCCAGTATGAGAGATGACATGTTGCACAGACACATGGAGCCGAGTATCCAACACGAGACATCACATGAAACCCAGTACCCAAGATGTTACATGGAGCCCAGTACCCAATTCAACACGTCACGTGGAGCCCAGTACCTGACTTGACATCTCACACAGAGCCCAGTACTTGACACATCACAGGGACATGACACAACATGATACGTCACACAGAGACCAGTACCCAATTCAACACGTCACGTGGAGCCCAGTACCTGACACGTCACATGAAAGTTACTCTGGAGACACTTATTTCGTTTTCCTGTAAACAGCCTGACAGGGAGGGGAAAGGAATAAGTTGTTCCTGTCCCCAGATTTTATAGACGCTTTCAAAAGCCACTTAAGTTTGTCCCTGAAGGGAGCCCTTCCCTTCCCAGACAACGCTTGCAGTCAGGAAAGCAAACCAAACATTGGGCTGTTTTAAGGAATGAGACGGGGATGATGTGAAGCGTATCTAGCTGCCACTGGAGAATGCAATGGTCCCCGCCATCAGAATATTGTGCTCAGTTCTGGTCACCCCACTGCAGAAAGGATGGAGAGATTGGACAAGGGACCTTTCTCCAGCAGTGTATAGGGCCACCAACAGCCCCATGGGGCTGGAGGTGAATTCCCTCCACTCTCTAGGGCAGGTTATAATTCTCCATGAGGGGGTTCCTTACATTTTCCTCTGACACATCTGACCCACTTGATCAGGTCTGGAGCAGGGGACTGGGGAGGAGCCAGAGCTGCCAAATTTCCAGGCAGTAGGGTCCTCCCAGCCCACTGTTATTTTCCATCTCGACTAGGGAGGGGCCAGCGCAGTGCTGCCAGGAGCCCCTTCCATGCCGATAGGCTGTGACTGCCTAGGCAGCATTAGCTGATTAGTCAGAGCCAGGGAGAACCATGGAGCCTGTCTGTGTCCAGGAGCCTCAATTCAGAATCCTCTTCATAGCCCTCTGAGACAAGTCCTGCCTGATCCCCCTGAGGGCAGCGTGCTCAGGTCCAACCTGGCCTCTGGGAGAGTTCAGCTCCAGGTCTAAAGGTCACAGCTCAGCACATATCAAGGGACCTGTGGCTGCCCCACTAACTTTCTGGACTTCCTCCCATTGGGTACTTGTTCCTCTGGAGGCCACAAGATGGCAGCAACTCACTTGTGTCTGCCAGGAGAAGGGTCTGCTGGGCTGGAGTTTGGCTGGGCCTCTCCAGCTGGCAGAACCGAGTTCTGGGCTGACACACACAGGATGCTCTGTCGTTCAGTTAGGAAATCAGTGGGAATCCCTGTGCCAGATCCCAGCCATGGAGTTAAAGGTGTAGGGAAGGGTGGAGGGAATCTACTGTGCCTCTACTACTGCCAAGACCTCTTTGGTTGGTTAGTATCCCCATGTCAGGTTGGACCCTTCACACCTCGTGCTCCCCATGCTGAGATTAGGAAGGAAACAAGTGACTCTGAAGAGTAAAAGTATCTGCCCACAGTGAGAGACAGGACACACTCATCCACTGTACAGTGAAATTATACTAGAGCCCCTTCCCTGCCTTGGGACAGGAGGGGAATTCAGTCTCTGTTCAGTCCTTGGCTAATGAGAAGCCAATCAATGGTTTCCTGACATGGAAACCCATGTCCTAGGAATTGAGCTGAGAACGGCTCACTCATTTCACACCACCGAATGGCTTTGGGCACTAGTGACCTGAATTTAAACTTGCACCTCAAAGGGAAAAAGTTTGATGGCCAGTTTGTAAGCCAGCCAGGTGCCCCTGCCTGACCCAAGACGCTGCATCCCAGTGCCCACCGTCAGCGCCTCTGAGAAGAAAACCAGCGCGTGCCAGTTGGCCCCAGCTGCACCCCTGGAAGCTGCTTTGCTAATGCTACAGCACAGGGATGCTTGTGCCTGGGTGAGAGATTGGAACGCACAGTGGAGCAGCAGAGGCTGCTTAGCTAGAAAGTGGGTGGATGTCTCAGCCCAGTTCATCATTTCACTTGGGGCTGTCTGAGAAACTGAACAACGAGTCCAGCACTTGTTCTCTCTCTTTCTCATTCACCCTCACACACAAAATATCTCTCATCCCCTCAGTGAGCCTGGTTAGAGTTGCTCTTGCTCATCCGCATGCCCAGCTCACGGTGCTCATGCTCCCCAGTGGTGGTTCCACACTCTAGTCGAACCATCACATTCCCTGACATCAGAGACCTCTCTGGGATGCATGCTGGGGGGACATAGTATAGGGAGGCCAATTGACATGGTCTCCTTCTCACATCTGACAGCTTGGGCAGCTCCGCACAACTGGACTGCAGGTGATCTCCCGTTCAGACCAGGGGTCACCATGGTATGTTGGGAGTGTGGTCCATAACTCCCCATAGGGATCAGGTTTAAATCTAGAGTCTGGCGCCTCTAGGGTATAACTGGGGTTCAGAGCTGGAACAATAATACACAGCAGCAGGAGCCCCAGATCCATACAGGGAATGGAAGCCCTTCTGTTCCCAGGATGGTGTGAGCCCAGAACTCGAGTTAAAGATATGTCCTAGCACAAATGTAGAGTTGCTCCAGAGCACATTCCTGACCCCTCCCTCCCATCAAAGCTGCATGGATGCTGCTCCCTAACTCGCCCTCTGATGCCAGCTTGAGGATGTGGGGAGAAGGTGGGATCACCCACGCAGCTCTGATCAATGCCTGGACTAATCTTCTCTTGCCACCTACACCTCAGCTTCCCAGCTCCAGGCTCCCTCTTATCAGATCCTACCACCTTGCATCTGTTCCCTTCACCTGCCGAGCTGAGCGTGGCTTGTGTTATCCGGCTCTTTATCCCCAAGATTAGATGTGTCACAGTGGATTAGCATGTCACATTCTAATGCAGAAAAATTGATGATTAAAGAAAAATTGTGCCCATGTATAATTCACCCCCTCCTTTTCCTTCCACACCATGTCCCCATGGGCTCTGGGACCTAGAGGAATCCAACAAGAAGGTTCATGCACCACAGTTAGGGTAGAAGTAGCTTTCCTCACCCCTGACACCCTAAATTGGGGCTGGGGAGGTTAAGCCTAGTGTGCAGGAGAGCTATGCGGATGGATGGGAAATCCCCAAGGGAGAGGCCAGCAAGCCCAGAAAAGAGAGTGGACGGGGGTGGGGTGGAAGAAGTGTGTGTGTGTTGAGGGGACACTAAATGAACCGTACAGCAGGGATAACCCCAGCCTCCATCCCATAATAACCTAGGCAGTCTTTCCTGGCCTCCAGCCCATAACATCCTAGGGGCAGCCAGCCCCAACCTCCATAGTAATCAAACCCTAGGGGCTGCCCCACCCCTCATCCCTTTATGGATGGATTTAGCTGGTGAGCTGGAGTTATCTGGACACAGCTATGGTCCCAGGCACTTGCACCCTAGCTCTGCAGACACTCTGAGCTGCTCACCATTCCACTGAGAAGTGTTAAGAATCAATTTTTTAGCACAATTTTGCAATTATTCACAGTGTCTGGTAAAGGGGGAAGTAAAAAGGCCAGTAAAACCTTCATGTTCATGGCCTGGAGAAGGTACCTGCAGGAGCCTTGAGACCCCGGAACAGCTCCGGACTACACAAACAGCTCAGAGAGCCATACCATATTATGCTACCCTGCAGTTCTGGGACCCTCAGCGTCTGAGCACAAAAAAAGATCCTGCAGCCTTAGGAAAAGTAGAAATCCACCCAATACCCACAGCCTCTGTATTTCCATTTTCCAACCTCACTAATCAGATGAGATAAGGAAAAACACCTGGGGGAGAGAGGCACTGCAGGGGAAAAGATGCAGAGCACGGTGGGGACACAGACTGGGATTGCAGAGGTGGAGGAGACATAGGGGATGTGGCGGGAGAGATGGAGAATGTAGAAGGGGAGAGATGAAGAGCATATGGCTGTAGCTAAGGCTCTCTTTTAACGCGAGTGGAGCAGGAATTGCTGGGCCAGGAAGTTCCACTGTCCTTGACTCATTCTGTGGCCATAGGTGCAGCAGGATGGCTCAGGACAGCACCTGACATTACACACCATTGGAGCTGCAGCAGCCCCAAGGCCCCATGCAAAGAGCCTGTGCCCTGTGGATGAGAAGCTGAGTCAGGTCTATGTGTGGGAATCGCATGGGACTGGGAACAGCTTTGCCCATTCCCTTGTGGGAAGCAGTGCTGTCTAGCAATTAGAGCAGGGGGCTGAGAGCTGTGGGAAGAGGGAGTGGATAGAGTAGGTGAATGGGAGTCAGGCCTTGGTGATGGTGTAGAGTGTGGCCTGTGGATCAGAGCCAGAGAGGACCTGGAAATCAAGGTTCCATCCCCATCTACGGGAGGGAGTGTGCTGCCAGCCGCAAGTCAGGCCTCAGGATTCTTGTCCTGCTGTGCTGCCTGGCAGAATTTACCGGTGGCTCAGTGAGCTCAAAAAGCAGCAAAGAATCCTGTGGCACCTTATAGACTAACGGACGTTTTGGAGCATGAGCTTTCGTGGGTGAATACCCACTTCCTCAGATGCATCTCCAAAACGTCTGTTAGTCTATAAGGTGCCACAGGATTCTTTGCTGCTTTTCCAGATCCAGACTAACACGGCTCCCCTCTGATCAGTGAGCTCAGTTGCTGGAATTTACCAGCTTCACACTAGAGGAGTCACAGACCCAACGTACTATCAAAGGAGCCGTTTTTATTCTTCAGTCCCAGAGCTTGAAATGCCAAATGCTGCACAAAGTTCACCATTCTGCCACCAGCACCATGTGCCCTCTCTCCCCAGGGACATTCTCACTGCTTGGGGGGAGCTGGAGATTCTCCAAACCATTCTGGGTGACCCTGGGAACAGTGATGGGTCCTGGCCTGATACCTCTCCCTGAACCAGGCAGGAAGGCAATTCCAGGATTATCAAGAGAGACTAGACAGGGTCAGAGATGCTGGGAGCAGTGAGCATGGAGCAGGCATAGCCACCCTGGGACAGATGTTCCCCAGATCTCACCCCATGGAGCCTTTGGGAGACACAAGGAGAGGAGGGGAGATGGGTCTGGGCAGCACTGGGGCCTAAAGGGAAGGGTATTGAGAAGACCCAGGGCCGTGGGCTCAGCAGAAATCCGTGGAGGGGAGGGGCTATGGGAGCAAGGAGGCCCCTGGGAGGGGGGGAGCAAGGCAACCCCATCCTGTCTCCCCATCTATCCTGTCTCCCATTCCGCTTGACCCTGTCCTCTTCTGTCTCACCCCATTCTTCCCAGCGTGGATCTGTCCCGTCCCATTCAAAACTGTTCTGCTCTGCTCCCACCCTGTCATATTCCCCAATATCATCCCAATCCCTCCAGCCTGTCCAACCCCCTACATCTCACCCCCCATCAGCCCTCTCGCCCTGCCTTCATCCCCATCCTGTCCCCCTACATCCCATCCTACTTCATTCCAATCTCCATGGCTTCATCCCCTATATCCCACCCCACATGACCCCAAACTCCCTTGGCTCATCCTGTCAGCCCTGTCCCACCCCCCTACATAGAATCATAGACTATCAGGGTTGGAAGGGACCTCAGGAGGTATCTAGTCCAACCCCCTGCTCAAAGCAGGACCAATCCCAACTAAATCATCCCAGCCAGGGCTTTGGCAAGCCGGGCCTTAAAGACCCTAAGGAAGGAGATTCCACCACCTTCTTAGGTAACTCATTCCAGTGCTTCACCACTCCTTAAGTGAAAAAGTTTTTCCTACTAGCCAACCTAAACCTCCCCCACTGCAACTTGAGACTATTACTCCTTGTTCTGTCATCTGCTACCACTGAGAACAGTCTAGATCCATCCTCTTTGGAAACCCCTTTCAGGTAGTTGAAAGCAGCTATCAAATCCTGCCTCATTCTTTTCTTCTGCAGACTAAACAATCCCAGTTCCCTCAGCCTCGCCTCATAAGTCATGTGCTTCAGCCCCCTGATCATTTTTGTTGCCCTCCCCTGGACTCTTTCCAATTTTCCCACATCCTTCTTGTAGTGTGAGGTTCAAAACTGGACACAGTACTCCAGATGAGGCCTCACCAATACTGAATAGAGGGGAATAATCACATCCCTCGATCTGCTGGCAATGCTCCTACTTATAGAGCCCAAAATGCCGTTAGCATTCTTGGCAACGAGGGCACACTGTTGACTCATATGCAGCTTCTCATCCACTGTAATCCCTAGGTCCTTTTCTGCAGAACTGCTGCCTAGTCACTTGGTCCCTAGTCTGTAGCAGTGCATGGGATTCTTCCATCCTAAGCGCAGAACTCTGCAATTGTCCTTATTGAACCTCATCAGATTTCTTTTGGCCCAATCCTCTAACCTGTCCAGGTCCCTCTGTATCCTATCCCTACCTTCCAGAGTATTTACCATTCCTCCCAGTTTAGTGTCACCTGCAAACTTGCTGAGGATGCAATCCACGCCATCCTCCAGATCATTAATGAAGATATTGAACAAAACTGGCCCCAGGACCAACCCTTGAGGCACTCCGATCCCCTGTCAATCACCCCAATCCCCCAGCTCTGTCCCTTTTAATCCATGTGACTCACAGGCTGGTCTCCTCTGGAGAATAAATCATCTAACAGGACAGGAAAACCAAACAACGATGGATATTTATGTCACTACCTGGCACTCCAGCCCCCTATGCCCCACTCCCACAGGCAGAGCTGTCTGGGTGCACCCAGGAATCTTTGTTTGAAAGCCCTGCAGGTCTGGGGATTCCTGGAACCCGATGGGGACCTGGACTTTGGAGGCACAGACAGGCTCACAACTCCAACTCACTTCCCTGACAAAGGAGCCCATGCAGGAAAGAATCCAGAACAGCAGTGTGGATGCTTAAGAGAGATGGAGAGGGGAAGGGAGGGAGGGAGAGAGAAAGGGACAAAGGCGGCAGTCCGATGTAGAGGGAGAGGTTGCTCACCTTGTGCAGTAACTGGAGTTCTTCAGGATGTGTCCCCCTAGGGTGCTCTACTTGAGGTGCACATGGTGATTGGGGATTTTCAGTAGCAGATCCTGTTTGGACTATACATGTGCTCTCCCTTCTATAGAGCTGTGTGGGCACACCATCCTCAGTTCCTTCTCCACTATGAAGTCCCAAAGATGAGACTCCAAAGCAGAGGGGAAGGAAGGTAGGCAGTAGAGCACCCAAAGTGAGGGCATCTCGAAGAATTCCAGTTACTGTGCAAGGTGAGTAACCTCTTCTTCTTTGAATAGTGTCTTTATGGGGACTCCACTTCAGGTGACTTCTGAGCAGTATCTGCAGCAGCAGGAGGATATGGGTAGATACACATAGAAAACACTTTTTCTCCAAGGGATGAGAAATGCATTTCCAAAAATTGATGACCCAGACCTGCTCTCAAGCAGAATTTCTTGAACTTTCTGCTGGTGGCAGCTGCAAAGAGGTCCACTTTTGGAAACCTCCAAATTAGGAACACATGTTTGAGAGTCTGAGGGTCAAGTAGCTGCTCATAATCTTAGGAGAAATGCCTGCTAAGATTGTCAGCCATAGCGTTTTGAATGCCTGGAAGTTAAGGATTGATTTACACCAGTTCCAGAGATTCACTGCTTTGGCACAGAGGGATGGGGATTTCCCTCCCTCCCCCCGATGATGATGTATGTAAAACATGCAGGTTATGTTGTACGACTTGATTTTCATGGATTGGCCCCTGATGTTGGGGGGGAAGTGTATACAGGCATTCTTGACAGCTCTTAATTCCAGGAAGCTGATGTGAAGACGAGACTCTTGGGTAGACATTTGCTGGGAATGGTGAGTGTCCCTAGATGTGCTTCCCAGCCCATGAGGGATACAACCAAAGTTATGGTGACTGTTGGAGAAGGTTGGCTGAAAGTAACTCCTGCACACACTTTGGAAGGATCTTTCCACCAACTGAGTAAATCCGGAATTCAACAAGGGACAGAAGCCATCCTGCCTAGACTGTGTTTGTTTGGAGTCTAAACTGTTCTGAGCCATCCCTGAAAGCAGCAAAGGTGCAACCTGGAATATTGGGCATGCTGCCATGTGTCCCAATAGTTGAAGGCAATTTCTTGTTGATGTCTGTGGGCTTATTTGAAACCTCTAAGTTCCAAGTATGGAGAGATTCATCCGTGGACTTGGAGAAAAGCTTAAGTCCATAAAAAGGAAGGTCTTCTCAGTATTCTGGCCTTTCCTAGGAAAGCTACACAATGTAGCAAAGATACGCTGTGCATGACGAGAGCAATAAAGAAGGAGCAGGCTGAGTGTCGGCTGCATCTAGGGAGGCTTGCAAGAAGACTCTTACTAAGAGCTGACCTAGAGCTGTGATGGCCTTGAACTGCTCACAAGGTTTCACAGCAAGGTGGTCAATAAAATAGTTGAATTTATCATAATTGGTATAGATGTACTTTGCCATTCGAGCTTGATCATTTACAATCTGAAATTGCAGCATGGGCAAGAAGTAGCAAACCAGTCAATGTGCTTCTGGTGTTTATCGTGGCGTGTAGACTTTGCATGATGTTGACAGCCTATACAACTAAAAAATTTGGTGGAGGTGGGAGAACAAAAATTCGGGCAGTGAGACAGTGAGAAAACGAGGTGCTCTGCTCCCATCTCTCTTTTGGCTACAGCCCAGCTCCTGTTCCACCCATGCAGCCTCGTTTCTGCACAGCAGGGTTCCTGTGCCTTTTCTTTACACTTTGGATCTCAGCAGACCTTCCCCATGTGGGCCTTGGCGGCACCAGCCCTCTCCTGCGGGTCGGGTGACCATGGACAGTCCCGATATTTGGGGCTTTTTGCTATATAGGCTCCTATTACCCCCCACCCCCGTCCTGATTTTTCACACTTGCTGTCTGGTCACCCTACCTGCGGGTGCAGCCCTTGAATATACAAGCTCTCACACAGACATGTGAAAGGGAAGAAATGTTCTAAACTCCCCCTCGTGCCTCCAGCAACTAACAAAGATCCTCAGCATGGCCCTGTTTCGCTCTCTTCTGGGTTATCAGCCATGGTGCCTGACATCTCCTGCAATAGACTTTAATAAAAGGCACATTATGGTGAGTAATGCGCTAAGTGGACTTCATTATGGACTCAGTGCCTCCTTGGCTCCCATTGCTTTATATTATTTTATATCAGAACAGCCTTATCTTCTCTCCAAACCCTTCCATTTAAACCCCATTAATCTTTCAAATCCTCCCTGCTTTTCCCAGCACTGCTCTGCTGAGCATTCTCCCAGACCTCCCCAGCCCACCCTGCCATGCCTCTGTCTGTGGCTACTTGCCCTGGCACTGTGCTGTGCAAAGCCTCCAGCACACAAATGTTTATGCTTCACAAATCCAGGTGGCGTTCCTCTGGGCGACGTCTGCTGGCTCCTTTGCACCTTCGAGAAGCAGTGGGTGCTGTCTGGAGTTCTCTGCTTCGTGTCCCCGTCAGGTTCTCTTTGTTTAGCCCTATGACCTCACTCCTGTCCCTGTTATATCTTTCGTTGTCCTCCGTAATTAATTGAGATCCCAGACTTTGTGGTTCCTCCCCTTAGGCTGGGGGAGGTCCTTCCAGGATCCCAACAGGACCAGACTCCTGCACCTAACTGGTCTGGGTCTGTCACAAATGATTAAAGATGAGCAACACAGATCAAATTAAACAAGCTAGGAGGAGGCTCCATGCTCCCATGTCATTGGCTTCCAATCAGAGTCTCAATTTTCCATTCACCCTGAAGTGCAGGGACTACTTCACCCACTGCTAAGGCACAGACAGAGCCGTCCAGCAGCATGTACGATGCTGCACAATGGCTCTGGGCAGGAGGTGAACTAGAAGGGCACCTGCCCCCACCTGTCCTGCCAGCAAGCGTCAATCTTCCTCCCAAGCGAGCCCTCCTACAGGGCACATTTATGGCTCATGCTGTCTTTGGCCTTTGTGTGGAGGTGGGTGACAAGGGGTAATTAGCATCACTGTAGAGGTTGGGAGTTGGGCTGAGCCCTGTCACACTCATTTTAAAAAGGTCAAAGCCATCAGGTGGCAATGGCTGTCCATCTGGTTCCCACCCAGCAACCTAGAGGTGAACTTCTCCATGACCCACACCATCCTGCCTACTGAGGCCAGGAGCACTGGCAAAAACAGAGCCACGAAAAGTCTGTGTGATTTTTTGTTTACCATCCAAAGTGACAGAAGCCAAATGTGGCACCAGGAATCCTGGTTTAGGGCTCAGACACCCATTGCCAGCTCTAAGTCCAAAGCAAACAATTTTAGATGAGCAAGAGCCCCCCGAAAGCAAGAGGTTATCCTGCGCAATGGGCTGCACCTGCCAAGCTAGGTTAATCCTGTGTTATTGGCCAGCTGCAGCTTTCTGAGTGAAATCACTCTCTGCCCTGGGCCTTTGTTAAACATCCTGGGATCAAATTCCCTGTGATGTTTAATGAGAATCAACTCACATCAAGAAATAATAAGGGGATGATAAAGAGAAGAAAGAGCCAGCAGCAGCTCCAGCCACTGGCCTACTGGCTGGGAGGGGCTGTCCCGAACACTTCAATCCCAGAACTGGCAGAGCCAGCACAATGCCATTATGGAGGGAAGCCAGTGCCAGTGTAATCCCAGAATAGAGAGAAATTAACCCCAGTGTGATCCCAGTTGAGCAGCACATATGCCCAGTACAAACCCAGTCTGAGCAGCAGCTCGCCCCAGTATGAACCAGTATAAGAAGTTAATTTGAATATATAAACCCTGTGCAAACAGTAACTAGTCCCCATGTAAAACCAGTAGAGTCACCACTGAATCCAGATTGGAACTAACATGGCTAATGCTGTCCCAGTTTGAAACCAGCTTCTTCAGTCTCATCTGGTGTTCAGAACAAAACCACTATGGACAGAATCAAACCAGTCAAAAGAAGCTGATCCTGGTACGAGAGAGGCCTCACATCAGCAAACTCCCTAGAAGGGAGGCAGCAACAGCACCTAGTCTGGCATCAGCAGCGAGCATAGGAAGCACCAGAGTGAAGCAAGCTGTCGCCAAAACTGCTGTTTGTTGACCCAAACAGTGAGTGCGTCCACACCACAAGGAGACTTTTGTCTGGGAAAATGTCCGATTTTGGCAACAAAATACATCCACCCTCATGACAGATTTACATCTTTTTCCTCTACATTTTTGTTGACAAAGTGCAAGTGTAGACATCATGCTTCATTTCATCACTTTAATCGGCTTCCAGGAGGTTCCCCACAATGCCCATCCTGATTGCTCTGGTCAGCAGTTTGAACTCCACTACCCTGCAGCCAGGTAAACCACCATCCAGATGCTCCTCCCCCTTAGAAGCCCCAGGAATTTTTGAAATTCCATTTCCTGTTTGCTCAGTTGTGGAGAGGTCTCATCACATCTTCCCAGGTGACTATGGTGGGTTATCGCAGCAAATGTTCTCCCGCTCGGACCACTGCAGAGCTGCTGGAGCTGCTCAGTATATGGGGAGAGGAGGCTGTGCAGCCCCAGCTGTGTGTGAGCCGTAGGAACTGGGATATCTACGGGCAGATTTCTGGAGGCTTGTGCAGAAAGGGTTATGACCGGGACACCCTGCAGTGCAGAGCAAAGATAAAGGAGCAGAGGCAGGCGTACCATAAGGTGAGGGAGGCAAACCGTCGCTCAGGTGCTTCACCTAAGACCTGCTGGTTCTATAAGGAGCTGGAAGCTATCTTCAGTGGCAACCTCACCTCCATTGCCGGGAGCCCCGTGGATACTTCAGAGGGCACAGAGGCGGCGGAGAGAAGACCTAACCCACAAGATGAAGTTCTTGATGAAGAGGTGGAGTTAGATGAGGATATGCAGCTCCTGGCGGGGTCGCCTGGTGGTGCAGGCAGACAGGAGCTGTTCTCCACTCCAGAGGTGTCTAGCCAGTCTCAGCAATTGCTCTCTGGACAGCAAGAAGCAGGAGATAAGACTCCTGTTAAGTGACTGTGGCTTGTGTAGTGCGGAGGTGGGTTCAGGGCATAGAAATATGTGAGGCTAGTTGTGTTTCTGTGAGCTGGACATTTCCATGTGTAGCTAATCAGTATAGCAGAACAGAGTGTTGATGCACGCCAAGATCTCACAGGAATTCTCCAGAGAGATCTCCAGGAAAGTTTCTTGGAGGTACTTGGTAATCCTCTGCCAAAGGTTCCGTGGCAGAACAGCTTTGTTCCTTCCCTCATTGAAGGAAACTTTCCTGTGCTATTCGGCAAACACTTGTGCAGGGACCAAAGCAGCACATAGGTGAGCAGCAGAAGGTGCAGGGAGGAAGCCACAAGCATCGAGTAGATGTACCTTCATTTCCCTGCTTACCCTTAGCAGTGAGATGTCTGCTAGAATTACCGTGCCTGTGGAAAAGTGTGGAAGGATTTTAGAATTTGTTCCCTAGAATGATGCACCACTATCCTCGCAAAGAGTCTGTGCTCTTTTCCCCATGCAGAGCCCTCCACCCCCACCAACACTCACCATGTTTTGAGTGTTTGCAGAGATGTGTGCCTGGCTAGGGTCAGTGAGACAGTGATAGCAATTTTGCAAAAGGTGTATTTAACAGAAATGTTTCAATGCTGTGTGTGAATTTAACAATCCTGCTTCTGTGCGTTGTCCCCTATACTTCACCAGATGTGGCCTTCAGGAACGCACCCTGGCCGAGCATCTCTGCCAGATAAGGAAGTGTCCAAGACACAGCAAAGGAGACATGTTCTGGGAGGTCCTGAAGTGCTCCAATGCAGAAAAAAGGGAACAAAAGGAGAGCTGGGAAGCCGAACGGCAGGACAGAAAAGAGAATCGCATGTTTGTTAAAGACGCTACCGGGCAGATGATTAAAGTAATGGAGGAGCAAATGCAGATGCTGAAGTCCTTAATAATGCTACAGACTGAGCAGATCAGTACTCGACCTCCACTGCAGGATATTCAGAACCCTTTTCCATGCCCCTCCCCCAACTCTGCCCACACATTCCTTTCCAGTTCCAGGACTTCTTTGTTTCTCCTTCACTCCACTCCCTCGGACAACTTTCATAATGATAGCTGGACTTACACACAGCTGAGAAAGTCTTCCCTTTTCTGGTTCCTCCTTTCCCACCAAGCATCTGTGTGTCTGTGTATGCTGTTTCTTGTGCAATAAAAGCAAACTTTTATAATGGTAAATCATCTTTATTTTTTTTCCTACAAGGTGAGATTGCAGGCACTGCCGATACATGCACAGGCATTTTAATCACTTTATTACAGGAATTTAAGGCCCCAAATGTCACCATTGCCCCCTAGGAAAACTACATATCAGGTAACATTGAAGCAACTCTGACAGAGATATATGTTACTGGTGGTCATTGTCAAAGTGCTGCCTTAAAGCCTCCCTGATTCGAATAGCTCCCCTCTGGGCTCCTCTGACAGGACTGGTATCTGGCTGCTCAAAATCAGCGGTCAAGCGGTCTGCTTCAGCACACCACCCCTGAGCAAACCTTCTACCCTTAGCTTCACAGAGATTATGCAACGTACAGCACACAGCTATGACCACAGGAATATTATCCTCAGTGAGGTCCAACATACCATAAAGGCATCACCAGAGCACCTTTAATTTGCCAAAGGCACATTCAGCTGTCATCTGGCACCTACTGAGCCTGTTGTACTGCTTCTTCCTGCTGTCCAGGTGTCCCATGTAAGGTTTCATGAGGCACGGCTGTAAGGGAGATGCAGGGTCCTCCAGGATCACTATGGGCATTTCAACACCTTCCACAATAATCTTCTGGTTAGGAACGAAGGTCCCCACTTGCAGCTTTCTGTACAGGCCCGTGTTCGTGAAGATGCGTGTGTCATGCACCTTCCCAGACCACCCCACACTGATGTCAGTGAAATGCCCACGGTGATGCACAAGTGCCTGCAACACCATGGAGAAGTATCCCTTTCTATTAATGTACTCCATCGCAAGGTGGTCTGGTGCCAAAATAGGAGTATGTGTGCCATCTATTGCCCCTCCACAGTTAGGGAAAAACATTTCTGCAAAACCATCCACTATTTCATGCACATTTCCCAGAGCCACGGTCCTTCATAGTAGGATGAGATTTATTGTTCTGCACACTTGCATTAACACAGCCCAACGGTCGATTTCCCCACTCCAAATTGATTAGCAACCAACAGGCGGCAGACTGGAGTTACCAGCTTCCACACAGCAATTGCCACATGCTTCTCTACTGAGAGGGCAGCTCTCATTCTAGTGTCCTTACGCTGCAGGTCTGGGGCGAGCTCTGCACACAGTTCCAGGAAGGTGGCTTTCCGCATCTGAAAGTTCTGTAGCCACTGCACATCATCCCACACCTGCATGATGATATAATCCCACCATTCAGTGCTTGTTTCCCGTGCCTAAAAGTGATGGTCTACCCTATGCACCTAACTCTGTGAATGCCAAAAGCAATCTAAAGTTGCTCCTATCCATATCATGCAGAATGTCAAGTGCCTGCGAGTCTCTCTCAGTTAGGAACTTCACAATTGACTGCACTGCCATCCACAATGTCTTCATGACAGTTCACAAAGCATAGGAGAGCAGCGCAGGATCCATCCTTTTTCACAAAAATACCAGGGTTTGAAAAAATGTGGCAAAAGGAAGCTGGAAGCCCATGGAGTGCTTGGACAGAAAGCAATGCATCATGGGACATTTAGCATTGTCCCAAGATGCACCGCAATCCGCTCCATCATCCCACAACACCTAGCAACAGAAGGACTGTGGGATAGGTACCCATAGTACATTGCTCACACTGTTATGATGGTGATACTAAACTACTCAAGATAGTTAAGACCAAAGCAGATTGTGAAGAACTTCAAAAAGATCTCATAAAACTAAGTGATTGGGCAACAAAATGGCAAATGAAATTTAATGTGGATAAATGTAAAGTAATGCACATTGGAAAAAATAACCCGAGCTATACATACAATATGATGGGGGCTAATTTAGCTACAACGAGTCAGGAAAAAGATCTTCGAGTCATCGTGGATAATTCTCTGAAGATGTCCACGCAGTGTGCAGAGGCGGTCAAAAAAGCAAACAGGATGTTAGGAATCATTAAAAAGGGGATAGAGAATAAGACTGAGAATATATTATTGCCATTATATAAATCCATGGTATGCCCACATCTCGAATACTGTGTACAGATGTGGTCTCCTCACCTCAAAAAAGATATTCTAGCACTAGAAAAGGTTCAGAAAAGGGCAACTAAAATGATTAGGGGTTTGGAGAGGGTCCCATATGAGGAAAGATTAAAGATGCTAGGTCTCTTCAGCTTGGAAAAGAGGAGACTAAGGGGGGATATGATAGAGGTATATAAAATCATGAGTGATGTTGAGAAAGTGGATAAGGAAAAGTTATTTACTTATTCCCATAATAGAAGAACTAGGGGTCACCAAATGAAATTAATAGGCAGCAGGTTTAAAACAAATAAAAGGAAGTTCTTCTTCACGCAGGCCACAGTCAACTTGTGGAACTCCTTGCCTGAGGAGGTTGTGAAGGCTAGGACTATAACACTGTTTAAAAGAGAACTGGATAAATTCATGGTGGCTAAGTCCATCAATGGCTATTAGCCAGGATGGGTAAAGAATGGTGTCCCTAGCCTCTGTTCATCAGAGGATGGAGATGGATGGCAGGAGAGAGATCACTTGATCATTGCCTGTTAGGTTCACTCTCTCTGGGGCACCTGGCATTGGCCATTGTCGGTAGACAGATACTAGGCTAGATGGACCTTTGGTCTGACCCGGTACAGCTGTTCTTATGTTCTCATGGTGCTCCCACTATGAACGTGATCTGCCGATAGAGCAAGTGTGAACACAAAATTGCGATTTTTATTATGTCGACATCTCTTTTGTTGAAACAAATTGGTAGTGTAGATATGGCCTAAGTGTTAGTATCAAAGCTGGCCAATCAGACAGCCTGTTACCAAGTACACTGACAGATTCATAGAGTTAAGGCTAACAGGGACATTAGATTATCTAGTCTAACTGCCTGTATATCACAGGACATTACATTTCACTGTTAGCCCTGTTTAGAGTCACATAAATTGTTTGGCATCTATTCCAGAAAGGCATCCATCTTGACGTGAAGAAATCAAGAAATGGAGAATTTACTCATTCCTTTGGAAGTTTATTCCAATGGTTGATCACCTTTAAAAATTGGGCCTTATTTATAATTTGAATTTGTCTAGCAGTTTAGTATACAGTATTTTCTTCCCGTGAAGGTACACTGTTACCAAGTCACCTCTCAATCTTCTCTTTAATAAGCTAAACAGACTGAGCTCTTTAAGTCGCTCACTGTAAGGCATTTTCTCCAGCATTTGAATAATTTTTTGTGGCTCTTTTTTGCATACTCTCCAATTTTTCAATAGCCTTCTTAAAACACGGACACCAGATCTGGATACAATATCCCAGTGTTGGTCCGATCAATGCAATATACTGGGTAAAATCAGCTCCCTGCTTCTACTCACTATTCCCCTATTTATACATCCAAGGATGACATTACCTCAGCGATAGTCAATTATTTTTTGTCAAGGTCCAAATTTCTTGGTCAAGGTACAGTCAAGGTCCAGATTCCAGAGAAAATAAAAAAACCAACAACAAACAAGTAAATAAAAAGATTTCGGGGTCTATTCACAAGCATCTGGCACTCCAGATTTGGCCCGTGGGCTGCCTATTGACTCCCCCTGTATTAGCTGTTTTTGCCACAGCATCACACTGGGAGCTCATGCTGAGCTGCTTGTCAACTATGATCCCTAAATCATTTACAGAGTGTCTGCTTTCCAGGATACAGTCCCCCATTCTGCAGGTGTTCCATGTTCCTAGATGTATGCCTTTGTACTTGCTTGTATTAAAACTCATTTTGTTTGGATGGGCCCAGCTTATACAAAATGTCAGTCACTGGGTAACTGCCCTGTCCTCATCATTATTTACCACTCTGCCAATCTTTTTTAATTTGCAAATTTTATCAGTAGTGGTTTTATATTAATTTTCAGATAACTGATGAAAAAGTTGAACAATGTCAAGTCTACTACTGATCACTGAGGAATCCTACTACAAACATCCCATTTGATAATGGGTCCCTATTGATACCACTTTTTGAGATCTGTCAGCTAGTCAGTTCTTAATACAGTTAATATGCGTTATTGATTTTGTATACTGCTAATTTTTAAATCAGAATGTTGTGTGGTACTAACTCAAATGCCTTACCAAAGTCCATTACATCTACGCAGTTACCTTTATCAACCAAACCTGTTATCTCATCAAAGGACAAAATCAGGTTTGTTTGATGAGACCTACATTCTTTCAAACCATGTTGATTGGCATTACTCATATTCCCATTCTTTATCAATTGAATCCCATATAAGCTATTCCATTATTGTGCCTGGGAATGATGCCAGATTAACTGACCTATAGTTACCTGGGTCATCTCACTTGACCTTTTGAATACTGGCACATTAGCACTCACCTGGAATTTCCCTGATATTCCAAAATTTAATAAAAATTAACATCAGTGGCCCAGAGTTCTCCTTAGCCAACTCTTTTGGGAATCTTGGGTACAAGATATCTGGGCCTTCTGATTTTAAAATGTTTATTCCTTGTAGATGTGTTTTATCATAGAATCACAGAATTATAGGATTGGAAGGGACCTCAAGAGGTCTTCTAGTCCAGTCCCCTGCACTCAAGGCAGGATTAAGTATTTTCTAGACAATCCCTGACAGGTGTTTGTCTAACCTGCTCTTAAAAATCTCCAGTGATGGAGATCCTACAACCTCTCTAGGCCATTTATTCCAGTGTTTAACCACCCTGACAGTTAAGAAGTTTTTCCTAATGTCCAACAACCTAAACCACCCTTGCTGAAATTTAAGCCCATTTGTTTTTGACAAATCCATGCTGACTGTTATTTATCACCCTACAATCTTCTAGGTGTTTGCAACGTTCTCCTGAGTTGCTAACAGTAGAGTCATGTCACTTGCTTCCAGGTAAGTACTTTTCTCTAACTCTCAGTGCATGCAGTGTTGTTGTAGCTGTGTTGGTCCCAGGATATTAGACAGACAAGGTGGGTGAGGTAAAATATTTTATTGGACCATCTCCTCTTGGTGAGAGAGCTCTGTGTAGTTCAAAAGCTTGGCTCTCTCACCAGAAGAAGTTGGTTCAGTAAGAGATATTGACTCATCCACCTTGTAATTCGCAGTCTGTCAGCCTGCACCTAGTATCATAGCCTGTGTCACCCTCTCCTGCACCCAGTATCATAGTCTGCATTTCAGTGTCGCTCCCTGCTCACCTGGGGCTTCCCACTGCTGCATGTTCTGCATTTCCCTGATGCTGCATCTCAGCTATGGCTGAGCATTAGCTCCCTGCAATGTGATCTGTTAGCTATACCATTCCCTCCTTGCCTGCCAGAGAGCTGACAGAAAACAAAACGGTGGGTCAGACACATGGCTCTGACACCAGGAAAACTTCATAGCTGAAAAGAAAACAATTCCAAGGCAATTCTGCGGAGCGGCCAGAATCTATTTCATGGCCCAGCTCCAGGCTGCAAGCAGGTGGCATCTGCCATGGAAAGCAAGCGTGGTATGTGTGCACGGAAAACCAGTCTGACTTCTATTTATTATGCCACTGGGGCTTCTCTCTCCCTCCCCTTCCACCTCCCCACTGGATTCTCTCTTTCTGCAGCCACTGTCTCCTGCTAACAGCTCTCACAAGCTATTGCTAAGCTGGGCTGGGGCCTGCTCAATCTCTGGATAGGAGGCAGCCCAGGAAAACCCAAGATATTGGGGAGACATACAAACCCAACCCAGGTCTCTGGTACTGTTAAGAGTGATGTCCAAACAAAAACAGGAGCTTCACAACCCCCACAGAGTCCCCATCAGCCTCCAGCTGCTACTGAACCCTATCCCACTTGCAGTGGTTCCCCACCCTGTTGCCTGGGCTCCAGCCTGCCGCAGCCCACGCTTCCTTCCTCTGGGCTCAGCAGGGAAGATCCTCCCACAGGTCCACTCACAAGACACCAGAGTGAGCAGCAGCCGAACACTTAATGGAGCATGTGGGCAGCCTGAACTGACAGGCCTCCCCTAGTAGGCAAGGGGTCTCCCCCCACATCCTGAATGGGAGCAAGAGGGGTGAGGGCTTGGCGCAGTGGAATTAGAGCTAGATCCAAGGTGCTGCAGTCTGGGCAGCATGAGCCCTGTGAGCCCTAGGGACTGAGAGGAGAGAACAGGATGATACAGGGAGAGGTGGGGCAGGGAGATCCTGAATGAGCCAGAGAGGTGAACAGAGTGGGAGAACAGGAGAGCAAAGAGGCTCTTACCTCATGGCAGCTGGAGCCTCATATTGATTAACCCTCTCACAGGTGTGACCTGCACCACAACAGACCCCTCCACCCACTTCCAAAACATGTGAGTGCAGCCAGCCAGGCTCTCGGGAAAGCAGGAGTGAAGCTCTGTTGCTAATAGGAAAGGGCTTATGGAGAACAGAAGCTCCTGATCTTCCTCATAACACAACAACAAGGGGACATTCCCTGAAACTGAAAGGCAGAAGATTCAGAATGGATCAAACAAAAGAAATACTTTTAATATAACATGCAATTAGCCAGTGGAACTCACTGCCACAAAATGCCACTGAGGCCAAGAATTTAGCAAGAATCAAAAAGGGACTGGATGTTTAAACTGATAACATAAACACTCAGAGTTAGAGCAGTTAATGGTAAAAATAATTTTTGAAAGAGTATTAACCCTCATGCTTCTGGGTTGAAGCCAATCCCTAGCTATTAGAGATCAGGATGAGACCCTCCTGGGGGACAGAATAATCCACACCAGCTTATTGCAGGGCTCTTGCTCCTCCTTCTGATGCTGGCCACTGTCAGAGCCGGGATACTGGACTAGATGGACCATGGGTCTGATCCAGTCTGGCAATTCTTACATTGCTATTGGCCCTGACAACAGCCCCGGGAGCCCCTGGTGACTTTCCCACTCCACCATGTTGTCACCAAAGATGGGGCTAAACCATGAAGCCCAAGCTACAGCAGATTTGGATTTGGGGTTTCCATTGAGCCCATTTCTGACACCCCTGGGGAGGGGGTTGGCATGATGGCAGAAACCACTGGCTGTGCTGGGTGGAGAAAGGGGCCTGGTCCAAAGGAGCTCACAGGTCTTGGGGTGACCCAGCCTAGGTCCCACAGCCCTTGGGGAGCCTAGTCTGATGCTGAAGTGCCATTCCTGATGGCTTCTCCCAGTAGTCATCCTGTGTCTCCAGAAGCAGCCGGAGAGCGTTTAACAGCTGATTGGGTTGGAAGGTGGCAAGAACCCAGTCCTATACCAATCACACAATGTGTTTGATGTGACAGTTTCTATAACTACATTATCCTTCTTGCCATGAACCTATTTATGCTGCTATAATTGAAACTCTTTGTAATGCTGAGAGGTTTCTGAAATGATTTACCCTGCCGTGGTGTCTCTTTCCATAAAGAGTGTGTATACACAGATGGGAGGGAATTATTGGAGTTTTAATATTGTCTGGGGCACAACATCCCAGCTGCAAAATCCAGTGCTTGGATCTGATCAGGAGCTGTCAGGTATCTGGAGAAAGCTGCTGAGGTGCAGCTAATTCCAGAGCTGGTGGGATTATTCCTTGCAAATGCATTTATCCAAATGACTTTTCTTGTTTTCTGCCAGTTGTGAATTATCCCTGAACGGGTCATGATTTTTACCAACATTACTCCTGCTCACTCAGATGGTTTGTGCAAACAAATTCAAGCTGACTGTTTTATTGGAAAAAATATTCAGATCTAGTTTTCTTGCTACATTCACCCAGTTCTGTCCTACATGCCTCATGGTTTCCAAATCAAATCTAATCTAATGTAGGTAGCTATAATACACACAGCAGCATAGTATCTGAGTGCTAACGTGTAATCTATTTTGTCACATACTGATCCTGAGCAGCGGGACAGGATATTGTGTGCATGTATGATCTGTGAAGGATTCGGTGTGATTCTGTGATGGTGAATGACTCCATGACAGAGAGAGAGAAAGAGAGAAAGTGCAGTCTGTGTGTTGTGTGTGTATGATACTGTGATGCTGAGCAATATGGTATCTCAATGTGTAAAGTGTAGGGGGTGAGAGAGAGGGCAAGGGAAAGCAATTGTTTGCCTAGGTATAAAAGATGATGCTGGTTTGTGGGGTAACAGAGTTCAGAGAAGATAGACAACCCCATTTGGGTTTTACAGCTTGTCCCTCTGTCTTAACCAGGCCAGGCAGGCCCAGGCCCCAAAAGAGAGAGGTTGAACAGGATATTAAACTGATAAGAGAGAGTGTGAAATGGGTTCCTCCTAGGCCTCCTCACTGATGCTGCTGCAGTCCAATGGCATCCTCTGTTCCTGTAGCTGGGCCACAGGTCTGACCTGGCCTGCCAATTCCTCAGTTCCTGAGTCTGGAATCCCTTCTCCCTCTGGCACACATTAAGCCCTGGAGCCCTACATATACAAGCGCAGCATGCTGGTTACCCTCTGGGGGTTGCCATAACAACAGTACTTCTTCATACAGGAGACAGCCAGTTGGACCATGCTACCCAGAACCTTAAGCAGGATGCATTGCAGGTGACGAGAAGGTGGATCATGAAAGTAAACTGGTATGTCTCAGGCTTTCCATCAATAGAGCACAGAGAACAACCTTAGTACACACCCCAGGCCACATATCGCTTCTCTGCTTCTTCCTTCAGTGCAGCAGTAGTGGCTCAATCCTGAGTCTAGAACAGGGTGACCAGATGTCCTGATTTTATAGGGACAGTCCTGATTTTTGGGTCTTTTTCTTATATAGGCTCCTAATACTCCCCACCCCCTTCCTGATTTTTCACACTTGCTGTCTGGTCACCTGTGTCTAGAACAGGGACTCCTAAAGCAGAAGTGGATAGTTCAGGGGCCCTGCTGGAATGCAGATGAAGGTCTGAGCTGGAGTAGAGGTGGCTGGAGTGCTCTAGAATAGGAGCATGGTGGAGATTTGTCCCATGTGGAGTTTTCTAGTCGCTGCTCAGCCAAGGGAGAGGGCACTGGTTCCTCAAAGAGGAAGCACAGATGGAGTCCAGGCATACGGGCACACACAATTCCAGGCCTCCCCATATTGTTCCCCAGCCATTAGGGCACCTCTCCCCCAGCTTCCGGGGCTTCATGTCAGGGTAGCCCTGCTAGAGTCAGACCCAGCAGGATTTTGCAGAAACCTACTGAGTTTCCAGTGACTTCCCAGTCAGGAGAGTTTCTCTCTGGGATGTTTTGGCACTTTAACAAAGATTTTCCCAATTTGAATCCCCAGGGCCCTGTGAATTCTGTGTCCCAGACAGTTTCTTAAAATGTAACCCACAGCAAATTGACCTACTGCCTTTTTCCTGCCCTGTTCTGAATCCCCTTTTCTAGTATAACCTGCAGGAAACAGACCCTTCTCCACCCCATCAATGCCCTGCTTCAGACCAGCTCCTCTCCTGTATTATTGCACAATCCACAGCAAACTGCCTCCCTTGTTCCAGATCAGCTGCTCCCTACTATATTATAGTCAGCAGTCAAACTGTGGGAGGTTCCCCCAAGCTCTTCCCACAAAACAAGCTCCACCCATGTGAGTCACCAAGATGAGCCAGCATCACACTATATTGTGCAAACATTCAGAATACCATTAACCCAAGTGGTTAGCCAATATTTGGGGACTTAGAGGTTTTTTTTCATGAGGAGGAGAAACTGATGATAGTCAGGTATCTTGATCTATCCTGTTTACTTACAAAGAATGTATAAAGTTCTGTTTCCCTGAATACAAGAGGAATCAAACAACACAGGGCAGTTTTTTGCTCACAAATTCAATCCTTGGTGTTTGCATTCAACCTCAGTCAAATCCCTCTGCTCACAAAGCTCAGCCTCTGCCCTGCCCCGCATGTAGCCTGTGTTTTGGGAGGAGGCTCCTATTATTTTAGCCATTTCACTCCAAAGGGAGCTTAGCTACTTCTTATATTTATATCGAAAGAAAGGCGGTGATTATGCCCACCAGCTTCAATGAGGTTTCACATAATTCCCAGCATGACAACAGGATTGTGCAGTTCCCTGGACTTGTCTCATTCTTGATGAGGGTAGAGCAAGCCCATGGGCTCTGACCTCCTCCTTGGTGACACAAGCAACGTAACAGTTAACAACACTGAGATTTACATTATCATTGGAGTTAAACCCTCACTGAGATGAGCAGGGAATTTCACACTGCCAAGTGCTATATTTCCAGACATTTTGCAGACTCAGGCAGATACCTGCATCAATTATTGTCAATCAATCAATCAGTCAATCAGTTCACATTTTTGAGGCCTTTTTCCGGCTTGTCTACACTTGAAAAATTACCAAATAATTCTTCCAGAAGAGCAATTTCAGTAAAAGCCCCTGGGTGAACACACTTCTTCTGGAATAAGACTATAAGACTGTCCAGACGGGGAGTGACCCCAGTACATCTCCAAGAGTAGGCAAGTGTAAATAAGCCCTTCACAACCAGCTAGCCATAACTTATTTTTTTAAAGGAAAGCTGGCAATTCTGGAGAAAAGACAGCAGCTTGAGAAAGGTGCCAGTATTGCACTGCCACACACTGGCTCAATCTGCCTTCTAATTAGAGCGTAATCAACAGCAAACCGCCTAGTCGTCTCCTCCCCCGACCCCTCTTCGAATTTCACTTTTAATTTTACAGGAGAGTCAAACTGACCTTTCCCAGTGTTCGATATGTTTGAATTTCCCAGGGCCAGGAAGCTGCGCTTGTGAATTAAAAATCCATTATAAACACTAGGTCCTCTCACAGCTGGGACTCCAGCAGCACATGCTTCCTCACACCAGCCTCAGCTGGGATCCAGTGCTGTGGGCTTCCCTCTAGCAGTGCCTGGTCAGTACCAGCTGGGATACAAGCATTTCAAACTTCCTCGCAGCAATGCCCTGTCAATGCCAGCCAGGACTTCTGTAGTCATCACTATTGTCCTCACTGTCCCCAGCCAAGATGACAGGGATGTGGCTTTATTTCCCAACCCACAGAGCTAAAGCAGGGGGTGTGGGGAGGGACATGCTCCTGCAGTGAGAAATTCTCTGCCCCAGAGTGGTCTTGCAGCAGGTCCCTGGGAAATGGCCACCCTAGTCTTCCCCCTTGAGGAAGTAGCATGCCCCCTTCTTGCCGTACACATCATTGCATTCCCCACTCAGCAATCTGTGCCATGCAGGCTGGATCTCCCCACCTCCACTGCCTCTTTGCATCTCTCACAAATGGACATTATCAGTGGGAGCCAGCAAGCCTTCATCTCCCCATGCTAATGCCATTGCTTGCACTGCCTGCCTGCGTGGAGAGGGCTGTTGCTTTACATTCAAACCCTCACTGCTCCCTCCCTTTGACCTGCCCCATTCCCCACTGCCCCAAATGGGCTGGTCCTGCTAATCTCCAGGCTCAGAAGTCAGGACTCTTGGGTTCCATTCCCAGCTCAAAGCCAGGATGCCTTTGAAATGCCAGCCTATTGACCCACAAAGGATGAAGTTTCCTTCTCGGGGAGTGACTTTCACTGGTCCCCCTGTCCCAAGCCAGCCTCCCCCTCTGGTCCCCAACCCTGGCTGGCAGGCAGGAGGCTGTGCAGATGGAGAATGTCATTCACTGTCATTCACGTAGCTGCCATTTTCTTGCTCACATTTTAGGGCTCCCTGGAACTTGGGCGCTCAGGCAAGAGGCTGAAATTACAGGCCATCCATCACGGGGATGGGGCTGGCAGGCGGTGAGGCCCAGCTGTGGCTTAGTAAGGACTGCTTCCCATCGACATTCATCTCGTTAATTATCAGTCAGCTCTGAGCAAGGCAGCTGCCTGGACAGCCACCACTGCTGCCCCCCACCAGAGCTGGGCAATGGCAGAGGGAGCCATGCACCTGGGCTGACAATACCCCAGCGCCCTGCCAGAGACGGGAGATGGCACAGTGACCAACCTGCCCAGCCTGGCACCATCCCTGAGCCCCACCAGAGCTGGCTAGAGGATGGGACAGCGAGCCATGCATCCAGCCTGGCACCACCCTGGAGCCCCACTAGAGCCATGGGATGGGACAGTGACCAACCTGTCCTCACCACCCCTGCACTTCTGTGAGAGCTGAGGTTGAGACAGCAAGCCACCTGCCAAGTCAGGCACCACTCCCCCCTCCAACCACAACCAGGGGAAGGGATAGTGAGCCAGGCCAGGCACTGCCCCTGCCCCTCCCCATTCCACTGACAAACACACACAGATTCCACAATCACACATACACACCACAGTTACCCAGCCCACATCCATGCATGTTACCCCCATACAACATGGAGGGGGTGGCTGTGGCGTGGTGCGCCAGCTTGGGGGGCACAGTGAGGACAGGCAACGGGGGAGGGTGCAGCTGCACAGTTACTTGCTGAAGCCCTGCAGAACCTTCCAAGATCCTCCTGCACTGTCTCCAGCCTCAGTCATTGCATCCTTCTCCTCTCTGGGATGCCTTGGTGCAGCTGTGCTACCTGCATGCACCCGCCTGGGAGAGCAGACTAGAGGCTCCAGAATTGGGCCGGAGAAGAGGCGGGGAAGGCAGCATCAAAGGCAGCTGGGGAGCACTCCTGCAGGGAGCAGGAGTCTGGCAGCTCTCTCCAATCTCCACTGCCCCTCTTGGGTTCAGGGATAACCAGGGTCAGATCTGGAGCTTCAAAGGGAGAGAACGTGAGGGACAAGTGGCGAGACAGATACTGCGGGGAGGGGGAAAGGGGCGAGGTGCTAAAGGGGATTATGGGATGAAGGGAAAAGCAAAAGGAGGGGAAGAGGGGAGCGCAAAGGGGAGGGGGATTAAGAGGAGAGAGAAGAAGGAAGTGAGGGGTGGGAGCAGGAGAGAAAAAATATGAAGATCAGATCAGATTGCAAGGACTCAAAAGAGAGGGTCTGTTTGAACAGATGAGGCTGGGAACAGGTTGTAGCTCTCAGCATATGGAGTGAGCAGAAAGATAAGGGCACCTCTCTAACACACACACACACACTTCCCTCAGTATCTTGCAGCTCACAGCTTGTAGCTTAATCAAAGACTCCAGTTACGATTTCCCTGATAGGTGGATTGCAGGGAATGGGCTATATTGGTATGCATGAAATTTTAAACATTAGACTGGTGACTGGCAGCAAAATCCCCACATAAGGCCCAGAGGGGACTGTCTGAAACAAACATCTCTCCAGCTGCCACGCTACAGCCTTGAATGAAGCCTAGACTGGAGTAGGCTAGGAAACACCTGTGTCCTGCTACAGAGGCCACAGCAGGATGAACCATGCCAGCGAGCGTCCCTGCCCTGCTGGAGGGGCAGAACAAGATGACCCACACCAGTGAGCGTCTCTGCCCTGCTCGACGGGCAGAACAAGATGACCCACACCAGGGAGTGCCTCTGCCCTGCTGGAGAGGCAGAGCAGGACATCCCACGCCAGCTGACACCAGGGAACAATGTCCCCTCTTTCATTTTAAATTCCATTCTTAAATCTGAAAAACGCTGGAGTGGGGAAGTGAAGACTTAAACCAACCATGCAAAGGCTGGATGGAAAGAGCCCTGGAGCCCTGCTACTGCCGTACACAAAATATGGCTGTAAGATCCAATTGTGAGGGCCTCATATAATTAAATAAATTCCCAAGATGGCGAGAAGCATCTGGAGTCATGAGTGTTTTGGGAACTGAGAGGATGTTTGGTGTTTAAAGGGCCCTGACTCTGGCCAAATGCTCCATGGGCAATAAAACAAAGAAGGCATCTATAAAAAGCACAATAAATTAAACTCAAAGCAAAAGGCTGTGTAACTATTAATCTACTGGTTTCCATCTAAACAACAAGTACCTGCCTCCCTCATCTCTCCAAACCCACCTAATGACCCGTCCCCGCCCATCTCAGAGCTGGGGTTCCTGTGTAGCTTTAAAGCAGCAGAGAGATGAGGAAAACACCACAAATGTGTTTCCTGGATGGGTTCTAAAAAGAAAATCAGTCTTGGAATATTTCTTCTGCCTTGGCTGGAATCACTGGGCCTCAATTTAGATAAAGAATAGAGATTAAGGAGGAACAATTTGAAAAATCCTATATTGTGTCTTATCAATGTGACAGAGGGAACTCTCCCCACCCACAGTATGGGGGTAAATCACAGCCGCCCTGTGGCACCACCTGCTATCATGCCTGCCAGGAGGGGCAGCCTGGCTCAAGGAAGGGTGACAAGTGAGTAGAATGGAGGGGGAGTGTGGGAGGGCTTGCCTGGGTGAGAGACTCAAGAGAGTATGTGAATGGGGGTTATGCGGATGGGCTGTTGCATGCCTAGGTTTGGGTGAATGTGCATGGGGAGAGTGTGGAGGTTTGTGTTGGAGATAGAGGTTAAGTGTATGCAAAAAAGGGACTATGGAAGTTTGTGGGAAAGCATTTCTGTAAGACAACAATTCTCCCCTGCCTTGGGTCACCATCCACTGGGGGAGGCCAGAATGGGGAGCATTTTGCATTCACTTTACACAGGGTGATGGAAGGAGCTGGGCATGGAGGGAATGAGACCTATTCTGTGCATGTGTCATGCACCAGGCCTGTGTTTGTGTATGTGTTACCTACTCCATATGGCTCTCTGCTGCTGTTCCCCGGGGGATGCATGCTCCTTGCTGACAAAGGGCTCAGTGTCCTTGCTCTACAGGGGTTGCACACTGCCCACTGGTATAGGGTTCACTGCTGGTTGCTTTTGCTTAGTCTCTCAATGCGCGGTTACGGCAAGGAAAGTGACACTAGATTAATTAGTCCCTGCTGCTGCCTCACCTCTGCTCCAAGTAATATCTATGATCTTCAAAAATACCTACAAGTGTTTGCTCCTATTATCCCTGCAGGGGGCGACGTGTGGGATTGGGAGCTGAAGGCTATTCACACTCATGCATGCTTAACTGCCAGCTAAGTTCCTCGGGTGGCATCTATAATGGCTAAAGGAGGAGACTGGAAGTCAGGACACTGGATTCTGTTCCCAATTGTGGGAGGGTAGTGGGGTCTCCTGGGTTAGAGAAGGGATGTAGGTTGGCAGTCAGGATTCTTGGATTCTATTTCCATCTCGGGACGGCAGTAGGGTCTCATGATTGCAGTTGGGAGTCTTGAATCTGGGCTCTATTCTCAGCTATGGAAGTGGAGTGGGACTAAGGGTTAGAGCAAAAAACTGGGTGTCAGCACTTCTGAGTTCTATTCCTGGTTCCACTGTGCTGTGTGACCCTGGGAAAGTCACTTCTCTCTCTGCCTTACATGGGGATAGCAAGTCTCACAGGGCAAGCGATGGGTCTTGCAAAGAGCTTTTAGATTCTCCGGCGGAAGGTGCTAGTGAAGTGCCATGTCTTATTATTGTATCTTTTATGATTAATTATTCATTACAAGTAATGATGCATAATAAGGAGCAGGAAGAACCCAGCGGGGCTTTGAGACCATGTCTGATCTACTGTGTGCTCATCGCCATGGCACTGGGTGATTTCAGGAGAGGTTTGCTGAACTGATGGTTTGTCATTTGGAAGGAATGGGAGCACACTGGATCTGGAATCCCAGAAGGCCAAGAGGTAGGAGACACCCCAACATCTATGTTCAAGCTCTTGCCCCCCGTGGTCTGGAATTGGCAGACGGAAAGCACTTCCCCCTTTGGCTTCTCGTATGCTCGATGCTGCACCTGGAGGCTTCAGCTGGGGGACGTCAATGAAATCAGGGAAACAGAAATCAATGTGGCTTGTTTGTAAGCAGCAAAGCTGAGGCTTGTGCCATATACTGGGGCATGGGTCTGTGCCCCAGCAACCTCTTTGCTCCCAGGTCCCCAGGATCAGCAGGGTTAGTGAGGAGCAAAGATGGGCTTCAACATTTGGACTGCCGCCACACAGGGGACCTCTCAGAGGACCAGAGGCACTTAATAGCAATAACACCTTGCACTGCTATAACCTCCTGCTCTGAGGAGTCCATGGGATTTGGGGAGCTAATAGAGAGGAGGGCCATATAAATACATGGATGGAGGGATGGAAAGGTTGGTCAGTATCATAGTCCCCATTTTACACATGGGGATATTTGGCACAGAGATGAAAGGAATTGTTCAAGGTCAGTGGTGGAGTCAGGAATAGAAGTCTAGGACTCCTAGACACCATCTAGCCCTTCCCCCAACTAATACACAACACTCTGGGAATAGAACCCAGAGTCCCGACTCCTGGTTCCTGGACTTAAACTCTCCTTTTTCCTTCTCCCAGCATAGCTGAGAAAATGAGTAGCTTGGGGGGTAAGGGGGGATTTCCTGATAAAGACGCTGCTGTCCCTACACCTGTATCTGTGCCCCAAGGCCCCAGCTCCCCCTGCCCCCAGCACTCATGGAAGGGACCTGAATCCATAGGGGATCATGGGAAATTCTTGTTCTTCTGGGGACAGAGCAAGGCGATAAATGGACAGATGGAAAACACTCTCCATGGGGATCCCCTCTGTGACAGAGGGCCACGTGAGCAGCTCTGCCTTTATCTCTGCCCCTGCCTGCCCTACATTCCCCTTTCCCTCCCTGGTATCTGCTTCACTTCTATTTCCCCAGGGGCCAAAGGCTAATGAGCCCTCTCGCTGGTGGCAGCCTGTCAGCTCAGTAGTTCTCTTCTGGCCTTTGCTGCTCCTGACAGGTACCACCCTCCCCAGGAACAAGGTACCTGAACCAATCAAAAGGCAGGGGTGGGGATGGGGACTTTCATATGAAAGGAAAAAAAACCCTGTGAATTCAGAGAAAGAGAGAGACCAGCAAAACAGAATAAGCAAGAGAGAGACAATGATGGGGCCAAAGGGAAGCTAAAGGGATCAGCCTATTACTCTGGCCACGTGCATTCCCAGGGCTGGGGCCTCCCCTGCTAACAGATCCAGAAAGCAGGAGCAGGGGAGGGGTGAAACCCAAGAGTCAGGAGGTGGCAGTCTGCAGCAGGGGAGTGGGGTATTTGGAAGTGTGAACAAATGGCCACCAGAATTTCCTCTCTCATTGGAGGCCAGGAGCCTGGGACAGCACTGGTAACATACAGAGGTGAAGGAAGAGAGAGACAAAGTAGGTGAGGTAATATCTTTGACTGGACCAACTTTTGTTGGCTAAAGGTACAAAGTTTCAAGCTACACAGAGCTCTTCTTCAAGCCCGGGGAAGGAAATCAGAGTGTCTGTGTAGAGCTCTATGACCTCACTCATCTTGACTTTCTTGTATCCTGGGACCAACATGGCTACAAAAACATTGCTAACCATGGGAGATGAAGAAAGTAAGCCAAAGTGCTCAGAGGGCCAAATATGGCTGATTCTTCCCGGCCAGCATCTTTGCTTATGGTAAAAAGCAATAGAGAGTCCTGTGGCAATTTTAAGACTAACAGGAGCATAAGCTGACGAAGTGGGTATTCACCCACAAAAGCTCATGCTCCAATACATCTGTAAGTCTTAAAGGTGCCACGGGACTCTCTGTTGCTTTTTGAAGATCCAGACTAACACAGAGACCCCTCTGATACTTTGCCTATGGTGTTAGTCCCAAGGAAGAGAGAGGCTGGAGAAGCAGCTCCCCTTCTCATGTTAGTGAGCCCCCGCACTCCATAGATATCAGTGCAGAAACCAGGGCATTAAACTAGCGATAGAGTACAATTAAAGCTAGGAGATACTTCAAGCTAGGGCCTGGGGATGGAGTGGGTTAGAAGTAAGATACAGAGGAAGGTTAAGAGAGAAGAATTAGGGACAGAGTAAGGTTAAGGGCCAGGAGGCACCACCATGCAGGAAGTGCAGCAGCATCAGGAGCTGGAGCAAGGGCAGGAGATACTTTAGGGCCAGGAGAGAGGGTTAGGTGAGTCCATATTGAAGGAGGTTAGGAGAAAGGATATGGAGAGGTGCAGAACTTGCAGATCTCAAAGTGCTTTACCAATGAGTTCCCCATTTTACAAATGGACAAACTGAGTCACAGAGCACTGGAGTGACTTACCCAAGGTCACCCAAAAAGCCAGTGTCTGGCTTCCGTATGTCACCCGTTATAGCAGCACCTCAGATAGCAGAGTGAGCTCAGGGATCAGGGTTACACCTCCTGACAGGCGGCAGTGATATGCAGCATGCTCAGGCTAACAGATGGCACAAACCTCCAAGCAGACTAAAGGAGCGCCTTGCACCCTCTCAAACCTACAAACCATCCAACCAGACCCATTCTCAGCAATGAACCTGGCTCTTTGAGGGAAACCTCCATTCAGGCAGCCAGAGTCCTCTGGAGCTCACCCCGACATGGTGCCAAAAACAAGCAGCACAGCCCTTGGGCATGGCAAAGACAGCCTCACCCCCCCACCCCCACCCCCGCCCAAGCAGGAAGAAAATGCTCCAACAACAGGATGCAAGCCCTGCTCTTGGCTAGGCCTCTTGCATACCGGTGGCCTTTCATTAGGGCATACCCTTGCTTGAGTACTGTGTGCAAGAGTGCAGGGATGTGGGTGGGCGTATAAAATGCCCCACCACACACCAAGTGAATGACAAAATGCCAAAGACACTTAGGCTTTGTCTACACTAGCACTTTTGTTGGTAAAATTTTGTTGGTCAGAGGCGTAAAAAAAACAACCCACACCTAGACCAACAGAAGTTTCACCAACAAAAGCTCCAAGTTAGACAGCACTATGTCAGTGAGAGACGCTCTCTCACTGACATAACTACCACCGCTCGTTGGGGGTACTTTAATTATGCCGTGGGAGAGCTCTCTCCTATCAACATAGAGCGGCTACATGGGAGACATTACAGCAGTGCAGCTGCAGTGGTCCAGCTGTGCCACTGTAAGAGCTGTAGTGTAGACACAGCCCTTAAACACTGTGTGTGATTATGTGGGGACTTAGTCATGGTTTATGGTTCCAAAGGGGGCTGAGGGCTTAACAGGGGTCATCGGATGTGACTGGATATGGACATAGAGAGGAGGGCACCTGGGGAGCTGTGGGTAGGACAGGACACGTGGGTGCTATGAGAGACTGAGGGCAGGGCAGTTCTCACTGCCTGGGTCCAGTCAAGAACTCCACAGGCCTATCCAGAAGCAGAGTCTGCATGGAGGGGGAGGCAGAAAAGGGAGATGGGAATCTCTTACAAAGCCCTCAGGAAGCTGCACAACAAACACTTGGGCAGGGGAGAGATGGCAGTAAAGAAGCGGCCCTCAAATGTTTCCAAACTGCCCCTCTCTCCACCTGCATGTGTGTCTGGGCCTTGTTCCACCTCTTCCCATCCCACGGAAGTCCAGGCCAATTCCCCTCCCAGCACCTTGCACGTCTCCCACTCTCCATTCCTAATCACCTTGCTGGAGAGCTGGAGCACAGTGCAGTCAGAATAATTGCCCTAAGCAGCTTGCGCCAGCGCTGCTCACGGAACTGGCTCCTTGACAGCAGCAGAGACGTAGGACGGACCCCTTCCATTAGGAACAAGAGTTCATGAACAGTCTGTGTTCCAGCCCTTCCCACTCCCCTGTGCTCCCCCATCTCCACTGCTGCTGCTGCCCAATCCCCTCTCCAAATGGATGAGAGGAGGGCATCCCATGGGAATAGGGCCAGCATGGCTTTGCCGCCATGAACCTTGGGTCAGCAGTTCATGGGACAGCAAGAACGAACCAACTGCCAAGCTGGGGGTTGGGAGATTCTGGGAGAGGATCCTGGGAGAGGATCCACAGCGCCTTAAATGCAGAGCGAACCAAACTGCCCACGGGAAAATCTCCCACGTTCCAGCTGGGTTGGGATGATGCCCTGGGTGCATCAGTGTCAGAGGCAGGGTGCAAATCACTACAACTGCCTCCTCGCAACTCAACACCAGGTGAGACAGACAGGACAGATCCAGCTGTCTCCATCCAGGTAATTAAGCAGAAACGCTACCATTTCCCATGTACACAGGCAGAGAGAGGCACCAACAGATGCTGCCTCCAATCCAGCTCCAGCCCCAGCTGGTATCAAGAACAACAGGACAGAAAAGAAAGACAAACTCCTTTTAAAAGTACCCTTCAAAATGAGTGGCTTGTCTGATTCTTAGCCTGTCCTCAACCAGATAACATCCAGGCTCATTCATTTACCTCCACCTTCTCCCCTGCTCTGGGCAGGGGGTGGTGGGGCTTGTGGGCCTGGGTCTCCCTCCCCTGCACCTTGGACAGTCATTTACACCAAGGTATACCCCTCTGCGCTGGTGTCAATGGCTGCATATGGTGCTGGGAAATGGAGACTCAGACTCTGCGCAGGCATTTTAGTGCATTTAACCCTTTCATGTCTGAACACCACTGAAACTTCTATTTTGCGTTTTACAGCTAGGTTGGTCTTTCCACAGAGGACTAAGCCAGTTTAATCAGGGGAGCATTGGGGAGGAGTTTGCTAGTGGATCTGCTATATAAATCAGGGCTGAACAGATCAAAATTAGTTTCTAGAAGGTTAGCTTTAAGCAAACAATCATAACATGTAAGCCTCTAATGAGTTGCTGGAGCCAGTGAATTCCTGACCACCATCCTCAGACACACCCGAGACTAATTAATAATAAATAACATTATCTTATATTTCTAGAGTGCCTTTCATCCACAAGGATACCAAAGTGCTTTGAATTGTACATACCACATGCTATACATAGGGATCACTTCCTTCATCACTGAAATACAGCTGCCTCTGGGCTGGAATGCAGCAGATGCTCAATAGCAAAGCTAAGCCAAGATTCAGGACAGGAAGCACAGATTATTATACCCTCCAAAAAGTTTATATGTAATAAAATCAGGGAGAATACAATTTCTAAAGAAGAACTTTAAGAGGACACCAGAGATAAAAGTCCTCTATTGCCAAAAAGGACATAGAGGGTACCATTTTCCAAACAGGGCCACCCAGAGGATTCCGGGGGCCTGGGGCAAAGCAATTTTGGGGGCCCCTTCCATAAAAAAAAAGTTGCAATACTATAGAATACTTTATTCTTGTGGGGGCCCCTGAGGGACCTGCGGCCTGGGGCAAATTGCCCCACTTGCCCCTCTCCTCCCCACCCCCCGGGCAGCCCTGTTTCCAAAGCATGTAAGGAGCCAGTGTGTCATTTTCAAAAATGATTTACGTACTTGGCTGCTAAGTTTTTAGGTTGCTTTTGAAAATGGGGCTTATGCTCTGAAGTCACATATGTGGTTCTGAAAATTTTACCCAGAATCTTTAATGATCCCAAATAGTCAAGATATCAGTTTTACACCTCATCTGAAAGACAACCCCACCTGGCAGCACAACACTACCCTACCCTGCACTGGGATATGGGACTCAGAACTAACTCAGATGGGAATGTGTCCTCTCCCATTACCAACACGGCTCCCTGCAGTACAGAACCGCCAGCACTACACTGGGCTACTGCCTCAATACTAACTTATCACTGCCTCCTGCTGAACAAATACCAGATCGCAGCCCAAGGCCTACACACACAGGATCATTAGCGTTTCTCCTGAAGCCTCTTGCCAGCCCGGTGACCATGATTCTCCCCAGCACCCAAAAGACACACCAACCCAGCCTCACTCCCTTTTTGGGGCTGCCCCTGAACAAGGTCTTTATCATAAATCAGTTGCATGAAGAGTTGTGGGAATCCTGGCTCCAGCAGCTTCTTGTGTAACCCATCTGTATGTAAATGCACATGTGAGAATCTGTACATACACATACCATGACAAGTATCTGGGCACCTAGGTACTTCATGGCCACAGCAACATCAAGGACAGAGTTCAGATCCTCCTGCTCTGAAAGCCCACGCCCTTATCACTCAAGCTAAAGGAGACTTCTCTGTTAGCAGTCAGGGCTATGACACAAATGGAGTAGTTCTGATTCTAGCTAGCAAAGGGCAGTGGTGCACACATATGCTATATTGCAGCACAGACACGTAACACACACACACATACACACACACTGCCAAGGGCCGCTTTTCTGCACTGAACAAGTCAGACAGGTCCATGTGATTTATTATCTCTGTAGATTCAAGAAATATCTGGGTATTGGTGATTCCGAAGCCTGTTCTCTCCAGCTGCGTTAGAGCTGCTTCTCACTCTGGCTCTATGATTATCCACTAACGCGTCACTGCAGGGGCTCTCCATTCGCTGCTGGGCTCCCAGTGTGTAACTGCAAGTATTGACTCTCCAGACCAAGCAGCACGGCCACCAGGATAGCTAGAGAGGAAGCAGCCCAGGCTGTGCCGTTAGCCTTGCATGGTGGAGGCACCAATAGGAATTGGGTTCCTCTGGCATTTCCTGAAGATGGAGATTCAACCCCTCTGCTTCTAAAATTAGTCTCTGAGAAGAGGGCGAAAGCTGGGGACAGAGAGGGAGGGGGAGAGGCAGTCCCTGTGTAGAAAGTGGTGTGCTCCCACTAGTATCTGCTCACAAACTAAAGGGACACATATTCCTGAGTCTACTTAGCAAAGCTCTGCCTGAAGACAGGAGGGTGCAGTGAAAGGCAGTGTGCGTATTGGAAGGGGGGATATAAGAGGCGTGCGTGTGTGTGTGTATTGTGGAGGGGGAAATACAGGAAGCTGTGTGTGTTACTAGACTAGACTGGGATGTGGCTCGCCTGGTGTTGGTGCAGAACTAGTGTAGAGAGGGAATAGGTGGTTTAATGACTGCGTTGTATAGATCTGCTCCCTGCAGGGTTAGATGACACAGCAGCACCACAGCCTGGGCTGCCTTGTGCTGCCTGCAACAGCGCTCCCACTGGGACTAGTCAAGGAGGAGCAGTACCAGTGGTGGAGAAAGTGCTGAAACATCTGAAATTGACATCTGAAATTGCCTGCTTTTTGGAAAGGGGATGCATGACACTTAGCTGCACAGCAAACACTAAGCAGAAAGTGCCCTTTAAGCAAAGCCATCCCTTGACTGTCATTCTGGTGGGAACGAGGCTGATCTGCGTGGCTGCATCAGTACCAGGTAACAGACAAATGGGTGCTCTAGAAAGAAGTTAGGTTCACTGGAAGCAGCCACACAGCAGGAGACACCTGCACAGCAGGCTCCGGAAAGCTAAACACGTTCTAAACCCAGAGAAGGCTCATGATCCAAGGAGACGCCTGCCGTTCTAATGACACTACTGAGACAGTCTCATTCAGTCAGTCTTTCTCTCACTCACATACCTTCCTGCCAAGCAATTATGCAACTGAACAGCTGTGTCAAACTACTCGGGCTCCAGGGCCATGTCCCTTCCATTCCCCAAAGGGCTCCTTCTGCGCTTACACCACCAACCTTCCCAAGGGTATCAGTGCCTTTCCTGTAAGGCCGCTATGGGGTCCATTCTGCCCTTGAATGTGAGTATCAGAGCAGGATTTGTCCATTAACTTGAGGAATCTGTCATGCGGCTGAGAAGAAGCTGGAGCCCATTAGTGTCAGCCCCATTGCTCTGGGTGCACACGCTAATATTGGAAACACGTCCTTGGCCCCAAGACATCACTACGCACCAGTTCTTTCATGACGTCTCGGTTAAGACCCTGTAATGCTGCACTAAATGCAGGAGAGGGGCTACCTAGCACCCGGACATGACTCTGTAGCAAGAGCAGACTTTAAACACAAGCTAGTGCAAGTACTGCTGGCATGCAGAGCATGCTCATAATGTGTCCGAGGAGCCATTTCTGCCATGGACAGTAGGAACCAGGAGTCAGGAGAGACTTCCACTACCACCCAATGCAAAGCACACCTGTCTGAGGGGGAAGGGTAGCTCCCTGGCATGACTCTTCCTTCCCTTAGGGCAAGCCACACCTGCCTGGTTGGAGGCAGATCATACTCCAGCCCTTTCTCCTGTGAAGACAGTGGATGACTCCACATTCACAGTGCTGTACATGGGAGCAGTATCTGTCTCCCACACACAGGCATTTCTGTTAACCTTAGATTTTGCCAAATCCTTTATTAATAACAAGCCCCACGTTAATGGGTGGCTGGCCCACTCAATGAACTCGGTCCAATTCCTGGGTGTCAGAGCAGATGTTCCCGGTTTGGCCAATTCAGGGAGCAGGGGTGACCTGGGGCTACAAAAGGTTTGTGGGCGCCCCAGGGAGCGGCTGGCAGTGGGAGCAGAGCTGCAGGAAGTAGGGCCAGGAGGACTGGGAGAGGAGGCAATGAAAGCTGGAGATGCAGAGGGAGAACTGAGGAACTGAATTTGGCTAATTGGCTGGTGGAGTTTGAACAATTAAAAACCAGCCTAAAAGAGACTGTGCACATGGCAGCAAGGCTTTGGCAAGCTGGGGAGAAGCTCTGCCTTGTGACAAATGGTAGAGAACATGGTGCTCAGCTCCTGACATAATGTATCATGGGTGGAAAAGAACTACCCAGCACACATTGTGCAGCACACACCCTGCCCCCTCAAACACACAAAGTGTAATACAGCCCTATTGCGCTGGGTGGTAACCTGGGGACTGTCTCATTGGTTCCCTCAGAGGAGCTGGCCATAATAGGGATCAATGGCTCCATGTCTAGTTGGCAGCCGGTATCAAGCAGAGTGTCCCAAGGGTCAGTCCTGGGGCCGGTTTTGTTCAATATCTTCATTAATGATCTGGAGGACGGCATGGATTGTACCCTCAGCAAGTTTGTAGATGACACTAAACTGGGAGGAGTGGTTGATATGCTAGAAGGTAGGGATAGGATACAGAGGGACCTAGACAAATTAGGCCAAAAGATAGGGCCAACAGAAATCTGATGAGGTTCAACAAGGACAGATGCAGAGTCCTGCACTTAGGATGGAAGAATCCCATGCACTGCTACAGACAAGGGACCAAGTGGCTAGGCAGCAGTTCTGCAGAAAAGGACCTAGGGGTTACAGTGGACAAGAAGCTGGACATGACTCAACAGTGTGCCCTTGTTGCCAAGAAGGCTAATAGCATTTTGGGCTGTATAAGTAGGGGCATTGCCAGCAGACTGAGGGATGCGATCATTCCCCTCTATGTGGCAGGGCTGCCCGGGGGGGGGCAAGTGGGGCAATTTTCCCCAGGCCCCCATTAAAGTTTTTTGGGGCCCCTGGAGTGGGGTCCTTCACTTGCTCTGGGGGCTCCGGAAAGCTCTCACAGGGCCCGGGCCCCTGGAACTTCTTCCGCTCCGGGTCTTCAGCAGCAATTTGGCGGTGGGGGTCCTTCTGCTCCAGGACCCGCCGTCGAAGTGCCGGGTCTTTGGCGGCAATTTGGTGGCAGGGGGCTCCCCACCGCTGAAGACCCCAGGCCCCCTGAATCCTCTGGGTGGCCCTTCTATGCGGCATTGGTGAGGCCTCATCTGGAGTACTGTGTCCAGTTTTGTGCCCCACACTACAAGAAGGATGTGGGAAAATTGGAAAGATTCCAGGGGAGGGCAACAAATATGATTACAGGACTGGAGCACATGACTTATGAGGAGAGGCTGAGGGAACTGGGATTGTTTAGTCTGCAGAAGAGAAGAATGAGGGGGGGATTTGATAGCAGCCTTCAACTACCTGAAGCGGGTTTCCAAAGAGGATGGATCTAGACTGTTCTCAGTGGTGGCAGATGACAGAACAAGGAGTAATGGTCTCAAGTTGCAGTGGGGGAGGTTTAGGTTGGCTATTAGGAAAAACTTTTTCACTAAGAGAGTGGTGAAGTACTGGAATAGGTTACCTAGGGAGGTGATGGAATCTCCTTCCTTAGATGGTTTTAAGGTCAGGCTTGCCAAAGCCCTGGCTGGGATGATTTAGTTGGTGACTGGTCCTGCGTTGGACTAGATGACCTCCTGAGGTCCATTCCAACCTTGACATTCTATGATTCTATGACAGGACTCAGAGACTTGCCAATGCTCAGCCCCACTAAAACTCTCCCCATTCATTGTCTTTCTTCTGGGACCTAAAAGGGTCCAGAGGACCAAATGCAGAAGATGGGCAGAGTGATCTCCATAACATACTCGATTCTCTCCAGTACACAAACAGCTCCTGAAACACATTTCAATGGCCCAGAGTTTTCAATCCTTTCAAGTTTATCTCGGTGTCTGTGATGCCCCTCACACCCAGTCCCAAAGGATGACATTGAAATTCATTTCTGCCGGCAGCAGGATTAGTCTCCATCTCCTCAAGTATAGCTAACAGAACTGATGGTGAAAGCGGGTCAGAGAACATGGCTTTAACTCACAGGCTGGGGATACATTTAAAGGGACACTGAGGTAATAGGCCATATTTAGGTTTTTAAACAATGGATTTAAAGTAGCCACAAAGAAAGGGCTCTTTCTGTCTTTGACTGATGCTAGTTTGTAACAAATTAGGATCAAGAAACCTTGTTTGTATTCATCTGAGATTCCCTCAACAGCAACTGGCCCCCTCATTCTTATCAGACATCTTCATGTATTTTTGGTTACATTTACAACTCAATCTGCTTGGAACCGTTAAAAGGTGCATGGCCCAAATTTGCAGATGTGCATGCCCATATTTCACACTTGAAAATACATGTGCATTTGGTGATCAAATTCAAGAATGAAGTTATCATGAATACACATGCAATTACAGTAAATATGTGGAATTGACCAGACATCGTGAGTCATTTATAAGTGCAGTTATCACAGCTGTGGTGCACTCTCACTAACCACACATATCAAGTGTGCAAACACATATTCTTGGCCTTGCCCAATGCAGAACATCTGGACCAACATAAATCACAAATGGGCTTGTGATTGTTCTTAAATGTAAACAACTTCTGTTTAAAAATGGAAATCTTCCTCTGCAGCTTTGGCAACACAAACACAACACAGGCTTGAGCCACAGTCTGCGCAGACAAGGCACGGGAAGTGACTAGAAGCTATAGTTGTGAAATAGGCCTATCTACTTTCATAGCCCCAAGCTTTCAAAGGGAGGGCAAAAAAGTAGACATCACTATTTAAAGAATAAATGAAGAAAGGGAGGGGCCTGACTGTCTCTGCCTGTGCTATGTGTCCCTCACATCTGCATAAAAAGTGTGTAAAACTCTACTGAGCCAGAATTGGCATTTAATGACCGCTGATGACACTGGTGCATGGCACTGGCGTACTGCAGTCCTCAGCAATGGTCCAAAGCCTAGCAGCTTACCAGAGGAGTATTATTATTCATATTACGACCAAGGACCAGGGGCGGCACTGAGCTGGGCATTGCACATATATCCAGGAAGACAGTTCCTGCTCCAAAGAGTTTACAGGTGGGAGAAAGGGAGTGTTGCTATTCCCAGTTTACAAATGTCACACAGAGGCTCAGTTGCAGAGCTGGGAACTGAACCTAAATTTCCCGATTCCCTGTCCAGTGCCTCAACACTGTGGCATTATTAAAGGGTTGAGGAAGGATCACAGTACAATGCTGTTGTGTATATTTTTAAATAAATAAGGACAAACAGCATTACTGGCATCAACTGAATTAGATTTTTTAAATTCCTTCAATTTTAATCAAAGGTAACAGTTGATTTAAAATAAACAACCATGGACACCTGATGCGTTGTTTGTGAAGTGCCCAGCACAACAGGGGCCCAACATTAACTGAGCCAACTGGTCACTACCACACTACAAATAACAAGAGTCCTACGGATACATTAGCCTGACACTGTCCCTTTAATTCATACAATTTGGCTACTGCAAATCTAGATCCCTTCATAGTCATAAATTGTAATGAAAGTGCCGGTTTCAGAGGGGAGGGGGAAGATTATCTGCAGGTGGGATTAAAAGAAAACACACACACACACACACTTTAATGAACTGCAGCCAGGTTGCAGGCTGTGTCACCTAATTAAAATGCAACATCAAAACAGAAGATCTGAAAGCACAACTTTTCCTTCTGCCTCTGATTGTCTCAAATCTGAGTATCAGCACTTTCTGGCCTCATGAAATATTGAGTCTCCGAACTTCCGACCGCAACACATTCTGTCAAGTCATTTCTGAGGGAGTGATAGGGGTAATAAATGTGCTGCTGCCATATCTCCAGAGAATGCATTGTAAAACTCTGCTCCTTTCCCATGATATGGGAGGGGTTCATGAACAGGCCTGGTGATTGACATCACAAGAACTGACAACAGCCCTCTCGGGTTTCATTCTTCCTGGCCTTGGGACCCAGCATGAATAGGGCATTGGCCTTGAGAAGACCTGGCAACCTGTACCTGGGGGCTCCAACTCTACTCTTACAGAAAGCAAGGATGCATGTGGCATAAGAGCCATGCACAGCATTCGTGAGCAAAATGCCTGCCCCACTTCCTATGCACCAGCTACCCCTCCAGCACTGCATTCATGACCTGGGCCCTAAGACACTCTTGTCTGTGCCCTTGCCTGGGGCAGGCCCACGTGACCTTGATAGCAGACTGACAACCCTGAAGAATCAAGTACAGCCTTCACTCCGCCAGCATGTTTCAGCCTGGCCTGGCTTGCAGGGATGCCTGGAGAGAGTCATTAATTCTTATTCTGCCATGATGGGGCTGAGGGAGAAGGCCAGTCTGCTGACACTGCCAACAGGGCCCAGAAGCAGCTTTGTAGGTGGTTTTTGATGACAGCACCACTGGAAATCAGACTGGCCCCACCAAATAAGGCTCACGGGGGACAGCAGGTGGGGGACACGCTGAGTGGCCAATGACCTGGACCAGATTCAAACCAGCAAATCAGAAGCCAAAGGAGCCAGAGAAGAGGAACCTGGCACCCCTGCAAGGGAATCCTCAGAGGCTTTTGCTCTCAGTGCAGCATTATTGAACCTTTGGCCTGTGCTTCTCATCAGCCAAGGCAATATATTCAGCCCCCCTAATTGGAGAGGGACTTCCCTGCTCCCCTACAGCATCTCCTGCTGGGAGAGGGAGTGACAGGGGCAAATGAGAGCTCTCCCAACAGCCAGTGCTACTGACAGAAAATCTCTGGTTCTCTTTGTGGCTGCCACTAACCCAGTTCCAGAGGTGGCAATTAAAGGCTCGAGCAGCTAAGGATGGTACCCAGTAATCTGGAATTTGTCTCTCACCTTGGAGGAACCCATTAGTCAGGTGGTCTGAGCATGGGTGGAACCCCATAGACAGGGGCTGCATTGGGAGGGAATCCCAGCTGGGGATGGGGCTCAAACCCCTGGTTACTGTCCCCCTTTCCAGGCTGGCACAGACCCTAGGCCATGCTCCCCTCAGCCCCTGGAATCCCATCCCACTACTGACCCCCGCTCTAGGGCACAGACCAATAGTTTCTAGCATGAGCCCTTTGGCTCCATCAGAGCTTCCAGCTGATGTGGTGACCTCGATCTCCAGCCTGGCCTTGGCTGCTGGCCAGCAGCACATGCCATGGGGATGTCATTGGGGTCTATCATACAGGCAGCTGGCCGGCTCCCGCTCAGCACAGACCAAGCCACAGCAAGGCCCAGTGGAACAGCAACACTCTCCCCCCCACATTACCTGGGATTCTGGGAGGAGGGGGGCAGCTCCACTGGAGCCAGAAGAACCAGCAATGAGGACTAACTCATCTCCATGTTTTCCTTCCTGTTGGGTGTGCCCCACTGGAGAAACAGTAGGGACTGGGCCTCTGGATGGGCCAGGCCTTGAGGCACAAACCTGTCCAAGATCTAGTGGTGGTTCAGCCCCAGAGTCTAAACCTCCTGCTTTGGGATCTGGATCAAGAGTGAAGACATGAGACCATCTCCCCCTCATCCCTCGGGATGGGGGGAGCTGGGGCTGCGGGTACAGGGACTAGAGGCAGGATGGGGAGCTGGGGTACAGGTCAGGGATGTAGATGAGGGGCAGTGGGCTGGGATCTTGGTTGTGAATAGTAAGCTGAAAATTCTTGCCATTTTCTGGATTTATCATTTCCTGAATTGGAAAGAAGTGCACTAGAGAGTTAGAGCAGGGGGAGCTAGGAGTCAAGAATCCTGGGTTCCATTCCCAGCTCTGGGAAGGGAGTAGGGTCTAGTGGGTTACAGCAGGGGAAGCTGAGAGTCAGGACTCCTGGGTCCTATCCGTGGCTCTGTGCTGGCTCATGTGAGGTTAGACACCAGTATCTCTACATCCGCAAATGCTGGCCCAGCTCCCACTCCCCTGTGCAGTATGGTCCATCTTGCCTCTCTGCCCTTCCCTTGCACATGAGCACCAGGAGGGCGCCAAGCCAGCACATTGTGCTCTGGTTTCAGCCCCTGCCAATGCTAAAAGAGAAACATAAAGCAGACAAAACTGTCTCTCCCTCTCCCTTCTGTGCTTGCAGCGATAACAATGATCTAGATGTGGAAGCTACATGAAGAAGCTGGTTTCAACTACATGAGAAGGGAAAAGAGCCCAGCCAGACCTACCACTGTTAACCCCTTCAGAAGCATGCTCCTTCTCCTACCAGAACACCTGCACTGTCTGTCCTTTAATGCAGGGTGCTCTGTGTACCCTTCCCTCTTGCTTATCTCCCTCCCTTCAGCAGGCATCCCATCTCTCCAGAGCAGGGGTCTTGGGTTACTGCAGAGAGGGAGCTGGGGCTGTAGTTCATGAATAATGAAGTGGCAAGTGAGCAGAATTGATCTGAGATGCTAATGAGTGTCTGAGTGCAGGAGGGGCCGAGGAGGGGCGCACTGCTCTCTTAGCCCCAAATCAGGGGGAACCTGGAGAATCCTCTCCACTCCACCCCCCACTTCCTATTACTGCAGGCATAGAGTCCCTGCCCCTCGCCCTCCCTCGCAGCACAGCCAAGCATTTTACATCCCCAGTGCGGTGGTGTGAATGAGAACAGGCTGGGGAGGGCCAATTTGGCTCATACGGGTATGTCTACACTGCAATAAAACGCCCAGGGCTGGCCAGTGTCGACTGAATGGAGTGTCCATACCCCATTCTGCTCCCAAGGCCTCCAAACGTGAGGAAGAGTCCCCAGTGAGCAGCGAAAGGCAAGGCTTGCCAAGTCCAGCTTGGGGGAAGTGAATGAGTCACCAGCTCTGTTGCCTTCTCTTGGTAATTAAGTGCAGAGCAGTAGGGAGAGGAGCCAAGCAGCTGCCTCCCAGACAGGTGTCACACTTTGGTATCATGTGCCCACAGCCAGATGAGTGGCCACAGTGGCAGCTCCTGGCAAATGAGGCAGAGGTATCTAGCCAACTGGACCCCTGCCCCTTAGAACACCTGCCCTTAACAGTGTTGCCAACTCTTGTGATTTAATGGCAAGTTTCATGATATTTGCTGTTTTTCTTAAGGCCCCAGCTTCTGGAGTCATGGGATTACTAGAAAATCTTGATTTCATTTGAAAAAACTTCAAGTTTCTAGCCCTTGGGGTAGCACAGAAAAGGCTGAAAACATGACCCAAGTGTGACCAGATTCAGGCACTAGAAGGCAAATCTAAAGAACCAACAACATGTTTTATGTTTAAAATCCCATTATCTTGACATCAATCTCTGGACTTTTTGGGGACTGACTCATGATTTTTAAACACTTGGGGTCTCTCTCCATCTTCCCCTGTGCCTCCCTAAAGCCCCCACTCCTCACATCCTCCTCTGCCCCTACCTAAAACCTGTACAGGCATCTGCCTCCAAACCCCACACTATCAGCCACTGTAGCGAGGCGGTGTGGCTCCCCTCCTCCCCAGGGAGGGTCGAGCCCCGTCAGATGCCAAAAGGGGCAGGGCCACTGAGTGGTAGTCCCGCCCCTCAGAGGGTCAGGAGGCGCCCCGGAAGTATAAAAGCCGGCCCTCAGCCCTCAGTTGAGCCCTGCCGCCGTCGGGAGCGGACCTGTTAGAGGGTGCTCCTGACTGGGAAGCTGCAGAGGCCCAGGGCCGTTGCCCTGACTGGCCAGAACTTCCCCGTTATGCCGAGGAGCTGCCGGAGCTGCCCCGTGCCCGCTACGACAAGGAGCTGCCGGGGCTTCCCCATCCCTGCTATTACCCCAAGGAACCCCTGGACCAGGCCTGGCCGGACTTTCCTGAAGTACTACCAGATCTACTGCCCAGCCCTGGCCAGGAGGAGCCCATGCTACTAAGCTTCCCAGGGATGGATGGCCCCGATCAGGTAGGACCAGAGGGGGAGCTAGGAAGTAGCCCGGGGGCAGCTGACCTAGTCAGACTGCAAGTATGCCGGAACCCATGTCAGTGTGTTTTGGTCAGGATTCCCCACTGACCGTTAACGGCATTAACCGCTGCTAGGGCCCCGGGCTGGAACGCAGTGGAGTGGGTGGGCCTGCGTTCTCCCTGCCACCCGTACCTGGGTGGCAGAATCCTCCTCTCCCCGGCCTAAGGAGGCCATCAATGCCTGAACTGATAACTGCTTGGCCCTGAGTCACAAGGGTCTGAGCTACTGTACCTGTGGGTTTGGTGCCCCGCCCGAACCAAGGGCTGGGCCCCCTTTGATTGTGCCGCTGCTCAGTCCTGTCTACAGGGCCCGAGCTGCCTGAACTGCTAACTGCTTGGCCCTGAGTCACAAGGATCTGAGCTACTGTACCTGTGGGTTTGGTGCCCTGCCCGAACCAGGGGCTGGCCCCCTTTGACTGTGCCACTGCTCGGTCCTGTCTACAGGGCCCAAGCTGCCTGAACTGCTAACTGCTTGGCCCTGAGTCACAAGGATCTGAGCTATCGTACCTGTGGGTTTGGTGCCCTGCCCGAACCAAGGGCTGGGCCCCCTTTTGACTGTGACCGTGTTTGGTCCTGTCTACAGGGTCCGAGCTGCCCGAATTGTTGACCGCTCAACCTCGAGGGCAGAGGCCCTCAGACGACGCGTAGCGAGGCGGTGTGGCTCCCCTCCTCCCCAGGGAGGGCCGAGCCCCGGCCACGCACTGTCACAGCCACGTATTCAGCTCTTGCACTACAATATCACCTGTGCCCATCCTCAGTATCCGTCCCCTAGAGAGACTGAAGGGTTCAGGGCCTCCTCCCCTTCCCTCCAGGCAAGGGGCAGTGCCCAGGGCCAAGAGGAAGTACAGCTGCAACAATAGGACCTTGGGCTTCAGACGCAGAACCAGCACTTTTGGGAGCTGGGTCCCTGTTTCATCTGAGCTTTTCTGGTAAACCCCAGAAGATCAACGATCCTCTGGAGAAGCCTGGGCCTCATGTGAGCAAGAGATTTATTATTATTACCCCCCACAGTTGGAGAACAAGCCTTTCTGCTGGAGCATCCGGCAGGCTGAGAGCTCGGGGAGAAGACTGGGCCAAGACTCACACCACAACAGGACTCCAAAGCAGGAGTGACGTGGTCAGCCTGGCAAGCATGGACAGCCCCACCCCATGAGGGCAGGAGACCAGCCAGAGGGAGAGAGCCCACAAGGGGAGGGGCCAGGGGGTCTCTCTGCTTGCCAGGCTGCCGACATCACTCCTGCTTTGCCTGTTGTGGTGAGAGTCTGGGCCCAGTCTTCCCCCTAGCACAGTCTGCCTGATGCTCCAGCAGAAAGGCTTGTTCTTCTATTGTACATAATAAGAATAATGCTAATAAAAGCCAGTGCAAACCCTGCAGCCCTGCCCTAGGCACAGGGCCCCACAGATCTCGTCTGGCCGTTTCATTCAAGCACAACATTCTCCCTCCTAGCACTATAAACAGCAAAAGCAGCATGATCTGCAGCCCCCAGAGCCCTTCATACAAATGGCCCTCAGAAGAGATAATGAGGCCACTGAGACATCAGCAACAGATGTAAACGGCAGTCCTGGGAACTTGTGGGGTAGAGGCTGGAACTGCACTAGTTAGTTCTCAGCTTGCCACTGTACAGCAGAGGTCTCCAATGGGAGTTTTATTCCTCCCTCCCACACGTAGATGGGGCACAGCTAGAGACTGCTCTGTGCCACTGGAGACACCTCCATATCCTAGAGTCCCAAATCTGCTGAAAATCAGTATGGGCCTGTGTGCACACTCACCAACCAGTAAGTGGACCCACCTGCCTTATTACCATCACAGATCACACACACAGCCAGCCACAGACATGACTGCCAATTAGGACAATGAAGGGTTGCAAGGGTGCCCCTAGTGCCACAGCCCAAGCCAGGCAGCCTCTGCGCTGCATGGAGCTGGCAGCAGCTCCTCCATCCATTCCCCTGAGGCTCCTTCTGCTCTCCAGCTCTGTTTGAAGAGTCATCAATTTCCCACTTCGAATGTCTGAGAAGTCCAATCAGATCAGGGAAGAGCTTCATTTCCTCAAGCCAAGGGAAGGTGGGAGGCTGCATCCCCAGAGAGCCCCAATTACCCTTACGTGATGATAAACACATTCCCCTTTGCAGCAGCCACAGCTGGCTCTGCCTGGCACCTGCTGCCTAGGGCACAGCTCTCCTTCACCAGTGGCAAAGGAGGAAGTGCTGGAACCCGGGGGCGGGGCTGGGGTGTCCACAGGCACAGTTAGAAAATTACTTTCTCTGAAGACTATCTGTGAAAAAGCAGCAGCAAGGCAAGAAGCCTCCACTTCTCACAGGCATGGTTGTTCCTGTGGCCAGCCCTCTGCATCTGGGCCATGGCAACCTTCTTCTTCTGGTCACTGCTGGAGGCAGCATGACGGACTGGATGGATCAATAGTGGAGGAGGAATGCCAGGCTGACAGGTCTCCCATTTCCCTTCAAGTTCCAAAGCATTCCCAACTCAGCGAAAGCAGCAAAAAGGCACCCAAAGCCAAGGCCAGGGTGGGAGATTCCTTGCAGCCTTCTGAAACTCTTATGTCTCTCAGAAATGTGGTCATGAAACAAGTGGAGCCCAGAATTTTCATCCTCTCACTACCCTGCCCCTGATCACAGAAGGGGCATGTCTAGCTGCTACGGTTGGAAGTACTGCATCAGACTAACAGTCAGTTTAGTCCATATCCCACCTCCTGCCATCCCAGAAAAGATTCTGCCTCCTAACATGCTGGATGTGCCCATCTCCAGCAGTGTTCAATACAGGAAACTTCATCAGAAGATGCTTTTTCTGGCCCACAATACTTTTGGCCTATGGAGCGATACTAGGCAGGGGCTCCTTTTTGACCCATGACCTCCGCTGATGTTGAGGATGAAGCTGAGCCTTGCAAAGGCCAGAGGTTCCTTTTCTCCCACTAAATTAAATACCCAGAGCAGAATCATGAGTTCCTGGGAACAAGGAACATCTCCATGAGCATCTGGGCACACTCTTCACCAGTGAAGCCATCAGGATGGTATCAAAGCATAGCTGCAGCATCCCTTTAAGGCTGAGCGAGCCAAGGCCTAACTGGCTCCATTACCCTGGCCACTCTCCCTCCAGAGGCAGGAGGTTACTTAAATCAATTCTGTTACATTAATGGAGAGATAAAAATCAGTTAGAGCAGCACATGGCATCAAGCCGCTGACACAGGCAATCCTGGCACTTGCAGGGCCCTGGAGGGTTTAGCCCCAATGGGCAGAGCAGGGAGTGGGGAGAGCTGGGTGCAGAGGGCAGAACTGAGAAGGGAAGACAATTGGGCAAGGAGGTGGGTGCTAAGGGCAGAACCAAGGCTGGGACTGAGACATACGGAGCTAGCTTGGAGGAATGCAAATGATGGAAGGGACTGAGAACTCCAGACTGGTACTAATGCATGATGCAGCTCCAGGGCAGTGCCATGGCAGGGAGTAGCGGGTAGGAGAAGGAAAAGCCCAGGCATCCCCAGGGCAGACCCACGTGGGAACTCAGTGGGGACAGACATACCCTGAGTGCCCAGGGTGCAGCCATGCAAGGGAGCCTGGCAAGCCTTTGCCATGGTTTGGGGAATCCTCATCTCCCACGGCGGAAGGGCGTGCGGAGTGGTAATTGTGCTGCTTGTAGCAGATGGCAGCCATATGAACAGATGGCACCAGCTTCTGAAAGAGATTCCACACACATGCAGCATGAGGCCCCACACAGCTCCCTGCAGAGACTCCAGATCAGATAAGGAGTGGGATTCAGAGATATTAACTCTGCTCGGTGCAGAGTGTATGTGCGTGGGGGCAGACCGGAAACACCATGGGGTCCATATCCCCCGACGGGTCTCCCTGGCTTTGAGTGCAGAGGTGTCCCCAGTGCCACTCTCCTAACTGATGCTCATGGATTCCTCAGCAGGGAGGTGGGGAGGGAATATGCCACAGAGACTGAGTGCCCCTCTACATTATGTGCCCCCAGCCCATTCTCATATTATAGGATGTTCGATCTGGGAGGTGTCTTCTTCTGACGGTTCCCCCTCCCCATCCTCCCCATGCTCTGCAACAAACACAAGGGTCTATGACAATACAATAACATGACTGCGACTGCTGCCTTCAGGGCTAGTATTCTACAATACTGCATCCCAGGCACCGAAAGGCGGATGCAGAGCACTGCAATAAGGGGAACAAAGCATGGACACAGAGCTCTGCACAGAGGGCACTGCAGCACAGGAACAGAGCACGGGTATTACCATATGGTCACAGAGCACCCCAGCCACAGATACCACAGGGCGGGCACATAGTATTGTGTAAGAACGGCTATACTAGGCCAAAGGTCCATCTAGCCCAGTATCGTGTCTTCCAACAGCGGCCAGTGCCAGGTGCCCCAGAGGGAATGAACAGAACACGGAATCATCAAGTGATCTATCCCCTGTCGCCCATTCCAGCTTCTGGCAAACAGAGGCTAGGGACACCATCCCTGAGGTGCCGTAAGGTGGGTGCTGAGCACCTCAGGGCAGAAGCAGAGCATCACAGGACAGGCATTTCAGTAGAGACACAGTGCACTGCAGGTGCCACAGGGCAGATGCAGAAAACTGCAGCACGGGCATCACAGCACAGATGCAGAGCACTGCTGGTACCACAGAGCAGGTGCTGAAGAGAGGGCAAAGAGCATCGCAAGGCAGGCATCACAGCATGGATGTAGAATAGGGTGCTGCAGTATTTTATCCCCCAAAGGGATGCTGTTCCATCTGCCAAGATCCCTGAAGCAGTCCCCTGGGGGGCAACAGGTAGGAGGCAACCGCTGCTGCCTTATCAGCTTCCATGGTTATTACAGTAATGACAGGGCCTCATTTGCATTCTTTGTGTCTCACCTAAGCTCTCCCTTCTGTTGGGGACAGATAACACGGCAGCTGTGATGCATGGCATGAGAGCTGCTGAGCTTGGTGACGAAGTCACAGCTCTTCCTGTCTTCCCCCACATGCTGCTCCTTGACAGCAGATAGCCAGCCTTTCCCCATTCGTCCTCAGCTGTCTCTCTTCCCCCGTCCTTCCTCCCACCAAATCTCCAACTCTCCCTGCTTGGGAACAAAGGCACCAAAGTTGAATAGCTGCAAAAGGGACCAGTGTGAAAAAGCAACAAGCCCTGTTGCCACAGCAACAAAGCCCAGCATCCCTGGCTGGATACATTCAGGCTTCCAGGCTCTCTGCAGAAGTCTGTGCAACTGAGGAATTACCTGGGTTGCCCACCTGCACAGAGCCACAGGGGATCAATCTGGCTCTGTCTACAGTATGTGGCTGGATGAAATATCTCTTGCTCCTCAAATGGGTGACCCGGGAGCAGGGCTCCCACCCAACCAGCCGAGGAGATGAGGATGCTTAGCGTCACAGGCAGTAAGAGCTGAGAACTCCAGGGCTGCAACTCTACTCTGGGAACCAGGGTATGTTATTGTTTTGACCACAGGCCTGGTAGCTAGGAGGTCCTGACTCCTAAACCTAGCTCTACAGGGCACTGTGGTACAGCAGACAAGAATGGGGATAGGAGCCGCCTCTGACATTAACACCTCCTCTGTCATGCTAGGAAAGGCCTTTATTCTCTCTGCACATCAACCTGCATGTCTGTAAAATGGGGACAAAAATATTCACCGACAGCTTCTCAGGGAGAATGAATCAATGAATGCTCACAAAGCAGGAGAGTGGCACTAGAACCACCCCATGACTGAAGAAACCAGTGGGCCATTTTGTCTGGAATCCTGTCTCAAGTAGCTGCCAGTGCTAGGGGAAGAGAATAACCCACCTATGGAGGGTGGGACTCACCACGAGAGTGTCTCCTTATGGCCAAGCAGCTCTCTTCCCATTTGGGGCCCCTAACAACAGCCGCTCTGGCTCTCCAGTGGGTCTGCCTCTTCACATGACTCGGCCCTCCAGCCAGGCTGCAATTTAAATCTGCCCTTTTTCTGCGGTAAGAATGTCTAAACTCAAAGGAGCAGAAACACTTCTATCCTCCTAGAATCAACCCTCTGCACACTCTTCACCAGGCTCTGCTGAGCTCTTCCTTATTCTGTCCAGAGTGCTGCCTCCCAGGATCTTCTCCCTGAATGCCCAGCTCCTCCTGCGTTCCTGACCCTCAGGGCTTCTTCCCAGGAATGTCTCTTTCCCCAAGCCTGCTTTAGGAGTCTCCTTCTCCCCAGCTGCCTTTTCCCTTCAGAGACTGTCTCAGTACCAGAGGTCTCCTGCAGGCCCCTTGATTGGTCCTTTTCCCTTTAGTCCAGGCTCCTTCTAAAGTCCTGCTTTCCTAATTTTGCGCCTCTTTCAGGACTTAAATCCCTTTTCGAAGCCCTCACCCAATCCTGCCCTTCTCTCAGGGCCTGTTCCCCAGGGATGCTCCTTTCCCCTGCAGGTCAGCTTTTCTGCCAAGCCTCCTCTCAAGGTCCTGTCCAGGGATGTTCCCTTCACCTACAGCCCAGCTTTCTGATGCTTTTACAGAGCTTCCTCTCAGGAGAGGATCCCAAGGCCTTTCCAGCTGACCCTGTGCAATCTCTCTAGCCTCAAGCCCTTCACTTACAGTCAGGGCTGGCTTTAGGGTGATTCCACTGATTCCCGGGAATCGGGCCCTGTGCCTAAGAGGGCCTTGCAGCGTCCGGAAGAGGGGCCCCGCACCCTCCGCAGAAGTGTCACTGGAAACAGCGGCAACCGATTGAGTGCCACTGAATTACTGCTGCTATCTTCGGCGGCAGCTCAATCACTGCTGCTGTCTTTGGCAGCATTTCGGCGGCAGCTCTTCCGAATCGGGCCCTGCACGTCCTAAAGCCGGCCCTGCTTACAGTAGCCACCAAGCTCCCCCATTGGCCCTGGCACCTCCTCCAGATGTGCTCCCCGCTGCCTCTTACCCCTTAAGCGCTCGTGTGTGTGTGTGGGGTTATTTCTCATCACATCACCCTTCTAATTAGCCTCACTCTACAATACTATCCCATGCTTTCTGATCTCAAGCTGTTGATCCATTTATGTGCTGAAGTGTGAGAACTGAGCCCCCTTCCCCTTCATTAATCCCAGCTGGTTCAACTGTAGAGGCAACCCTTCTTCACAGACATTTTGTACCCTTGACCAAAATTGGCTAAGCTATGTGCCTCCACATTATCGTGAATGCTGCAGGTTACATATACATTGCGGAAAGAAGCATTTCCTTTAACTGTCCTTTGTTTGATGTCTTTTAGGGCCCCTCTGCTCCCTCTTGTGATCCTATCACGGGAAAGAAAAAGCAGAGCATGTATGTGGTCCTGGCCAATGCAGCTGGGGATCACAGACCTTCTCCACAGCAATGCAGAGCCTAGGGTTCCCTTAGAGGGATGAGAGGAGAAGCAGACTGGAGAGGATCTTCTCTGGTTTAGGCAGGTGCCTGATGGATCTTGAGGACAATGGCTGCATCCGCAGAAGTTGGAGGCCCATTCTGAAATGGGTGGTGAAGAGACCCACAAACTTAAAGAACCATTGGCTTCCAGCAGCCACCAGAGTACCTCAAACATGCAGAACATTAGAGACTGCAGAAGTCCCAAGAGTTCGTCCTCAGGAGTAACAGCACCCTAGAATGGCTGGGAGCAGAGGTGGGTCTGTCACCTGGCATGCAAGCAAGTGGGAGCTGGCCACTTCTGGTGCAGGGGAAGCAGGCACAGGTAGTGCTGAATGTGATGGGAAGAAGAGCTTGGTCTCCTCTTTCCCAGACAAAGTGAACCCCAGCAGGAGAGGGTACACAGCCTGCAGAAGAGGAAGATGGTGTCGTCTCTGGCTCAAGCAGGGTCCAGACAAAGGGAGCATCCCCTTCCTTCCCCACTGGAAGCAGAGATAGCGCCCTTCTTCTCCCAAGCTCAGGCCTTTCTGCCGATGCTGAAGTTGCTCACCTGTTAATTCTAGTGTGCTGAGTCAGCAGAACAAGCTTGGAGAAAGACTTATCCAAGTATTTAGACAGAAAAGCAGTGAGAGAAAGAAAGAGTGGCAAGAGTGAGCATGCAAAGAGCACGAGAGTTCAGAGCAGGAGAACAATTGGTGAGAGCTCAGAGCGAGCAAGCATGTGCAGAGACAGCAAGAGCATGAGAAAGAGTGGGCCCAGTGGGTTCAAGGCAGGGGGCATTGGGAGCCACAACTCCTGGGTCTGCTACTGTCCTGCTGAATGACCTTGGTCAAGTCGCTTCCCCTCTCTGTGACAATTTCTCCATCCCTTTTATGGGGGTAGTTGATATCTCCCAGAAGGATGAAGTGTTTATAATGCTCCATGTAAATGCTAAGCATTGTTATTACATTAGCTCTGTCCTCTTGCTTCAGCTGCTTCTAACTGGCACTGTCTGTCAACTCAGATAACTACACAGCATTGCAAGAAAGGGACCAAGAGTCCTACTGCACGTGCTTGCAATGCTGTTAGATTCACATTCTGGCATTTGCAGCTGGTCCATGCTGTGGTTAGAGCAGGAGCTTTGACATCTCATGGAGCAATCTTATTTCCCTGGACTGTTTGCTCATGAAGTGCATTCCCAGGCAGGGCTGTGTGTGTCTAAAGACCATTTGTCTTGAAATTCAGCCATCAGGAAAATCAGAGAATGGCAGGATGTTTGCATGAACAGCTAGTGAGGCTCAGGTTGACAAAGAAGAGGCTTCTGGAGCTTCTGCTACATCTCTCATCTGGTTCGTAAGACATTACAATCAAGTCCTCTCTCCTAGATGAAACCACAGGGTGACCTGAGCCTGGGGCCCCATCTCCTGCAGTCCTGGATGAGATCACTCAAGCTTGGTGTACCATTCCCTGTAGTCCTGGATGGGGCCATTGGTTCATCTTCTGCAACTGTTATTTATCAGGGATTTGAAGTTTACAAAATGGCTCAAGTTTAAACGGGGAAAGCTTGCCATGTTCGGGGGCCTCAAGGGGAAAAAGGTACATTTTTGGGGTGATAATAGGACATCTACATGTCTCAGATGCATTGAAATATAATTTCTCTTTGAAAACATGAGCCATTCCACAATTCCATGGACACAAACTTTCTGGGTGCCAGGAACAGGCCCAAACAAAGGCATAAAAGTAGTTGCAAAGAGTGTTGCCAAGAATTTCTTGCCAACTTTGAGCCAGTCTATTAAATGTAGAGCATTATTTGCCACAGTATGTTGTAATGTCCCGGGGACATTAATTCACACGTGGTTGAATCCCATCCCACTCCTGACCTAGGATTTGCAATAACCAAAGACCCATTTCCTACAGCCGCTAATGCATTTGTGTAACTTTGTTCACATGAGTAGCCCGATTGGAGACAACCGAGCTACTCATGAGAGTTAAGTATTGGCAGAATTGGGGCCAAAGAGATTAACTGCAGAGAATCCAGGAGGTTTCTAGACTGAGTCCTCTGCAGGCTGAGGCAGTAGTTGGGAAATTTAGCCAGTGCTGTGTGGATACTCAGGCAGTGAGAGGTGATCGATACAGCTCACAAATACAGACCTCACTATCAAATCTCTGTGCTTTGATCATAGTCACCTCCAATATAAGTAGAGCTGGAGAGATGGTACAAACTTGAATTTTTAAATGAATGTGCTGTGACTATGTTCATGTGCCTTTCACATTCGTTTTCCCAGGGAGACCTCCATGAACAATCTCAGCCTCCCCTAGTTTTAAAGGAATCCTGGGCCAATATTCTCAGAAAGGGAATCTTGAATCTCAAACATTTAGCTGGAGAGCCTGACTGTAAGAGTCACACCCACCCGCCCCATACAATACCATGTGATCTGTGCGGCCAGTCAACAATAGCTTGTATATCAAATGCTTGTAACCAAGGAGTTACTAGTAAAGAATTCTATGGCAAACAATTTGGAATGACAAAATAAGTACCAGAAAAGTGAGACAAATTCATCTACAGGAGGAGGCAAAATGCATCTGTTAAAGGAGTTATTGATTATTCTCCAAACTCTAGGTGTGACAGAGAAGCTCTGAGCAAGCAGAGCCAGGGAGGTATGACCTCGGCCCCAACTCAGAAATGCAAAGTTCAAAGGCGAGGGGAAGCAGAGCTCTGCAGGAGGAGCCTGTATCCAGGCTGTCTGTCTGAAGGGTGGAAAGAAGGGAGCCAAGCACACAAGAGAAGAGGAAGAAAAAGGAGCAGAAAGGGGAGGGGTTATGCAGGACCATGACAAACGGGAGGAGTAGTGGTGGAGGGATTCAGAGCCCAGAGCGCTGTCTCTGGCATAAGAGGAAGGTGCTAACATCCAACCCATGATAAGAAAACTGTACAGGGCTGTACATGGGATGGGAGAGGGGGGTTGTTTGCCATAGGTGACTGGCACTAATTAATTAATTATTCTTATCCAGATCTTAGCACGCCCAGTGTTACATCGCCAAACTGCTCTGCCATGACAATAAATAACTCAACCCTATTCCCACATCATCCCTGCAGAACACTCATAACCAGATCCTTGGTTCTCTGCCACCAGCATCACCTCTCTCTTCTCTTCCAACCAGACCTCTCCTCCCATTCCTCTTAAAGGGGCAGGACCCCCAATATCAAAGCAGAAAGAACTGTTTCAATCAGGGGCTGCTCTAGCTTTTTTGCAGCCCCAAGCACTGCAGGCAGGCTGCCTTCGGTGGTGTGCCTGCAGGAGATCCCCGGTCGGGTCCTACGGATTCAGCGTATCCGCTGCTGAATTTCTGCTGAATCCGCGGGACTGGCAGACCTCCCGCAGGCGCGCCCCCGAAGGCTGCCTGACTGCCACCCTCGCAGGGACCAGCAGGGCGCCCCCTGAGGCTTGCTGCCCCAGGCACACAAGGAGTGCTGGTGCCTGGAGCTGCCGCTGGTTTCAACCAAAACACAATGCACAGCCCTTGACACTGAGGCTACTATAAGAGCACCATACACCAGGCTTGAATCTGCAAGTTGCTGAGTGCCTGAGAGATGCTGACAGTAACAGATCAGAGGTCTGGATCTGGGCCTGGACCCAGGGCTGCGAAAGGTCCTCCCAGGGCCAGTGCAATCATTTAGGCAACCTAGGCGGTCGCCTAGAATGCTGGGATTTGGGGGGCACCATTTTCTTCGGCAGCGACCACGGCGGCTGGATCTTCGGCCATCCCTGTCGCCGCCAGCATTTAGGTGGAGGGAGCTGAGGCAGAGGAATGCGGGGAGGGCCGCCTGCAGCAAGTAAGGGGGGGGGAGGGCACGCAGGGGAACTCCCCGCCCCAGCTCACCCCTGCCCTGCCTTCTCCCCTAGCACGTGGTGGCTGCTTCACTTCTCCTGCCAATCAGCTTAGGCACCACAAGCTTGGGAGGTGGGAAAAGTGAAGCAGCGATGGCATGCTCAGGGTGCTCATGCTTGTGCACGGAGCAGGGGTAAGCTGGGGCAGGAGGGTGCCTCAGGGCAGAGGGTGGGGAACTGCTGCAAGGGGGGTGCCTCAGGGTGGAGGGGAGGAGCTGCTGCGGGAGGAGGGGGCACTTCCTTGCACCAGCCCTGGGTCCTGCTCCCCTCATTGCTGCAGGCAAGGGAAGAAAGCTGCCGCTTAGCTCCCAGAGACTTGGGGGGAGGGGGTGCAGACCGTGGTGTGAATGAGAGGGAATCCCCAGAATCTGCAGTGTGCTTGTGGCCATGGTACACCACAGTGTTAGATCTCACAGAAAAGGCTCCTTCAGATGGCCTCAGCACAAACTAACCAGTTCTTTTAATGCAGTTGAGGCTGCAACTGCCCATGCAGAAAAAAGCCTGTGGCACCAAACCTAGTTCAGTATAGCGCTGGTGGAAGTGATCCAAGGTGGGAGGAGGGAGGCAGAGGCAGCAGAAATTAACCTTTAAGAAAACCTCATAAAAAGCCGCTGGCAGGTTTTTCCATCTTTCATATTAAAAAACAAAACCCTCTGAATGTTCCTGGTTCTCACATTGTCTTGAAAAAAACCATTCCTTTCTTGGATTATTGCTTTTTAAGGCTTAATACAAAGCCAGATTCTGATGTGATGCTCTGGGAAAAGCCTGCCCCAGGGCTCATTCCAAGATAATAGGATATGAATTACAAACTGGATAAACAGCACTAAGTAACACAGTGACGCCACAATCCCTCCAAAGTGTCTCCAGTGATCTACGGCTTCCTTTAAGGGTTTTTTCTCTTCTGTGCAGATGGGTATTTCCCAGCACAGCTCTATCATTACTTGAGCAAACTCCCTGGAGATTCAGCTTGGGGGGCCGAGTGGAGAGAAGAGACAGTGAGAAGAGGAAGTAGATGAAAAGTGGGGGGAAAGATAAAAGGGAGGGAAGAAAGAGAAGAGGTAGGAACAGGTTGATGCATGAGAGGCTGAGAAAGAAGGGAAGAGAGTAGAAAAGACTGAGTGAGTGAAAGGGGGCTGATTGGATGGGGGGGGGGAAGAGAGAGAGAGCGAGAGCGCGTGCACGTAACAGACATGGGAAGGGACAAATGGATTGCTACATCATTTTCCTCAAGTGAAATGATATTCTGCATTAACACAAACACCCCTGACAAAGCCCCTGGAGCCCATGTGCAGGGAAATATGGCCAAATATTTCATAACTATTTCAGTGAGAGGGGCTGCAGGAACTCAAGTGATGCAAAGGCAGTGACAGAGCAAAGGCTTCTTCTAACATATTATGCACAAAACTTCCATGTTCAAGGCTGCAAGGGGAATCCAAAGAGCAGCATAAATATAGCACAGAGCCAGCTTTTTGTAATCAAATCCACTAAATCATATCAACCTACTCACAAGACATAATCCAGGAGGTAATAATGAAACAGCCACTGATATATTCTGGTTGTTCTTCGTCCCAAGTGTGAGATGCAAAACAGACTATATTCTAGAGCAGAACCCTCATAAAGAGAATGGACTAATCCAGTGCCACATTGAGCATCTTAGACCTTTCACAGATAGGCTCAGATCCCCCAGTTCCAAACAGGGAATCTCCATTAGCTGTTAGCAATACAGGGTCTAGGACACACAGTGCAACAGCTCTGACTCCATCCACAGGAGGGCAGTGCTGCCCATGCGAACTACTTAATTCATCACACTGTTCAAAATTACTGATTAAAACAATAGCTGCAGTTATCCTCTCTTTTGACATACACTGTCCGATCAGCAAGCACTGACACTGAGATACTGTTCCATTCAGCCCCGAACATACAACTCCCATCGTGGTTTATCATCACTCCTGCTGCAACCCCCACAACAGGGACCACTGACTTAGCATTGGATACAAAAACCTCCCTGCATATTTGTGAAATCCACTATCAGCTAAAAACAAATGTGCAGGATGGCTCAAAGGCCAGCACCTCAATGCTACCATCAGTCCAATTCATCCTGCTGAGAAACCGTCAGTCAGAGGCAGCTTGTACTGCCTACTTCTGGGAAATCCAATCAGTAAGCCCAAACTGATGGAGACGTGGAGCTGAGGTTCCCTAAGTCATTTGGAAATGCTCAGCTTGGAGTACTTATTGCCGTCATCAACTGCAAAAACAGAATAGTTTGTACTTAAATAAGCACCTTTCATTGAGGGTCTCAAAACTCTTAACATACATATAAGAGTTAGGTGTTAACAACACACTTGAATGCATTATGTTTTATAACCATCCTCCTCATATGATGTGGGTAGATGTGAATTATCCCCAGTTCATAGATGGAGAAACTGAGGCACAGGCAAGAGAAGAAAGTTGCCCAGTATCAAAATAAGGTTAGTTGACAGAGCCTGGAGTTCTGTGCTCTACCTACAGACGACACTACCGTGGGTGTCCCAGAAACACATGAAGAACAACACTCAGCTGAGTGAATGTCTGAACTGCTCACTGGTGTAAGTACTGCTCAGGTCATACTGTACAGACTGCAACCCATGGCCTGTGTTTGAGGACCCAACAGTGCAAGACTGATGCTGCAGCAACCACCACTTTCTACTTCTGTTGTTCCTGTCATCTGAGAATGTGAGGCTCTTTATAAACATGAATTAATTCTCACAATATCCCCAAAAGGATGGAAAGAGGAATACAGAGATGGTTTCACTCCCACACTGAAATGCAGCCATCTCTGGGGTGGAACATAGCTACTGTTTAACAAATGAAACAACATGGCAGTTAATGAAGAGGAATCTTGTATCCCACTGAAACTCTAGAGGGAATTTAATGAGGCACAATGGAATAACTTGGGCTGCAATGTGACCTGAACACCAGCATTTGAGCTAAGTGTCATTGGACCTCTAATGACAATAACCATCAGTACCTCAGCTTTCTGAGACAGCAGCACCTCATCTCATTACTCTTGATGTAGTCCTCCCAAAGATTCCCTCTCCCGACTTGGTACAGACTCAAGAAGCAAGAGTGCCACCTATAGTGTCATAAACAGCACCTTCTGCAACATCAGAGATTTACCAACCAAATACCAACCCAGGCCCAACCCTGCTCAGCTTGTGGAGAATTCTAGCATGAGGGATGGCTGACTTCTTTGGAGGTGGGTGGGGGAACCTAGCCTGGATTTGTGTTTCTTCCAAAACTTTAAAGCCAGAGAAGTAGGACCATGTTCCATTATCAGCACCACAACTGAGCCTGTTCTCAAACAAAAAAAGTGTCAGCTCTCTCCACTGAACTTATTAGCCAACTTTCAAAGTTCTAGTATTGTATAATTTACAGATGCACCTAAGAGAGAGGGAGAGACACCTATCATAGAGACTCTATTGTGTATCGGATCTATGTGTCAGCATGAAACAAACACTGCACAGTACAGAGGGAGATGACAAAGCTCGAGTGACTGAAAATTATATTCCACTGATACATGGAGTGTCTGTGTGTCTATTTATGTTTCTCAGTCTTGTCATTTGTCTCGCTCACTCTCCCCAGATTTTCTACTGGTGACATCTCATTACTGTGCTGCTCCATGGAAAAGAGGCTCAATATAGAGGGCAGGGGCCTGAGATCTGGGGAGAGGGATTTCCTCTTACTCCATTAGAGTCCGCACTCCTCAGGCAGACACTTTCTGAGACTGTCCCAAAGGCTGCTCTTGCAAAGGGGAAATGGTGCAGAGGACACACTGGATAGTTCACTTGCCATGGATGTACTGGCAACCAGAATTCTAAAATGTAGTGCTAGAGAGAAAGAATCTAGACTAAAGAAAAACTGATAAATGGAGAGAGAGATAAAAAAAGATAGAGCAGGAGAGAGACACACAGATTGAGAGAGAGATTAAATAAAAAGAGAGATTAAATAAAAAGAGTACAGAGAACCAGGCATGATCTGAAATTTGTCACTCAGAGCAAGGAGCACTATCAGGTCCCATAGAGCTGGCACTAGCCCCCAGCACTTGACTTCTGAGACAGAGGCCTTTCAATTCTGCTGCCTGTTGGCTCTAAGACCTTCCTCAGACCAAGGGCTGTGTTAAGTTCTCAGTTCCTCACCATCTGCTGCTAAGTTCCTCAGCCAGGCAGTGGCTGAGCAGCAAGTAAACCCTAGGAGTCTCCATTCAGTTTGGATGGACATCCAAAAGATGTGACATTTATCTTGGGAAGTCTTCAACAGACAGTCTCTCCTGGCATTTGGTCTGGGTCTTCGGCTGCAGTTTGGCGGCGGGCGGGCGGGCCTTTAGTTGCTCCGCGTCTTCGGCAGCACTGAAGGGCCCCCTACCGCTGAAATGCCGCCGAAGACCTGGACCACTGTCAGGCCAGGGCTTGCGGGGCCCAGGGCAAATTGCCCCACTTGCCCGCCCCCCGCCCTGGACGGCCCTGAGAAAATATCCCAAATGTGACCCAAGTGTAACCTAGGTCTGGACAGAGCCTGAAACAGTGTGCTGGTTCCCCGTTAATTTCACTGAGTTGTTAGCGCTAAACCCTAATGATGGGTCTTTAATAATGTCAGTATTAACTATTTCACTGCTTCACATTTTAGAAGATGGAGTGGCAGAGAGAGAGGGATGTGGCTACAGGCAGGCAAATATCATATATATAGCTGGCAGCTCCCTCCTTTCTTGGGCATGGCATTCAAACACACAGAAACCTGGGAGATCCAAGTTGGCTTCACATAATTTCCCTCCTCATACTACCAATGGTTCCTGCCACATCTGTAGTTGACATGATCCCCATCACTGGAGGTTTTAAGGACAGGTTAGACAATCACTTGACAGGGATGGTCTAGGCATCCTTGGTCTGGTCTCAGTGCAGGGGGATGAACCAGATGACCTCTTGTGGTCCCTTCCAACCCTACATTTCTATGATTCTTTGATATATCATTCTGCTGAATGAGAGCCCCCCACCACATGCACACCTTACCACTCCAGAATCATTGCAGTCTCTGTACCAACCAATCTGGCTCCTGCAACACGGCATACCCACTTTGCTCAGTATCACTTGAGCCATCAGTTACCACCAAGATTTGCCCACTTCCAGGACCTGCCCACTAAGGGCTGGAAAATTTGCCATGACATATATGTACATGATTATGGCGTGCCTACCTCAACCCCTCTGAATCACATTCCCTGTTCAATTACAGAAATATCTACACAAATGCCACAGAAATATCTGGCAAAGGCTACCCAATGTCCACAAAGAGCATGGATGGATGCAGATCCAAGTGTATCCTCTCTTGAAAAGTCCCCCCTCCTTTTGAAATACCTGCTATTTGGTGCAAGCCAGTTCTTGTCAAAGGCAAAGGATGTGCTATTCAGAGACATAAGAGAGTCTGCATAGCCACTGACAGAAACATTCTCTCTGTGTCTTTTTCAAGTCCCCCCTCCAGCATGTCACCATCACAGACATATCCACCTGGACACAAGACTATACCATATCCACAGTAATTCCCATTCTAGAAAGTGGCCACAGAAAGGTTCACCACAGAGAGTCAAAGTAATGTTTACAGAGGGTGCCCATGAGCAGCACTGACCATGGGACACCCCCATAATGTCCCACATCAGTTCCTGTTGTGCTCAGAGCAATGCCAGCCACAGATCCTAAACATGGTGTAAATTCACAAGACATCCTCATCTCAGGATACAAATCTAGATTAGAAAAGCAGTGGCATGATCCAGATTGCTCTAGGCACAGCATTATTCCAAAGGATTAGGAGTAGAGGAAGCCCACAGCACTTACCACTTTGAAGTCCTCTGGGTTGCATTCCGCTCCACGGAAGAAGCAGGACAGCAGCATCTCCCGGATATCATGGCCAGCCCGATCATAAAATTCTAGCATGTTGAAGGGCTTTGGCTTGAAGTTTCGGAAGTTGGCCTTATCTTGTAGGATCTCCAGCTGCTTCTCATCGGCCATCTGGGTGTCTGGGATCTCATACCTGGGGAAACAGGGCAGAGAGACTTCTTAATTCTTGTTGGAGAGAGTCCTGCCCTCGCATATACAGGTGCAACTCCCACCAAGCTAATCTCTGCTCTTAATGTCACCGATTACTTCAAATGAGTTATTTCCACATTGACACCAATGTCACTGATAGCAGAGCTGGCCCACCAACTTACGTGGGATGTCTATAATTGAAGGATAGAATGTAACCTTGTTGTACAGCACCAATGTAGAGCATCCAGGCACCTCCAGTACTGACACAAGACTGTGTTCCCTCTGCTGTAGAACAACACAGCACCTGGGAACCTTCAGCACTGAAATATGACTCTGTCCCCTGGGCTATAATATAGCACAGGGCCTAGGCACAAATGCCAAGTTTTGTGCTGCTCCATGCGTGACCTTTTAAGAACATTATTTAATCACACGAATTGCATATTTGCAAATAATTTCCATAGAACCATAAATTTCAGCAAATGACAACACACCTTGCCCCAAGTAGGATGATCAGCCATGGGAAGGGCTTAACAAGTGCTATAGTGGATTGTCCATCACTGGCAGTGTTTAAATCAGGTCTGGATGTTTTCTAAAAGAGGTGAGGCGAGACTAGATGATCACAGCGGTCCCTTTTGGCAGGCCATGGAGCTGCACAAGACGTGCCAGCTCTGGTGGGTGCCTTTGAGGAGGGGATGGTGGGTGCTGGTGATAGCTGAAGATGCTGGGATGGAATAGAAACACGATGATGATGATGAACAGGGATAAGCAGGGGTCAATCATTCACCACTGATACGCAGCCAATCTGCATTGTCATAGGAAGCCATGACACTGGGCTAGACGGACCACTGATCTGACCCAGCATGGCCATTCTTATGTTCTCATGTTGCACCTTTGGGGCAGCGTGACAGCTGCCTAACAACAGCCTTGCTAAACAAAAGACTAGGACAGGAAATGAGGAAGAAAACTACAGCTGACTGAGAAGGGGGGTTGTGGAGAAAGAGGAAGGGATGCTGAACGTAACTATCAGAAACATAAATGCCCAGGGCACAGGTTTAACCACAGCTCTGACAACCACTTACATGGGATCTTTTCATGTAATCTGAGCAAGACAGCACAACATCCTTCTAAAGACTATACTGGGGCACCGGCTCAATACTAACTGGGAAGGCTGCCCTCTACTGAATCACCAGCACCTCTCCCTGCAGTTCTAGAGTGAGCCAGTCCAATCTGGCTTAGTTTGTGCGATCTGACAGGCTGGTAAGAGGTGCTGATACAGCTGCAGGCAAAACAGGTTTTGCCAACCTACTTTAAGGTGCAGCCTGTGTGTGTCTCCATGTCCCCTTCCTTCCCCTCTTATTACTCATTCACGTACTCATCCTAATCACACAGCCTTTCTTTTATTCAGTAGATGAAAATGTCTTTCCTCTGTTGCCTTGGGTCCAAATCCTGCTCACATTTTTATGTCAGTGTGAGTTTCCCTGTTGACTTTAGTGGGAGCAGGATGGGCAGGGCCAGCTCCAGGCACCAGCAAAGGAAGCAGGTGCTTGGGGCAGCCAATTGAAAGAGGTGGCACGTCCAGGTCTTCGGCAGCAATTTGGCGGCGGGTCCCTCAGTCTCTCTGTTCCTCTTTAAGCTGCTGCTGAAGTGTCGCCAAAGAGGAAGAGAGGGAGTGAAGGACTGCCGCTAAATTGCTGCTGCGAAATGGAATGGCATGATTGAGCTGCCGCCCAAGTGCCACAGGTTGGCTTTATCTTTTTATTTTTTTTCCACTTCACTTGGGGCAGCAAAAGAGCTGGAGCCGGCCCTGAGGATTTGCATGTACTAGGATATGCTTGAACATTGACTGAGGATTCACACAACAGATCGGATCAAATATGCAGCCACTTTGGGCTTGTCTACACAGTGCAGCAAAGTGCTCTACAGAGGTACTGTTTGGAGAGAGCTCTAACATTGTACTCTAACTGCCCCATGTAGATCCTACTGGCACACTAACATGAACCTTTCAGAGTGCGCTAGCAAGGTCTACACAGAGCAGTTGGAGCACAACACATTGCAGTGCTCTCCAAATCACACCCCTGTAGAGCACTTTGTCACACCATGCAGACAAGCTCTTAGGGTTTCATGTTTGTGCCTATGCTGCACACAGTGGCCACAAGGATCTTCACAGCAACAGCCAGGGTATTACTCCAAAAGCAAAGGCCCATGTTATCAGCTCTTAGCAGTACAGAGCCTAGGACACACAGCTGAGCAGTTCTGATTCTATCCAACAGAAGGCAATGCTGTACCCGTGTGCACACACACACACCCCAGTGCCTGTCACATTCTGCAGTGACATGTGCACAAGGATCATTAGTTTTCATACTCTCAGGCATATTACAGAGAGCAGTTACAACAGCAGCCAGATCATTCAAAGAGCAGGGGCTGCTGCCAGTTTAGAATGGCCAAGAATTGTCACTGACAAAGGCTGGGGACTGGGCAGGGAGCTGCCACCAACATGGCACAGAGGCTGGATAACACTGACAAGCCTGTAAGTGGAAAGCAAATGCATTATGGGAAGAATTGATAGTGACCCATGTGCTCTGTACCAACATGGGGAAAATCTACTGGCGCATGGACTGAATTTTAATATGGGAAAAGTACATAAAAGCTCTTGGGTCCCATACTAATGTTTGGCAGAAGCATCTATGGGAGTTCTTTCCTACACAGTGTGGGCGTCTAGGCATTATATCATGGCCACTTCCTCACTGTCCCATCCCCAGCTGGCCAAGGGAGTTTACATCTCCCTAAAGTATAGATAGAAACACTATTGCCATCTCTCCTGCCATCTCCTTGTGGTACCTTGGATCTGCCTGCACATGCCACTCATCCTGTGGACAAAGACTTGCCAATATGTGCAGAGCTGTTTTGCTTTCCTGCAACTGACCATCGATGTGAGATGTAGGGTGCAGGAAAGCAATCCATGCCACACCCTCCCCTAACATACCCACCAGGTCTACCAGCCAAGCACCCAGGGTAGCTCTAGCATCTGAGCCTCATCCTGAGGAGCAGTGTGTTAACGGGATCACTTTGGGCCCCTGCTCTCAGTCTTTTCCTTTGTTGGCAGATACCAGGAGGACCCCAGGCCAAATTCAGCTGTGCCTGTTGACTTCATTGGAGTTGTGCCCATCCATGCCAAGGCTGTACTCACCCATCATCTCATCTTTCACTTGCATACACACAAAAGAAGTCCCTATTATAGCAGTCATAGCACAGGGCTGCTGAGGCTGCCCACGCTGGTGTGCCCACATCCCCTCCCCAGCCACTCACACAGGTGGCAGTTCTTTTTTCCCCATGGGAAAATGCCATTTTCCCAAGTACCAGTGGTGGGGTGGGCATGAATGTGATCAGGATATGGATGTTATCTTGGGCATTCAGGAGCAGACAGGCATGCACTGCAGAGGGAACTGCTTTAGATGTAGCGTATGGGACAAAATTAGGCCTGAATATTTAAATTAGGCCTGAATACTGGAGCGTCATATCTCCATGAATGTATGCAGGGATGTGCACATGCAGTGTGTGCAGGTCCACATGGTACATGGAGCCATATGTAGCTTATGCAGGTGCACGGATGTATCTCTAGTGCCAGAGTATCGTGTCTGTCAAACACCTAGGTGCAGATGCGCACACAATGCCCTGTTGGTTGTGTGCACAAAGATGTCAGCACATTCAGACGCATGGTGCTGTACTGTCCCATCTAGATCATCAGAGCTGAGCTCATGCAGCACCCTCAGGGCTTGGCTTCCCTGGACCCACCTGTTATTGAGCAGAGCGAGGAGCTCCCCCGCATGGTACAGGTCATTCTTTGTTACACGGCTGAAGCGGAATTCATTGAGGTTGCAGAAAGTGACAGCAGGGAAGGTCAACCTGGTTGTGGCCACTTCATCCAGCTTGGTGACATGAGGGTAGAGGAAGTAGTATTGGATCCTCTCAGTGCAGACATAGGCCAACAGGGCTATAGAGCCCAGGAAGCAGAGAGTCCAGATGATGCGCTTGAAGGAGAACCTCTCATAGGAGATGATGTGGGACAGGCCATGCAGAGTGGAGCTACTGGCAAAGGCCTGGATACTGACTGGATGGCCATTCTCCACCTCCTCCTCGTCCACTTTCAGGTCCATCATAGTCAGGGCTGAGATACAGAGCGGGCCACTCTATGAAGAACAGAGGAGCCCATTATTCCCAGCACGGACACATGGACAGGCCAGCCTAGATGCTGTTGCTGCTCCCAGGCTAAGGACCTCAGCAGGGACAGCAAAGATGCCATAGCAGGAGAGGCAGTAATGAAAGGTGCATTCCCAGTGGACTCAACATCCCAGAAAATGGAGCAAATGACGGGAATCCTGGGAGGATGCTCCCAGCTGCCTCTGAGGCATTCCATCCCATGCACTGGGTTTTTGAACACAGTCCCTTGTATTTCTACATCCCTCTCACCCTGTCTCTGTCACTGTGATGTCCATACACCAAACCTAGTTACCATTCTCCCCCAAACAACTCTTTCACAGGCTTATCAGATCCTCCCCTTTTCCTCCACCTCCTCCCAGCACACACACACATAGCACTAGCATGTCAAGAAGCAGACCAAAGAAACAAGAATCCAAACCTGAAGGCAGGGTCAGTGTCCAGGGCTGGGTCCACACTGCTTCTGGAAGGCTGGTCCCAGCAGCAAAGAAGACAGGTCCTTGCACTAGGGTGGACCTCCCTCCACCTCTCGCTGTCTGGATGAGAAGCAGGGAGCGAGGGAGACGCATGCACGGAAGGATGTGAGAGTCACAGAGACTGGCTGGTGGAGGAAAACCAGAAAAAGAGGAAGAGAAATAAAAATAATCCTAACTCCTCAGGTATCTTAGGAGGGAAGGTGCAATCCTGTGGAATCTGGGCTGCACCAAGGAGCCTGTTCACTGCAGCTGCTCAGGGAAATCAAAGGAGATCATAGCTGGAAAGGAGGCAGCTGAAGGGAGAGAAGAGCGGTTGCGAAAGAGAGCGAGCAAGCGAGCAGGCGTCTGTATCCCTGCCAAACACATGGATACCTCCCCTTGTGGCTATTCAGAAGCTTTTTATTCCTTCAGATGCATAATCCACATGAATTCATTGTCTCCGTGCTGGTGGGGCCAAATGGCGAGAGGATGGGTCCTGCAGGGGCTGATGGGGAGCTCAGTGAGAGTGAGCAAGGGAGAGAAAGACAGACCAGGGGAGAGGAGGAGGAGGAGAGCAGCTCTGGAGGTACTGAGGCAGTGATTGCAGTCTGGCTGTGCTGTACTGGCTGGCAGAAGCAGTTGATGCTGATGCTGTGTGCATGTGGATAATGTGTGTGTAAGACACTCTCCCATCCCCCCTTGCTCTCTTAATCAATGCTCTGCTCCTCTCTCGGCTGATGCTACTGCCTGCCACAATCACACCATGTCCTGGTCAGGGAACAATCCTGCATTGGCTGAGGCATGAATCCGCTGGTTTAATAGGTCTTTGCCATACCGTCCCTCCTAGGATTCTCAATCACAATGTTACCAATTCATTCCAAACTCAGTGGCAGAGCCTGGTCTGTAACAGCAGCATTGTTGTGACCAGAGCAGTCTCTATGCTTTTGCCTCTGTTCAGTCTTTGTGATGGATCAGTGAGGCTAGAATAAGGAGGAGCTGAATAGCCACTTGTCTAAGTCCCTCTCTCTCCCCGAGGCTGGCAGGACAATGGTGAATCTCAGTGATTTATTTCTATCCTCCGAAACTCTTTGGGCCTGATTCTCTATCCCCTGCACACCATTTACTCCAGTGCAAAGTGGGTGTAAAACACTATCAAATCAGAATAAATATGCACATTGCACTTACAGCTTTAAAAGGAAAAGGGCATGGAGTCTCAAACACTCTTTCTTCCTAGCTCTACAAGTTCAATCATTTCCCAGTCAAGCAATTCCTCTTTTTCCCCACCCTCTGGCCTGGGCCCATTTTTCTATAGTTTGCAGAGCATTGCAAAATAGTCACAAAAAGAAGATTCACCCTGAATCTTGGACAAACAGGCCATTGGCGAGCAGGTAGTAATGAGACCAACATGGCAGAGGAGATGATTCCTTTTCACTCTGGGAACCTTGGATTAACCCCAGCTGGTTATCTCTCTCCCACTCCTTCCCAGAATCAGGGCTGTCATAACAGGATGACACAAATAGGGAACAGTCAGATGCAAGGGGATAATGAATAGGAAAGAGGGCTTAACAGGGCTTTCCTAGTTCTAGCGCTCATCTCAATTCCCACATCCTTCAAAGAGAACCAGGAGCAGTGCTCTCCATCCTCCTTCAAATCACCCCTCAAGACCATCATCTTCCATGATGCCTATACAGAACTCACCAGCTAGTAGCTGATGGGCTGAGAGGCAACTGGGTATGGCTGAGATGTACCAATATTGAAACTGTCTCCCTCCTCCCTACCCTTCACATCCCCCCTGTCTTCTTTAGACTGTAAGTTCTTCAGGGCAGGCACCACAGTGTGTTTGTGTTTGTCCAGTACTCAACACAAAGAGGCACTAACTAGCATCCCCTGGGTTGCAGCTTCAGTGGAGATACCAGGGGCTAAATGGGCCTTAGAGACAGATCTCCCCTGATACTCAGAGGTGACCTCTTTGTCTAATCCCTGGGGCAAACTGGCAGGGAAAGCTTGCCCTGGCGATTCCCAGGCAGCTGCAGTGTCCACAGAGGATTCAGTTTCCAGGGTTGTAAATCAGGAACCTTTCATCAGTGCAAAAGTCACAAGCTTTCAAGAAAAATCATATTCTTCTGGGCCATATCCTTGGCTGGTGTAAATCAGCACTGGTCCATTGAGGTCAAGGGGGCTACACTGATTTACACTAGCTGAAGATTTAGCCCAAAATCTGGACATTTAAGGTTTCAAACCATTCTTTTATGTTTCTGGTGGAAGGTGGTGTAATTGTTTATAGATGTAAAAGCAGCAAAGAATCCTGTGGCTCCTTATAGACTAACAGACGTTTTGGAGCATGAGCTTTCGTGGGTGAATACCCACTTCACCAGAGGCATGTGTACACATGGCACCATCCATGCCTTTACCTTCCCCTGCTCCATTTTGCACACGGAGCACGTTACCTATGCAGGAGAGATGACAGTTACATGCTGATAGCGGTCTCTATATTAAGTTTTCTGATGAAAATTCAGAGGAGAACACACTACCAAGATAAAAATTTTTCTCCTCTACTCTCTTTCTGGTTTTACTGTCATTTATTTTTACAAACAAGTCATCTTCTGCTGTATTTTTACTGACAATAAATTCACCAACGGTTGTAAGGAATATAAGCTGAAGAACTTGGGCATGTATTGTTTCAGATATCTGAGTGTGCATGCAATGCTTATGTGCCCTTTTCCTCTTTTGGGTGGATTCTGAACTGCCCATCTATATGGCACAGGCCCTACATTAGCAACTAACAGAGAATCTTCTTCATATCAATTGGTCAGTGCCTCTGATTCTGGAGCAAGAGGACCCACATTCTCTCCCCACTGCTGCCATGAACCTCCAGGGGCTGCAATGATGACTGCTAAACTTTGGGAGTGTTAGGTAGCCATGGGTCCTTCCATCAGCCTGACCAGCCTCTGACTATCCTACAGACCTCACACACACAATAAGTGGGACCTTAGTGACATGAGATGGCTTCACACTGCATTTCCTTACATAGGGAGGAGGGCAGTTGTGGCTTTTCCCAGGGAAGTGGAGCTGCAAGGATCTCTCTCTATCTGGGGAATTCATACCCTTGCTCAGGGGGAGCTTCTGAGGAGAATGCAATCTCTAAGGAGAAGAGCAGAGAAAGGTATGGAGAAGCCTAGGCCTTCCTCTGCCACTCCCAGCATAAGGGAGCAGCTCTACTTGGGCCTCCACCTTCCCCCTGATCTGCTGCCTTAAGATATCAGGCCTGGTCTTTAAAATGCTTCATGGCCTGGGCCCAAGATAACTAAAAGATCATCTAAAGCTCCAGGATGAAGACTGGGATCAACAACTACACTACTCTAGCTTACCAGGGCTCTCATTAATAAGATTAATTATTCTGTCTGTGCAGGAGACACAACCTTCTCTGGGGATGGTCCGAGACTATGGGATGAACTTCCCCAAGAACTACAAATCATCCCAAACCTCACCACCTTCCGCTCCAAGTGCAAGGCATATTTCTTTGACCTGGCCTTCTCTAATACAAACACATAGCAACAGGTGTATTTATATTTTTAAAGGAAGCCATGCACTGCCAAAACAAGAGAGACTCCACTGCACATGCTTCTTCCTCTGGGAAGAGAATGAGAGAACAAACTATACATGACAGCCTAATGCACTACTGGAAGGCATCAGATACTACAGTGATGAGCACAGTATAGGAAACCTGCGCAGAATGGAACCAACCAGAATTCTCTTCAGACTCGCAGGCATGCAGAACGGATCCAATTAACAGGAAAGGAGTAATCAAGAAAAGGTGTTAATGTGCCAAACGGTGATTAGGGCTCTTAGCACTGTTCTTAGGAAGTGTGTGTGCGTGCGCACGAGCAGGTGGGGAGGGGTGTACTGAGGAAAGGGTGAAGGCTTCTGGCTAAAAATGTGCGAGCTAATGAGCGAGACTTCCACGGGCATATGGTTCAAATGCCTTCACCCAACAGTAGGGCAGATTGAGACAACTCCCCTGGCTCTGACCCTTGGTTCCATTCCCCATTCGCCTCTCTGGCCATTTAGGCAATTCAGGGCTTGAGTGGGGACCCACATGATCTCACCTCTGAGCTCTGGCCCTACTCTGCCTTTGATGGGAGGGGCAGAGGCCTGTCACCAGGCAGAGCTTCTCCCTGACTTCAAAATAGACACTATCACATCCAAGCTCTTTCAAGGAGATTTCTCCCTCAATAGAAGTCAGTGAACAAATAGAAAACCAGACCTTTAACTCAGTCCTTACTTTCAGGTTTCAGTTCCACCCCTCTTAAGAGCCTCTGGCAGCTTCCTAGTTCTGACCAGCTCTGCTCCCTCTCTGGGACAGCAACCTCAGAGCTGTCTCTCTCCCTTGCCTCAGAGGACTCACCACAGACATTAGCTCCACTATGCTGGAGCCTTTCCAGCACAGGCACAGCCTGTCCCAAACAATTCCTCCTCTTCCTGCCCTCCTACAGAGGTGTAGCCTGGGCCCTCTTGAATTGGCTGCATTGGATTCACTCGTTCTGTTCCAGGGGAGCTGGGCCTAGTCTATCCATAGGGACCAGCTATCCTGAGACAAGACTCCAAAGACATGAGGAGTCTTCTGGGGCCCAGCACAATTCTGCTGTGGGCAGGCTAAGGCCTCCTCCTAGAACACCACTTCCCACCTTTATGTGGGCTGAAATTTGTCACAGAAGAGGGAGGTCTCAGACCACCACCCGCATCCTAGCGGAACACACTGTGTGGGCTGGGGTGATCCCTCCCACCGGTGTCCCATGGCAGTGAGGTGCCCTCCCTCCCCAAAGCCTTTGCTGGGATGGTGTCAGCAGGGGTGCTGCAAAGCAGTGGGTGTGAGCTGTTGTCTCAGGCTCTCTGCAGACTCGAGATGTTACTGCATCAGTTACACTCAAGTCACATTTGCAAGGTTACCCTCCCAACTATGAAGGTTAGAAACAGATTTTTTGAAAGGAATGCTTAGATTGTGTCACCATCACTTGATTCAAGGAGCCAGGGCCCCCTATGCACATGCCCACTGTGACTATGCCCTAACATGACCTTGCTTCACAGTTATTCACTCTGAAGAGCTCCTCAAGTGCAGATCCTAAACAATCCCCTCAGTTCACTCCAAATTTCTCCCCAGGCACTCACCCTAAAAATAAATCCTCTCAGTGCTCATCTCACACCATTCCCCAGGTGCTTACCCAAAACAGCTCCTGTCTGAACGCTCTGGGGGACAACACGAAGTGCTCCTCCTGGAGTGCTCATGCAAAAGTTCTCCCTGAGAGTCACAGTACACTTATCTCCAGGTGCTCAACCTAAACCATTTTCCTGGACCTCACCCTAAAGAGCTTTTCAGGTGCTCATATTACACCACTCCACGCTAAAGAATCCTCCTAAACAATTTTGCAGGTGCACAATCTAAGTTGCCTGCCATATTCTCATCCTGTACCACAGCTGGATGCTCACTCTTAACTATTCCTAAATGCTCTCCAGCAATTGCTCCCCAGCAGCACCAGATTAAGGCAAGCCCCACATAAGAAGACTTGGTTGTCTGCCCCTGCTCCCACACCATGGCGCTATCCTGCTTGCAGGAGTAGTACCAAGGACCATTCATACAAAAGCTTTCTGCCCCCACAAGCACTCCTCTGTGACCCAGCCAGTACACACTTTTTGGAGTGACTGTGTCATGCTGTCTGAAGACTCAGGCAGACACTGCTCCATCCTCTATGCTCAATCATGTCTTCAACAGTGAGGGATAGAAACAATTTAAAAACGAAAAAACTTGAGATGCTAATATTATAATATGACTCTAGAAACTGAGGCCCTAGACATGTCCTTACTATGACCACTCCCCCAACGAGCTGCCTGCTCCCTGATCTAGCCCTTTGCCCCATTCCTCATTCTTTTAACAAACTCACATTCTGATGCAATCCCATTCCTCATTCCCCTACTGAGCTGACAATCTAGTCTATCCAAAACAAAAGTATAAACATTTCCAGCAAATGTACTTAATATAAATTTGGATTGCCAAGGGTTGTTGTCATAGTACTGAATAATGAGCAACTGTTCAAATGAGGAAAACACAGGAACAGAGATGCCTCCCCTCTGTTGCAACCCAGCTCCCAGGACACAGACTAGAAAGAGGAGACATCTGTGTTGAAATATTGCCAACATGCTTGTGGGCAAAAATCTCTCTCAAGAGATAGACTCATAGACTTTAAGGTCAGAAGGGACCATTATGATCATCTAGTCTGACCTCCTGCACAATGCAGACCACAGAATCTCACCCATCTACTTCAATAACAAACCCCTAACCTATGTCTGAGTTACTGAAGTCCTCAAATTGTGGTTTGAAGACCTCAAGCTGTAGAGAATCCTCCAGCAAGTGACCCGTGCCCCATGCTGCAGAGGAAGGCGAAAAACCTCCAAGGCCTGTGCCAATCTGCCCTGGAGGAAAATTCCTTCCCGACCCCAAATATGACGATCAGTGAAACCCTGAGCATGTGGGCAAGACCCACCAGCCAGCACCCAAGAAAGAATTATCTGTAGTAACTCAGATCCCATCCCATCAAACATCCCATCACAGACCACTGGGCATACTTACCTGCTGATAATCAAAGATCACTTGCCAAATTAATTTCCAGAATTAGGCTATCCCATCATACCATCCCCTCCAAAAACTTATCAAGCTTAGTCTTAAAGCCAGATATGTCTTTTGCCCTCACTACTTCCCTTGGAAGGCTGTTCCAGAATTTCACTCCTCTAATGGTTAGAAACCTTCGTCTAATTTCAGTAACCACTGTTCTAGACAGAGAGCAAGTGAAGTGGGATCCGGGAACCCAGGCTGAGCCCTGGACAGGTTCCACTCATGCTGGGAAGCCTCTTCCATTCCTGAACTGCGGGACCTACAGAAGTCAAGAGAGGCCCTGTGAGGGAGTTGCTACAGAGATATTGAAAGAAGTCTTCCTCCCAGTAATTCTCTCATAGGTTTACTACCCCAAGGCCACTCCGCCAGTGAGAGTAGTAGCAGGCAGTGGTGAGTTGGAGCCGGTTCCCACAGGTTCGCGGGAACCAGTTGTTAAATTTAGAAGCCCTTTTAGAACCTGTTGTCCCGGTTCTAAAAAGGCTTTTAAATTTAACAAAATCTATGGCAGCTCCCTGCCCTGCTCCTAGCCCCAGCTCACCTCGCTCCACCTCCTCCCCTGATGCTCCCCCGGCTTCTCCTCCCCCTCCCGTTTCCCGCAAATCAGCTGATTCGTGGGAACCAGGGCTTCCTGCAGGTGAACTGGGGCGGGGATGGGGCGCGAGGAGGGCTCCAGGCGCTGCGCAGCTCAACTCTGGTCATGTGGCACAGTTCCTGGCCCAGGCCCCGACTCTGGCTCCAGGCTGGGCCCCAGGCCCTACTCTGGCCACGCGGCTCCGACTTGGGCCGGGTCCCGACTGCAGCCACGCGGCACAGCTCCGGCCCGGGCCCCATCCCAGGCCCTGACTCTGGCCACGTGGTGTGGCTCCGGCCCCAGCCAGGCTCCGACTCTGGTGCCCAGCTCCGGTGGGGGTAAGAGGCCGGGGTTGGGGCAGTTGGATAAGGCAGGGACAGGGACAAGGAGCAGGGGGGGGTTTGGATGGGGCAGAGGCTCTTGGGGGGCAGTCAGGGGATGGGGAAGGGGAGGGTTGGGTTCTGGGGGTCTGTCGGGGTGTTGGTGGATGGGGTCAGGGCAGTCAGGGGACAGGGCGAGTTGGGCAGGGAGTGGAGTCCTTGGGGGGCAATTAGGGTTGGGGGTTTCGGGGAGGAGTGGTCAGGGGACAAGGAGTGGGGGGGTTATGGGTTGCGGTTTCTGAGGGGGGCAGTTGGGGGCAGGACATGGGTGGGAGGTGTATTCACTGGGTGGTTCCCTACCAGGTCTTCGGTGGTGGGTCCTTCACCTGCCAGAGCCATGCCGCTGAAGACCCGGTAGGGAACCGATTCCTAAGATTTTGGCAGCTCATCACTGGTAGCAGGTGCTAATGCAGAGCAGATAGGCACAACATGGGGCTGTAAACACTGGTGACCTGCCTGCACTTGCTCTCCCAGAACTGTTTTTTTGGATAAATTTCCCAGTCTAGTGTATCGAAGGCCAAGGGGGCTGTAGCAGGCTCATGCTTATCCAAGAGTAACATAATGGTCCAGTGTGTTCCCCATAAGAATGTAAGAACCTACTACTGCAAATACATCTCTACCCGATATAACACTGTCCTTGGGAGCCAAAAAATCTTACTGCATTATAGGTGAAAGTGTTATATTGAACTTGCTTTGATACACCAGAGTGCACAGCTCCCCCCCACCCCCGAGCACCGCTTTACCGCGTTATATCCAAATTTGGGTTATATCAGATCATGTTGTATCAGGGTAGAGGTGTAGTTAAATATGGAATGCTTCACAAATAGTCCCTCCTTCAGCGTAGGGGTAGCACCCCCTGCTTTTAGTACTGAAGGCAAAGGGTTCAAGCCCTGCTGAGGACCCAGGGTGGTTACAAACCAGCAGTGAAATTTAGGCTGTCAACAAAGCAGAGGGGTGCCCACCTGACTTCATGCCTTTGCAAAATGGCTTGGTGTTCAGGTGCCACTTTCCCCTGGATGAGATGTTTTGCTTTCATTAAGCAGAATCTAAGGGCACCTGCTGAGTCTGACTGAAGAAACACGAGTTGAGTTTTCTTTCAATCTCCTTTTTAAACAAAGAGCACCAGAGTTTTCACCACTTAAAAAAAAAAAAAAAAAGGATGGTTTCAATTTCCAAAGAGGTTGGGATGTGATGTGGGCCTGAGGAGGAAGGACAGGGATCCTTCTTCCGAGGGGTGACAGAACAGGCCAGCTGTCCAAATGCTATGCCAACATCCAGGGAAATATTTTCCCGGAGGAAGTACTGGCAGGGGCACTGTCCACGCTGGGAAGGTTTAGCTCACTCAGCTGCAGTCAGCATGCATTAGGGTCAAGAGCCAGAGAGAAAAATTAAAGAGAGAAAGGAGAACAGAGAACAAAAAGTGACAAAGGGGACAAGAAAAAGAAAGAACAAGAAAGAAGAATGATCAAGATACAGAGGGAAAGGGAAAAGAACAAAAAGCACTAGCAAGAGCCACAAAATCAGAAAGAAGAGAAAGGAGATGAGAAAATGCAAGGAGAGATAAAGCAGGCTTGCAAAGAGGGATCTGTGAGACGTAATAGAGACAGAGGAAAGGAAGAGACAGAGAGAACCTGAACAGAAGAGAGATGACAGGGAAGAGTGGAAGATTTAAAGAGAAAGTGACAGAAAGAAAGAGGAGGGGGTTGCTTCCACTCAGTGGAGATGACAAACTGTCAGCGGTGATTGGTGCCATCCACAGATATGTAAATTATCTGGGCACCTGCAGTTCCTGCCTCATGGACATCTTGGGGTAATCTGGAACTTGCTTTGCTCATGCCACCACCCCATCACTTCTGGGTCTCATGAGTCATGCACCCAGTAGCCACAAATCTCCCTGTCTGCAGCTCAGTGACTCTGGCCCAAGCTGAGCACAAAGCAGATCATGGGTCACTTGCCTGCTGTCCATGTAACAAGAACAAGCCAACTGGGGAACCGGGATTTAGATTAAATTTTACAAAAAACTTCCTAACTGTAAGAACAGTGGGACAATGGACCACCTCGGCAGGTTGTGAAAGCTTCTTCATTGGAGGTTTTCAAAAGAAGGCTGGATAGCTATCGGTCATGGATGATTTAAACACAACAAATCCTGCATCTTGCCAATGTGTTACAGTAGAAGACCTTTGTGGACCCTTCTAACCTTATGATTTTGCACCTCACTTCCCCCCCAATCTCCATGCAACTCTGTCAAAAACACTTTGTGATCAGCCAAATTAAAGGGGATTATCCACAGGATAATGAGAGGCTGGTGGGAATATAACTCAAATCTTGGTGGCTGTGGTTTTACATCCCTGCCTAAAGCATCAAGTTCACCTGAGCTGCTTCCATGCCATTGCAGAGGCTGGGGCAGCAATACTTCCATCTAACCCCACCCAATCATCTGAACCTCTCTGCAGACTTAGCTACTTCAAGGGAGAGGAACACCCAACTGTGCTTCCATCCTTGGCAACTTTGCAAAGCTAAGCAGCCCAGTGAGGGATCTCTGATCAAAGTTAAAGTGGAGGATTCCCCTAATGAGTTTCCATAGAGCCAGCACAGAGGAAGATACCTGTGCACAGCCTTTGTGTTGTGTGTGCCTAGTGCCCCTCACCAATGCACCCATTGCATGCTAGGCATGCTGCATATACAATCTCTGCAGGTCCTGTGTTTGGAGTCTCCATGCATTGCAGGACCCTAGGAACAACAGTTGAGCTACATCATAACATTGAACTAGATGATTATATTGCACCTACATCTGGCACTTGTATTGTCCAACCATTAGGGATTCAGTGCACTACCCACACCACTGCTGGTCCTGGAGTTTTTCAGTTATCCTTTGTGTGCTCAATCCTGCAAGGAGCTGCATGTCCTTAATTCCTAATGAAGCCCTTTAGACCGGAGTCAGATCCTTGATTAGTTCCCTAAGTTGTATGAGAAGAACCTTAGAAGGGGAAAACAAAGTTACTTCAGGCAGCCAGCAGGTGGCAGCACAAACAGCATAGTACAGTACTACATTGCAGGGATGCATCCAGGCCACACGATGCAACACCATGCTCCTTTGCTCTGCGTTCAATATTGCTCACCTCCTGAACATGAGGAAAATACAGGCTGTTCTCCCTTGGTGCAGTGCTCAAATCACTAGAGAATAGTGCCATACCAGGCATAATCAATTAAAAAGAGCTAGATGTTTGGCAGAAGTCTATTGTGTTAGGAGCGGGTCGTTTGATAAAGGGTCCCTGCCTCCTCTACCCTGTCATGCACAGACTCCCAATCAGCCTCTGTGGCCCACTGACTCCTTTGCCTCCCTACTGAGATGATTAGCAAGGACAACAATTGTGCCAGGGATGCCACTGCCTGCAAATGGCCTACGATCCTCCAATTTGTTCCATATGTGAGGCCACCAAACAAGCAACAGACAGTGACACCTTTTACAGCCTGGCTTTCTGTCTCACACCAGTGGGAATCAGGGATTGCTCCATTAAAGTTACACTGGTGTGAGAGGACAATCAGTCCCCTTATTTCTGTATGCCTGAGCTGGATTCAGTTGGTTGTCCCATTGCTGAAAGGCTCCATACCCTGTCACCCAAGCCATCAGCCATCCCCACTGCCCCTTTCGTACTTTCAGCCAATACAGGGCTTCCTGCCTTAAGAGTTGTCTCTTCAGCCCTTTGGGACGCCACATATCCTAGCTTTAATGGCTGCATCTCAGTTTTGATGGGGACTCCCCTGCAAGCCTTAACAGCAATTCCACATACTTCCAGGGCTACTGTGGCTCTGTCACAGCAAATTGCTGCACTGGAGACATCCATGCTGCACTGTCACAGAACACTGGGCCACGGTGGTGTGATAGTGCAACAACCAGGCAGAGTGAACCACCATCTGTCTCAGGGAACAACTTTTCGTAGGAGCACATAAACCATGCACTTTTTAAAAAAAACATTATTTCCTTAGACTAGGCAGCCCCCTGCTTGCAAATTGCTTCTTTATCTGGAACCACAGTCCATCTGTCGTATCTGAGGCAATTTAATTCACATTGGTCTATTAAGTACTGCAGTCGCTAGAGGTGCTTTGGTGGTGCTGTGCAATGCAGCTCTGTAATTCCTTAGAAGCTAGTAAAAGCTCTCATTTTTACAGGGCTGTTTTTCCACACTAACAATCTAAGACACTTTCTTAAGCATTCCCATAAACTGTGTGACCCCTGTGGCCACACAAGGCCGAAGATAGAGGGTCACTTAAATGCCAGCTATTCAGAACAGAGTCCTCACAGTTCACTGCTGGGAGACTTAGAGTCTTTGCAGCAATGGGGGTTGCAAATGGCAGCAATGTCTGGTCAAGTTTGGGCTTTTATCCCTTAAGATGCAGGGACTGTTATGGCTTTTGATGCCAGAAAACAAGCGAAATCACCCACGCTCATGTAGTTGTCAGGAAGCAAAAGCCTGAAGTCTGGCTAGGTCATGGGTCCATCCCTCCCTACTGTGGAAGTGACAGGAGTGACACCAGGGATGACTATGGCCCATACTGGCCGCATCTACACTAGAAATCGCACTTGTTTGTGACCAGCTTGGTTGCTTTGGATAGGCTCAAGTACAAAAGATTCAAGATGCTGGTCACATTAGCTGTGCCAAATTATGTTAAGGTCAGCTGGGGGCATTGCCCTGCTACAGAACTGGCACTTTGCTAAACTGACTCAGCTGCAATACCCTCTAGTACACATCACACAATCCAGAGCCCAGCTTCCAGGAGCATGGTCTGGGAGACTTGTCAAAAGCCATTGTGGGACACCTAAGGGAATGGTTACTGCAATGTACTCTCACCTCTTTAGAGATTGCATGCAATGCAGAAATTAAGTCTTGGTAAACATAGGGTCAGATCAACACCACACATCTGTATACAAAGATTAACACAGTGTTCTGCCTGTATACACTCAGCCATACACACACACACTTGTAGGGTACACGTGTGTGTATGTGCTACCTGATTCACAGACTGAAGCCAATGGGAGTCTTTCCAGTTCGCTGAATGAGCCTGGATCAGGCCCAATGTGCGTACACATGCACATGCACACACTGTTTGGAAACTGGCCTGCTAGTGCCCCAGCAAGCTCTGGATGCCGCATGATAATGAGAGAACTTAGCATTTAAATAGCTTCAAACATGTAACCCTCACAGTACATGGCACATGCCCTGTATCAGCATGATGCACAGAACCCCAGGTGTATTTGTGCCGCAGAGCTGACTAAGATGGTGATCGCCCTTGTACTATGTCTGTCTTTGGAGTTGGTGCTCCCGGGTATGTGCTCTGATCCCACCACTTCTGGGTGCATGCTCCATAGTATTTCATCAACAGTTTTTTTTTGAGATACGCCCCTCCTATCACCATTTTGAGAGGGGGTGAATTTTGTACCCATTCGTGCCCCATTTTGGGAAGCTCCTCTCCCCATGTCTCTGCTTTCCAATGCATATTCTTTAGTCCCTCATGCCATCTTTCTAGGGTGCAGGTTCCCATTCATGCCACCCCTTTTTCAGATATACACCCTCCACTCCTGCTTTGAGGAGAGCTGCTCCATCTCCCCACTGGCATTTTAAGTAGTGCTATCAATTCCAGATTAAAAACAGAAAAAAACAGGCTCCCTCACACGAGGGCTGAGTGACATGTAAAATGTCTCATTTGAGGATGCTCCCTGCTAATGGATTGCAAATTGCTTCAATCAGCTCCAATATTACAGATTGCTTGTCTGAAATTGCTGTAAGGAGCTCATTCCGGGGGCCAAATGCACTTCCCATCTTAGGGAAATAACCATCACAGAGTAGCAGTAGTAAGTTGTATGCAAATGAGGCACTGACATAGGCCTCACTGGGGCTTTAGACACATCCCCTTCATCTCCAGCTAGGGGCTGCTTGGGGACACACACTCTCTCTCACTGCAGTAATGGGCTTGGATATCGGTTACAGATTACAAAGCCAATTGCTGTGACAGCTGCATAATTCCACAGTAAATGTAACAAAGCGGCCCTCCTGGACTCGGAGAACATCGCCACCATTTAATCAGCTGAAGGCACTTTTAAAATCTCACTGGGGTTGCAGTGGGACAGCCGAGCTAAAAGGGGATGAGGGTGAAGATTTGGATTTTTGTTGCATCACATTGTCTGCTTGCCTCCTACTGCTCAGCAGTAACAGCTCCATGGATTTCTGGGTAACAGAGACAAGGGCATTGGGTCCAGGCAGAGTTGAAGGGCTATGATTAACCACCTGCCTGCAGCATACCCAGCTGCTTGTCAGACAAGAGGCAATAGGTACTTGAATAGGGCTAAAGGTCAGTGGTTTAATGGGGCTACTGCTTTCTATTCAATAGGCAGGTGGGTGCAGCAGCCTTGGTACAAAAATCACCTCTGTGTCAAACAGCTGACAAGTAGAAAAAATTAAACCAGCCAATAACAATTAAATCCAGTTAGCAAGTGGAGACAATCAGAAGGTGCAAGGGTGCAGGAGGGAGGCAGAGATGAAGACCATGTTTGTACTTACAAACCACTGGATGGGCACCTTCATCATGCAGTATCTGTACTACGTTTCACAGCCATCCAGATGTTCTGCATGCATAACGAGGCTATTGGCAGAGACATATTTCTTGCAATTTCTGGTTCTGGCAGAGGTGGAGTGTTTGTTATGATCTTAGTTATAGAGAACAGTGGCAAGCCTCATACAAAGCGCACTTACACTTGCTATTATCTTTTTAAAAGTAGTCCCTGACCACAGTGCCTGACCACTGAGTCCTACATTTTCAAGTATTTCTTTTCTATCTAAATATTAAATGGGGTCCATAGCATGTAATTAAAGCTATAAGGTTGTTTTTTTTATTTAACAATATCTTAGTGTTAGTGAATCAGCAAGGTTTACATAGACATAACAGGTCAAATTCATGGAGGTCAGTGGAGCTGCATATGCTTAGCTGCAGGGCTGACTTTTACTATTATTTGTATTACGGTAGCACCTACCTACCCCAACTCAAATCAAGGCCCCATTGTGCTAGATGCTGTACATACATAAAGAAACAGACCTGCTCTGAAGAGCTTACAAACTAGCTAGACAAGATAGTAACAAAAACCGAGGCAGAGAGAGTTTCAGTGATTTTGTCAGATAGGGAATGTGTGACAGCCAGGAATTGAATGCACATCACTTGAATCCCAGGCCAGTACCTTAAAAGCAAGGAAGGCCTTGTGGTTATGTTTAACTTACATATATTATTTTGAACGTGGCAGGATTAACAGTGTGATGGGCATTTCCCTGACATGGGTGGAAACACAGTCCCTTCTTCAAAGGCCATCCAAGCTAGAAAGACAGTCAAATGAAGGGTGAAGAAAAGAAGTGTAATATACAAGTAAAGTGATCAGCATAAGTAAAGGCACATGACATTGTTAACCTATTAAATTGCCTTCCTTGCACAATTCACCCTTTGGGCATTTCTTCCACATCAGTTGTAATATTCTTATGAAACTGAGACTGCTCGGGCTGACAGCGGCACTACTGCTAACCATTGAGATTTTGGAAGTCTTGCAATATTTATTTGTTGTTTTGTTTTTTAAAAAAAGGTTCACATGATTTTTCTGATTTCTGTTTTCAGACTCACAAAGTTTTGACCTTATTCAAAATTGCCACCATTTCCCATGGCACAGACTGCCCTCAGCAAGATGTCACTATTTCCCTACAATCTTTTCAGGTGAAAGTGAGGCTCCTCCCTCAGGAATGCTCAGTCCACACTCTAGATCCTCTTTCCATAGCGGCCTCCTCCCACCTCCTTGGCATTCAGGTGCAGTAATGAGCCATTTGCCTCAGCGAGTCAGCATTTATCGGTACCTAGGGCCAGCGCTTCCATTAGGCGACCCTAGGTGGTCGCCTAGGATGCCAGGATTTGGGGGGCGGCATTTGTGCACTCCCCAAGGGGTGTACGGGAGCTTCCGGTTCCGCTCTCGTCGCACTGCCGAAGAAGGACCTTCTGCCGACGTGCCGCGAAAAACAGCAGCAGGCAATTGAGCAGCTCAATGACTGCCGCTGTCGCCTGCGGCATTTCGGCAGAGGGTCCTTCTTTGGCGGCGTGATGGGAGTGGAACTGGAAGCTCCCGCGCGCTCCGTGGGGAGCGCACAAAATGCTGCCCCCTGAATTCTGTCTAGGGTGCCAGAAACCCTGGCGCCACTCCTGCCAGTACCCACTTAGCCCTTTCCCAGCAGGCCCTGCACCTGCTAATGGTGGCACTCACCTGTGTCATAGCACATAATTTCTGCTCCCTGACAGGATGATTTCATGTAGAGGTTTCAAGATGGCCACACAAACACTCGCAGCATGAATACTCGTGCAAATATGTATTCATATGAGTATTTGTGCAACAAGACTTCCCTTATACAAATGTTCATGAAAAATACACAAGAGTTGCTAGTACTAGAGTGAACATGTGTGTTGTATTCAAACAAATGACTGCAACTTCTGTCACTCGCCCTAGATCTCCATATTAATAAGGAAAGGAATGCTCTGGCTGCACACCGAGCCCAATCAGCAAAAATCCCCAAACAAGTCACTTCTCCAGAGCAGAATCTTTTAGAATCTGAATATTCCCCATCAGGAGCTCTGCACGCTAGGGAGACCAGATGGAAATTAAGCTCTTGATGGGAGGAACATTAAGGCATTAATTCAGTTGTCAGGCTGCATCTAAAAGAATCATGTGCAGAACATGGAGGTAGTAACAAAGGCTGCAGTGGGAGCTGGCTGGTTGGGTGGTCTAGGGACAACATTTTGGTAGTTTAAGTTCAACATGGAGTCAGCAGCCAAAATCTTGAGTTTGGCTAGTCCCCAAAATTCAGCAAAAAGCCCCAGCCCCAGCACTCTTTATTTCTAAAGGAATCTGAACTCCAGAGTCAGATCCCTATTTTGCAGATAGTCAGAGTGGGCTGAACAACCTAGACAGGATGGGAGGGAGCGAATGAGAATGGAAACCTGAATGTCACTGCAGAGTACTGTCTCCTGGATTGGACCCATAATTGGAGGCTATTCAGAGTGCTGACCTAACTGTGTGGCTTTGGGCTTCCCCTATATCTGAAATCATCATGTTCCCGACTGTCTCCTTCTACCACCAGAGCTTGGCCCACATTAGTCAACTTCTCTGAAGCTTATGAGGCTCGGTGCCTGACTCTGAGCTCCCTTTGGGACAGGTTTTCAAGAAGGGAGGGCAGAATGTCACAGGTGGGCCCAAGTGGCCATGTTCAGACTAAAATTGCCCCAATGTTCCAGAAGTTGTGAGAGTTTGACCCTTGCATTCTTTTTCTGGCCCATTTTCACTGAAATCAAGAGGAACTGGGGATGTGAAATCCCCAAGGAATCAATACAGGGAAATTGTCAAAAATAGGAGAACTGGGCTTGTTTCATCCCCAGAATTCCAGACCTCAGAAACTGTCAAAAATGCCTATCCTCTTAATCCCAGTGCAGAAAAGCTTGGGTAGAGATAGGCCACAGTCCAAATGGTTAATGCATCCGTTATTGCTTTATTATACACTATTATTTAATATCAGCACTTCAATAGGGGCTGGAAATCCCTTTATAGCTTGTGTAAATATTTTATACTTGTTACTGTAAATAGAAAAGCTTAAGAACAGGCAGAAGAGGGGATGGGAGTTGGGGCTCTGGGATTGCAATATAAAGAGCACAGCGTGTGGATACAGATAATTCTATCTGCCTGCATCAGCTGCCAGTGCTCCACACAACAGAAATGGAAAGAGGTTTCAGTTGGTCTTTCCTGACAGCATACAGAAGAGAAAGAGAGAGGAAGGAAGAACGACTTGACAGCCAGGCCCTGGGGAGCTTATCCAAGAGCTCCTGGGCTTCGCTGGAGTCCGGTGGCTAAAAGCTGGTCTACACAGCTTCTACATCCCTTTAAACCAGTAAACTGATCTAGTTAAAGTGGTGCAGCCCCTAGAGTGTAAAGGTGCTTATATTAGTACAGCTTATTCCCCTAAGTATAGGGGTGAGGGGTATAAACACCTTGATACGGGTATAATTGCATCCATCTTAGGGGGTTGTACCACCTTAACTATTAGTTTATATTCTGATACAGCACTACAAAAACCATGCAGAAAAGTTCCTTGGGACACAGAGGATTTCATTTCATCACCTGTTCAAATCCAGACCACATCAATAGCGACTGAAAGCCATTCCTGCCCAATGCCTGGTCAGTGGCCCTTTTGCGAAACAAGTTGGATGCATCTCAGTCCAGCTCCAAGTGGGACAGGTGCCTACATCACAAAAAAAGCCTCCAACAAAATTCTATGTCCCCCTGTTAACAATTGCAACAAAGAGGCATACAAGGCAGGACTGAGGTGCATGGATAGGATGGTGTGGAGGGCAGGCTTGCTACCCATACTGCACCCATGTTATGGGTGAAGACAGACCCTCAAATTCTGGGGCCATCTAGCCAGCAGTACCTGCCATCAGCATCTTAAAAAACCAACAGCAACCCCAAGAGCAGCATGAGGTGCATACAGAGCTAACATCCAGCATCCCCAGGGAGGGAAATATAGCTGATGTAGCTGTAATTTGCAGTATCTCCTCCCAGAAAGTAAACAATGGCATCTCCAAAGGGGATATTTCCCCAGTCTTGTGAATCCAGGACAGGGGATTATAGTATCCTACATAAAAGTACCACCCCTCTCCTGGTATCTGAGAATACAAATTGCAGCTGGTTTTTCACTTCCCACATGAACGTGATCTCAGGGCATGAAGTGAAGGGGAAAATCTCATAACAAACAGAAACAAACAACAGGCCCAAGGGCCCTATTATGCCTACGTTTGCAAAGCGGAACAGGCTGTGATGCCACTGGGGTCTTTAGCATATTAAAAACCAGGCTCCAAAACCTGTAAATAAGTGAAGGGATTTGCAAGTTTGCAGGATTGCATGGTGGGGTGCTGAAATCATGTAAACGTGATGGGATCAAATCCCTCAGCTGAGGCTCCACATAACTCTTCCCCCATCCAAAGTATGTTCCTTTCAGATGAAACTCTCATAAGGTATCCACGGTTGGAAAAAGGCTGCAGTTTACCACACCAAGGGAAGCTGGGATGGGAATCAGCTACTTTCAGTGGCTTAAATCACAATAATAATTTAGTGCTTTCAGGTAGCTTTCCTGTGAGGATCTCAAATACTTGAAATACAAACTCACAACCTCCCTAGGGGAGCAGGAAACAGATATCGAAATAGGGATTGCTTCACCCACTTCTGAAATACAGCACCCCCTGGTGAGGAATGCAGCAGCTGCTCAACAGTGCACAGTAACACTACACAGCACTTTGGGACAGGATGTGGAGAAGAGAGCACTTGAATGAAACCAGAGGAGGGATTTAAGTCAGGCAGAATGTGTTGGAATCTGGTCAGGTGAACTCCCCTTTAATATTATGGAGAGATTCCACAGGATCTAAGGGGTATGTCTATGCTGCATTTTTAACCCCCTCCCCCCCAGCAGCAAATCTCAAAGCCCAGGTCTGTAGACGGGCTCATGCTACGGTGCTAAAAACAGCTGAGTAGACACTCAAGACTGGAACTTGGGCTCCGAAGCCCAGAGAGGGGCGTGCGTTTCAGAGCCTGAGCTCCAGCCCAAGCCACAACATCTACATAGTATCAGAGGGTAGCCGTGTTAGTCTGGATCTGTAAAAGCAGCAAAGAATCCTGTGGCACCTTATAGACTAACAGACGTTTTGGAGCATGAGCTTTCGTGGGTGAATACCCACTTCCTCAGATGCATGTCATGCATCTGAGGAAGTGGGTATTCACCCACGAAAGCTCATGCTCCAAAACGTCTGTTAGTCTATAAGGTGCCACAGGATTCTTTGCTGCTTTTAACATCTACATAGCTGCTTTTAGCACTGTAGCACAGGCTCTGCAAGCTTGAGTCTGTAGACTTGGGCTCTGAGACTCACTGCAACACAGCAAAGACATATCCTCAGTGATCACAATGTTGTGGGGGAGAGCACCTCCTACTGAGTCATCAACATTTCTTCCTGCAGCACAATGTTCCTAAACTGTCTCCAATCCAACCCTGGCCTAATTGTGCTGCATTTGAGAGTTCTAAGGCAATCACAGAGCAGAGATTCAACCAAAGCCATTAGCATAAAGTCAAGTTACCTAATTCACTTTATCCTTGTAAAGCAACACAATTTTAGTAAAAGCTACTAACCCCCCCAATGGCACACAATTTCCAGTGTGTCTCTTGGAGGAGATGGTTAGCTCTGCAAAGCACCAGCTGACAGCTGTAGTAAAAAGAGAGCCCGAAACATAAGGCCTTGTATTAGAGGCCTGGTATGAGGCCCGAGGCCTGGTCTAAAGTAGCTGTCAAAACTTTGCTGATATAAAGCAAAGTCCAGTTGTGAGCAAGAGGCAGAGCCTACTCACACAATCTGTAATATTATCCTGTAATTAAATCTATAATAAATCTGTAATTAGCCCAGGCAAAAACAGGGCTAATATTGCTGAAACACTCATTCCTATGAATTGCTATGTACAAAACACTCATGCAAACATTCCAAAAGGGCAGTACTACAACGTTCCAACACCAGGAGTGGTACAAGTACACTCCCCATAAATAAGAGGAACATCCTGACCCATCTTAAAGATAAGGTCAGGATGATGAATTAAGATATTTCAATCGAACTAATAGGTTCAAGGTAATGGGTGGTAGCGAGCCATGTCAGAGGGGCAATACATAACTTGGGGTATAAAAAGGTATCTCTGAGGGGGTGTTAGGGTCTGGCCAAGGGGATAGTGGAAAGTCCCACTACTAACTGAGCCAGTCCATTGTCTCAAGCATACATGCGATAGTGTATCTGTAACCACTGAGCCAGGGCATTTGCACCATGCTTTGTCAGCAATAAACCTAAACAAGTTCCTTTGCTGAAAACCAAGTCTGTGAATTTATTGGGCAGTTCAATCAAAGCCTGCTGTCTCTGCTATCTGCACAGAGCTGGGACAGCATACAACCCCCCTGCCCACATACGCAGCCAAACATATGACACCAGCCAGCCATGTGTTGTAAAACAGCCCTAGTCACTGAGGCTGTAAGTCAGAGCCAAATGGGGTGAAATGCAAGTTCCTCTGGAGCCATTGCAGCTGATCACACCTATAGTCTTAATTCAGAGAGCCCACTAGGTCCCACCGCCCCAATAACCTTCCTCTGCTAGAACTAGTCTCCTAACTAGGCCACTATTCAATTTCCAGTAAGAGCTCCACTGGAGCCATCCCGCTACTTGGTCTGAACAGGATGCACATTAAAGATTCCCATTTCAGTGCATTCTTCACCACCAACCCCATAACAGAGACATTACCGTCTTTGGTGCCAATGAGGCACAGATTAGGGAGTCCCAATTGTTTAAAGGTAGGCAGAATATCTGGTACACACACCTCCAGTGAGATGGTAAGAGCATCTCTGGGACAAGAGTGGGGAAAGGGGAGTTGGGAATGCCTCAGACAGTTTATTTCTTAAAAATCTACAGGAAACTATTCAAGGACCTACCCACTAGGGTAACCTCATGTGTAATGAGCTAGGGGAAAAGTCAGAGCACAAGAGGCTAAGTCAGAGTAGGAGTGGGAGCCGAGACCTCTGGCTGAATTGCCAGGACCTCACACACTTCATGTCTCTCTGTGCCTCAGTCTACCTGTCTGAATAATAGGAATGACAATACCGTAATGAGCCAGTGAGTATATGTGCAGCACTGCCCTGTACTGGATAGAATTGGAACAGTTTCAACTGCTGGGACCATAACTAGGCTCCTAGGGACTTCAGTAATACAAATTAATAAATAATATATTGTAAATAGAAAATCTCCAATAGTTCAGTGTGAAGCCACACTTGCCCCCATGCTGCCTTCAGTTACACTTTATTCCAGCCCAGACACACAGGTGCTATAAAGCAAGTTACAGTAGGGATAGACCTCTACTCCCATGGTACAGGGCCCTATTGCTTGAGCTAAAGGAAACTTTCCATCATGACAGGGGTTTGAACTGCAGGATGGCTGAGGTGGGAGCATGGAGAACTCCATCTTCAAAGTCATGAACCTTGGAAAGGGAAGGATTCTTGCTGAATGGAGGAGAGAGGCAGTGAATCAGAAATGAGGTGAGGGGGTTACAGGGAGTTGAGAAAGGACATGGATGCTGATTGAGCAGTTGCATTCACTTTACCGTTGCTCTGTGCAACACATTCTGGTGAATTACACAGGCTTGTCTGGAGTAAATGCAATTCATTAAATAAATCAGCTGTTTGCTTCCTCTCCCTCCCAGAACTGATGGGCCACTTGCTCCAGCAGGGAGTGACATGTGGCTGCGTTACCACTGCACCATAATTAATACCTGGCCATCTGTCACGGCATACGTACTGCCCCAGTCTCCATTAAATATTGACTCACCCTCAATTCATGAGGGGGAAGTAGCATCAGTAATTAAATGTCTGTTGTGCCCAGGGCGATCTGATTGCTGCAGAAAGCAGGGGCCACATGAAATATTGCAAGGGCCACCTGTGCTGTTCATCTCAATGGGGCTCCTAGAGCAATGATTGGGAAGCCAACCTTCAAGGATACTTAGTATAGCAGGATCCTTAAGGTGACCTGATGGCCCCTCTCCATTCCCTTCTCATGTTCCAGTTTCTGCTGCCCCTCCTATACTCTTAGCAGCCTCAGTATCCACTACCCCCTATTCTCCACTTTCTCATTGCCTCCTTTCACATCCTGCCCCACTCCCATTGTAAATCAACTCATCGTGCTTTCACAATGAGCCTCACATTTATTCTCCATACCCCATCATTTCCATCTCATTGCAGAGTTGGATGGAGGGCTGGCTAGCTCATGGTCTTGAGATACTCTAGGCCATCAGTTTAACTTTAGGGTTCTGGCTCAGTGGCTACCCTTAAGTCTTCCGCAGCTGATGGCTTTTCAGAATAGCCCCTTGTTATAAACAGATAGCTAAGGGTTAATGTCTCTTTAGTTGCCTACCTCGATTATGTGGCCATTTTTTCATATTCATGGCCCGAACACCTAGAACACCTGGAAAAAGTCTTTGAGCGCATCAGGCAGGCAGGATTAACTGTTAAGGCCAAAAAGTGTCAAATAGGCCAAAACAGAGTGACTTACCTGGGACACCAGGTGGGTCGAGGAACCATAAACCCCCTACAGGCCAAGGTGGATGCTATCCAAAAGTGGCCTGTCCCAAAGTCCAAGAAACAGGTCCAATCCTTCTTAGGCTTGGCCGGGTATTACAGGTGATTTGTACCACACTTCAGCCAAATTGCTGCCCCACTGACCGAACTGACCAAAAAGACCCAGCCGAATGCAGTCAAGTTGACTAATGAGCGTCAAAAGGCCTTTACCCAGCTTAAGGCGACGCTCATGTCGGACCCTATGCTAAGGGCCCCGGACTTTGACAAACCATTCCTAGTAACCACAGATGCATCTGAGCATGGTATAGGGGCAGTTCTCATGCAGGAAGGACTGTATCACAACTTCCATCCTGTTGTGTTTCTCAGCAAGAAACTGTCTGAGAGGGAAAGTCACTGGTCAGTCAATGAAAAGGAATGCTACGCCATTGTATATGCCCTGGAAAAGCTACGTCCATACGTTTGGGGACGGCGGTTCCAGCTACAAACTGACCATGCTGCGCTAAAGTGGCTTCATACTGCTAAGGGGAACAACAAAAAACTGCTTCAATGCAGTTTAGCTCTCCAAGATTTTGATTTTGATATTCAACACATTTCAGGAGCTTCTAACAAAATGGCTGATGCACTCTCTCGTTAAAGTTTCCCATAATCCACTGGTTGAAATTTGTCCTTGAAATGTAGAAAGTCTTGTAGTTTACATACTTAGTAGTACATGTAAAGGTGCATGTGTTGTATTAATCTGTTTATTGTAAAGTTCTAGGAAGAAATCACCGCCAGTGAGGTTCCCCACTGTCTGCGATTTGGGAGGCGTGTCATAAACAGATAGCTAAGGGTTAATGTCTCTTTCACCTGTAAAGGGTTAACAAACAGTGACCTGCAACACCTGACCAGAGGACCAATCAGGAGACAAGATACTTTCAAATCTCGGTGGAGAGAAGCCTTTGTGTGTTTTTTTTGGTTTTGCTTTGTTCTCTCTGGACTCTGAGAGTGACCACACGTACCTACAGGCTCTCTAATCTTCTATTCCAATTTTGTAAGTATAAAGGTAGAAAGGCGGTATAGTCTTTTTATTTCTTTTCCTTTATTTGCAAATGTGTAGTTGGAAGTATTTCAAATTGTATTTGCTCGGCGGGAGGCTTCTTTTTAGTTTCTATAAGCTGACAGACCCTGTAACTTTTTACCATCTAAATTGCAGAGATAGACCTTTTACTTTTTCTTTCTTTTTATTAAAAGTTTTGCTTTTAAGACCTGTCTGATTTTTTCCCCCTTGTTAAGGCTCAAGAGAATTGAGTCTGTACTTAACAGGGAATGAGAAGGGAGGGGAAGGTTGGAATCCCTTTGTTTTAGATTCACGGAGCTTGAATCTGGATTGCCTCTGGGGGAAGGTATCATTCCTCTCTGTGTGGTGATTCAAGGAGTTGAATCACGGTGATCTCCTAGTGTACCCAGGGCGGGAAAGAGCTGGGAGGAAGAAAGGAGGGGGAAGGGAAATGGTTTATTCCCCTTTGTTGTGAGACTCAAGGAATTTGGGTCTTGGGGTCCCCAGGGAAGGTTTTGGGAGAGACCAGAGTCTATCAGGCGCTCTACTCTAAGTCCTGATTGGTGGCAGCATTACAGGATCTAAGCTAAGGTCCAGATTTGGGAATTATACTATGACACCCCGTGTGACATGAGTTTTTGAGTTTTGAAGATCAGGTAACCACCTCCCCAAACAGCATTAATAGCCTCCACACTCGCAGGTTCAGCAGAGAGGCAGAGGACTGAGTGGGCCATGGAGACTGAGCTACCCTCTTCCCCACCCCATCTGAGCTGGGAGCATGACCTGCAGCCAGCCTGCCTCTGAACTTCACCTAGGAAACAGCAGTTTACACTCATGCTCCACATCTTTCACTTCCTCATCCCTGTGTCCTTTCCCAGCACCAAGTGGCAGGACCTGCTGCCATCTGTACAGGGTGAGGAGCTTTGGTGGGCCAGTCTGTATTCCACCCTGGTCCCATGGGCTGATGGCGATATTAGTTGGTGGCTCCTTCACAGAGCCATGATCACTAGCATGGTTCACCCCCTCCTCCAAAACCTGCCTCTTCTGTGGTGAAAATGAGACCCTGGCACACATCTACCTCAAGTGTGCCAAGTTGCAGCCCCTTTTCTGACTCCTCCAGAACCTCCTCCTCAGGTTCTGGCTGCAATTTTCCCCACATCACCTGCTCTATGCACACCCCATCTATGTCCCCACAAAGTCACCAGACCTCCTCATCAACCTGCTCCTGGCATTGGCCAAGGTGGCCATTCATCTTACCTGGAGGAGCAAGTTGGATGGGGAGGTGTTCTGCCACTGTTTCCGATCCTCCTTAAAGTCATGTCCCTGGACAGAGTTCATCTGGACTGCACAAACTGGTTTCTTGGACACTTTCGAGGAGCAGTGGGTGTTGTCCAGGGTTCTCTGCTCAGTGTCCCCTCCTGGATCCCTGTGACCCTCACTTCCGTCCCTGTTTTTTTTCCATTTGTTGTCCTCTGAAATCTTTTAAGACCTGAGGCCAGTAGCTCCTCCCCCTTAGGCTGGAGGGAGGAGCCTTTAGATGTGGGCAGACTTCTGCCTGAGAGCTTCAATAGGTGTTAAGATGGAAGGGGATAGGTCTGATCCTTCTCTGCTGGAATAGGGTAGTGAGGAGACTTGTGATGGGTCTAGTTCACCTTGGCACTGATGCAGGAGGAGGAGAAGCAGGGGCTGGGATCTGGGAGGATCTGGTAACTAGCTGGCAAAGCACAGGTTCCCCATGCCAATCTCATCCCATGATGTTAATCACAAAAGGCATCTGTGGGGAAGGAGTGTAAAGCAAGATGGCTGTCTATAGCAGCAAACACTGTGTTAGAGCCTCCGCATGGCACCAAATGCCCCTCACCAGCCTGGTTCCAGGCTGTCAGCACAGCTTTTACGGGTGCCAACAATTAGGATGGCCAATAGTGAATTATAGCAATACCAGTTAAACAGGCTGATGCCACAATTACAGCTCTGGAAGAGAGGGCTTCCTAATTTCTCAGCTGACCCAAGTGGGCAGGCTCTGCTGGAAGGCAGACATATCTGGGGCAGATGGCTGGTTTTTAATTTTCCTCTGGCATACAGGAAAGGGGAGGGGGACAGTACTGGCCCTGGGTTCATTAATCTGCCGAGGATCTAGAGAGCTGGGAAGCAGTGGGGAGTCCAACAGGTTCTCTATGCTGAATGGGGCCTGGGTGCCAAAGGGGACTGGGAACAGGATACTAGCTGGGACACAAGAGGATTGTCTTAAATGCAAATCTGATTTGCAACACATCAGTCAGGTGAGAGAGGTAAGAAACAAACATGAACCTTCTGTGATGGGAAGAGGGGGCAGTTTGGTGCTGCCCAGGTAGTGCAGTGAAGGGTACCCATATATCCATACACACACCTGACATCTGCATCCATTTGTCCTACATGGACACAATGCTGCTGCTTCTAGACAGACAGAAGGAATTAAAAAAAAAAGTGCCCTTAAAGTGTGGGAGGTTCAATACAGCATTCTGGTGAGTGCTTTGGATGGGTCAGAAATCAACCCAGAAATGCAATCAGATGCTACAGTGGGGAAACTCAAAGGGGTAGGAGGGCTTAAGGGTATGTTGGAGACAAGGGACAGACCATAAAGGAAGGGGAGGGGAAACATTTGCATTGGGGGGGAGGGGGTTCCAGGGCAAGGTTAAGGGGATACAGGGTTATTGCCAGAGTCGCTAGGAGCCCCCTAGGTGGGGGATGGGGACGCTGAGTAGTTGCACTGGGTTCATGCACATAGGTTGACCAGACAGCATATGTGAAAAATCAGGATGGGGTGGGGGGTAATAGGAGTCTATATAAGAAAAAGACCCAAAAATCAGGACTGTCTCTATAAAATCAGGACATCTGGTCACCCTACCTGCACAGTAGCTGCTCAGTGTTTCCTCAGGGCTCAGAACACCTGCTCTGGTAGCCAGTGAACTCCAGACCCTCCGCACTCCCTCCTCTGAGCACAATCGGAAGCTCTTCAGCCCCTGGTGAGTCAGAGCAAGAGGAAGATGCTCAGCTGCTTCCAGGCCAGGGCCATGGGGACAGAAAGCCCCAGTCAGAGTCCCCTCAGGACCCCTTCTGTAATTTGGACACTAGCAAGAGACGAGGTATTTCCCACTTTCTAGGCTACTCCATCATGCCGGGTACTCCTCAGAAGCTGAGGTCTGTAGATTCACAGATTCCAAGGCCAGAAGGGAGCATGGTGATCATCCACTGACCGCCTGTTGAACATGGGCTAGAGAACTGCCCCAAAATAATTCCTAGAGCAGATGTTTTAGAACAACATCCAGTCCTGATTTAAAAAAAGCCATCAGTGATGGAGAAGCCACCAGAGACCTTGTTAAATTGTTCCAATGGTTAGTTACTCTGTTAAAAATTTACACCTTATTTCCAGTCTGAATTTGTCTAACTCCTACTTCCAGCCACTGGATCATATTATATGTTTCTCTTTTAGATTGAAGAGCCCCTTATTAAACAGTTGCTCCCAACATAGGTACTTACAGACTGTAATTAAGTCATCCCTTAGCCTTCTCTGTAGTAAGCTGAATAGCCTTGAGGGGCTCAGTTGATCACAATCATTTTCTTGGCTCTTTCCTGAACCCTCACTCATTTTTCAACATCCTTCTTCAACTATGGACAACAGAATTGGACACTGTATTCCAGTAGCACTTGTACCACTGCAGATACAGAAGTAAATTAACCTCTTTACTTAGTGCTTAATTTGTGCCAGGGCTTGCAGGGCTGAGCCCCGGCACATTTAGGCTTGCTGCATCAGTTATGAATGGAAAAAAAAAATGGCTAGAGCCCCAGCACCTCTTTCATTACAAATTAAGTACGGTCTTTACTCCTACTCAAAATTCCCATTTATGCATCCCAGGATCACATTAGCCCTTTGGCCACACCATTGCACTGGGAGCTAATGTTCAGCTGATTATCCACCTCCCGTCCCCAAATCTCTCAGAGATCCTGCTTCCCAGGATAGAGTGCCCCAGCCCATAAGCAGGGCTTCCATTCTTTGTTACTAGAAGTATACATAAAATTTAGCCACATTAAAATGCATATTATTTGCTTGTGCCTGATTTACCAAGCAATCCCGATCACTTCATATTAATCACCTGCCCTCTTCATTATTTACCACTCCCCCAATTTTTGGATCCTCTCCAAGCTTCATGTCTAATAATTTTGTTTTCTTCCAGGTCATTGATGAAAGTGTTAAATATCATAGGGACAACCAGGGTACATCTACACTGCAATCAAACACCTATGGCTGACCCATATCAGCTGATCAGGCTTGCCAGGCTTAGGGTGGGGGGCTATAAAATTACAGCACAGACATTCAGACTTAGGCTGGAGCCTAGGCTTTGGGACTCTGTGACGGGGAGAGTCCCAGAGCCCAGGTGCCAGCCCAAGCCCACATGTCTACACTGCAGTTTAATAGCCTTGCAGCCTGAACCCAAGTCAGCTGATGCAGGCCAGCCATGGATGTTTTATTGCAGCTTATACACAAACAAATCCCTGTGGGACCACCTTAGAAACACACCTGCTCAATGATATTCCCAGTTTACAATTACAGTGGAACAAACCCAGCTTATTAGGGCTTGAGAATCAAGGCACGCGGAAGCAGAGCTGTTAGCTATGTCACTGATGAGGGAAAGCACCAGCAGATGAAAGGCCCCGATGAGGCAGCAGTGAGCAAGCCACCAAGTTTGAAGGAGATGAAACTCAACATTTAGAGACAGGTGCTGAGCTGATCAAGGTTCCATGACAGCAGCAGAAAGCACGGCAGGTGATCAAAGTACTGAAGCAGAAGGGGAGAATGAGACAAGCTGAAATACTGCCAATGACTGGGACAGCTGCCTCCCCCCAAATGTTAGTGCCCTAGGCAACCGGCTAGGTCACCTAATGGGTTGCGCTGGCCCCGATGACATGTGATCATGTCACCTGAACTGGAATCCATCTTTAATCTAGTGCTTTTCCAATGAGAAGGGGGAGGGGACCCAGAGGGACAAAAGATTCCCACCTTATGCAAAAGATGTATAAACGGATGGAACAGAGAAAAGAGTCAGCCATCATGAGGAATCCCCTAGCTACCACCTGAGCTGGAACAAGGGCTGTACCAGGGGAAAGGACTGTGCCCAGACTAGGAAGGCATCCAGTCTGTGAAATAAACTTATTGAAACATCTCTCAGGGTGAGATTTTATCTGTACTCAATTGTATTAGGCTTAGGTTTGCATGTTTTGTTTTATTTTGCTTGGTAATTCACTTTGTTCTGTCTGTTACTACTTAGAACCATTTAAATCCTGGCATGTAAGACTGGCAGGGAAAGCAGGGGCAGAAGTAGGTTTGGCACATCACTTGGCAATTCCCACAGGGGTTTCTGTGATTCAACCCATCACACCCCCTTCAATCTGATAGAGAGGAGACTCCAACCTTACAAAGGAAAGAGCCTTAAATATCCAGCTACTCAAAGCCATTCCAGCTATGCAGCTCAGAACCCCCTCAAGGCATGTTTACAACCAGGGCAGAACCTAAAAGGGTACATACATCCCCCACCCACCCCAAAACATCAGAGTCACAAACACAGGGACAACAGGGAGAGATGGCATCATCAGAACTGTAACTAAAAGATGGGTCAACAACAATGATTTCAGTGGCATAGCCAGGTGGAGGGAACAGGGGGAGCAATAAAAAAAACAAACGCTACCCGCTGTGGCACTTTTACTCATCCAGCAGTGCTTCGGGTCTTCGGCAGTGGGCCCTTCACTCACTCTAGGTGAGCTCGGGGGCACCGAAGGCCATGCCACCGAAGACCTGGAGTGAGTGAAGGTGCCGCTGCTGAATTGCCACCGAAGACCCGGAGTGCTGCCGGAGGAGTAAAATAAAAGCACCGCAGTACTTTTTAAAAAATTGCTCCCCAGGGTGAGTATAAAGGTGGCAGGAAATTGACAAGGTGCCACTTGTGCTCAGTGGGGGAGTGGATGCTCTCCCCACAGCTATGCTATTGAATGGTTTCCTGCCCCAAGCCTAGTTGCAAAGGATGATGGCATGGAGGTAGCAGTAAGGAACAACAGTCGTTTTCCTGTACTGCATGGAAAGATGTTGAGAAGCACTCTTAGAAGAGACATCTTGCTTCTCAATTATTCCATCTACGCCCCCAAGACAATCCGTGGTTTCTTGTGCAATCCCGATTCCATGATCCTGTGTGCTGTCAGAGACTTTCGATCACAAGAAACCTCTGTCTGATTTTGGAAGTGAGAGCGCTGGGTTCTCAGAAACAGCGATTCAGGAATTTACAGATGGTCCCTCAGCTCCTTGATGCTAGTTGGGCCTCTCCCAGGGAGCATACCTAAAGGCCTCATCTCACAGATTTCCAAATCCTGATCACTAGAGCCCTGCACAGATATAAAAGTTTAGATCTACACCAATCCACAATAATTAACTTGTATCCAACCTACACTCCACATGTAACCCCCACACTTCCTGGGTGTGGTATTCTGTCTCATCAAATGGCAGAGACCACTTAGAGAGAGATTAATAAGTTTACTTTACAGCCTTAGCTAAGAGCCATCTGGCTTTTAGCTTATGCAGCAAAGCCTCATGCATTTAGTTCCAGGAAGTCCCAGCCACCAATGACTGGGGTCTGTCCATGTTACACCCACTCCACCTTTTTTTAATATCTATATCTCCATTCCCACCAGTACTCTATCTCACTGTTAGAGCCATGCTCAGCTACAAACACTTTGAGCCATATCTGATTTGACAAGATGGTAGACAATACAACCATATCCACAGATTTGCAGGCTTTGTTGATCATACACATGCAGCAGGAGAAGTAGTGGGGAGCTCATATGCACCTGGGGACATAACTAAAGTCCCCAAGGGTTTAGATGATTATGCCTCCCACAAGGTCTGTAATACCATGTAGCCACTCTCCCCCCTTGCAAGCACCCTCTCATGGCCAGCAGTACCTCAGCAGTGCCCTGATTCCTCCCCCTTCAGGACCCTTTCAAGAACTCATTCAATTCAAAAGGCAGTTCATGCAAATCCCCTCTTGGAAGTCCAATTTGTTGAGTCCTCCAGTATATGCTAGCCCTCAAGCAGTTCAGTGTGTCTCTCATGATTAATCCAAAATAACACAAAGCACAAACTCACACTCATCACCCCAGGTGTCCTTTAGAGTCTCCCCTAGATCTCCCCACCTTGAGCACTTTCTCCTGTTCCCCCCATGACTCATGAGCCAACTTTTTACTCCCTGCAGTAACTCTAGGCATAACTAAACTCCCTCCCCCCTTCAGTGGCATTTCCTGCTGTTTTTATTGGGTGAGCACCTGATTCAACCCAGATGTGACTCATCCTGTAATCAGGGCTGGCTTAGCCCCAGATTCTCCAGTCCGTGGGGCAAGCCACCCTGTGACAGGGTAAAACGAGGGAAGAGCTTGCATCACTGAAGTGCCCCATCTGGAGCTGGGAGCTTGCAACGGCACCTTGGTGTTCCTTGAGCCCTAAGCCTGGCTCCTACCACATGGAAAGAACACAGTGCTCCATGCCATTCCTGTCGGATTAACCGGGTCTCCTGGGAATCACTAGAGGGGTCTCATGGGGCACATGTGCTATCCAGATGCCTTTGCTTATTAAAGGGGAGCTTGTAATAATGCCATGAAAGCTTTTATCTGCTGTGTTAAAGGCACTAATATCACTGTGCTCTGTGTGGGTGGCGAAATTAGACAAGAGTTCCTCCATGCTGACGTTTCCCCCCTGACATCCCCCATATTCATCTTTCTCAACAATTATCTTTTATTTTGATATCTTTCTATTTAAATCTGAAGAACCTCTTTCGGGATAATAGAGAGGCTAGATCTCTTTAATAACCAATCACCTCGCTATGCCAGTTAGGGGGGAACAGAGAGAGACAGTGAATGGTAAAGGGGAGAAGATGGCTCAATCAGATTCATCCCTCCAGACATCTGCAACAGGAACCATCCCCAGGGATCAGGAAACAAATGGTCCCACCCCTCCACAAGCTTCGGAGACCCCAGGGCATTCTGCTCCCTGACAGAGTATTGAGGGGAAGACAAGAGACGAAGGAGAAGCACTAAGGTACCTTGGGACTAGTTGTAAGAAAAAGAGCATCTTATTTCCTGGATCCCTTCCTGGATAAGAGGAGTGTTCAGTTTACATGGCCCTTTCAGTCCTTGGTCTCTGCCACCAAGGGGCCCAAGTTAGTGCCAATTGTGATATGCACAGCTGTCCACTAGCAAGTAGGCCAAAATGCTCCCCAATTCACTTCACATAGGGGGTCACTGAACAGGCATGAGATGGGAATGACATAAGAATGGCCATACTGGGTCAGACCAAAGGTCCATCCAGCCCAGTATCCTGTCTGCTGACAGTGGCCAATGCCAGGTGCTCCAGAGGGAGTGAACCTAACAGGCAATGATCAAGTGATGTCTCTTCTGCAATCCATCTCCACTCTCTAACATCCTGGCTAATAGCCATTAATGGACTTAACCTCCATGAATTTATCTAGTTCTCTTTTAAACCCTATTATAGTCCTAGCCTTCACAACCTCCTCCGGCAAGGAGTTCCACCAGTTGACTGCGCTGTGTGAAGAATTTCCCTTTATTTGTTTTAAACCTGCTGCCCATTAATTTCATTTGGTGGTCCCTAGTTCTTATATTACGGGAACAAGTAAATACTCTTTCTTTGTTCACTTTCTCCACACACTCATGATTTTATGTACCTATATCATATCCCCCCTTAGTCTCCTCTTTTCAAAGCTGAAAAGTCCTAGCCTCTTTAATCTCTCCTCATATGGGACCCATTCCAAACCCCTAATTATTTTAGTTGCCCTTCTCTGAACCTTTTCTAATGCCAGTATATCTTTTTAGAGATGAGGAGACCACATCTGTATGCAGTATTCAAGACGTGGGCATACCATTGATTTATATAAGGGCAATAAGATATTCTCCGTCTTATTCTCTATCCCTTTTTTAATGATTCCTAACATCCTGTTTGCTTTTTTGACTGCCGCTGTACACTGCATGGAAGTCTTCAGAGAACTATCCATGATGATGCCAAGATCTCTTTCCTGATTAATTGTAGCTAAATCAGCCTCTATCATATTGTACGTATAGGTGGGGTTATTTTTTCCAATGTGCATTACTTTACATTTATCCACATTAAATTTCATTTGTTATTTTGTTGCCCAAACACTTAGTTTTATGAGATCTTTTTGAAGTTCTTCACAATCTGCTTTGGTCGTAACTATCTTGAGCAGTTTAGTATGATATTTGTTTAATACTGACTTGGTCCAGGTTTTACTGGTGATGTAGAAATGAAAGTTTTGTGTACTTGCAATAAAATAACAGCATTTCTATGGTACAAGTAGTATGTGGGGAAGGGGGGGAGAGGAGTTTCCAGAGGGTTCACTGAACTCCTGTTGTGAGCATGCACCACCTCACACTCTGATTTTTTTCCCCTTCTGCTGTACAATCCCATTCACAAGACTTTGCAGCAACCACTTCTCTAGCTAAGGGCAACTAGGATTTTGAACCCACTGCCATTGTTCTGCAGGGGCTGCTATGAGTGATACATGATATGCCTGTCTTTACAACCCTCTGCCCTTTTATAGTGCCTTTCTAGCCTCAAAGGGCTTTAAAATGTTAACTTTACCTCACAATATTGCTGGGAGGGAGGGGTCACTTTTAGTACCATCTTCTCCTGAAGGAAAGTGAGACACAGAGAGTGGAAGTGACTTTATAAGGTCACTCAGTGAATCTGAGGCAGAGCTGGGAGGAGAACCCAGAGGTCCTGGCTCCCTGCTCCAACCACTAGGCTACACAGTTTCCCCAGGCTGGGAATGGAACTCAGGAGTCCTGGCTTCAAGGCTGCCTCCAACCACTGAATCCTGCTGCCTTTGCTATGCTAAAGATATTGCCGCCTGGGAAGGCTGGATATAAAGTCACAGAATGTCTGTGGCTTCAAGGCCACTACTGTGCTCTGACACAACTAGCCCAGTGATTGGGGATAATTAGCTGGGCCTCCTTGTGATTAAATTTCTGAATAAATACAGGTCACTTACCTGTCAGTGGCCCAACCTCCATGGCTCATTATGACTGGTCTCAGCTCAGCTTCAGTCCTGGGATCTCCCCTGGAGATCTGCTTCACTACAGCAATTCTCCCTCAGACACACCAGGAAAGGGAAAGATGAAGCCACGACTTAGACTTCTCAGAACCGGGAGATGCAGGGACACCAACAGACACGTTGCCCAGGGCCATGTCAGAGGCCTAGCAGCAGCCCTAGGGCTGGGCTGGATTTTTGAGGGGCATTGATCAAGGACTCCATGTCTCAAGAGATGCCCGGCCTGTCGGCAGCCCAATAATTTCTTGGTCTCGACATGGAGAGGCGAGCTCCGGAGCAGAGAGGGCTGGGTACTAGGCTATGCCCCGGGCCTCCCCACAATGCCATGCACTGGTGGTGTCTATGACAACAACTCCTCCTTTAGCCTACTTAGACTTAAGGCCCTGGCTGTTCCCCTGCCCCTCCTGCCACTTCCCCTTGCTGCTCCTGGGCCTTTCGCATTGCTTCCCCCAGCCTGTGGGGCAGGCCTGGATTCTTCATGGAAGGTGAGCCTTTAAACACTCACAGACTGTGCCCTCAGCAAGTGAGTGTTATTTCCCCTGAGGCAGCAGCCTTGGTTGGGAGAGCTGCAGACTGGTGCATTCAGGCCAAACTGTATGTATTAGGAAAGAAAAAATGCACAGTTTACAGGGGCGGGGACTGGTGAGCAGGACTGCTGGCTTCTCATGCTCTTGTGATTTAGATGCTAAAGTAATCCCCACCCCTGCTTTGTGGCTCAGAAACATCTCAAGGCTCTTTTGTAAGCACAGAGAGACCTGTTTCACCTCTGGCATACACACTTTGCTGCTTAGCACACCCTGTGAAGGCCTCCATCTCTCCATGCCATAGAACAAGGAGGACCAAATTGTCCCCTCATTCAGAACCAAGGCCAGGCTGATGTTTCAGTAGGCAGGTGCAGGGGCAGCTCCAGGCACCAGCACGCCAAGTGTGTGCCTGGGGTGGCAAGCCACTGGGGGCACTCTGCTGGTCGCCACGAGGGCGGCAGGCAGGTTGCCTTCGGCAGCATCCCTGCAGAGGGTCCGTTGGTCCCATGGCTTCGGTGGATCTCCCGCAGGCGTGCCGCCGAATCCGCAGGACTGGGGACCTCCCGCAGGCAAGCCGCCGAAGGCAGCCTGCCCACCATGCTTGGGGTGGCAAAATACCTAGAGCCGCCCCTGGGCAGGTGAACCCAAACAATCCCATTATTTAGCAAAAGGAAGGCTCCCATTATAAGGAGCCTGGGGCAAAGCAGAAACACTGGCTGCTATGCAGTGGACATCCTTCCTTAGTTCCCCATGATCCACTTTACATGTTTCCTCAGCTCATAAATCCCACTTTGTCTGGTTTCTTCTGCTGATAGTGCCTCGCTTGTTTAATCACTCATTCAGAAGAGGCTTATTATCTAGGATAGAGATGGCCCGGGGAGAGTATTTCAGAGCAGAATACTGTTGCTACAAGACCAGTTGGCGTGAAGATGTTCAGGTTGAGTGGAAACCAGAGGCAGGAAGGAGAGTGAGAGCTGGGAGGCTGTGCATCTGCAGGTCTCATCAGGACACTTGCAGCTGGCCCAATCCTTGTGCCCTCTCTCCTTTCTGTGGTAGAGGGTGCTGAGGAGGGGTATCATATAGGTGCACATAGGGTGAGCTCTTCCATATGAACAAGATGATCTAAAGAGCTGAGCTGCCTCCACTTTTTAATGGATAGAGGTCTACATCACCAAATGTCAGCCCCATCAGAGAGAGAAGAATAGACCATAGGGAGCATACTTCTCCCTCTCCCTCTGGGAGTGGTACCTTCCAGGGAGGCCCAGGATTAATTCTTCAAAAGTAATTTAGCACAGGACTGAGGGACTCTTTCTGCATAGGGCAGATATGCTGAGCCCTGCCCCCACCTGTGCTATATCTCAGGCTCCATGGTAAGTGTGATGGGATCCCCAGGGTGCAATGTGGAACAGGTACCACTGAGCCCTCTGGCTTGCCATCCTGGGCTCCCTCTCACACTGTGATGTTGTGACAAGCTGCAAATCTCTCCAGGTACTGCACTTACACAGACATCCACAGACAGGGACACACCCAGCTGAGTTACATGAATGCAGGGCACAGATTATCCAATAAATTCTTGGAATGTATTGGAGACAATTTTTTATTTCAGAAGGTGGAGACAGCTACTGGGGAGAGGCTGTTCTAGATGTAATTTTGACAAATAGTGAGAAACTGCTTGAGACTTTGAGAGTGGAAGGCAGCTTGGGTGAAAGTGATCATGAAATAATAAGAGTTCATGATTCTAAGGAATGGTAGGAGGGAGAACAGCAAAATAAAGACAGTGGATTTCAAGAAGGGAGTCCTTAGTAGACTCAGGGAGTTGGTAGGTAAGATCCCCTGGGAAGCAAGTCTAGGGGGAAAAACAATAGAAGACAGTTGGCAGTTTTTCAAAGAGACATTATTAAGGGCACAAGAGGAAACTATCTCACTGCATGGGAAAGATAGGAAGAATGGCAAGAGACCACCCTGGCTTAACCAGATCTTCAATGATCTAAAAATCAAAAAAGAGTCCTACAAAAAGTGGAAACTACGTCAAATTACAAAGGATGCATATAAGCAAATAACACAAGTACACCTCTACCCCGATATAACGCGACCTGATATAACATGAATTCAGATATAACATGGTAAACCAGTGCTCCGGGAGGACGGGGCTGTGTTCTCCTGCGGATCAAAGCAAGTTCAATATAACGCAGTTTCACCTATAACGTGGTAAGATTTTTTGGCTCCCGAGGACAGCGTTATATCGGAGCAGAGGTGTATGTAGGGACAAAATTAGAAAGGACTGATACAAGGGCAATATGCAGTAGCAGTCCCGAGGGAGGGAGCTGGGTAGGGCCCCAGAGTAGATGAGAGATTCTTTGCTGCTTTTACAGAGTAGATGAGAGGTTTGATTGTTAGCAACATAGAACCTATGATACATAAACTATTTTGATTCCACTGAGCAGAGGGCACTGGCACTCACGTATGCACCCTCCTCCCATGCAGTCCATTCTTTGCCTTCCTCAGCTACAGAAAGCCAGATGGTGTATTACATCCTTCAAGAGCCCTCAGTCTGAAAAGGATTCGGTTCCAAAGCCCTGGTACAATTAAGGCTGTGCATAAATACGGCATACAAGGAGCAGACCGTGACTAAGTTTTGAGGTGCTATCTCAGCAAAAGCAAAGACAATTAGTTATTTAGCAGCACACTGTGCAGAAATTGGGGTCCCCTGGGAAGGGCTGGAACAACCAAGCTCTCATTACCCATTCATAGCTGAGCTAACCCACCTGATGCTAGATAGGCTGTGGCATAGCTGGGATTTGAGACTGACTTGCCACAGTATTACAGCGGTGACTTTCCCTGTTTTTTTTTGACTATGTAAACCCTAGGATGATCCACTTAGTTCTTTGCAGACATCTCCCAGAGTCTCAAAGAGAGCCCAAGAAAAGGGATGAAGCTCAGGGTAGAGGCCCAGATAACATATTCATACAATGGACTAATAGGTCCCAGGACTAGGTCTGCTCTCAGAGAGGCACATGCAGCTCAGGATGGGTATGTCTGAGGGCTGAATGTGACTTCTACTCCTCATAACACAGAGTGATGAGGGTGGTGAATGACCTATTTAGAATAGGCCTACAGTATAACCTTCTGTCCTTCCCTCAGGGGGTGATGTCCTCTGTCCAGTGGGATGTGACCAGGTAAGCTGACCCACAGCCTTCTCAGTCACTCTGAAAGGCCATGATTACAGCATGATGCAGACCATTTCCTGTGTACAGAAAGGTGTTTTGTAGGAGTGCCAATAGATGGGTTAGTGCTCTCTCTCACACACAGGTATCCTCTCTGTCTCTCTGCTAATCTTTGGCACGAGTGCTGAATACATGAGTTTGCTCTGCAGACCCTCACCTCCAAAACCCAGCCCCAGCACAAGTGTGATGCCATGGGGTTGTCAGTTGGATTGTTGCATCCTAGCAGAGGGTGGCTTACCCAGGGCTAGGATTGAGCTCCATTGACTGGTGCATATTTTGGGAATGCCTAGGGACGGATGAACATTGAGGATGAATTTGCTGCTCATGTCTTCAGACAAGGGCCCGTAAGCCAGGGCTAGGCTCACTGATGGAGCAATGTCTGCGAAAGCTTGAGGCTGACTCAATCATGTGTTAAGGAGTTTGTGCATGGATAGGAACTGTGTGAAGAGGCAACTGTTACAACCCGGTTACAAACTCAGCAAAATTTCATAGTGTAGACAAAGTCCCATTTCTACCATATTAGGGGATATGGTTACAGCACAGCTATTTCCTCCCAGCTCAAAACATGACTTAGCCTTGCTCTGTACCTTGGACCAAACTAAGTTTTAACCATGTTCCCCAAAGTCTTGGACTTCTTAATGAGCTTTCATGTTGCAGGACTGTAGTAGAGGTAAAATAGCTTTGTCCCATCTACATTCCAAGACTGAACTATGTCTTAACTACTTAGCCACAGCAGAAAAAAAACTTAACCTAAGGTCCAGTGCTATCAGACACACTCATTTCAGGGCCCCCTGCAGTGTCCAGTGGACTGCCTGAGCATGCAGTGTTTAAGGACCATGCATCCTCTTTCTGCTCCCAACTGGCATCTGTTTATCGTCCTGGGCTCTTCCCCTCTGCTCCCCATCAACTGAGCTAATAGAACTTGGGCCCACTAGGCTTGTAAATGGCTTCAAACTCAATTGCCCTGGGCTGGCACACAGCTCTGGTACACTTTGCCAGCCTGTCTGGTAGATAAGGATGGCAGCGGCTTTAATTCCTCACTACGCCTTGACTGCCAACTCTGCTGCCCACTCACCCTAAATAAATGCTGTCCAAGGATTTGTTTGCCAATGCTCTGGCGATAAAGGGCCAATTCCACCAGATCTCCTTCCTCCATCCCTTTTATCTCATTATTTATCCAATTTGTTAGACAATCCACCTGCAGCAGGAGAGGGCCCTTTTCTTTTCCTTTTTTCCCCCTCCTATTAAAATCTCTGAACAAATCTTCCTGCACAGAACCTGGGCTGGATATTTAGGAATAAAAAAGTCTCTAGCAGCTATTACTAGGCCTTGAATTACCATTGATTGAATGATCAATAACAGTGGCTGTCTCTGCTCAACAAACCTTTCTGTGTTTAGTATCAGAGCGGTAGCTGTGTTAGTCTGGATCTGTAAAAGCAGCAAAGAATCCTGTGGCACCTTATAGACTAACAGACGTTTTGGAGCATGAGCTTTCGTGGGTGAATACCCACTTTGTCGGATGCATGCATCTGAGTGTGGCAAACTCAGGACACTTAGCTACCAAGAGTGGGGTAGTAATTAGTCCCAGAAGGCTTAACCATGAAGGAATAAGGTTCAGCTGGAACAGGGGTTACCAGGGAGGTAATTAGTTTCAGCTGGCCCCAATGACTGGAGACCTTTTTAATCCCTCCCGGGGGGGGGGGGAGTAGAGCAGCTGCCAGCGAGTAGAGGCAGCTGAACTTTAAAAGCTTTTCTTGCAAGGCAGGTTGCACTCTCCCCAGAAGGAGAGGACAACAGAACAAGGGCCTGACTGAGAAGGGATCAGCCAGACCCTGTGCGACTGTGAAGGGCTTTTGCTTTGCCCAAGCCTGTGTCTCCAAGGCTGAGAAGGACTGAGCTAGGAGAGGAGAGACAGGTACTTTGCCACACCGACGAAGTGGGTATTTACCCATGAAAGCTCATGCTCCAAAACGTGTTAGTCTATAAGGTGCCACAGGATTCTTTGCTGCTCTTCCTGTGTTTGCAGCAGGATCCTGTTTGCTGGGGCTCTGCTGCTGCCTGAGACTGTTGTGTCATCAGCAATCCACTCTGACTGCTGGGTCCATGCCAGGGCATAAGAAGACCTTGTGTGGAGACTCTAGACAGCACAGAGAGAACCACGGGGTCTGTCTGTGTCCAGCAACCTTAATAAAGAATCCCTTTTACATTTAACTTGCCTTTTCTCTACTGCAAGTGAGGGATGGAGTTGGGATTGCAAAGAGAATGGCTTGGGATTTGGGACATCAAAGTTTCCCTTACATCCTGGCAGTCCAGCATTCCACCTATTGGCCGACTGATATACTGAAAGCAAACATCATTACCCCTGCTGTGATGTAGGTCAAGACTATACCCATTTTGCAGGTGCAGAAACTGAATCACAGAAAGTGCAAGTTATTTTCCCAACTCTCATAGCAAGTTAGATGCAAAGGTGGTGGAAATCTAAATCAAATTGTCTCTCAAAGCTAGGGATGGTACCTGTGAGCCCTGAGTAGAACCTGGGAGACCGAGTACTAGTTCCCTGCACTAACCAATGGACCACCTTTCAAGCAAGATCCACAATTAAAATTCAGTAGCTGTAGTTTGCTGTCCCCTGATCTAACCACTAGGTCATAGATCATCCCTGTATCATTGCCTTGATGCAGCATATTGGGTCAAGTTTATGTTTCTTACCCTTGATGCAGTAATTCTTCTTGGCTGGCTCCTCCCTGTCCCCACATCCAGCTCAGGTGATTGTAGGGGAGGACTGTAGGGGGAGAGGGGCTTGGCTGGAGAAGGCAGAAGAAGCAGTGACCTGTGAGAGTTCCAGGGGTAGCTCGGCAATGAGAAAACATTAAAGCCGAAGAGCCCAATTGTGCTGCTAGTGATTCAGAAGCAAAACTTCAGTGGGTGCAGGATTGGTCCCATATCCGTTTGGTGATTCTTGTTTAAATAAAAAAAGGCTGCAAACTGGGGCACCCTGCTCTCTTAAAGGGATGGATGATCCCAAAGGCCAGAACTGGGGATCCGTCAAGAGTTATTTTACGGATCCTGGGCTGACACTTGCTGATAATGAAACAGGCACGAATGTTTGACTCTTCCCAGGAAACAGCTGCAAGATTAAAAAGCATCAGAACAAAATAAAATATATATTTTTTAAATTCTGGATTCGGATTCGTGATGTTGCAAGGGGATTAGTAGAGCCTGGGAGCTGGATCTCCCATCATAGTGCTTGGGTGCGCTAGGCCTCTTGACAGCAAATGCTGTCTGCTTAGCTAAGCAGCCTTGGGTCTCATTAGGAAGGGATTTTCCTCACCTCTACCTGGAATCTAGCCTTTCTAATAATCCTGTTGTTTAAGCTCCAAGCCTCTGGTAAAAAACTGCTTGCTCTTTATTCTAAACTGGAACTTCCTGATGAGGCAGCATCTTGGAGGATGGATGGACAGACAGACAACAGCGAACCTTAGATGGCTGAAGTGCATCATTCACTCACTGCAATGATGTTCCCATTCCAGGCCTTGTCCAGGGACTTCAGAAGAGAAATGGTTAGAACGTGGGAGTGGGAGTCAGTAGCACTTCAGTTCTTAGCTTAGCTCTGTCACTGATTTTCAGTATGACCCTGGGTGAGCACCTGCCATACTTAAAAAAACAACAAGGAGTCCGGTGCACCTTAAAGACTCACAGATTTATTTGGGCCTCAGCTTTCATGGGTAAAAAACCCACTTCTTCAGATGCATGGAGTGAAAATTACAGATGCAGCCATTATATGATGACACATGAAGAGAAGGGAATTACCTCGCAAGTGGAGAACCAGTGTTGTAAAATAGGTTACGGAAACAAACCAACCTCACTGAGGAGTTATGAGGCTTAATTGATCCATGCATGTGAAGTGCTTTGAAGATCCAGAACCACAGCCATCTGTAATGTGAGTGCAGTTTATCCTGAAATCAGGGAGTTACAGTAGTTTATGCCAGAGGAATTTGGCGCAACACTAACTCATGATATCCAATTATTGTCACATTGGAATTTTGTCAGCCCCAGTGGTAGTGTGGGCTGCTGCCCAGCTTACAGGACTCATGGCCTCCCCAATTCAAGGTGGGTTTTTGGAATGAGGCTTGATCACAATCACTTCTACAGGCATTAAAATGTCATCTACAGTGCTACAAATAACCCTCTCATTATCTACTGGCTCGTAATGCTACTCCCCAGAGATAACAAGCTGTGATGCTTCCTCTGAGCCATATAATAATCACCCCAATTAGTCCCAAGCAGCAGTTATTAAGCTCATGGCAGCGCTTTAGTTTACAAAGCAGAAATAATTAAGCGGGTGCTTGTGATAGTCATGTGGCTGGGAGTGACCAAGGATATTCCATGCTTTGTGGCTTGGGAAAGGAAGCAAAACTCATTTGCAAGAGATCCCACCACATGTGTAATGCAGTGCCCCCACAGCACCCTGCACATGAAAGCTCCTCCACACCAATATGCTTATTCTGTTGCAAAACCAATGGATACTTAGCCAAAGCAAATGCAATCAGTTGTTAATGCTGGGAATTGTTAATTCCTTGCATAGATCTCTCTTTCATCCAAATACTCTGACTATTAGATGGGTGGAGGACCCAAACCCAGCATTCATGATTGGTGCTTCTCTTCACAGGCCCAACTGGGCTAGTCCACAGCAGTTTGGTAAACCTTTTTCCTGGAAGCTGTTATTTTCTGTCTTAGAATCTGTTTTCACTTTTTATTTTAAACCATTGACCCTTCTGCTCACAAAAATAACCTTCTAAATGTGACGTGAGAGTAAACCAATGCCAGGAGATTGGCCTGAATCTGCAGACAGCCTAAAATACTAGTTCTGAGAGAGATGTAAACTGCCCCTATTCATATCAAAAGATACTTAACCGTGGAATCTAATGATGACAATCCAATGTCTATATTGATAATTATTTAAATTATCAAAACCATTGAGAAAAGAGAGCGACGGTTATATTATGAAGAGCTACTGTGTGGAGTCTGGGCTTGACATCCCAGAACTCCATTTTTGTTTTCTCTGTCTCTGATATTTTGGCCTAATTTTGAAGCATTTGCAAAGGTATTTCAAGCAATCTTATCTAGGAAAGAGGCAAACATCTTTCCATGTGCCTGGTGAACAGAGGCCGCTCTATTTATTTTGCCACCCCAAGCACGGCAGTCAGGTGGCTTTCAGCAGCGTGCCTGCGGGAGGTCCGCCGGTCCCGCGCCTTCGGCGTACCCGCTGCCCAATTGCTGCCGAAGCCACAGGATCGGCGGACCTCCCGCAGAAACGCTGCCAAAGGCAGCCTGACTGCCGCCCTCATGGCGACCGGCAGGCAGCCCCCCGCATGCGCTTGCTGCGCTGGTGCCTGGAGCCGCCACTGCTGGTGAAAACGCAACAAGTTCCATTAGCATTCCTTTGTGGACCACATGGGGTTGTGATTTCCCTTCTGGAAACACTTGTTGTCTCTTGCCGTGACGCTTGCAGGAAAGGGAAGTGTTAATTTCATGATTTTTAGTACTTAAACCACTATTGAGTATACTAGTCTAAGTTGTCTACCAGTATCTGTCCATCCATCCAGTTACCTGTTTTTTAAAATCAGATCTAATCTATTCTATTTCTGCATTTCTCTTTATCTAGGCATTTATACTACATTCATCACTCTGGCATCCCCAGATCAGACTGCCTCTTTTGGTGGCACATCAGCCCATGAATCCCACAGACTGCACAGAAGGGGGTTAATGGAATTTACAAGTCCATTATGACAAGAGGCAGAAATATTTGGAGGAGATGAAGCAGCAAAGGGGTTTAACTGACACCTCAGCAGGTATGTTAAAGCATTATGGCCAAATGCTCCTGAATGTAAGTCCCACTCCCCTGCCATATTTCAAATGGGAGCATCATTTGAGAGTCCCTGGATGCCCCCTGCTGTGTATTTTTCCTAGTTATCTTCCCCTGGTCTCTGGAGTTCATGCTCTGTAGTTTTACATACTTTGTTTTCCTTGTAAATGGCTCTGATTTTAAATATATCCCTCTGCACTGGAGCCACAAGGAGGTCTGCTCTGCTCCTTGCACTGCGTGTGGGTACAGATGGCTTATCTTCATCATGCCACATCCCAGGATTTGTGGTGTCAATGTGTTGCCTCCACTCATGTGGGGAGGCTTTGCTGATCCCTGGGAACAGAGACAGGAGAAAAACAGTGAAAAGAGAGAGAGAGAGAGAGAGAAAATCCAAGTCCCCTCATCCTAGTGAAACCCTCCAATCTAAACAGATCCCAATCCTTCATGTTTCAGAAGAGTTGTAGATTTTTACAAACCCTTATAGCACTATTCATTCATTCATTCACTTGTAGGTGAAATGAAATCTGAAAATTATTTATAGATCACTCAAGCTTCACTTAAGCAAACTGACCAGGGATCCGTCATGTTTGAGACATCATTTGTAATGTGCACAGAATTAAAAACCTGTCAGATCACCATGAGAGGCTGTACACTGTACATTCCCCCAGCTGTGCAGGTTCTTTGCACCCTGTCTTTGTAAGCCCCACGGGTGTCTCTACAAGTTCTCCCATAAGATGCTCCTAGGAAGTCCATCTGAAGTGGCTCTGCTGGCCTTAGTACTTTGTATTCCTGTGGCAAAAAGACACATTTCTCACAATGCCCCCTGCCATGGGTATTTGCAATGCAGAGCACTGATCGAGCACTGGCACTGCAGCTGGATGCAGTAGACTATGTGCTGACTTGGCACTGGATTTGTGGTTGGATGAAGTGGCTTGTGGCTTATGATGTTAGCAAAGTGTAGTAACAAAATGATTGATTATCCAAAGGTTACAGAATCTTTTGAATTTTCAGATCATCCTTCTGTCTCACATGGAATAAGAAGGTCCATGTAACAGCTCACATGTGATGTGAATATACTCAGTAGTCTATATAACTTCCCCTAGCTGATGCACACAACGCTTCCAGGATGTGATTTGATTGCTTGTACCTGATTCTGACATGTGACTCCATGGCAGAGGTCAAGGGATCACTTTGTTCTTGCAGGAATCCATCCTATAACATCTTACATTTTTAGATCCAGGTACACAAACTTGTGAACATACATATGACTGTAAGTACAAACATAGCAGCATAAATAATCATAATCACACATCAATATGGACAATAATGTACATGTACACGATCAGAACCTGTCACATTCCAGCAAACAGAAAAATATGCAGTTCCACACTAGCACACATCAGGATTCTCGTTCTCTCTGACACTCACATTCACAGTTCATGTGTGCATGCACACACATCCACATACACACACACACACACACACTTGCATCAACAGAGACATACAAATGCACTTACAGTTCCTGAGGATTTTCAATTACTCTAGGAGTCAAGCAGTTAAAACAAAGAGACCAATGATCCAGACTCTGGGACACAGAAATAAGCCCATGCAGAAGCCGGGGGAGGTGATGCCTGGTGAATTATGCATGACACAGGAAAGCCTTTATCTGTGTGGACAAAGGTCTATGCCAGGCGGCTAGGCTCTCTGCTGTACCTGTACTTTCCTTTTGCTCGCACTTTATCTCCACTCCCAGCTTGTAATTCAGCACAAATATCAGAGGAGGCTGGAAGATTAAGTTTCTCTATTTGCATGGCAAAGGGGTGAGGAGGGGGGGAATCTCACTCACTCAAGACTCCCAGCTGCTTAATCCTCAGACAGGCACAGCAGAAGAAAAAGGCAAAAGGCAAAATTCTATCAGTGTTGGCAAGAGAAAAAAAACCAAAGACAATTTCATGGTTTAGGAAGTGGTGTTTGGACCCTGGCACTAACTTGGCCTTAATGTGCTTTGCAGATGGCAGCCACCCAACACCTATATGAACACAAGAGGCACCCCCATGCGAGGCAGTTCACAGACTCATCCCTCCTGCCTTCCTTGTGGTGCCTTCCTCTCACAGTAGTTCTTTGCCATGCCCATGTATGAGCTGGCCACACCTACTTTTCTAAGTGGCTGTGTGGAACTTTGATCCCCCTCTAGTGTCTGATCCTCATAAGAGGATAAGTGTCTATTACAAGTGGCAGTGTAGAGAGTTGCTCTTTTAACTCAAGTGGTAGAGGCTCATGTTGTTAGTGCAGAAGGTCTCTAGGTACAGACTCTGCTGCTGACTCAACTAAGGTTGATTAAAAATGCACATGTGGAGAGCTGGTTTGGTAAATAGATGCTTTCACTCCGGTGCAAGCTGCTCCCTTTTGAAAGTGATTGTGTCATTTTCACTTTCTTGGCCTTGCCCAAGTCACAATTAGGGGAACAATCATGACCCTGGCTTGTCTTTTAGAAAGGGCTTTAACAAAATGTTCTATTAATACTGTAATAAAATGGTGTGTCTGGGGTGTGTGTGTGCATGGTCATGTAAGCACACTACTGCTTTCTAATGGATACAATCTGAACGTGTATCATAAGAACACCCACACTGGGTCAGACCTGTTGTTCATCCAGCCCCGTATTGTGTCTCTGACAGAGGCCAATGTCAGGTGCTTCAGAGGGAACAAACAGAATAGAGCAATTATCAAGTGATCCATCCCATCATCAAGTCCCAGCATCTGGCAGTGAGAGGCTTAGGGAACCTAGAGTATAGGGTTGCATCCCTGACCATCTTGGCTAATAGTCACTGATGGACCTATCCTCCATGAACTGATCTAGCTCTTTTTTGAATCCCGTTATAATTTTGGCCTTTACATTATTCCCTGGCAATGAGTTCCACAGGTTGACTGTGTGCTGTGTGAAGAGGTACTTCGTTTTGTTTGTTTTAAACATGTTGCTTATTAATGTCAGTGGGTGACATCTTGGTTCTTTTTCACCACACCTTTCATGATTTTACAGACCTTTATTGTATCCTCCCTAAATTTACTTTTTTTCCAACTGAACATTCCTAATCATTTAAATCTCTTCTCATATGGAAGCTGTTGCATGCCCTTAATAATTTCTCAAAAAGAACAGGAGTACTTGTGGCACCTTAGAGACTAACAAATTTATTTCAGCATGAGCTTTTGTGAGCTACAGCTCACTTCTTCAGATGCACAGAATGGAACACACAGAGGCCATGGCTACAGTGGCGCTTTACAGCGCTGCAACTTTCGCGCTCAGGGGTGTGAAAAAATACCCCCCTGAGTGCTGCAAGATATAGAGCGGTAAAGCCTCAGTGTAATCAGCGCTGCAAGTTACACCCATAGAGGATGTGGTTTACGTGCAGCGCTGGGAGAGCTCTCTATATTTGTATTTATACATACAAAGAACATGAAAAGGTGGAAGTATGCATACCAACAGGAAGAGTCTAATCAATTGAGATGAGCTGTCGTCAGCAGGGGAAAAAAACTTTAGAAGTGATAATTAAGATGACCCATAGAAGGTGTGAGGAGAACTTAACATAGGGAAATAGATTCAATTAGTGTAATGACCCAGCCATTCCCAGTCTCTGTTAAGGCCTGAGTTAATTGTGTCTAATTTGCATATTAATTTGAGTTCAGCAGTCTCTCTTTGGAGTCTGTTTTTGAAGTTTTTTTGTTGCAAAACTACCACCTTCAAGTCTGTCACTGAATGGTTAGAGAGGTTGAAGTGTTCTCCCACTGGTTTTTGAATGTTATGATTCCTGATGTCAGATTTGTGTCCATTTATTCTTTTGAGAAGAGACTGTCCGGTTTGGCCAATGTACATGGCAGAGGGGCATTGCTGGCACATGATGGCATATATCACATTGGTAGATGTGCAGGTGAACGAACCCCTGATGGTGTGGCTGATGTGATTAGGTCCTATAATGGTGTCACTTGAATCGATATGTGGACAGAGCTGGCATCGGGCTTTGTTGCAAGGATAGGTTCCTGGGTTAGTGTTTATGTTGTATAGTGTGCGGCTGCTGGTGAGTATTTGTTTCAGGTGGGGAGGCTGTTTATAAGTGAGGACTGGCCTGTCTCCCAGGATCTGTGAGAGTGAGGGATCATCTTTAAGGATAGGTTGTAGATCTTTGATGATGCGCTGGAGAGGTTTTAGTTGGGGGCTGTAGGTGATGGCTAGTGGCGTTCTGTTATTTTCTTTGTGGGCCTGTCCTGTAGTAGGTGGCTTCTGGGTGCTCTTCTGGCTCTGTCAATCTGTTTTTTCACTTCAGCAGGTGGGTATTGTAGTTTTAAGAATGCTTGATAGAGATCTTGTAGGTGTTTATCTGTCTGAGGGATTGGAGCAAATACGGTTGTATCTTAGAGTTATATCTGCGAAGTCCAGGTCTTCAAGGGATGAGAAGAGCGTCCATTTAATGCCTCTTGGCATGTCTTCTGTTGTACATCACATTACCCAGTCAATGGCAATGTTGAAGAGGATAGTAGACTGACAAAGTCCTGTTTTAACTTCAAAACTGAGCTTACTGTGATCAACATTGCAAGTAAAGTTGAAATAGAAGCTTTTGATGATGTTGATTATATGGAAAGGAATTCCATATGCCTGCAGAATGCACCATAAGCTGGTCTTACACAATACTTTGTTTGGCACAAATAAAAGCGTAATACTACACCAGTTATTACAATCACTGAGAATTCTTTTCTTTGGAATCTTCACTATAACCCCATTGGTCCACTCATCTGACACTTTTCCCCTTTCCCAGACTAATGTAAATAGAGGGGCCAGGATAGATACTGCTAATTTAGGATTTACCTTGAACAATTCTGCATTCAAGTTATCCTTGCCAGGAGCTTCCCCGTTTTTTAAGGATTTGATAGCTTGAATGATCTCTTCCTTAGTTGGGGTGTCTGTGCTGATATCAAGATCTTCTTCTCCCTCCTGGATGTTTGCTTCCTCTTTAGGTGGCTCCTTGTTCAGCAATTCTTTGAAATGCTCTGTCCAGTGCATTTCTTGTTCTATTTTGGTTGTTAATACGTGTCCTTGTTTGTTCCTGATGAGACTGTTTGTTGGTATCTGCCGTTTACCACTGATAAGCCGCGTCATTTTGTGGACAGTTCCTTGTTCACCATGAGCAGCTGCATCCTCTACTTGTGTTGCCAGAGTATCAATATAAAACCGTTTGTCTGCTCTCACAAGGCCTTTGACCTCCCAGTGTGCTTTGCTCTACTGCTTGTGGTATTTGTCCTTTAGCTTCTGGGATTTTGTGTCTAAAACTTTTTTCTTCAGGGCTCATCTGGTTTCTATGGCTTTCCATGTGCTGGGTGTAATCCACTCCTTCCTTCTCTTCTGCCTGTAGCCTAGACAGGCTTCACTACTCTGTTTATAAAAATTGTTTATAAATTGCTGTTACTTTGTCCCACTTCTTGTTATATTTGTTGGTCAGGAGTGTGGAAAAAAAACACACCCTTGACTAACATAAGTTCCATGGACAAAAGTGCCGGTGTGTACAGCGCTGTCGGTGGGAGACACTCTCCTGCCAACATAGCTACTGTTGCTTTTTGGGGGTGGTTTAATTATGCCAGTGAAGAGCTCTCTCCTGAGAGTGACCCACTCCTATAGACTCTGGCCGCTAGGCCACACTGCCCTGCACCTAAGGGCTGCTCTACAGACTGGCTGCTAGGCCGTGCTACCCTGACCCTAGGGAAGTCATGTCAGCTTCCCCATTTGTAAAGTGTAAGTAAGGGGGCTGGCCCACCATGCTCACATACAGTCCCCCACATAAATATCTAACACAGCAGGTACATATACACGTGTGTGCACGTGTCCAGTACGCAACAGCCACTCACATCATACACACACACCTACTTAACACACCAAATGCATGTACACGTGTGGGCACACACAAACAGTTCACAAATTCCCTTGTTCATTAAAGCTGATGCTATTTCTTGTCAGTTTCAGGCCTTTCCCAGCTGAGCCTGATTTATTGTAGAAATATCAGCAACTTCTCTTCCTTGTGCACTGAAGGCTCCAGGTCATAATTAGTAATTTATGCAGCTTCTAATCAATGCAAAATGTGAATTTTTAATCCTCCTGGCTTTCCCACAGGAGCCACTGTCTCTGAACTTGGCTTTCTATGAACAGAGAGGGATACAGACCTCAGCTGTAGAAAATACCATATAGCTGGTGGCACCAGCACCTTCCTGGAGATGCTTCACTGCCTAAGCCAAGCACCTGCCAATCACTGAAACATAGGCTGAAGGGCAAATGAGAAGCAGGGCCGGCTCCAGGCACCAGTACAGGAAGTAGGTGCTTGGGGCAGCCAACAGAAAGGGTCTGCATGTCCGGGTCTTCGGTGGCAATTCAGCGGCGGGTCCCTCAGACCCTCTCTGAGGGAAGGACCTGCTGCTGAATTGTCACCGAAGAATGAAGCAACGTGGTAGAGCAGCCGCTGAAGTGCTGCAATTGCGTTTTTTTTTTTTTTTCTTTGCTGTGCTTGGGATGGCAAAAACACTGGAGCCGGCCCTGGTGAGAAGGTGGCATGAGGCTAGGAATTTCAATGGGATTCTTATGTAAGAACAATTCAGTGATAGAGCGGCTGCAGGATCAGGAGCCAAAATACAGTATTTGGGGTCAAATCCTTTCCCTATGCGTGCAAATATTTCGCTGTCAGTGGAAGCTGATGCAGTTCCATTGTACAAGTGCAGAGGATGGAGGGGGGTGGTGGGAAGAGCTAGATGTGTGCGTGCAGTCCCTATAGAAGCTTTCTGCATGGCAATATGTAAGATATGGGTGGGATTGGGATGGGAGCAAAGGATTCAGATTTCAGGACCTGTTGCCAAACACTGGTGAAATAAAAGTTAATGTGACTGCAGCTTTTTGAGCTAAAGTTGGCCTGTCTCTAGTTATGTAAAAAGAGCATTTTCTACTAAAGCAAGTTGTTGCTGGCCTGGATCCTCCTAACTGCTGACTCCTGGGTCTCCACAGACTTGGATCTTGTGTCATCATTTACCAAGTCAGAACTCTCCGCTCACTCATCCTGTAGTAGCATCTTGCACTCCTTTGCAGAGGTAGACGTGTCTGAGATGCTAGGCAGTGGTGAGTCAAGCCCTGGAGAACTTCTGATAAACCCATTTGCTAAAACTTCCCACAGAAACAAGAAGTCTTTGAACTCTGTTGTTACCTCATCACTTATGCAGGTGTTTTAATATTTGTGTATGTGATTTAAAGGGAAAAAAAGAGATGGAATGGAAATAGACAACAGCACAGGAGAAAAACAGCCTTGTTCACAGGAATCTGAAGCAACTACCAGTGTTCAGATGGGTATATTTGTCATGTGATGCATTCCCCCCCCCCCCCCCCAGCAATTTTGCAGTTTTGAAGAAGTATGTATTTTGGAAGCAGGATTAGAAGTCCTCCTGGGTCCTGTGGAATGAGCAGATCCCCCAGAGAGATGGTTTCTCGTTCAGGCTTTGGGGTAACAGTGGCAGAGAGAAAGCAACCTTCCAAGTTCTCCTCCCTTTGAGTGAGAAGTTATAGAAACTGGGAGAGAGCTGCAGGCCTGCGACTCAACAATCCTGGTCCTCAGCATTCTCCTTGGTTTTGATCTAGTGACTAACATTTCAACCAGCTCGACGCTCCTCTTGTTGACTGAGGCCACGAGGCCCTGGGAAGGGTTGAGAATCAAACATTCCCAATGTAAGGGGACTGTTTGCTCCTTACTAAAACTCAGTGGGGGTTTTTTGGTTGCCAGCTCCAGTACCAAAAGAAAAGGGAAGGGTCGATGTGAAATCAAGACCCTGAGACTGACAGTCCCCAGAAACAATGGGGGGAGACCAATGTTCCAGGTCAGCCTGCTTGACATGGTGGGCGGGCTAATGAGGGACTCAGGAGGCCATGGTGATCCGGTCCTCAGAGTGTGAGCTGGCATTGCTGGGAACAGAGTGGGGCCGAGTGAATGAAGGAAAGAGCAGGGGCCCGAACTGAGCTGGGGACCAGAGTCACGCTGGCCAGAAAGAATGAGAGAAGCAGCCCAGAGAGCAGGTCTGTGCTGGGAGGAGAACTGCAGCAACCGGAGCCAGAGGGGCCAGAAAAAGCAGCCCAGGGGGCTGGAGGCAGAGCAGCATCAGTGCTGAGGCAGAGTGGAGCTGGAGCTGGGGCTGGAGCCAGGTGTGGTGAGCAGCTGGGGAGAGTGAGCGGGGCCCTGGGCAGTGGGCCCAGTGCAGGGAGATGCCCCGAGCCAAGAGGCCTGGCAGGCCAGACTTGGAGGGGGGATCATAACCCGGGCAGGAGAGGCTGACACTGGGAAGATGAGTCCTGCCACCTAGAGCCTGAATGTGTGCGGCCACCACCAGAGCAAGTGTCTGACCTGCAGCATCCCTGCAGCACAGCCAAGGCCTGAGAAGGTGGCCTAGGACATCTGAAGGACAGACTGTGAACTTCCCTTACATTCCAGAGATGCTGGTTGTGATGTCCCCATGCCACAGAGCGGGGTTATGTGTTTTCCTTTAACCTTTCCCATTTTTTCCTTATTTTTAAAATTGGTTGTTGTTTAATAAATAGTATTTGCTTTTAACTGTATGTAATGATCAGTGGGTCAGGAAGCATCCAGTGCAGAGAGAGCACCCCAGAGTGGGGACACCTTAGCCCCTACCCTAAGTGACCACAACAAGTTTGGGGGTCAAGCTCTCCAGGAATCCTGGGCCCAGCCTTGTTGGGGTTATGAGGACTCTGCCACACAGGAGAGTGGAAGGGGAGCTCTTAAGGTCAGGCAGGCTTCTGGGTAAAGGAAGTGGGAGCGAGGACTCATTTCACCAGGGTAATTTACAAGCCAGAAAAGTTCCCCATAATAGTGGGACCATTCCCCTGCTTACACCTCTCTCCTCTGGCAACATTATTGCCAGACAGCACATACATGGCAGTACAGATGCCCCCTGACTTACGCAATTGTTCCGTTCCGGAAAGCCTTGCATAACTCAAATTTTGCATGTCGGACATGTATACCTGTACATTACGCAAAAATTTCTGCAACTCAAAAATCCTATTTCTGGCTTATGGAACTTTTTTCGTAAGCGCGAATTTGCGTAAATTGGGTCTTGCGTAACCTGGGGAGCATCTGTAATCTGTTTTCATTTCACTTGTATACTCTAGGACAGTGGTCCCCAACCTTTTCGGCTGGCAGACACCAGCCAAAGGACCACTGCAGCGGTGGAGCACCCGCCGAAATGCTGCCGAATTTCGGCGGCATTTCGGTGGAGACGCCTCTCGATGATGTCGCTTGCCGTCGACAAGCAGCGTCATCAAGAGGCATCCCCACCGAAATTCGGGAGCGACGCCTCTTGATGACATCACTTGTCAAAGGCAAGCGGCGGCATCAAGAGGCGTCACTGCCGAAATTCGGGAGCGACACCTCTTGATGACATCCCTTGTCGGTGACAAGCATCGTCATCGAGAGGCGTCCCCGCCAAAATGCCGCTGCGGCATTTCGGCGGGGCCAGGACACGGGCGCATTAAGAAGCCCCTGCGGGCGCCATGTCGCCCGCAGGCACCGCGTTGGGGACCCCTGCTCTAGGATATGACCTCTTCTAAAAGTCTTAAAGGCTGCAGAGTTCAGGGGATCCAGGTGCTGAATAAATTGTTCTTCCAAGAAGAGTTGTTCCCCTCAGGGGAAAAGTAGAGAGCAAGGTTCTCTCCCCAGCATAGTGTGAAAAGCCCCCACACCTCCATGGCCCTGTGGTAATCTGCAGCTTGGCTTAAACTAACTGCAGGAAAGTTTACTGGTTCTATCCTATACTTGCAAACAGTAAGCAAAATTGAAAAAATAGAAACAGTGTGACACTTGCTATCTTCCAGTCAACTGGTACAGAGGCTTATTTAAGCATTAGGTTCCATACCACAGTCAGCTACATACTTTCCTCTCCCTATGTGTGCAGTACCCCTCCTACTGTCCCCAACAACATCCCATGCCCTTTCTGCACAGTTCCCCCAGTCTCTGCTGTGCCATATCCCCTGCTCATTTTGTTAAATCTCCCCTCTTTTTCCTTAGTCCTGCCAGTTTTTAATTCCCCAGCTGATATTTTAAAACTCCTCTGAACACCAGGTGAATTGCAAAGGGCTCTCTCATCAGGAGAGATTTGGGCTGGCTAATTGGTAAATGACCCCATTGAAGGAGGCCAGATAGTTCTGAATCCTTTCTGCTCACTCTGCCTCTACTACAGGTTTTAACAAAGTAACAGGCACTTTCTGTCTCTCTGAGCTTCCGCCAGCCCTGTCTGATCCCCACATCCAGGGCTCTCTAAATAGCCATCTCCCCCAAACATTCCAATCTGCAATGCTCTTCCCAAAGAGAAAGGACTCCAACACCCAAATAGGAAATAAATCTCTGAATGCAACTCATTTCCCACACTCTCCATCTCCTCTCAGCTTCTGAAGGGCAGGGAGAGAACATAGGGACTGGCATTCTAACACCACAACCACAATGCGTTAGACAAAGAGAGGTGGGCTCCTGTGATAATGGATACAAAATACATATGGCCATAGATACACACACCATATAAATTGGTACCTATGATGACAGATAGATGGCTCTATATGGTGATAGCTAGCTAGTAAAACTGAGCAACGACTTCAGGAATCTTGATGCCCACTGAAATTCGTGGGATCACTCCTGGAGTAAGCTGCTGTTCATTGAAGGTAGGTGTGCAGCCGGGGCTCGACTCTCTCCGGGGGCAGGAGGGGAGCCACACCAGCTCACTACACACTGGTGGGTCTGGGAAATAGCCCGGCAGTCCTCACGGCAATCGCCTGCCCTGTGGGGGCAAGGGGCTCAGGTCCTTCGGCTGAGCCGAGCAACAATAACGGTTAAGGCCTTGGCCCTAGGTCAGGGCGGGGCAGCAAACACTGAGTCAGGAAGCCCAGGCCCTTGGGCAGGGCCGAGCAGCAATAACAGTTAAGGCCCTGGCCCTAGGGCAGGGCAGCAAACACTGAGTCAGGAAGCTCAGGTCCTTGGGCAGAGCAGAGCAACAATAACCGGCTTTGGCCTCCTCAGGCCAGGGAGAGGGGGAGTCTGCCACCCCGGGATGGGTGGCAGGGGGGACACAGGCCCTCCCACTCCACTGCGTCCCAGCCCGGGGCCCTAGCAGCGACTAATGATCTGCCGGTCAGTCAGTGGGGATCCCGGCCGCAACACATTGACATAGGCTCCGGTAAGGCTGCAGCCAGACTGGGGTCGGCTGCCCCCGGGCTACTTCCGTACTCCCCCTCGGGGCCTACCTGGGTCCTGATGTCGGCCTCTGCAGGGTCCAGGAGCATGGGCTCATCGCGGCCGGGGCTGTGTGGTAGGTCCGGGAACTCCTCCGGATACTCGGCCCAGGGTAACTCTGGCAGCTCCTCCGGGTAGCAGGTGCGGGGGCGCTCTGGCAGCTCCTCCGGGAAGTGGGTGCGGGGGAGCTCAGGCCCATCTGGGTGGCTGCCCTGGGTTGCAGGAGGTTCCCAGTCTCGAATTCCCTAAGGGACGTCTGCTCGCTCCAGCTGCTAGGGGCTGACTGAGCTCTGAGGGCCGGTCTTTATAGTTCTGGGTCGGTGCCTGACCCTTTGAGGGGTGGGCTCAGAGCTCTTTAGCTCCGCCCACTCTGGCCTCCATCTGGGCTCTTCCTCCTCTGGGCTGGAGGGGAGCCACACTGCCTCACTACAGTAGGGTACAAGACTGTGTCCCCAAGTGTATTTGTTGTGACTCTGCTTGTGCCTCTTTCATGTTCACTTTTCACAGAGATTTGTACAACTGGGTTTAACTGGAACAGACACTAATGGAAACCAGATTCTACGTTCACCTAAGTATCATTTGCACACTCGTCTAGCCAGGAACAGAACTGATACTGCTCTGCTTGTCTGACCAGTCATGCTGAACCAATGGAGAGTGAAATGACAGAATCTCACTGAGAACCATTCATGATGAGCCACAATAATGTAAACAAATTCCACAAATTATCAGTTCTTTAAAAAAACAATTGGAGGAAATCTTGGCTATCCTTTGAGGAGAAAAAAGGATTTAAATTTGTGGGATACATTATTAATCATGATTTATCTGTTCAACTGAGACAGAGGTAGATAGATTCCTAAAAGAAAGAAAAGGAGAGAGATAATCCCCTGAAAGAGAGAGGCCAGAGAAAGAAAAGTATAAAAGCATAGAGATAAATAGAAACAACCTCCCCCCCGGAACAGATAGAAAGATTCCAGAGAGACAGAGAGAAATAAGATTGATCAATTCTCTGGGAGGGAGGGAGCAAGATAGAAAAGCATAGAGATAAAAAGGCAGAGCTGATGAAAGGGGAGAATCTTGTCTCTAGCTGGGTTAGAGCTCCCCACTGCCAAAGCTCTTGCTGTCTCTGGTGTTCCTTGCATGTTCACACCTAGAGATATGAAACATCCCTCTCTGCAGAGGGTAAGGGATGCTGCTGCTATATGGTGCCCACTTCCCAGAGAGAAGGATATGAACTCTTTCAGGAGGTGACAGGACTAACGGGTGCACAGTGTGTCTAAGAAAAGGCTGGCCCCTCTTGTTGTTCAAACACAACTTACAGCAGGACAATAGGAGCTGTAGGAGACATGATACGATAATGGGGAGTACCTAGCAAAACTCATCAGGATCTGAGATTCCTTTTGACTTGGATAAATACCTATGTTCAAATCCTTTTCTGAACTGAATCTAAACTTCAGATGGGAGCCCAAGGTGCAAAATCTGCATCCATATTTCAAACACTCCAAAAGCTGAGATCCCAGCTTCCTGGTGTGGCCCATTATAAAGCTTATGACCCAGACAGAATCTGTGTAGCGCATAGGCTGGAGCTGAGTGCTGGCCAGGACTTGGAGAAACCCTATGTGGTGACACTTGTCAGCAGTGACTAGGACCTAGACAGCCAAAGGGAACCCAGGGGTCTGCCTGTGACCAGCAACCTCAATAAAAAGAACAGGAGTACTTGTGGCACCTTAGAGACTAACAAATTTATTTCAGCATAAGCTTTCGTGGGCTACGGCTCATTCTATGTGTTCCATTCTATGCATCCAAAGAAGTGAGCTGTAGCCCACGAAAGCTTACTCTGAAATAAATGTGTTAGTCTCTAAGGTGCCACAAGTACTCCTGTTCGTTTTGCGGATACAGACTAACATGGCTGCTACGCTGAAACCTCAATAAAGAATCCCTTTTATATTCATCACAGCTGAGTACTGTCTCTTCTCTGCTGTGAGAATGCTACATTTGTCTATCATTGCCTGAACTATATGCTGCATATCTCTCTTTGAAAATGACATGCATACTTAAATCCTCAATTTATGGGCACCTCAGTGACCATCTGGAAAGGTGCAGTTATTGTGCAACAATCTGAAAAATCAAGCCCACCAAAACGTAGAAGTGTTTGCAAAAGAAATACCTGCTGGGAAGTTATTTTAAAAAAGTTCTTAGAGAAATCTGGAATTACGTTAATAGGGTATCATTATGGCACATTTCAATAAACCATGGCTATAGTTTGTGTTGCTTAAGAGCTATGTTAATCACAATGATAATGATCTTACATTTATATAGTGCCTTTCATCCACAAGGATCCCAAAGTGCTTTGCGCACTGTATATAGAAATCACTTCACTCACCTCTGAAATCACACGTCTGGGATGAAATGCAGCCACACTAGAGAACAGCTGAGGAGGGGAACAACACTGTACGTACTTGAAACAACAAAGGCATTTTATGGCTGGCAGAATGTAATCTCTGAAACTTGAATTTGGCCAGAACACTGCTACTAATGCCCCTGCTCTTCCAAAAAGACGTGCTATGGATCCTGCCAAGGATGTGCAATGACTATGTGAAATAATAGTCCTGGTATGCCATTTCATTTGAAAGATGGTACCTCCAGCAGAACAGTATTCCCAGGACTGTACTGGAGCATTGGGGTCAATAGTGCCCCAGAGAGATCAGTGCCTTTAACTGTCACCTACTCCATTTCTTGCACTGAGCACCCCTAAGCACTGGGACATCAGCACTGAGGCAAAGAAAAGAGCACCCCCTAGAACTAGTAACTGCACTGTAGCATTGGAATCAGTACTCTCTCAGTGGTGATAGCACCCCCTACAGAGTTAACCCACAGCATTCCCTACTGCAAAGGGCACCCTACTACCAGATTTGTATGGGGGTCACTTCTGACTCAGAGCGGAGGATACTCTCTGTTGAACCACCATTATCTCATTCTTCAGCACTTCGGATTTTCCTGAAGATTTCTAATTATCACAGCAGACTTCAGTCAGCTTCTGAAACTTCTAACATGACAGCCTCAGTTGCTATATCTCAGGAGTTCTCAAACTTGGGGTCAGACCCCTGAGGGGGTTGCGAGGTTATTACATGGGGGGTTGCGAGCTGTCAGCCTCCACCCTAAACCCCGCTTTGCCTCCAGCCAGGGGCAGCTCCAGGCCCCAGCATGCCAAGTGCGTGCTTGGGGCGGCATGCTGCAGGAGGCTCTGTGCCGGTCGCCAGGAGGGCGGCAGGCGGCTCCAGTGGACCTCCTGCAGGCGTGCCTCCGGAGGGTCCGCTGGTCCTGCGACTCCGGTGGACCTCCCGCAGGCGTGCCTGCAGGAGGTCCACCAAAGCCACAGGACAGCAGACCGCGGGACCAGCAGACCCTCCACAGGCACGCCTGCGGGAGGTCCACCAGAGCCACCTGCTGCCCTCCCGGTGAGCGGCAGAGCACCCCTTGTGGCATGCCGCCCTGCTTGGGGCGGTGAAATGTCTAGAGCCGCCCCTGCCTCCAGCATGCATAATGGTGTTAAATGCATAAACAAGTTGTGGAAAGGTTCAGCTGGGTTCGTCCCTTTCCGGGGCTGCGGGGAACCAGACTGTCTCGCTATGTCCATCGAATTATTTTGGGGAACTAGCCTGGCCGCGGAGTTTCATGCCATGGCAACGGTAGAGACCAACAAACAGCTCTATTCCGCAGACCTAGGCCCTAGTTCAGGGAGAGGCAGGCGAGAGTCTATAGCCCAGGCCCTTATGCAGGGCCTGAGCAAACATGAGTTCAGGAGGTCTAGGCCCTGTCTCTGAAGGGCTTGGGGAGAGGGGGAGATGCCACCCGTACGTTGGGTGGGAGGGGGGACACAGGCCCACCCACTCCACTGCGTCCCAGCCCAGGGCCCTAACAGCAGCAGATGGCCTGCTGCTGTGTCAGTGGGGATCCTGGCCTCAACACTCTGACATCCAGACTAGGGTCGGCTGCCCCCGGGGCTACTTCCTACCTCCCCCTCTAGAGGTACCTGCGTCTGGACAGTGTCCTCCATGGAATCAAGCACCATGGGCTCCTTGGGATACTTGGTGAGTGGTAGGCTTGGCAGCTCCTCCAGGTAGCTTGCCACAGGCAGGCTTAACAGCTTCTCCGGGGTCTGGTCGACATCAGGCCTCAGCTGATCTGGCCAGTCCTCGGGTCGATCGCAGACTGCAGGAGTCTTCCCACCAGGAGCTAGGCCAGAGATGACTGGCTTCTCCAGCGGCTGGGGCTTTAGTGAGCTCTGGGGTTGGGCTTTTGTACTTCCTGTCCTGCGCCCTGACCTCTGAGAGCGGGCGCAAGCTCCATTGGCTCCACCCACTTTGGCATTCGGAGGGGTTCGTCCCTCTCCGGGGAGGTGGGGAATCAGACTGCTTTGCTACACAAGTATTTTTAATTTATAAGGGGGCAGGTTGCACTCAGAGGCTTGCTATGTGAAAGGGGTCACCAGTACAAAAGTTTGCTATAGCTTCTAAATATCCTGCATTTGTGATGAGGATCCCTTAATACACTGTTACTTGTTAGTATTTTTTGATGTTAAATGCAGGGAAAAAAGTAACTGAGTAAATATGTTCAAATGGGTAAAAAGGCCTTTGGTGAGGATGGATTTATATGGTGCATGTAGCAAAGGCAGCCTGTTAGTATTCTCTTGCTTGATTATGTCCACTTTGGACTCAGTAAAAAATGAATGATCTGTGGTAGATGTCAAATTCAGTTTGGATCAGTCAGTAATACACATACTACATCCTGGTTTTTAACAAAAACTCTTCATTTTCTTTAACATGTTAAAATATTGTATAAACTTATAGCGCAAACAGATGTTATGGGCTTGATGCAGAAATTACTGGGTGAGGTTCTATGGATTGTGTTAAATAGGAAGTCAAACTCACTAGATGATCATAATCATGCCTTCTAGCCTTAAAATCTATGGATCCCCTGAGATTAAAACAGAAAGCTTTCTCTCAACAATTTTTAGACCTCCTCATCCACTTAGTTATATTTTGATTGGAGTTAAATCATAAGTTAATTTTAAAAAACACAACTACCCACCACGTTCCTTTGATGCTGCAAACAGCTATTGACAAGGATTATATCAAAAAAGGCCTGATTCAGAGCCAGTTAAGTCAATAAGAAGATTCCCATTGTCTTTTATGGGCTTTGGACTGGGCCCTTGCTTCTCTGCTGATATTGACAAGTAATTTTGCTATTTAGAATATTTACACCAGTTTAATTCAGCTTCCGTAGAATTATTTCTGATTTACACAGGTGTGAGTTAGATCAGAATCAGGCTCTAGGTTCTTTAAACAAATCAATAACACAGAACACAAAGCAAAAACCTCTCCTTAGACATAGTTGTTTAAAATAAGTCTGGACTACACCATACAAGAAAATATGCTGTAGGGATGTCTTCAGCCTGTCTGAAGATTCATACCAAAGACTGTGGCACCCCCTAATGGTCTGTGACATAAATCATCCTAGGAAGGAAGAAGTGAATTAAACTCCAAAGCAGGCAAAACTCATACGGGCTGAAACCACTGTGTTCCACCAAATTTAGCCTCATAATTTTAAATCACGTTTTTGTTAAGTGTTGTTTGTAATAATAACCCACTGAGACTATGAACCTAAAAATCTCTTTTCCTCCATGTTTTTTGTGGGGTTGCTCATAGGTGCACTGCCATACTCATTAGTTTGTTATTATAGCATTCCTTTCACTGCTTTGTTATTTTTGAAAGGTCACTCAAAGACAGTCCTGTTTATAATTGTAGGTTGGTTAATGTAGAGCTATGCAGGTCAATTTGTTATTATAAGGTCACTTGTGAGCATTAGGCTATACACACTGGTTTACTACTGTAGATTTGATTAGTATGCAGCTGAGCACACTGGTTTGTGTTTTAAGGTTGCTCCTGAATGTGGGACTGTGCATTATAGTTTGTTATTGGAGATCCGGATAACTGCCTATACCTCCCCCACCACTTCTTATTCAGAAAAGTCAACTTAGATCACAGAATCATAGAAATGTAGGGCTGGAAAGGACCTTGAGATGTCATCAAGTCCGTCCCCCTGTGCTCAGGCTGGACCAAGTAAACCAAAACTGTCCCGGACTGTTGTTTATCTAACCTGTTCTTAAAAACACTAGTGATGGAGATTCCATAACCTCCCTTGGAAGCCTATTGCAGAATTAACTACCCTTGTATTTATAAAGTTTTTCCTAATATCTGACATAAATCTCCTTTGTTGCAGATTAAGCCCATGACTTCCTGTCCTACCTCGAATGGACATGGGTAACAATTGATCACAGTCCTCTTTATAACAGCCCTTAACATATTTGAAGACTGTTATCATTTCTCCCCTCAGTCTTTTTTTCTCAAGAATAAACATGCCCATTTTTTTTAACCCTTCCTCATAAGTCAGGTTTTCTAAACCTTTAATAATTTTTGTTGCTCCCTTTTGCACTCTCCAATTTGTCCACATCCTTCCTAAAGTTGATGCCCATAACTGGACACTGTACTCCAGTTGAGGCCACACCAGTGCCAAATAGAGTGGGACTGGGGTATTCAATAGGTGGAATGCGGGCCAAATCTGGACCGCCAGATACTTTGAATGGACCACAACATCTTTTTATTTACTTATTATGATTGATTATTGTTATTATTTTTATATTATTTTCTCTGAAGTCTGGACCTTGACTATATCTTGATCAAGAAATTTGGAGCTTGACAAAAAAAGAATTGATTATCCCTGGAGTGGGACAATTACCTCCCATGTCTTACATACATTACAGTTAATACACCCCAGAATATTAGCCTTCTTCGCAACTAGAGTGCATTATTGACTCATATTCACTTTATGATCCTCTATAACCCCTAGATCCTTTTCAGCAGTACTACCATCTAGCCAGTTATTCCCAAATTTTAAATTTTCCTTCCTAAGTGAAGTAATTTGCACTGTCTTTATGAATTTCATTTTGTTGATTTCACACCAGTCTCCAATTGTCAAGATCATTTTCAATTTCTAATCCTGTCCTCTACTCCTGATGGAATTCTGCAGCAAAAAAATTAAAATTGTGTGCCCTCCCCCCAAAAAAATTCTACATACAATATTTTAAAATTCTGCAAATTTTATTTGTCAATAAATAAATGTTTAGGCTCCAGCATGGCAGTGGAGAGCACAGGCCACTGTCTGCACGGAGGTGGGAGGGGTGTGTGACCACTCTTGCAGCTTCCCTCTGCTTCCTAATCCGAAAGTAATTTTTCTGAGGGTGGCAAAGAAATCAGCAGGGGACATAAATTCTGTGTGCATGCAGTGGTGCAGAATTTCCCCAGGAGTATAGTCTACAGCAGTGATTTTCAACCTTTTTAACCCAGGGACTCCTAAACTTAAATAGACAAACCTGAGGATTCCCAAACAGAAGAGATGGGATAGGGGGGCATGTAGGGTCATGTGCCCCCCCCCGATTTTACCTTCCATTTGGCCTTGCTCCTTGAATTGCTGATGTATCAGGATAGAACAGTTGTGCATCTCCTTGGCTAGCTTCTGCCTGTTCATGGAGTCAATGGCTGTGAGGCAACACCTTCTGATGGCAGGGGAAGATCTCTCTTCTGCAGCGATGCTACAACTTTTGGTTGCACACCCACCTCCCTGACAGGTTGGGTGGCCCGCTGAGGTGAGTCAGGGTGTAGGTGGCACTCCCTGCCTGAGCTCCGCCACCCGGGGCTGAAGCCTGGTGCTCGGGGACCCCTTGAAACCTGCTCATGGTCTCCCAGTGGGCCATGGACCCCCAGTTGAGAACCAGTGCTCTACAGTGCTTGCAGCCCCTCCCAGATTGATATCATCCACACATTTTAGAAGCATACTCTCCAACTCATCATCCAATTCATTGATGAAAATATTGACTAGAACCAACCCAGGACTGACCCCTGTGCAACTCTACTGGATATGTCCTCCTAGTTTGCCAGCCAACCACTGATAACTACTCTTTTAGTACAGTCTTTTGACTAGTTGTGTAGTAATTTCATCTAGACCACATTTCCCTAATTTACTTATGAAAATGTCATGTGGGACTGTGTCAAAAGTCTTAATAAAATCAAGAGATATCAGGTCTACTGCTTTCCCCCATCCACGTTACGTTAGTAACCCTGTCAAAGAAGGAAATTAGGTTGGTTTGGCATGATTTGTTTTTGACAAATCCCCGCTAGCTATATTTTACAACATATTATCCTGTAGGTGCTTACAAATTGTTGAATAATTTTGTCTTTCCAGGTATCCAAGTTGGACTGACCAGTCTATAATTCCCAGGTCCTCTTTATTCCCATTTTTAAAGATATGAACTATGTTGCCCCTTGTCAATTTCTCTGGACTTCATCCCATCCTCCATGAATCTCAAAGATAATTGCTAACAGTTCGAGATGCTCAGATAGTGTCTTAAGTGCTCTAGAATGAATTATATCAGGCCCTACCAACTTGAATAGATCTAGTTAATCTAAATATTCTTTTATCTGCCATTTCCCTCTTCTGGATTACATTTCTTGCCCCTTGTTGATAATACTAACTGTGTGGAATACCTGGTCACCTTTAACTTTTTAGTGAAGACCTAAGCAAAATTGGCATTAAACACTTCAGCCTTCTGTTACGATCCGCTTTTCAATGTCCTTCCCCACTAAGTAGAGACCTACACTTTCACTTCATCTTTATCTTGCCCTTTATGTTTTTAAAGAACCTTTTTTATTGCTTTTATGTCCTCTTGCTAGGTGTAACTCAATTCATTCCTTAGCCTTTCTGATTTTGTCCCTACCATGCTTGTGCTATTATTTTATACTCCTTAGCAATTGCCATGTTTTCCCTTTTTTGCAGGATTCCTTTTTGATTTTCAGCTCATTAAGGAGCTCCTGATGGAGCCATATTGGCCTCTTCCTATTCCTCCTGGCTTTCCTTTGTATCAAGATAGTTGGCAGTTGTGGCCTCAATATGTTTCCTTGAGAAACTGCAGATCTCTCTGAATAACTTTATCCCTTAGATTTTCTTCCCATGGGACCTTACCCACCAATTCACTATATTTGTTAAAGTCTGCTTTTTTTAAGTCTATGCCCTTATTCTGCTGGTCTCTTTCTTTGCTCTCCTTAGAACCATTAATCTATCATTCATGTTTAAGACTGCGATTTAGTCACGGAGGTCACAGAAGTAACAGATTCCGTGACTTCCAAAGAGCTCCATAACTTCAGCCAGCCCCAGCTGGGAGATGCAGGGTCCCCTTCTGCTGATGGCGTCAGGGGGACCTCCCGCAGCTCCTGGCCACCACAGGCAGCAGGGGGGACCCTTGCAGCTCCCCACCTCTGTGGGCCGCTGGGGGGACCCCCAATACTCCCCACTGCCTTGGGTGGCAGAAGGGATCCCTGCAGCTCCTGGCCACTATGGGCAGCAGGGGGGACCCCCATGCTCCCCACCACTCCCCACCTCCGTGGGCAGCAGAGGGGACCCCCACGCTCCCCGCCATTCCCCACCTCTGTGGGCAGCAGAAGGGAACCCCAACACTCCCCGCCGCCATGGGCAGCAGGGAGGATCCCCGCAGCTCTCTGGCAGGAGGGATCCCCGGAGCTCCTGGCCTCTGTTGCGGCAGGGGGAACCCCCAGAATTTGGAGCCACCAGAGGAGGTGGACCCTGGAGCTCCTAGCCCACCTGCAGCTGCCCAGGCTTCTCATTTTATCATGCATATTTTTAGTAAAAGTCAGGAACAGGTCATGGGCTTCCGTGAATTTTTCATTATTCCCCATGACCTGTCTGTGACTTTTACTAAAAATATCTGTGACAAAATCTTAGCCTTATTCATGATCACTTTCACCCAAATTGCCTTCCACTACTCCTGGAGGAATTCTGTACCACTGAACAAGTACAGAATCATAGAATATTAGGGTTGGAAAAGACCTCAGGAGGTCGTCTAGTCCAATCCCCTGCTCAAAGCAGGACCAACACCAACTAACTCATCCCAGCCAGGGCTTTCTCAAACCGGGCCTTAAAAACCTCTAAAGATGGAGATTTCACCACCTCCCTAGGTAACCCATTCCAGTGCTTCACCACCCTCCTAGTGGTTTCCTAAATTTATGTCCTCCGCAGATTTCTTTGTTTCTCCACAGAAAAATGACTTTCTGATGCTGAAGCAAAGGCAAGCCACAAGAGCAGTCATGCAAGCCTCCCCAGCAGTAAGTTTTGGGTGCCCAGGGCAGCCGGCAGAGAGGTAAATCACTGTGGGGCAGGAGATGGGACTGGGGAAGACCCGGCTGGTGGCTCCTGCCCTGGGCTCAGCTGCTAGTCCCAGCTGGGCTGGAGAGGTTGGGATTTCCTCTTCCCCTGCCCAGCATCCGGGTCAGATCCACCCCCAGATTTCTCTCATGGTTGCAGTAAGCTCTGCAAACTCTCTCTCTCCCCCTGCATCCATTGCTCCTCAGCTGCATGGGGAGGGATTCCTGTACAAGGAGCAGCTCCTCCATCTGCCCAACCCTCGTGCATCCAGACCCCCTCATACGCAGACCCTCCCACTGAGCCTCATCCCCCTGCACTCAGAATGCCCCCGATGAGCCCCACACCCCCTGCACCTGGATCACCCCAATGAGCCACACACACCTGGATCCCCACCCCACTGAGCCCCAACCAGCTACACCTGGATCTGCACCCCACTGAGCCCCATTCCCCCAGCAGCTGAACTCCCCACTGAGCCCCCCACACCCAGACCTTCCTGCTGAGCTCTATCCTCCACACACACACCCTGCTGCTGAGCCCCAATCACCTTCACCTGGACTACCCTGCAGAGTTTCATTACTGTTGCACCCAGAAGCCTCCAACAAGCCCCTGTGCATCCTGGATCCCCCACTGAGCCACCTGCACCCAGACTGCCCCACACAAAACCCTCTCAACCCACACCTGGATCCTCCCACATTAAGCCCCTCCAGATTTGGATCCTGCCTTGCTGAGCCTGCCTGACCACACAGAGGGGCAGTTTCTGGGGCAGAACAGGTCCTTGCGCTGTGTCAGGATTGGGTGCCACCTCACCGCTGAATCCATGTCCCGGGGGGAGCTGCACAGTGATCTCCCACCTCTGTGCAGCCACTGGCCTGTGCTCCCCAATGCCATGCTAGAGCCTCCACATTTATTTGACAAATAAAATTTGCAGAATTTTAAAATGTGTGCAGAATTTTAGTATTTTTGGCGCAAAATGCCCTCAGGAGTACTTCCACCTTCAGATTCACAGTCATTCCTCTCTTTTGGCAAGAATCAAGTCTAAAATGGTTGTCCTAGTTACTTCCTCCACTTTCTGAAACAAAAAGATTCCAAGAACTCATTGGAAATGTTGTGTTTTGCCCTATTACTTTTCCAAAAAATGTATAAGTAAATTAAAGTCCCCCATTACTACTAGGAAACACTTGGTCCAAATGACAGTCCAAAACTTTCAGTGGCACAAAACTCTCGCCCCCCACCCCTTGTGATACCACTCAGTACTCTGAGGGCATAAACTTGTCATACAGTCAAATAGTGTCATAACACAAGGACACTGATGATACCAACAGGCACAGGTTCTGTCTCAGAGAGACCCCACAAAACAAAGATAGTGAGGGAGTCCCCCAGGCTCATGGGTGAGGGTTTTGAAGGGATGAGCTGCCCTACAGAGTCAGACTGTGGCAGAACTGCCGGTGAAATTTCTACTGCCTGAAGATACAAGGCACTTCCTCTTGTAATCATCAAATTAGCATAAATTCTATTAACAGTTTCCCAGACAAGACATTTCAAGGCTTCCCCCAACCCCTACTAAAAACAAAAGGGAAGATCATTACGTTGCAATAAAAAGACTGGCAAAAGGGCCTTAGTTGCCAGTTATTTTTTCTCCTTTGAAATAACAATGTACATGAAAGGGACCTCCAGCTCCTCTATTCTCATCTGGCAACAATCAACCATGCTGCTACTGAAAAGGAGAAAAGAAGATGAATTCTATAAATTCTCCATGGAGTTGGGTGGGGCTGAGCTAATCAGAGCCAGACTGATAAGTAGTCAGAGCCCTTGATGGCTGCTGACCTGTCTAGGCAAAACTATAAGAGTTTCCTGACAGGCTTTGTTCTTCATGGGCCCCACTGATGCCTCCTTGCAATCCTATATGACAATTTTTTAATGAAAGATACATTTGTCCTATCTAGCAGTATCATCACTGACTCGGATATCATCTTGTCTCCTATACTAATCATGGGTAGACTTGATCAGTACTTGACAGGTGATCTCCAGCTGCTGTAGGAAGCTCCTCTTTGGTCATTCAATACATGGCACTCTTCACTGTCTTTAAGTCAGTATAGATGTAGTGTCCTGACAATGGGATAATGTGCTGCTGTAAATTCTGGATTAGGTGTAAAATCAAGAACATGAGCATTTGTGGCTATCAAAGACACCATGTCACTATTCACAAGAACAGAAGTATTGGCCCAGTATGGGAGTCTCTTTCCAATCTGCATAATCATATTCTTCCTCCTTAAACTCCCTTGAACTTTGCTATTATCCACTGCCTGTCCTAAACTGTTGCTGCACATTCCACCCCAGAAGTGGCTACATTTTGGAAGCAGAGTCTCTTCAGAAATTCATTAGTGAGATGATCTCTATATATAGTCCGCAAAGTGCTTTGTGATGGTTCTGGATAAAAGGCGCTATTGAGAAGCATAGAACAATATTATTATACAATAACTCAAAGTGCTGTCAGAAATAGCGGAAAGAATTCCCAATTGGTTATAATTAATTCCTGCGATTAAAATTCCATCCAGGACCAAGTCTTATTTTCCAGAACTAGAACTGGCTGGCCACAATTAAGCCAAGTTGTCTAGGACTGGGTGTCATGGTCCTTAACAAAGTTATATCTTCAGTTCCCCTACTCTGTATTGTGTCACTGAAACTCTGTGCTAGAATATTATCACAGAAGGAACCTTTCATTGCAGACAGTGTTATTTACATAACATTGAACATAATTCCTAAAGATACAGATTTGCATAAAGTCATACAATGAACTCTCTCCTGTGTCCTGATCCAATGCCTTAGCCACAAGACTGTCCTTTATCAGATGAAAGTTGAGACGAGAGACAGTGTGGCAGAAAGATACAAGGCTGTTCTAGACCATGATAGCTGAAGGGGAAAAGGCTCTTGTGCTGCGGTGGAGAGATTTGTGGACAGAGTAGAGAAGAGAGGAAGAACCAGAGAAAGAGAAGATCTATAAAGTACATTGCAGCAAGATTCTGGAAGATTTCAAAAGCATGAACAGCATTTTGAGCTAAATCCACAAAGGGAATGCCTAACTTTTAGGTACCTGCCAGCCAGTGGAATCCTAAGCCCTGAGTTAAGTGGCAGTATAAAATGCTGGAGTACCTATCCCCATAGTCATGAACCTGCTCTGGAATTAGGTCCCTAAGCCAGGTTAGGTCAGTCATTTCTCATAAATATTTATTTATACAAAGTGGAACAGTTCCAACAGGAGAGACTGAGAGAGTTCCATGTTAGCATAGCTAATAGCCTCAGGATTAGGGCACATACCTGTGATATGGGAGACCCAAGATCAGTGCCCTGTCCTAAATCAGAAAACAGATCTTGCACCTCCCAGGTGAATGCTCTAAATGCTATTAAGTATTCTAGGACACACATAGACACACCCAGTCCAGAAAATTCCTGATTTGGTTGCATGCACAGGCTCCCTTCCCCACTTGTCTTTTATGCAAGTTCTTATATAGTTGGTGTACTCTGAGAAGGCCTATTGGATTGGGCCCTGCAGTCAAGATAAGTGGGGGAATGCCTAGTTTGTGAATCCAACAAGGATTTAGGCATGAGCTAGGACACTGAGCAGCTTCACAGCATCAGCATTTAGGTGGATTTGGGCATGTCCATCAACTGGAACTGTAGGTGCCTACAGAGACAGGGAGGAGCTGAGCAGGGGTTCTGAGGATCTCAATGGCACTTAAATGATGGGCTTAGGTGCCTGAGTCCCTTTGTGGATCTATCCCTTTGCGACTCAAAGCTTTGGGTGTGCAGTGGCAGGTTACGCTTCCATCCCTCCAAAGAGCCAGACTCTGCCTCAAATCCGGTTCAATGGCTCCCTGAGAATAGGGTTACCAGATAGCAACTGTGAAAAAAACGGGACAGGGGGTGGGGGGTAATAGGCGCCTATATAAGAAAAAGTCCCAAAAAACGAGACCGTCCCTTTAAAAATGGGACATCTGGTCACCCTACCTGAGAAGGACTCCAAAAAATTACATATGAAGACAGATGGAAGAAAACTAATTTGTGTAACATTGAAAAACATTATGCAAGAGATGAACATGGTCACTCTTTACAACCACCTAAAGGATAGTAATACAAAGAAAGAGACAGAAATTAATTACTTATAACTGAGACTAATAAGAAGGCACAGAATAATGGGCTACAATTTAAAAGAAATTTCAGTTTCTTACAAGAGAAAAAACCTTTTGATTCCTCTAAAGCAGGGATCTTAAACTCAAATCACCACGGGGGCCGCATGAGCACTAGTACATTGGCCCGAGGGCCACTATTGTTCAATGATACAAAAGTACAGGGCCGGCATTAGGCCAATTCCCCTGAATTGGGCCCCACAACTAAGAGGGCCCTGTGCCCTAAAGAAGAGTGCCTAACTTTTTAATTTTTTACTCACCTGACGGCAGTCCAGGTCTTCGGCGGCACTTTGGCGGCGGGTCCTTCACTCGCTTCAGGTTTTCGGCGGCATTTCGGCGGCGGGGTCTTCAGCGCCGCCGAAGATCTGGAGCAAGTGAAGGACCCACCACCGAAGTGCCGCTGAAGACCCAGACCATTGCCGGGTATTCGAATCAGGCCCCGCAATTCCTAAGGCCGACCCTGCAAAAGTATAGTCAAAAATGAAAAAAAAGAGGATTAATATAGTATGCTATTAAAAGTCAATGTATTAACTTTTTTAAAACTGTAATGCGAAGAGAGGTTTTAATAAAATATAAACACCTGTAACTATTCCTTATGTGGCCAGTAACACTGATGATGGTCTACACTAACAGTCTATCAACATAGCTGTAAGGGCAGGAACTTTTTAAAGTAACTATTGTTAATAAAGTACTAAAGTAAATATGTTGCCACTTTTAAAAACATTCTTCCCAACTACTCACAGCAAAGAATCATACATGCTGAACTTCATACCTCAGACTGCTCATCTAGTCCATGAGGCCCTGCCCCTGTCCCGCCTCTTCCCATCCCTTCCCCACCCCTATTTCAACCCCTTCCCCAAATCCGCACCCCAGCCCCACCTCTTCTCTGCCTCCTCCCCTGAGCATGCCGCGTCCCCGTTCCTCCCCCCTCCTGGAAAGTCCTAAGCGCTGGGAGGTAGGCAGAGGAGTGGGGATGCAGCATGCTCAGAGGGGGGGAGGAGAGAGGACAGGGGGTGAGGGGAGCTTGGCCGCTGGTGGAGTCAGTGCCTATGGCGGGCCGCAGGAAATAACTCCATAGGCCGTGTGTTTGAGACCCCTGCTCTAAAGTATACCCTAAGAGTGGCACAACTTGCCTAGAAGTAATTACGGTCTAGCCATTAGGGGCACCCTAGGCAAGGTGAGATTAATTCAGTGCAAACAGGAGCTGTGTAGGGTCCAAGACCTGACTCAAAACCCTAGAGCTAAGCCCTGCTGGAAACCTGGCTAGCTGGAAACTGTGTTGAATGGTCTTGTATTTAAAGTAAATGACAAATTGAGAGAGATGTGGGTTCTATTCCCGGCTTCATTTCCTGTGTGATCTTAACCAAGTTACCTCAATGTATCCCTCTGTAGAAGGGGTTTATGATACTGACTAACATCACAGGAGTGATTGTGATGCTTCATTCATTAATATTTGTAAAATATTACAAGTTCCTTGGATGATAGGTGCTACAGAAGGGCAAAATGTTGTTATTGATCCCAAACTTGGTTTAAAGGCCTGTGCAGATGGGGCTTTAGGATGATTTTGTGGTTAAACCACAGGACCACGTGCTGGGGGAGCTTGTTTCTATTTCTGGTTCTGCCACTGACTCACAGTGTGACTTTGGGCAAGTAATCGCCCTTCTGTGCCTCAGTTTCCCTATAGAATATGGATAATTTTGACCTACTTTCATGAGGAGTGAAGTAATTAAACTTTATTCATTAATATTTGTAAAAGGCTTTGAGGTTCTCGATGGAAAATACTACAGAAGTGCAAGATATTAAGTTATTTATTATTAGTTAAGCTAGACAAGGCTGTGTAACCTACGAGACACAGATTTTTGTGAAACAGACTCTATAATAGATAGTAATACACTTTATGAACTCACTTCTCCACTTAGTAATTTTAAACATTTAGTTCTGCTTTATAATCGTGAATATTCATCCTTCAGTTACCCACTGTTTTGTTTCAGCGTTAAGAGATTAAAATGCATGATTATTTTATGGTTATGAGAGTTCATTTTGTGTAATTGTTGGCTTTTATTTGTTTTGTATTTTAACATGGTGCACATTGTTAAATGTCTCAGAATGGATCACACATGTTGGATGTGAAATGTGTTCTTGCTTTTTAGAGCAGAAGGGACAGATCCTAAACTGTTTTTCAGATCAAGGTTTCAGGGAGAAATCTCTTGAGGTATCATTGTTCTGAACTGGGAGCCCTTAAATGGTCTAATTTGTATGTTAAGGACTCTGGGAGGCAGTTTTATCTAGCGGTTAAAATAAAGGACTCAATAGATGGAAAAGAATTTTAGATTATCCAGTTTACCTCCCTGAAAGCTATGGTGCTGGGTGACAGTCAGGACTCTTGGGTTCCATTCCTGATTTACTATGTCCTCTTCTGCTCAGCTTTCCCTCAATAATTTCTTCACAATCAAAGACACACAACCTACTTACACACACAAACCAACCTATAAACTAGTCAAGCTATTTCGTTGACAAGCTGGGAAGGGAAGAGAGATTTCTACTGTTATTTTTAACTAACTAGAAGAAGCTCAGATGCTAATTTGATGTGAGCCTTATAAGTAGTATCTAAATAGACAGTTAGACCTTCAGCAAATTACTTCACTTGTATCTCTCATTTTCCCATCTGTAAAATGAGGCTAATCTAACCTAAACTAAGTGTCTATCTAATCTGAATTAATCTAATTTATCTGCTTTGTTTTATACAGTGCTTGCTCCTATGTTATCTAAATGCTGATTAAGAAGGTTAACATTTTCAAAAGTGGCCACTGATTTTGAATGCTTTTACTAGAGTCAGACCCAACTCCCATTGACCTCACTAGGAGCTTTCAGGCCTTTTTTTGCTGCCCAATTTGAGCCACTGTCAATAACCTTATTCCCAGATCTGGACCTTAGCGTCCAAAATATGGGGGTTAGCATGAAAACCTCCAAGCTTAGTCACCAGCTTGGACCTGGTACCTGCTGCCACCACCCAAAAAATTAGAGTGTTTTGGGGCACTCTGGTCCCACTGAAAAACCTTCCCTGGGGACCCCAAGACCCAAATCCCTTGAGTCTCACAACAAAGGGAAATAATCCTTTTTCCCTCCCCCCCCCCTCCAGGTGCTCCTGGAGAGATACACAGACACAAGCTCTGTGAATCCAAACAGAGTGACTCCCCCTCTCCGTTCCCGGTCCTGGAACAAAAAGGACTTTCCTATTCCCCCAGAGGGAATGCAAAATCAGGCTAGCCAATTCAACACACACCGATCTCCCCTGATTTCTTCCTCCCACCAGTTCCCTGGTGAGTACAGACTCAATTTCCCTGAAGTAAAGAAAAACTCCAACAGGTCTTAAAAGAAAGCTTTATATAAAAAAGAAAGAAAAAATACAAATGGTCTCTCTGTATTAAAATGACGAATACAGGGTCAATGGCTTAAAAGAATATTGAATAAACAGCCTTATTCAAAAAGAATACAAATCAAAGCACTCCAGCACTTATATTCATGCAAATACCAAAGAAAAGAAACCATATAACTTACTATCTGATCTCTTTGTCCTTACACTTAGAAACAGAAGATTAGAAAACAGAACTACTTCTCCAAAGCTCAGAGAAAGCAGGCAGCCAGAAAACAAAGACCCCAGACACACAATTCCCTCCATCCAAAGTTGAAAAAATCCGGTTTCCTGATTGGTCCTCTGGTCAGGTGCTCCAGGTGAAAGAGACATTAACCCTTAGCTATCTGTTTATGACAGCCACTTTAGGCCATATTTTCAGAGGCCCTGACACCTGAGTTCCTGTTGACTTCAACTAGAGCAGTGGGTGACTAGGTCTTCTGAAAACCAAGCCCAAAATGTCTCAAATGGGGCACCCAAAAATTAAGGCACTCATACTTGCTGGCTACTTTTGAAAATGTTGATCTAAATATCTGTGAGGCACTTGGAGGTTATCAGATCAAAAGGACAGTATTATCATCCTCAGAGCCAATGAATCTTGTTTTTTTTTTTCCTGACTCAGAAGGTGGTAGAATTTGTGAGCTCACAAGCAGGTAAAATATCACACGGTTCCTGTTGATTTTAATGACCATTTGTCCTATGACAGTGCGTTTTTCTCTTTATTATCCTTTATCACCATTTGTCATTGCTTTAGGTCATTAAAAGCGAGGTATTAGAACAATTTTACAGGGAAAAAGAGCATTACCTTAATATCTATTGGGGTAATATCTTTTATTATGGAGATCATAAAATTATTGTGAAAAAAAGCTTCCACAGAGGTTTTCAGGTTTTGGGCACGTCTCAGAGCATTTTACACTGCTCAGCAGTGCAGACTACTGGGGTGTGAATAGCAGCGTGCACCAAAGTGCTGTGCTGTAGCTCCCCTGTGTGAATGGTGTAAGCATGAACTATACAGTTCCTAGTTTGCATTAACATAGGCCCCTGCAAACAGGATTACATTAGTCCAAAGTAGGAACCTTTTAGTTCGCATCTGCAGTGTCCACATGGGGGTGTTACAGCACAGCACTCTGGTGCACCCTGCTACATACCCTGTAGCCCAAACTGCAGGGCCGCCTAGGTATGCTTGGTTTATAGAGCACTTCTTCAAGCCTTAGAGCATTCTGTGGAATTCCAGTATACAAACATAGACTGTATGTTTACAATACACAGCGGTACTGCTATGGGTACCCGCATGGCCCCACAGTATGCCAACATTTTTATGGCTGACTTAGAACGCTTCCTCAGCTCTCGTCCCCTGGCGCCCCTCCTCCACTTGCGCTACATTGATGACATCTTCATCATATGGACCCACGAGAAGGAGGCCCTTGAAGAATTCTACCTGGATTTCAACAATTTCCATCCCACCATCAACCTCAGCCTGGACCAGTCCACACAAGAGATCCACTTCCTGAACACTACAGTGCAAATAAGTGATGGTCACATAAACACCACCCTATACCAGAAACCTGCTGACTGCTATACTTACTTACATGCCTCCAGCTTCCATCCAGGACACATCACACAATACATTGTCTATAGCCAAGCCCTAAGATACAACTGAATGTGCTCCAATCCCTCACACAGAGACAATGCCTATAAGATCTTTATCAAGCATTCTTAAAACTACAATACCCATCTGGAGAAGTGAGGAAACAGATTGACAGAGCAAGATGGGTACCCAGAAGTCACCTATTACAGGACAGGCCTGACAAGGAAAATAACAGAACACCACTGGCCATCCTGTACAGCCCCCAGCTAAAACCTCTCTAGCGCATTATAAACGATCTACAACCTATCCTGGAAAACAATCCCTCACTCTCACAGACCTTGGGAGGCAGGCCAGTCCTCACTTATAGGCAGCCCCCCATCCTGAAGCAAATACTTACCGGCAACTACACACCACACCACAGAAACACTAACCCAGGAACCAATCCCTGCAACAAACCTCGTTGCCTACTCTGTCCCCATATCTACTCTAGCGACACCATCAGAGGACCCAACCACATCACCCACACCATCAGGGGCTTGTTCACCTGCACATCTACCAATGTGATATATGCCATCATTTGCCAGCAATGCCCCCCTGCCATGTACATTGGCCAAACCGGACAGTCTCTACGTAAAAGAATAAATGGACACAAATCGCACATCAGGAATGGTAACATACAAAAGCCAGTAGGAGAACACTTCAATCTTTCTGGACATTTTATAACAGATTTAAAAGTAGCCATACTTGAACAAAAAAACTTCAGAAACAGACTTCAAAGAGAAACTGCAGAACTAAAATTCATGTGCAAATTTAACACCATTAATTTGGGCTTGAATAGGGACTGGGAGTGGCTGGCTCACTACAAAAGCAACTTTACCTCTCCTGGAATTGACACCTCCTCATCTATTATTGGGAGTGAACTACATCCACCCCGATTGTATTGGCCTTGTCAATGCTGGTTCTCCACTTGTGAGGTAACTTCCTTCTCTTCATGTGTCAGTATAATAATACCTGCATCTGTAATTTTCACTCCATGCATCTGAAGAAGTGGGTTTTTTACCCACAAAAGCTTATGCCCAAATAAATCTGTTAGTCTTAAAGGTGCCACCAGACTCCTTGTTGTTTTTATAGATTGACACACACTGCTGATTTCACTCTCATAGCCCTGGTCTACACTGGGGGGCGGGGGAGGGGAAATCGATCTAAGCTACGCAACTTCAGCTACGTGAATAACATAGCTGAGGTCGACGTACTTGGATCGACTTACCGTGGAGTCTTCACTGCAGTGAGTCGACTGCTGCCACTCCCCCGTTGACTCTGCTTGCACCTCTCGCTGCGCTGGAATACAGGAGTTGACGGGAGAGCATTTGGGGGTCAATTTGTCACATCTAGACTAGATGCAATAAATTGATCCCCTCTGGATCGATTGCTACCTGCCAATCAGGCGGGTAGTGAAGACATACCCATAGAGTAACATTGTAAGGCTGGATCCTGCACACATGCACATGCTTAACATTACTACCACAAACAGTTCCATTCACTTCAGTGGGAGTACTACTGATGGGAGTACTCCATGCATCTGAAGAAGTGGGTTTTTACTCACAAAAGCTTATGCCCAAATAAATGTTAGACTTTAAGGTGCCACCAGACTCCTTGTTGTTTTTGTGGATACAGACTAACACGGCTACCCCTCTGATATATGGTAGCTATGGTAATACAAACAAATAATAATAATAGTAAAGGTAAGCATGTGTGTGTTTACAGAACTGGATCCTAAGATTGTAAACTAATTGGTGCAGGACCTGTCTTTCACTATATGTCTGTACAACAGCTGGCTTGGGATGGAAAATACTGTATCCAGAGAAAAGGATGTGAATGGAAAGAGGCAGACTATAATTATCCCATGTTGAAATATGGCCAAGTCCTTGGAACTAACAGCCTGACTCTTATGAAAAATGCAATGACAACAAGTGCACATTACCTCAGTTTTATGTCTCATCTGAAGAGCAACAGCTCCAAAAGGCATAGGGTCCCCACACAACAGGCCGGGTTCTGCCCTTCCTCAGTTACTGCTGTAGAACTGATAGATTAGCTTAGGTCTTAAATGAGACTGCAGCATGCTTGGGGTGGGTACTGTGCCTTACGGGTGCATATAGCCTGCAGCCCACTAAGGCCTCTAGGCGTGTCCCAAGTGCTGAGGTCTCCATTGCGACACTTGCCCTCGCTGATGAAAACACCGCCCTGCTGCTCTCAGCAGAAAGAAACCAGGGGGTGGAGCTGGGAGGCCAGGCCCTCGGCAAAGATGGTGCTCAGGTCAGCTTCAGCGTGCCAGTTCTACGTGTAGAAGCGGAACCAATGAGTGGCAGAGAAAGCCCGGATAGCTTTCTGTGATTGGCCAGCTGTTAGGATTCAAATCGGGGGCTAGGCTGCCGCGCGCAGCCGGGTGGACGCAGACAGTTAGCACCGGCCGGCTGGGTGAGGGATCGTCGCCTCGAGCGTGTGAGGCGGCCAGGGTGAGTAGCGGAGGTACCGGGGTGACTCTGCCGGGCGGGCGTGGGGCCCTCCCGGGTGACGCTGTGGGGGGTGGGGGCGAGTCCCCGCGCTGAGTGACCCTCAGGCTGGTGGGGAGGGATTGCCCCATCGTCTTCTCCCTGTGCCATGGTGACGGGCTCTCCCTCCGGCTGCGGCGCAGCGCCGCGCCACACTTACGCTCCGAGACGTGGAGTTGGTGCCCTTTGGCGGGAACGGTCCGAGCTGGCCCAAAGCAGCCCCCGCGCTCTGTTCCTGGCCCCGTCACCATGGATGGTATTGCGGCCCTGAGGGGACGGGAAGCCCTGGCGCCGGGTGGGCGATGGAGGATGTTGGCGGTGCCCTCGACGCCGTTGGAACATGCCCTAACCTGAATCTTCTTCGTACTGATCCGTCCTCTCCTCATCAGGCAATGATGGATTAACCTCGGGGAGCCTCATGACCAGTAGCTGGGTCCCACAATAGCCGCCTCTGCCCTCAGGCGGGGGTCCTATTTGCAGAGAGCCTTTCTGTTGAACGCCCCTTTGCGTGGTGGGCATTGCTATATTGCTGGTAGGGGAAGATAGTTGTGTTTTGGACGTCCCAGAGTGAACCTGTAACTGTCAACAGGATGTTTAGGATGCACTAGAGTAGAAGCATCCTAGTGTTTGGGTCTCTTTCTCTAGAGGCCTAATTGAAATTCTATTAGATCCTTGTTTATCCTAAATAAACTTGTAGCTCTTTCAGTGGGATTCTAATGACTCTTTTAGATACACTCCTCTTACTTAGAGGCATCTTTGCAATTGACATTGTAAATGTATGATAAGGCTTAAATTAGACCTTTTGGATCTCTACCTTGTGTAGGGAAAGAGAGAGTGATTTATAGTCTGGAAGAGGCACTTCCCTTTTAACTGTGGAACAGAAAAGTTGCCTAGCATGGTCTGTGGTAGTTTGTTTTAAGGACATGGATTACCTTGAAATGAGCCTGGGAGAGATCTAAAATTAATTTTGACTCCTTAGTTAGGACTGCTTGGCTTCCATTTTCTGTCTCATGTTTAGGTCTGAAAATCCATGAAAGCACTATGAATACCATATTTTAGGAAGATGCCTGGGTGCTTGATGCTTTAAATACACTGTACATATCAACCCTTCTAAAATGTTGTTTTGCATTTTCACTTCTGCAGATTCTTCTGTCATCCCATATTGTCTATTGTATTTTTAAATGTTTAAAATTCTTCATTCATTCTTCTCTAAGCCTGGATTTTTATACCTTTAGACAATAACTTGGTGAATGTAGACTTTAAGTGGCACTGCTCATGCAGCTATACTTAGTATGTGCTGCCTACATGCTTTTTAGGTGCTGAGGTAAAAGGCATTTAACCAGCTCAAGAACACTGTTGTTCCTCTTGAAGTTAGTACATCTCTACCCCGATATAATGCTGTCTTCGGGAGCCAAAAACTCTTACTACATTATAGGTGAAACCACGTTATATCGAACTTGCTTCGCTCTGCTGGAGCTTGCAACTCTGCCCCCCCAGAGCGCTGTTTTATCATGTTATATCCGAATTCGTGTTATACTGGGGTAGAGGTGTAATTGTATGGAGGAGGAACAGTTAAATTTTGTAACGGTTAACTTACCCATGCAGTCAATCTTTGTAGCCTACCAAACTTTCTTTCATAAACATCTTACATATGAATAGGAATAGAGTACAATCAAGGTTGTATTAGCTGTTTAAGGTAGTCCCATGGATTTCAGTGGGACTGCTCCTGTGAGCAAGGAAACAGGATTTAGACTGTTAGGGTTCTGTTATGGTGGAATGGGTATCTACTTACACTTTAAGAATGCAGCTCCCATAGATGTACTGCAGGGCTTACTAGTATACCTTTATGTTATCCCATAAGTGTTACTGGTGAGAGAACTGCAGAGTGAAGCACTAAGCACTGATGCTGAGAACAGGAATGTTAAAATATGTCATTGTCCAGTGGTGGACTTATTAGTTCTTCTCTACTGAGAACAATCCTCTACCTGCGGAAATGGTAGGCTTGCCAACTAATGAGATGACTGCAAAGTTCCAAGAGGTGCTTGAGACACTGTTGGCTAAATAAGAAGGCTTCAGATGGTTTTGCAAAGCTGGCACTGATTGGTTAGTGATGAGGTAATGTTTTTTTTACTGCAAGAGTGCTCACTTCTGTGAGTAAACACATTGCCACCTACATCCTATTACATAAACCTTGGAACATGGGGACTTGAATTCTGAGGTTCTGTTAGGGCTGACTAGCAACATGTCTGTCAGGTGAGGTATATATAAATGGCATCACTGTTAAGTGGGGAGCCTGTAGAAGACAAACAGATGATAGGATGGCAAAGAAAATAAGCACACACAGCCAAGGTCAGTCCCACCACCAGCTAGATGACAGGATATTGTACGTAGGAACATAGCTAGCCTGGGCTTAGCAGAGGAAAAAGCCATGGACAGGAATGACTAGTGGTGTTGTACTGCTTCCTGTGTCTGTGAAAAGCAACAAGGAGTCATGTGGCACCTCATAGACTAACAGAAGTATTGGAGCTTAAGCTTTCGTGGGTGAATACCCACTTCATCAGATGCAAGAAGGTGTGAGTCTGTTTTTGAGGTTTTTTGTTGAAGAATTGCCACTTTTAAGTCTGTTGTTGAGCGTCAAGGGTGATTGAAGGGCTCTCCTATTGGTTTTTTAATGTTACAATTCTTGATGTCTGTCTGACTTGTGTCCATTTATCTTTTTGCATAGAGATCGTCCGGTTTGGCCAATGTATATGGCAGAAGGGCATTGCTGGCAAATGATGGCATATATCACATTGGTAGATGTGCAGGTGAACGAGCCCCTGATGGTGTGGCTGATGTGGTTATGTCCTATGATGGTGTCTCTTGAATAGATATGCGAACAGAGTTGGCAATGGGGTTTGTGTTTTTTTTGTTGTAGTGTGTAGTTGCTGATGAGTATTTGCTTCTGGCTGGGAGGCCAGTCCTCACTTACAGACAGCCTATCTCCCAAGGTCTGTGAGAGTGAGGGATCGTCCTTCAGGATAGGTTGTAGATCATTGATTATGTGCTGGAGAGGTTTTAATTGGTGACTGTAGGTGATGCTTTCTTTGTTGGGTCTGTCCTGTGGTAGGTGACTTCTCCCTGGACACTCAATAACAGACTTAAAAGTGGCAATTCTTCAACAAAAAAACTTCAAAAACACACACTCACCTTCTTGTCTCCTGTTGGAAATGGGCAACATCCACTTTGATTGCGTTGGCTTCGTTAGCACTACAAAAGTAATTTTCCCTCTCTTGATATTCACCCCTTCCTGTCAACTGTTGAAAATTGGCCACTTCCACTTTAATTCCATTGGCCTCGTTAGTACTGAACCCCACTTGGTAAGGCAACTCCCATCTTTTCATATGCTGTGATTATATATATATATATATACACACTGCTTACTGCATTTGTCACTCAATGCATCTGATGAAGTGGGTTTTAGCCCACGAAAGCTTATGCCCAAATAAATTTGTTAGTCTCTAAGGTGCCACAAGGACTCCTCATTGTTCTTATGGTTAAGAAGTTTTTCCTGAGTTTTAATCTAAATTTACTATGCCGTAGGTTGAACCTATTGCATCTTGTCCTGTCCTCTGTGGCAAGAGAGAACTTTTTTCCATCTTTTTTTTTATGGCAGCCTTTCAAGTATCTGAAGACCGCTATCATGTCTCTCCCAATCTCCTCTTTTCCAAACTAAACATACTCAGTTCTTTCAGTCTTTGCTCATATGGCTTGCATCCTGTCTCTTTGATCATCTTTGTGGGTCGCCTCTGGATCCTTTCCAGTTTGTCTACATCCTTTCTATACATTAAAGACCAAAATTGGATGCAGTACTCAAGCTGAGGCCTAACCAGCGCTGAGTACAGTGGTATTATCACCTCCTGTGACTTGCATGCTATGCCTCTGTTAATGCAACCTAAAAATAAATAACAAATAACATATGGAGATATACCTATCTCATAGCACTGGAAGGGACCTTGAAGGTCGAGTCCAGTCCCCTGCCTTTACTAGCAGGACCAAGTACTGATTTTGCCCCAGATCCCTAAATGGCCCTCAAGGATTGAACTCACAACCCTGGGTTTAGCAGGCCAATGCTCAAACCACTGAGCTATACCTTCCCCTAAAATTGCATTATGCAACGTCATCACATTGCTGACTCCTGTTGAGGTTGTGATCCACCATAACTCCCAGATGCTTCTCAGCAGTGCTGCTGCCATGTCAGTTATCCCCCGTTCTCTATTTGTGCATTTGTTTTTTCTTCCCTAAGTGTAACATCTTACATTTATCTTTGTTGAATTTCATTTTGTTGTCTGTAGCCCTGTTCTCCAATTTATCAAGATCCCTCTGAATTTTAGCTGTATCCTCCAAAATGCTGTTAACCTCTCCAGCTTTGTGACATCTGCAAATTTGATCAGTATGTTCTGTATTCCTGTATCCAAATAATTAATAAAGATGTTAAATAACATCAGACCCAGAACAGATCTCTGTGGAACCTCACTGGAGACCTCCCTCCAGTCTGACACAATTCCATCAATAATTACTCTTTGTTTGCGGTTGTTTAACCAATTCTGTATCTACTTAATGGTAGTTCCACTGAGCCTGCATTTTTCCAACTTACTTATCAGAATGTCATGTGGGACTGTGTCAAAAGCCTTGCTGAAGTCCAGGTATATGGTTTTGAGAATCAGTCCACTAGAAAGCATTTAGAAACAATTCTGCTATTATATTACCCTTCCCTTACCCTTACTAAGAACATTTTCATGAAAATTAGATCTCTGAGGATTCATCTGCTTCTGATGCTGGCTTGATATCTGAACTTGTAATTCAGATCCAGTCCTCGCAAAGCCTTACTCCTGTAACAAATATTACTTGCTAATAAGGCTTTGCTGCACTGTACCACTGGTTTGACATCAGTCATGATGAAACTAACAGAATTAAGTGGGAGAACATATGAATATTTAAAAACTGATGTCCCCCTTTCTTTTCGATGTCCCTACTAATGAAGAGTATAGAGTGAAAGAACAGAAATATAGAATAGCATTCTTGCAGTAGAATTTTTCTTCTATGAGGCATCAGATCTCTAAAGAGTTTGAATTTTCCTTGCTGAATGGGATTAAGCATGCCTGTTCACAGTGCCTTATATGTGAGCTGCTTTTACCCTTCTAATTATGGAGGTGGTGTTGTGTAGCTTGCATACCAAGACATACTACTATGTAATCATCTGCCTGTACTTGGTATTAACATATTAGCCAGAGTTCTCATAAGCATTCCAGCAAAAACTTGCATTAGAGAAGTAATTGCTGCACTGCTGAAATAGCAATTTCTGTATTAATCACTGCTGTGATGTAATTGGTACTGCCATGGCCAGCATTTTAAAAGATCTTTTCAATAAGAATAATAATTTTAAAAAACTAAGCAAAATCCAAATCTACCCAAAGATCTCCCAAGAATGTTTGTTTTATTTTTTTACGTATGTAGCTCTGAAACTGTAGGGATAATGGTGTCCTGTGAACAGTTATATTACTCCTAGGCTGGAATTGGAACAATATCGTATACCCTCAAAATAATAAATTGGCAAGAAATCCCTGATTGTCTTGTTGGGATATGAGACCCTACAGTATATTGCAAGTTACTGAAGTATTGGTGTGTTTACGTGGTTGGAAAATGTATTGCTTCTGTACAAAGCTGTCTTGACCATCTTCAGTTCATGGGAACACCTTTTCTTCCAAGAACAAGATGAGAAACATACAGCTCTATGAAACTGCATTCTTGAGAGACTTTTGTGTTTGGCTGCAAATGTTAAGTCAGAGACTTTTGAACACAAGTTTGTCTTAGGCTGGCAATGACTTCTGTGTCTGGAGGAGTGGAAAAATCTGGATAGATCACTTTAACTCTCTTGACTTCTTGGCAGGAAGATGGAGACTGCAATGCTGAACTTACGGAATCTGTTTGACCAGCTCATGCGCCAGTCAGAATTTCTAAATGAAGGAAATGAATACCGTAAGTCATGTCACAGTTAACTCGTGGATGTGGTTCAGTGTAGGAATTGACAACTGCTAGCTCATTTCGACTTCAGCCCTGTGTACTAAAGAGACCACCGATGGCTTTGTAAGTAGTGGTGCTTTTCCAGGTACATAGATTTGGGAGCAAACTTGGTTTATTTGCTCTGACTGGACTCTTGAAGTGAGCAGTTGAACTTCTGGGATGAATGCATCATGCTTGTAGCATCCTGATTTTCTTGCACATGGAATTTCAAATTTGGAGTTTGTAAGGTGTAAGTGTGTGTGTGTGAGAAGCTAATTAGTACCAAAGGAGGGGGTGAAAACCTTAGAGGGGTCCAACACTTAACTTTCTTCGACATGGGCCCAAGGAGAGTCCATACGATCTGGGACAAACGGCTTACATAAATAGCCGGGGGGGAAACACTGAAGGCAAACTTGTGAAATCTCGTCTTGCTGTAACTTTGCAGGGTGGAACAATTATATTCCCCTTAGGGCAGTGTTAAACAGCTAAAGGAAATTGGCTTTATACAAGTGCTGATTTTGAAAGTGAAATTATCCAGCTGAATAGAGTTGCAGCTCCAGACATTTATAATACTAATCTACATCTACTGGAGCATATTACAGCAGATACTTTCAATAGCAGATTCAGTTGTCTTTCTTGTGTACTAAGCTGTGACCATAACACAGTCTGTCTTCATGTTATTTTAATAGCAGTAGTATTGGCCTGATGTATGACAACATGCCAGGAATGTCATCTTTTTCTTTCAGCTGATTTAGAATAACATGAAACCTGGGGAGTGATTATCTTTTATTGAATCTCCTTTACATACTAGGGACTGAGTGGCCAGTAAAACATGAATCCATGATTCTGGTATTGGGGACTGATGTAATTGCTGGGGAGATCAACTAGACCAGTGGTCACCAACTGGTCAATTGCGATGGACTGGTTGATCCTAAAGGATCTCCCAGTTGATCATGATCTCCAGCGGCAGCGCAGTGTAGCTGTGGCTAAGGCAGACTCCCTGCTTACCCTGGCCCCACACCGCTCCTGGAAGCTGGCAATGCGGCCCCAGAGGCAGGGGGGTCTCCCTCTGCATGCTGCTCCTGCCTGCAAGCACCACCCCTGCAGCTCCCATTGTCTGGGGGAGCTGTGGGAGCGGTGCTTGCAGAGAAGAGCAGTGCGATGAGCCATGTGCTTCCTGCCTACTCCCCACCCGCAGGGATCAGAGGGTGCATTGGCCCCTTCCGGGAGCAATGTGGGGCTGGGGTGGGCAGGGAGCTTGCCTTAGTCTTGCTGCGCCCGCCGCTGACCCAGATTCACCGGAGGTAAGTGCTGCCTGGTGGGAGGCTGCACCTCAACCCCCATCCCTGAACTCCCTCCTGCACCCAAATCCCCTACCCTGAGCTGTCTTCCAGAACCAGCACCCCATGCCCCCTTCTGCATCCCATGCCCCCTCCTGCATTCCAACACTCTGCCCCAGTCCAGAGCCCACTCCTGCACCCAAACTCCCTCCTAGAGCTTGCACCCTTCACCCCCTCCTGTACCCCAACCCCCTGCCCCAGCCTGGTGAAAGTGAGCGAGGAGGGGTGGGGGAGTGAGCAGGGCGGGGCCTCAGGGAAGGGGCAGGGTAGATCCTGGGTTACCCTTAGATTCAGAAAGTGATCCTGCATGTAAAAAGTTGGGAGACCACTGAGCTAGCCCCTGGGCTCTTCTGCAGACTTTCTCTTCAGCTGGGTTTGCCAACAGGTCAGCTGATCTGTTATCTTTACTTGAAGGCAATTATTAATGGAAGGTTTCTTCCTACATAAAGGAGGCGATGCTGTATTTCTTCTGCTTCCATTCTTTACTGTTAAGACTAAGCATCCTCTTCCCAGAGTTTATCCAGTTGGCAAAGAACTTTGAAGAGTTCCGAAAGAAGTGGCAGAAGGCAGATCATGAGCTGGCCAGGTACAAGGATCTTCTGATGAAAACAGAAACTGAGCGTAGTGCACTAGATGTGAAGCTGAAACATGCTCGCAATCAGGTAGATGTGGAGATCAAGCGAAGACAGCGAGCTGAAGCAGACTGTGAGAAGCTGGTGGGTATCATGTTACCTGTGATGTGACTCCTGTATGGAACAGGCTTTTCCTCAATTCCATAGAGATTCATCTAAATAGTTTTTCTGTGCTATAGATAAGTCCACTCAGATAAGGATCTGGAAATTTACAAGAGAGACCTCTTTGTAAATGTGTTGGCACAAAAATATTAATTCCTGTAGTATATTTAATAGCTATACATGGCTCCCACAGTACCATTACTCTCAAATATAACAAAATGGAAGACTCCACTGATTTTAATGACACTGGGCAATAGGAGACGGCACATGGGGCACCTTCATCTGATTATAATATTAGGAATGTTCAGTGTGGTTCTATGACTGCTTGAGTTCATTCAAAGCTACGTGCAACTCTTGTGGGAGTTTAATGAGCCTGATAGGAACTCTTTTCACTCTCCTGATCTCAGGTAGAGAGGATGTAGACAGCCTACCACAAATGGCATGTGTGAGGCAGGAATGGAGAGAAATACTATATTACATGGATTTGCGGAGAGCCACAAAACCATGACTTCTTGCATCACTGCAGCATTGTGAGACATCAACAAATTCCAGGGAACTCTATTGGGAATCTTGTGACTTTCTGTAAGGCCTTTTGCTGCAGTGGCTCTCTAGCTCTTTAGGGTTTAGTAACTATAGACATTTATAACTGTGCAGGTAGGAATTGAAGCGTATGGGCAAGACTAGTACAGAGTTTAATTCATCCTAATGTATTGTTTGGAAGATTCCATATTGGCTTCCTCAGCAGACTGGAATTGTTCAACACTATGTAATCTTTTTGTGCATTTCTCAGCAGTCTAAAAAGGTCTAAGCTACTTGAATTTTTGGAAGACAATAAGTGGCACCTAATAAGACATCAATAATTGTTTTCTGTTGCAAGAGAGTATAGCCTTCATTTGAATAGTGGTTTAATTCAGAAGAATCTCACTGCTGCTACTTAAATTGAGTTTACCTGTTTGAAGCTGGGACACCAGGTTCTGCTTTATGGGCTTTTAATATGCTGCCCCAGGTGAATTTTCCTGTTTTGCTTTCTTTGTCCCTTTGTCTAATTCCCGCTCTTTTATCTGTATAAATAAGACTGTTTGGGCCTTGCATGGCCACTCACATATTCTGAATGTTATTGGCGGAGCGCTGCCCTAATAAACAGAGTGGTCTGACAAATTGTGAGTCCTGATTCTAACTTTGACACAAACTTCCTCAAAGCCTACCTGCACTAGCTGTATTAAATGTCTTATGGTCTGTCTGTCTCCCATAAATCTGAAGTGAAGCTTTCTCCCCTAGCTACTACTGATGTTTTCCACTTTACAGGAGCGGCAGATCCAACTGATTCGAGAGCTGCTGATGTGTGATGCATCGGGCAGTATTCACCTAAGTGAAGAACAGAAATCTGCCCTGGCCTTCCTTAACAGGCCTCAACTTTCTACTGGGGGTTCTGGGAACAGAAGGTAGGGAAGGTAGCAACCTGACCATTAGGGAAACAACTGATTAGCACAAATACTTAAACTCTTGAATATCTGAGTCTATAGTAGAGGTTTTTGACTTGTCCTTTGCAATACCCCAAAGCTACTAGCTTTTTTCTCCTGTGATCCTGTATTCCAGAGTGTTTCACATGACCTCTTCCTCAAAGCGATCTAATGTATAACATACATTACTTTAGTTTGAAAAATTTGAAACTTTAACCGTTCTTATTGAAAGCTATAAGAATTGCATATTTCTCACTAAATTTAATTAAAGCAGGTAATAACATTTGGATTTTTGGGGGGCAATAGATTTTTTTTTATGAAATCTTTGGTTCTGTAGAATATTTGTATTTGGTATCTGAATTTTTTTTGTCTTGGGGCTCCATTGTTTTAGGAGACTACTATTGCCACCAGAACTTTGTGTGTGGGTTGAGGAATATAAAAGCATAGTACAATGCAGCTTTGTTGAAACCACTCAGTTTTTTCCACTCCAGCTATAATCCCACTACTTGTGAAAGATTTTCCTTTAATATAGCTGTGCTAAACTACTTGTCAATAACTAAGCCTGCATATCAATAATAAACTTAAGGTGAAACAGCAGCTCAGAAATACTTCTCCCAGCCACTGACCTGGCTCCAGAGAGCTACTGTATTTATCATTGTTTGTTTACCAAGGATTATGTGAGCTGAATACAGATTTGGGGGATGGTGGGAGAAGGGAATTTGGGATTTGTTGTGGATAACTAAATGAAAGCTGATACACATTGAACAGAGATTGTCAAAAATAAACAAAATGTTAGGGAATATAAGGAATGGGACAGAAAATATTTCAGTGCCATTATATAAATCAGTGACATGATCTCATCTGGATTACTGTATTCAGTCTCAAAGATATAGCAGAAATAAGGGAGTTCAGAGAGGCACTAAAATGATTTTTGTAATGGAAGACTTCTCTTTGAAAGGATATGGAAGACTTCTCTTTGAGAGGATATAAAAAACTTGTAACTACTTAGAGAAGGGATGGATAGATACAAAATAATGCTCTAAAAATGTAAATTAGGTATTCCTATTTATCCTTTCTCACAATGCAATTGGCATTCCATGAAACTGAAAGCAAGTTTTAAAACTGACCATGGGAAATTTCTTAACACATGACAAATTAACCTATGGGATTCATTGCCACAAGATATCACCAAGGCCAAAGAAAAATTACCCTATATAGGGAATAAGCACAGTTACAGTAGTATATTGTATTCGAGAATGGATGTAAACCTTCATGCTTCAGGACATAAACCAACCATGAACTGATGAGGATTAGGAAGATTCTTCCTTTCTGGGACAGGATATTCCATAACTGTCCACTGTGGGGTTTCTTTCTTTCTTTCTTCCTCTGAATGAGCTGACACTAACCACTGTCAGAGTAGATGCTAAACTAGACAGACCACTGATCTCATCTGATGCGGTTGTTCTTAATTTCTTGTTTTACAATCATAGAAATATGGGGCTAGAAAGGACCTTGAGGTCATCTCATCCAGGCCCCATGCTGAGGCTGGACGAAGCACACCTAAATTATCCCTGACCAGTATTTGTCTAACTTGTTCTTAAAACCTCCAATGATGGTGATTCAAAGCCCTCCCTTGAAAACCTTTTCCAGAACTTAACTATCTTTATCATTAGAAAGTTTCTCCTAATATCTAACCTAGATCTCCCTTACTGCAGATTAAGCCCATTAGTACTTGTCCGACATTCATTGGATATGAAGAACAGTTGATCACCATCCTCTTTATCATCCCTTAACATATTTGAAGACTATTATTCCACCCTCAGTTGTCTTCTCCCAAAAGTAAACATACCCAGTGTTTTTAATCTTTCCCAATATGTCAGGTTTTCTAAACCTTTCATCATTTTTGTTTCTGTTTTCTGGACTCTCTCTCGTCTTAACTGAGTTGGTAGTTAAATAGTCTTGGCTAGGTTTTGAATTTAATACCACAAAACTGCAAATTACATGGGGGTAGGAAAGTAGAAGAAAGTCACTCTTCTGTGCTTGTCTGACAGGCTGCAGTCAAAAAGAACTTGTATATTGATTTATGAAGGAATTTAGCTTTGCAATCAGAAGAGGTAGAAGCTTTATGTGGCAGGGAGGAGGAAGAGAGAAGGCTTGTGATTTGGGAATACAACAAAATACTGACATGCTAAATCTGGGTTATTCCTACTCCATGGATTTTGGTTTCCCCTAGTAAATCGCAAATGGCAGTCCAGCAGTTTGTGAATCTGCACTCTTATTTATACTGCATTAATGCTACATTCATAGCATCAAGGTCTTGCCTTGTTCCAAACTGGAATACATAGCTATTGCCTGGTCAGTAAACTTGCCCTGGAATCATGAAGTCAACTGGAAATGAAACCCACAAACTAATAGGCTTTTTACTTTACTTCTTAGACTTTCAACAATAGATGAATCTGGCTCAATTCTATCAGACATCAGCTTTGACAAGACTGACGAGTCATTGGTAATGTAACTCCAATCTTTGAGAATTATCTATTTTCACTCCCTATATTGCTGTTTCAGCAGCGCAGTGGCAAAATCAACCATAAAAAACACTGCACTGCTAAGCAAAATTAAATATGTCCTTATATGTTGATTCTCCTGACAGAGCCATGATATGAGTGTTCTAATTTTGCATCCGTGTGGGGGTGCATGATACCACAAGATTGGTTTTATAGTCTCTGGTTACCATTCTGTCTACAGGAACCCAGTACTGTGCTGTTATAACTAGGGATTCATGTCTGGTGTGGAATGGCAAAAAAACCTAATTGGCTTCAAGACTGAGCTTGTTAAGTTTATGGAGGGAATGATATGATGAGATGGCCTACACTGGTATGTAGTGATCTGCAGCTGCTAGCAGCATATATCTCCAATGGCTGGTAATGGGACACTAGATAGGGAGGCCTCTGAATTACTACAGAGAATTCTTTCCCAGGTGTCCAGCTGGTGTGTCTTGCTTACATGATCAGGGTCTAACTCGGACGAGGGCCATATTAGATTTTTGAAGGGGCTTCGTGGGCTGAAGCGACTGTGAGAGAAATTAAATATATGCAAATATGCAAAATCATTAAACAGCACTACTGTGTCAGTGTTGCATTAATTCTAAATCAGGTATAGAAGCTAATCGATGCAGGTACTATGAAATCACACAAAATATTTGTCAATATATTAAAAATCATTTCACACTTTTATTTTATTTCTAAAAACTCACATTTGTATCATACAAATACTGTTTGGTTCTATTAGTGCTGTACTTAAAATTTAACTATTATGAAAGTGTTAATTTCCGTCTTCTTTACTCCATTTATTGGAGATGTAATTAAGCATCTGGCTTGTGTTTTTACTCTAAGGCAGGGTCTGTGCCAGCTCGGCTGCAGCAGCAACTCTCCTAAGTTGGCTCCCCTTTTGGGGGGGACACTGGCTCCTGGGGACTCTCACCCCTCTGCACAGCTCAGCTGAGCTACATGCCCTCTACCCCCTCCCCCCCCGCACGTGAGCTGCTGCCAGCAGCCCCTCCCCCTGCCTGCTAGGTGTGCCTACTCAGCTGCAGCCTGTCTATTTGCTTCTCCCTGTACCTATTCGGCTGCAGCAACGATTCTCCCCTAAGTTGGCTCCCCTTTTGGGGGGACACTGGTTCCTGGGGGCACTCACTCCTCTACACAGCTCAGCTGTGCTGCCGCCCTGTGTGAACTGCTGCTGGCAACCCCTTCGCCTGCCTGCTCTGCATGCCTGTTGGCTTCTCCCCTGTTGGTTGGAGGGCTGGACAAATGGAAGCCCCGGGCCAGATCTGGCCTGCGGATGTAGTTTGGAGACCCCTGGTCTAACGGATCGCCATATTTGGGATTGGGAAGGAATTTTCACTTGGGTCAGATTGGCAGTGACCCTAGGGGGGGTTTGCCTTCCTCTAGCATGGGGCACTGATCACTTGCAGGTTTAAACTAGTGTAAATGGTGGATTCTCTGTAACTTGAAGCAGCAAAGTGTCCTGTGGCACCCTGTAGACTAACAGACGTATTGGAGCATGAGCTTTCGTGGGTGAATACCCACTTTGTCGGATACCCACGAAAGCTAATGCTCTAATACGTCTGTTAGTCTATAAGGTGCCACAGGACTCTTTGCTGCTTTTACAGATCCAGACTAACATGGCTACCCCTCTGATACTTGTAACTTGAAGGCTTTAAAACATGATTTGGGGACTTCAGTAACTCAGCCTGAGGTTGGGGTCTATTACAGGAATGTGTGGGTGAGGTTCAGTGGCCTGCAATATGCAGGAGATCAGACTAGATGATCATGATGATCCCTTCTGACCTTAATCTATGAGTCGGAGTTTTAGTCGTTCCAGCATGAAATGTAAAGGGAGTAGCAAGTGTACGAAATGACTAATGAGGGGTGGAGGTGGTGGTAGAGGCCAGTGAGAATTCTGAACCTCTGTTTTTATCCCTGCTATCAGAATCTGAATGAGCACAGAGGTGAGGGAACTGCAGGGAAGCTGACTTCCTTTGTTATAAGCCTCCAGAAATCACGAATGGAGCCAGAGGAAACACTAGATTCATATCTGGATGATGTTAAGATCAACATGTATTATATTTGTCCTAAGCTCGCTGGTCCACCGTCCTTTAAAACGGATTTAACGAAAGATATGGCTAGAGTCTGGAAAGTATCTGCAGTATGCTAACACAATACTTTTTCCTACCTATAGGATTGGGATTCCTCTTTAGTGAAGGCTGTCAGACTGAAGAAAAGAGAGAAACGGGTATGTTACATTCTTTTCCGTTAAGTGGTTGGAGCAGTCAGGAGTAACAATAGGTAGCACTGTGGCTACATGTGGTAGTTCAGCTATTATAATAGACTCTTTGATCTGGTGGTCACTGTCCAAGCTCAGTCATATCAGACCACCCAGAAATGCACTCTAACATGCACCATGGGCAAGAGATGGAAGGCGTCTTCTAACTTAGTTTATAGAACTGGACTACCTAGATGAATAAATCCTTAATTTTTTGCATCCAAAAATTCAGCACTGTTGTGTGGATTCTGATGAAAAGTTTGGAAGTAACTTTCACTTGTCAGCTGTAGATGATGAAGTGAATTCCCACATCCCATGCTACACTCACCTGCATCTTACAAGCAGAAAGTTACTTGGAGTGAAGCTTCTTGGTGGACTTGCTGTATCTTTCTAGTAACATGAAACTAGTAATAAGAGGAAATTAAAGATAGGTGTTCCCATAATAAAAGTAGGCTCAGGATTTGTCCTACTACCCTGCAGTCAGCATGTGGGGTGGGCAGGGAAGAGGGACCAAACCATCAGAAGAGATAGCTGTCTTATTGGGGAAAGATTTGGTATTTGCTTCCTGTTTTCCAACAGCACTCCCATTCCTCATATTGAAGAGGGAAAATTCCTTCCCCTGAAGGTCTTGGTGGTAGAGCATTCAGTTGGTCAGTCAAACTTCTTGGGAAGATCGTGTGCTGAACCATTTCTACTGGTCAGTTAGGCTGCCTTATTGCACAAGTCTTCATGTCCTTACTAAATAGAAATCATTATGGACTTCAATATCTGCAAATGCTGCAGTGGAATTTACCCCAACCCTTCAGGAAATGTGGTGTGATGCTCTAGGGTTGATGCCCCCAATCTTGTTTAACACACATTTTTATTTTCAGCGTTCTTCCAGACAGTTCATAGAAGGCCCCCCAGGTCCTTTAAAAAAAAACCCGATCAATTGGTTCCACAGTGGACCAGGTATGTGAACCCAGCTGAGTTTGTGTGCATCTTAAAATCTCTTGTCAGAGGTGGCTGTATTTGTGTAGCCCCCAAATGCAGTAGGATACTCTGTGAAACTAGAGCTAATATAACAGTTTCACAGGACAGCAACTCATGGAGTCACAGCTAATGCCAGTCACATATTTTGGAAATTATCTTCCTTTTCTATCCCTCTGGTGTCTGACACAAAATTAAATCAGACATATGATTAAGTTGTACACGTTAATGCAATATATGTGATCTTCTGGGGCCAATAAAAGCTAAATATCCCTTTCCATATCATTTTGCCATCACTAACCATACAGCTCTTTCATTTCAGGGAAACGAGTCTATAGTTGCAAAAACGACACTTATGGTCCCTAATGATGGCGGCCCAATTGAAGCTATCTCCACTATTCAAACTATACCGTATCATCTCAGAAGCCGGAGGAAGACAGGTAGGTATATGTATGTCTGCGTGCTGTCCCTTATCCTGGTTTTAATGCACAATGCTGTCACTTGTCACTAAGTTTCATGAATCTTTATTTGCCTGTGTCTGCAGACACTGAAACAAATGGGGATGATCATGTTGAAAAGTTATTTTGAAAAAGGGTAGTCTGAGGGATCTTAATGGCTATTAGTAAAGTTAACAGCAAAGACCAGACCTTGTTTGCTGGACCACACTTCACAATGACCAACTTCACAATAAACAAACTAGGCACACACAGTTTTTCTCTGCCATCTCTTTATTTGTTAAATATAACTGGGCTAGTAAGTGTTAACATATAGGTGAGGAGGATGGAAACACAATTCCAAGAAAATCTTTGTTCCCTCCACCTGCTGCCTCCCATTTCTCCTATAATTAGCATTAAACAGGTATCTTGAAAGCTAGTAATCAAATAATAGTCTCTCTCAGGTAGCCTAATCCTGGCTTTTGGGGAAACTCTCTAAATTTAGCTTGTTCTTTACAAAAAAAAATATAAACATTTCTTTGAAGGTTGGATTACAGAATGATCTTTAAATAGGATCGAGGCAAAAGAAAAAACCAAACAGGGGCATTTTCCTTTCAGACCCTCTGAAACAGACCATAGTTATTTCTAGTCCAGAGAAAATCAAAATGAAAGACAAAAGCCAAACTTCTTGCTTTTAGCCTTCTCTTCCTGGCCATCTCCAAATAAATGACTCTAACCGCTAAAAAGTCTCTTTCATAAATCTTCTGTATGGAGGTATTCTGATAAATCTAACACGAAGTGCGTGTGTGTGTGTGTGCGGGGGGGGGGGGGGGGGCTTCTAGCATTGCTTTTATATATTCATAAGCAAAGTAATTGCTCAAAGAAGTTTGGTATACTAGAGTGATTAGAAGTACACAATGCGTATCCAATATAAGAACTATGTGCCTGTATTAATGCTTATGTGGTAGCACTTATTCTCTCAGTTAACCCAAGATGTGCTGCTCCTGGGCAATAATAATTGAAGCATGTTGCCCTAATTCTCTGATTTTAATTGCTTTCAAAAGTAATATGGCTTTGCTTTCAGTTTTAACACACTAATGCACCATACTTTTTGCTTGGCTTTGGAAAGCATGTCTGCCAGAATGATTGCCTGTGAGGTAGATAGGAACACAAAACTGTATAATTAACCATTAATTGCCAGTTGTATCTTGTAACAGCCTCTGCTGGTTGCACTACCTTTAGCATAACACAGATGCTAGGTGCAACTGGCAGTACTTGTTAGGTCATGGATATCCCTCAGTCATTCATAATAATTTCCTGCCAGTTCCAAGACACTTGACTCAATCATTATATAGTCTTTATACTGAAAACAGAAGGCTGGAAAATTATTCTACAGATCTCTCTCTGTCTCTTTCAGCCAGTTTACAACCCTGGAATAGTGACTCAAGCTTGGGCAGTAGGCAGCTGGAATCCAGATCTGAAACTGATGGATCTAACACTCCTCAGAGCAATGGGGGGATGAGGCTGCACGAATTTGTATCGAAGACGGTATGTGTACTGGCAGTCCTGAAAGAGATTCACGGGACATACTGCTGTACATCCCTCTGAGTGCGGGCTAGTGCACAGTGTCAGTTATCCAATCTGGTGTTGGCAGTTTCAGCTCTGAACTCTGACCCTGAGTCCTCATGCAGGCAGAGCCGTCCCTTGGGTACGGCAAATCGGGGTGAGGAGGTGAGGTGAGAGATGGGCAAGCGGGGTGGACAGATGAGTGGCGGGGGGAGGGCATGGAGGAGCCCCCTACCAGAACCGACCCCTCCCGTCAGCACCACCTCCTCCCTCTCACTGCTTGCTGCGGATCAGATGTTTAGTGGTGTCAGGAGGCGCTGGGAGGGACACGGGAGGAGCAAGGGCACAGCATGCTCGGGGAGGAGGTGGAACTGGGTGGGAAAGGGGTGGGAGTGGAAAGAAGCAGGGTGGGGGTGAGGCCTTGGGGGAAGGGGTGGAGTGGGGATGGGGCCTGGGCAGAGCAAAGGGGGGGTGAGAAGCATCCCCTGGTAGATAGGCACCAAGTTTCTAATGTCCCAGGCCCCGCACCACCGCTGGGGACTGCCCTGTGTGCAGGCATATATCTTTGTTAGCTCCTGGTGTGAAACATCTTGCACGGCTATGCTGAAGTTTAACAGCTGACAATTCAGCCCTTGAGATCCAGAGTTTAGACTTCCCATGCATGTCCCAATGACTGTAAGAGATGTCATGATGGTTGGAACTAAGATGATCAGGGTTTACTAGAAGCAGAATCACCAACCATTGACAAGGGCTTATTTAACTCCCAACCCTGTTATTCTGTCACAATGGTATCTGTGCTTTGCCATCAATATAGAACAAGAAACTCATTCAATATACCCGTGCAGCTAAACTGTATCTATTGTTTTGTTGCATTATTACCACTTCCTCACACACAGGCTCTTTATTACCAGGTTATCAAACCAGAGTCATGCGTTCCATGTGGAAAGCGGATAAAGTTTGGGAAACTGTCCCTGAAGTGCAGGGACTGCCGTGTGGTGACTCACCCAGAATGTCGGGACCGCTGTCCCCTTCCCTGCATCCCAACATTAACAGGCACTCCTGTCAGAACTGGAGAGGTATGGCTTTATGTGAAATGAGCTTTAAATCCTGTCGCTGCCACAGCAAATGAGCTAATGCCTATTTGGGAGAACTAGACCTTGCTTAAGGACTCCAGGAATCTTATATACTGGTTAACTTGTTGCTGCATTATGTGGATTGTCTGCTTTATTACAGATCTAATAGATATACATAAATGAGACTGTTAAATAAAGCCAAGAATAGTAGGAATGTGGTTTTTTTGGAGGGTGGAGAATTGTATGTGGTGACTCTGAAAGTATGTGGTGGAGGCATTTTGTTCTGATTTTACAAGTAGTCACAGAAACTATTTCTGGCTGTGCTTGTATCTTGTTTCCAGTGCAGCCTTGTCTGTCAACTGAAGTTATTGGCAAAGTTATTTTGCTTAAATTGGAACCTTAAGATGCTTTCAGGTTGGTGAATGATGGCACAGCTAATCTTGTCCTTAGGAATCTCTTGCTTGTTTTAGGCTAGATCCCTCTTTTTTGACCACTTACAGTAGTACTCGTTCCCATTGTCTAAACATTTCTAGTGAACTTAAGATCTTGATATCTAGGTGCCAGAGCTATCTGCTTTATTAAATGGTAATATTACTTGCCCTCCTTTCCCTTCATATCTGCTGCATGGTCCATTTTCCACTGGCCTGTGAAGCAGGAGTCTTTTGCCTGAGCCTCTCGTGTATGATAACTCCACAGGTGCAACATGTCTTAAGTTAAACTCAGTTCTTGGCTCTCCATTGCCTATAGAGTAAGACTGTTGTATGAAGGACTTCTGGATAGATACTGTTTTAGCTCTCTACAGGAGCACATAGTATTTGTCCTCTCTTTGTGCCCATGGCACCTACCTCTGTCGGTCTGGGGAATGAGAATCTAGTGACTGCTCCTAAGCCTAGATCTGTTGGGATCTCCTGAGCACTTCCAGTGTCCTGAAACTTATAAATGTCAGTGTTGCAAAATCAGTCTCTTCCTTCTTATAGGGGACACTGGTGGACTTTGTGCCCATGACTCCGCCAATGATTCCTTCCATTGTAGTGCATTGTGTGAATGAAATTGAGCAACGAGGGCTACGTGAGGTAAGAATTACCTGAAATCAGTGGGGGTACTAGTGAAACAAATTTGGCTGTGATGTTAGAGCCACAGTTGGTTAATCTGAGGATCTCTTGTTTATGATGCTGTAGATATACACAGTGCTGTTCAACACATGAGTCATGATGAGCAAGTTACAGTCCCTACTCAAGAGATCTCACAGTTCACAATGGGGGCAGGAGACTGTTTTTACTGAAGAATCTAGACTTTGCCTTCTCAAGATGTTTGGGCAGGTGAAGTCCTAACTTTCGGCATTGCTCTGTAACAGACAGGCCTATACCGAATTTCTGGCTGTGACCGGACAGTAAAAGAGCTGAAGGAGAAGTTCCTTCGAGGGAAGACTGTGCCCCTGCTCAGCAAAGTGGATGATATCCATGCCATCTGTGGCCTTCTTAAAGACTTCCTGCGCAACCTAAAGGAACCCATTCTCACATTCCGGCTAAACAAGACTTTTATGGAGGCAGCAGGTGAGGCGAGCCAAATGCCATTGGCAGCTGTAGTGCCTGAGGGTCCATTCTTAGACAGATCCATCTGAATTGGCAATCCTTCTTGGGTGTGAATGTATTGGCAGTACTGGGTATACTGTAGAGAGATCTTCCTTCCTACCATAGATCTGCTTCTACAACACTGCCTGATGTTAACTTTGTTATAGTGAAGTATCTCATCCAGGTCTTTGAAAAACTTTCTCTGATAAGTAATCTGCCTTCCAGCTGCAGCTGTCTCATTCTGTGGATATTATCATGTAGGCTCTAACATTAGGAGGATACTCACTCTCTAGATCCCATATTTTTAGATTAATCCTTAAATAATCCCAGTTTTTTATTTTTGGAATTAATCAATAGTTTTGGTAGTCAGTATCCTGTTCAGGAATGATGCACAAGTTTCGTGCAGTCTTGAAGCTATTGAACATTTTTACAGAAAATCTTTGAAATCCGTGTCCAACAGAGAGCTAACAATACTTACAGTGCTGTTCACCAGAAGATTTCAAAGCATTTTACGCACATTAAGCCTCGTAACACAAAACCTCTCAGACACTGGTATTAGCCCCGTTTTAGATGAGGAAACCAGAGCACAGGTCTTTAAATGACCTTGCCCAAGGTTAGATAGTATCAGTGTTAGAATTAGAACTCAGGAGCATGGGACCCAGAATCTTAACACCCTCCAGCACTGTGATGGAACATACTGCTGTCTGAGGAAAATGATCCTACAGGCCTCTCTAATCACTTTCTTTTTTTATTTAAAGAAATTCTGGATGAAGACAACAGTGTGGCTGCCATGTACCAGGCTGTTGGTGAACTCCCTCAGGCTAACAGAGATACACTCGCTTTCCTCATGATTCACCTTCAGAGGTGGGTTCAGCCAAGTTAGGAGTTCTGGAAATGGGGGAAAAAGAGATGATGCTGTAGTTCTGTTTCTACAGGCTCACACTGGTGGTTGAGTGACAGGGGAGTCTTTACCTGGGACTATTTGCAAATTCAGATATAATTGACATCAGCTCACATTATCAGGGTTTTCTGTCTGAGTAAATTTTGTTCGCAATGTCCTTTTTCTTTCTTTCTTGTCTAGAGTGGCTCAGAGCCCAGACACTAAAATGGACATCACCAACCTTTCCAAAGTCTTCGGACCGACAATAGTTGCCCATGCTGTGCCAGATCCTGACCCCATGACACTCTTGCAGGACACTAAACGACAACCCAAGGTAGGTGATTAGTAATGACACCTGGTAGAATGTTGATGTGAGACACATGAAGTGTCCTGTTAAAGAATCAGATTATACTGGCATCTGGTGCTGTTGTCCTCTGGCTCATCTGATACCACTTTTAGGCTGAATGAGTTGTAAGTTTCTGGTATGGTGGGGAATTGTGTGCTAAAGTGTGTTTCTGTAGGTGGTAGAGCGGCTGCTGTCACTGCCAGTGGAATACTGGAGCCAGTTCATGATGGTGGAGCAAGAAAACATTGACCCAGCGCATATAATTGAAAACTCCAATGCCTATTCCACTCCCCGAACACCAGATGTTAAAGGTAGCCCTGGAATGTTGCTCTATCAGATCTTCAACTATGGCCAAACATCCACTTTAAAACAATGACCTCAGATCAGTCTTTTGTTAGATTGTGTTGGAACAGGCTTGCCAAACTGTGTAACTCCTCCTCCTCTTCCACCCTCCAGTTACCATACCGCCTTTGACACTGATGGTCATGGCTCTTTATCCCTGATATGGCATTTCAAGTGCTGTAGCCAAGTTGGTTCCAGGATAATAGGAAAAACAAGTGGGGTAAGGTAATATCTTGTGTTGGACCAACTAGTGAAAGAGACGAGCTTTCGAACTACACAGTGTAGCTTGAAAGCTTGTCTCTTTCACTAACAGAAGTTGGTCCGACAAAAGACATGCTCACCCATCTTGTCTCTCTAATGGCATTTCAAAACAGGCATTCTTTCGTCTGTTTTACCCACCTCCCAGCCTCAGGAGGAGTATTGCTTTTTCACACCGAGGACATCATTTTGCTCTTAGTCCCCAGCCTAAGCCTAACTGTTAGCATTCACCTTGATAACCAAGCATCTGTAACACCTGCTGCCTTTAGTGCTGTAAGTCTGAACGTCAAGTTACAAAGAAGCTTTTAAAGAGTTAAATATCTATCTGCGGCATCATCAATTGGTGCAATATTACAAGGGCATTTGGGGGGGAATGGGGAGGGAAGTAGCTTATGACAGGAAAGACAAGCTTCTCTCAAACTTCAGCAAACCTTGTGGAATACTAACACATTTTTACATACAAAGTGTACTAAGCAGTGACTCCTGCTTCCCTTAGCTTTGCTGTTGTGCCTCTATTTTTATAGAACATATCGGGCCAGTTTTTCTGCTGTTTTCACTTGTGTAAATCTGGAGTCCCACCACTGACTTCAGCAAAGTTGCCCTGATTTACCATATGGCAAAGAGGCAAAATATAATCCCATTACCTTAGTTTAAGAAGAAACATTGTATGTCAGTTATGTGCCTGTTCTAATGACTCTTGCTTCCTCTGTCGGAAGTGAGCATGCTGGGTCCTCTCACTACTCCAGAACAGCAACTGACAAAGACTCCTTCATCTAGCTCCCTGTCCCAGAAGGTCCGATCTACGCTCAGCAAGACTACCCCGAAGTAAGTGGCACTGCATACTTTGGGATAGTAAAATCAAATGCTAAGGCCATGTCTACGCTAGAGAACTTACAGCCACACAGCTATATCAATGCAGCAGTGCTGCTGTAAGATTGATTGTGTAGCCGCTCTATGCTGATGAGAGGGACCTCTCCTGTTAGCACAATAAAACCACCTCCTCAAGCGGTGGTAGCTATGTCGGCAGGAGAAGCTGTTCACACCAGAGCATCTCTCGGTGTAACATATGTTGTTCAGGGAGGTGCTTTTTTTCACATCCCTGAGTGACATAAGTTATACCAGCAAAAGTGGTAGTGTAGACATGGCCTTAATCTGAGCTACTGTCTCAGTCCAAATAATATCATGCACTATATTTTACTGTTTATATATCCCAATAAACTAAAGGTTGCAATAGGGTTTTGTGGACAGTATGAGTCTGGGAAGCAAGAAACTTTGGCCTTTAGGGGATAATACCTATCTCATGATTACAGAGCATTCATTGAGTATTGCACAGTGCTTGGTGTTTGTGTTTTTTTTATAAGAGACTAATCAACTGCTTACTGGGGTGGAGAGGGGCACTACTCCATGAGAGGGGTGGAATATATATATGGCGGAGAACTAAAGTGGTTGAGAAAGTTGCCGGGCCTTGGATCTGCCCTTCCTCAATGCAAATTTCATAACAGTAGGGGGCTCCATGAAAGCCACCTGCCTTTCATCCATGCTCCTTTATAGCTCTTAATGTAGCTGGCCAGAGGGGCAGCTTGTGTACAAGTCCAAGCTTCTCTCCCTAGCTTCCATGGCACTCAGTTAAACAGAATGCCTGTACTTCAGACTCCTAGGAACCAACAAAAGGCAGTCCCATCATAAGTAGTATGTGACCTTGTGAGCAGGGAGGGGGGACCACAAACAAATCAAAATTAAAAAGGAGTGTGAAAAAAGCACAGGATGGTGAATAAAGATAATGGCACTGTACATGTGAAGGTGCTAATTCACCAGCCCATCACAAGGAGGTGCTCTAATGGCAGGGCTAGGAATTATTGCTTTACAACAGATCCTTATCTCTGTTTAATTAGATTTGGGAGCAAAAGCAAGTCTGCAACCAGCCTTGGACGCCAGGGATACTTCTTTGCCTCTCCTATGCTGAAGTAAAATGAACCTGCAGATTCAGCCGTTTTATAACGTTTACAGCCCACATATGCATGACTACAATAAAGGACTAACTGCCCTTCACTACTCTCAGCAGCCTGTGTACTAGGGTATAATCTTATTACTTTTGTTTTTAGCTTAATTGAGACTTTTAATCAAGAGTTTTATTGTGCAATGTATTTTATTAAATATTTAGTGCCATATTGCATCTAGCATTAGTGAGTAAACTCACTGGCAAGATCTAGTCAGTATGTTAGGGCAAATTGCCAGAAAAATATTTTAATTTGAAAATATATATCTTTCAATGGGAAGCTGGCCTCCATCTGTTTAAGAGCACCTTATTGGAGTTCCATTTAAACACTTTTTGAAAACTATAAGGCACCATTTTGCACCAGGAGGAATCCTATCTTGTTCCAAGAGAACTGCCATAATCCTTGGGGAATGAGTGCTGATCCTGTGTATTGGGAAGCAGTGAATGCTGAGAAACACTTGTTCTTCCTTTTGGAAGTCTATTTTTAGTGAAGCCAGTGTCTTTAAAAAGTGAGAACTCTTAAAACTTGATCATGTGAAAAATTACAAAAACCAGTGTTCCATAATGTGCCTAAATCCGACATAAGTCTTGAGACTTATTTGTGTATTTTATAAAGTGGCTCAGCCTGTAAATATGTTACTGAAGTTTGCATCTATCTTCAGTACAGGCCAGTAATTTTGGCCTCTGCTTCTACAAAAGCTAGTTTGGTTTGTTGTTAATGAGTTGCCACTTGGTATGTGACTTATACAGCAGAATTACATTAAAAATATCTGCTGTCTGTAAAGAACAGTTTTATAAATCAGACTGTCGGCAGATACTAGCACAAAGAATTATTGGATTGGTACTGTGGGTGCTTTAAAAAATAGTATTACCTTTCTTGATTTTGGGATGGATATGTTTGTTAATGACAATTTTCCAAATTCCAGGATATGAGATAGAATGCTAATTTACCTAGCCCAGTGTTCCACCAGAAGACTTGTTAAACATGTACCAATACTTGTAAACATGACTTCTCTGTATTAAGTTCCTGGAAACTGTACTGACTTCTGCCTGTAAGAATCATGTACAGTTGGTATATCTGAAAAAAGTAAAATCACACTTTTCTAATGAGGCCCAGGCTGCTTTGTATTTTGGCTAATGCATTTCCCTTATTTGTGTGTTTAACATGGCATGTTTCAGACCAAAGTTCATGCTAGGCCTGAGATTCTCTCCACGCTTTCTTTCTTTCTGCTGCTGCCCCCCACAGCAACCTCCCAAAAAAGACTTCCCTCCCACCTCCTTTGAAATACTTCATGAGCCAGAACAGTCCAGGAAACAAATATTTTCACCTTGCTTGCTCAGGACAGTTGATCACTGTTGGATGTGATCCGATATATCAATGACTGTAGTATGAAGGTAGGTAAAGAAATAGATTTTCTGAGTCAGCAGAGACTAGAAATAATCAGGTAACACAACTTGAGGGAGAAGAGAAGTCTATGGACTTGTAGGTGAGGGGAGAGGCCCCCACAATCTTCTAAGTGGCAGGAGATCATCTTGTCCTCCATTGCCTATTACAGGCTCCCCTAAACTTCAGGGGTGTGTGGGTGTGTGTCAGGGTAAGGTTCTGACCATCCTTACTGATCTGTTTTAACACGAATGGTAATTGTTCTTGCCCAGTCTGTGGTGTTAGTACAAGATCAGTGTTCCATCTAATTTTTCCCCACTCATGTGCAGAATGAATTTTGTTATGTGCACCAATATGGAGGTGACATGGCTCAGGGTGGGGTCAGAGGTTTGGACTGTGGGGGTGTTGAGGGCTTCAGCTGGGGGTGCAGGCTCTGGGATGGGGCCAGGGACTAGGGGTTTGGGATGCAGGCTGCCAGGGACTATGGTGGGAAGAGAAGATTCCACCCAGCTCGCTCTCCTGGCAGCAGCACTTGGGCTGGCGGTGGTAGGAGAGGTGCCTCTCCCCTGGCCGCGGCAGGTCCATGCCAGGGCTGGGTTGGGGCCGGGGGAAGGGCACCTCTCCCCTGGCCGCAGCAGGTCTGGGGCAGGTCCGTGCCTGAGCACCTTTACTGGGCTTAATAGGCGCTGCACGGCCATGGGAACTTAGCTACCAACTGTTTAGATTTTACAAGAGATGAAGGGAGGCTAGAGAACTACTCAAGTGTGCCTTTCAGGGCTTTTTTAAAGTCTGATAGAATGTACGGCATCACTTGGGATAGGGATGACGTAATTACAAATGCTATCACACTAAAGAAGCAGATGTCATCTTGAACTAAAAGAAAGGAGGGGAGATAGCCTTTTAAGGGTAAGCAATCCACTCCATATTGAAACTCCAGAAAACCTATTAAATAGTACAGCTTGCATAAGGAATTGTACTCCACTTTTCCATCTGCTTGAAGTGCTATAGGAGGACAATGGCTTTCTAAAGTAGGTACCTTTTATGTCACCCTAAAGCTGTTTATCTCTGTAGTGTTTCCCCTTTTAGATGCACTTGCTAATGTGACCAGCCATGGGTATAGCATTGCTATGTAGACATACTCTCTGTGCCTCCCTTCCCATTTGTACAATAGGGGTAATAGTACATCCCTACTTCACAGGGGTAGTGTGAAGATAAATACATTAATAACTGTGAAATACTTAGATACTATGGTAATAGGGAGTATACAAGTACATAAAATAGAAACATAGATTTCCAGTCCCTTGCTGTAATCTAGATTACACTCCCTTAAGCACAATTTGCCTCTCTAAGCCTTTGTTACAGACTTCATTTAAATATGGCATTAACAAATCAACACGTCTTTAGTACCTTGCGGCTGGGAAATCTGTCAGGTCCAGTTGGTTTCTGCTTTTTTTTATAGCCTTGACAGTGTCCTTTTAATCCCCTATGCTTATGCTTCATTCTGATGTATATAAATCCTTGTAAAAATTGCACACAAAAGCTCTTGCAAATATCCTGAAAGGCAATAAAAACTTGACCATTAGAGTTCTGAATAGAGAGGAGATTTAACATCTGCTGAGCTTCAGACAAAAAGATTGACAAGGTAATTATTACCCAGATGGAAATTTTCTCTCTCGTTCTTATCTCTTCTGTATCTTGGTGGAAAAAAATACAAGAGATCCATTTTACTGGAGAAATAGATCTTATTTAATGCTCCTAGTATTTTCTGTTAGTGTCTAAAATTGGCAGCAATCGTGAGGAAATAGCAAGGTCAGGAAGACTGGAAAGCAAGATGAAAAGAGAAATTTCTTCAGTGATAGAGAGTTGTATGTATAAAACCGGTGAGGCTGCTCTGGAAAAGGTCTGTTAAAGGCTCTGCTCTCTCAATAGTGCAATCTGGACACTCTGGGATGCTTGTTCCAAGTGGGAAAGTCTAAGCATAAAGTCTGAAGAAATATCTGAGGAACTTTGGTTTTAAAAATATTTTAAAATGCTCACAGGAAACAGACAAGCTTGAAAGTGGTTAAAACAAAGAGGAACACATCATGTTCTGAGGCTTAACTAATTAGCACTTGATTGTTGGCTGTACAAAGTATTATTAGCTGTTGATGTGCAAAATGTTATTGGCATCATTATGATGTCTGAATAGAGGTCATGAGAAGTAAAACAATGGGAGGCAAATTGAGAATCGTGAGAAGAGCAATTCTTGCTTATGTCATCTGTTTCTCTGCTAGTGATCAACCAATAGAACAAATCAAATGAGCCAGTTTCGTATGGACAATTTCACTACTTGGTTTGTGTAGTAAGAGGAGGCCCTGAGATATAAACCTTGGTATCAGAGGCCTGGTATGAGGCCTAAGGCCTGAACTAAAGTAATGGTCAAGACTTTGCTAACATAAAGCAGAGTTAAGCTCAACCAGAGGCAGGCCCTGCTCACAGAAGCTGGCAAGGAAAGGGCTGATGCTTCAAGAACATACGTACCTAAAAGGTACTGAACACTAGATATCAGAACATTCACATACTTGCACATTCCACACAGATAACAAGGAACAGGCTGACCCATCCCAATAACAGGGCCAAAAGGGTAATATGATAATTGTTTTGTTCGAACCAACATGTACAAGGTGAGAGGCGGCACCTTACTACGTAGAGGGGTTGTACCTTGCTACGTAGAGGGGTTGCATGTCATACGTCAGGAGTGATGTGTAACTTGTTTGTACCTGTGTATAAGAATGCATCCCTGGGGCGATGTCTTTGTCCAGCTTAGGGGGCAGTCGAAAGTCCCGCCACTGACTGAGCTGAGTCCATTGTCAAGGAGCACATATGTACTGGCTAGCTGTACCTTAGCAGCACCTTGGACTATGTTTGCCGGGGAGCTGGAGCCTGTGCTTTCCTTCGACAGTATACCTGGCCGACGTGCCTTCGTACCTTACGAGACTCTGTGGTCATTGAGGGTTCTCTTCAGGTCTGCTGTGTCAGCTATTTGCGCAAAGCTGGGACAGCACACAGGGAACACACGCATGCAGCAGAGTGATACCAACATTGAGCAGGGCAGAGCACCACCCCGGTAGGATCTGACAACACATCTGACAACAGTTTGTAAAATATACAGCTACAGGCAAGCATGATCCAAGAGGAAGGAAGGTAGTCTAAAGGTTAGAACAAAGGAATGGGAGCTAGGATTTTTAAGGGTCAGGGAGGATGATGTACATTGCACCTATGGATTTGCAGAGCTCTGACATCTGCGGAGAATTGGTGCAGCTCACAGCTCTGATGCTGTAGGGCAGTCTGCAGTACATGCTCACCAGAACTGAGTGGCTCTCACCCAGCCCTCAGACTCTTGCTCAGCTCGCAGAATCACACAGCAGTGGCAATGGCCTGCTGGGCATTCTGGGAGTTATAGTCCCCAGCTTGCTTGGCCCTGGCTGGAGGAGGTAAACTACAACTCCCAGAAGAGAGTGAGCCAAGGGCATTTTTGAAAGCGGAGTGGTTCTCCGTGGCAAGTGCTGTGAGGAGTGTAGTTGTCTCTGCTTAGGGTTGCCAACTTTCTAATCACACACAACCAAACACCCCTGTTTCTTCTCCAAGGCTGCCCCCCCCTGCTCCATTGCTCACACTTCCCCACCCTCACTCACTTTCACCATGCTGGAGCAGGGGGTTGGGGTGCAGGAAGGAGTATGGGCTCTTGGGAGGTGCGGGCTCTGCAGTAGGGCTGGGATGAGGGGTTTGTGGTGCAGGAGGGGGCTCCAGGTTGGGGCAGAGGGGTTTGTGGTGCAGGAGGGGGCTCTAGGTTGGGGCAGAGGGTTGGGGTTCGGAAAGAGGTATGGGCTGTGGGCTGGAAGTGCAGGCTTTGTGGTGGGGCTGGAGATGAGGGGCTGTGGATGCAGGGCCTCCCTGCAGCTTGTGTTGGTTGCAGTTCCCAGCCCTTGTGACCAATGGGAGCTGCGGAGCTGGTATTCAGGGTGGAGGACAGTGCATGGAGCCTCCCACTCCCTAGCCTCCAAGCCCTAGGGGCTGCAGGGACTTGGCGGCCACTTCTGGGGGCAACCTGGGGCCAGGTCAGGTAAGGAGTCTCTCTTAGCCCCAGCTCTCTGCTGCACCGCCATCTGGACTTTTAATGGCCTGGACAGCGGTGAATGCTGGAGCTGTCAAAAACCAGACGCCTGGCAACCCTAACAGTCATGTGTACTTGCATCTTCTCTGCCTAACTTCATGACAGGAGTGAGGTTTAGGACAAACCTTTCTTGTTGGCATCTCCCATTGGCTAATGTAGGCAGTGCCTCACCTCACATGGAGGCTTTTGTGAATCCCATTCTTAGGTGCTTGTCTCACCCCAGTCATTGTGCACGGGGTCAGACACCCAACTCAGGTTTTGTGGATCTCGTTATTCCAGTGTTTTTCTAGGCCCCCTAAGTCCCTTTGTAGATCCAGGCCTGCTGGTGGTAAGGGGATGCACCTGTACACCTGTCCAGCTCTCTCATCTATCCTTCTCTGGCATAACAAGTGGTCTGATCAACTTAGTAGCCAGGTTTTTAGGGGCATTGTAAAGAACTCTGAAAAGGTTTTTGCAAAATAATTTATTTACAAAGTTATAAATACAGAACTGATTCTAAGAAAAACAAAGGAAATGTAAACTGCCAGCAAGTGGAATGTCATTCAGTGGCTGTTGGACTTTGCTGGTTTGACCAGCCTGGTAGAAGGGAAACCATCAAGGGCTCTTGACAGACATTTGCTCCCTGTTTCATGGCTATTGGAAGAAAGGCCTTGGAGGAGAAGGCCTAGGAAATTCCTTGGTTTAGTATGGCTCCCATGAACAAGTGAAATGACTGGATAAGCTTTCAAAACTCTCGTATTGGCTGTAATATCACGGAGACTTAGATCATACAAAAAAGCCACTAACTTGAGAATCCACCTCAGGGGTTAAACAGCCTCATGCGTGTTGGAGCAGGATTTGGTGGGGTGGGGGTGTTCAGTCAATGTTGTGTAGTCATGCAGTACAGACATAGTTTATTAACTTAGTAAATTAAGAAATTTATCAATTATTAGTGATCAGTTATTGCTAATGGTTATAGGTAGTTAGCTCATTATGGCATCTTAGTGTCTTCATTAAAGATGTTCAGTGCATGACTGAAGTGTGCATTGTAAAGTGTATCCACAGCCTGATGCAGTGAGTAACATGAAGTGGGTTCACTGCTCAACATACTGTGTATTTATGATGGATTTCAAGTTTCTCAGGAAGATGAAATACCCAGGGTAAATTCAAGAGCACAAGCCCAGGAAAGGGACCTGTCTTATTCTTTATTATGATGGCAGTGCATTTCTCAATTAAATCAATGGGGCTTAGAGCCCAGCCTTCATAAATACCGTGTTGATCCATTGGAGAGCTGGGGAGGGGAAGATGTGGTTCAAATGATCTTAAGGTCATAAACAGAATGACTCAGTACCATTCCCTGATTAGCTTTCAGTTTTCCTAAGCAAAATTCACCCTGCCACATTTTTTAGAAAATCTTGACAGAGTGCGGAGTGGAGCTGCCGCTGCTACCTCTCCAGCCAGGCTCTCTTAGGCAGCCGCTGCACTGCACAGAGCAGTGACCCTGAAAAGCCACCTTCAGCCATGTGAAAAGCAGCTCTGTCCCACTCCCTACCTATACCCTGCTGCCAGGGACAGTGGATGAATGTGCCGGGGGCAGAGGAGGCGGAGCAGGAGAAGGACAGAGTCTCCACCCCCACTCCACAGGTAACTGGTGAGGTGGGGAAAGCGTGGCAGTCCTCAGACTGGGCTCAGGGTGGGGCGTCACTAGGGAAGGCACTGGGAGCAGGTTCCCTGACCTCTGCTCAACCAGGGCTGGGCCCAGGCGGGCCCAGAGGCACGTGCTGCTCACTGCTGTGGCCCCAACCCCCATCAGGAGCTGGCAGGATTGGCTGCCCTGGCCCAGGAAGATGGGGCTGGAAGCTTCTCCTGAAGGAGACATCACGGGGCTATCACGTGTCCTCCCCTTTATGGTGTGGTCCCCCCGCCCCCGCATGAGAAGGCACGAGTTGTCTATGCTTAGGTCTTTTCCTACCATGATCCTGCACCCACCAGATACCATCAAATATCATGCTCTGTCAGCTCATGGGATAGTACCTGGCCAACTCTAGAATACCCACTTGTCTGTGGGATGCTGTGTGATTAAACCCTTTGTATGACATTGACCAATGACACAGGCTGCCTGTTCTGCTTTGCTTCTTCCATACCTTCTGCCTCCATTTTAAAGGTGCCTTTTAGAATTGCCAGCCTCTGTGAGAGACTCTTCAGGTCAGGATAGAGAAGTACATTATATATCAGAGAAGCAAGAATCGCGCCTGTCATGGGACCCACCCAGAAAATCTGCAGAGATAGGGAGAGAAATAGCATATTATTATTATTAATGCACAGTGATAATGCCTAGAAGCCAGGGCTCCATTGTGCTAGGCAATGATTGTAGCCCCAAATAACTTACATTCTTTGAATGTGTGTCAGTATGGAGCTCTGCTCTTTTTGAAAATTGTAAAAAAATAGGCAACCAAGACTGTCATCATATGTAGAATGAAGGAGAGGTTGATCTCTCTCCCTCTCATTTATATATAATATATATATAAATTATATAATAGGTTGGGCAGGGATAATCTGTGAAGGTTCTTAAATGTAAAGATGAGTAGTTTGTGTTTGATATGGTGGACAAGGGGAGCCAATGGAGGATGCAAAGGGAGGGGTGACGGTTCAAGTGACAAGCCAGAACATAATCTTTGTGGTGGCATTTCAAATGGCTAGAAGTCAAAATAGAATTTGTCAAGACCAGAGAGGACGATTCAGAAGTTGAGATAAGCTGTTGAATATGCAGAGGTTATTCATAATCAAAGATGGGGACTGGGACTCTTTTGGCTAAAATGACTGACTTTAAAATGTTGTAACTTTAATATTTCATTGACTCCTTCACTACTGGCCAATGTTCTAGGAACATCCTGATAGAATTAACTTGGCATACTTCTGAATGTGTCAGGTATGCCCAGCAACATTGCACCTGCCAAGCTGCTGAAAGCACTAGGACATCCTAGTAGAATACCTCTCCTGTGTTGCTGAATGTCCCAGGTATGTCCACTTACTTAAGTTATATGTTTTTGGGCAGGGACCTTTTTATACATTTGTACAATGCCTAGCACAATGGGACCCTAGTCTGTGACTAGAGCTCCTAGGCACTCAGGGCCAGCTCCAGGCACCAGCGAAGGAAGCAGGTGCTTGGGATGACCAATGGAAAGGGGCGGCATGTCCAGGTCTTCGGTGGCAATTCAGTGGCAGGTCCCTCAGTACCTCTCGGTGGGAAGGACCTGCCACTGAAGAATGAAGCGGCGTGGTAGAGCTGCTGCCAAAGTGCCGCTGATCACGGCAATTTTTTTTTTGGCTACGCCATTTGGGACAGCAAGAAAGCTGGAGCTGGCCCTGTAGGCACTACTGCAATACAAATAATAAAAATGATATGTATGTCCAGATATAATGCATCTGCCATGCAGCTGAAGGTTCCCTAATATTGCATCAATTTTAATGCACTAATGACCGCTTTACATCTCTTTGCAACCAGAGTGGTTGTGAGCCTTGCTTAAGTGGAAGCTTAGATCCATCAGATTGCAGCACTCTTTCCCTGCCAGTCCCTACCACTATGCCCCATGCATGCCCTTGTACTGAAGATTTCCTCTCCATCTGCATATTGCTACTAAGTCGTGCCATTAAGAGTTCAGATGGCTGATCTTTCTTCCTGTCTGGCATTCTCATTTCCTAAACCTTGAAATGTGTCCATGCAGCAAATGGTTATATCTGCACAATACCACAAGGTGGCAGTGTGTACAAAATCCTTGTTACATCTGGGCAAAGCTACAGCCGCCAACAAAACTGACAGCAGGCTGCTTACAGTGACCCTATCCTTTGTTAAGGCAGAGATACAGGAACTGAATGGAGGTGGAGAGGGAAGGGAAGTCGGTCCGTATTGGGGTTGCTTGGAAGCATGTTCATTTTCTGTAGCTTTGAGCTAAAATTACTTTAGCCCCATTTCAGTTCTGTGTTGAGATCTGTGGATCACAACTTCCCCACTTCCATGCCTGCAATAGAGTAAATATTAAAAGACAAAATATACTTTGGGCCCTGAATCTTACCCTGATAGTACATGAACATGAGTTTCTCTGTGTTAATTGCATATTTTGATCTTTACCCTAAATATTTATGTGCTTGTGTTGTAAGGGTATGTGTTAGATGTCAAAGGGGAAGTGAAGGGCCCCCTTCTACTCAAGCAGTTTCAACAGGAACACAGCCTTGGGCCTGTGATTACAATTAATTAAGAATGAATGATCCAACCACTCAAACAGCATGGCAGTCATCAAAAGAGAAGAATCCTCCTGGACTGGCTTCTCTGGATGCACAGCTCCAGTGGGGAAAAAACCTGTCAGAGGAACCCAAGAGTGTTTATACTTGGGCCCTGAAACAAAGAAAACTAATGAACAACATGGTAACAAATTTACTCAGATAACAGGGCCTTTCCTACTTAAGAGAGACCAAGACACAGCATTATAGAAGGAAGGTAAGTGGGCTAGAACAGTGACTCTCAATCTTTCCAGCCTACTGTACCCCTTTCAGGAGACCGATTTGTCTTGCATACTCCCAAGTTATGCCTCACTTAAACTACTTAATTACAAAATCAGACATAAAAATACAAAGGTGTCACAGCCACACTGTTACTGAACAATTGTTGACTTTCTCTTTTTGCTATAGAATTACAAAATAAATCAATTGGAATATAAATATTGTACTTACATTTGTACAGCCATATAAACAAGTCATTGTGTGAAATTATAGTTTGTACTGACTTTGCTAGTGCTTTTTATGTAGCCTGTTGTAAAACTAGGCAAATACCTAGATGCATTGATGTACCTATTGGAAGACCTCTGTGTACCCCCAGGGGTACATGTACCCCTGGTTGAGAACCACTGGGCTAGAAGAATAACAGGGCCTGCTGTCACTTGGGACCAAAGTGGGTAATAAAAGACTCTTTGCTTACTAAAACTTGCCTACGTGCGTACACTGTCTGAAATAAGCTACACCTCTACCCTGATATAACGCGACCCTATATAACATGAATTTGGAGATAACGTAGTAAAGCAGCGCTCTGGGTGAGGCAGGGCTGTGCACTCCAGCGGATCAAAGCAAGTTCAATATAACAGTTTCACCTATAACACGGTAAGATTTTTTTGGCTCCTGAGGACAGCGTTATATCGGGGTAGAGGTGTATTGCAGAATAGCTCCGCCTGTGGCCAGTCTATTCTGGAATAATGCACTCATAGAGCAGCTAATTATTCTGAAATAAAATGATGTTTATTCTCAAAAAGGATCCACGTAGGGAGATATTCTGGAATAGCTACTCCAGGATAGATTACTCCACATTAGCTATGCTACTCGATTTCCTTGCGTAAAGAAGTCTTGTCAGAATGTGAGCTGGTTCATTTCCTTTCCTGAAGAGGAAGCCTGTTTAACTTAGCTTGTAGTAAAGCATCAACCTAGAGAAAACTTAATATTGGAGTAGGCTGTTTAGAGTGTTAAAATCTTACTGTATTGCTTTCTAGAATGCCTCGTATTAAATGAGGATATTGATATAATAGGCATCACAGAAACTCGGTGGAATGAGAATAATCAGTGGGACACAGTAATACCAGGGTACAAAATAGATCTGAAGGACAGAACAGGCCATGCTGGTGCGGGAGTGGCACTATATGTGAAAGCACAGAATCAAATGAAGTAAAAATCTTAAATGAACCAAACTGTACCATAGAATCTCTATGGATAGTAATTTCATGCTTCAGTAATAAAAATATAGCAGTAGGGATATACTACCAACCACCTGACCAGGATGGTGATTAGTGACTGCGAAATATTCAGGCAGACTAGAGAGGCTATAAAAATAAACTTAATGGGGATTTCACCTATCCCCATATTGACTAGGTACATGTCACCTCAGGACGGACTGCAGAGATAAAGTTTCTTGACATCTTAAATGACTGCTTCTTGGAGCATCTAGTCCTGGAACCCACAAGAAGAGAGGCAATTCTTGATTTAGTCCTAAGTGGAGCACAGGACCTGGTCCAAGAGGTGAATATAGCTGGACTGCTTGATAATAGTGACCATAATATAATTAAATTTAACATCCCTGTGGTGGAGGAAACCCCACAGCGCCCCAATACGGTAGCATTTAATTTCAGAAAGGGAAACTGCACAAAAATGAGGAAGTTAGTTAAGAAATTGAAAGGTACAGTGCCAAAAATGAAAGCTGCATGGAAACTTTTTAAAGATACCATAGTAGAGGCTCAACTTAAATGTATACCCCAAATTAAAAAACATAGAGAACCAAAGAAGTGCCACTATGGCTAAACAACAAAGTAAAAGAAGCAGTGAGAGGCAAAAAGGCATCCTTTAAAAAGTGGAAGATTAATCCTATAGAGGAAAATAAAAAGGAGCATAAACTCTGGCAAATGAAGTGTAAAAATATAATTGGGAAGGCCAAAAACGAATCTGAAGAACAGCTAGCCAACGACTCAAAAAGTAATAGTAAATTTTTTTTTTAAATACATCAGAAGCAGGAAGGCTGAGGATGTGAGGGAGATTCCCAAACCAGAACCATTCTTTTTTAGGTGACAAATCTAAGGAACTGTCTCAGAATGAGGTGTCATTAGAGGAGGTTTTGGAACAAATTGATAAACTAAACAGTGATAAGTCACCAGGACCTGAGGAGATTCACCCAGGAGTTCTGAAGGATCTCAAATGTAAAATTGCCGAACTACTACCTGTGGTTTGTTAACCTATCATTTTAATTAGTTTCTCTACCAAATGACTGGAGAATAGCTAATATGATGCCAATTTGTGAAAAGGGCTCCAGAGGTGATCCTGGCAATTACAGGCCAGTAAGCCTGACTTCAGTACCAGGCAAACTTGTTGAAACTATAGTAAAAATTATCAGACACATAGGTGAACATAATTTGTTGGGGAAGAGTCAACATGGTTTTTGTAAAGGGAAATCATGCCTCACCAATCCACTAGAATTCTTTGAGGGGGTCAACAAGCACGTGGACAAGGAGGATCCAGTGGATATAGTGTACTTAAATTTTCAGAAAGCCTTTGACAAGATCCCTCACCAAAGGCTCTTAAGCAAAGTAAGCTGTCATGGGATAAGAGGCATGGTCCTCTCATAGATCAGTAACTGGTTAAAAGGAAACAAAGGGTAGGAATAAATGGTCAGCTCTCAGAATGGAGAGAGATAAATAGTGGTGTGTCCCCCAGGCATCAGTACTGGGCCCAGTCCTATTCAACATATTCATAAATGATCTAAAGAAAGGAGTAAACAGTGAGGTGGCAAAATATGCAGATGATACAAAACTACTCAAGATAATTAAGTCCAAAGCAGACTGCAAAGAGCTACAAAAGGATCTCACAAAACTGGATGACTGGGCAACAAAATGACAGATGAAATTCAATGTTGATAAACGCAAAGTAATGCACTTTGGAAAACACAATCCCAACTATACATATAAAATGATGGAATCTAAATTAGCTGCTACCGCTCAATGTGCAGTGGCAGTCAAAAAAACAAACAGAATGTTGAGAGTCATTAAAAGACAGATAGATAAGACAGAAAATATATTGCCTCTCTATAAATCCATAGTATGCCTCATCTTGAATACTACCTGCAGATGTGGTTGTCCCATCTCAAAAAAGATATACTGGAATTGGAAAAGGTTCAGAAAAGGGCAACAAAAATGTTTAGGGGTATGAAGCAGCTTCCGAATGAGGAGAGATTAATAAGATTGGGACTTTTCATCTTGGAAAAGAAATGACTTGGGGGGATATGATAAAGGTCTATAAAATCATGATGGGTATGGCAAAAGTAAATAACACACGAACTAGGGATCACCAAATGAAATTAATAGGCATAAGGTTTAAAACAAACAAAGGAAGTATTTCTTACTTACAATGCACAGTTAACCTGTGATATTCCTTGCCAGAGGATGTTGTGAAGGCCAGGATTATAACAGGGTTTAAAAAATACCTAGATAAATTCATGGAGGATAGGTCTATCAATGGCAACTAGCCAGGATGGGCAGGGATAGTGTCCCTAGCCTCTGTTTGCCAGAGGTTTGGAATGTGCAACAGAGGATGATTACCTGTTCTGTTCATTCCCTCTGTAGCACCTGGCATTGGCCACTGTCAGATACAGGATACTAGGCTAGATGGAGCATATGTCTGACCCAATATAGCTGTTCTTATGTTTGTTCCAACTGCTATATAAAAATACTTTGTTTTAAGAGGCCTGTTGGTCAGTGTCACTGATCACGGGTTTCTGAAGGGAAGCTTAAGGAGGTGTGTAGCAGGGTGCTGCTGCAGAGGCAGCTAATTAGCCCCTGCTCAGCCAGCCCCAATCAGGTGAAATGGATTGGGGCTGGGGAGAAGCCTGGTGCCTGGCCTCTGAACGGGCTGCACCTGTGAGCCTGCAGGTTCAAGGGCCATAAAGGCTGGCTGGCTGGCTGGCTGGCTGGCAGCCAGGGGGAGGGGGGGAGAGAACAGCCAGAGGCATGGCGGTCTCCAGGTTGGGGTAGACTCCCTGTGGAGACTGAGACTGAGACCTGTAAATAGTATCGCTGGTGGTGGGAACTGTGTGTAAATAAAAAGCTACGGGTGCTGCACCCAGGAGGCTCAGAGTGCTTTTTGAGACAGCAGGGAGCTGCAGCAAGGGGGGCAGAGGAAGAGAGCCAGTTACATGTGGGGGCTTGTCCGGGATCCAGTGCCATAGATGCAGTGTGGCGGCCTGGGCATGGAGAACACCCTGCAGTGGCTAGCAGAACAACAAAGTGAAATGCCGAAGACGCTACAGTCTTTGCAGGAGTCCCACCAGGTGGAGCGGCAGGCTCTCCTCGTCCGGCAGGCAGAGCAACAGAAGGCCCTCCAGGATTTCATAAAGGAGCAGTCGATGGCGCAGCAACAGCTCCTGCAGAAAGTGGTGAGTCCTGCTGTGGGGGATGGTACCCGGACCCCAGGCCTCAGCCTTTGTAAAATGGCCCCCGCCGATGACCCCAGTGCCTTTTTGGGCACTTGTGAATGGGTGGCCCTAGGTGCTGGTTGGGACCGGACTACATGGGCCCTGCGGCTGGGCCCTTATCTCACCGGGGAGGCGCAGGCTGCCTATATGGCCCTGACAGAGAACCAAGCCAGGCATTACAATGCAGTGAAGGCGGTGATTTTAGACCGCCTCGGACTGTCAGCCGAGAAATACCGCCAGAAGTTTCGGGCAGCCTGGTGGGCAGGGCATGTGCGACCCTGGGCCTTTGCGCAGAAATTAACAGACTGGGCAACCCGCTGGTTGAGGCCCGATGCCCATACGGTGGGCCAGATAATGGACCAGGTGGTCCTTGAGCAGTTTTTACAGGGCCTCCCAAATAGTGTGCGGGTATGGGTGCAGTGACACCAGCCGGCCACTCTGGAAGCAGCGGTACAAACGACTGAGGAATATGCGGAGGCTGACCTCCCAGTGAGGGAACCTCAAGCCCTGCGGGATCCAGAGGGGGCAGGAAGCCCCGTGAACATGGCGGGGTGAAGCCGCTGGACAAGCGACTGGAGGAGCCCAAGGGGACCCTTAGCTGCCCAGGACAGCCCGTGTGTTGGCGGTGCGGGAAGCTGGGACACAAAAGTCGGAGACTGCCCGGTGATGGAGTGTGGGGCGGCGAACTCTTGTGGCTGGACCTGGAGTGGGGTGTGGAAAAGGAGGCATGGGTTGGACACAGTCCTGGTGAGGGTAGGGAGAAAGCCCCAGCGGGGTCTAGTGGACACGGCCTCCGCCCGCTCCTTTGTACAGCGGCGCTTGGTGAGGCCGCTTTGGCTTATCCCCAGGAGACGGATGTGTGTGGAATGCATCCACGGGGATAGGGAGTATTGTCCCGTGGCCCAGGTACCGCTCGAAGTAAATGGGAGGTTTGCCTGGAAGCGGGTGGGGGTACTAGAAGGGTTAGCTTACCCCATGCTCTTAGGGCAGGACTGGCGCTCTCCCCTAAAGGGAAGGGCGGCCGGAGGGGAGCGACCATTAAAGCGGAAGAAGGGAAAGAGAACCCTGGAAAGGGGGAGCCAGATCCTGGGGGAGGTGGACCCGGAGCAAGGGGCAGACCTGCAACCTCCAGGGGAACAGTTGAAAGAGCCTAGACGACAAAGCCAAGATAGCAAACCAGAGGGAATGGCTGGGAAGCCCAGGAAGCTTCCCGGGCCAGACCCGCGGGGGAGGGATGCCCGGGAGGAGATTAAAGACACCACACACGGGGAGGCCCCACAGCACAGAGGTGAAGGGCCTGGTCTGGAAGCGGGGGCGCTGACTCGGGGCAGGGGGCTCACAGTCAACAACTCCAGAGAAATGGGAAGAGGAGCCTCCGGAGCCTGTGGAGCGGCCGGCCCAGCCGTGTGAATGGTGTGAGGACCTCTGGGTAAGCGTGGACCTGTGGGGTACCCCACCCCCTACCTAATGTACCTTTTGTGGGTGGGGTGTGCCGAAGCCCCAAAGGGTTGGTCCTGGGGGCCTCTCCATAGGGCAGGCAGCCCCACCGCATAGTAATATCCTGGGCCAAGGGAAGAGAGGCTGAGGGCGACTAGGCCTGGCACCGGCTTAAGAGGGGAGGTATGTAGTAGGGTGCTTCTGCAGAGGCAGCTAATTAGCCCCTGCTCAGCCAGCCCCAATCAGGTGAAATGGATTGGGGCTGGGGAGAAGCCTGGTGCCTGGCCTCTGAACGAGCTGCACTTGTGGGCCTGCAGGCTCAAGGGCCATAAAGGCTGGCTGGCACTAGAGGAAGGGGGGAAGAGAACAGCAAGAGGCATGGCAGTCTCCAGGCTGGGGTAGACTCCCTGTGGAGGAGGAGAGTAAGACCTGTAAATAGAATCACTGATGGTGGGAACTGTGTGTAAATAAAAAGCTACGGGTGCTGCATCCAGGAGGCTCAGAGTGCTTTTTGAGACAGCAGGGAGCTGCAGCAAGGGGGGCAGAGGAAGAGACCCAGTTACAAGGTGATCTAGCCCTACATGGCAATAAGCAGTTGGTATACAAGGGACCCCGAGCTAAGAGTAGAAGAATCACATGCTTTCACCCCGAGAGAGGTGAGGATAAGAGGCCTAAGACCCAAAGGTGATGCATTAACAGACCAGATAGTGCGACGGAGGCAGGTGTAGCTAGCCCCTTAACAGTGAAACACTGACTGATTACATGAAGATGAAGACATGCCTGCAGAGTGGTACACCCAGCTAAGTCAGACTCCTACGGACCTTTCCTTCCAGGCCTTTGGAACATCTAAAGAGGAGACTGATTCCTATGTGTCCTTCCCAGACTTTACAATGAGCCCAGTGCCTGCTGGGGAAGGAGTTTGGGGATTTAGTAAATGCTGAACTGATTGCATTCAGTGCAGACATAACTGATAACGCTCATCCCATGTTACTCACTGTTGGGTCTCAGTGCCTTGATATAAGGAGCTCCTAGAAACCTGGGATGCAATAAGGCCAAATTTCAACCTCACCCAAGGTATTTTTGAGATGGTAGAGACCTCTAGAACAGAAAGGGAAAGGACATAATGATATTACCCAGTGGACAGTAAACTTGTTGACTATGACAGCAGGGCCAAAAGATCTTGCAGGATTCATGGAGCAGCCAGTGAAGTAGATCTAGTAAACAGATGGGAAAGAAAGTATTAGGAGAAATTCACTGTCTAAAGATGAATGAAGTCCAAACGAACCTCATGTTTGATTTGTCATATCTCTCTGGCTGTAGTTCAGGCAATTAGACATTTACAAATATCTCTCTTCTAGTTATAGTTTAGTCATCATTGCTGTATATTGGGAGAAGCATGGAATTGGCCTATATGGGAGTTCCTCCCACAGTGAGCATCTTGTACTGGAAGAGACTGGGACTGGCATAACAATAAGCTTTCCCCACAGCCAGTACTCCTGCCCTGCTCCTGCCCCACAGCCAGTACTCCTGGCAGGCAGGGTGTTCAGAATTGGAGTGCATGTTTTTTATTTGTTTTGAAACAACCATTAGGTACAAACCCCTCTATGTTTTATGCAGTGCCTAACAAGCTTACCCCAATCAGGTGTCCCAGGGCAACGGATATGCCAATGAATGTGGCTGGGGAGTTGGCATTTCTGTGTCTGTCGGTGGAAGCAAAATAACAAAGAACCAGCTGAAAGGTGAGAATGAGCTCAACAGCAACTGCTTGTCCAGAAGTGATGTTGCTCCGCACCTGGGGAAAGGGATGGCAAAGGGACTCCTTAGGAGATCACAGCAGCCCATTGGCTTCTGCCCACCAGCCACACTAGGTAACGCTGCTGCCTCTCACAATCCACCTCAAAAGCAGGCATCTGCAGTGACATGAGCTCCTGGGAGACTTAAGTGTAACAGTGGGGGTAAGGGGATCTTTCATGGTTTGTATCCTTAATTTTGGAGCCATGCAGTAGCAACTGACCAAGTGTAGGCATGATAAGCACAGAAAGTACAGATCAGGCATCGATGGCAGATTGGTTACTACTGTTCCAAAGTTTTTGTAGGCTATTGGGGACAGATTTTCAGAATGTCTCGGTATCCAGCAGCTCTCATTGAGAACAATGGAGAATTCTACACATGCATACCAATTGAGAACCATGGGAACTCTAGGGTGAAAATCTGTTCCTTATGGCTTAGGTACTATGTTGCTGGGAGCATGGAAAAGCAGAGAGGCAGGCATGTACTCATGCAACTAAAATCCACTTAGCTGGGAATGCGTGGAAATTATTTGAAACATATGTAAAAAGCAGGAATGCTCAGCTGTAGGTCCTATCTGTGGAGTCCATTAAGTTGTTCTGATATCTTGGGTGAGTCCCTTCCTCGTTCTGAGCCTCACTTCTTATCTGTAAAAAGTGCGATAGTCACAGTAATCAATGCCCAATACATGCGGAAACCTTTGCTAAGGGTAATCACTTCCACTAGCCACTCCTTTGGCTTGACTTAAATAGGCACAGATCCATGAGGTATCTAGTATAGTTTTGTTTGACCTGTATTTAAAAACCCACCTGCACTGGACATTCATTTCTAATTGGTCACTGGGCAGGTTTCATTGTAAGGATTAGCCCATTTGTGTTCTCCATCTTGAACAGATGGCAGTGATTTTTCTTATCACAAATCCCCCTCAATCCATACCTACCACAGCACTGGCCTCCTAATATAGAATTGCACCATAATTCAGCGTGGTTGGCAGTTTCTCCTCCTGCAGCAGGGTGCAGGTCAGGATTGAGGTGCATTGACACTGCTATCTGTCACCACTACATATAGCTACATATTAACCCAAGCCTGGACTAGCAGGGGGCCACACAGGTCAAGAATGAGGGGACTGGAAGAGGTGTGTTGGGAAGTTTGCACATCTGGCTCACAGCAATGTTAATGGTCATTCACTTTCATCAGCACTATCAAAAAGAGGGGTGAGAAACTCACCGTGTTAATGCCTAAGCTTCCTTGGACCTCTGCAGGCGTTACTCCATACAGCGTGGCTGCTCCAGCGATGCCTCCAGCCAGCTGGGCAACCATATAGCAAGCAGCTCTTGCCAAAGAGATACGAGAGCCAAGCAGGAAGGCCATAGTCACAGCTGGGTTGACATGAGCACCACTGACATGCCAGGCAATCTGGACCACAGTAGCTGCAGCCAAGTTGAAGGTAATAGAGATCTGTAAGATGGTGGGGAGGGCTGAGGGCCACTGGAGGACTGAGCCCAGGCCGAAGAAAACGTAGATGGAGGTGGCTAGGAACTCAGTGAAGACAGCCTGATAAAAGGTCACAGACAGTACCTCCTTCCACATCCTCTCATGAGCCCGACAGTGAGAGGGACAGAGGGCATTTCTAATGCTGGAGCTCCTTTTTACTGGAGAATATTTGAGGAAACACTATGTAAATAAGTAAACTTGTAAATCTGGGCAGGACCAGGAAATCCAGAACTTGGAAATTCTTCAGCAAAGGAGTGAGTCAGACCTGCCCAGTTCAGCACACATCACAGCTCCTTCCTCACCCCACCCCACCCCACCCCCACCACTACTGATCCAGGGTCTTAGCTCCCAGTATCAGACTTAACCTAGTTTCTGACCTTCAGAAATGAGTGTGTGTTCTATTGCTGGGTTGCCATCTTAGTGTAATGTAGGCAGGGCAGACGAACTCCTGTGGGACACCGGAATTTCATGCACAGACCAAGATCAGTGCACACTCTCCCCCAACCCCCACCACAGGGTTTGTGGGGTTTGGGATCAGAGGAGACAATAGGGGGATTGATGTGAGGGAGTGGATGAGCTGGGGTGGGAGGGACCATACGGATGGGGGAGCCTTGTGGATATTGGGGAGGGCTTGAAATGGGTTGCCTGGGGATGGGAGGCCCAAGTAGGTGGGAGATTTTTATAAGTGAAGGTTCATGGTGGGGCAGGAGGGTGGATGAGTTTGATGGTTGGGGTGCCTGGGTGGGCATTCCCTCATCCCCCACTCACCCCATATGCAGCATTTTGCTCTCATCCTGTACTTGGGCAGTACCTCTTGCTCCTAGCTAACCAGAGGTTCTGCACATGCCCATGGCCAGCCCCCAAATTTGAGTGATAAATGGCATTATCAACTAGTACATGGGAGCAGTGAGGTGGCATGGTGTGGAGGGGTTGGGGGGATTAAGGATGGACCCAGGCAGGTTGGAGTGATGGAGCAGTGTGGGGGAGCATAAGAATAGAGGGGAAGGGAGATGGAGGGCTTTTGGGGTGTTCAGGATGGGGTGATTGGGAGGGTGAAGTTCTCTTGGGATGGGTGGGTATTCCTGGGCTGGGAGAGCAAGGAGGATTGAGAGGGGCTGGACTGGGACTCAGGAGGGGGGTGCCTGCCTGGTTGGTTGGGAGGGACTGGGAAGCCCAAGGGAATTTGGGGGTTGGGGGGTGACCCAGGGAATGGGGAAGCAGGGTGAGGTAGCTGCAGGAGGTTGGGGGAGGGGAAGTTGCAAGCTGGAGATTGCAACTCCCACAATGCTTGGGGGCTGGTGGGGAGCAGCATGGTGGAAGTGCAGAATACAGAGACTGCAACTCCAGTGATGCCTTTGATGGAAACTGGAACTAGTGATCAGTAGGGCCCTTCCAATTTCTGAGCCATGAAAAACATGTCACGGACCATGAACTCAACCCTCCCCCTTTAAATCTGATCTCCCCTGCTGTTAGGAGCCCGGGACTCCTAGCTGCTAGTCCGGCCATGCTGGGGTGAGGGGCATGGGGAACATGAGTTGTCATTCATGTCTTACAAATCCATTAGAGTTCTTTGAAGGGGTCACCAAACGTGGACAAGGGGGATCCAATGGACATAGTGTACTTAGATTTCCAGAAAGCCTTTGACAAGGTCTCTCATCAAAAGCTCTTATGTAAATTAAGTTGGCGTGGGATAAGAGGAAAGATCCTTTCATGGATTGAGAAGTGGTTAAAAGACAGGGAACAAAGGGTAGGAATAAGTGGTAAATTTTCAGAATGGAGAGGGGGTAACTAGTGGTGTTCCCCAAGGGTCAGTCCTAGGACCAATCCTATTCAACTTATTCATAAACTATCTGGAGAAAGGGGTAAACAGTGAGATGGCAAAGTTTGCAGATGATACGAAACTGCTCAAGATAGTTAAGACCAAAGAAGATGGTGAAGAACTTCGAAAAGATCTTACAAAACTAAGTCATTGGGCAACAAAATGGCAAATGAAATTTAATGTGGATAAATGTAAAGTAATGCACATTGGAAAAAATAACCCCAACTATACATACAATATGATGGGGGCTAATTTAGCTACAATGAGTCAGGAAAAAGAGAGGAGGTGTTGCCTTATATATTAAAAATGTACACACTTGGACTGAGGTGGAGATGGGCATAGGAGACGGAAGTGTTGAGAGTCTCTGGGTTAGGCTAAAAGGGGTAAAAAACGCGGGTGATGTCGTGCTGGGAGTCTACTACAGGCCACCTAATCAGGTGGATGAGGTGGATGAGGCTTTTTTCAAACAACTAACAAAATCATCCAAAGCCCAAGATTTGGTGGTGATGGGGGACTTCAACTATCCAGATATATGGTGGGAAAATAACACTGCGGGGCACAGACTCTCCAATAAGTTCCTGGACTGCATTGCAGACAACTTTTTATTTCAGAAAGTTGAAAAAGCTACTAGGGGGGAAGCTGTTCTAGACTTGATTTTAACAAATAGGGAGGAACTTGTTGAGAATTTGAAAGTAGAAGGAAGCTTAAGTGAAAGTGATCATGAAATCATAGAGTTTGCAATTCTAAGGAAGGGTAGAAGGGAGTACAGCAGAATAGAGACAATGGATTTCAGGAAGGTGGATTTTGGTAAGCTCAGAGAGCTGATAGGTAAGGTCCCATGGGAATCAAGACTGAGGGGAAAAAACTGAGGAGAGTTGGCAGTTTTTCAAAGGAACACTATTAAGGGCCCAAAAGCAAGCTATTCCGATGGTTAGGAAAAATAGAAAATGTGGCAAAAGACCACCTTGGCTTAACCACGAGATCTTGCGTGACCTACAAAATAAAAAGGCGTCATATAAAAAATGGAAACTAGGTCAGATTACAAAGGATGAATATAGGCAAATAACAGGAATGCAGAGGCAAGATTAGAAAGGCAAAGGCACAAAATGAACTCAAACTAGCTATGGGAATAAAGGGAAACAAGAAGACTTTTTATCAATACATTAGAAGCAAGAGGAAGACCAAGGACAGGGTAGGCCCACTGCTCAGTGAGGAGGGGGAAACAGTAACGGGAGACTTGGAAATGGCAGAGATGCTTAATGACTTCTTTGTTTCGGTCTTCACTGAGAAGTCTGAAGGAATGTCTAATATAGTGAATGCTTACGGGAAGAGGGTAGGTTTAGAAGATAAAATAAAAAAAGAGCAAGTAAAAAATCACTTAGAAAAGTTAGATGCCTGCAAGTCACGAGGGCCTGATGAAATGCATCCTAGAATACTCAAGGAGTTAATAGAAGAGGTATCTGAGCCTCTAGCTATTATCTTTGGGAAATCATGGGAGACGGGGGATATTCCAGAAGACTGGAAGGGGGCAAATATAGTGCCCATCTATAAAAAGGGAAATAAAAACAACCCAGGAAACTACAGACCAGTTAGTTTAACTTCTGTGCCAGGGAAGATAATGGAGCAGGTAATTAAAGAAATCATCTGCAAACACTTGGAAGGTGGTAAGGTGATAGGGAATAGCCAGCATGGATTTGTAAAGAACAAATCGTGTCAAACTAATCTGATAGCGTTCTTTGATAGGATAACGAGTCTTGTGGATAAGGGAGAAGCAGTGGATGTGATATACCTAGACTTTAGTAAGGCATTTGATACGGTCTCGCATGATATTCTTATAGATAAACTAGGAAAGTACAATTTAGATGGGGCTACTATAAGGTGGGTGCATAACTGGCTGGATAACCGTACTCAGAGAGTAGTTGTTAATGGCTCCCAATCCTGCTGGAAAGGTATAACAAGTGGGGTTCCGCAGGGGTCTGTTTTGGGACCGGTTCTGTTCAATATCTTCATCAACGATTTAGACGTTGGCATAGAAAGTACGCTTATTAAGTTTGCGGACGATACCAAACTGGGAGGGATTGCAACTGCTTTGGAGGACAGGGTCAAAATTCAAAATGATCTGGACAAATTGGAGAAATGGTCTGAGGTAAACAGGATGAAATTCAATAAAGGTAAATGCAAAGTGCTCCACTTAGGAAGGAACAATCAGTTTCACACATACAGAATGGGAAGAGACTGTCTAGGAAGGAGTATGGCAGAAAGAGATCTAGGAGTCATAGTAGACCACAAGCTTAATATGAGTCAACAGTGTGATACTGTTGCAAAAAAAGCAAACGTGATTCTGGGATGCATTAACAGGTGTGTTGTAAACAAGACACGAGAAGTCATTCTTCCGCTTTACTCTGCGCTGGTCAGGCCTCAGCTGGAGTATTGTGTCCAGTTCTGGGCACCGCATTTCAAGAAAGATGTGGAGAAATTGGAGAGGGTCCAGAGAAGAGCAACAAGAATGAGTAAAGGTCTTGGGAACATGACCTATGAAGGAAGGCTGAAGGAATTGGGTTTGTTTAGTTTGGAAAAGAGAAGACTGAGAGGGGACATGATAGCAGTTTTCAGGTATCTAAAAGGGTGTCATCAGGAGGAGGGAGAAAACTTGTTCACCTTAGCCTCCAATGATAGAACAAGAAGCAATGGGCTTAAACTGCAGCAAGGAAGATTTAGGTTGGACATTAGGAAAAAGTTCCTAACTGTCAGGGTAGTTAAACACTGGAATAGATTGCCTAGGGAAGTTGTGGAATCTCCATCTCTGGAGATATTTAAGAGTAGGTTAGATAAATGTCTATTAGAGATGGTCTAGACAGTATTTGGTCCTGTCATGAGGGCAGGGGACTGGACTCGATGACCTCTCTAGGTCCCTTCCAGTCCTAGAGTCTATGAATCTATGAAAGAGATCTTGGAGTCATCGTGGATAGTTCTCTGAAGATGCCCATGCAGTGTGCAGCGGCAGTCAAAAAAGCAAACAGGAGGTTAGGAATCGTTAAAAAAGGGATGGAGTATAAGACAGAGAATATCTCATTGCCCTTATCTAAATCCATGGTATGCCCACGTCTTGAATACTGTGTACACATGTGGTCTCACCTCAAAAAAGATATACTGGCATTAGAAAAAGTTCAGCAAAGGGCAACTAAAATGTTTAGGGGTTTGGAACGGGTCCCATATGAGGAGAGATTAAAGAGCCTAGGACTTTTCAGCTTTGAAAAGAAGAGACTAAGGGGGGATGTGATATAAGTACATACAATCATGAGTGGTGTGGAGAAAGTGAACAAGAAAAGTTATTTACTTGTTCCCATAATATAAGAACTAGGGGCCACCAAATGAAATTAATGGGCAGCAGGTTTAAAACAAATAGAAGGAAGTTCTTCACACAGTGCACAGTCAACCTATGGAACTCCTTGCCTGAGGAGGTTGTGACAACTAGGACTATAATGGGGTTTAAAAGAGAACTACATAAATTCATGGAGGTTAAGTCTATTAATGGCTATTAGCCAGGATGTTAGAGAGTGGAGATGGATGGCAGGAGAGACATCACTTGATCATTACCTGTTAGGTTCACTCCCTCTGGGGCACCTGGCATTGGCCACTGTCAGCAGACAGGATACTGGGCTGGATGGACCTTTGGTCTGACCCAGTATGGCCATTCTTATGTCCTTCCCCTGCATGGTTGCTCTTGGTGGGGAGATCAGACCCATCTCCAGAGGCAGCACAGAAATGAGGGTCGTACCCACTCACTTCTGCACTGCAGCAGCCCAGGAGCTGGGCTCCGGGCTTTTGTTTCTCCCCGCAGCTCCTGCCAGAGCTCTAGATCCAGGTGCGGCTTCCTCCTGCATCTGGGGCAGCCTGGGCTTTGGGTTTCTGCACCCCCCTCACCTCATTGCGACTCCTGCCATGGCTCCGGCACCAAACCCAGGGCTTCCTCCTGGCAGCTGCAGCCGAAGCAGGGGCAGATGGAGCTTGGGGCTTCTGCCCCTCCAGCCAGGGCTCAGGGGAGCCTGGGCTTGGGGCTTCTTCCCCTGCAGTTCCTGCCAGGACTTGGGTGACCGGGTAGGGGCATATTCTGAGACCAGGGCACCCATTTTTCCTGGAGGGCCCCCAAATTGGCCAGTGGCCCCAGCCTTAATCTGTCCTTGGCCTGAACTAACAGCTAGGAGCCCCTGGCTGGGACACTGCCAGTAGCATGGGGGAGATCCTACCCACCTCCATCTCTGGAAACCTCTTCTAACTGCAGAATCTGGGAGGGTGCTACCTTCAGCTCTAAAGGTAGCACAGAAGTGAAGGTGGCAATCTTGGGATCACCTACAACTTTGCAACCCCCCTCATGATTCCATTTTGGGTCAGGACCCCCATGTTTACAATATCATGAAATTTCATATATAAACATCAGAAATTGTGAAATTGACCAATTAAAAAACCCTCTGGCTGTGAAATTGATGAGAATGGATGTGAATTTGGTAGGGCCCTAGTGATCAGGAAAGACCTGATGAGATACTTTGAAAAAAAAACTTCTGTTTGGTTTCAAGTAATAACGTAAGAAAGTTTGTAAGACATTTGTCTTCTGGGTCACCTAACCAGACTAATCCATTACATCCTCAATCATGACATTTCTATTTTCTGAGTCATATCACCCGCCCTCAAGAATTTGGATGGTTATTTCTCAGAATTGCTGGTGTAATAAGGCCTCAAAGTGCACTGATGCAAGAATAGCTTAGGGACCACATTGCAAGTCCAGGCCATAGTCCTCAAAAGCCCCCCAACATGCCAGCCCCCAGCCTATCTGCCATCCCAACATCCTCCGTTTCTCCCCAACTCATTCACCCCCCCAATTACACCCACTCCCCCAACCCTCATTCCCCATCCTCCCCCCCCCACTCCCCAAAGGTCAGCCAAAACTCATCCCACCAGCTCCTCAGCCACCAGCCCCAGGATTTTCCTGGCCACTCATCCCCCCGCTCGCCCTACATGGAGCACTTTGCTCTCATCCTGGACTTGGGCCGTTCCTCCTGCTCCTAGCTATACAGAGGTTCTGCACGTGCCCATGGCCAGCCCCCAAATTTGAGTGCTGAATGGCAGTGCCAGTCAAGTTTGGCCTGGACACTTCTCCATCATAATTAAGGGCAGCTGGGCCAAATTTGAGTGGCATCATGATGCCATGCCCCAACTTGTTACTCCACTCAGGCAAATTTAGCCTCCTTCCCCTTACTGTGATAGAGATGGTGGGGGCCAAATTTGAGTGAGTGGCATTGTGACACCAGGCACAAGGTGAAGTGCTGGAGTGCTGCTCCAGCTGGTTGGGTTCCCATAATCTTGTGGGTCCTGGCATGATTGCACCAGTGGCATCATTGTAGCTACACTGCTGCTCAGAGTGCTGTCATCTTTTCTGCATATATAAAGACAAATAAAAACTTAGGATCCAAACCTGCCTGAACTTTGAGAAATATCTATAAGTAGAAGTGGCAGGTGGTAGTGGTAGGGAGAAATTAACCTTTTGAAGCATGAGAAATGCAAGCACAGCTGCACAGATTTCATCACAAGAGAACCGGGAAGCAAACCAAACACTGAAACTCGTTTGGTCAGTTTTGCTTCCTGGTCCTCCTGTGCAAAACCCAGTGTTGCCGTGTTTGGGTTTCCCCCCTTCAGCATTCCTGTTTTCACTGCTACATCTAGTCAAGTGAGATATTTTTAAGCGGGGTGTGTGGGGGGGGGGAGCTAATCCTTCTGCTAACATCTCAACAGTAACAAAGGCTGTATCCTTATGTTAAGAGATTCTCTTTAATTTTGACTTGAGCCCTCACTCTAATATGGGCACTTACTCTGGGTGCCTTTGCCATGCAAGTCTGTAATCACTCACAGGCACAGAGGTTTAAACAAATGACCTTTGGGGGTGGGGAGTTAGATAAAAGGGAAAGGCAAGTAGACCTGGGATAAATATTTACACATTTACACCTTCCCCTACCACTTCCCACAGTCCCAACCAATTTGACACTAAGTGGCTGATGCAATTAGTTCTGTCTTCCAGCCTCACACTTGCTGTTCATTGATCAACACCTTCCCTGTGACCAAATGCACCCATGTACGCAAATCCCACATCCTAATCTAATAACCGTTGTATAAAATATTCATTCTGAGGTTTCTGGTACAAATTTGGGTTGAGGGAAAGGGTAGGGATAGGGATTCAGATTAGGGATCGGATTAGGATCAGGGGTAGGGGTTAGGTTTAGGGTTAAAGTTAGGGTTTAGGGTTGGGTTAGGGATAGGGATAGGATGAGAGTCAGAGGTAGTGTTATGGTTAAGGGTCAGGGTTAGGGATAGCATCGGGGTGAGGGTTAGGGGGTAGGGCTAGGATAGAGTTGGGGTAGAATTAGGGTTACGGGTTAATGTAAGGGCCATCGGCAGAGTGAAGGTTAGCGTTACAGTTAGGATTAGGGTCAGGGACATTGTCAAGGATTATGGTGAGAGGTGGGGGTGGAGTTTGGATTAGGATGGGGAGTTTGGGTCAGGGATTAGTGTGAGGGATTGGGTTGTGGGGGTTAGCATTTAGGGTTAGTGGGGAGGGGTTAGGGTAGATTGAGGGTGAGATTAGGGCTAGAGTCAGGTCTGGGGTTAGGGTTACTTTAGGATTAGTGTTAGATTAGGGTAAATCAGGGTTAGATGTTGAGTTGGGGGGAGGGTTAGGCGGTTAGATTAGGGTTATTATTAGGGGGCAGGGTTATGGTTGGGTGAGAAGTTAGGGTTATGGTTTAGGGTGAGGCTTTATAGTTAGAGAGGTAGAATCTAGGGGTTATGCTGTAGGGTTTAAAGTTATGGTTGGGTTAGGGTAAGGGGTTGGAGTTAAGGATTGGTGTTAGGGTAGAGTTAGGCATTGGCATCACAAGAAGGTCGGAGAAGCAGATGGCACCTGCACCACCGAGGAGAAGTGATGACCTTACAGTGTAGGGGATGTGTGTGTGTGTCCCACTCCTGGCCTCATGAGTGTAGTCTCTGCTCTTCTCGGGGAGTTGTGCCATACTCGCCCTCTCTTCGCCATGGGAGGTGTATTCTGCGGCTTGCTGACCTTCTCAGGCCCACCATCACTAATCCATTCTGTAGCAGGGTGCTGGTGCAAAGGCACCTAATTAGCCCCTGCTCAGCCAACCCCAATCGGGAAATAGATTGGGGCTGGGGAGAAGTCTGGTGCCTGGCCTTTAGAACTGGCTGCACCTGTGGGCATGAGGCTTCAAGGACTGTAAAGGCTGGCTAGCTGCTATAAGAAGAGAGAACAGCAGGGGAAGGTCAGTCTCCAGGCTGGAGAGGAGATTGTCAGGCCTGCAAGCTCTGTAAATAGTATCACTGGTGGGAAGTTGTGTAAATAAAGCCACAGGTGCTGCAGCAAGAGAAGCCTCTCTGTGCTTTATTGGGGCAGCAGAGGGGCAAGCAGAGGACCCTGTTACAAGTGAGGGCTTGTCCGGGATCCTAGTGCTAAAGACACAGTTTGGTGACCTGGCAATGGAGAGCACCCTGCAGTGGCTCACTGAGCAACAGACTGAAATGCAGAAAGCACTGCAGTCCTTCCAGCAGTCCCACCAGGTGGAAAGGCAGGCTCTACTCGCTTGGCAGGCAGAGCAGCAGAAGGCCCTACAGGACTTCATCAGTCGACCGTGCAGCGACAGCTCCTGCAAAAACTGGTGAGTCCTGCTGTGGGAGATGGCACCCAGGCCCCAGGCCTCAGTCTTTGTAAGATGGCCCCAGCCGATGACCCCTACGCCTTTTTGGGTACCTTTGAGCGGGTGGCCCTGGGTGCGAGATGGGACTGGATAACCTGGGCCCTGCGCTGGCCCCCTATCTCGCTGGGGAGGCACAATTGCGTGTATGGCCCTGACGGATGCCCAAGCCAGGGACTATGATGCAGTGAAGGCAGCAATTTTGGACCGCCTTGGGCTTTTGGCTGAGAAATATCGCCAGAAGTTTTGGGCATCCCTGTGGGCAGGGGGCGTGCGACCCCGGGCCTTTGCTCAAAAATTAAGAGACTGGGCAACACTGTGGTTGAGGCCCGATGCCCACACCGTGGGACAGATAATGGATCAAGTGATCCTTGAACAGTTTATACAATGCCTCCCTGACAGTGTGCGGGTTTGGGTGCAGCAACATCAGCTGGCCACCCTAGAAGCTTCCATGCAAAGAACAGAGGAGTATGCAGAGGCTGACTTCCCACCGAGGGAGCATCAACCCCTGCAGGACACAGTGGGTGGCAGGAAACCCCGTGAGCACACCGGGGCGAAACCAGTAGACAGGCGACGGGAGGAGCCCAAGGGGACCCCTAGCCGCCCGGGGCAGCTTGTATGCTGGTAGTGTGGATAGCTGGGACGTAAAAGTTGGAACTGCCCAGTGATGGAGTGTGGGGCAGCTGAATTTTGTGCATGGACTAGGATTGGGGGGCGGAAAAAGAGGCCACTATCCTGGTGCGGGTTGGGGAAGGGCCCCAGAGGGGTCTAGTGGACACGGCCTCCGCTCACTCCCTTATACAGCGGTGCTTAGTGAAGCCTCATTGGCTTATCCCTGGGGAACAGATGTTAGTGGAATGCATCCACAGGGATAGGGAATATTGTCCCGTGCCCAGGTACCTCTTGAAGGCAAGGGCAGTTTACCTGGAAGTGGGTGGGGGTAATCAAAGGGCTGGCTTACCCCATGGTCCTGGGGCTGGACTGGCACCCTCCCCAGAAGGGGAGAGAGATCATGGGGAAGCAGCCATCAAAGAAAAGGGAAAAGAGAACCCTGGAAAGAGAGGGCAAGACCCTGGTGGAGGTGGACCCGAAGCAAGGGAAGGCCCCACAACCTCCCCGGGGGGGAAAACCGAGCAGCCTAGACAACCAAGCCAAAATAGGGAACCTGAGGGAGTAACTGAGAAGCCAAGGGAGCTTCCTGGACAGGACCACCTGGGGGAGGGAACCCTGGTGAAGGTGGAAGAAACTCAACAGGGGGAGCCCCAACAGGAAAGGGACAGAGGGCCTGGACCAGAGACAGGGGGCCGACTCGGGGCAGCAGGTTCTAAACCGTCACCCCCACTAGAAAAGGAAGGGGAGCCTTTGGAGCAGCTGGCCCAGCCGTGTGAATGGTGTAAGGACCTCTGGATGAGCATGGGCCTGTGAGGTGCCCCACCCCCTACCCAATGAACCTTTGGTGCCAAAGCCCCATGGGGTTGTTTCTGGGGATCCCTCGGCTGGGCAGGGGGCCCAACCTCAAGTAAAATCCCTGGCTGAGGAAAGCGAGGCCAAGGAAGACCAGGCCTGGCACCAGCATAAGGGGGGAAGTGTGTAGCAGGGTGCTGGTGCAAAGGCACCTAATTGGGGCTGGCTGAGCAGGGGCTAATCAGGGGCAATAGATTGGGGCTGGGGAGAAGTCTGGTGCCTGGCCTTTAGAACAGGCCCACTGGTGCAGCCAGAGGCTTCAAGGGCTATAAAGGGTGGCTGGCAGACAGAAGAAGAGAGAATGGCCAGGGGAAGGTCAGTCTCCAGGCTGAGGGCAGACTCCATGTAGGAGAGGAGATTGTCAGACCTGCAAGCTCTGTACATAGTATCACTGGTGGTGGGAAGTTGTGTAAATAAAGCCACAGGTGCTGCAGCAAGAGAAGCCTCTCTGTGCTTTATTGGGGCAGCAGACGACCTCAGGCAGAGGAGCGAGCAGAGGACCCTGTTACAGACTCCCAACCCGTTCCCATTCTCAATGCCTCCAATACCCTCTAGCCGTCCCTAGGGAATCTCCGTTAGTTTCCCCATCCCAGTAGTCCCAGCACTAGAGCCAGGACAGATTATGCTCAATGACCATGGAAATTTCCAGTAACTGTTGTTGGTGGCATGCTGTTAGAGCAGGTAACGGGGCTAAAACTTCTGGTGCTGCTCCTAGTGAATCAGAGCATGTACCAGGGCAAGTAACTTTTGGTCACAGTTATCCAGGGGACAATGTTAGAGCGTGAACCAGTGCAAATTACAGTCAGAGGAATACTTTCAGAATGCACAATAGCACAAATATCAGAGGGGTTGCATCCGACGAAGTGGGTATTCACCAAGAAAACTCATGCTCCAAAATGTCCCTTAGTCTATAAGGTGCCACAGGACTCTTTGCTGCAATAGCACAAATGGTTTCTAGTCCCTATCCCAAGCTGGACAGTGCTTGCAAGTTACTTCCAGTTACTGTGCCCAGGCAGACAGTATTAGACTCAGTGCTGGGGCAAACAGTTTATGGTCACTGTTTTTAATTGAACACAATTAGAGCTTTTATTTGGCAATTTAACTTCTGTTCACTTCCAGTTCCACAGTTGTTAGGAAGGTAAGTGAGGTACCGGAGGCTGCTGGGACAGGCTGTGCCCATAGTTTAATGTAAGCAGATTAATGTAAACCTGTCTGCTGCACCCCACTCTCTGCCAGCTGCAGCCTTCCCCTTCCCTTGTTAACATTACCATATGAACATGTGACTGTGGGTTGCCCAGCTGCTGGAGGTGAGCCTGGGCGTGGAAACATCCAACAACTGCATATGTGTGTGTAGTGCTGCTCATGTGCGTCAGTGTTTCCTGGAACAGGGCCAAATACTTTATGGGCCCGGTTGTGTAAAGCACAGATTTCTACCTTTATAAATTAGAGCTCTTTGGACTCTCTGAACAGGAAGTCTGCAGAATAAACAAGTTTTCCAATAAATGTGAATGAGTATTTGATGTTTCTAACTGTACCAAGGCAAGTAGCCTTTGAAGGTGTGAGAACTTGGGTCAAGTGCTAGCGTAATCAGATTAGGTTTTAGGCAGGGCTTTTCACTCTCAGACTCAAAGGAAGAAGTGTGTGATCATCCCCATATTACAGATGGGGAACCAAGCAAACGATTTTTTTCTGATAGCGGCTTTATGGTGTATACAACAATTTCACTGGCTCACTCTGTTTGTTTTTCCACTTCAGTAGCTTTACCCCTATGGAAAGGCTTACAAATGCTCCATAAGGGCATTAGAAAACGTGTTTCACAGTAAATATATAAAGAAGCAGCCAAAAATCCTCGAGTGAGGATAATAATGTGGAAAATAACACTTGAAATTACAATGAAAACACTGTTTTTAATTGATAATTATTCATTCCTCCAGTAATAAAAACTTTGAGGGAAGTGCCAAATTATTAACACATTGTTTATAAAATACCTTTAAAATTAATCTTCAGGCAAAAACCAAAGCTCTAATGTTTATATATTTCAAACAGTAGTTACCTTAGATTTAACTGGCACCCACCGTGGGACTTAAAATATCTGTTTGAATTAAAAAGCTTGGCTAAAAATTGTGTAACTGTTGTGACGGGTTTGCTCTCTTTGGGGTGTCACCTGATGAGCTGGGATGTCACTGAGTCACCCTATTCTGCCAGTCTGGGTCTGCCTAAGTGATTGGGCAACAAAATGGCAAATGAAATTTAATATGGATAAATGTAAAGTGATGCACATTGGAAAAAATAACCCCAACTATACATACAATATGATGGGGGCTAATTTAGCTACGAGTCAGGAAAAAGATGTTGGCGTCATCGTGGATAGTTCTCTGAACATGTCCACGCAGTGTGAAGAGGTGGTCAAAAAAGCAAACAAGATGTTAGGAATCATTAAAAAGGGGACAGAGAATAAGACGGAGAATATATTATTGCCCTTATATAAATCCATGGTATGCCCACATCTTGAATGCTGTGTACAGATATGTTCTCCTCACCTCAAAAAAGATATTCTAGCACTAGAAAAGGTTCAGAAAAGGGCAACTAAAATGATTAGGGGGTTGGAGAGGATCCCATATGAGGACAGATTAAAGAGGCTAGGCCTCTTCAGCTTGGAAAAAGGGAGACTAAAGGGGATATGATAGAGGTATATAAAATCATGAGTGATGTGAAGAAAGTGGATAAGGAAAAGTTATTTACTTATTCCCATAATAGAAGAACTAGGTGTCACCAAATGAAATTAACAGGTAGCAGGTTTAAAACAAATAAAAGGAAGTTCTTCTTCACGCAGTGCACAGTCAACTTGTGGAACTCCTTACCTGAGGAGGTTGTGAAGGCTGGGACTATAACAATGTTTAAAAAGGAACTGGATAAATTCATGGTGGCTAAGTCCATAAATGGCTATTAGCCAGGAAGGGTAAAGAATGGTGTCCCTAGCCTCTGTTCATCAGAGGATGGAGATGGATGGCAGGAGAGAGATCACTTGATCATTGCCTATTAGTTTCACTCCCTCTGGGGCACCTGGCATTGGCCACTGTCGGTAGACAAATACTGGGTTAGATGGACCTTTGGTCTGACCCGGAACAGCCGTTCTTAGGTAGGATAATGCAGAGTGACAGCTGGTAGCCAGTCAAGGTAATGCATGGGGGGAGGTCTCCCATGGAGCAGCAGTGACACCCAGTGACCGGTTGGGGTAATGCAAGAGGCCAGCAGGTGTGGTATCAGCCTCTTGCCATTTGCTGGGATAGGGGGCAGGTGAGGTGGGCTGGAGAAAAAATTGAGGGGCTGCAACCCCCTCATGACCTGGCTTCACCTGCATGGGGGGCATGCCTCTGCTTCTCAGTTAAAGGCCAGGCTCATCTCCTCTCCCCCCAGCCAGGATTTACAGCAATATCACTTCTATTAAAATAAAACAGTAAATGGGATTTAGTCCAAGTCCATACAAATAATCTAAATCTGTCCAAGTTTTAGTATTAAATCCCAAATCCTCTTAAATAGCCCATCAGAAACCAAAATTTGGAACTGTAAACAATGCTTAATTTAAAACATAAACATTAAGAAACTATTTTGTTTTTAAAAACAAAAATTAACAAATGTTATAAATTATCAAAAAAGAGTGCTACTACAGGATGATAAAATAACATAAAATAAATAATCCCTACTATTAAAACCACCTATAAAGCAATTGAATAGTTGAATTCTGGCCAAATCTTTATAAAAATATGCAGAACTATGTCAAAGCCGGTATTGCATGTCAGATATTCCAATCCAGCAAACATCAATTAAAAGCTCCATCTCAATTTACAAAAAAAACCCAATAAACCAAAACAATCAGCCTTAAACAAACGCGCACATAAGTGAATTTAAAGCTGTACCAACATTTGAACAAACTATGTAATTTTCTAATTCTGACGTCTTGTTTCACCCAGGAAGGAAAGTGTTTTGTTGCCCCAGTAACCGTGCTGTCACGCCAGCATTTCTTTCACTAAATAAGGTTTTTACCAAATATAAGTTGCCCTTAAAGTTGTCTAACAGAAATTCTAATAGCATACTTGGGATATTATTGCAAAGATACAAGTACATCCCCTCAGAGTGCACCACATTCCTCAACTGCTAACACAAGTGAATAAGTGATACTCTTCTGCTAGAATTCTAGAGATGCGATTGCAAACCCTGGGGTCTGAAGCTGATGGGAGAAAGGTTAGTGAGCGAGCTTGGAGCTCTCCCACGCCACCTGCTGGAGAGCAGAGGGAATTGACCGAGTGATGTACTAGCTAATTTAAATATCAACGTTGTTCTCTGGTGTCAGGCTTCCACTGCTGGAGATCAAGGGGAGTGACTGAGGCCTGGTCCACACTACAGCGTTAAATCGATTTAACCCTGTAACCGTCCACACTACAAGGCACTTGAAATCGATTTTAAGAGCCCTTAAAATCGATTTCTGTACTCCTCCCCAACGAGAGGAGTAACCCTAAAATCGATATTACTATATCGATTTAGGGTTAGTGTGGATGGAAATCGAAGTTATTGGTCTCATTCTTTTACTGAGCTACCCAGAGTGCACCGCTGCGGAAATCGATGGTAGCCTAGGACCATGGACGCACACCACCGAATTAATGTGCCCTAGTGTGGACGCATAAAATCGATTTTATAAAACCGGTTTTAATAATTTTGATTTTATGCTGTAGTGTAAACGTGGCCTCAGGGTGGCATATCTTATTTCAGTATTAAAAGCTGGCAGTTTGTGGACAATTTGGGGTAAGTTTTGGGGTTGGGACCCATATTTTTAGTGTAGCTTATTAGGAGGCTGCCACTGACTGAGGGTGTGGTCACCCTGAACTGGAAGCCTGTAGTTTGATGTGGTGAAGGCGCGCTGGGCACTTTGAATAAACTAAAGGAGAGAGATTACATAAAATTACAGAAAACCGGTATTGTGCCAAAACAATGTTTCCTGGTGGTTCTGGGGCTAAACCTCTGCTTTGTTACCTGGCTGTGTTGGGGGCTTAGGTACGCTACATGATGGTGGCTCTGGGTGACTGACCGCAGAACGGAGGAGCGTGAGGGAGCGCTTGAGGTGCGCGGCAGAACCTGGACTGGAAGGCAGCGTGGGGCCGGTTAGTGCCCCCTGGGGAGTGTGAGACGTACTGCTCTGTTACGGGGGTGGAGGGGTGCTGACAGTCCGGCCACTTGAGAAGACCAGAGCTGCGGTGCTGGCCTGCCCGGCGTTTTCTGAAAGCTGATCTCCCATTGGGTCCTCACTAAGTGATGTTTTCTCACAGCTAATCTCCCATTGGGCTGTGCCTGGGTGACACTTTCTGAAAGCAAAGCTGGGCGCAGCCGCCAGGCCCTTGTGCAGTCAGCACTCAGCGCAGGCCTGCGAGAAGCAGATCGAGGCTCAGTGGTGCTGATTCTGGCTGCCCGGGCGGAGGAACGGAGACCCCCAGCAGCGGGCGCTGCCGTCCTCACTGGCGAAGCCGCAGAGCTCAGGGAGTTCACTGGTTGCACCTGCTTGCGTGCTGGTGTTTTCTGGCAGCCAATGGGCTGTCGCTGGGAGATGTTTTAGGACTGAGCTGGCTGCCAATGAGCTGTCAGTGTCACTAGGTGATGGTTTCTGACGGAGCTGGCAGCCAATGGGCTGTCACTGCCTGGGGGCGGACATTGCTGCTGCAGGCACCTGTGGCTCAGAAACTTCTCAAAGCCCCAGGGCTGTTTGCAGTTGCTGAAGGGAGGTGGGTAATCTCCAGGTTGGAGTGTGAGGATCCAGTGGGCAGCGAACCCGCCACAGGCCCGTGGGCGCAGCCGCTGCCGCAGGGGGTTGGACCAAACTCCCTGCTTTGCGGCAGGTGCTGCCAGCGAACATGTGCAATGATTGTAGCTGCGGAATCCGCTCCCATGCGGGTGAGCGAAGTCCCTGTAGCTGGGAGGCCGGTACGAAGCAGGATTCCTGGGGTTTTCCACAGTGTGGGAGTTGGGAACTGGGCTCCAGGTTGGAGGGTGTCAGGCTTAGGTTCGGAGCTCGCGGTTAGGGTTGGGAGGAGGATTGGGTACAGTTTGGGTTAAGGGGTTTAGGGTTGGGGACCAGGTTATAGGGTGAGCAATTTTTGGTTCAATATGGGTTCCGGAAGGGGGTGTGTGTTACAACTTTGGGTTGGGAGTTAGATTTTGGTGGGAGGATTTGGCCAGCAGCACCAGCATAGAAGTGTCCTGAAGACATGGAGTGGAAGGACCCCCAGCCGCCGAATGCTCAGAGGAGGAGCGCTGCCACTTAGGGCAGCAAAAACCGTGGCGCCACTCCTGACTATGTTGTAACAGTGCCATGGTGCTACAGAGAAGATGGTGAGACATTTCCCACTCCTGAGACACCAGGGTCCCCATCTGTTTGCGTTGCTGGCTGCCTGGTTCAGCTGGGCCCTGGGCTGCAGCTCCAGTTGGATGTGGGTGGGGACAGTGGGGTTTCTTAGCCTCAGTCTCTTTGCTTAGTAAGCTGCTTTGGGTACAGGATTTGAGGAAGTTCGAGGGATCCCTCCTGGCCAGAGCCTTGCTGCTCAAGAAAGATGAGACCTGTGGCAGGCTGTGGAGCAGGTGGTTCAGCAGTCAGGAGACCGCATGCTTGTACATCCCTGAGCAGCAGGGTGCGCATTGCAAGTAGCACCAGTGTAGCGCTGCTAGGGCAGGTTCTGCTGGGTGGATGGTGCAGGAAACAGGGGTCCGGAGGTGACAGGGCCAGCAGCCATGAGCTGAATCCACCAACTTAGCTGTCTGTGACATCACCATCCATCCCTTCAGCCCTGTCCAACCCTTCAGCCATCCATGCATCCCCCTGTATGCCATATACATTGCTCCATCCATCCACATGCCTTACACACTCATCTCCATGTGCATCCCTCTGTCTCTCTGATTGGCCATGCAGTCCTCAGCACAATAAGACCCGGACCTTGAATAAGGCTTTTGGGTGCTGCAGTAATGGAGCTGGACGTGATAGTATGGGTGTGGGCAGCTCTAGTACCAGCCCCATTTCTTCTAAGCCCAAAATCTCTAGAAAGATGGGGTGTGTGTGGAAAGACCAGCCCCCCCCCCGAGCCTGACAGGCAGGTCACAGCCTTCTCAGTACGGCAGTGTCACTGTTGCTCCATGAAGGAAATGCTCTGTGCATTACCCCGTGTGGCCACCCAGTGTCACTGTTGCTCCATGAAGGAACTGCTCTGTGCATTACCTGGCGTGGCCACCCAGTGTCACTATTGCTGCATGAAGGAAATGCTCTGTGCATTACCCTAAGTGACCAGACAGTGTCACTATTACTCCATGATGGAAATGCTCTCTGCATTACCGGGCATGGCCACCGAGTGTCACTGTTGCTCCATAAGGGAAATGCTCTATGCATTACCTCACGTGGCCACACAGTGTCACTCTTCATCCATGAAGGAAAAGCTCTGTACATTACCCTAAGTGGCCACACAGTGCCACTATTACTCCATGTGGCAAATGGTCTGTATATTACCCTGCGTTGCCATCCAGTGTCACTCTTGCTTCATGAGAGAACTACTCTGTGCATTATCCCAAGTGGCCACACACTGTCACTATTACTCCATGAGGGAAATACTCTGTTCATTAGGCCTAATGGCCACATAGTGTCACTGTTGCTCCATGAAGGAAATGCTCTGTGCATTAACCCACATGGCCACATAGTGTCACTGTTGCTCTAGGAAGGAAATACTCTGTTCATTACCCCATGCTTCCACCCAGTTTCACTGTTACGCCGTGAAGGACATGCTCTTTTTATTATCTCACGTGGCCACTTCGTGTCACTGATGCTCCATGAGGGAAATGCTCTCTGCATTACCTTGCATGGCCACACAGTGTCACTATTGTTTAGTGAAGTAAATGCTCTGTGCATTACCCCACGTGGCCACCCAGTGTCACTGTTGCTCCATGAGGGAAATGCTCTCTGCATTACCCCGTGTTGCCACACAGTGTCACTATTACTCCATGCAGGAAATTCTGTGTATTACCCTGCGTGGCCACACAGTGTCACTGTTGCTCCATGAAGGAAATGCTCTGTGCATTACACCGTGTGACCACTATGTTTCACTGTTGTGTCACGAGGGAAATGCTCTCTGCATTACCACACATGGCCACTCAGTGTCACTGTTGCTCCATGAAGGAAATTATTTGTGCATTACCCTACATGGCCACCCAGTGTCACTGTTGCTCCATGAAGGAAATCTGTGCATTACCCCATGTGACCACCCAGTGTCACTATTACTCTCTGAGGGTAATGCACAGAGCATTACCCCTTGTGGCAACACAGTGTCACTGTTGCTTCATGAAGGAAATCTGTGCATTACCCCATGTGACCACCCAGTGTCACTATTACTCCCTGAGGGAAATGCTCTGTGCATTACTCCACATGGCCACGCAGTTTCACTGCTGCTCCATGAAGGAAATCCTCTGTGCATTACCCCGGATTGCACCCAGTGTCACTGTTGCTTCATGAGAGAAATTCTCTGTGCATTACCCCAAATGGTCGCACCGTGTCACTGTTGCTCCTTAAAGAAATACTGTCTGCATTATTCTGCATAGCCACACAGTATCTCTGTTTCTCCATGAAGGAAATGCTCTGTGCATAATGCTGCGTAGCCACCCAGTGTCACTGTTCATCCATGGAGGAAATCCTGTGTGCATTACCCCATGTGGCCACCCAGTGTCACTGTTCCTCCATGAAAAAATTCCTCTGTGCATCACCCTGCATTGCACCCAATGTCAGTGTTGCTTCATGGGAGAAATTCTCTGTGCATTACCCCAGGCGGTGGCACCGTGTCACTATTACTCCATGAAAGAAATGCTGTGTGCATTACCCAGCGTGGCCACACAGTGTCACTGTTGCTCCATGAAGGAATGCTCTGTTTATTACCCCATGTTTCTACCCAGTGTCACTGTTGCGCCGTAAAGGGCATGCTCTGTTTATTATGTTGCGTGGTCACTCCGTGTTACTGTTGCGCCATGAAGGACATGCTCTCTCAATTACCCCATGTGGCCACACAGAGTCACTGTTGCTCCATGAGGAAAACGCTCTCTGCCTTACCTTGCATGGCCACACAGTGTCACTGCTGTTTAGTGAAGGAAATGCTCTGTGCATTACCCTACGTGGCCACCCAGTGTCACTGTTGCTCCATGAGGAAAATACCCTGTGTATTTCCCCAGCTGGCTGCATAGCGTTACTCTTCTGCATGAGGGAAATGCTCACTGCATTACTGCACATGGCCACCAAATGTCACTATTGCTCCATGAAGGAAATGCTCTCTGCATTACTGCGCATGGCCAGCGAGTGTCACTATTGCTCCATGAATGAAATCCTCTGCACATTACCCCAAGTGGCCACACAGTGTCACTATTACTACATGAGGGAAATGCTCAGTTCATTAGGCCTAATGGCCATACAGTGTCACTGTTGCTCCTTAAAGAAATACTCTCTGCATTATGCAGCATGGCCACACGGTGTCACTGTTGCTCCATGAAGGAAATGCTCTTTTCATTACCCTGTGTGGCCATACAGTGTCACTGCTGGTCCATGAAGGAAATCCTCTGTGCATTACCCTGCATTGCCACACAGTGTCACTGTTGCTTCATGAGAGAATGCTCTGTGCATTACCTCAAGTGGCCACACGGTGTCACTATTACTCCATAAAGGAAATGCTCTGTGTATTGCCCCCCGTGGGCATCCAGTGTCACTGTTGCTCTGAGAAGGAAATGCTCGGTGCATTACCACGTGTGGCCACTCTGTGTCACTGTTGCTCCATGAGGGAAATGCTCTGTGCATTACCCCATGTGGTCACAGAGAGTCACTGTTGCTCCATGAGGAAAATGCTGTGTGCATTACCTGGTGTGGCCACACAATGTCACTTTTGTTCAATGAAGGAAATGCTCTGTGCATTTCCCTGCATGGCCACCCAGTGTCACTGTTGCTCCATGAGGGAAATGCTCTCTGCATTACCGTGCATGGCCACCCAGTGTCACTGTTGGTCAATGAAGGAAATTCTTTGTGCTTTACCCCGCGTGGCCACACAGTGTCACTGTTGCTTCATGAAGGAAATGCTCTGTACATTTCTGGCATGGCCACACAATGTCACTGTTTCTCCATGAAGGAAATGCTCTCTGCATTACCGCGCATGCAACCGAGTGTCACTGTTGCTCCATAAGAAAAATGCTCTGTGCATTACCCCTCATGGCCATACAGTGTCACTGTTGCTCCATGAGGAAAATGCTCTGTGCATTACCTGGCGTAGTCACACAGTGTCACTGTTTTTCCATGAAGGAAATGCTCTGTTCATATCCGCACGTGGCCACCTAGTGTCACAATTACTCCATGAGGGAAATGCTCTGTGCATTGCCTGCATGGCCACACAGTGTTACTGTTGCTCGATGAAGGAAATCCTCTGTGCATTATCCGAAGAGGCCACACAGTGCCACTATTACTCCATGTGGGAAATGCTCTGTGCCTTAGCCCTAATGGCCACACAGTGTCACTGTTGCTCCTTAAAGAAATACTCTCTACATTATGCTGCATGACTACCCAGTGTCACTGTTGCTTCATGAAGGAAATCCTCTGTGCCTTACTCTGTGTTGCCACCCAGTGTCACTGTTGCTTCATGAGAGAAATACTATGTGCATTACCCCAAGTGGCCACACAGTGTCACTATTACTCCATGAAGGAAATGTTCTGTGCATTACCCCGTGTGGCCACCCATTGTCACTGTTGCTACATGAGGGAAATGCTCTGTGCATTAACCCAAGTGGCCACACTGTGTCACTGTCCCTTGATGAGGGAAATGATTTGTTCATTACCTGGTGTGACAAAGTCGGACAGTCCTTAATGTTTCCTCTGACGTCTTTGTTTGTGCCTCAGTTTCCCTTATGCATTTCTTAGGTATCTAGGGGGTGAGAGTGTTGCAGAACAAAGGACCAGTGCCCTTAAATGGCAGGCATTCTATCTCCTTGCAACTAATGGCCGAGGCCATCCCCCCCTGCAAGGAGATACCTAATGGTGTTGGAGAACAAAGGAATCAGGTGACCTCCTGGCCCAGGAAAGGAACAAAGCCCAGAAAAGGAGGGGCTGGAGGTGAATCACTTTGGAGCTGGCAGGGGACTTTGAGTGAAGTGCAGACGTGGGTGTCTGGCTCGCCATCCCCAGGATGGACATGGCTGAGGGGTCCTGTTCTCTGTACCTACAAGCTCTGCTTTAGAACACATTCCTGTCATCTAATAAACCTCTGTTTTACTGGCTGGCTAAGAGCCACGTCTGACTGTGAAGTGGGGGGCGCAGGACCCTCTGGCTTCCCCAGAACCCCACAAGGGTGGACTCGCTGTGGGAAACACACGGAGGGGCAGAGGATGCTGAATGGTCCAAGGTCAGATCCAAGAAGGTGGAAGCCATTTGAGCTTCTTGCCCTGCTCACAAGGAGGAAACATCACTAGAGTCCTGACAGGCTTTGTAGGGAGCAGTTCCAGAGCATCACCCAGGAACTCCATGACACCTGGATTGGCCATCTGGTTTCACTCTTGCTCCAGGAGGGAAATACTTAGTGAAACCAGGTGGCCACTCCAGGTAATGTACACAGCGTCTCCTTCAATGCATTCCAGCCTGCCCCTCACTGGGACCCAATCAACCTCCTCCAACTTGCTCCTGCGTCTCCAGGCTTGCCAGCACTCCGCTCACCCCACCCAAGCTGCCCCCTGTACGTGGACTTTCCCTTGGCCCTCCCAATCCATCCCATCTGTTCCCCAACTCAGGGTACCCGAACATTCTCCTGGACACCCCGTCCCTACACCCCAACCCCAACCGGCTCCATCCTATTTCTCCATTGCTGGGCCCCACTTTCCCAGCATTGCACTCCCCCACACCATCCACAGCCTGCCAGGTTTCCCTCTTCAATTCCTGTTCCCCTTCTCGGCCACACCGGGGCCTTTCAACCCACCTCCACCCTGCCTTTACTCTCTTCTGAATTCCACATTCCCTCAGTACACCTTGGGAACCCTACACCCCTCTACCTCACTGTGCAGCCCCCACCCCCATATATCCCAGGCAGTCATTAAGACGACTAAGCCACTGATGCCTACTGAACTTATCCATAGATCAGCCCCATAGATTCTCTCTCTCCTCTTCTCATGCCGTCTCCCTTCGTAGGACAAGGGCAGGTGTGGTAGGTGTGCATCCCCACAGGCTAGGTCTCGGGAGCCATGGAGAAGTAGGAGGGGATGAAAATCATGCAGGGCAGTGGGTGCGAGAGTGGAGCACTGACTGTCAGTATTAACTCGGTCTCTGTTCATTGAGGGAGGCCGATGTAGATAGGATGGAAGAGGAAGGCAGGGATGAGGGCAAGAGCTCTGTGTAGTGATGGCTCATGCTTGGCTTTTGCAGCTGCTCTGACAGAGGAATTGTTGTTCTGGAGCCCTAGCCAGAGGAGAAGCTGGTAGAAGTGGATCTGAGCAGCCTGGACATCCTCCCAAGCAGATATGAACAGTCCTCAGCTTTCTGCCTCCCTCATAACTACACTTCACGATTTTTAGCGGTGTGGTTTAAGCATAAGATAAATGCATAGTAGAGGCTGAGTACAGACAGCTGCATCCCTTTAGGTGATGCTTGGTTTCTCCTTGTTCTGGGTATGGGAGGAGAATTTCCCTATTTTTGGAGCAGCTGTGGGATTATGACCTGGGAAAGAGACAATAATCTCCTCTGTACAGTGACTATTTTGGGTGCAGGTGCAGGTGCAACAGGCTCCTTAACATCAGAATGTAAGAATGGCAATACTGGGTCAGACCAAAGGTCCATCTAGCCCAGTATCCTGTCTTCCGAGTGGGTAATACCAGGTTGAAGGACATAAATCCACACTGTGTAGAGGTCAAGCATAAGAGTTTATCAAACACAGTGCTGGCGGAATGCTACCTTGCTTATTAGTCTTAGAGACACTGTCAATTAATTGATTACAATAGAATATATAGATTTTCCATGGGCGGGGGAAAGTGACGGGGGAGGTAACTCCACCCCCCGGGATAGGTTTTGCAGCAAGTCAAGATAAAGGTCTAGAGAACATGACCTATGGAGGAAGGCTGAAAGAATTGGGTTTGTTTAGTTTGGAAAAGAGAAGACAGAGGGGACATGATAGCAGTTTTCAGGTATCTCAAAGGGTGTCATAAGGAAGAGGGAGAAAACTTGTTCATCTTAGCCCCTAAGGATAGAGCAAGAAGCAATGGGCTTAAACTGCAGCAAGGGAGGTTTAGGTTGGACATTAGGAAAAAGTTCCTGTCAGGGTGGTTAAACATTGGAATAAACTGCCTAGGGAGGTTGTGGAATCTCCATCTCTGGAATTATTTAAGAGTAGGTTAGATAAATGTCAATCAGGGAGGGTCTAGACCAGGGGCAGGCAACCTACGGCACAGGTGCCAAAGGCAGCATGTGAACTGATTTTCAGTGGCACTCACACTGCCTAGGTCCTGGCCAACAATCCAGGGGGCTCTGCATTTTAATTTAATTTTAAATGAAGCTTTTTAAACATTTTAAAAACCTTATTTACTTTATATACAACAATAGTTCAGTTATATATTACAGACTTATAGAATGAGACCTTCTAAAAGTATCATGTATTACTAGGATGCAAAACCTAAAATTAGAGCAAATAAATGAAGACCCGGCACACCACTTCTGAAAGGTTGCTGACCACTGGTCTAGACAGTATTTGGTCCTGCCATGAGGGTAGGGGACTGGACTCGATGACCTCTCAAGGTTCCTTCTAGTGATGAGACACCTGCACCCCAATCCTCCTCAGGCAAAAATCATCTACTCTCCCCTGTCCCTTGCATCCCTCCTGCTCCTGCCCATTCCCATGTCCCCTGAGCGGGTCCTCAGACAAGCTGTCCCCACTTCAACTCAGATGGGCTTAGCCACAACCTGACACCTCAAAACTGCCAGAAGCCTGGAATTCCTCCGCTTATCCCCCATCTCCCACCTTCCCCCCACCAATTCCTCTCAGCCTCAATCTTCCTGGAGACCCACCCCTCTATGACCCCCCCGACCCTCGGCTCCCAGCCCCCATTATTGCCATGTGCCCAGCTACGCCCTGCTGGGGGGAGGGGGGGCGGAGAGAAGGAAGGAAGCAGAAGTTTCTGGGAGTTGTAGTGTGCCCCGGCCTACAACTCCCATCAGCCCCGCGGATCCAGCGGCACCGTGGGAGAGGCGGAGTCTGGTGCTGGCTTCTCGCCGCGGCCAGGGCGGGGCCCGGCGCCTTTGGTTTGGGTGGGCGGTGCTTTTGGCGGTACAGCGTCTGTTTGCGGAGCGGGGCCGGAAACGGAAGGGAGAGGAAGTGATATAACCGCTTTGGACGCCAACCGCGGTAACCAGGGAATTAGTTTTGTTCTGTGCCAGTTGCATCCTGGGAGTTGTAGTTTTCAAAGTGTTGCCGCCTCGACTGTGTTTGGTACCGGCACGCCCAGCCTGCCATGGGCCGCCCCCGTCCCGCCGCATCCCCAAGCCCGCACGCACCCACCTTCCCCTGCGCCCTCAGCGCGACGCGACCTTCCCCAACCCCCCCACACCTCGGCCCCCAACCCACCACGCGCCCCCTGTCCCCCCTGCACCTCCCGTCTGCTGTGACCTTCCCCGGGCCGCCCCACCCCACAGCCTTCCGCAGCCCACCCCGCGCACCCCTAGGGCGCCGCGACGTTCCCCAACTGCCCCCACATACACCGAGCCCACCACAACCTTCCTTATCCCCCCACACCCAACCTTCCCCAACCCGCATCCCCAGACCCCAACCCCCCCCAACCTACAACCTTCTCCAACCCGCACCCCCATTCTTTTAGCCCAACCAACCCGCCCCCGTCTATTTCTCCATCCTTTGGGTACCTCAATCCTCCTTTCTTGTCCCTCCAACACCTCCCAGGCCACCCCAACTTGCACCCCATCCCTACCTTTCCTCCATCTATGCCTCTTCCCATAGCAACCCCTCAGCCCCCATCTCTTACCAACACCCTCCAGCCTGCAACAACCTTCCCCAACCCACAAGCCCTGTATCCCTCAGTTCATTCCTCCACTCATGGGACTCCATAGCCACAGTCTATCTCCAACATCCTCCCAGCTCACAACAACCTGTGCCTCTATCCATGCCTCCCTCCCAACACTCCCAGCCCAACACAACCTGCACCCCACTCTGTCCCTAGATCTGTGGGCCCCCAGTGCCCTTTTGTCCTTTCTCCAACATGCATCCCTATCCCTACCTTACTCCCCCCCTCCCTCCATCCATCCATGGGGCCCCTCAGCCCTTCTCTCTCCTTCCTCCACAACACAAACCCTTCATAGGACATGGGCAGGGATGCTAGGTGTACATCCCCACAGGCCAGGTCTCGGGAGCCATGGAGAAGTAGGAGTGGACGAAAAACATGCGGAGTAGTGGATGGTAAAGTGGAGTGGTGACTGGGATCAGTCTCTGTTCATCGAGTGGGACTGGAGAGGGAGGCAGAAATGAGGGCAAGATTAAAGGCACCAATAGAGCTCTGTATAATGATAGTTCTTGTTTGGCTTTATTAGTTTGCAGAGGAATCGTCCAGGAGCTCTAGCCAGATAAGAATATGGCAGAAATGGACCTGAGCAGCCTGGACATCCTTCTAAGGATACATAAACAGTCCTCATGTTTCTGCCTTCTGCATCGCTGGCTGTGAGTCAGTGCTTTCGATTCCTCATCTATGCTCACTGTGGTACTCTTCGAAGGCCATGTGCTTCCTCGGGTGCGGGGCTCTGTTAGATTACGGCTGGGGTGGGGCCAGAGTCTGCTGTACAGAGTGATTATTTTGGGTGCAGTTGCAAGGAGTGCTTTTTAGTTGTAGTGCTCAAGGGCAAATGGGGGGGGGGGGGGAAAGGTTTGGGGCGGAACCCTGCTGTGTGGGAGGGGTGAAAAGAATAGCCTAAGCGAAGTTGTCCACTGAGATAACTTTCTTTGTTTTTCCTCCTTGTGCTGGGTTTAGTACCAAGGGAAAAGAAATCAAACATCAGAGTTTACTTTCCTCATCGGATGGAAAGCGAGCGAGAGCAGTGAGCCCGCGAGCATTGTTGATGCAAGTGAAGAGCCGGCCGGTTGGCAGTTGCTACTGTCAGTGAGATACATGTCTGGTTTCGAGAGGGCTCTGCTCATGACCCGCCTGGCTCCAGATAGGGCCGCCCCATTGACTGGGGCTGGGTTTGTGAGAAATGCTTCCTGACCAGCTGTGCTTACGAGAGAGACAAGATCCCCATTTTCAGGGGCTGCTCAGTTCTCTGGCCAGGAGCGGTGTGTCCTCCACAGCAGAAGGTTGCATCTAGGAGGATGACTCCAGGTAGTGAATTGCTTTCCTTCCTCCCACCTCTCTCTCTTTCTCTCCCCGCCCCTCCACAGTGTGTTGGCCAACTTTCTCACTCTCTTCCCTCTCCTCTTCTCATGCCGTTTCCCTTCGTAAGACATGGGCAGGTGTGCTAGGTGTGCATTCCTACAGGCTAGGTCTCGGGATCCATGGAGAAGTAGAAGCTGACAATAATCATGCATAGCAGTGGCTATTGGTGTTAACTCGGTCTCTGTTGATGGAGTGGGGCCGAGGTAGATGGGATTGGAGAGGGAGGCTGGGATGAGGGCACCAAGATTCGAAGCACCAATAGAGCTTTGTGTAGTGATGGCTCATGCTTGGGTTTGCAGCTGTGTTTCCAGAGGAATCTTCCAGGAGCCCTAGACCAAGGAGAAAGTGGCAGAAGTGGACATGAACAGACTAGACATCCTTCTAAGGACACATGAACAGTTCTCAGCTTTCTGACTCCCGCATAACTGGCTGTGAGTAAGCGGTCAGTGGTCTGAATTCCTCATCTGTCCTCACTGTAGTACTCTTCACAGGCCTTGTGCTTCCTCGTTGGGTGCAGGACTCTGTGAGATTACGTCTGGGGAGGGGCCAGAGTCTGCTGTGCAGAGTGATTATTTTGGGTGCTGTTGCAAGGGGTGCTTTTTGGTTGTAATGCTAAAGGTGTGATGGGGAGGGCGGAGCTCGGTCGTGTGGGTGAGACAAAAAGAAGAGCCTATGAGACGTTGCCTACTGAGATGGTAACATGCTTGTTTTTTCCCCGCTTGTGCCGGGTTTAGTACCAAGGAGAAAGAAGTCAAGTGTCACAGTCTACTGCCCTCGTGCAATGTAAAGTGAGCGAGAGCAGCGAGCCTGTGAGCACTGTTGATGCCAGGCAAGATCTGAGCAGATGCCACTCTCAATGAGATAAGTGTCTGTCATAACTCTCCTACTCAGATCTGTACCTTAGAGTTCAGAACATGAGAAGCTAGCATGAAACCTCCAAACTTAATTACCAGCTTGGATCTGATATCGCTGCCACCAGCCAGAATTCCAGTGTCTGGCTCACTCTGGTCTCCCCAAAACCTTCCCTGGGGAACCCCCAAGACTCAGATGCCCTGAGTCTCACCACAAAGGGAAATAACCCACTTCCCTTCCCCCTCTTTACCTCCTCCCAGATTTCCCCGCCCTGGGTACTCTGGGAATTCCCTGCTTCAAGTCCTTGAAACACAAGTACCGAGAGATCAATCTCTCTCTCCCCTCACCGAGAGGGTATGCAAAGTCAGGCTTAGTAAATCTAACACAAAGAGATTCTCTCTTCCCCCCTGTCTTCTTCCTCCCACCAATTCCCCGGTGAGCTGCAGGCACAATCCCCTTGAGCCCCCACTAAAAAAAAAATCCACAGGTCTTAAAAAGAAAGCTTTATATAAAAAGGAAGAAAAAGACATAAAATGGTCTCTGTATCAAGGTGACAATATACAGGGTCAATTGCTTAAAAGAAAAAAATGAATAAATAGCCTTATCCAAACAGAATACAATTTAACACATTCCAGCAACTACACACATGTAAATGCAAAAAAACAATATAAACCTATTGTCTTACTATCTTTGTACTTACAACTTGGAAACAGAAGATTAGAAAGCCTGGAGATAGAAAGATCACTCTCAGAGCCCAGAAAGAGAAGAGACCAAGAACAAAGGACTCACACCCAAAACTTCCCTCCACCCAGATTTGAAAAAGTCTTGTTTCCTGTTTGGTCCTCTGGTCAGGTGTTTGGTTCCCTTTGTTAACCCTTCGCAGGTAAAAGAACATTAACCCTTAGCTATCTGTTTATTACAATGTCTTGTTTGGTGATCGCTGTGCTTGTGGCCCACCTCGGTCCTGCTATCGCCGCCCCATTGGCTGGGGTTGGGTTTGTAAGAAATGCTTCCTGACCAGCTGTGCTTACGAGAGAGACAAGGTCCCCGTTTTCAGGGGCTGCTCATTTCTCTGGCCCAGAGCAGTGTGTCCTCCACAGCAGAAGGTTGCATCTAGGAAGATGACTCCAGGTGGTGAGTTGCTTGCCTTCCTCCCTCCTTTTTCTCTCTCTCTCTTCTCTTCTCTAGTACGTTGGCCAACACACACCCTCTATCTCTCTGTGTCTGTCCTTGCCTTTCCTTGTGCTGTCTCCCTTTGTAAGACACGGGCAGGCATGCTAGGTTTGCATCCCCAGAGGCCAGATCTCGGGAGCCATGGAGAGGTAGGAGCGGATGAAAAGCATGCGGGGCAGCGGACGCTAAAGTGGAGCTGTGACTGTCTGTGTTTATTCGGTCTCCATTCGTCGAGTGGGGCTGATGTAGATGGGACTGGAGCAGGAGGCTGGGATGAGGGCAAGATTCAACGCACTGGTAGATCTCTGTGTAGTGATCGTTCTTGCTTGGCTTTATTAGTTTGCAGAGGAATCGTCCAGGAGCCCAACCGGACAAGAATATGGCAGAAGTGGACCTGAGCAGCCTGGACATCCTTCTAAGGAGACACGAATAGTCCTCATGTTTCCGCTTTCTGCATCACGGGCTATGAGTAAGAGGTCAGTGCTTTGAATTCCTGATCTGTAGTCGCTGTAGTTTTCTTCACAGGCCATGTCCTTCCTCGTTGGGTACGAGGCTCCGGGATTAAGGCTGGAGAAGGCACAAGAGTCTCTGAGGAAAGTGAGTATTTTGGGTGCCGTTACAGTGGGTGCCTTCTTGTTGCAGTTGTAACGTAGTAATGGGAGATGGGTTGAGGGCTGAGCGGTGGGATATGGGAGATGTGAAATGAAGAGGCTGGGTGACATTGCAGACAGAGATGCTAATTTGTTTTTGTTTTTCCCCCGTCTGCTGCATTTAGTACCAAGGAAAATGAAGTCGCGCATCAAAGTCTACTGCTCTGATGCGATGGAAAGCGAGCAAGAGCGTCGAGACTCTGACCATTGTTGATGCCACGCAAAAGCTGTCCATCTGGAAGCCGAGGAGATGCTGCTGTCAGCGAGATAAGTGTCTGGTTTGGGGAGGGCTCTGCTCACGCCCAACCCGAGTCCAGGTAGGGAAGCCCAGTACGGTAAGGCTGGGTTTGTATGAAAAGGTTCCTGACTAGCTGTGGTCACGAGGGAGAAAAGGTCCCTGTTTTCAGAGGTTGCTCATTTTTCTGGTCAGGAACAGTGTCTCCTGCACAGGGGGAGGTTGGATCCAGGAGGATGACTCAGGTGATGAGTTGCTTGCTTTCCTCCCATTTGTCTCTCCCTTCTCTAGTGTGTTGGCCAACTTTCTCACTCTCTTCCCTCTCCTCTCCTCGTGTCGTCTCACTTCGTAAGACACGGGCAGACATGTTAGGTGTGCATCCCTACAGGCTAGGTCTCGGGATCCATGGAGTAGCGGGAGCTGACGAAAATCATGCGTAGCAGTGGCTGTTGGTGTTAACTCTGTCTCTGTTGATGGAGTGGGGCTGAGGTAGATTGGGTTGGAGAGGGATGCCAGGTTGAGGGCAAGATTCGAAGCACCAGTAGAGCTTTGTGTAGTGATGGCTCATGCTTGGCTTTTGCAGCTGCTCTTCCAAAGCAATTTTCCAGGAGTCCTAGACTGAGGAGAAAGTGGCAGAAGTGGACATGAACAATCCTCAGCTTTCTGACTCCCGCACAACTGGCTGTGAGTAAGCAGTCAGTGGTCTGAATTCCTCATCTGTGCTCGCTGTAGTACTCTTCTCAGGCCTTGTGCTTCCTCGTTGAGTGCGGGGCTCTGTCAGATTACGCTGGGGAGGGGCCAGAGTCTGCTGTGCAGAGTGATTATTTCGGATGCCCTTGGAAGGGGTGCTTTTTAGTTGTTGTGCTAAAGGCGTAATGGGGGGGGGGATTTGGGGCGGAGTACTGCCGCGTGGGAGAGGTGAATAGAATGTTTCCCACTCTGATGATAACTGTGATTAATGTGCATAAATATTTGTTAGGCCTCAACCTTCTGGAAATTGTGTGAAGCGAGTACAGATGAATCCTGCAAGAATAAGTGTAATCTAACTAGGAAGCTTTGTAGAGTAAAAAGGAAACTCTGTAAAGGTAGATACAGACCTGTGGTTACTATGCTCTGCAACCAAATACCTCTTGAATCTCATTTGAGCATTTTTGAGTCTAGAAAATTAAACACTATTAGCCCCATAGAAAAGAGATGACCTGAGCACAGGTGCACAGTTCATAAGATCAAGACAACTGCACATACCACACAGAAACATTTGGCCGCCTTCATTGGTTGCTGTGTTTTGAAACATGGCCAGCAAATACCATATAAATAAGATGCAGAGGCGCAAGTGTGTGTGTGTGTGTTGACCTAAAAGAGGTCACTCTTTGTCAGGCTCATATACACCCCTTGAACCAAAGGGACTTGCTCTTCACTGACTGACTATGCCTGGCAGTGCAGGAAATGGTCAACTGAAGGTAATGTATCTTTGGAAGAACTCAGGGTAAGTTTTTAAAGTGAAGAGGTCTGGTTATGCTCGTGCTGGTTAATCTTAAGTCTGTATTAATACTATAGTTTAGTTATATTAGTAAATTGTTGAAGTTGTTTAAAGATTGTAATAGTCAATAGTTGATCAATATATAATGACTGTATATGTTTTTGTGCCTTGCTGGGAATGGGTACAGTGCTGGTGAACCTAGTAGCTTTGCATGTCGCTGTGCCTGTCTTTTATATAAGTTACCATCATAAAAGTCAATAAATGCTTATAAGTTGTTATACAAAGTTATAGGTAGGTTAAGGTTAGTAAAATATAGTTAGTCCATGTATTAATATTGCATATAGAATTGTATTTGTTGGGGTGGGTGCAGTACATGTAAGGTTACTAGGCAATCAGTAATAGTAACATTGCATGCGCTTGTAACTATTTTCAATATTATTTACCTTTTATATGTGCACTTATAGGAATAGGCAGTTATTGCATAATATTACTTGTACTTGTCTCCAGTATAATTTGCCATTTGTATTAATCCTCACTCAGTGCTGGTCTTTAATTCTGTTTTTCTTATTCTATCTGTGTTGCCTTTATAGTCATAAGTCATTAAAAACCTTTCTGGAGGAATAATTAATTGCTTAGTTTCTGTTTTGCAGACACTATTCAGCCTCTTTACATCTGTGTTGGGTGGTGGGAAGTAGCGATCACCCAGAGCCCCACTAGGACCCTGACGTGAGCCCCCCTAGGGCTCTGACATCTGCCTCCTCCTTCCATTAATCTCCACAATAACTTTGTTTTTCCTTCTTATGCTGGGTTTAGTACCCAGGGAAAAGAAATCAAACATCAGTCTACTGCCCTCGTGCGATGTAAAGCGAGTGAGAGCAGTGAGCCCACGAGCATGGTTGATGCATGTGAGGAGCCATCCAGTTGGCAGTGGAGCAGTTGCTGTGTCTGTGAGATGAGTGTCTGGTTTGGTGAGTGCTCTGCTCAGGGCCCCCCTGGCTCCAGGTAGGGTTGCCCCATTAGCTGGGCCTGGGTTTGTAAGAAATGGTTCTTGACCAGCCATGCTTACAAGACAGACAAGTCCCCATTTTCAGGGGATGCTCATTTCTCTGGCCAGGAGCGGTGTGTCTTCCGCAGCAGAAGTTTGCATCTAGGAGGATGACTCCAGGTGATGAGTTGCTTGCCTTCCTCCCACTTCTTTCTCTCTGTCTCTCGTTCTCTTTTCTAGTGCATTGGCCAGCTTTCTCACTCTCTTTCCTCTCCTCTCCTCTCCTCTCCTCTCCTCTCGCCATCTCCCTTTGTAAGACACGGGTAGGCTTGCTAGGTGTGCATCCCCAGAGTCCAGGTCTTGGGAACCATAGAGAAGTAGGAGCAGACGAAAAGCATGCGAGGCAGTGGGTGCTAAAGTGGAACTGTGACTATCTGCATTTACTTGGTCTCTGTTCATCGAGTGGGGCTGATGTAGACTGGACTGGAGAGGGCAGCAGGGATGAGGGCAAGATTTGCTTCCTCGTTGGGTACGGGGCTCTGTGAGATTACGGCTGGGGAGGGGCCAGAGTATGCTGTGCAGAGTGATAATTTTGGGTGCTGTTGTAAGGAGTGCTTTTTGGTTGTAATGCTAATGGTGTAATGGAGAGGGTTGAGGGTGGAGAACTGCCGTGTCACCATTTGCTACACCCACAATTTCCCATCCCTGAATCTATGGGAGAGGGAGTTGTGACAGATGGCTTGGACTTTGTCAGAGTTTCAACCAGTGTTCCCTCTAATTTTTCCCACTCATGTGGAAGGAATTTTGTTATGTGCACCAATATGGAGGTGATGTCAGACATCACCTCCATATTGGTGCACATAACAAAATTCATGTGGCAGGGTGGGGCCAAGGGGTTCAGAGTGTGGGACGGGGCTCAGGGCTGGGGCAGAGTATTGGGGTGTGGGGGAGTGAGGGATACAGCTGGGGATGCAGGCTCTGGGGTGGGGCTGGGGATGAGGGACTCAGGGCTGGGGTGCAGGGGGTGAGGGCTCCATCTTGGGGTGTGGTCTCTGGGCTAGGGATGAGGGGTTTGTGGCCAGGCTGCCCTGGGACTACAGGAAGGGGGGGAGAGGACTCCCCGCAGCTCTCTCTCTCCGCAGCAGCACCTGGGCTGGGGGGAGAGGCACCTCTCCCTAACGCGGCAGCTCCAGGGCTGGGGCCACAGGATAGGTGCTTCTTCCCTGGCTGCAGCAGATCCGGGGCTGGGAGAGAAGCATATCTCCCTGCTGCAGCCCTGAGTGCCTGCACAGTGCTTAATATGCTGCTGCGCAGCTTAGAGGGAACTTAGGTTCAACTTGTGGGAAATCACTATCTTAAATGGTGACATTCATAAAATTTAGATTTTTCTAATTTAATGCACTTTTCATCTAAATTAGCAAAATCTTGTTTTACTTGTGTGTAAATTTTAAAAAGAGGTTCCACAGGAGCAATGGCCATCTGCCCCTCCTCTGGTTTAGAGGTAGAGATTCTGGCCCACCAGCCATTCTAGCACCAATGAAGTCATGTGATCATAAAAATAGACTTGATAATGTTTTGTTTTTAATAATGTATTAAATATGGTAAATGAGAGTCACAGTAAAACCCTAGGAAGTGTTATAAGAAGATATGAAGGGTTTCAGAGTAGTAGCTACGTTAGTTTGTTTCCGCAAAAAGAACAGGAGTACTTGTGGCACCTTAGAGACTAAGACATTTATTGTAGTATAAGCTTTCATGGGCTACAGCCCGCTTAATCGGATATGAAGGTTTCTTGAGAATTAAAGAATTAAAAGGTATGAAACTCCCTTTCCTGGAGGTGGCCAGTTCAGGCAAGTGGAACAGCTGAGCAAACCAATTAGTGAACACCTCTGTGCAGATGTGTCACTTGTATGTACACACCTGAATGGAGACTGTGAGTATTTAAAGAGCAGGGTGTATTGTGGGGGAGCGGGAAGGTGTCAGAAACTCATTATGTCATTTCAGAGAGGGAAGAGCAGCCTTGTCTAGACCTTCCCCACCCCCTAGCCTTCCTTTTGCCCCTGTTACTGTACGTGATCAGCTTGCTCCAGCACCCGCAACAGGAAAGTAACAGGTTCTACTGGGGAACGTTTTATAACACTACAGCAGCTGGGGGGCTCTTGCTGTGGCCCAGGTATGATGTTCCAGGCTGCAATCCTGTCTAGTGCAGGGCTGTGTCACCTGACCTGCAATGGGGGGTGTGCCTCACAAGACCGGCGCTGGGGTTTGAGCGCCCTAGGCGCATGGTAATTTCGCCGCCCCACGCACTGGTCTCACGGCTCCGGTGGAGCTGCCGCAGTCGTGGCTGCAGACGGTTGGCTGCCCCGCAGCTCTGGTGGAGCTGCCGCAGTCGTGCCTGCGGGAGGTCCACTGGAGCCACGCGAGCAGCCGACCGTCCGCAGGCACGACTGCGGCAGCTCCACCGGAGCCACCTGCCGCCCCCTCTGGCAAAACGCCGCCCACCAGTAATCCTGGCGCCCTAGGCAATTGCCTAGGCCGCCTAAATGAAAGCTCCGGCCCTGGTGCCTCACCATGCTGCTCTGTTATAGCGCTGACTTGGGAGCTCACAAATAGCCTGTTGGCGTGCTGCTCCCCCCTCTCCTCCCAAGTGTCTGTGCATGGCTACAACTCTGATCCCAGAGCTTGTCAGCACTCACTAGTCACACTTTGCTTCCATCAGACCTGGGCTACCACATGCAGAGTGACCCCAACACACTCCCTGTCCTGAACTTTACGTCAAAAACGTGTTGTGCACTGTCTAGCCCTCTCTGGACAGGCCAGATAGATTAGGTCTGTTGTACCTCTAGGAGGTCAATGTACAAAAATCTGCCACCTTGTGGATTATTCCATTTACAGTTCACAACACTGGATTAGTTTTGGTTCAAGAATAAACAAGTTTATTTAACTACATAGAGAGGTTTTAAGTGAACACAAGTAATAAGGCATTAAAGAAGAAATGGTTACAAGAAAAAATAAAGATAAAATGTTTTCTAAACTTAACAAACTAGGCTTGTGAAGTCCCTTCTTACAGGTTCCAGTAATTATTGCTGCCCAAACTCTCAGGCCAGGATCTGCTTCCAGGATCCAGCAGCTGTTTCTCTGGTCATAGGTGAAAGGAAGATGAGGAGGGAGAGAGAACTTGGATGTTTTGCCCTTCACTTTTATAGCTCAGTCACCCTTTGAAAAACATTTTCCTGAGTGTTCACATTAGGTGAAGTTCTTTCTTGCTGAGAGCAAGGAGACATGGATTTTGGTGGAAGAAGGAGGCTTTGTGCTGTTTCTGTTCATCTGTGTATGCTGCTTCTTTCTTCCCCCGCTTGTCCTCTGTGGAATCTGTTTACAGCTGAAATGCAAATTGAGGCAAACACACATCCCTTTCTTTAGGACAGGTGTGCTTGATCAGTTCCACCTAATCAGGCTACGTGAATTGGAACTTGTGCTTTTAATACCCTCTAGGTGGAATTTCATAACTTTACATAGACTGTAGCTACAGCCATTTTACCAAGATAGTACTGATCACTGAGTTTCAGATGCTTCCTCAGAGGCATATTTTGTCCAAAGATTGTTACAATAGTGTGTAGGGTGTGAATACAGGGGTGCATTTGGTCACAGCGGGCTGGGAATTATCCATTTGTGGAGGACTCTCTAACCATACCCTTCCCTGGAAATTGCCAGACAATGAAGGGAAGGAGAGAATTCTTGCTCCAATTCCGAATTGCTGGAAATCCCAGGCTCGCTGGAATTTATCTGCTTCACCACAGCCCCTTGCTAGGTTCTCTAGGTGGCGTCTCATTGCTTCACATTAAAGCTGCTGCCCTTTGAGTCTTTATGTTCTAGGGTGTTTGTTGTCATGAGTGATTGCACCGGCTTGGGCAGGTGCTGGGCAAGGTGAGGGTTATAAAGTTCTGATGAAGTAAATAAAATTACTCTGTGACAAACAGTGGCATTTGTCCCTTAAAGTGTGAAATAGCAACCAGGGGTCACTGCCCAAATGCGGGGGAGGGGGATGGATGGACACATATGGCACTGTCCCACCTGCGACATCCCAGCATCTTGAGTCCCCAAATCCTTGTAGCTGCCATCACTCATTAACAGTGCCTCCTTCCACTCCTTACAGCAGTCCAGGCTGCAGAAAGTTGATGTGCGGGAGATCACAATATAGCCCATGGAGAGCCTGCAACAGAGCAACACCCTGGATAATGACTCCCTGGCCTCTCGTAGTCTCCCATGGGCTGGGGAGGATTCATCTTGGGGGAGGGTCTGTCTGCCCAAATGCAACCCAGAGGGAGGGTCTACACCTCCTATCAGGCTCAGTGAGATGCACTCTCTTGCCCCCCCCGTGGTCTTCTATGAGTCATACAGGATCTGTCTGCCCCAGGCATGGTCCATGCCATGCTGAGGAGAGTTCATGCTGCCTGCCAGGCTCAAGGTGTCACTCCTCCCACATCTTCATGGGGAGTTTGGGGAGATTCTTGTTGCTGTAACGGGATCACAGAGCACGAGTGGCTGGTTGAGTATCTTCAGGGCTATGGGATCTGGACCCGAGAGGTGTGAACTTAGAGTCATGGCTTTGGATTCAAGAGAAAAGGGGCTGAGACTAGAGATGCCCAGAGATGCACTGTCACCCTACAGCTCCAGTACTGCAGCACCCAAAAGTCTCACTCAGGTCTGGGCCTCATTGTGTTGGGTGCTGCATGGAAAATCGGAGAGAAACAGATGTCTGGAGATGGATAGATGAGCATCTCTGGCATACAGAGGAGAGATGGAGAGGGGTGTGTGGGGGGGCATATGGAGGACAGATGGTGATGCTGCAGGCTGACAGGTTTGTGGGTTTGGCTGGTGGCTGATTGCCACAGCAGCTCCTGCCGCCATGTGCTGTGCTGTTTCTGATGCTGCTCTATCGCAGCCGGCACCAAGCAGAACCTGGCCACAGAGCACCACTACAGCCATGGCTACAGCAGGTGTCCTATATGCCTGAGCTGCTCAGGGACAAAAAAGCATGTGGGCTCCTGGCTGCTGAACAACCTGCCCCACATCTCACCCTCTCCTGTTCCCAGAGTAGTCTGCTCACAACAGAAACCAAGACCAGCCCCCAACTGGCCTGGCGCCCACTGCCCCTAATGTGGAAAGCCTGATGTCTGGTGGGGGAAACATCCCAGCATCTCAGCTGTAGTGTCAGGACTTACTATTACAAACGTCTCTCTGTCCCAGTTTCCAACCTGTTGCGGTTACTGACACCTACATGGCAAGTTTTTGCTGTCCTGCTGCAATTTGCTACCCCCACAATTCAGCGGGCCTGGGTCTAGGAGTAGCAATTTGTGACAGATGGGGTAGGTCTTGTTGCAATGTACTACTTCTGGGAAATCTCTATTTGAAATTGGGACACTCATGAAATTAGTTTTCTAACTGAATACATTTTTCTAAATTAGAAAACATTTGTGTTATTGATATCCAAATTTAATATAGAGATTTCATGGAGTAGGAAACTGACAGGGCAGACGCCATCCGTCACCCATTGCTACTCCTGGACCAGGGCTGAGGCAACCAAGGAACTCAGGCACCATTGAAGTTATATGATCACAAATAATAGCCTGACATTAAAAAACAAAAAAAAAAGTATTAAAATCTGTAATTTACTATGTCACAATAAAAACATAGGGGATGTTGTTATAATAATGACATTAATGCTTTTGAAAAGTCAGTAAAAGGAATTAAACTACATTTACAGGAAATTATGATACACAATGGTCAACTCAAGCAATTAGAACAGCAAAAAAGACACACCCTGAGCTGTCACCTGCTAACCCTAATTCCAAACCCTAACTCCTGTTCCCCTAACCTTTGACCCTAGCCCACACCACAACCAACCCTGACCCCTCCCTTCACGCTAGGCAACCCAACCCTGCACCCTAACCCTTCAACTAACCCTGATCCCCGATCATCACCCTATTATATCATAACACCCACCCTGCCCATAACCCTAACCCCTTAACTCTAACCCACCTTTGAACCCAAACTCTTACACAACCTAATCCCTAAAGCTAATCCTAACCCTTGCATTAAGCACAACCCTCTAACCTGCCTCCAAGAATCCAAACCCCTTGCCTCCCCATAATCCAAATCTCCCTCTCAACCACTAACCCTTTCCAAACCTAATTCACACACTAAACTTAACTCCCCCTTACCCTCACCCTAATCCAACCCCTAGACCCTGACCCTGTAATCCCAACCCTCAACCTCCAATTTTCCCCCTCCGTGGATGGCACCGTACTCTTCCCAGTGGGGGGGCTGACTTAGGCTAGAGAGAAAATTGGGGGCCTGCACTCCCTTGCCACAAGGCCCCACCCATCTCTATGACTCTGCTTCCTGCTGCTCTTAAGTGCCAGCGCTGCCCCGCCCTCTGCATTGCCCTCCTCATGGCCAGGTGGTGGCTAGAGCCAGCCATTGGGGAGTGACTGATGTGCTGGCTGGTGCCAGGAGATGGGCAGCTGGGCTGCTCCTGTCATCTTCTCCTGCTGCTGCTCTTGGCCCCTGGGGCTGCGGCTGATCCTCAGCTTCCCGCCACCTTTTGACTGCTTGCAGCCCCCAAGAGCTGCCCGAGTAGGGGAACTTGGCTCTGGCAGAGCCCTCAGGGAGCATCAACCACAGGCGGCAGGCCCAGGAGCCTGGGGCAGAGTGGGTCTGTTTGGGTTGCTGTGGGGCACCCTGAACCCACCGCATGCTCTGGGCTGCACATAGTTAAGTGGGGACTTCTGCACTGCTGCTGGTGGCAGCCCTGTGATCAGAGCTGGGTGGCCAGAGGGCGAACCAGGTTGGCTACTGAAAAGTGTCTCCCCCATGGAGGAGCAGTGACACCCGGCGGCCAGTCAAGGTACTGCACACAGTGTGGTGTTGTCCATGGAGCAGCGGTGACACCAGGTGGCCAGTTGGGGTAATGCACAGACGGTGTTTCCGTTGCAGCGACAGTGACACCCGGTGGTCAGTCAGGGTAATGCATAGAGCATGTTTCCCTTGGCACAGCAGTGACAGCCAGTGGCCAGTCGAGATAATGCACAGAATATCTCCCATGAAGCAGCAGCGACACCCGGTGGCTAGTCAGGGTAATGCAGAGAGTATGTTCCCCTTGGCGTAGCATTGACACCTGGTGGTCAGTTGGGGTAATGCACAGGTGGTGTTTCTATTGGAGCAGCAGTGACAGCCCGTGGCCAGTCCCGGTAATGCCTAGAGTATGTCTCCCTTGGAGCAGCAGTGGCACCCGGTGGTCAGTCAGGGTAATGCACTGAGCACATTTAGTTGGCGCAGCAGTGACATGCAGTGGGCACTTGGGGTAATGCACAAGGGTTCCCTTGTACTAGTAGTGACACCTAGTGACCAGTAGGGATGATGCACAGACAGGGATTCTCTTAGAGGAGCAGTGACACCCGGTGGCCAGTGAGGGTAATGCACAGAGCATGCTTCCCTTGGCATAGCAGTGATACCTGGTGGCCAGTCAGGGTAATGCACAAAAGGCGTTTCCCTTGGCACAGCAGTGACAGCAGGTGACCAGTCAAGGTAATGCACAGACTGTATCGCCCATGAAGCAGCAGTGACATCCAGTTAAGAACATAAGAATGCATGATACGCCCACATCTCGAATACTGTGTACAGATGTGGTCTCCTCACTTCAAAAAAGATATTCTAGCACTAGAAAAGGTTCAGAAAAGGGCAACTAAAATGATTAGGGGGGTGGAGACGGTCCCATATGAGGAAATATTAAAGAGGCTAGGCCTCTTCAGCTTGGAAAAGAGGAGACTAAGGGGGGATATGATAGATGTATATAAAATCATGAGTGATGTGGAGAAAGTGGATAAGGAAAAGTTATTTACTTATTCCCATAATATACAAGAACTAGGGGTCACCAAATGAAATTAATAGGTAGCAGGATTAAAACAAATAAAAGGAAGTTCTTCTTCAAACAGCGCACAGTCAACTTGTGGGACTCCTTACCTGAGGAGGTTTTGAAGGCTGGGATTATAACAATGTTTAAAAGGGAACTGGATAAATTCATGGTGGCTACATCCACAAATGGCTATTAGCCAGGAAGGGTAAAGAATGGTGTCCCTAGTCTCTGTTCATCAGAGAATGGAGATGGATGGCAGGAGAGTGATCACTTGATCATTGCCTGTTAGCATCACTCCCTCTGGGGCACCTGGCATTGACCACTGTCGGTAGACAGATACCAGGCTAGATGGACCTTTGGTCTGACCCGGTATGGCCGTTCTTATGTAGGGTAATGTAGAGAGTATGTTCCCCTTGGCACCACAGTGACAGCCGGTGGCCAGTCAAGGTAATGCATGGGGGGAGGTCTCCCATGGGGCAGCAGTGACACCCAGTAACCAGTTGGGGTAATGCAGGGGGCCAGCAGATGTAGTATCAGCCTCTTTCCATTTGCTGGGGTGGGGGAGCGGGTGAGGGGGGGCTGGAGAAAAAATTGAGAGACTGCAACCCCCTCATCACCTGGCTTCACCTGCATGGGGGGTATGCCTCTGCTCCTCAGTTAAAGGCCAGGCTCATCTCCTCTCCCCCTGGCCAGGATTTGCAGCAATATCATTTTTATTAAAATAAAATAGTAAATGGGATTTAATCCAAGTCCATACAAATAATCTAAATCTGTCCAAGTTTTAGTATTAAATCCCAAATCCTCTTAAATAGCCCATCAGAAACCAAAATTTGGAACTGTAAACAATGCTTAATTTAAAACATAAACATTAAGAAAAACTACTTTGTTTTTAAAAACAAAATTTAACAAATGTTATAAATTATCAAAAAAGAGTGCTACTACGGGATGATAAAATAAATAATCCCTACTATTAAAACCACCTATAAATCAATTGAATAGCTGAATACTGGCCAAATCTTTATAAAAATATGCAGAACTAGGTCAAAACCAGTATTGCATGTCAGATATTCCAATCCAGCAAACATCAATTAAAAGCTCCATCTCAATTTACAAAAAAAAGCCAGTAAACCAAAACAGTCAGCCTTAAACAAACCCGCACATAAGTGAATTTAAAGCTGTACCAACATTGGAACAAACTATGTAATTTTCTAATTCTAACGTCTTCTTTCACCCAGGAGGGAAAGTGTTTTGTAGCCCCAGTAACCATGCTGTCACGCCAGCATTTCTTTCACTCAATAAGGTTTTTACCAAATATAAGTTGCCCTTAAAGTTGTCTAACAGAAATTCTAATTGTATCTTTGCAATAATATCCCAAGTATGCAAGTACGTCCCGTCAGAGCAGCACCACATTCCTCAACTGCTAACGCAAGTGAATAAGTGATACTCTTCTGCTAGAATTCTAGAGATGCGATTGCAAACCCTGGGGCCTGAAGCTAATGGGAGAAAGGTCAGTGAGCGAGCTTGGAGCTCTCCGACGCCACCTGCTGGAGAGCAGAGGGAATTGACCGAGTGATGTACTAGCTAATTTAAATATCAAGGTTGTTTTCTGGTGTCAGGCTTCCACTGCTGGAGATCAAGGGGAGTGATTGAGGGTGGCATATCTTATTTCAGTATTAAGAAGTGGCAGTTTGGGGACAATTTGGGGTAAGTTTTGGGGTTGGGACCCATATTTTTAGTGTAGCTCATTAGGAGGGTGCCACTGACTGAGGGTGTGGTCACCCTGAACTGGAAGCCTGTAGTTTGACGTGGTGAAGGCGCGCTGGGCGCTGTGAATAAACTAAAGAAGAGACATTACATAAAATTACAGAAAATCGGTGTTGTGCCAAAACAATGTTTCCTGGTGGTTCTGGGGCTAAACCTCTGGTTTGTTACCTGGCTGTGTTGGGGGGTGTTAGTGCCCACGGCTTAGGCACGCTACGTGAGGGTGGCTCTGGGTGACTGACCGCAGAACGGAGGAGCGTCAGGGAGCGCTTGAGGTGCGCAGCACAACCTGGACTGGAAGGCAGCGTGGGGCCGGTTAGTGCCCGCTGGGGAGTGTGAGACATGCTGCTCTGTTACGGGGGTGGAGGGGTGCTGACAGTCCGGCCACTTGAGAAGACCAGAGCTGCGGTGCTGGCCTGCCCGGCGTTTTCTGAAAGCTGATCTCCCATTGGGTCCTCACTAAGTGATGTTTTCTGAAAGCTGATCTCCCATTGGGTCCTCACTAAGTGATGTTTTCTCACAGCTAATCTCCCATTGGGCTGTGCCTGGGTGACGCTTTCTGAAAGCAAAGCTGGGCGCAGCCGCCAGGCCCTTGTGCAGTCAGCGCTCAGCGCAGGCCTGCGAGAAGCAGATTGAGGCCGAGTGGTGTCGATTCCGGCTGCCCGGGCGGAGGAACGGAGACCCCCAGCAGCGGGCGCTGCCGTCCTCACTTGCGAAGCCGCAGAGCTCAGGGAGTTCACTGGTTGCACCTGCTTGTGTGCTGGTGTTTTCTGGCAGCCAATGGGCTGTCGCTAGGAGATGTTTTATGACTGAGCTGGCAGCCAATGAGCTGTCAGTGTCACTAGGTGATGGTTTCTGACCGAGCTGGCAGCCAATGGGCTGTCACTGCCTGGGGGTGGAAATTGCTGCTGCAGGCACCTGTGGCTCAGAAACTTCTCCAAGCCCCGGGACCGTTTGCAGTCGCTGAAGGGAGGCGGGAAATCTCCAGGCTGGAGTGAAGGATCCAGTGGGCAGCGAACCCGCCACAGGCCCATGGGCACAGCCACTGCCGCGGGGAGTTGGACCAAACTCCCTGCTTTGCGCTGGGCGCTGCCAGTGAACACGTGCAATGATTGTAGCTGCAGAATCCGCTCCCGTGCGTGTGAGCGAAGTCCCTGTAGCTGGGAGGCCAGTGGAAGCAGGATTCCTGGGGTTTTCCAGTGTGGGAGTTGGGAACTGGGCTCCGGGTTGGAGCGGTGTCGGGCTTAGGTTCGGAACTCGCAGTTAGGGTTGGGAGGAGGATTGGGCACAGTTTGGGTTAAGGGGTTTAGGGTTGGGGACCAGGTTATAGGGTGAGCAATTTTTCATTCAATATGGGTTCCGGAAGGGGTGTGTGTTAAAACTTTGTGTTGGGGGTTAGATTTTGGCGGGAGGATTTGGCCAACAGCAGCAGCATAGAAGTGTCCCAAAGACGTGGAGCGGAAGGACCCCCAGCTGCCGAATGCTCAAAGGAGGAGCGCTGCCACCTAGGGCAGCAAAAACCATGGCGCCACTCCTGACTATGGTGTAACAGTGCCATGGTGCTAGAGAGAATATGATGAGACATTTCCCACTCCTGAGACACCAGGGTCCCCACCTGTTTGCGTCGCTGGCTGCCTGGCTCAGCTGGGCCCTGGGCTGCAGCTCCAGCTGGATGTGGGTGGGGACAGGTGGGGTTTCTTAGCCTCCGTCTCTGTGCTTAGTAAGCTGCTTTGGGTACAGGATTTGAGGAGGTTCGAGGGACCCCGCCCCCCGGCCAGAGCATTGCGTCTCAAGAAAGATGAGACCTGTGGCAGGCTGTGGAGCAGGTGGTTAAGCAGCCGGGAGACCGCATGCTTGTACATCCCTGAGCAGCAGGGTGCGCATTGCATGTAGCACCAGTGTAGCACTGCAAGGGCAGTTTCTACTGGCTGGATGGTGCAGGAAACAGGGGTCCAGAGGTGACAGGGACAGCAGCCATGAGCTGAAGCCACCAACTTAGCAGTCTGTGACATCACCATCCATCCCTTCAGCCCTGTCCAACCCTTCAGCCATCCATGCATCCCCCTGTATGCCATATACATTGCTCCATCCATCCACATGCCTTACACACTCATCTCCATGTGCATCCCTCTGTCTCTCTGATTGGCCCTGCAGTCCTCAGCACAATAAGACCCGGACCTTGAATAAGGCTTTTGGGTGCTGCAGTAATGGAGCTGGACGTGATAGTATGGGTGTGGGCAGCTCTAGTACCAGCCCCATTTCTTCTAAGCCCAAAATCTCTAGAAAGATGGGGTGTGTGTGGAAAGACCAGCCCCCCCCGAGCCTGACAGGCAGGTCACAGCCTTCTCAGTACGGCAGTGTCACTGTTGCTCCATGAAGGAAATGTTCTGTGCATTACCCCACGTGGCCACTCAGTGTCACTGTTGCTCCATGAAGGAACTGCTCTCTGCAGTACCGTGCATGGCCACCCAGTGTCATTGTTGCTGCATGCAGGAAATACTTTGTGCATTGCTTCTCTTGGCCACAGAGTGTCACTGTTGCTCCATGAAGGAAATGCTCTCTACATTACCTCTCGTGACCACATAGTGTCACTGTTGCTCCATGAGGGAAATGCTCTGTTCATTATCTGGCGTGGCCACCCAGTATCATTCTTGCACCATGAGGGATATGCTCTGTGCATTACCCCGTGTGGCCACCCAGTGTCACTGTTGCTCCATGAAGGAACTGCTCTGTGCATTACCTGGCGTGGCCACCCAGTGTCACTATTGCTGCATGAAGGAAATGCTCTGTGCATTACCCTAAGTGACCAGACAGTGTCACTATTACTCCATGAGGGAAATGCTCTCTGCATTACCGGGCATGGCCACCGAGTGTCACTGTTGCTCCATAAGGGAAATGCTCTATGCATTACCTCACGTGGCCACACAGTGTCACTCTTCATCCATGAAGGAAAAGCTCTGTACATTACCCTAAGTGGCCACACAGTGCCACTATTACTCCATGTGGCAAATGGTCTGTACATTACCCTGCGTTGCCATCCAGTGTCACGCTTGCTTCATGAGAGAACTACTCTGTGCATTATCCCAAGTGGCCACACACTGTCACTATTACTCCATGAGGGAAATACTCTGTTCATTAGGCCTAATGACCACATAGTGTCACTGTTGCTCCACGAAGGAAGTGCTCTGTGCATTACCCAAAGTGGCCACACAGTGTCACTATTACTCCACGAAGGAAATGCTCTGTGCATTAACCCACATGGCCACATAGTGTCACTGTTGCTCTAGGAAGGAAATACTCTGTTCATTACCCCATGCTTCCACCCAGTTTCACTGTTACGCCGTGAAGGACATGCTCTTTTTATTATCTCACGTGGCCACTTCGTGTCACTGATGCTCCATGAGGGAAATGCTCTCTGCATTACCTTGCATGGCCACACAGTGTCACTATTGTTTAGTGAAGTAAATGCTCTGTGCATTACCCCACGTGGCCACCCAGTGTCACTGTTGCTCCATGAGGGAAATGCTCTCTGCATTACCCCGTGTTGCCACACAGTGTCACTATTACTCCGTGCAGGAAATTCTCTGTGTATTACCCTGCGTGGCCACACAGTGTCACTGTTGCTCCATGAAGGAAATGCTCTGTGCATTACACCGTGTGACCACTATGTTTCACTGTTGTGTCACGAGGGAAATGCTCTCTGCATTACCACACATGGCCACTCAGTGTCACTGTTGCTCCATGAAGGAAATTATTTGTGCATTACCCTACATGGCCACCCAGTGTCACTGTTGCTCCATGAAGGAAATCTGTGCATTACCCCATGTGACCACCCAGTGTCACTATTACTCTCTGAGGGTAATGCTCTGTGCATTACCCCTTGTGGCAACACAGTGTCACTGTTGCTTCATGAAGGAAATCTGTGCATTACCCCATGTGACCACCCAGTGTCACTATTATTCCCTGAGGGAAATGCTCTGTGCATTACTCCACATGGCCACGCAGTTTCACTGCTGCTCCATGAAGGAAATCCTCTGTGCATTACCCCGGATTGCACCCAGTGTCACTGTTGCTTCATGAGAGAAATTCTCTGTGCAATACCCCAAGTGGTCACACCGTGTCACTGTTGCTACTTAAAGAAATACTGTCTGCATTATACTGTATAACCTGACAGTATCACTGTTTCTCCATGAAGGAAGTGCTCTGTGCATTATGCTGCGTAGCCACCCAGTACCACTGTTGATCCATGGAGGAAATCCTGTGTGCATTACCCCACGTGGCCACCCAGTGTCACTGTTGCTTCATTAGGGAAATGCTCTGTGCATTACCCTATGTGGCCACACAGTGTCACTATTATTCCATGAAGGAAATGCTCTCTGCATTACCGCGCATGGCCGCTGAGTGTCACTGTTGCTCCATGAGGGACATTATTTGTGCGTTACACGGTGTGGCCACCCAACGTGACTCTTGATCTATGAGGGAAATGCTCTGTACATTACCCCAAGTCGCCACACAGTGCCACTATTACTCCATGTGGGAAATGTTCTGTTCATTACCCTGCGTTGCCATCCAGTGTCACTCTTGCTTCATGAGAGAACAGCTCCGTGCATTGCCCAAGTGGCCACACAGTGTCACTGTTGCTCCTTAAAGAAATACTCTCTGCATTATGCAGCATGGCAACACAGTGTCTCTGTTGCTCCATGAAGGAAATGCTCCTTGTATTACCCTGCATGGCCACACAGTGTCACTGCTGATCCTTGAAGGAAATCCTCTGTGCATTATCCTGCATTACCACCCAGTATCACTGTTGCTCCATGAGGGAAATGCTCTGTGCATTACCCCAAGTGGCCACACAGTGTCACTGTTGCTCCATGAGGAAAATGCTCTCTGCATTACCTTGCATGGCCACACAGTGTCACTGTTGTTTAGTGAAGTAAATGCTCTGTGCATTACCCTACGTGGCTACCCAGTGTCATTGTTGCTCCATGAGGGAAATGCTCTCTGCATTACCCCATGTGGCCACACATGTGTCACTATTACTCCATGCAGGAAATTCTCTGTGTATTACCCTGCGTGGCCACACAGGGTCACTGTTGCTCCATGAAGGAAATCCTCTGTGCATTACCCCGTCTGACCACTATGTTTCACTGTTGTATCATGAGGAAAATGCTCTGTGCATTACCCGATGTGGCCACCCAGCGTCACTGTTGCTCCATGAAGGAAATGCTCTGTGCCTTTCTCCACGTGGCCATCCAGTGTCTCTGTTGATCCATGAGGGAAATGCTGTCTGCATTACCACACATGGCCACCCAGTGTCACTGTTGCTCTGTGCATTAACCCTTGCGGCAACACAGTGTCACTGTTGCTTCATGAAGGAAATCTGTGCATTACCCCATGTGGCCACCCAGTGTCACTATTACTCCCTGAGGGAAATGCACTGTGCATTACTCCGCATGGCCACCCAGTTTCACTGCTGCTCCATAAAGGAAATCCTCTGTGCATTATCTTGCATTGCACCCAGTGTCACTGTTGCTTCATGAGAGAAATTCTCTGTGCATTACCCCAAATGGTCGCACCGTGTCACTGTTGCTCCTTAAAGAAATACTGTCTGCATTATACTGCATAGCCACACAGTATCTCTGTTTCTCCATGAAGGAAGTGCTCTGTGCATAATGCTGCGTAGCCACCCAGTGTCACTGTTCATCCATGGAGGAAATCCTGTGTGCATTACCCCATGTGGCCACCCAGTGTCACTGTTCCTCCATGAAAAAATTCCTCTGTGCATCACCCTGCATTGCACCCAATGTCAGTGTTGCTTCATGGGAGAAATTCTCTGTGCATTACCCCAGGCGGTGGCACCGTGTCACTATTACTCCATGAAAGAAATGCTGTGTGCATTACCCGGCGTGGCCACACAGTGTCACTGTTGCTCCATGAAGGAATGCTCTGTTTATTACCCCATGTTTCTACCCAGTGTCACTGTTGCGTCGTAAAGGGCATGCTCTGTTTATTATGTCGCGTGGCCACTCCGTGTTACTGTTGCACCGTGAAGGACATGCTCTCTGCATTACCCCATGTGGCCACACAGAGTCACTGTTGCTCCATGAGGAAAACGCTCTCTGCCTTACCTTGCATGGCCACACAGTGTCACTGTTGTTTAGTGAAGGAAATGCTCTGTGCATTACCCTACGTGGCCACCCAGTGTCACTGTTGCTCCATGAGGAAAATACCCTGTGTATTTCCCCAGCTGGCTGCATAGCGTTACTCTTCTGCATGAGGGAAATGCTCACTGCATTACCGCACATGGCCACCAAATGTCACTGTTGCTCCATGAAGGAAATGCTCTCTGCATTACTGCGCATGGCCAGCGAGTGTCACTATTGCTCCATGAATGAAATCCTCTGTACATTACCCCAAGCGGCCACACAGTGTCACTATTACTACATGAGGGAAATGCTAAGTTCATTAGGCCTAATGGCCATACAGTGTCACTGTTGCTCCTTAAAGAAATACTCTCTGCATTATGCAGCATGGCCACACGGTGTCACTGTTGCTCCATGAAGGAAATGCTCTTTTCATTACCCTGTGTGGCCACACAGTGTCACTGCTGGTCCATGAAGGAAATCCTCTGTGCATTATCCTGCGCTGCCACACAGTGTCACTGTTGCTTCATGAGAGAATGCTCTGTGCATTACCTCAAGTGGCCACACGGTGTCACTATTACTCCATAAAGGAAATGCTCTGTGTATTGCCCCGCGTGGGCACCCAGTGTCACTGTTGCTCTGAGAAGGAAATGCTCGGTGCATTACCACGTGTGGCCACTCTGTGTCACTGTTGCTCCATGAGGGAAATGCTCTGTGCATTACCCCATGTGGTCACAGAGAGTCACTGTTGCTCCATGAGGAAAATGCTGTGTGCATTACCTGGTGTGGCCACACAATGTCACTTTTGTTCAATGAAGGAAATGCTCTGTGCATTTCCCTGCGTGGCCACCCAGTGTCACTGTTGCTCCATGAGGGAAATGCTCTCTGCATTACCGTGCATGGCCACCCAGTGTCACTGTTGCTCCATGAATGAAATCGTCTGTGCGTTACCCCAAGTGGCCACACAGTGTCACTGTTGGTCAATGAAGGAAATTCTTTGTGCTTTACCCCGCGTGGCCACACAGTGTCACTGTTGCTTCATGAAGGAAATGCTCTGTGCATTTCTGGCATGGCCGCACAATGTCACTGTTTCTCCATGAAGGAAATGCTCTCTGCATTACCGCGCATGCAACCGAGTGTCACTGTTGCTCCATAAGAAAAATGCTCTGTGCATTACCCCTCATGGCCATACAGTGTCACTGTTGCTCCATGAGGAAAATGCTCTGTGCATTACCTGGCGTAGTCACACAGTGTCACTGTTTTTCCATGAAGGAAATGCTCTGTTCATATCCGCACGTGGCCACCTAGTGTCACAATTACTCCATGAGGGAAATGCTCTGTGCATTGCCTGCATGGCCACACAGTGTTACTGTTGCTCGATGAAGGAAATCCTCTGTGCATTATCCGAAGAGGCCACACAGTGCCACTATTACTCCATGTGGGAAATGCTCTGTGCCTTAGCCCTAATGGCCACACAGTGTCACTGTTGCTCCTTAAAGAAATACTCTCTACATTATGCTGCATGACTACCCAGTGTCACTGTTGCTTCATGAAGGAAATCCTCTGTGCCTTACCCTGTGTTGCCACCCAGTGTCACTGTTGCTTCATGAGAGAAATACTATGTGCATTACCCCAAGTGGCCACACAGTGTCACTATTACTCCATGAAGGAAATGTTCTGTGCATTACCCCGTGTGGCCACCCATTGTCACTGTTGCTACATGAGGGAAATGCTCTGTGCATTAACCCAAGTGGCCACACTGTGTCACTGTCCCTTGATGAGGGAAATGATTTGTTCATTACCTGGTGTGACAAAGTCGGACAGTCCTTAATGTTTCCTCTGACGTCTTTGTTTGTGCCTCAGTTTCCCTTATGCATTTCTTAGGTATCTAGGGGGTGAGAGTGTTGCAGAACAAAGGACCAGTGCCCTTAAATGGCAGGCATTCTATCTCCTTGCAACTAATGGCCGAGGCCATCCCCCCCTGCAAGGAGATACCTAATGGTGTTGGAGAACAAAGGAATCAGGTGACCTCCTGGCCCAGGAAAGGAACAAAGCCCAGAAAAGGAGGGGCTGGAGGTGAATCACTTTGGAGCTGGCAGGGGACTTTGAGTGAAGTGCAGACGTGGGTGTCTGGCTCGCCATCCCCAGGATGGACATGGCTGAGGGGTCCTGTTCTCTGTACCTACAAGCTCTGCTTTAGACCACATTCCTGTCATCTAATAAACCTCTGTTTTACTGGCTGGCTAAGAGCCACGTCTGACTGTGAAGTGGGGGGCGCAGGACCCTCTGGCTTCCCCAGAACCCCACCAGGGTGGACTCGCTGTGGGAAACACACGGAGGGGCAGAGGATGCTGAATGGTCCAAGGTCAGATCCAAGAAGGTGGAAGCCATTTGAGCTTCTTGCCCTGCTCACAAGGAGGAAACATCACTAGAGTCCTGACAGGCTTTGTAGGGAGCAGTTCCAGAGCATCACCCAGGAACTCCATGACACCTGGATTGGCCATCTGGTTTCACTCTTGCTCCAGGAGGGAAATACTTAGTGAAACCAGGTGGCCACTCCAGGTAATGTACACAGCGTCTCCTTCAATGCATTCCAGCCTGCCCCTCACTGGGACCCAATCAACCTCCTCCAACTTGCTCCTGCGTCTCCAGGCTTGCCAGCACTCCGCTCACCCCACCCAAGCTGCCCCCTGTACGTGGACTTTCCCTTGGCCCTCCCAATCCACCCCATCTGTTCCCCAACTCAGGGTACCCGAACATCCTCCTGGACACCCCGTCCCTACACCCCAACCCCAATTGGCTCCATCCTATTTCTCCATTGCTGGGCCCCACTTTCCCAGCATTGCACTCCCCCACACCATCCACAGCCTGCCAGGTTTCCCTCTTCAATTCCTGTTCCCCTTCTCGGCCACACCGGGGCCTTTCAACCCACCTCCACCCTGCCTTTACTCTCTTCTGAATTCCACATTCCCTCAATACACCTTGGGAGCCCTACACCCCTCTACCTCACTGTGCAGCCTCCACCCCCATATATCCCAGGCAGTCATTAAGACGACTAAGCCACTGATGCCTACTGAACTTATCCATAGATCAGCCCCATAGATTCTCTCTCTCCTCTCCTCATGCCGTCTCCCTTCGTAGGACAAAGGCAGGTGTGGTAGGTGTGCATCCCCACAGGCTAGGTCTCGGGAGCCATGGAGAAGTAGGAGGGGATGAAAATCATGCAGGGCAGTGGGTGCGAGAGTGGAGCACTGACTGTCAGTATTAACTCGGTCTCTGTTCATTGAGGGAGGCCGATGTAGATAGGATGGAAGAGGAAGGCAGGGATGAGGGCAAGAGCTCTGTGTAGTGATGGCTCATGCTTGGCTTTTGCAGCTGCTCTGACAGAGGAATTGTTGTTCTGGAGCCCTAGCCAGAGGAGAAGCTGGTAGAAGTGGATCTGAGCAGCCTGGATATCCTCCCAAGCAGATATGAACAGTCCTCAGCTTTCTGCCTCCCTCATAACTACACTTCATGATTTTTAGCGGTGTGGTTTAAGCATAAGATAAATGCATAGTAGAGGCTGAGTACAGACAGCTGCTTCCCTTTAGGTGATGCTTGGTTTCTCATAAAAGTTTTCCTCCTTGTTCTGGGTATGGGAGGAGAATTTCCCTATTTTTGGAGCAGCTGTGGGATTACGACCTGGGAAAGAGACAATAATCTCCTCTGTACAGTGACTGTTTTGGGTGCAGGTGCAGGTGCAACAGGCTCCTTAACATCAGAATGTAAGAATGGCAATACTGGGTCAGACCAAAGGTCCATCTAGCCCAGTATCCTGTCTTCCGACTGGGTAATACCAGGTTGAAGGACATAAATCCACACTGTGTAGAGGTCAAGCATAAGAGTTTATCAAACACAGTGCTGGCGGAATGCTACCTTGCTTATTAGTCTTAGAGACACTGTCAATTAATTGATTACAATAGAATATATAGATTTTCCATGGGCGGGGGAAAGTGACGGGGGAGGCAACTCCACCCCCCGGGATAGGTTTTGCAGCAAGTCAAGATAAAGGTCTAGAGAACATGACCTACGGAGGAAGGCTGAAAGAATTGGGTTTGTTTAGTTTGGAAAAAAGACAGAGGGGACATGATAGCAGTTTTCAGGTATCTCAAAGGGTGTCATAAGGAAGAGGGAGAAAACTTGTTCATCTTAGCCCCTAAGGATAGAGCAAGAAGCAATGGGCTTAAACTGCAGCAAGGGAGGTTTAGGTTGGACATTAGGAAAAAGTTCCTGTCAGGGTGGTTAAACATTGGAATAAACTGCCTAGGGAGGTTGTGGAATCTCCATCTCTGGAATTATTTAAGAGTAGGTTAGATAAATGTCAATCAGGGAGGGTCTAGACCAGGGGCAGGTAACCTACGGCACAGGTGCCAAAGGCGGCATGTGAACTGATTTTCAGTGGCACTCACACTGCCTAGGTCCTGGCCAACAATCCAGGGGGCTCTGCATTTTAATTTAATTTTAAATGAAGCTTTTTAAACATTTTAAAAACCTTATTTACTTTATATACAACAATAGTTCAGTTATATATTACAGACTTATAGAATGAGACCTTCTAAAAGTGTTATCATGTATTACTGGGATGCAAAACCTAAAATTAGAGCAAATAAATGAAGACCCGGCACACCACTTCTAAAAGGTTGCTGACCACTGGTCTAGACGGTATTTGGTCCTGCCATGAGGGTAGGGGACTGGACTCGATGACCTCTCAAGGTTCCTTTTAGTGGTGGGACACCTGCACCCCAATCCTCCTCAGGCAAAAATCATCTACTCTCCCCTATCCCTTGCATCCTTCCTGCTCCTGCCCAGTCCCATGTCCCCTGAGCGGGTCCTCAGACAAGCTGTCCCCACTTCAACTCAGATGGGCTTAGCCACAACCTGACACCTCAAAACTGCCAGAAGCCTGGAATACCTCCGCTTATCCCCCATCTCCCACCTTCCCCCCGCCAATTCCTCTCAGCCTCAATCTTCCTGGAGACCCACCCCTGTATGACCCCCCCGACCCTCGGCTCCCAGCCCCCATTATTGCCATGTGCCCAGCTACGCCCTGCTGGGGGGAGGGGGGGCGGAGAGAAGGAAAGAAGCAGAAGTTTCTGGGAGTTGTAGTGTGCCCCGGCCTACAACTCCCATCAGCCCCGCGGATCCAGCGGCACCGTGGGAGAGGCGGAGTCTGGTGCTGGCTTCTCGCAGCGGCCAGGGCGGGGCCCGGCGCCTTTGGTTTGGGTGGGCGGTGCTTTTGGCGGTACAGCGTCTGTTTGCGGAGCGGGGCCGGAAACGGAAGGGAGAGGAAGTGATATAACCGCTTTGGACGCCAACCGCGGTAACCAGGGAATTAGTTTTGTTCTGTGCCAGTTGCATCCTGGGAGTTGTAGTTTTCAAAGTGTTGCCGCCTCGACTGTGTTTGGTACCGGCACGCCCAGCCTGCCATGGGCCGCCCCCGTCCCCCCGCATCTCCCAGCCCGCACGCACCCACCTTCCCCTGCGCCCTCAGCGCGACGCGACCTTCCCCAACCCCCCCACACCTCGGCCCCCAACCCACCACGCGCCCCCTGTCCCCCCTGCACCTCCCGTCTGCTGTGACCTTCCCCGGGCCGCCCCACAGCCTTCCGCAGCCCACCCCGCGCACCCCTAGGGCGCCGCGACGTTCCCCAACTGCCCCCCACATACACCGAGCCCACCACAACCTTCCTTATCCCCCCACACCCAACCTTCCCCAACCCGCATGCCCAGTCCCCAACCCCCCCAACCTACAACCTTCTCCAACCCGCACCCCCATTCTTTTAGCCCAAACCAACCCGCCCCCGTCTATTTCTCCATCCTTTGGGCACCTCAATCCTCCTTTCTTGTCCCTCCAACACCTCCCAGGCCACCCCAACTTGCACCCCATCCCTACCTTTCCTCCATCTATGCCTCTTCCCATAGCAACCCCTCAGCCCCTATCTCTTACCAACACCCTCCAGCCTGCAACAACCTTCCCCAACCCACAAGCCCTGTATCCCTCAGTTCATTCCTCCACTCATGGGACTCCATAGCCACAGTCTATCTCCAACATCCTCCCAGCTCACAACAACCTGTGCCTCTATCCATGCCTCCCTCCCAACACTCCCAGCCCAACACAACCTGCACCCCACTCTGTCCCTAGATCTGTGGGCCCCCAGTGCCCTTTTGTCCTTTCTCCAACATGCATCCCTATCCCTACCTTACTCCCCCCCTCCCTCCATCCATCCATGGGGCCCCTCAGCCCTTCTCTCTCCTTCCTCCACAACACAAACCCTTCATAGGACATGGGCAGGGATGCTAGGTGTACATCCCCACAGGCCAGGTCTCGGGAGCCATGGAGAAGTAGGAGTGGACGAAAAACATGCGGAGTAGTGGATGGTAAAGTGGAGTGGTGACTGGGATCAGTCTCTGTTCATCGAGTGGGACTGGAGAGGGAGGCAGGAATGAGGGCAAGATTAAAGGCACCAATAGAGCTCTGTATAATGATAGTTCTTGTTTGGCTTTATTAGTTTGCAGAGGAATCGTCCAGGAGCTCTAGCCAGATAAGAATATGGCAGAAATGGACCTGAGCAGCCTGGACATCCTTCTAAGGATACATAAACAGTCCTCATGTTTCTGCCTTCTGCATCGCTGGCTGTGAGTCAGTGCTTTCGATTCCTCATCTATGCTCACTGTGGTACTCTTCGAAGGCCATGTGCTTCCTCGGGTGCGGGGCTCTGTTAGATTACGGCTGAGGTGGGGCCAGAGTCTGCTGTACAGAGTGATTATTTTGGGTGCAGTTGCAAGGAGTGCTTTTTAGTTGTAGTGCTCAAGGGCAAATGGGGGGGGGGAAGGTTCGGGGCGGAACCCTGCTGTGTGGGAGGGGTGAAAAGAATAGCCTAAGCGAAGTTGTCCACTGAGATAACTTTCTTTGTTTTTCCTCCTTGTGCCGGGTTTAGTACCAAGGGAAAAGAAATCAAACATCAGAGTTTACTTTCCTCATCGGATGGAAAGCGAGCGAGAGCAGTGAGCCCGCGAGCATTGTTGATGCAAGTGAAGAGCCGTCCGGCTGGCAGTTGCTACTGTCAGTGAGATACATGTCTGGTTTCGAGAGGGCTCTGCTCATGACCCGCCTGGCTCCAGATAGGGCCGCCCCATTGACTGGGGCTGGGTTTGTGAGAAATGCTTCCTGACCTGCTGTGCTTACGAGAGAGACAAGATCCCCATTTTCAGGGGCTGCTCAGTTCTCTGGCCAGGAGCGGTGTGTCCTCCACAGCAGAAGGTTGCATCTAGGAGGATGACTCCAGGTAGTGAATTGCTTTCCTTCCTCCCACCTCTCTCTCTTTCTCTCCCCGCCCCTCTACAGTGTGTTGGCCAACTTTCTCACTCTCTTCCCTCTCCTCTTCTCATGCCGTTTCCCTTCATAAGACATGGGCAGGTGTGCTAGGTGTGCATTCCTACAGGCTAGGTCTCGGGATCCATGGAGAAGTAGAAGCTGACAATAATCATGCATAGCAGTGGCTGTTGGTGTTAACTCGGTCTCTGTTGATGGAGTGGGGCCGAGGTAGATGGGATTGGAGAGGGAGGCTGGGATGAGGGCACCAAGATTCAAAGCACCAATAGAGCTTTATGTAGTGATGGCTCATGCTTGGGTTTGCAGCTGTGTTTCCAGAGGAATCTTCCAGGAGCCCTAGACCAAGGAGAAAGTGGGAGAAGTGGACATGAACAGACTAGACATCCTTCTAAGGACACATGAACAGTTCTCAGCTTTCTGACTCCCGCATAACTGGCTGTGAGTAAGCGGTCAGTGGTCTGAATTCCTCATCTGCGCTCACTGTAGTACTCTTCACAGGCCTTGTGCTTCCTCGTTGGGTGCAGGACTCTGTGAGATTACGTCTGGGGAGGGGCCAGAGTCTGCTGTGCAGAGTGATTATTTTGGGTGCTGTTGCAAGGGGTGCTTTTTGGTTGTAATGCGAAAGGTGTGATGGGGAGGGCGGAGCTCGGTCGTGTGGGTGAGACAAAAAGAAGAGCCTATGAGACGTTGCCTACTGAGATGGTAACATGCTTGTTTTTTCCCCGCTTGTGCCGGGTTTAGTACCAAGGAGAAAGAAGTCAAGTGTCACAGTCTACTGCCCTCGTGCAATGTAAAGTGAGCGAGAGCAGCGAGCCTGTGAGCACTGTTGATGCCAGGCAAGATCTGAGCAGATGCCACTCTCAATGAGATAAGTGTCTGTCATAACTCTCCTACTCAGATCTGAACCTTAGAGTTCAGAACATGAGAAGCTAGCATGAAACCTCCAAACTTAATTACCAGCTTGGATCTGATATCGCTGCCACCAGCCAGAATTCCAGTGTCTGGCTCACTCTGGTCTCCCCAAAACCTTCCCTGGGGAACCCCCAAGACTCAGATGCCCTGAGTCTCACCACAAAGGGAAATAACCCACTTCCCTTCCCCCTCTTTACCTCCTCCCAGATTTCCCCACCCTGGGTACTCTAGGAATTCCCTGCTTCAAGTCCTTGAAACACAAGTACCGAGAGATCAATCTCTTTCTCCCCTCACCGAGAGGGTATGCAAAGTCAGGCTTAGTAAATCTAACACAAAGAGATTCTCTCTTCCCGCCTGTCTTCTTCCTTCCACCAATTCCCTGGTGAGCTGCAGACACAATCCCCTTGAGCCCCCACTAAAAAAAAAAATCCACAGGTCTTAAAAAGAAAGCTTTATATAAAAAGGAAGAAAAAGACATAAAATGGTCTCTGTATCAAGGTGACAATATACAGGGTCAATTGCTTAAAAGAACAAAATGAATAAATAGCCTTATCCAAACAGAATACAATTTAACACATTCCAGCAACTACACACATGTAAATGCAAAAAAACAATATAAACCTATTGTCTTACTATCTTTGTACTTACAACTTGGAAACAGAAGATTAGAAAGCCTGGAGATAGAAAGATCACTCTCAGAGCCCAGAAAGAGAAGAGACCAAGAACAAAGGACTCACACCCAAAACTTCCCTCCACCCAGATTTGAAAAAGTCTTGTTTCCTGATTGGTCCTCTGGTCAGGTGTTTGGTTCCCTTTGTTAACCCTTCGCAGGTAAAAGAACATTAACCCTTAGCTATCTGTTTATGACAATGTCTTGTTTGGTGATCGCTGTGCTTGTGGCCCACCTCGGTCCTGCTAGGGCCACCCCATTGGCTGGGGTTGGGTTTGTAAGAAATACTTCCTGACCAGCTGTGCTTACGAGAGAGACAAGGCCCCCGTTTTCAGGGGCTGCTCATTTCTCTGGCCCAGAGCAGTGTGTCCTCCACAGCAGAAGGTTGCATCTAGGAGGATGACTCCAGGTGGTGAGTTGCTGCCTTCCTCCCTCCTTTTTCTCTCTCTCTCTTCTCTTCTCTAGTACGTTGGCCAACACACACCCTCTATCTCTCTGTGTCTGTCCTTGCCTTTCCTTGTGCTGTCTCCCTTTGTAAGACACGGGCAGGCATGCTAGGTTTGCATCCCCAGAGGCCAGATCTCGGGAGCCATGGAGAGGTAGGAGCGGATGAAAAGCATGCGGGGCAGCGGACGCTAAAGTGGAGCTGTGACTGTCTGTGTTTATTCGGTCTCCATTCGTCGAGTGGGGCTGATGTAGATGGGACTGGAGCGGGAGGCTGGGATGAGGGCAAGATTTAGCGCACGGTAGATCTCTGTGTAGTGATCGTTCTTGCTTGGCTTTATTAGTTTGCAGAGGAATCGTCCAGGAGCCCAACCGGACAAGAATATGGCAGAAGTGGACCTGAGCAGCCTGGACATCCTTCTAAGGAGACACGAATAGTCCTCATGTTTCCGCTTTCTGCATCACGGGCTATGAGTAAGAGGTCAGTGCTTTGAATTCCTGATCTGTAGTCGCTGTAGTTTTCTTCACAGGCCATGTCCTTCCTCGTTGGGTACGAGGCTCCGGGATTAAGGCTGGAGAAGGCACAAGAGTCTCTGAGGAAAGTGAGTATTTTGGGTGCCGTTACAATGGGTGCCTTCTTGTTGCAGTTGTAACGTAGTAATGGGAGATGGGTTGAGGGCTGAGCGGTGGGATATGGGAGATGTGAAATGAAGAGGCTGGGTGACATTGCAGACAGAGATGCTAATTTGTTTTTGTTTTTCCCCAGTCTGCTGCATTTAGTACCAAGGAAAATGAAGTCGCGCATCAAAGTCTACTGCTCTGATGCGATGGAAAGCGAGCAAGAGCGTCGAGACTCTGACCATTGTTGATGCCACGCAAAAGCTGTCCATCTGGAAGCCGAGGAGATGCTGCTGTCAGCGAGATAAGTGTCTGGTTTGCGGAGGGCTCTGCTCACGCCCAACCCGAGTCCAGGTAGGGAAGCCCAGTACGGTAAGGCTGGGTTTGTATGAAAAGGTTCCTGACTAACTGTGGTCACGAGGGAGAAAAGGTCCCTGTTTTCAGAGGTTGCTCATTTTTCTGGTCAGGAACAGTGTCTCCTGCACAGGGGGAGGTTGGATCCAGGAGGATGACTCAGGTGGTGAGTTGCTTGCTTTCCTCCCATTTGTCTCTCCCTTCTCTAGTGTGTTGGCCAACTTTCTCACTCTCTTCCCTCTCCTCTCCTCGTGTCGTCTCACTTCCTAAGACACGGGCAGACATGTTAGGTGCGCATCCCTACAGGCTAGGTCTCGGGATCCATGGAGTAGCGGGAGCTGACGAAAATCATGCGTAGCAGTGGCTGTTGGTGTTAACTCTGTCTCTGTTGATGGAGTGGGGCTGAGGTAGATTGGGTTGGAGAGGGATGCCAGGTTGAGGGCAAGATTCGAAGCACCAGTAGAGCTTTGTGTAGTGATGGCTCATGCTTGGCTTTTGCAGCTGCTCTTCCAAAGCAATTTTCCAGGAGTCCTAGACTGAGGAGAAAGTGGCAGAAGTGGACATGAACAATCCTCAGCTTTCTGACTCCCGCACAACTGGCTGTGAGTAAGCAGTCAGTGGTCTGAATTCCTCATCTGTGCTCGCTGTAGTGCTCTTCTCAGGCCTTGTGCTTCCTCGTTGAGTGCGGGGCTCTGTCAGATTACGCTGGGGAGGGGCCAGAGTCTGCTGTGCAGAGTGATTATTTCGGGTGCCGTTGGAAGGGGTGCTTTTTAGTTGTTGTGCTAAAGGCGTAATGGGGGGGAGGGTTTGAGGCGGAGTACTGCCGCGTGGGAGAGGTGAATAAAATGTTTCCCACTCTGATGATAACTGTGATTAATGTGCATAAATATTTGTTAGGCCTCAACCTTCTGGAAATTGTGTGAAGCGAGTACAGATGAATCCTGCAAGAATAAGTGTAATCTAACTAGGAAGCTTTGTAGAGTAAAAAGGAAACTCTGTAAAGGTAGATACAGACCTGTGGTTACTATGCTCTGCAACCAAATACCTCTTGAATCTCATTTGAGTCTAGAGACTTGAGTCTAGAAAATTAAACACTATTAGCCCCATAGAAAAGAGATGACCTGAGCACAGGTGCACAGTTCATAAGATCAAGACAACTGCACATACCACATGGAAACATTTGGCCGCCTTCATTGGTTGATGTGTTTTGAAACATGGCCAGCAAATACTATATAAATAAGATGCAGAGGCGCAAGTGTGTGTGTGTGTGTGTGTGTGTCTGTGTGGTGCGCTTGACCTAAAAGAGGTCACTCTTTGTCAGGCTCATATACACCCCTTGAACCAAAGGGACTTGCTCTTCACTGACTGACTATGCCTGGCAGTGCAGGAAATGGTCAACTGAAGGTAATGTATCTTTGGAAGAACTCAGGGTAAGTTTTTAAAGTGAAGAGGTCTGGTTATGCTCGTGCTGGTTAATCTTAAGTCTGTATTAATACTATAGTTTAGTTATATTAGTAAATTGTTGAAGTTGTTTAAAGATTGTAATAGTCAATAGTTGATCAATATATAATAACTGTATATGTTTTTGTGCCTTGCTGGGAATGGGTACAGTGCTGGTGAACCTAGTAGCTTTGCATGTCGCTGTGCCTGTCTTTTATATAAGTTACCATCATAAAAGTCAATAAATGCTTATGAGTTGTTATACAAAGTTATAGGTAGGTTAAGGTTAGTAAAATATAGTTAGTCCATGTATTAATATTGCATATAGAATTGTATTTGTTGGGGTGGGTGCAGTACATGTAAGGTTACTAGGCAATCAGTAATAGTAGCATTGCATGCGCTTGTAACTATTTTCAATATTATTTACCTTTTATATGTGCACTTATAGGAATAGGCAGTTATTGCATAATATTACTTGTACTTGTGCTTGTCTCCAGTATAATTTGCCATTTGTATTAATCCTCACTCAGTGCTGGTCTTTAATTCTGTTTTTCTTATTCTATCTGTGTTGCCTTTATAGTCATAAGTCATTAAAAACCTTTCTGGAGGAATAATTAATTGCTTAGTTTCTGTTTTGCAGACACTATTCAGCCTCTTTACATCTGTGTTGGGTGGTGGGAAGTAGCAATCACCCAGAGCCCCACTAGGACCCTGACGTGAGCCCCCCTAGGGCTCTGACATCTGCCTCCTCCTTCCATTAATCTCCACAATAACTTTGTTTTTCCTTCTTATGCTGGGTTTAGTACCCAGGGAAAAGAAATCAAACATCAGTCTACTGCCCTCGTGCGATGTAAAGCGAGTGAGAGCAGTGAGCCCACGAGCATGGATGATGCACGTGAGGAGCCATCCAGTTGGCAGTGGAGCAGTTGCTGTGTCTGTGAGATGAGTGTCTGGTTTGGTGAGTGCTCTGCTCAGGGCCCCCCTGGCTCCAGGTAGGGTTGCCCCATTAGCTGGGCCTGGGTTTGTAAGAAATGGTTCTTGACCAGCCATGCTTACAAGACAGACAAGTCCCCATTTTCAGGGGATGCTCATTTCTCTGGCCAGGAGCGGTGTGTCTTCCGTAGCAGAAGTTTGCATCTAGGAGGATGACTCCAGGTGATGAGTTGCTTGCCTTCCTCCCACTTCTTTCTCTCTGTCTCTCGTTCTCTTTTCTAGTGCATTGGCCAGCTTTCTCACTCTCTTTCCTCTCCTCTCCTCTCCTCTCCTCGTGCCATCTCCCTTTGTAAGACACGGGTAGGCTTGCTAGGTGTGCATCCCCAGAGTCCAGGTCTTGGGAACATAGAGAAGTAGGAGCAGACGAAAAGCATGCGAGGCAGTGGGTGCTAAAGTGGAACTGTGACTATCTGCATTTACTTGGTCTCTGTTCATCGAGTGGGGCTGATGTAGACTGGACTGGAGAGGGCAGCAGGGATGAGGGCAAGATTTGCTTCCTCGTTGGGTACGGGGCTCTGTGAGATTACGGCTGGGGAGGGGCCAGAGTATGCTGTGCAGAGTGATAATTTTGGGTGCTGTTGTAAGGATTGCTTTTTGGTTGTAATGCTAATGGTGTAATGGAGAGTGTTGAGGGCGGAGAACTGCCGTGTCACCATTTGCTACACCCACAATTTCCCATCCCTGGATCAATGGGAGAGGGAGTTGTGACAGATGGCTTGGACTTTGTCAGAGTTTCAACCAGTGTTCCCTCTAATTTTTCCCACTCATGTGGAAGGAATTTTGTTATGTGCACCAATATGGAGGTGATGTCAGACATCACCTCCATATTGGTGCACATAACAAAATTCATGTGGCAGGGTGGGGCCAAGGGGTTCAGAGTGTGGGACGGGGCTCAGGGCTGGGGCAGAGTATTGGGGTGTGGGGGAGTGAGGGATACAGCTGGGGATGCAGGCTCTGGGGTGGGGCTGGGGATGAGGGACTCAGGGCTGGGGTGCAGGGGGTGAGGGCTCCATCTTGGGGTGTGGTCTCTGGGCTAGGGATGAGGGGTTTGTGGCCAGGCTGCCCTGGGACTACAGGAAGGGGGGGAGAGGACTCCCCGCAGCTCTCTCTCTCCGCAGCAGCACCTGGGCTGGGGGGAGAGGCACCTCTCCCTAACGCGGCAGCTCCAGGGCTGGGGCCACAGGATAGGTGCTTCTTCCCTGGCTGCAGCAGATCCGGGGCTGGGAGAGAGGCGTATCTCCCTGCTGCAGCCCTGAGTGCCTGTACAGTGCTTAATATGCTGCTGCGCAGCTTAGAGGGAACTTAGGTTCAGCTTGTGGGAAATCACTATCTTAAATGGTGACATTCATAAAATTTAGATTTTTCTAATTTAATGCACTTTTCATCTAAATTAGCAAAATCTTGTTTTACCTGTGTGTAAATTTTAAAAAGAGGTTCCACAGGAGCAATGGCCATCTGCCCCTCCTCTGGTCTAGAGGTAGAGATTCTGGCCCACCAGCAATTCTAGCACCAATGAAGTCATGTGATCATAAAAATAGACTTGATAATGTTTTGTTTTTAATAATGTATTAAATATGGTAAATGAGAGTCACAGTAAAACCCTAGGAAGTGTTATAAGAAGATATGAAGGGTTTCAGAGTAGTAGCTACGTTAGTTTGTTTCCGCAAAAAGAACAGGAGTACTTGTGGCACCTTAGAGACTAAGACATTTATTGTAGTATAAGCTTTCATGGGCTACAGCCCGCTTAATCGGATATGAAGGTTTCTTGAGAATTAAAGAATTAAAAGGTATGAAACTCCCTTTCCTGGAGGTGGCCAGTTCAGGCAAGTGGAACAGCTGAGCAAACCAATTAGTGAACAGCTCTGTGCAGATGTGTCACTTGTATGTACACACCTGAATGGAGACTGTGAGTATTTAAAGAGCAGGGTGTATTGTGGGGGAGCGGGAAGGTGTCAGAAACTCATTATATCATTTCAGAGAGGGAAGAGCAGCCTTGTCTAGACCTTCCCCACCCCCCAGCCTTCCTTTTGCCCCTGTTACTGTACGTGATCAGCTTGCTCCAGCACCCTCAACAGGAAAGTAACAGGTTCTACTGGGGAACGTTTTATAACACTACAGCAGCTGGGGGGCTCTTGCTGTGGCCCAGGTATGATGTTCCAGGCTGCAATCCTGTCTAGTGCGGGGCTGTGTCACCTGACCTGCAATGGGGGGTGTGCCTCACAAGACCGGCGCTAGGGGTTTGAGCGCCCTAGGCGCATGGTAATTTCGCCGCCCCACGCGCTGGTCTCACGGCTCCGGTGGAGCTGCCGCAGTCGTGGCTGCAGACGGTTGGCTGCTCCGCAGCTCTGGTGGAGCTGCCGCAGTCGTGCCTGCGGGAGGTCCACTGGAGCCACGCGAGCAGCCGACCGTCCGCAGGCACGACTGCGGCAGCTCCACCGGAGCCGCCTGCCGCCCCCTCTGGCAAAACGCCGCCCACCAATAATCCTGGCGCCCTAGGCAATTGCCTAGGCCGCCTAAATGAAAGCGCCGGCCCTGGTGCCTCACCATGCTGCTCTGTTATAGCGCTGACTTGGGAGCTCACAAATAGCCTGTTGGCGTGCTGCTCCCCCCTCTCCTCCCAAGTGTCTGTGCATGGCTACAACTCTGATCCCAGAGCTTGTCAGCACTCACTAGTCACACTTTGCTTCCATCAGACCTGGGCTACCACATGCAGAGTGACCCCAACACACTCCCTGTCCTGAACTTTACATCAAAAACGTGTTGTGCACTGTCCAGCCCTCTCTGGGACAGGCCAGATAGATTAGGTCTGTTGTACCTCTAGGAGGTCAATGTACAAAAATCTGCCACCTTGTGGATTATTCCATTTACAGTTCACAATACTGGATTAGTTTTGGTTCAAGAATAAACAAGTTTATTTAACTACGTAGAGAGGTTTTAAGTGAACACAAGTAATAAGGCATTAAAGAAGAAATGGTTACAAGAAAAAATAAAGATAAAATGTTTTCTAAACTTAACAAACTAGGCTTGTGAAGTCCCTTCTTACAGGTTCCAGTAATTATTGCTGCCCAAACTCTCAGGCCAGAATCTGCTTCCAGGATCCAGCAGCTGTTTCTCTGGTCATAGGTGAAAGGAAGATGAGGAGGGAGAGAGAACTTGGATGTTTTGCCCTTCACTTTTATAGCTCAGTCACCCTTTGAAAAACATTTTCCTGAGTGTTCACGTTAGGTGAAGTTCTTTCTTGCTGAGAGCAAGGAGACATGGATTTTGGTGGAAGAAGGAGGCTTTGTGCTGTTTCTGTTCATCTGTGTATGCTGCTTCTTTCTTCCCCCGCTTGTCCTCTGTGGAATATGTTTACAGCTGAAATGCAAATTGAGGCAAACACACATCCCTTTCTTTAGGACAGGTGTGCTTGACCAGTTCCACCTAATCAGGCTACGTGAATTGGAACTTGTGCTTTTAATACCCTCTAGGTGGAATTTCATAACTTTACATAGACTGTAGCTACAGCCATTTTACCAAGATAGTACTGATCACTGAGTTTCAAATGCTTCCTCAGAGGCATATTTTGTCCAAAGATTGTTACAATAGTGTGTAGGGTGTGAATACAGGGGTGCATTTGGTCACAGCGGGCTGGGAATTATCCATTTGTGGAGGGCTCTCTAACCATACCCTTCCCTGGAAATTGCCAGACAATGAAGGGAAGGAGAGAATTCTTGCTCCAATTCCGAATTGCTGGAAATCCCAGGCTCGCTGGAATTTATCTGCTTCACCACAGCCCCTCGCTAGGTTCTCTAGGTGGCGTCTCATTGCTTCACATTAAAGCTGCTGCCCTTTGAGTCTTTATGTTCTGGGGTGTTTGCTGTCATGAGTGATTGCACCGGCTTGGGCAGGTGCTGGGCAAGGTGAGGGTTATAAAGTTCTGATGAAGTAAATAAAATTACTCTGTGACAAACAGTGGCATTTGTCCCTTAAAGTGTGAAATAGCAACCAGGGGTCACTGCCCAAATGCGGGGGAGGGGGATGGATGGACACACATGGCACTGTCCCACCTGCGACACCCCAGCATCTTGAGTCCCCAAATCCTTGTAGCTGCCATCACTCATTAACAGTGCCTCCTTCCACTCCTTACAGCAGTCCAGGCTGCAGAAAGTTGATGTGCGGGAGATCACAATATAGCGCATGGAGAGCCTGCAACAGAGCAACACCCTGGATAATGACTCCCTGGCCCCTCGTAGTCTCCCATGAGCTGGGGAGGATCCATCTTGGGGGAGGGTCTGTCTGCCCAAATGCAACCCAGAGGGAGGGTCTACACCTCCTATCAGGCTCAGTGAGATGCACTCTCTTGCCCCCCCGTGGTCTTCTATGAGTCATACAGGATCTGTCTGCCCCAGGCATGGTCCATGCCATGCTGAGGAGAGTTCATGCTGCCTGCCAGGCTCAAGGTGTCACTCCTCCCACATCTTCATGGGAGTTTGGGGAGATTCTTGTTGCTGTAACGGGATCACAGAGCACGAGTGGCTGGTTGAGTATCTTCAGGGCTATGGGATCTGGACCCGAGAGGTGTGAACTTAGAGTCATGGCTTTGGATTCAAGAGAAAAGGGGCTGAGACTAGAGATGCCCAGAGACGCACTGTCACCCTACAGCTCCAGTACTGCAGCACCCAAAAGTCTCACTCAGGTCTGGGCCTCATTGTGTTGGGCGCTGCATGGAAAATTGGAGAGAAACAGATGTCTGGAGATGGATAGATGAGCATCTCTGGCATACAGAGGAGAGATGGAGAGGGGTGTGGGGGGGGCATATGGAGGACAGATGGTGATGCTGCAGGCTGACAGGTTTGTGGGTTTGGCTGGTGGCTGATTGCCACAGCAGCTCCTGCCGCCATGTGCTGTGCTGTTTCTGATGCTGCTCTATCTCTTGCAGCCGGCACCAAGCAGAACCTGGCCACAGAGCAGCATTACAGCCATGGCTACAGCAGGTGTCCTATATGCCTGAGCTGCTCAGGGATGAAAAAGCATGTGGGCTCCTGGCTGCTGAACAACCTGCCCCACATCTCACCCTCTCCTGTTCCCAGAGTAATCTGCTCACAACAGAAACCAAGACCAGCCCTCAACTGGCCTGGCGCCCACTGCCCCTAATGTGGAAAGCCTGATGTCTGGTGGGGGAAACATCCCAGCATCTCAGCTGTAGTGTCAAGACTTACTATTAGAAACGTCTCTCTGTCCCAGTTTCCAACCTGTTGCGGTTACTGACACCTACATGGCAAGTTTTTGCTGTCCTGCTGCAATTTGCTACCCCCACAATTCAGCTGGCCTGGGTCTAGGAGTAGCAATTTGTGACAGATGGGGTAGGTCTTGTTGCAATGTACTACTTCTGGGAAATCTCTATTTGAAATTGGGACACTCATGAAATTAGTTTTCTAACTGAATACATTTTTCTAAATTAGAAAACATTTGTGTTATTGATATCCAAATTTAATATAGAGATTTCATGGAGTAGGAAACTGACAGGGCAGACGCCATCCATCACCCATTGCTACTCCTGGACCAGGGCTGAGGCAACCAAGGAACTCAGGCACCATTGAAGTTATATGATCACAAATAATAGCCTGACATTAAAAAAAAAAGTAATAAAATCTGTAATTTACTATGTCACAATAAAAACATAGGGGATGTTGTTATAATAATGAAACTAATGCTTTTGAAAAGTCAGTAAAAGGAATTAAACTACATTTACAGGAAATTATGATACACAATGGTCAACTCAAGCAATTAGAACAGCAAAAAAGACAAACCCTGAGCTGTCATCTGCTAACCCTAATTCCAAACCCTAACTCCTGTTCCCCTAACCTTTGACCCTAGCCCACACCACAACCAACCCTGACCCCTCCCTTCACGCTAGGCAACCCAACCCTGCACCCTAACCCTTCAACTAACCCTGATCCCCGATCATCACCCTATTATATCATAACACCCACCCTGCCCATAACCCTAACCCCTTAACTCTAACCCACCTTTGAACCCAAACTCTTACACAACCTAATCCCTAAAGCTAATCCTAACCCTTGCATTAAGCACAACCCTCTAACCTGCCTCCAAGAATCCAAACCCCTCGCCTCCCCATAATCCAAATCTCCCTCTCAACCCCTAACCCTTTCCAAACCTAATCCACACACTAAACTTAACTCCCCCTTACCCTCACCCTAATCCAACCCCTAGACCCTGACACTGTAATCCCAACCCTCAACCCCCAATTTCCCCCCTCCGTGGATGGCACCGTACTCTTCCCAGTGGGGGGGCTGACTTAGGCTAGAGAGAAAATTGGGGGCCTGCACTCCCCCTTGCCACAAGGCCCCACCCATCTCTATGACTCTGCTTCCTGCTGCTCTTAAGTGCCAGCGCTGCCCCGCCCTCTGCATTGCCCTCCTCATGGCCAGGTGGTGGCTAGAGCCGGCCATTGGGGAGTGACTGATGTGCTGGCTGGTGCCAGGAGATGGGCAGCTGGGCTGCTCCTGTCATCTTCTCCTGCTGCTGCTCTTGGCCCCTGGGGCTGCGGCTGATCCTCAGCTTCCCGCCGCCTTTTGACTGCTTGCAGCCCCTAAGAGCTGCCCGAGTAGGGGAACTTGGCTCTGGCAGAGCCCTCAGGGAGCATCAACCACAGGCGGCAGGCCCAGGAGCCTGGGGCAGAGTGGGTCTGTTTGGGTTGCTGTGGGGCACCCTGAACCCACCGCATGCTCTGGGCTGCACATAGTTAAGTGGGGACTTCTGCACTGCTGCTGGTGGCAGCCCTGTGATCAGAGCTGGGTGGCCAGAGGGCGAACCAGGTTGGCTACTGAAAAGTGTCTCCCCCATGGAGGAGCAGTGACAAAGGTATTTCTCTTGGCACAGCAGTGACAGCCGCTGGCCAGTCGAGATAATGCACAGAATATCTCCCATGAAGCAGCAGCGACACCCGGGGGCTAGTCTGGGTAATGCAGAGAGTATGTTCCCCTTGGCATAGCATTGACACCTGGTGGTCAGTTGGGGTAATGCACAGGTGGTGTTTCTATTGGAGCAGCAGTGACAGCCCGTGGCCAGTCCCGGTAATGCCTAGAGTATGTCTCCCTTGGAGCAGCAGTGACACCCGGTGGTCAGTCAGGGTAATGCACTGAGCACATTTAGTTGGCGCAGCAGTGACATGCAGTGGGCACTTGGGGTAATGCACAAGGGTTCCCTTGTACTAGTAGTGACACCTAGTGACCAGTAGGGATGATGCTCAGACAGGGGTTCTCTTACAGGAGCAGTGACACCCGGTGGCCAATGAGGGTAATGCACAGAGCATATGAGGAAATATTAAAGACGCTAGGCCTCTTCAGCTTGGAAAAGAGGAGACTAAGGGGGGATATGATAGAGGTATATAAAATCATGAGTGATGTGGAGAAAGTGGATAAGGAAAAGTTATTTACTTATTCCCATAATATACAAGAACTAGGGGTCACCAAATGAAATTAATAGGTCGCAGGATTAAAACAAATAAAAGGAAGTTCTTCTTCAAACAGCGCACAGTCAACTTGTGGGACTCCTTACCTGAGGAGGTTGTGAAGGCTGGGATTATAACAATGTTTAAAAGGGAACTGGATAAATTCATGGTGGCTACATCCACAAATGGCTATTAGCCAGGAAGGGTAAAGAATGGTGTCCCTAGTCTCTGTTCATCATAGAATAGAGATGGATGGCAGGAGAGAGATCACTTGATCATTGCCTGTTAGCATCACTCCCTCTGGGGCACCTGGCATTGACCACTGTCGGTAGACAGATACCGGGCTAGATGGACCTTTGGTTTGACCCGGTATGGCCGTTCTTATGTAGGGTAATGTAGAGCGTATGTTCCCCTTGGCACCACAGTGACAGCCGGTGGCCAGTCAAGGTAATGCATGGGGGGAGGTCTCCCATGGGGCAGCAGTGACACCCAGTAACCAGTTGGGGTAATGCAGGGGGCCAGCAGATGTAGTATCAGCCTCTTGCCATTTGCTGGGGTGGGAGGGGGCAGGTGAGGTGGGCTGGAGAAAAAAATTGAGAGACTGCAACCCCCTCATCACCTGGCTTCACCTGCATGGGGGGTATGCCTCTGCTCCTCAGTTAATGGCCAGGCTCATCTCCTCTCCCCCTGGCCAGGATTTGCAGCAATATCATTTTTATTAAAATAAAATAGTAAATGGGATTTAATCCAAGTCCATACAAATAATCTAAATCTGTCCAAGTTTTAGTATTAAATCCCAAATCATCTTAAATAGCCCATCAGAAACCAAAATTTGGAACTGTAAACAATGCTTAATTTAAAACATAAACATTAAGAAAAACTATTTTGTTTTTAAAAACAAAATTTAACAAATGTTATAAATTATCAAAAAAGAGTGCTACTACAGGATGATAAAATAAATAATCCCTACTATTAAAACCACCTATAAATCAATTGAATAGCTGAATACTGGCCAAATCTTTATAAAAATATGCAGAACTAGGTCAAAACCAGTATTGCATGTCAGATATTCCAATCCAGCAAACATCAATTAAAAGCTCCATCTCAATTTACAAAAAAAAGCCAGTAAACCAAAACCGTCAGCCTTAAACAATCCCGCACATAAGTGAATTTAAAGCTGTACCAACATTGGAACAAACTATGTAATTTTCTAATTCTAACGTCTTCTTTCACCCAGGAGGGAAAGTGTTTTGTAGCCCCAGTAACCGTGCTGTCACGCCAGCATTTCTTTCACTCAATAAGGTTTTTACCAAATATAAGTTGCCCTTAAAGTTGTCTAACAGAAATTCTAATTGTATCTTTGCAATAATATCCCAAGTATACAAGTACGTCCCCTCAGAGCAGCACCACATTCCTCAGCTGCTAACGCAAGTGAATAAGTGATACTCTTCTGCTAGAATTCTAGAGATGCATTTGCAAACCCTGGGGCCTGAAGCTAATGGGAGAAAGGTCAGTGAGCGAGCTTGGAGCTCTCCGACGCCACCTGCTGGAGAGCAGAGGGAATTGACCGAGTGATGTACTAGCTAATTTAAATATCAAGGTTGTTTTCTGGTGTCAGGCTTCCACTGCTGGAGATCAAGGGGAGTGACTGAGGGTGGCATATCTTATTTCAGTATTAAGAAGTGGCAGTTTGGGGACAATTTGGGGTAAGTTTTGGGGTTGGGACCCATATTTTTAGTGTAGCTCATTAGGAGGGTGCCACTGACTGAGGGTGTGGTCACCCTGAACTGGAAGCCTGTAGTTTGACGTGGTGAAGGCGCGCTGGGCGCTGTGAATAAACTAAAGAAGAGACATTACATAAAATTACAGAAAACCGGTGTTGTGCCAAAACAATGTTTCCTGGTGGTTCTGGGGCTAAACCTCTGGTTTGTTACCTGGCTGTGTTGGGGGGTGTTAGTGCCCACGGCTTAGGCACGCTACGTGAGGGTGGCTCTGGGTGACTGACCGCAGAACGGAGGAGCGTGAGGGAGCGCTTGAGGTGCGCGGCAGAACCTGGACTGGAAGGCAGCGTGGGGCCGGTTAGTGCCCGCTGGGGAGTGTGAGACGTGCTGCTCTGTTACGGGGGTGGAGGGGTGCTGACAGGCTGGCCACTTGAGAAGACCAGAGCTGCGGTGCTGGCCTGCCCGGCGTTTTCTGAAAGCTGATCTCCCATTGGGTCCTCACTAAGTGATGTTTTCTGAAAGCTGATCTCCCATTGGGTCCTCACTAAGTGATGTTTTCTGAAAGCTGATCTCCCATTGGGTCCTCACTAAGTGATGTTTTCTCACAGCTAATCTCCCATTGGGCTGTGCCTGGGTGACGCTTTCTGAAAGCAAAGCTGGGCGCAGCCGTCAGGCCCTTGTGCAGTCAGCGCTCAGCGCAGGCCTGCGAGAAGCAGATTGAGGCCGAGTGGTGTCGATTCCGGCTGCCCGGGCGGAGGAACGGAGACCCCCAGCAGCGGGCGCTGCCGTCCTCACTGGCGAAGCCGCAGAGCTCAGGGAGTTCACTGGTTGCACCTGCTTGTGTGCTGGTGTTTTCTGGCAGCCAATGGGCTGTCGCTAGGAGATGTTTTATGACTGAGCTGGCAGCCAATGAGCTGTCAGTGTCACTAGGTGATGGTTTCTGACCGAGCTGGCAGCCAATGGGCTGTCACTGCCTGGGGGTGGAAATTGCTGCTGCAGGCACCTGTGGCTCAGAAACTTCTCCAAGCCCCGGGACCGTTTGCAGTCGCTGAAGGGAGGAGGGAAATCTCCAGGCTGGAGTGAAGGATCCAGTGGGCAGCGAACCCGCCACAGGCCCATGGGCACAGCCGCTGCCGCGGGGAGTTGGACCAAACTCCCTGCTTTGCGCTGGGCGCTGCCAGTGAACACGTGCAATGATTGTAGCTGCAGAATCCGCTCCCGTGCGTGTGAGCGAAGTCCCTGTAGCTGGGAGGCCAGTGGAAGCAGGATTCCTGGGGTTTTCCACTGTGTGGGAGTTGGGAACTGGGCTCCGGGTTGGAGCGGTGTCAGGCTTAGGTTCGGAACTCGCAGTTAGGGTTGGGAGGAGGATTGGGCACAGTTTGGGTTAAGGGGTTTAGGGTTGGGGACCAGGTTATAGGGTGAGCAATTTTTCGTTCCATATGGGTTCCAGAAGAGGAGTGTGTTAAAACTTTGTGTTGGGGGTTAGATTTTGGCGGGAGGATTTGGCCAACAGCAGCAGCATAGAAGTGTCCCAAAGACGTGGAGCGGAAGGACCCCCAGCCACCGAATGCTCAGAGGAGGAGCGCTGCCACCTAGGGCAGCAAAAACCATGGCGCCACTCCTGACTATGGTGTAACAGTGCCATGGTGCTAGAGAGAATATGGATGTGGGTGGGGACAGGTGGGGTTTCTTAGCCTCAGTCTCTGTGCTTAGTAACCTGCTTTGTGTACAGGATTTGAGGAGGTTCGAGGGACCCCGCCCCCTGGCCAGAGCATTGCGTCTCAAGAAAGATGAGACCTGTGGAGCAGGTGGTTAAGCAGCCAGGAGACCGCATGCTTGTACATCCCTGAGCAGCAGGGTGTGCATTGCATGTAGCACGAGTGTAGCACTGCGAGGGCAGTTTCTGCTGGCTGGATGGTGCAGGAAACGGGTCCAGAGGTGACACGGCCAGCAACCATGAGCTGAAGCTACCAACTTAGCAGTTTGACATTACCATCCATCCCTTAAGCCCTGTCCAACCCTTCAGCCATCCATGCATCCCCCTGTATGCCATATACATTGCTCCATCCATCCACATGCCTTACACACTCATCTCCATGTGCATCCCTCTGTCTCTCTGATTGGCCATGCAGTCCTCAGCACAATAAGACCCGGACCTTGAATAAGGCTTTTGGGTGCTGCAGTAATGGAGCTGGAGGTGATAGTATGGGTGTGGGCAGCTCTAGTACCAGCCCCACTTCTTCTAAGCCCAAAATCTCTAGAAAGATGGGGTGTGTGTGGAAAGACCAGCCCCCGCCCTAAGCCTGACAGGCAGGTCACAGCCTTCTCAGTACAGCACTGTCACTGTTGCTCCGTGAAGGAAATGCTCTGTGCATTACCCCACGTCGCCACTCACTGTCACTGTTGTTCCATGAAGGAAATGCTCTGTGCATTACCCCACGTGGCCACTCACTGTCACTGTTGTTCCATGAAGGAAATGCTCTGTGCATTATCCGATGAGGCCACACAGTGCCACTATTACTCCATGTGGGAAATGCTCTGTGCCTTAGCCCTAATGGCCACACAGTGTCACTGTTGCTCCTTAAAGAAATACTATCTACATTATGCTGCATGACTACCCATTGTCACTGTTGTTTCATGAAGGAAATCCTCTGTGCCTTACCCTGTGTTGCCACCCAGTGTCACTGTTGCTTCATGAGAGAAATACTATGTGCATTACCCCAAGTGACCACCGAGTGTCACTGTTGCTCCATGAAGGAAATTCTCTGTGCGTTACCCCGCATGGTCACCCACTGTCACTCTTCCTGCATGCAGGAAATACTTTGTGCATTGCCTCTCTTGGCCACACAGTGTCACTGTTGCTCCATGAAGGAAAAGCTCTCTGCAGTACCTCTCGTGACCACAGAGCGTCACTGTTGCTCCATGAAGGAAATGCTCTGTTCATTATCTGGCATGGCCACCCAGTGTCGTTCTTGCACTATGAGGGATATGCTCTGTGCACTACTGCGCATAGCCACCCAGTGTCACTGTTGCTACATGAAGGAAATGCTCTGTACATTACCTGGCGTGGCCGCCCAGTGTCACTGTTGCTGCATGAAGGAAATGCTCTGTGCATTACCCTAAGTGACCAGACCGTGTCACTATTACTCCATGAGGGAAATGCTCTCTGCATTACCGCACATGGCCACCGAGTGTCACTGTTTCTCCATGAGGGAAATGCTCTCTGCGTTACCCCGTGTGGCCACACAGTGTCACTCTTCATCCATGAAGGAAATGTTCTGTACATTACTCCAAGTGGCCACACAGTGCCACCATTACTCTATGTGGGATATGGTCTGTGCATTACCCTGCGTTAACATCCAGTGTCACTCTTGCTTCATGAGAGAACTGCTCTGTGCATTATCCCAAGTGGCCACACAGTGTCACTATTACTCCATGAGGGAAATGCTCTGTTAATTAGGTCTAATGGCCACATAGTGTCACTGTTGCTCCTTAAAGAAATCCTCTGTGCATCACACTGCATGGCCACACAGTGTCACTGCTGATCCATGAAGGAAATCCTCTGTGCATCACACTGCGTGGCCATACAGTGTCACTGTTGTTTCATGAGGGAAATGCTCTGTGCATTACCCCTTGTGGCGACACAGTGTCACTGTTGCACCATGAAGAAAATGCTCTGTGCATTACCCAGTGTGGCCACAGAGTGTCAGTGTTGCTTCATGAAGGAAATCCTCTACGCATTACCCGTATGGATACCCAGTGTCACTGTTGCTACATGAAGGAAATCCTCTGTGCATTACCTGGGGTGGCCACACAGTGTCACTGTTGATCCATGAAGGATAAGCTCTGTGCATTTCCACACATGGCCACAGAGTGTCATTGTTGCTTCATGAAGGAAATCTTCTGTGCATTACCCCATGTTGCCACCCAGTGTCACTAGTACTCCATTAGGGAAATGCTCTGTGTATTACCCCCTGTGGCCACACCGTGTCACTGTTGCTCCTTAAAGAAATACTCTCTGCATTATACTGCATAGCCACAAAGTATCACTGTTTCTCCATGAAGAGAATGCTCTGTGCATTATGCTGCATGGGCACCCAGTGTCACTGTTGATCCATGTAGGAAATTTTCTATGCATTACCCCACGTGGCCACCCAGTATCACTGTTGCTTCATTAGGGAAATGCTCTATGCATTACCCTATGTGGCCACACAGTGTCACTATTGCTCCATGAAGGAAAGGCTCTCTGCATTACTGCGCATGGCCACCGAGTGTCACTGTTGCTCCATGAAGGTAATTATTTGTGCGTTACCCTGCGTGGCCACCCAGTGTCACTCTTGATCCATTAAGGAAATGCTCTGTACATTACCCCAAGTGGCCACACAGTGCCGCTATTACTCCATGTGGGAAATGCTCTGTGCATTAGACCTAATGGCCACACAGTGTCAGTGTTGATCCATGAAGTATAAGCTCTGTGCATGACACTGCATGGCCACAGAGTGTCACTGTTGCTTCATGAAGGAAATCTTCTGTGCATTGCCCCATGTTGCCACCCAGTGTCACTATTACTTCATGAGGGAAATGCTCTGTGCATTACCCTGCATGGCCACACAGTGTCACTGCTGATCCATGAAGGAAATCCTCTGTGCACCCTACATTACCACCCAGTGTCACTGTTGCTCCATAAGGGAAATGCTCTATGCATTACCCCAAGTGGCCACACAGTGTCACTATTACTTCATGAAGGAAATGGTCTGTGCATTACCCCATGTGGCCACACAGTGTCACTGTTGCTCCATGCAGGGGATTCTCAGTTCATTACCTCATGTTTCCACCAGGTGTCACTGTTGCGCCATGAAGGACATGCTCTGTGCATTACCCCATGTGGCCACACAGAGTCACTGTTGCTCCATGAGGAAATACCCTGTGTATTTCCCCGCATGGCCACACAGTGTCCCCAACACATTCCAAGAGCTCACTGGACACTTTGTGTCTGTTTGAATTCCTTTTCTAACAGGTGTCTGGGTAGTTGAAGTCCCATGTCTTCCCCCCCGTCCCATTACTAATTGTGTTTTGAATATTTCTCTTATTTGCATGACAGAGTCGAGAACATCCATCTGCGAGGAAAGAGCCGGGGGGGAATTGTGATGTGACGTGACTGTCCTGTTCTGACACGTCCCCTTCATGCCCTGACAGGCTGCAGTGTCACGTCCCATCCTCCCAGGCAAGAGATATGGCTGCCGTGGGGCCAGCTCAGGTAGGGATTATCGAGCAGTTGCTGGTGGGCTCCTGTTGGTGGCAGAAAGGCAGTAAAGCCATAGGAGGTGGGTACTTCTGGGGGTGGTTAGGAGGTGAGAGGGGGCAGGAAATACCCAGGGTGGAGAAAGGGATGGGGAGAGGGCGTGACAAACAGGCTGGGATTAGTTTATGGTGAGGCCTAGATTCTAGCAACAGACCCATGGGATTTGTGGGTGGCAATTCCCTAATTTGTCAGTTGTCACGGTGTCTCCAGGCGATGCTCTGGAACTGCACCATACGAGGGCAGTCGGGACTCTGGGGGAGCCTCCTCTCTCTGAGCAGACTGTCACCAGGGCTTCAACCTTCCTGGGTCTGACCTCGAGTATTCACAGCAGCCCCTTCCGCACAGTGGCTTCCCACAGCGAGTCTGCCCAGGTGGGGTCCTGGGGAAGCCAGAGGGCCCTGCTCCCCAACTCCGCAGTGAGACGTGACTCTCAGCCAGCCAGTAAAACAGAAGGTTTATTAGACGACAAGAACACGGTCCAGACCAGAGCTTCTAGGTACAGGAAACAGGAGCCCTAAGTCAGGTCCATCATGGGAGGGTTAGGGAGCCCAGAACCCAGTTCTGGGCCTCCCTCCATTTCCCCAGCCAGCTTGAAACTGAAACTCCCTCCAGCCCCTGCTCTGGCCTTTGTCTACTTCCTGGGCCAGGAGGCCACCTGATCTCTTTGTTCTCCAACACCTTCAGTTGGCACCTTGCAGGGGAGGAGGGGCCCAGGCCATCAGTTACCAGGAGACAGGATGTTGGCCATTCTCTGTGCAGACACCATCACACTGGCCCTCTAGGGCTCTACAACAATCACACACCCTGGTCCCCCCACCAAGATACTTAAGAAAGGCATAGGGGAAACTGAGGCATCCCCAAAATATTCAGAGACAACATTAAGAACATTCTCACTTTGGCACAGTGGGCCTGTTGGCAGCGGAAGGGCAGTAAAGACATAGGAGATGGGTGCTTCTGGGGGTAGTCAGGAGGTGGGTGGGGGCAGGAAATACCCAGGGTGGAGAAAGGGAGAAGAAGAGGGTGTGACAAACCAGCTGGGATTTGTTTATGGTGGTGCCTAGATTCTAGCAACAGACCCATGGGGTTTGTGGGTGGAAATTCCCTAATTTGTCAGCCCCCCCTGGACTGGGCTGGGGAAATGTACTAGCCTCCAATGCTGGAGTCTGAACCTACTAGCCAGAGGGCAACCGCCAGTGAGGCCCGGGGAAGACACCCCATCCCATCCCATCCAAGTGCTGGCACTGGGGAGGCTGTTGGGATATCTGCCAGAGGCTCTATCACCTGTATCAGCCTCTGGCAGGTAGGTGAGTGTTGAATGTTCAGACCCCTCCCATCTCTCTCTGCTAGAAGGGGCGAGGGGCGCGCACTCCCTCTCTCTCTCTTCCCCCCTCCCCCTGATGCCTCCTGTCTGTTCTGATGGGGAGGGAGTGTGATCCTGCCTGCCTGCCTCCCAGAGCTTCCATGTGATTGGCCCTCTCCCCTGTGACCAGTGGGGTTGTCACTGGGCAGCAGGTGCAGAGTGGGGGGCTCTTTCTCTTTCAGGGGCCGGTGACTTTTGAGGAGGTGGCTGTGTATTTCACCAGGGAAGAGTGGGCTCTGCTGGACCCCGCTCAGAGAGCCCTTTACAGACATGTCATGCAGGAGAACTACAAGAACGTAACCTCGCTGGGTAAGGATTCCCATCCCCTCAGTTCTTAGAAGGGGAAATGAAGAGTTAAGGTTCACAATACACCCTCGGCGTTGCCCTGTTTCAGCGACACCCCGAGAGGCCAGTGAGACGCAGACCAGCGCTCCGCCCTCCCCGCTACAGAACACTTTGGGAGCAGAGCACAGGCGCAGGACAGTGCAAATGCTGACACCATCTCTTTGCTAAGGCAAAACTTGGGGTTAGGTCCGATGTAGGGAATAGAAGCTGCCTCCCCCCGGCCTGCGCTCAGATCCTGAGCCTACTGCACACAATCCATCTTGGTCTTTCATAATGTCACCACCCCTTTACCCTTCCAATGAGGATTCCTTCTGAGTCCTTGCCTTCACTTACCCCTCACTGAGCCCCAGGGACCCCAGGCATGTATGGCACCAGCCTGCTGACAAACCTTGTGGCAAGAACACACCCTTGTGCGCCTTTATTGATGCTGCCTGCACCACTCCGCACTGAAATGAGGAATACTTGTTCCTTCCAGTTTCACGTGCACCTCTCTCGGTGTCACAGTTCTGCCAAGCTAGTCCCTCCACTGTTCATGTAAAGCTACAGCTGGCACAGTGCACGCTGCTGGAGTGCCTGCAAATAAATGCTGGTGTTCACATCTGAGGGACACAACGCACAATGGCATGTGCTAAGTCCTTCCTTCTGTCAATCAAGACATTTTAAGGCCAAGGGAGACTATTTGGTCATCTAGTCTGACCTCCTGTGTAATACGGGCCAAGAGAGGTTGTGGGATCCTGGTCACTGGAGGTTTTGAAGAAGAGGTTAAACCGATGGTCTGTGTATACTTGGTCCTGCCTCATGGCTGGAGGATGGACTAACTGACACCTTTAGGTCCTTTTACCCCATGTGTTTCTGTTATTTTATGATTCATGCTCCTAGCCCTTCACTTTGACCTTGTCTCCCTCTGGAGAATGGGGGCTTTATTTAGTAGGTTTTTTAATGAAAAATAAGCATGGGTCAGCTTCCCTCTCAATGTGCTTTGTTACTGACTGGGTGTGAAGGAGTGAATTCCTCTCCTGGGATGGAGGTGTAATTCCTGTTGAAGTAGCATAGACCTGTCTCCATTTACATGGAAACACGATCGAGAACTGTCCGCGTATGAATGCAGCACACTGGACAATGCAAAGCCTCTCTCATGTGGCTGTAAATACCTACTGGCTGCAGCACCCCAGAAGAGACGGTGTTTATAAGGAGTCTGAAATCATTGAGACTCGCTGAGGTGCCATCATGACACACAAGGGTGCTGCCTCCGAAATGCCCTGTCTCAGAGTGGTGGAGCTGTGGGGAACACCCTTCCAAACAGCAAAGTCTCGTAAGTAGCACGTATTGGGATGTTTGCGCTGCCTTTGGGAGAGATCCTCCCAGTCTGGGTCCCCAGACTGGCCTTGGTGGCCTGTATGTAACTGCAAATATGTTGTAGATTGAGCTGGAGCTCAGTCTCTTAAGCCTGAGCTGCAGTGTTTACACCAGCGGTATGTGTACCCCTGGGGTACTCAGAGGTCTTCCAGAGTTGCTACAGCAAAATCACTAGCCAAGTCAGTACAGAGTAAAATTTCATACAATGACTTGTTTATACTGATCTATATAATATACATTGTAATATACAATGTAAGTACAATATTTATATTCCAATTATTTAGTTTATAATGATATGGTAAAAATGAGCAAGTCAGCAATTCATGGTGTGCTGTGACACTTTTGTATTTTATGTCTGATTTTGTAAGCAAGTAGTTTTTAAATGAGGTGTAACTCGGAGGTATGCAAGACAAATCAGACCCCTGAAAGGGGCACAGTAGTGTGGAAAGCCACCGGTCTACACAACTATTTTTAACGTGCTAGCACCTACAGTGGAGCACCCATAGGGAGACACATCTCAAGAACCATTGTTACTGCACAAGTTGAGTAACTTCTTCTTTTGCATGTTATCTGATCTCACTGGTTTTCTTTGCCCTGAGCAGTGTTCCCACTTTTCAAACCTGATGTCATCTCCCAGCTGGAACAAGAGGAAGAGCCGTGGGCCCCAGATTTCCAGGGCTCAGAGGAAAGAGAGATCCTGAGAGGCAGCTGTATCATTAAACCTACTCAGCTGTTGAAGGAAACAGCTGGGATTCCCAGCAAAGACCTTGTGAGGTCTCTGGGTTCAGGGTGGTCCTCAGCAGGTGTCCTATCCTCAAGGCAGATACTGTTCCTGGCTTCCTACCCATCCTAACTCCTGGCAGTAGTTCTCTCCCCAGACTCCCTTCTCTCTGAGTGTTTCAGTGGGAACTGGATGCAGAATTGATCCTCTCCTCTCTCACTGTTGGAGAAAAATCAGGGACTGAATTTCCCCATCTCCAGCTACTGTCTTGGCTTGTCCCCCCTTTTCCCTTTCGGTTTCTGAGGTTTTCCTTTCTCTGTCCCAGCAGGTGAGGGGATGGTGAGAGAGACTGTGGAGCAGACGCCTCAGCAGGAAGAGGAGCAACTGGAAGCACATGGGGCGTTGTTGCAAAGATGCAAAGGGAGTGTGTCCAGGAGTTGCGAGCAGGGAAAAGGCTCTCAGGGGCAGCACAGGCCAGAGAAGTGTCAGGGGAACCAGCCAGTGCAGAAAGTTGGAATATCTGTTCACTATCGGGAAACTCACAAAGGCCTCAAGGAAGCCACAGCCTGGCAGAGAATCCTTACGGGAGAGAGAAATAACACGGGCTTTGAGAGTGGGAAAAAGTTCAGGAGGTGCTCACACCATCAGAGAATCCACACTGGAGTGAGACCCTATGGATGCTGCGAGTGCGGGAAAACCTTCGCTCAGCGCTCAACTCTTATTCGCCATCAGAGGATCCACACAGGGGAGAAACCCCATGAATGCTGTGTGTGCGGGAAAACCTTCGCTCAGCGCTCACACCTTATTTGCCATCAGAAGATGCACACGGGGGAGAAACCCCGTGGATGCTGTGAGTGCCGGAAAACCTTCACTCGGAGTTCAGGCCTTATTCGCCATCAGAGGATCCACACAGGGGAGAAACCCTATGGATGCTGTGAGTGCGGGAAAACCTTTACTGAGAGCTCGCACCTTATTTGCCATCAGAGAATCCATAGGGGGCAGCGCCCCTATGGATGCTGTGACTGTGGGAAAACCTTCACTCAGCATTCAAATCTCATTGCGCATCAGAGGAGTCACACAAGGGAGAAACCCTATAAATGGTATGAGTGTGGGAAAACCTTCTCTTGGCACTCAGCCCTTATAAAACATTGGAGGATCCACACAGGTGAGAAACCCTACAACTGCCGTGAGAAACCCTATGGATGCTGCGAGTGTGGGAAAACCTTCGCTCGGAAATCTGGCCTTATTACACATCAGAGGATCCACACAGGGGAGAAACCCTATGAATGCCATGAGTGCGGGAAAACCTTCCATCACAGCTTTTCTCTTATGTATCACCAGAGAAGGTGCAAGGGAGATAAACACCATGAAAATCTTGTCTAGGACTCAGGAAAGATTTTTTTCCCCCCTTTTCCTAATTCCAAAGTAGTGAACTTTAAGGCAGCATTTGTGGCATCTCAGCTCCTTCGCCACTGGACACAACCTCCATCACTTTTCCTAGTGTAACCAATTTTGGAGCATCACGTTTATACTTTTCCTCCCACTGCAGTGATTGTTAGTCACCAGGTTCCCCCATTAGGGACAGATTGCCTCATTCCCAGATTGCACTGGGTTCTGCTGAATAGCAGTTGTGTCTTGTACTCTTTTTCCTCAATGTAAATATAACAGAGAAGGCGCGGGGATAGAGGGTGTGATAAAGTGGGGATTTTCCCTTGTTATGTTGTATGTGAACCTATGTGAGTTTTACATGAATACTGTGTGTGCCTCAGTTTCCCAGTGGGCTGCACCAATACCTCGGTGGTGGGAATAAGGGTGTGTGACTGTGACGAAGTGGGAATGTTCTCAATGTTTTCTTTGAATACTGGGTGGGTGCCTGTGGCACAGCAGGGAGTGGGGAGTATTGGCCTGGGAAGGTAGCAGGGGAGGTTTATTGGGACTGGCTGCATTGGGGATGGGAGACTTTCCTTGAGGGAAGCTATCTGAGCATGTAACATGAGAACCCAGGAGGGAGGTTGGAGCCAGGTGACACCTGTGCCCGAGAAACTGGACAGAGGCTGGGTGAGAGGCTGGAGGGAGGTTCAGTTTGGAGGTAGCTGGGGAAATGGAGCGAAACCAGACGAGGCTCTGGTCTTCCTGCCTCCCCAGAATGGACCCGGCCGAGGGGTCCCATTCTCTGTACCTACAAGCTCTGTTTTAGACCATGCTCCTGTAATCTAATAAACCTCTGTTTTACTGTCTGGCTGAGAGTCACGTCTGACTGCGAAATTGGTGTGCAGGACCCTGTGGCTTCCCCAGGACCCCACCTGTGCAGGGCTTGCTGTGGGAAGTGTACGGTGGGGCAGCGGATGCTGAATGCTCTGGAGTCAGACCCAGGAAGGTGGAAGCTGCATAAGCTTCTTGCCCTGGAGACAGTCTGCTCAGAGAGAGGAGGCTTCCCCAGAGTCCTGACCGGTTTCGTAGGGAGCAGTTCCAGAGCATCACCTGGTGGTTGCATGACACCCGCTAGAATTTATCTTCTCTACTTTCTACAATTCCACCATTCAATGTGTCCTATCATTCAGGGTTCTCAGCCCTCTGTTTGTGGTTCACAATTTGTTTTCTTTGCTCCTAAACAGTAATTTAGGGCCTGAGATGAAAGTGTAACAGACCTGGATGGACCTCAAATACAGTGAGATCATTTGGAGTTGAAATCCCAGTTTGCCAACGGTTGGCAAAGCCTGTTGTAGGACTTTACCTACTGATATGGGATTGTTTGCAGATGGAGAGGCTGGCTGGTTGGTTTTGTTTTGTTTTTTCCATTACCACGATGCTAGAACTTGTGTAAATAATATGACTTGATACTAATGAGAGCAGGAGGTTTGAACGCCTCAGAGGAGAATGCAATGGGAGAATCTCTTGTCCTGATTCTGAGTCGTCATATTTAACCTGCTCTGGAATTTCTAGTTCTATGAAACTGGCTGTATCTTGTGTGATGTGGGCTTTTTCCTTCTTAAAGGACATTGGGTCACATAAGCAGATATTAATTTTATTTGCCAAAGTGTGGCTCAGGTTTATTGGGGACTTTGAGAAAATGCCCATTTACTGAAATAGTCATTTCTTATTTGTTTGCTTTTTCTCTGCTCCTTCCATGACAACATGGAGAAACTTCAAATTCAGTTCAGTCACCAGGAGAGACCACTCCAAGGTCTTGGACATACTAACTGTTGTTAAATCTCCAGTCGGAAATGGGGTGGGGGCTAGTTCATCAAGTTGTGCAACTAATTGAAGTGACTGCACTCAATCACGCTGTTGCTCAGTTGTTTTAGGTCTGTATTGTCTCTGATGATCCAGGAAGAGAATTGCACAGTATGTAACTAAGAACTGGGCAAAAGGGTCATGGATTTGTTTCCTGAGGGGGTTGTGAAAGAGGCTTTTGTGCCAGGGAGGAGGATGTAACCCTTAACCTTCTACAGAGGGGGAAACAAGCACAGTTGAGGCGGAACAGTCACAGCAGGTGAAGGACCTAAATCCACACCGTGTAGAGGTCAAGCATAGGAGTTTATTACACACAGCGCTGACGGAGTGTGACCTGGCTTATTAGGCTCAGAGATACTATCAGTTAATTGATTACAATAGAATATATGGATTTTCCATGGGTGGGGGAAAGTGACGGGATAGGCAGTTCCACACCCCGGCATAGGTTTTGCAGCAAGACGATAGCACATTAGCCAATGGCTAACAGGTTACATAATGTCTCCACCCATGGTCTCAAGTTAGCAAGTTAACATTTAATTAATACTTTGATGAAATGTTAGTATAAAATATATATGTTGAATTCTGATTTGGGGTCCATAGGAACGGAGCAACTCCTTTGATTGTCCAACAAGTACATTCCTAGGGGTTAAAGCAAAGAAACAGTGAAAGTATATGACAATACAGACTGTCCCCTTTGTGTTTTAAGGCAGGGCATTGGTCCCTGGGAAGGGAGGTGGAAGGGTGCCATATCTTACACTGACATGTACCAACTTTTCATAAACTCAAGGTTGGATCTGTGGGAAGAACGTTCCCTACAGAAGAGACTGACACGATAGGAACAGAGATCCTTTGTTCAATTTGCAACTTTGATTAAGGTACAGTTCTTTAGTTCTTAGCTCCAGCACCTGGCAATTTGCTGAGCAGGCCTATTTTAGCAAAACATGATGATCTGTTTACCCCAGCTTTCTCTTAGCTAATCATTATTTGGAATTTAGGCCTCTGGTTTCCAGACCAAACTCTGGACTTTGGGTCTGGAAAAGTGCTGGCACAATCCATATACCAGGTTGTTATATAAAATGCACATGGTTTTTAACCCTTCACCAGGGAACAATACAGAAAATTGTAACTACATATAAAGCTGAGTTCTTCAGTATCTCAGTCATGCGTATCACGCGGGCAGCCTACTCTAAGGAGTAAGGATGTATTGGGATAGGCTGGTATGGTTTTTTTTAAATGAAAATGTGCGGTGGTGAACTGTGCATTCTAGCAGCTCTAACTCCAAAGAACGTTTGTCTAACAGTGCCCCTTCATCTCTGTAATAACGTATAGAAAGATGCGTTTCTCCATTTGTACTGTCTCAACAGTTTTTTTTTACATCACAAACTACTAAATGTGTGGGAAGAGGGGGCAGGCTACTGCGCATGTACTATGCTGGAGAGGAGCGATCCCAGGATTTTTGCAGGTACTCTCTTGCCCCAGGTCTGCATTGCGATGTCACAGCAGGGGCCAGGCGCTGAGCCGGTGGTGGGATTGAGGAGAAGGTGAGGGACGGAGGGTCTCTTTCCTCCATGGCTGATTGGCCTTTGTGGGTGGCAGGGAAGATGGAGGGTCTTGTGCTTTCTCTCCCTGTGGAGGGAGGAGGCAGAACCTCGGAGCTGCCAGTGTGGGGTGAGAAACAAGCTGGGACCTGCCCTCAGTATGTGCAACAGCGAGTGTCAGAGGGAGCGTCGCTGACCGATGCTGCCAGGGGAGCAGCCAAATGTGCAGTGAGGGGGACGGGTGACCCCTGCCGGGACTGGGGACAGTAGGTTACGGGGGTTTCCTCAGCCATTCCCCCCCTAAGCTTTGCTTCCCCTCCCTGGTTTCTGTGCCTCAATTTCCTCCCCTGAAACCACTTCAGCCCCTGCTCCCCTCCCCCAGGCCCTCACACCTCTCCCCTAAATCAAGCCCCCTAACCCCGCCCCCAGGGGCATGTGCCCCCCATCCCAAATCCCCTCATTTCCCTGTATCCCCTTGACCCCTGCTGCCCCAGCTCCTCCCCCAACCCCTCACCTACCCCTTCCTCCTCCTCCTCCTCCCAAATCCCTTCATCTCCCCATATCCGCTTCACCCCTCCTGCCCCAGCTCTTCCCCCAGCCTTCATCTGCCCCCTTCACTCCTCCCAAATCCCCTCATCTCCCTGTATCCCCTTCACTCGTCCCCCACCCCTCACCTACCCCTTCCTCCTCCCAAATTCCCTCATCTCCCTGTATCCCCTTCACTCCTCCTGCCCCAGCTCCTCCCCATCCCTCACCTACACCCCTCCTCCTCCTCCTCCCAAATCCCCTTATCCCCTTCACCCCTCCTGCCCCAGCTCCTCCCCCATCCCTCACCTGCCCCCTTCCTCCTCCTCCCAAATTCCCTCATCTCTCTGTATCCCTTTCACTCCTCTTGCCCCAGCTCCTCCCCATCCCTCACCTGCCCTCCACCCTCTTCCTCCCAAATCTCCTCATCTCCCTGTATCCCCTTCATGGATGTGATTGTGGTGTGATTCAGGTGTAATGGGGTGTGAAAGGGATGTGATTAGGGTGTAATTCGGGTGTGAGGAAGAGTCATTGGGGTGATGGGATGTGATTGGGGTTTGATCCCCATGTCCCCAATTCACCCTCTCTCCACCCCTCCCCCATTACCACGGGCCCAGCTAAGGCCTGCCCGGGGCAGAGGGGGAGGGGAGCAAGAGTGAGGAGGCGCGCCGCAGGGGCTTGTGGGAGACGTGCTGCCACCCCGGCGTGACAGGAGGGGGCGGGGCCGGAAACTGGAATGGTGGGAAGAGGAAGTGACGTCACCAACCAGTATAACAACCGTGAAGCACTCAGGGCTCCCAATTTCCTCTACCCCCCCTTCTCCTTCCTCCATCCCCCGGGGCTCCCCTTCTCCCTCCAAACCCCCTTAAACCTCCTACCTTCAGCCAGGGGCCCATCAGCCCCCCTTCTCCTCCCTCAACCCACCCCCAGGCTCCTCACCCCCCCAGTCCTAGGCCTCCACCCCCCCTTCTCCTTTCTCCAACCCACCACCAGGCTCCTCACACCCCCCCCCCCCGGTTCTGAGTCTCCACTCCCCACTTCTCCTTCCTCCACCCCCCCTCAGGTCTCACCTTCTCCCTCCAACCCCCCTTAGACCTCCTATCTTCAGCCAGGGGCCCCTCAGCCCCCTTTCTCCCTCAACCCACCCCCGGGCTCCTCACCCTGCCCCCCGGTCCTAGGCCTCTACCCCCCCTTCTCCTCCCTCAACCCACCCCCAGGCTCCTCCCCCTCCCCCCCCCCGGTTCTGGGGCTCCAGGCCCCCCATTTCCTCCCTCCAACCACCCCCTCGGGTCTCCCCTTCTCCTTCCAACCCTCCTTAAACCTCCTACTTTCAGCCAGGGGCCCCTCAACCCCCCTTCTCCTCCCTCAACCCACCCCCAGGCTCCTCACCCCCCAGGTCCTAGGCCTCCAACCCACCCCCAGGCTCCTCAACCCCCCTGCTCCTAGGCTTCTACCCCCCCTTCTCCTCCCTCAACCCACCCCCAGGCTCCTCACCCCCCCCAGGTCCTAGGCCTCCTTCCTCTAACCGCTCCCTCGGGTCTCCCCTTCTCCCTCCAACCCCCCCCCCCTTTAAACCTACCTTCAGCCAGGGGCCCCTCAGCCCCCCTTCTCCTTCCTCCAACCCACCCCCAGGCTCCTCACCCCCCCCCCCCCGGTCCTAGGCCTCCACCCCCCCTTCTCCTTCCTCCAACCCACCCCCAGGCTCCTCATCCCCCCGGTTCTGGGCCTCCAGACCCCCCCTTCTCCCTTCAACCCCCCCGGGCTCCTCAGCCCCCCCTTAAACCTTCTCCCCTCAGCTACAGGCTCCTCCCCTTTCTCCTCCCTCAGCCCCCCTTAGTCCACCCTCCAACCCCCACACTGATGTGTCCCTCAGCCCCCCTTTCTCCTTCCACCCCCCCTGGGCCCCTCAGCCCCTCCTGGTCCCGGGCCTCCAACCCCCCTTCTCCCGCCAACCCCCTCCCCCATGGGCCCCTCGGTCCCTTTCTTCTCCTCCCTCCAACCCCTGCCCCGGTCGTGGGCCCTTCATGCCCCCTCCTTCTCCTTCCAGCCCCCTCAATCGTGGGCCACTGACTCCACCCTCCTCCCTCCAACCCCTTCAGTCGTGGGCCACTGACCCCACCCTCCTCCCTCCAACCTCCTCAGTCATGGGCTCCTCAGCCCCCCTTTCTCCTTCCTCTAACCCCCCCTGTTCTTGGGCCCCTCAGCCACCCCTTCTCTTTCAACCCCTCCCAGTCGAGCCACTGACCCCACCCTCCTCCCTCCAACCCCCTCAGTCGTGGGCCCCTCAGCCTCCCCCTTTCTCCATCCAACCCCCCTCACCCCATCTCTCCAATCATTGGGCTCCTCAGCCCCCGTTTTGCTTTCCTCCACTCCCTGAACCGACCCCAATCTGCCCCGTCATCCCTATTCTTCTCCCATCTAGTCCTCTTTCTGTGGGGGCCCCTCAGCCCCCATTTCTCTCCAACACCCACCCAGCTCACCACAACCTGCACCCCAGCCCATTCCTCCTCCTGTAGGGACTGCTCAGCACCCCCAGTTCATCCCCCTTTTCTCCTCCCTTGAACACTCCTCAATCTCCACCCCCAGTTCCTAACTCCCCCCCCCCCAGTCCCTCTCTCCATCTATGGGGCCCCTGAGCGCCTCTCTCTCCTTCTTCCCCAACCCCCTCCCCCAGTCCACTTCAACCATTTCTCCTCAACCTTGGGACCTTCATCATCTCCTTCAGTGCATTCCAGCCTGCCCCACAGTGAGACCCATTCAACCTCCTCCAACCTGCTCCCAAGGCTTGCCATCTCTCCGCTCACCTCACTCAACCTGCCACCTGCACATGCACTCGTGGTCCAGCCGTCGTTCAGTCTGCACATTCCCTCGGATGACTGATAGATTTATCATCTCATTATTGTTTAGTCCAGGGGTCGGCAACCTTTCAGAAGTGCTGTGCCGAGTCATCATTTATTCACTCAAGGTTTTGTGTGCCAGTAATACATTTTAACGGTTTTAGAAGGTCTCTTTCTATCAGTCTATATTATATAACTAAACTATTGTATGTAAAGTAAACAAGGTTTTCAAAATGTTTAAGCGTCATTTAAAATGAAATTAAAATGTTGATCTTACGCCACAGCCTGCTCAGCCAACTGCCAGCCTGGGGTTCTGCTCACCTAGGTGGGCAGCAGGCTGAGCAGGGCCTGCGGCCAGGACCCCAGACCTGGGGGGCGTTCAGGGGTCAGGGCTGGGGTGTAAGGCAGAATGCTGAGTATGTGGGAGGGTCAGGGCAGAGATATGGGGGGTGTAGGACAGAAGGCTGTGTGTGTGTGTGTGGGGGGGGTCACGGCAGAGGGCTGGGGTGCTTGGCTCGTGGGGGTGCTCCCAGCCCCCTGCCCTGAGCAGCTCATGGCAGGGGGCTGGAAGGGATGTGCCCTCTTCCACCTCCTTCCCCAAGGCTCCATCCCTACCTCTCTCTGTCTCCTCTAAGGAGCTGTGCACATGCTGCTGCTCTTCCCCCTGCCCCTCACAAGGGCCATCAGATGATTGGCGCAGGGAGGGAGAGGGGGCAGGGCAGGGCAGGAAAGCACCATGCCGGGGGAAGAAGAGGGGGAGAGGGAAGCTTGACTGCTGCGGGACCAAGCTTCTGCCTCCTGCCCCCACAGGGGAGAACGGTGGGCGGGGGGGGGGGAGGGGGCTGAGTTAGGCTAGGGGCTGGGACTGTGGCAGGCAGCTGCTTGCTGCTCAAAATCGGCTTGCGTGCCGTAGGTTGTCAACCCCTGGTTTAGTCCCTTATGGTGGGCCTGGGAATGTTGGGCCTGGGACTGTGACTGAGGAATGTAGCGTTATGACTGAGCATTAGGGGCCCTCCCAAATAATATCTATGAATAATGTGGCTATGGCACATATATGTTTCTAGTGTATACAGGCATATGTGTGTAATGTGTGTGTATACATAGAAAAGCAATTTATATCCAAGCATAACAATTCTTTCCCAATTTGTTGTTGTAGTTTGGCCCTGATATTGCAGATAGCAACCCACTTTTATTAGGGCAATGACACTTGCCATTTGGTTCGGTATTAATAGTAGGCTGAGTGTTTTGAAATACTGGGGGAGGGATTGTGATAATGTAGGTGAGAAGTAAAACACAAATTTGGAGTAGTGACACTACCACTGAGGCCCGTTATATATAACTATCTTGTGATTGGTTACTACACAGCACTGCCCATCCAGGTTATAAATGACCCCTCCTGCTTGTTGTCACCCTCCAGAAAGCTTCACTGGGCAGGAAATGGGAGCAGAGCTTCTCTGCTCCATTGCTCAAACTGCTCTGTGCCACACCAGGAGTTGATGTAGATCCAGTTGCTTCGTACGGCTGCTGTCTCCCAGATAAATTGGTTACTGTCCATTCAGTAGGTTATCAAATATTGTCAGGATTTAATATTGGTAGCCAGACACTGAACAAGATTGTTTTGAATAATGTGTGCCTCAGTTTAGGATGTCGTGTCACTGACCCAAATTATGACTCGTACTAACAGGCAATTTGTTCACCCAATTTGCAATTACTATGTAACTTTTGTTTGTTTACTAGTTTGTTTCTTCCTTGCCTTCATGATGTTTGCTGCTGTTTGTTTAAGTCTTAGCTGTGTGTTGGCTAAACAGTTTAGCAAGGTAAACTGCTTGTAATGTTGTAAAGCAATAATACACAGTACAATGATAATACAGTAATACAGCAACAATACAGTTTTTACACAGTAACCAAGTTGAAATTAAATGACGGTTTATCCTGGTCCAGCTAATGGTTTTTAGCTGATTGTTAACTTAATGGTCCATATATGGCAGGTAGAGGTGTATTTGACCAGTCTCTTATTTATAAAGCACTTCATTTTTCTTTTCTTGATGCTTTGGGGGTTTCTTCACTGTATACTGATATCTGTTGGTTTCTTCAGAGAGTGATATTTTCTGGTGGCTTTGGTCTGTGGGATGCAACTTAAACTTTTTACTATGTTCACTAACAAGTTTGTTTTTCCTTTTTTGTTTTCAGTAACCCAAACTTACTACATTGTAAACAAACTGAGTTAAACTGTGTATTAAGAACAATGTAATAGGGACCGAGTCTTTTATAACGCAAGGTGTACTTTTGCAATTGTTGTCTAGACATTCATTTTCCTTTGAGGTGCATTACTAATATTTCATAGTAAACGTAATGCTTAATGGCTAAAATAAATGCTCACAACCTTCCACGAGAAGGTTTGTCGCTTTCACTTGCTGAACACTTTGTTTTCAGCAAAAGAGTTAGTAACATCATTTTAACAAGTTTTTTAGAGTTAATTTGCTTGTGATACCAACTTCACTTTTGTTAATTGTTTAGAAGCACAAACTTTAACCACTACTACTTCCCATTAACATACCATAACAAAAGAAAAGCGTATCAAATTAAACCAAAATAAATTTTAAATACAGGTTCATGCAAATACTTTGAAGGTATTAATCTTTGATGCTTTGTGTTTGGGAGTCAAAAGCGGAAGCTTGTTGAAAACGTGGAGACCTGTTGACATTGTTTGGTTAGCTTTATTCATAAATTTTTTGCTATCACATTCTTATAGCTATATTTAAAAGTACAAACAAGTTTATAAAAAGTCCAAACAAGAATTTAAGGTAAAGATAATATTAACAAAATGTCAATGTTGAGGTTTCCCCTTATCTTTTTTCTTTGAATAACAATAAAACATACTTAAAAACCAAAAGTGTTTTCAAAAGGAGAATCCTTTTTGTTTGCGATTGCATTATTTCTTGAGGCATAAATATATGTACATATATTTGTAACTGAAGCCTTTTTGAACTTTGCATAAAAAAATGGTGTTAATAATATTATGATTATACTACAACCATGATTTTAAAATAGTGTGGTACCACATATACATATATTTTTTAAAAAGGGATTAAATTGAATTTTGTTGCAACAAAATAAAAATAATAAAAAATAGTCACATGACATACAACATAAGACAACACACGTGACATATAGGACAAACTTATAATTAAAAACAAATGGCACCAGAATTCTATTCATAACTATACAAAATTAGGTAAACAAAAATAAAAATGGTTAAGCATTTGAGTAAACAAATTATTACCTTATTTAAAACTTGTAATATAAATTGATAAAAAGATATTAATATATGGCAAATGTATTGTATTAATTTGGTAGTAAGGAATTTTGCATTACTTTATATTTAACATTATTTTAAAACTCTGCTATATTAGTGCATGGGGTTAGGATTAGAAGCAGAGTCTGCATTTCTGTTGCTTGCCAACTATATCTTCAAGAAAGGTAGGAATAATTCCAGCGGTTGCATTCCTGAAGGGTTAAAATAATAAATTCACTGGGTTTATTTAAAGTAAAGGTTTTACCTTGTTTTCTTTTTGTTTTGTTCTTTTTTTAGTTGCTTCATCCTTTGGAGGCTTCTGTAAAAAGTACAACTTTTAAAACCAAGAGCTGAAGTGAGGAGAGGTGGGAGAAGGGGGGGGGGTTGGAGAGCAACTTAGGAAGGTAGTGAGACCTGAGCCAAGAGAGATTAACGCCATCAAGGTACTTGAAAGTACAGGCAGCAGTGCATTTAGCAAAGTGAGGAGGCACATAAAGGAAAAAACGTAACTTGTATGTACACACATTTGAGAAGTTCTATTATTAAATATGAGCGCAGAGTGTGGTTCTGTGGGTCAAAGCATTTGGGAACCGACACTGTAGGGAACTGCACCCCGATTTTTATTCTGGCTTTGAGAGGAGAGTTGGAGTAGTTAACTGCTCTTGTAAAACCGAATTTGTTACCCCAGTGTCTGTTGCTTTTGTGTGCGTGCCAGATGGATGGTGGGAGTGCCCTTTTTTTGCTGCAGTTAACTGTTTTTGGGCAACTCCATGTGTTGATGCGTCAATTCTAGGTGTTAATCCACTTAATTTTGGGTATTTTACTGTGAAATTCTTTTTTATTCACTCCTCTGTGGTCGAGTCGCAGCTCCTAGCTCCTAATGTGCTCTGTGAACTGTTCCATATTTTCCTTCATCTGATTTATCAGTTCAGTGACAGTATTGTGTGCTACTCTTTCCTGCTATGCACTTGCTCGTCCCATTCTGACAGGCACCAGCTTCGGTCTTAGTTTAACCGGAACATGGCTGTTTTCATAAGGTGGTGATTGCAATGCAGTGGACCCCATTTCATCTTTTCATTTTGCTAGGGCCCCCTTTTTCCCTTTCTGTCCCCATTCTTCAGGCACAGGGGAGCTACCTGAAGCCTCCTCTTCACCACTAGTATTTATAACGGGACGGCACATGTATTTTTTGTAGGTTGCTTGCAGCTGTTTGCAATGTTTTATTTTCCTGCTATATTTGCTCGAGCCTATCGTGACTCTGGGCCATCTGTTACCCTGCTAGAAGAGCTTGGGCTTTCCAGTGCTTGACTGCCCAGGTTGCCTCTTCTACGTTCCCTGTTTTTTCCATTACTGGTCGGGCCAGTATGGTGGCGTGCTGTTTGAGCCATCTATCCGCCATAGATGTTAGTTGCAAAATTCTTGATTTTTTTACTTGTATTATTTTTTAGAGCCTCGGTTTCTACTGTTGCTCTTGTCAAGGTTCCTTCCCCACTCTGAACTTTAGGTTACAGATGTGGGGACCTGCATGAGAACCCCTAAGCTTAATTACCAGCGTAGATTTGGTTGCTGACAGTTTGGTTACACAGAGCCACCTGAAGGCTCAGTGTGGGGCATGGTCTTTCTCTCTTTTATTATAGTTCTTATCTGCTATTTTGTTCCCAAAACCAGATTTAAATAAAACGCAAAGTCGTGGCTGCAGCAGGGCAGTGAAAGCCAGGACAATGGGAAAAGATTTTAAAACAGTTTAAATTTTGTAAAGCATTGTGTTACCTTAAGGGTTAAATGCTCAATACCAAAGTTAAACAACACTAGTTAACTGTGTCTGGCAAACATGTTGTTTGGTTTTGCAACTTTGAATGGAAGATTTCAAATGGATTGTAGTGTTAGTATTTAACACCACATCAATTCATTTACCCCGAGTGGCCACCAAGAGTCACTGTTGCTCCAGGAGAGAAATGTTCTGTGCATTTCTCCAAATGGCTGCCCAGTGTCACTGCTGCTGCTTAAGAATTGCTGTGTGAGTACCGCAGGTGGCAACACATTATCACTGTTCATCCATGAGGGAAATGCTTTGTGCATTAACCCGAGTGGCCAAGGGTTGTCACTGTTTCTCCTTGAGGGAAACGCTCTGTTCATTACCTGGATTGGCCACTCAGTGTCACTTTTGCTCCATGGGGATAATACTTTGTGCGTTACTCCGAGTGGCCACCCAGTATCACTCCTGCTCCATTACGGAAATATTCTGTGTAATTGCACTCAGTGGCCACCTAGTGTCCCTGTTGCTCCCTAAGGGAAATGCTTTGGTATTACCCGGATGGGGCATCTGGTGTCACTGTTGCTCCACGAGAAATTATCACTCAGTCTCTGTTCAAGGGGTGGGGTGATGTGGATGGGATGGGAGAGGGAGGCAGGGATGGGGGCGAGATTTCACGCACCAACAGAGCTTTGTGTACTGATGGCTCATGCTTGGCTTTTGCAGCTGTTCTTACAGAGGAAACATCCAGGAGCCCCAGCCAGAGGAGAAACTGGCAGACGTGGACCTGAGCAGCTTGGACGTCCTCCTAAGCAGACATGAACAGTCCTCAGGTTGAAGAAGTAGGAGAGGATGAAAATCATGCAGGGTAGTGGATAGTGGAGCAGTTTCTGTCGGTGTTAACTCCATCTCTGTTAATCGAGTGGGGCTCTTGTAGATGGAATGGGAGTGGGAGGCAGGGATGAGTGCATTAATAGAGCTCTGCATAGTGATAGTTCTTGCTTGGCTTTATTAGTTTGCAGAGGAATTGTCCAGGAGCCCTCGCCCGAGGAGATACTGGCAGAGGTGGACCTGAGCTGCCTGGGCATCCTTCCAAGCAGATATGAACACTCCTCCGCTTTGTGTCTCCCGCATAACTACACTTCACAACTTCTAGCTCCACGACTATAGCCAAAGATAAATTCAGGGCAGAGGCTGAGTACAGATGGCTGCTTCCTTTTAGGTGGGTTTGGTTTCTCATAAAAGTTTACTTCTTTATTCTGGGTTCGGGAGGAGAATTTTCTGATCTTCCAGGACAGAGAGGAGCGGGTTCTTCTGAGCAGTGGCCTGGAACCAGGAAGGTGGGTACAGATGCTGAGTTGGTCTTTCGTATGTCTGTCTGTGTCTCTCTCCTTGTACTTTCTTCTTGCATAGAACATGGGCAATGGTGCATGCTCACAAGCTTGGTCTGGAGAGCCTGCAACTCACTAGTGCATTGGGAGGGGGAAGAGAAGCATGATGGGTACTAGATTCTTCATTGGTAGTGGTGGGGGTGACTGGGAGTTGACTCTGACTCTGTTCAACAAGTGGGGCTGATGTGCGGTGGGTGAGAGAGGGAGGGCAACATCTCAGACACCAATAGAACTTTGTGCGGT